>NC_052035.1:10405541-11605541 GCF_015832195.1 Motacilla alba alba | reverse complement strand
TGCAGCTTTGCAAAACTGAGCTTACAACCTCCAGCCTTCTAAATTCTGCTGCTTCGCCTTGCAGCGTTAATAACCAGAGAGAAGACAGATAATTAAACCATAGAAATCACTGCATTTCCACCTCCCATCCCTCCTTGGTTAAAAATGTAAGAAAAACATAGCAAATGAGATTTTGTCTCAAGTGTTTTTCCCCTGCTATTAAAGATGCTTCTCTGAAAGGAGCACTTGCTGTTTTTCTGCTATTAATAATCCTCAATTTGTGACATCAGCCCATCCCCACAGCAACACGCTGTGCTCAGCTACTGCCTCAGATCCTCTGGCTGCTTCCACCCAGAAGATGGACTAAAACCAGGGAAAGCTGGTTGGCTTTTCTATGGAAGGTTAGAAATTTGGCTCCTGGTTGTTTTTCCTCAGTAGGTCACTTTTTCATTGACAAGAGCAATGTTCACCTGTTTTATGCAGCAGATCTGCAACAAAGCTTGGTAATTTGGGCCCATTGGCCCTCAGATAAGTGGAGGTGAGTTGGACCATCCCTATAATTAATTAGGAAATGCTCCAAGCACTTTGGTAATAGCAATGGAGGAGATTGATGCACCTGAGTGGAAATTTGGAGAGCTTCTCACTGCAAACCTACTGTGTTCTGCACAAAACAAAAAAGAAAGAAGGAATGAAAACCAAAAACCCCCTATGTGATATTTAGACTATTTTAGTGCTGCCACTGTTTAAATCTCTGAAATATTGTGTTCAGGAGTTCTCATTAACATGGATTTTAATGGGAGATATTTGTCTGAGCAGCTAAGTCATTTATGCTTACATAAGGCTGCCATTTACAACAAGAAGTATAATAGCATCTTTGAGCTTTTTAATTAAAAATTAATTAGGAGATTTAAGAACAAAATCATTGGGGGTTACTGTACAATAACATGTTTACAAAATTAGGTCTGGGCTTTTTGTTTTTGTTAAGTGTTTCAATCAATTCTGTGTCTATTAAATATAATTACGTATGATGCTTCCTCAAAATTATAATGTAGCATTTAAAGAGCAGCTGGGAAAAGTCTGTAATTTTAACTTCAGAACTAGGGTAACCATTAAAATGCAAATAGGTGCAAACAGCAGTTTGTTGATGAAGAGACCCCTCAGCATAAACACTTTATCCATTAATCTTGAGATTACAAAGATACCTTCTGTTTTATTACTACTTATTACTTTGGCCAGTCAGGTTTCCTAGAAGATGTCAGGTTCCCTCAAGAATAATTCACTGTTAGGAATAAAAGCTCATTCTTACTGAGCAGGATTACACAGATACAAACATTCTCTTCTGTACATATACCTGTGCTAAAAATATATTATGTAGAAATGTCTACAGTGAATTAAGAAGGAAAAAGAAGGAAGAAAAAGCTTTTGTTCCCTTTTCTAATAGAGTTATCAGTTTGAAAAGGAAGCTGTGTTCCACTTCTACCCCAGCTTAAGGAAGTAGCTTAAATGGATCAGACTTCAATCTTCTCCCCTGATTTAGAAAAGCATTCAACCATTTGCTTAATTTTACTTTGAACAAGGGAAAGAAAGAATGAGCTCAGGTTTCACAGATGTATTTCTGGCCTAGGGATTTATTTATGTTAAATTTATTTATTCCTCAGCTTTAAACAGAGTTATTTTAATTTGCTACTGCTTCCCTAAGAAGATAATTTGATCCACTATTCTTCAATGAAACTGTAAGGATGGGTAAGTAAGTAATGTATATCTGATTGAAATACCCTATTTTGCAAATTTAAATAAATTCAGTTTAACAGCAGTTTATCCACCAGAACTTTGTCAATGCAGCATTCTGAGTAAGACTGCAGTTATGGCTGTCACACTGTGGCAGGAGAGAGGGGTTTTCTAAAAGGTGAAGTGCACACAGGTAAACACCCAACCTGGCCATGCAGACTCTTTATTTATGGCTCAGCTGAATGTAGAGGCAGAAAGTGCCACCTAAATCAAACGTGCCACTTGTGAGGACAGCAGCATGAGCAGCAGTGGCTGTGACAGCAGCGTGGGCGAGCAGAGCCTCACCCAGTGCAGCTCCACAGTTTCTCCTCCCAGCAGGATCAGGGAACATGTCATTCTGTGGCTCCAGTCACCATGATTCCTGTGCCAGACAGCTTCCCTGCCATGCACACACAGCCCTTGCCATGCAGAGAGGATCACACACATGGTGTTTGATTGTTTTCCAAGCACATTCTGTGTTTGTTTTCATTGCATCCCAATCTCCTGCTCGCTTACACCCATTTCTGGGTATCATGTTGAAACCCCAACAAAGGGTCTACCCTGTTGCTACCAAAACCTCCAAACCTCTGCTCTTACAGGGGATTGAAAAAGGAGTCCTAAACACTGTCTATAAAGAGATGATGGCATTACTTTGTGTTGCTGTAATCCATACCACACAGTGGCTTCCACCATGGAAAAGAACAGGTCACTCACTTCATCCTCACTGCCCCAAGCATGTAAGCATGCACCAATCAAGCAGCTCCTCAAACTGTGCCCTTTCCTGCTTTGATTTTATGGAAATGTTTTCTCTAATTATTTAGGATTTTTTTTTCTGTGAATATTATGTAGGGTTCAACAAATACTGCCCACTGCCATCTTGTACTGGGCTACTCATTCTCTGAGAGGTCATTTCTTTGCAGGGATTTCTTAGACTTGGGATGTGAAAAAACTAAGTGAGGGATGGGCAGTGAACAAAGGAATTAATTACTCAGCTAACCACAAAAGGCTCCACATCATTGTGGCTCAGCCAAAGAATTCATTAACAGACAGATGTTTGCATTAGAGGTTTCTGGGGGATGATGAGCCATTATTACACTTGCAATCACAATGGTTGGCTGGATGCAACCACCCTTAACATTTCTCCAGTTCTGGGTTCAGAACAATGTTCCCCAAAAAGGATGAGGAAAGAAAAGAGATTTTAATGTCGAAATCCAAATTTAGCCTAACACGAGACAAACTTGTTCAGAGAGAGAATGAATTTCCCTGAAATTTAAAACTGATTTCAAAGAGAAGATCAAGAGGCTGCCTGATTACAGGGGATGAGCACCCAGAGTGCCAGAGGGCTTTAATCAATCAGGAGAAATTATCTCAAACTGATGCTGGCTGCTGATACAAAGGAGAGAAGACACAGAACTCTGGAGATCAGGGGAGAAAGCAAGAAATACAAGAAGGATCAGAGGGACCATTGGCCAGTCAGCCTCACCTCCCCAAGGACAAGAGCACAACTGAACTGCAGGGAATTTCATTTGAACATAGGAAACCCTTTTTTTCCTTAGAGAGGTTGTGGAGTCTCCATCCTGGATATTGAATCTCTGGTTTTGAGTGACCCTAACTGACCCTGCTTTGAGCAGGATGGTTGCATGAGCTGCTTTCTAGAAAGAAATCAGATTTGTGACATACATTGTAGCTGTCTATTAGACTTCTTTATTTATGAGCTCTTCATATACTTATGAAGAGATTGCTTTTCCCTCTGACTTTAGTCTATAAGATAGTTCCATATAATCAGCATTTTCACTAAAGTAACAATTAATGAATGATATATTGTTGTCCAAGTATGAGCCTTCTGTCTGTCTCAACAGCTTTACTGAACTTTAAATGAGGCAGAAATGAAAGGGCTATTAAAAAAAACTAATTAGAAGAATATGAAGATAAATCTAATTTTTTAAAGTTTCTTTGAAAATATTACATTTTGCCATTTTTACCAATTTTGCTCTCAAAACAGAAGAGACCTGTCAACATTGTCAGAACATCTGTAAAGAAAACAGATGAAAACTTGGTGTTGTCTACATGTGGAAATTATATTTTTGTCCTAATTAACAGTAATTTTCATGTGGCTGTCACCTTCTCAGTACACTAAACTTTGAGATTAGAACTCATGGTTGTGGCCTTTAAAAGAGCTGCAAGATATTCATGTGAAAGGTTTACAAAACCTCCATCAAGATGCAGAACAGGGAAGGTGAGAAGAGCAGAGAGGAGGCAGAGGTGATGTGCAGGCCCTGTGCTGTGTGAAGCACTGATTTTGTTATTCACAGTTTAAGCAGGGGATGGAGCTTGCTGTTAAACATTCAATTTTCAGAGCAATACCTTGAAATCAAGGCTGGGCTTCTCAAGGATACTGAGTGACTTTGCCGTAGAGTCAACTGAATTTGTCACATTTAAATAGCTACCATAATTAATAGTTTAACTGTAATTTGTTTAAGCACTGAACAAGAAGGAAAAAAGCAAAGTTTAATAGTTTTGTTCCCAAAAGTCACTGAGCCACACATCCTGTCACTTGGCTTTCTAGAACAAAAACTCAGTGCTGAGCTATCAATACTTCATCCCCTTTGCTCACACATTTAACCAAACCAAAACTTCTGTGAGTGCCACCATTAAAAATTTTAACAAGTTCACAGATGTGCAAGTACCAAAAATGCATTTTACTTGAGCTGTATTTGATGTACATTTCTGTTCATACAGTTCTGCTATGCACAAAAACATTGCGAGGCTGGAAAGGATTAAAGATTGCACTTTCACACGAGTCCATCAGAAACTGTCCAACCAAGTTTTAAAACCCTAATAAGCAACAAGGTCTCAGCCTACTTTGCAGCCCTAACAGAAGCGCAGTTATCAAGCATTCCACTCAAATGTGCTGCCCAGTTCTTTCATCTGCCACTTTGACACTCACCTCCTGCTTCTCACCCCGTCACTGCGCTTGCAGACAGAAGATTAAATATCTCAGGATGTTGTGTGAACCTCTGCCTTCTGACACTGTGAAGAGCCTGAATTAAAGGAAGCTCCTTCACACACCTCCCTCCAGGCAGTGAGTTTTAGCTTTCCTTGGGAACAGGCAGCTCCAGACAGACCTACCTGCTGCTGGATGTTCTTGCAGTGCAGCAAACCCATGAAGGACAAAGTTGGTCACCCAAAGTTCAGAGCTCCTGCTTGTTGAGCTGGGAGGAATTGCTGTGTGGAGCTGGGGGTTGAATTCATATTCATCTATATTCAATTTCACAGCTCCTGAAGAGAAAACCAGTAATAAAAAAAATAAAACCAGTTATAAAAATATGAGTTCTATCAAACCAGCTCATTACCTAATTCTGACCCATTGAGACTGTTAGGAGTAAGTTCAAGGGGCTGGAATGTCTTGTAATGGTATTTTGTGGCATGAAACTTGCAACTAAAACTATGTCAAAAGTCATATTGAAAACCAGTAGATTATTCAAAATTATAGCAAGTAACCATGCAAAGAACCACACAAGTCAGAGATGATCACTTGTCTTTTAATACTTGCTGCTGAAGGAACAAATGTTATGAGATATCAGTGTTTTGTCAATACTCTTAATGTGTGCTCACACCCATTGTAAAGGAACAATTGTGACAAGATTTAGCCTGTGAATTCACAATAAAATTCTACTTTCACTTAGTGTCTGGAAAACTTAGCTTTTGGGACCTGTCTGACCACTGATTTTTTTTCTTATTATAGGGTAAGGAAAAAAAAAAAAAGATACAGCATGGAAATGCAAAATTTATGGGAGCACATTAAAAAAACCCCATTTTCCTAGCAAGTCGCTGAAATTTAATTTAGTGATGGAGGACGAAGTCAAGGAATATTTTTAAAGCCATATTTCACCTTTTTAGGATTTGTATCTCCATTTCTTTCTGGAAGAAACAGTGCAAAGCTGTGTTTTCACATCCTTTATAGAGCTGGAGAGAATTCACACAACTGCTTATGTTGTGACTGGATAACTTTAGGTGCTGAACTTCTGCTGTGGATGCAAAGTTTCCATGGTGCTCAGTTATGTGGTAAGATATTTTCAGTCAGAAGCATTTGATTGTATTATTCACCAGAACTTGCAGATAACTTAAAGAGTCTGGCTGCATCTTCTTCTGCCTCTCCAACAGGCAGCTGTAGGCAGCAATAACATTTCATTCTTCTTACTTTTCCACCTATTTTTGTTTAGATTCTTATATGTGAGATAAAAATGTGTGTAGTATGTAATAATTTATGAGTCTCATTCAGGGAATCTTGAAATGAAGTCCTACAGAGAGCTGAAAATGGAAGCTCAGTCAAACTCAGCCCTTGATTCTCTGTAGAAGCACTTCTAAAAACCAAAACCACTGAAGGCAAAAATAGGAGCTTCACTGAAGAGCAGTAAACACAGACAAAAGCTTTCAATGACTATTCAGAGATTCAGTCCACAGTCAGTGCTCTGTGTGTGCAGAGCATTTACTCCAGAAATGACTGTAAAGAGTGCCAGGAGATGGGAGCATTTAGGAAAATGTGGCTGTACTTGGAAGACTTTGATGTTTTCTTCCCAAAAGTATCATGTGAGGTGTGGTGGTTTCCAAGTTCCCCTGTTACAGTCTCTAAGACTTCACTATTTGATCCACTGCCTTTTCTCTGCAGAGAAATAAATGTTAACAGGCAAATAATTATATTTTCAGCATGCCAAAAGTGATGTGCTCTGCTGTCTGCTTTAGCAAGGTCAGATATTAAATCAACAAAATCAAATTAAGATGTGATTTTTGAGTGGCTTAGACACCAAATCAAATCTGCTTAGATGAGTCTTGGATTTTTTAATAAACCCATCAATAAAAGTTGAGGAATTAATAGAAGGAAATAATTCAGATGATGAACAGATCTCATACTAGTGAAGTTTGTAAGGGTTTTTAAAATTCCTTTTGCCATTTGAGCCCTACATGTATTTCTTCCTATGGCTCAGGCTGGAGGAGATCATTCTCAGACTTCCTGCAAACAATGCTCTTGCCCTCAGAGGAGTCATCAAGAATTCAAATCTGCAACAGCATTTTTGACAGGGGCTAATTTTAATGTTTTTCTGGGCTGAGGAACTATGAAAACAAGGAACAGTTTTGTGATTTCCTGGTGCTTGGTGCTCCACCCAAGGGGCTCTTCCAGCAGATCTCCACCTGGGCTCTCCTTGCTCAGAAGACCAAGAAAGGAGCACTAGAGAATTCAGAGGAGCTTTCTCTCTCATTATTACTGCCCAGCTAAGATTAGTGAAGAACACAGGGGTTCCTCTTGGCACCTTTGCCCTCCCATTCCACTTCTGCTGATGGCCAGGACACTGAAATTTCCAAAGAAATTCTTTTCTATCCCAAAGGACATCCTGGCTCAGCCTGCCCCAGTGTGGAAATGCCACTGCCCAGATCCTTGGCACAGCAGGTTTTATGAAGAGTTCCCAGCATAAAAGAGCCATTAAATGGTTCAGCCCCAGGACAGCCTCCAGAACTTTCCAAGCAGCCATCAGGGCATTTTGTACCAATCTGCCCTGTGGAGATGTTTATAAAAGGCTCTTTTGCAGAGGACAATATAATGGCTCCTTCAGGGAGCCAAAAATGAATAAGATTTGTCACAGTGTGGAGCCTTACGAGTATAAAAGCTGATTAATATATTAATACATTATGATGAATTACCATGGAGGAAAAGCAGAGAACATCTAAACATGCTTTGGTTTATGTTAAATTTTGGTAAAATAATTCTATAAGCATTAATAAAATCTCCAATTTGTTTACAGTGGACTACATTCTGGGGTTTGAGGGTTGTATTTTTTGTTTGTTTTCCTTGGTTTTTTTTTAAGATAAATTTCTAGAATGCTATGATTTTACTCATTTTTTCCTCTGGATATCATCAATCAGAATAGCGAAGAAACCTGAGGGAAACAATATCATTATATGTCAACCACTATTAGGCTGCTTTATTGAAAGTAATTACAATGAAAGTAAACAAAGAAAATAATAATTTGCTTGCCAAAACAGCTTCTGGCAGTGGCCTACTTGAGAATTAAGAGATTAACTGTGAGTAAAAAAAAAAAAAAAAAAAAAAAAAAAAGCTGTGTATATATTGGTCTAGTGATTTTGAATTAAGGTTTTTAGATGACATTTGCAGAGGAAAAATGTTTACTTTGGCTTAAAAACTCACTGTCACTGGGATGGAGCTTTTTCTCAAGGAGATTTATGCATGAAATTCAAACATAGTTAAAATTTTGCTTTTATGGTTTATGTAAGCCATGTGCAGAAACCTACATTTTCAGGTGTTAACTTATTCATAGGTATTTTTAGCTTTTCATTGGATGTAAGGGAACGTTTTCAGAGCTACAAGTGAGGTTTGTTTTAAAATCCACCCAAGCATCAGTATGTACTTTTTTGGGGTTGATGAAAAAGAGACATGCCAGTATCTTTGTGTAAAAGCATTTTAGTTTGAAATATTGCAGAGAATTTCCAAAAGCCAGGAAGATTTTACTTCTTTATATGTGACAGATATATGTGCACCCCTTGAAGATGCAATAGGAGGGGAAAGGAAAAGCATCTTCCTACACAGGAAATGAGATTAAAACCCTGCAAGATGCTACCCAAAAAATGCCACAGACATAAGGCAGATGGCAAAGGTGAGGCAGCTTCCCTTTCCTCTGCAGAACCATCCTGAAACAGTGGAATTCACATTTTTTGGCACTGATAGATCCTGCACGCATTGCTAAATCTCTAAAGGAAGAAATGTAGAGTCTTATCAGGCAGCAGGGTTTTCTTTTGGGGTCTTCCTTTCCCAAGCCCAAGTGTGGAGAGCACCTCTGTTCACAAGGGGTCAGAACAGGAGGTTTCTCAAGGAGGGAGCCCAGCCTGCCAGTCAGAGAGCAAACTTCTCTGTGCCTGCTTCCCTCTTTGTTAGAGTGGAGAAAAATGACAAGAAAATGGGATGTGAAGTAACTGCAAAACATGAACAGACATGGTCCTTTCTCACAGACGAGGGGAGGCACACACAGCATTTCCAAGAGACACTTGTACAGTGAATTTTTGAAAAATAACAGCCAGAGACAGAGAATTTGTAACCTCCTTGCTGAGGCCACTGCTTATCTGTTCTCACCACTGAGAAAGTTTTTTCCAAATGTCTGTTCTGTGCTACAATTTAAACCCATTATTTCTTGCCATTTCCAACATGCCTTTGGAAAACAATTTACTTATCTCCTGTTTGCATCATGTTAAGGTTAAAACTTCACTTTTTAGACTAAACCTTTCCGTTTTTCCTGTACACTTCTGGTTTTTCTTGCTCCTCTCTGGCCTGTCTACCTTTTGAAGCGATGTGGCCAAGTTAAACACATTGCCCCAGGTGAGGCTTTATTAAAGTAAAAGCTGCTGAAGTGCTGCACCAATGTATGAAATCAGTTGAGCTTTCCATCAAAACACATATGGGAGATACAAACATTTTTTTTTTCCTCTCTGTAAGCAGAGGCTTGAGGCTGCAGCAGACAAGGGCAAAACCTGCATTTCTCCACAGCAGAACAGGATCTCTCTACAGCAGAAGCACAGAGTGGGCTGGAACACTTTCTGTCTCTATAATTTTTGTTAAAAAAGCAGCAAACCAGCAACATGCAACTCCATAGCCACAAAGATCCTTCATTCATCTCCTGCTAAAGGTTTACCTGCAGCAATTTAGCAATTAGGAACAAGGACTATGGGTGACACAGTCTTCCTCTGGACAAAAATCAGTTTATACTAAAATGAAGCATTTATTTAGGACAAAGTTATGTGAATTTAGGTACAAGTTTAGCCGCTGTGCTTTACAGAAACAGAAAAGCAAACAATGCCCCATTATTTTACTTTCAGTAATAAAAAGTCAGCTAGCCTTTACTTTTCCTATAGCTACAATTAAGTTGATAACAGTCAGGGTGAAAGATATCTATCCCTCTATTGCTACAAATTAAACAAAAATCACTTATAGAAAATTGTGAATAGAGCCCTGGAGAGCCAAAGAGCAGCTTAGCACATTTCAGAAAGTAATTTTCTGCAAGAATATTGCATGGGATAATAAAACTGCAGATAAGAACCTCATTTTAGTGCATATCTTTTGCCTCTGCCGTGTTGTTACCTCAGGATTATGGTAGTGTTTTGGGAAGATAGGAGACAAAAAAGAAACCCCAAAGAAGATATGTGTCCTCATTACTCAGCCATTGTGATGAGAGGTGACATAAAAATGCCTCTCCACCATGAATGAGAGACCCAGTGGAACCCTTGTGCCAGGTGTTGTCAGGTTCAGTTACCCACAGGCTCCAGCTGGGAAAATTAAACCATTTTGGCATAAGCCCCCACCCAGTGAACCTGAGAAAATGAAATTACCTCCCCCAGGTACCCTTGACAAGGAATAGTTCTGAAAGCTCCAGCTTTATAGATTTAAAACAAATCATGCTGGATTGAGAACAAATAAAATTTCACATAAACTACAGATAAAAATTAGCAATTTCCTCGAGGGAAGGCCAGCATTCCTTTGAGGATCCTGCCTGCAGTTTTAACCCCCACCCTTCTCACGCACTGGAGTGGACAGTGAAGTGATATTTATAATGTTAGTCCTTTATGCTTGTCCTGCAGAACTTGGGTTACTTGCACTGCTAGAAGCCTGTGGGGCTGGAGCGGCTCTGGAAGTGTGACCTGCAGTGAGCCCACAAGGTCCTGTGAGGAGCAGCTTTAACCCCTCCAGCCCCAGATGGAGAAGGCTGGGCTTGATTCACTCCTGTTGAGGCTCCCAGCAAAGGCTGCAGCTGTGCCTGGTGTTGGACATTATCCATGATCTGTCCACTCAAGAGACTCCAAGGGCAGGGACACTCATGAGGACACTCAGATCATGAGTGGGAGAGAAGATATCACGTGTATCAAAACCACAGAACAGGAAAGGGGGGAGGAAGAGCAGCTTCCCCTGCTCTTCTCCACCTGACCTCTGGATTTTGCTGCAGCTGCTGGACAATGCACAGTGTGGGGATGCAGAACCACCCTGAACTGTGCTGGAACTCTCCTTGCTCCACCTCATCCTTCCAACTTCTCTTTCCATCTCAATGAATCAATGCAGCACATTCCCAGGACAGGACTGGCAAATAAATCCTTTGAGCACAGAGATTGCTGGCAGTCCCAGGCCAATATTATTTTAACCTCTTTACTGGTCATTTCCATAATGGCACTGGCAGCAGCAAAGCAGCAGAACACTTCTCTGAAAAGCTGACAGGAATTCATCTCACAAAACCCACTGCCTTTCTTCCTGGTGACTTGAGTCTTGGTTCAATTGTTACAGTGAGTGAACTATTTAAGCTGTAGTGAAATACAGGGTGTAGAGAAAGTATACGTGTCCAAAATGATACAGAGAAAAGGAAATGTTTGCTTTCAGCTCCTGCCCAGAGCACCCCAGCAGTAAGAAGTTTTCTTATTTTCTTCCTTTTTGGCTCTCTCACTGGTGTTTGTAAAGTTCCTACACAGAGGGGCAGGAGAGTCGTGCTGTGCCAAATCATGCACAAATATTTAGGAAGTGAACAGTAAGAAAACTTGTCCTGGACAAGAATTCAGGATTTCATTTTTAGGCAATGAAAAGAATTCACATTCAATGAGCAGTAAGATTATGCAATGAACAAAGGGTTATATTACAGATATAAGAATACTTTTTAGAAAAAGCCTGAAAATAATATCCCATATATTAATAGACATAATTTTTGTTAAATTAAACACATGCTGATTTAACTGACTTGATCTCCTGTTTTCTTTGAGAGCTGCTCCACTGATAAGAAAAACAGTCACTTTTTGCATGTCTTCTGTCTTTCATCATGGGTGTAACTTATTATGTCAGGTTACATTCTAACACATCTATTGTGTGATTCTGTACAACAGATTGCAGCTTAATAAGCTAAGTCAGGAAATTCAAGATCTATGTGAGGTCTTTTGTGATTTGGCAATGTCTTATCTGTCAAGCTGCTGGATATCTGAGCTGAAATAGAAATGACAGGGAAAAGAGGAGGGTAGGACAAAGATACGAGTTCCATAATGCTGGTTTAGTAAATATCAACCTGCAGATTGCTCAGGCAAAGGCAGTGGGAGTGCAGGTGAAGTCTGCCAAAGCACAGAAGCGAACCTGTGCTGCTCCTGTTGCTGTCAGGAGCTGACAGACAGCATCAGGGGCTGTCTGGAATCAAGGCACAGCCACAGAGAGGAGAAAGAAAAGGGCCCTGACCGGCTCTTTGCTCCCCTTTCTCCTCCCCAAGGGATGTGCCATTCCCTCTCACACTGTGAATGCAGTTCCTTGCAGAACAGGAGTATTAGGGGTGGGATGTGTTAAAAATGGGTTAGAAACTGTTGTAAAATAGTTGATAGATCGTTAAGCATGTACTGTTAGTTTAGCTATTATATTGTAAAAGGGGTTAAAAGAGTAGTTATAAGAAATACGGTACTCAACGTACCATGTTACACCTAAGCAAAGTGCACCGCCCTCAGGCGAAACGAGCCGGCCTGGACAGAGCTGTAATGGGCCTTAAACCTTCATGCAGATGAAGGATCCAAAAATAAACCAATTCAAAGGGGCAAAAAACAGGATAAAGAGGGGCATCTGACCCAGTGAATCTGTGCTGTTCCATCGGGGCCATCGCTGCAGAAGCAGCCCCGCAGCACCCTCGGCGGCAGCGCCCATGGGCCCCCACGCTTTAGGCCTTTCTTTTTCTTATAACAAAAGCTGGAATCGCTTTAGTCCTGGAGCTGGCTCTCGTTTTTATCAGGATGTCCGTGTGTGCCCATGCAGCAGGAGGCTCCCAGCCTGCCCAGGCAGAGCAGGAAACTGCCCAGAATGGGTTTTCTGTTGTGTGACAGAGATGGAGCTTCTGAGGAGACAAAACCCTGCAGTGTCTCCGTGCCCGAGCCACCGTGAGCTATTCTGACAACCCCGCATGGGCAGATCCGTCCTCCCAGCCCTTTAACATCATCTGCAGCTCCAAAGGAGAACAGTACCACAGCCAGCCTTAGCAGGAGAAATGTCTGAGAGAGAAATTCCCTCTCTCCTGCCTCATCTGCAGGCCCTGTCCCTGCTGCCTGTGGGGAGAGGGGCTGGCGCTGGTACCTGAGGGTACCTTGGGGTCAGCATCCTCCTCTAGTACAGCTCTGCCTCAATTTTATCCCCTGGCTCAGGACAGAAGAGATGCAGGGAGGAAATGTGGTCAATAAACTGACAGATGCATCAGGAGGACTACAAAGAACTCCCTTAAAGTGTGCTATAAGCTTCTGAGAAGGAAAATATTGGTTGTATATTAGAAGGTTATCAGTGGCTTGTGACTGGGTGCGTACTGCTTGTTGGTGCAGCAGATTTCTGCAGTCAAAGCTGTGAATGACACTCCTGCTTTTCCAGCACTGGAAAACTGGGAGTAATAGGCTTGATGCAAATGAGACTTGGATGATCATGTTCCTGCAGGAATCTGTTATGGGAGGACAGATTGCTGAAGAAGTGTTTTATAACTGATCCAGTGAGGATCTGTAGAATACCTATTTAAAGAAGGTTGCACCATTAACAGAGAGAAATCTTACATGAAAAATGTCTTTGTTTTACTAAACAAACTTAAAAAATTAGTTCTTAACAAAAGGGTGTCAAGAAACCAACAGTACAAGACCTAAGAAGAGCAAATTTTGCATTTTGTTCTCTGGTGGACTTTAAAACACAGACCTGAGAGCTACTGATTAACTGAATTAATAGTACATGCCTATTCTGCCTGTTAAGTCCTGATCATTGTGTGTCAATTGATAGATCTCAAAAGAAGGACATATACACTGAACATCTTTCTGATACTCTGTGAGCTTGATTCCATAGGTTTCCTAAAAATTCCTCATTCTATATTGGTCTCACACAGTTTTAGAAGATAACATGATGTCTCTGTTTCTCACCGTTGAGGAATATTTTCCCTAACAGGGACTAATTCTTTGTTTATATTTATAAAAATGATGTATTCTTCATGTGACACATCGTCATAATGAAATAAATAAGATGGCTCCAGCACATATAGCTGTCTTAATAGAATTGTTTATTACACATGAGAAAACACTTCCAGGATATGTTCTAATGATACCCTAAATAGCATTTTACTTTCAATCTGAGAAACACAGTTGTTCCCGGTATAAATTCAAATCAAGATTAGTGACCAGAATTACCAATAAAATAAATGAATAGTTGGGGAATATTTAGATCTATCAGTGGAGTGCATGCTGTACTGAAACAGCATTATGTCCTTGCAGGTAGAGAATTTTAAATCAAAGTAACATTATTATCAGTGTCTGCCTTCATGCACTTTGCTTCACAGACACTATTCTGCATTGAGCAGCAATTAGTGAGTCACCAGGGATACTTTCCTAGACTCTTCAGGTCAGAAAAGCTAATTAACCTTCCTCCTGTATTCTGAACAGACTTACAATTATCAGTGCCAAATCTTATCCTTCTTTTTTCCTTCTTTTTTTTTTTTAAATTTATTTTAACAACTTTTAAAATATTGGTGGCAAATTAGGAAAAATGTAAAGAAGCTCTCCTTATAAAACCAGAAAATCCACTGAAGAGGTCCAAGAGCTGAAGCTATGACCCGGGTTTGTTTGTTTATAGCAGCAATTCTTTGTTTAATAGATTTCTTACAAAGCTCTGGGAGGGCAATTTAATTAACTGTCCATTTACACCCCAGGTGACTGCACACACTCTGTGCTGAGTGAAAACAGCTGTGTTTGCTCTGGCCTGGGCTGCAAATGAGTGACATTTGCCATTGCTGGCCTTGGGCAGGGGTGAGCAGTGACCAGCAGGGCCAAAGGCACTGCGGGATGTCAGCGAGCAGGATGTCACAGCAGGGCAGTGGGGTGACAGCTCTGGAGGGGATCTGGCCCCAGGGCCAGGGACCTGACCCCAGGGTCATGGATCTGACCCCAGGATCTGGGATCTGACCTCAGGGTCCGGGATCTGACCCCAGATCAGGGATCTGACCACAGGATCAGGGATCTGTCCCCAGGGTCAGTGATCTGACCCCAGGATCTGGGTTCTGAGCTGATCTCTCAGGCTGGACCTGCTGCTTTACAGGAGACTTTGGGGAGGGATTTATCAACAGCTCCACTGCAGTGCTAGTGCCACCAAAAGGTGGCCAGAAGGTCATTTTAAAGCCATGGAAGTACTGGTTATCTGTGTTGGAGTTGAGTGGGACATACATAATTTTAATGAGTTTGGTTCTAGGTTTGGTACCTCAATGAGAGGACAGAAGGCTCTTGCTCAGAAACAAACTCCAGAGGAGCAAACTGACAGCCTAAACCTTCCCATTAATTCCTGTCTGAGTCTTCGTGGCCTCTACCCTTGCAGTTTTCTCTGAAAATAATGACACATTTATTTCTTCTTCAGCTGCTGTTCTGGCCTCCCTGCAGCTCATTCAGTTGACCCACAACCACAACACAATGATTTTCCTGATGTAAGAAAGGGAAAACTTCCAGCATTTCATCAGCATTGCTATGGCCCCTAAAAACAGACCAGCAAAAGGATCTCATTCTGAGATAATTCCAGCACCTTTTGCACAAACTGCTCCTTGCATTTTATTTATCTTAAAGAAAAAAAAAAAAAAAAAAAGCAGAGGAAAGGTTAAAGCAAATCTGGGAACGTTTATCTTGGCAAGACACCTTTGTGACAATGGCCTGCGTGCAGCTGAGCCCATGAAGAAGGGAAGGAGCTGCCGCTTTCCCTTTTTTCCCAGGATGTGAGAGGCCCATGTAGGACCCTGCTGCATTCACTGCAATCACAGAAATCAAACCTCAGCCACAGGGGGCATTTAGAAGGATGAAGTACCTCACACATCCCCTGAGCAGGTCAGGGGATGTTGTCAAGAATTTGACAAAAAATAGGAAGGAAGAAGTAATGTGCATAAGGGGAGCAGGTTGGAACAGTTTTTCTGCAGCATTTAAATATAGGAAAAGATCTTCAGATCCTGGTGTCAGGTGTACTTAGGGAAAAAATTCAGTTTAATGTTTCCAGTGTTTTGGCATGCATTGAGTAGTGTGAGTCTCAGGACTTGAACTATACAAGAGCAGCCTGGCATGTCTGTAAAACTAATGTTTCAAACTGCTGTGTGATAAATTAAAATAATTCCACTCGTCATACTGCAAAAAACTGGCTGCTCAGAAGCCTTTGAAAAAGTTCTTTCAAGATAAAATATGTGCTTGTTGTTTCTGTGTCTTTTAAAAAAGATGTTGTATCTTCACAGCTTCCGTGGTAAAAAAAAAAAAAGTCATGTAAGATGTGTTTTCTCTGACATTTAGATGTCTTGCAAAGTGGTTTATTATAGATCTTCTGGACGTTTGGATATTTAATTAAATGTCAGAAACATAGTCTCTGTCCTCATGTGAATGAATATCAAGAGTTTATTTATTCATAGTCTATTTGTTGTTCTTTTTCTGTTTCTCACACAAAATTATCAGCTGGAAAGTCAGTCATCAGAGACACTTAAAATTTTTAGGGGTCATAGATCTAATTAACCTCAGCAACTGTGCTTAAAGTGGTGAATAATCTTAGACAAGTTCTTACAGGAATCTACAGAACCATTCAGACTTGGAGATAGGTTTGCACCTGCTTTTTCAAGTGACCTTTAATATAATTCTCAAAACATCCATGGAAGGCATGCTGTGAGAGGCTGGGAACACAGAAACCAGGCTTGTATGAATTTTAGTGCTCAGCAAACCCTTCCAGGATCTCACACTGCAGGCCCTGGGCTGACCTGGGTTCATTCCAGGAATAATCCTGGGGAAGGTGAGGACCAATGCTGTGAGCCCTGTTAAGGAGTGGGATACACCTGAGAGCTGCCAGGGAGCTGTAGTCAGATCTTTGGGTTTGGGTTTTTTTTTTTTTTTTTTTTTATTTAATAAATGAATGGAGAAGAAGCAATAAGATGTAGAAGATTGGAAGTTAACAATCTGGAAAGAATTAATTTTTATTTAGGTGAGGTAGATATGAAGCACATTTTCTGACTGTCTTTTACTTGGATAAATCCTAAATTCTCCTGCATTGCAGGATGTAGAATGGGAATGCATTCCTTTTATTTTTTGTTTTCATCATAATTGATCACTCTATAAGGATGACAAGGGAGGATATCTATATTTTTTTGCCTGTCAGCATCAGGAGTGGTCTCTGGTTAGTGCTGCCTGGTACCACACTGTGGGGAAGAACGCCTATCTCACACCCGAGAAGCTGCAAAACATGAAATATTGAACAAAGTGAACTGCAAGGAACCATGTGATTGTAAATTTCCAAGTAGAACAGGGAAAAAGTGTTTCTTGCAATTTAAGGGGGAAATGTGCAGGTGGAAATTTCAGCAAAGAAGATAAATGGTTTTGATTCAGGAGAAATGGGTAAAACTATGGACAAGTGCTTGGCTTTGTTTCTAAATATCTGACATTCCATTGAGGGAACATATTCTCATGAAAATTAATGAAATTAATAACATTGCATGGGAGAGTTCCAGCACTGAGGGGTGTTTATTCCCTGTTCACTCAGGAGAAATGCTCTGGTCCTGCAGGAATGATTCCCCTCAGACACAACCTGGACTTCAAAGCCATCAGTTCTGTATGTTATCTAAGGGAGGTCCTGCCTCACCAGAAACTGGGAAATGGGATTAATCCTGAGGAGAGAAACACATCAATTTCCAGGCTGAAAAGCCATTCTGATGAAACTTTCCATGAGCAGAGATGTACACAATTTACATCAAAAAAAGATAAAGATATCAGCTGGTATCTCTGCATTGATTGCTCTGGATCAAGTAGGAGGATGGTTGAAAAATAATATCAATAACACAAAATTTCTGTCAGAGGTCCTGAAAAGAAAACCCAGAGTGTTTCCAAAACTGTCAAAACCCAAAAGGTTCTTTGCATTATCTGCTCAACATTGCACTGTGTTTGCTGTATCCTTGGTAGAAATTTTCACCAAAATATTTCCACATGAATCCTCCATTTCAGTGCCTCTAACAAAAACAAAGCAAAACAAACCAAAACAAAACAAAAATCTAAATTATGCTTCTACACACACAAAAAGCATCCAAAATCTGCCTGGAATAGTTGACTAACTTTTGCATTATTTTGCCACAGCATATGCAGTGAGCACAGCAGAATGCTTGATTGTATTGAACATTAAAATCTTGTATATGTTATCCTATAATCTGCATTGTGTTTTACATGAGGATAATCCTTCACTATTTGTTTTTGTGTGAGGGGTTTTTTTCTTGTTCTCTGCAGTGCAGCAATTAAGACAATTTTTAGTACTTATTATTGTTATTGCAAAAGTACTCAACAAATTTCTGAGGGGGGGAAAACAAAAAAAAATCTCCATTTTTATGAAAGATGGGAAATAGAATTAGATAATATTGGTTTGAGTGTTCAAAAATCAGAACTGATGCCCACATTTCTGTCATTGTGTCTGTTCTGAAAGCAGCAGCTGATCTTTGCCACTGGACCAGAGCTGGTGCAGGTTGCTCTGGCAACAGGAGGCACAGGCAACAAGATTCCACTCCAGGCAAAAAGTTTAAGAGGGAAATTTCCCCTCTGATATTTATAGCTGAAAAGTTGAGCACATACTTAACTTTAAGCACCTCAGGAGTCACCATTGATTTTAGCTGTCCCTTCTCACATTTACTTTGACTACAACAGAATAAAAATTGCCAATAAGAAAAATGTGTTCCTGTGACTCCAAAGAGAGTCCCTCTGCTCAGGTTAAATGGGAGGAAAATTGCTGGTGGAATTTTTTATGGATTAGTGCTAGGGCCCATTTTATTTAACATTTTAATTACTAAGCTGACACAAAAGTTTGGGACAATGCTTGTGACATTTGGTTCTGAAAGGTGGTTGGGAGACATCAGCAATGTAAAGGAAGAGTGGAATACCCTACAGGACAATTTGGATGACATTTGGAACTGGAGTAATGGAAATAGGATGAAATGTAAGAGCACAAAATGCACAACCATTCACTCAGGAATGAGTAACAAGGATTTCTGGTACAACCAGGGAGCTCATTAGCTTGGAAATGACAGAGGGTGAGAAGGACCTGGCTCTATTACCTGATCACAGAACAGCTGTGAACCACCAGTATGGCTGAGACCATGAAATGGCAAAGGTTATGTCAAGACATGGCAGGAAAATATCTCTGCTGGAGTTTGAAAATGGAACTTTTTATGAATAAAATATTAACTGTAGGGAGGAGATCTACCAGAACCTGCTCTTTTGTCCACGCTTTTTTGTTATTTTTCATCATTTAAAGATACTTTTCTTTGTCATGGGCACGGATATTTATAAAAGCATTATACTAGAGTAAAGCTACAAAAAAGTTAGCTGAGAAGTTTTACACATGGATCTCAGAGCAATGGAAAATCTGAAATAAATGCTGGTTACCATTGGCCCAGTCAGGCCATTCTCAGGGCTGCTGTGGTGTGAGAGAGCATGCAGTCAGTCATTCCTTAAATCACAGCTGGTTGCTTGAAAATAAGATGAGGATTACAGGTTAACACATGGCAAATTAGACATTCCAATACCTTCCCTGCCTTCCAGAAGGAGCAAAGATGATACTAATGCATGGCTGGGCCTTGAGTTCCCTGGTTAAATTGCTTTATCAGAGCCCCCCTGCACCCCCTGCACACACATCATTCCAGACTTCCAACAGGACTTGCATTTTGAGGACAGAAATTTCAAAGCAGATTTCATCACCACAGGAAAAGTGATATTGGAGTTGGTCCAGCCTTGCCAGAGAAAGCTCTATTCCCACATGTTTCCCAGTGACACACTGAGCATAAATATGAAGTGCTGAGTACATGAGCCAAGCAAATGATTACACCTCTGCAAATGAAAATGGTGTCTGAGAGCTGCTTTTCCCAACCCTGGCCTTCCAATTCTTGACTGTTTCAGGCTTTTATTGACACAGAAAAATGATGAACTTGGAACCAAACTAGAAGTTTGTTCTGCGCAATGTTCATGCGCTTTGAAACACAGCCCTGGTGATTATTCATTCTTAGTTTTCAGTCACAGTATTAATTTCTTTCTTTAATCTTTACAGTCTGTGTGGTGAACTTAACAAAAAACAACCATAATTGCTGAGAAATACATACTCTAGGACATATCCTGGGAAAATAAGACCACAATGAAAATAATGAAGGGAGAGCTAAAAGGTTTAATGATACAGATTCTGGGCTAGACTTCTGGAACATTAGAAGATTTCCCTACATGTGAATGCATGTAGCACTTAATTAAAGAAATGCCAGTAGATGGCAGTCAGAAGTGTGTTGCATGCTTCAATTTTGTCACATCACTAAAAGCTGCTGTTGCTGCTCATGGCCAATCTCTTCTTTATGCATTTCTTAGCATCAGAGTTAATAAAAGATTTGCTATTTAGGTTCATTCCGTGTAGCCAGAGAGCAATCAAGCATTCAGAGTGTTCTACTCAGTATTTCTATAATGACATTACTGTTCACATTAGAAACATTTAGGGCTACACATACAAACAAGTTATCTATATTTTCTTTACTCTGCTCCCTCAATTCTCACCTAGTGGCCCAAAAGTTAATGTGATTTGCCATTTCTCTAGGCTTGGGTTAATCTTGATGGATGTGTTATGGTTATATCAAGTATAACATAAACCAAATTACCAAAGCCTTCAGATCTCCTTCAGTAATTCAGTTTTCTGCAAGAAGGCATTTTATCCCCTTTGTGCATGCCATTTTTCTCAATCTCTCTCCTTTTTTTAAAAAAATAAATAACATTGGCAATGCAGCAAATGTTGACTTTGATCATTAAATTGCATTACATGCTTGTTGCCATGTATTAAGCAGCAAGATTCAGGATTGGAAACTGCTTTAAATGATGTAGAGTCACATCCAGGGGTGGATAATCCCATTGTTCCTAACCATGATTAGGGTTACAGATCCAGCTTCCAGGTAACTGGAGCCATAGAAATCTTTACAGGGCACTGCAATAACTTTGCTACTGGATTCAGAGGAGAGGCACTGCAGAAAGTGCAGCCCCAGGGCTCCATTCTCATGGCTACTGCTGCACTGGAAGAGGATTAGGGGATAAAATCCACCTCCAGAAAGATAAACCATGTAGAATACCAAATTAAATAAAGTCTTTTTGGGGCACCACCACTGCCATGACCCCCAACACAAAAATCTACCGTAGAATTAAAAGCTAAATGCTGAAGAAAAATAAAAATAATGCACTAACAGACATTAACAGATGATAATGCCTACATGCTAAACTGAAGAAGGATTTAAAGCTTGCATATTGTTCTTCTAAAAGCTGCTTGGAATGTTAACTAAACCCTTTATCACATCGACGCCTATAAAAATGTTTTCCCCCTTAAAAAATGCAGCATGAAAAGAATTTTGCTTCCTATTCACAAGTGGGGGTGTAATACAATAGGCAAAGGAAAGCCACAATATGTTCTGAATTTTTGTTGAAGAGGATCTGGGTTTTCAAAAGCTGGATCCAACATTCTGTGTGTAATGGGATCCTGCATTTCCTGGGGCTTCACCTTGTCCCAGAATTGCAGAGGCTGGAGCTGCACCCAGATCTTTGTGTAGATTGCTGACAAAACACATCAGATCCAGCTTTAATCCGGGACAGCCAGAGCACAGCAGTTCAAATATTTGGGAATCAAATAAATAAATATCCAGGGTGTTGAGTGCTGAAGCTCACATCTCTCTCAGCAGTGAAGGAGGACAAGCATGGACCTTTTTATATTTGCTGCACACAAACCCCATACCCCTAACACTAACATATAAACACCAACATGTAAGGGGAAAAAAGCCATTCTTGGGGTATCTTGAGATTCCAATCTTGTAAACCATGCAGAACTCAGCTGCAATAGAGGTTTAAAAATTATATGTTGAACAGGTATTTGAATTTGGAGATCTCAGTAATGGCTTTCACCTTGACATTCATGTAATTTTGAGATATCTTTATTGATTTGGATGATGAGTACACAAACCACCTTGTCCTGCCCTCACAGAAGGAATCTAAAGGATGGGTGGGTCCAAGAGCTCTGTGCCTGTGCTGCTGCACTGGTGGGGCTTTGTGTCCTTGCTTGGAGGGCAGCAGGAATGGGGATTACAGCAGTGCCATGGAGGGAACACCCAGCTCCGTTTTCACTGGCTGCTTCCAAAAGAGCTCTGTTCTGCACAGGGCTGTGTGCTCTGATTCCATTTCTCCTTGAATAGGTATTAAATAATAAACCTGAGCCCTCACATCCTGTAGGATTGTGCAGATATATAATATTTGAAAATATTGGTCAATTGTTCTTCTTTTAGTCAAGCTCTTGCACAAAATTTAAAGCAATTTTGCGTAATTGATTCCAGCCACAGTTTGATTTCTGCAGGTTTCAGTCAGGTAAAATATTTAGATCCTCCGTCCTCAGTTAACAAAGGAGTGAAGACAAAATAACTTCTGTTCCACAGCAGAACAAACCCATCAGCTGCTCTCAGCTCAGCTCTTAATGTGGCTTTGAAAATCATTTGTGTTATGCTGTGGTTGGATGTTGTTTCCTGATCTTGAATTGGGACCTCCCTTTGCTCCTAGTGTGCAGACACTGCAAAAAAGACTTTGTCTTTGCCCCAGATGATGCCAGCATAAATTAACCTTCCATAAAAGCCCTTTTCCTGTAATTTTATGAGCTTCAGCTCTACTTAGTCTCTTCATCATGATCATCTCAGGGTGTCTAGAATGGAGAAATGACATCAATATATCAGCTTATGTTTTGGAAGAATGCACTGAGAGGTTGTACTGGGGATATGAGGATATGAAAGAATGAGTGTGGGAGATAACTTTAAATTTTAGAGACAAGAACTGATCATATTTGTACACAAATATTGGAATAAATGTGAGTGAATATCTCAAGTACTCCATCCTAGTCATTTTAACTCAGAGAAATTGACTGGAAAATCAGCTCGTGTAGGAAATTGGGTTAGCAGCTAATAACAATGCAGATTTTAAATGTGTTTCATCATTCTGAACATGTCTAGATTACAGCAATTCTGGTTTCTCTGTAATTATAAAACTGCATTTTACCATGTTGCACATTGTATTCTGGATTCTGCACTCAGAATTCAATTCCCTCAGAACAGTGTCCATGGAAGGTGGTGTGCTAATTTGTTTTCCTCTCTCCTGAATACTGCTGATAGTGCTAAAGTTGGGGGTTGAAGCTCTGCCTTCCCCACAGCCCAGGAGGTAATGGTGTGAATATTCAGAGGGCATCAGGTCTGGCGAGACAAAATTTAATCCCAAATCCAAAATTTAGTCCAAATCACAGATTCCATTTTACCAGATGAAATTTAAGCCCCCAAAAGCTGGGATACAGGACAGAAATGTACACAAATAAATAGAACCACATAATAGAAAAGAATGACACATATTTTTTTGTGACCAGCTCCTTATTTCAGCAACTTTTTCTTTCCAGTATCCCTTCTATAGTGGAATAATTTTGCATTCAGCAGTAATCTTTATGAATTCACTTGGTATTCATGTAGGTGTCACATGTATTTGCACTGATTTTCCACCACTGTTTAGGATTAGTTAATGGGCACTTCAAACAGAGTGTTGCCCCTATGGGAGTAAAATAATTTCAGTCTTGGTGCACACATTTCCAAGTCAAAATATAAATGATGAAATTATATTGAGAACAGATCAGGCAGTTGTTGGCTTTTCAAATAACCTACCAACAGGCTGTTTAAAAAAATCTGGGGAGGGCAAGTAGAAAGATAGCCTTTTGTCTCTGAGAAAAAAAGTGCTTAGGAGTAAAATAATTGCTCAGTCTCTAAATACAGAGAGACAGATGCTGCTGTAAATCTGGCTGGCTGCACTGTGGGCAATGAGGCTGTGTTAATTTACAGCTCTTTGTGAGGAGATGTTTGCTCAGTCACTTTCTGATGGGGATGGCTGGTCTACAAGCTATTCTATTTTATGGAGAGTTCAGTAATTTCATTTGTTTTCTACCTTTCTGATTGGTGTGCATTACAGTGGTAGCAAATACACTTTACAGCCAAGGAAAATGCTCTCTCTTGTGATTCACTGATTACTTGCTATAATCTGAATTCATGTGTGATGAAAAATTCTTTTCAGGCAATGCAAAATAACTAAGGAACACAAATTTGTCTCCCACATTTTCTTAATAAATACTGTACATGACTAATAACTACCTCAAGAGTCTTGCTTTTCTATTGAATGTTACAGCAGAAAATTCATACAAAAAGTGAAACAATTCTAATGTTCTTTTGTAAAAGATTTTAAAGCTAGTTGCTTTAAGCACTGCAGATGCAGTCTTTAAATAGGTTCTCATTAGTTTTGTCAAGTACCATTTGAGACATCAATATGAATTCTGAAATAACCTTTTTAATTTACAGATTGAATTCCCTGGTGAATAGTCCAGCACTCATGATAGTAAAGGGAGAAGATGCTGGGCACTGAGACCTGCCTGAATGTGCAACCCCACCATCCTGGGCACTGAGACTTGCCTGGTGTAACCCCACCATGCTGGGCACTGAGACCTGCCTGGTGTAACCCCACCATCCTGGCACTGAGACCTGCCTGGTGTAACTCCACCATCCTGGCACTGAGACCTGCCTGAATGTGCTACCCCACCATCCTGGCACTGAGACCTGCCTGGTGTAACTCCACCATCCTGGGACTGAGACCTGCCTGGTGTAACCCCACCATCCTGGCACTGAGACCTGCCTGAATGTGCTACCCCACCATCCTGGCACTGAGACCTGCCTGGTGTAACCCCACCATCCTGGCACTGAGACCTGCCTGGAGGTGCTTCTTCCTTGTGTTGCTGTGGGCTCAGGAAAGGTTCCCCCTTGCCAAGCTCAGGGGATGCTCCAGAAAAAGAGATCAGCTTCTACTCAATTCCCCTTCCCAGCACAGGGAAAGGAATGCTGCCATGATTAGACTACACAAGTTGCTCATGGCACAAGAAGGCATCCCCAAAACTCTCCTGGGCACTCCCTGTACCCTCCCTTTGACCAGCTTCTGGGTTTAGTTTGCACATCAGGAGTCCCCACTGATGGGAATAAGGACAGGGGGAATACAAGCATTTATTAATGCTTTGTGCTGAATCTCAAACCATCCCAAGGAATCTGGCTGCTAGATGCCCATTAAAATTAATAGGAACTGGCATGCAGCAGGTCCCTGTGGTTTTGATATCTCAGCTGTAACACTGTGTTTGTTTGTTGGCTGTTTGAAGTGTGCAGACCGTGAGCTGCAGATGCTGCTGAGATCTGACATTGTTTTCACTGAGACACGAGAGCTGTTTCTCTATTTGCACTGATCTTTTCTTTATTATCACCCTGCACACCTTGGGTCAATCCTACTGCCAGAGTTCATTTCAGACCACAGACCTTTTAAGCTGACTCTGTTTTTTGACCCTTAATAGAGCAACCTGGGGATGTCATTGTCCCAGTGTTTGTTACTCGGGTCCTGTCATCACTTTAAACATTTGATAGATGAAGCTATGGAGAATTGAAATATTATTTATATTCACACCCCTGAGAGTTACAAACTGTAAATTGAGAAAGGAAACTATGAAAGCTCTCCCAAGAGGCAAAATCACTTCTTTTTACTGCTGATTATAAAGAAGATTGGCTGGCAGATGTTAATATTGGCAGTTACTCTCTGACAAATTTTCTCTGGGTACGGCTAATCAATTTTTGCTGCATGGAATGAGAAATGGAGCTTGAATATTCAGATGTCTAGACATGTAAATATATTACCTTTATAAATAGGTTTAAATGATTAATATATTTGAAAAAAAACAAACATGAAAAATGGATAAACTAGAAGTGTAGGGTGAAGATTGATAGATTATTTAGATGATAGATAACAAAATTTTTTCTATGCATTAGGAGGATGAAATTACCTATGCAGTTACCATATATGTATTTCTAGACAACACTGGTCTTTCTGTAAAATCTCTCTCAACTCAAAAACTCTTCATCCCTTGAGACAGTTTAAGTGCTGTTATTTGAAACGGACCTGTTCTAGACAGAGATATTATCAATGTAATAAGGATAATGCAATTTGATCCATTTACACTGCAGGAGTAGATGCTTTCTCTGCGCAGGGTCCTGCAAACACTCCAGGTAATTTAATAGACCCCAATGGGATGCTCTGAAGGTGAAGGTTTCAGGAAGTGACAGGAGTGATCCCATAATTGCAACATGATTATTTAATTCATAAATGTTCTTACTTCATGGCGATTGAGTACAGATCTCTGGAGGAAAAGGATGACATTTCCTCCCTGGAGATGAGCTGTGACCATTCCCTGGGGTGTTCTCAGCTCCTTTGCTCTGCCCAAGGGAGCAGCTTACAGCTCTGTGATGCATCCCCAGCCCAGCTGCCCTGGTAGTTTCACACAGCAAATCCCAGCAGCTCTGGAAGTGCGTTTGACAATCCCTGGAGAGCTGCCACAGAGCAGTTGTATTATCCAGGTACCACAGAAGACACTCCCTGCTTTCCCAGCAAATCTGCTCACTTAGCTATGGTAATGTGATTAATCTGATTATTTCTGAATCAGTCCACTGTGGCAAATGATGAAGTGCCATATGGCTTTTGGAGAATGAAAGCGACGTGTCTGTGTGGTGCAAGAAATGTTTCTGGATGGGTGAGTGAATTATGTATCATGATTCATAGTCAAATACCAACCTAAAAGAAAATTCTTTCTATGGAGACTATTTAGACTATTTCTATATTTTATAAAAGGCAATGGATCAAAGAAGAAGTCTAAAGCAGCAATGCGTACTTAATGACCTGTTCCAAGGAGTAAATTATGGCTGGAATTGTCAGGGTATTAAACTTAGTAGAGCAGAGCTTAGGCAACAGGGATGGAAATTTTCAAAATATAGTTCATTCTTTTACAGTGACACAATAGCAAAATAAAGGAACCTCTGTCAATATGATTTATTGAAGAAACTAAACAAAATATGTTGGAGTTACTGCGTCCCAAAGTCATTTAGCTGTTCTATTACTTTTAATGAATAGCCAAGATCAGGGAATATATTCAGTGAGATAAGGCTCAGTGCATTTCTGATAAGGGGAGAAAGGTAAAAAAAGAAAACCTGCATCAATTTTTCATTCAGAGGTTTATTTACTGGAGGTTTATATATATAAAATCCCAAACAAGCACCAAAATGAAACATCCTATTTTCTCTCTGGTCCTTTTATCCATTTAAAACCAAGGCTTGACTAGAGAAATATATTTGTGTGATAATGTTTCAGGAAAAGGTCAGATAAAAATCAGATGAGAGTTTCAGAAATTCACAGGTGTTTGTGATACATTTCTCTGTTCTCAATGGGACATGAGGCTGAGACAAATCATGGCCTCTTGCTTGTAGCAAATGGCCAAGAAAGACATTTTAAACAGCTTTACCTGAGCAATGACCTATGGCTTAATCAGGAAAGGACCATCAGGTTTTTTTGGGCTAAGCCTTCAGTGCCTGAACAAGCCTGACTAAGTGGTCTTGCTGCCCCCAGGTTGTGCTGTAGATAACGACCATGACAACATTCACAATCTGGGTTTATTCTGCCAGTTTAATCACTTGTCGCTTTCCCAGTGTTAATGAGGGTGAGGACATGACTTTACTCTTTCCCAGTGATGAAGGACTCCACAATTTTTTGTTACCCTAACTGAAAGGGAAATTCGTTTCCTCGTGGTGTATTTCCTTGTTTTCCTGTGTCCCAGGGAAAGGTTTGTTGCAGGTGCCCGGGAGAATATCAGGAATGAAGCATTCCTGTTGCTCTCAGGTGCACAGGTGTACTAGATGTTTCTTAAGCTGACTCAGGAATTATTAACAATGAGGTTTTTGGTGGTAAAATAAAGCTGTTAGCACTCATTTGGGTCTCCTTAAAACTACATGTGTGAATAAACACAGGACACCAATAACTGCTTTAGAACTGTTCAAAGATATGGAATAGCTCATTGATGATTAGCTTAATAAACTATGACATACTATTAATTCGATGACTAAAATCAGCACTGACCACAATTTTAGGAAGGTGGAATGGTTCTCCTTCAGACTGAAACCACCCAGTCCCTCATGTAATGACAAGTTGATCTTTGCACAAAGAGTGATGGGTTTAGTAACAGCAATGACAGCATTGTTGAGCTCTTTAGGTGGAATCAGAGTAGGGCATTACAGAAACTTCATTCACTTCCACAGGGATCACATTCCAGGCATGCAAGGAATCAAGACACTTATGGGAAATTCTGCTAAAAATCTCTTCAAGCTGGCATTGTTGGTGAAACAAAGGGAGAATATGATGACAACATGAAGATCTGAATAGACTTTATTAATAATCCATTTTAAAGCCTCATAAATATATAAAGAGCTCTGTAAGATCTAGATTAATAGACTCCTTCCTCCAAAGAGATCATTCAAGTACCTTAATTCTTCTCCTGACTGCAGCAAATGGCAAAGCTCTCTTGAGTTCATGCCCACTCTGAGACATAAAAGCCAAAGCAAGAAATGATGTTTTAGAAGAAGAAAATCCTTTCTTACCAAGAAAAAAAAAAGAGGGGCAAAAAGAATTCTGGGAAGTCAGAATACTTCAAAAAATATCTGATGCAAGGAAAGAGAGCACGAGGAAGAGTTTCTGAATCACAGGTTGACATGAAAGACAGATCGAAGGGGTAATGTGAAAGAGTTTAGGAGGCTACATAGTTTAGAAATTCCAAGCACTCTGATGCCTTTCAAGTTCACTGTTAAAATCTTGGCTAACATTTGTACTGGCAGAGTTTTTTCCTGTCACTGTGAGACCCAAGGTCACATGTTGACCAGTGTGATACAGGCTCTGACTGTATTAATGCTGTCTACTTAGAGCAGTTCATCTCCTTCAGCCCTCCAAGCCCCAGGGAGCAGACACTGTGATTATTCCAGCAGAGCTGGGACCCTGGGGCTGTTTTGCTATTGATCCTGAGCTCTCACTGTCATTAATGGGAGCTTCTGTTCATCATGGATGGACTACAGCACTCGTCTTTGGAAAATCTTGCCAATGACTGTAAAACCTTTTAAAAACTACAATGAAATAACAATAAATAATGTATTTAAGAGGCTATAAAACAAAGAAACATGACCTAAGCAGGTGAATCTTTGATCATTTATATTTCTGTGTAATGGATTACCTGTAGCTTTACAATTAATCTTAATTCTCCGTTGAGAATTGACACTGTCAGCTTGAGCCAGTCAAATGGAAGAACAGAGTATCCTGTCTGTTTAGGAAAGGGCTGGTACAGACAGTGAGGAAGGAAAGGTGTAAAAGATGTGCAGTGGGGAACAACTGACTGTGGTAATGACCTTGTAACACTGCAAGGCAGAGGCTTGAAGGGTCCTTCACTTTTCAGACACTGAAAGTTCAGTGCCTGTGCTCTTGTCAGAAGCCAGGGGTTCAATGGGTGACAATTTTGGGATCAAGGGACTTGTCCAAGTCTGTTCTGTTTGAGTGTGATTCTGTGACACTGAACAGGAGACTCCACTTCTCAGTGAAGAGCCTCCCTGGTCTGGGGCCAGCTGGGAACACACAATCTGAGAGCTCAACAAACAAGGAACATGCAGCTTCTTGTCACCTTTCCTTTAGAAAAGGCTGATTTGACTCAAACATCTGGTGGTATCTTTGGGAGAATTTGGGGTATTTCTGCAATTGGACCAAGCAGGTCCATTGCTCTGACTGATGCTGTGGTTCTTCAGCTTTTGGCCCTGGCAATGTCCTCTCAGCTCATCTGTCTTTGTACAACTGCCTGAACTGTTGCCACCAATTAATGATAGCTAATAGGTCCCTGACTACTGAGAACACTTGAAGCCAGTAATTACAGCCTGTTCACACTCCTCTGCCCTGTAGGAGCAGAGCTGCTGCTGACTCTGCTGAATAACATTTTATGACCCCTTTTAGAGACTTGGAAAGGCTGATTGAGTATCTGAGAAAATATTGATCCAGTATTTATAAAAAGTTATTTGGTAGGAGTGTGTAAAACATGTTTTGTGTCCATTTATACTCCTGCATAGTACGCAGGCTTGCCAAGATTTTACAGTTTTATTTTTAAGAAAAGGTCTGGCATATCTAAACTATGACTCTTTTCCTCCCTCTCCCAATGCATCAAAACCAAGCAGTGGTGTCTTTAAAAGGAGAGAAGAGGAAGCTCTGTTTTTTTTCCTGGGTTCTATATGTTCTATCTCCTTTCTCACGTCAGAAAGAAACATTTCAATTTTACTTTTGGTCTCGTGGGCATGCAGTATATTTTGGATTATGGATTTTGCAGTATGGATCTGAAATACAAAAAATAGAACTGTTGGATTGAAGGTCAGGGAATTTGGTGAAAAAGGAATTCACAGACAAATTCTCCCTCTGTTCTTGGTTTTACGAAACTTTCCTGTTTGCCCAGCACAATGACACACAGTTTTCTCTCCAACTTCCCTTCTAGAACAAAGAGACCAGGGTGTACTGACATTACTCCACTGCTGGTTTTCTTCCCTTTTCCCTGCCACCACTTATCCTCTCTGGAACTTCAAAACAGCATTGCCCAGCTTCATCCTCTGAATATTACACACTTTCATTCTCAGTTGCACCGTTATTATAGCCATAGTTTTGTACAAATTATAACATGTTGCCTTTGTTTTCCCTTTCTCTGGAGATCAGAACTTTGTGGGCATAAGGAAAATACTGCCAATATGCATTTATTTTACATAGGTACAGTCAGCCTAATGAAAGCAGTAGGTGTTCCTTTTCCAATTACCCAAACATGTTCTGCTACAGAGGGCTTTGCTTCCCAACCACAGACAGAGAATTAGGAGTCCTGAGGCTTTGACAACCTTTCACTGCGTGCTCTTTCCCCCCTCCATGTAATTACATGCTCCAGCAGCCCCAGTTGTAGTGGCTGTGCAGTGAAGCTGTTTCCTTCAGGGTTATTTTCTCCTGCCTCTGGGTTCTGTGAGAAGAGGCAAAAGGAAAAAACACATTTTCTCCTGTGGTACATCCTTGGTTTCTACCTCTGTGCTGGTCATAAACTCTGGTGCCCAACACTACCACTGTTCTCAGAGAAAACAAATTCTTTCTCACCTTCTGCACAGGGAATTTTTTAACCCCTGGGTACGAAATCTTCAGGAGATTACAGGCAGTAGTTCCTACTCAGTAAGTACTCTTGTAGAAGGAGAAAGTTCACAAAAGTCACTTCCAGTTAACCAGAAGAATTAACAAAGATATTCGCAATAAAAAAGTGATCTGCACTGAGGATACATTCCTTACTGCCTCAGTGCACATATTTCATTTTCTTGATTTACAAACATAGAACTTGGGGTAATGCTATGTACAGACCAGGCTGCCTCTGATTCAAACAGTTTTGGCAGATATATGCTGACTTGTAGAGACATAAACTTCAGAGAGTGGTTCATAGGTGAAAAGGCTTTTAGAAGGTCAGGGTGTTCTTGGAAAGGGCTAGAAAAGTAGATAAAAACTGGAAATAATTTTCCTGGAAGGCTGAATGGAAAGGTGCCTCAAGGTGAGCAGGCTGAGGATACTTCTCCTGTCCAGAGAGAAAAGCTATCCCCCACCAGGCTGTGACCCTATTTTTAACAGAGACAACTTTATTAAGAAATCACTAACAACTTAATTACCACTTGATCACCTCTGCTTTGCACTTACAGGAAGGATGATCAAAATGTGCTCTAGTCTGAGCTACACAAGCTCTCTAAAAGTAACAATTTATGCAGCAGTTCTGTGTGTTTTGGTGGTGTTGGGCACCACTTGGGAAGCAGCTGTATCAGCCCAAATTTACAGCATCACCAAAGCTAAAATTTCACCCTTCTCCAGAAATCCACCCTGGTTTAGGACAGGGTACTGAGCCAAGCCAGAGTTCCACACTTATAAATGATTTTCCTGCCTTCTGTCTAACTCTGCTGGGGCTCCTAAAGGCCAGCTGGGACATGAGGGACTGTGAGAACCCACCCTGAAGCCTTGTCCAAAATTCAGTGTTTCTCAAAACCAGGCAAGAACAATGTCCACAAGCCAAAGAACAAACCAGCTGTTGTACACTGCTGAAATATTTGATTTGACCTAGAAATGTGTCTCGAGTGAGGAAGAGAGAAAAGCGTCCTCTGGATTTATTATTTCTGTTCCTTAACAAAAAAGAAAGAAAAAAAGTGAGTAATGAGTACCCAAAAATCCCCATCAGTGTAGTAAAACGAAGCATGAAATGGTGTTCAGAGATGAAATCCATCTCATGAAAGGCTTTTGATGGATGTGAATTAACTGTTTAAGTTAAAAAGGATAAAACTTTGGAAGTAGTTCCTCTCATTGGATTTCTCAGTTTACCAGGTTTACCATTAAGTGTTTTTCTGGTTTTTTTAATTCTCTGAGGATCTGGTCACAACAAAACAAGAATGAAATGCCTTGTTGCCAATTCATTTCTTTCAAAGAACAGACAGACATCACCAACTACTTTATTTTACTCTCTAGAAGCCTAGTGCCAAATCAGAAGCATGTCTTTCCAAATCACCACAAGCTGAACTTTCTCTGCAAAATTCATATTTTGAATTGGGAGGTTATTTTGAGATCATATTTTCCAAAATAGCTTTATCAGCTTTGCTGCCCTTCACTCCCTTGCACGCTTGCGTTGCTGAATTGGTGCCACAGAACCCGTTAGCACCTGAAGTGTCAGGATTTTTCCCTCACATTCCCACATTTATCCAAATCCTTGGTTTTGCTAAAACACTTCTACACCCAGCTTCTATTCTGGGGAAACTGTTTCTTTCCTCCTACTATTAATAGCATTTCTATGCTGCTTATTCTAGAAATATCTGTGATATTATAAGTAGAGGGTAAAAACTGCTCTCTGAGCCTGCCAATTTAGAGCTTTTAAAGTGTCTCCATAATTCCATGGAGCTGTGTGTGCTCTGGCTGGTGCTGAGAGCAGAGAGGCAATGGCTCCACAAGGGCAGCAACTGAAATCATATTTACATCTTCAACTTCTTTAAGCTAAAACCATCAAATTCTGCTTTACAATAAATTTCCTTTGACAAGCCTTTTGATGATTATTTTGCAATTAATTTCAAGCATGTAATAAAACCTCAAGGAAGGATAGTTTTACATCATTTAGCCCACAGAGAAGGCACAATACAAATATTTTACACAGCTCTCCTCCCAGTCCTTACTGCTAGATTTTTATAAATGCAACATGTAGGATTTTTCTATGGAACCTGTGAGAACAGACAGACAAGATGAATCACAAGTATTTTCCTGGGATATTAAAATGTGTGTATCTTTCTGAAGCTCATTTAATAAATGATGTGAAAAACATCAGCTTGACTTGCTAAATGCAAATGAAAGTGGGTCTCAAGTTGTCTCTTATCCAACAGTTACTTATTTCAATGATGTGCAAATGAGTAGTTCCCATATACAAAAATTATGGATTGGCAGAAAAACTTAATAAATCAAACTGCTCCAATAAGATGTCTAGGTAGTGTCATTTGTGATAAAACTGTTGATCTGATTTACCCTTTTTAGTAAAGATTTTATGCTAATGAAATGGTAACTAAATTTGAGAAGTTCTATCTTTGCCACAAACAGGTCTCACTTTCTTGGTTGGAATCAAATTCATCCACTCAGTAATCCCAGTGTAAAGCAGTTGGAGAATCAATCCTATCAATATATTTTGAAATCCCTCTCTAGTTTATTCCCATATTAAAGTCTATACCTTACCCTGGGGAGGGGGTGTTTTCAGAGAGAAAAAAAATCTTCAGTGATTAAAGAATTATTTACTTTGTGGCACAAATTCTAACCAGGACCCCAGAATAACCTATGGAAGGAAGTAGCTCAGGCCATGACAAGGTTTTAATCCTCTTGCATTGGCAGTAAGTCACTTTCTCTTTTCCTACACATGTCCAAATTCACCTGTCACTATGGCCACTCTGCTCTGCAATGGGAAAATGCTCCCCCTGTTCCTCATTGGTACAAACCAAGGATTGGTGCCTGGAAAATCCAAAATGTGCATGACCCCCACAGCTTCTGTTGGGAAAACACAATGGGAATTCTTTGTTTCAGTAAGACATTGGGTAAGTTTGAAGCACTCTGTTTTATTTTGTTTGGAAACCAGAACATCAGCACTTTCTAATAAGCAAGGCTTTTATCTGGACGTTCTTTATTTCAGCCCAGGAGGAACATAAAAATCCTGATTTGAAGTTCCACAATGTAATCTTGCCTACAATAAAACCCTCATTAGGGCAGTGTGGGTGCACAGCAGACACAGGAACACACAGCTTCCCAGGCTGCCTGTCTGCCACAGCACCAACCATTGCCTGCTGAAGGATGTGTGACACAGGGTCATCCCGAATCTCCCTCCATTTCTGTGCAGCAGTTTTTCCACAGGGTTGGTTGTGATCTCTTACTTTGTTTTAGAAAGAAAACCCCTCTCTGAAATATTGCTTGCTGTGGGAGCTCATGTCACCTTGTCAATGCATTAATCACCATTATCATACTCCACGAGAAGATTGGCAAATTTGTTCAGCTGTGTAAGACAGATGTTATGGCATTTGACAGATGATTTCAGCACTGAGATGAATTTTTTTGCATGTGCTGTATGCTTTGGCACTCCATTATGCAGCACAAGAGTGAATTTTCTCATTGTTATCAGCCAAACAAGCCTTGAAAAGTGGGAATCATCAGGGAAGAATTATTCCTAAAGCCTGAAAATGGATTTTCCAAACACTGTGGTTTCAGTTCTAATTCCCTAATTATGATATGGCTTTGGTCACTGATTGGTCACATTCCTATTCTGACTGGCTGAAATGGGTTTAAGATGATATCTTTCCCTCTCTAGCTCTCCAGAGAAGATGGTGTTTGGGGAGGATGTCTCCTAGATCACAACTCATTTCCATAATGGGATTAGGATGCCTAATGCAGCTAATGAGGATCAAGGAGAGAAGCAGAACAGCACAGAGAAAAGCTTGTGAAGGATTCCTGCTCACAAGGAAACACCTTTCCACAGTCTCTTCTGTGTGAGACCTGAGAGAGAATCCCAGCTTTCAATTAACTAAAACAGTTTTTATGATTAAAATCTCGGCAGTGGAACCTCAGGTTCTGCAGGTTGATCCAGTGATTGGAGTGACAGCTCTGAGACCTCAGAATTCCAGCTTTGATCCAGTGCAGGATTTTTTAAACCTCAATTACCTCTGCACTGCTTTCAGCACTGCTCCCCTGCCTCACCAGGGATGTGTGATGGGGAATGCATCCAGCATTAAGTGCTGCACAGACACTGCAGGATGGACAAAAGATGGCAAAAGGACTGAAAACCTTCCCAGCAATCCTGTGAGGAAAACTGATTTGATGGTTCCTGTAAATTTGATAATCACTGTGGTGTGAAAACCAGACTATCTGGCAGTGAGAAATGACTGTCAGCTTTAGGAACGTGAAATTTGGCATTCATAAGCTTTTCATGGCTTCACAAAAACTGCTGGAGTGGGGAGAGGCAACACCTCCTCATGTTTTGTCTTTAGCTGAGAAAAATGAAAGTGCTAAATATTCCTGTTTGGCGTTGGATGATGGAGGGTGAACTCAGTTTTAGGACACCAGCTCTGGGGAAAATAGGAAGTGTATGAAAGAAAGGTCCATGTGGCTGAGCCACTCATCACAGAAATGACCTCTTAATGGTACAGTTCATTATTACAATTTCAAAATTAGAAATATCATTAATTTTTTACTGATAAGTAGCATTTTTCAGAAGCAGGATGTATTTGGAGGTAGGCAGCACCTATAATATCTGCTCATTGACATGTTTTTTTAACAGGAGGTTGTCACATTGATGGCAGATGTTCAGCCTGCTTGTTTGTACCTTACATTTTCCAGTGCAGGGTGCTCTGGCTCAAGTGATTCTTCAATTATTTTCAAGACAGAGTGTTTTGTTTTGTTTGGTGTTTTCAGCGTTCCAGTAATTAACAAACGTGGCAGAACGTTTGTCTTAATTGCACAATGAAAGCCCCTCACAATAGTAATTACTCTAGAAAAGTCCCATAAAAAAATCTACTTGGCTCGTGAAAAAGCACTTTCCAATTTAAAAAAATGATTCAAAAAATAAAAAAAAAGAAAGCCCAATGTCCATGTCAGAAAATTTCTGCGTGTGCACAACCAACTCTGTCAAAGCTCACAAATAAAAAGTGATCATGAAAGAGTGGGGGTAGGAGGTCACAACCTGAATCATAATTGGGATTCATTTTAAAAAGCTTTATGGGACTTTTGTAGCCAGAAAATGAGTATGCAGATGGACAAAATATGAAAACTAATCACAAACCACATCCCAAAAATGCAACATTACCTCAAACGTATCTGGAAGTCAAAAATTACCCCCAAATATTTTAGCTGCTTTAAGGAGTGATGCATATCACAGAGTCACTAAGGCCTCAGCCCAGAATCCTGATCTGTACTGGGGAGCTCCTGTGCTCTCCCTTATCTTGGTGAATTTTTTATCAAGAAAAATGCTAGGGCTGAACAGATAACATAATCTGTCCTGTTTACAGAAGAAATGAGGTTTTTTTAATGGATTAACTGCAAGTCTACCAGGCCTATGTGGCTTTATATTTTCAGGTAAAGGAATTTCTTTAGGTTCTGGAAAATCTTATTATTGATTAGGTAGCTGCAAGGCCTGTAACCTGAGCTGGGTTAGAAGTATTTTCCAGAATGCTGTTTCACATAATTAGATGTGATTTCAAAACAATTATTTGATATAATCTGCACATAGATCTATGATACAATCATACCTGATTATGATAATACCTAACTCTAGGTTATCAAGTGTCATGAGTCATGATTAAGATGTTTGACACACAGAATTGAAGGCTCATAACAGACTTCATCTGTACTAAACCTGTTTATCAAGTCAATTTTCCACTTTCAGAAGGCACTGTGTGTTATGTACTGAGATTATGGAGGGTGGAGATGGAATGAGCAAAACGTATTTTGAGCATGAATTATATGTGTGAGTAATTTATTCAAAGTTTTTCACTCAGCTGAAAGCCTCAGAAATCTTGTGCCAAAGATTTTTCAGCTGGCTCAAAGGAGTTACCCAGGAATATTCTCTGGGAGGGGGAGAGGTGGTCACTGAGCACTCACAGCTCTCAGCATCCTGGAAATTGGACCTGCAGATTGTTGCCTGCTGACTGTACAAGGCACTGTAGAACTCAATGGAGGTGCCATCAAAATTCATGGAACCATTCTGTTCAACTCAGTGCACTGCAGATCCGGCTGACAAGGTAGTTAAAAACTCACTGAAATTTGTAGGGCTAAAGCTACAATTTTGCATTTTTTAAGAAATGAAAATGTTGACCTGCCTGCCATGATTTTACCTCAATGTCTGGTTTTAGCAACAGAACAGTAATTACATTTTCTCTCAGAGACTGAATTTTTTCTATTAAATAATCCAAATTAACAGGTTATTCTGCATGCTCTGCCTTAACTAGCCAAGATTTGGTTCTTTTGAATGTCATGTAAACAACATAATTAACAAATCCAATACCCAAGCCCTACTAAATTGTGTTTATTATTATGTATTATTGTATTTGAGCATTGTTCATGTGCTTCCAGTCACTCAGTGCACCCAAAATCACAAAGCTTGATACATATACCTGGAGGCTAACTGGTTAAAGAGGATGGCTGTAGGTACAAATAAAAGAAGTGTTTGCCTGGGCCACACTGGCACTGGGTTTGTATGGAGCTGAGACAGAACACTCAGCAGAACTCAGAGACCCTGAAGGAGTAAGAGAGAAGAAATAACACAAAACCACTCCACACTGGTTAGAGCTCAGCTGTGTGGCCTGCCCAGGAGGAGCCCAGGAAACAGCATCAGCAGAGATATTGGGAAACCAGCAACAAACATGAAAATGGGCAAGAAATGGAAGGGATGCTGGATACTGGGAATCTGCACGGCAGCCTCTTGCCAACAGCTGCATTAGAAACACAAATTGCACAGCAAATCCCACTTCCAGCAGGATGGATCCCAGAGTGCCACAGCCTATAAGGCACAAGAAGATGAAGTTTGCAATCATGTTGATTTGTTCAGTTTGGGAGTTGCAGGGGAATGGGAAACTGCATCAGATACTGTCATGTTAATGTGGGTTTTTTCTTCTCTATAATGAACTATTAGAATTTGTCTTTTAAATAGACCTACTCTTATCAAGTGAGCACATCTGTGTTGGCTTGCAGTTGATTGCTGGCCCTTTATTAGTTCTTTCACTGTAAGGTTCTGTTCTTCACAAGCTAATCCCCAGGATGACAATATTCCAGGAGTAATGTCTGTTCGATGAGTGTGGATGTTGACTCGTACTCTCCTCGTGAGCCCTGCTTTAAGCATTTGTAGGCCTTAATGATCCATATGGTGCTGTAAAGTAGGAGGCAGGAGGATAAAATACCCTATTTTTACCAATAACTTTGCCTGAAAAGAAAACTGATTTCCAAGGGAGACAGGTGAGGAAAATGGGTAAATGATTTTAAAAGTGTTTGTCACATTGTTGAGAAACAGCAATCACAAACCCAGCTTTGGGCCACAGAGCTGTAGTTAAAATTTGTTTATGTTCCTACCAGACCTCAAAACTAGCTGCAAGAGACAACATATTTCAGTGTGCAGAAATCACAATTACAGCCCCATCCAGCAATAAAGAAAAGTTCTCCTGCCTCTGTTCCATACCTCACAACTATTCACAGCCTTAGACAAATTCCAAACCAAGAACTATTCACACATCCCAAACCAAGAACTATTCACACATTAGGTCTTGCATTATTTTTCAGGCATAACTCACAGTTTTGAAGGAGACAGAGGTAAAATTTCAGCACCTTAAGCTATGAAAGCAAAGCATTTCAATATTAGAGAAAAATATCCCCGGAACTCAGGCTGTAAATTGATATTTTGTGGTGGAAGTTAACACCTGCCCACGTTCTGTACCCAGACATTTGTTCTGCTTTGTGACACACACTACCATCTAAACAGCAATCCTGACTGTTCCTCTCCTACTTTGTGACTCTTGCATCCCTGCTGTCACAGATCCCATCTCTGTGCAAGGAAACCCTGCCAAATTCCTGGTGTTGCTTCTATGCTGCTGTGTTTCCAACCTGGCTGTAAATAGTGCCTGGTGTAGCCTGGGAGGATCAAAGTCTGCTGGTAACCGTAGCACCAGCTTCAGTGGGTCACCCTTCAGAGAGGAAACCCAAAATATTTCATGGTACCCTCAAACTGGGAGTCCTTCTCCACAACCCGTGGGGGAGCAGAGCTCAGATCTCAAGTGAGTTCAACACTTGAGCTGAAATGGAGCACAGAACAACAATCCAGAGTTATGTCAACATAACTTCCACCACAAAGTCAGAAACCAAACAAATCTGGTTGACTTCTAAAGATTAATATTAAAGTAGGTTACATTGATTTAACTGTCTTGGCATGATGGCTCTTCAGAAACATCAAATTCTTGAAAAGTTGATGGAGGGTAAGAATAAAACACAATTCTATAGCTATTTTAGCTGTTGTAAGCATGTCCTGAAGTATAGTTTTCTTTAAAAAAACCTTTTTTAATATTTATGGAGATGTGTATTCAGCACTGTAATCCCTTCCTAGACCATCAGCAAATTATTCATACTTAAAAGCCTTGCAGCTTTTTCATGGCTGATTTTCTTTTTTCTTTTTTTTTTTTCTGTGACAGAAGGAATTAATCATGGCTCTAATGGCTCTCTGGCAAGTGCCACTTAAAAGCAACAAATGCATTTGAAAAATCATTAGCTTTGCCTGTCCCATTTAGAGTTAAAAAAAAAAAGAAACCAACAAAAAAAAGGAGTAAAAAAAGCTCTTGAGTCCTAAAGTGTTTGAGAGATGGAAAACAAAAACATGGAAGGAGGGGCAGAGGAAAAGAAACTAAATTGTCCCTAACAAAAAATTCCCAGCAACTTGTGCTGTCTCTTTAGGAGTATCAGGTTCTGCTGCAGGAACAGAAAAGTTGCCTGGTTGGGGAACAGACTGACAGTGAGGTCTCCAAACAGGGTGAAATTGTCCCTACCTAAATACCAGCAATATTTGCATTTCCAGTGCTTCAGCTTCTGGTCTGTAAAATGGTACTGATGATATTTTCTGTATGAGATGTACTGATAAAAATCTCAGTATAAGGGGAAAATTCAGTGGTTTTGCTTCTGCTATTTGCTCTTACTTGCTTGTATTGCAAAAAATAAGAACCAATATTGATGTGTTTTTCTGTAGCTAAACTCCTTCAGTATTCACCAGCATTAATACAGGCAAAAGACTTCAAATAAATCTCCTTTTCTTAAAGTTTAATTCTGATGCTCCTAAATAATTCTATTCAAATGAAAGGAATATGAGGTACCAGATTTTATTTGATTAATATGGTTCTTAGAAGCCTTTACACTAACATGCCACATGAGGGAAGTGTAGATACTCTAGACTTCTCCCTCTGAAAATCAGCACCCAATTTTATTTTTGTGTTGTTAATGGATTATGAATGACATGTAATTATTTTCCCTCTGAAAATCATGTTAATTTTCGAGAGAAAAGGCCCAGCGATAGAATTAGCTATTGAAATGTGATAATGTAACACTGTTTATTGGGAAAACAGAACAGCATTTCCTAATCCTCTGTAAATCATTTCCATCAATCCAGTCCTAGGTGACACTGCTGGATTAATGAGGATGGGCTCTGCCCTCCAGGCACCACGAGCACCGAGGAGCACTGAGGCTTCTGTGTGGGCAGCTCCAGTCAGAGGGGTTCACAAATGAGTCATTTTGGATGAGCCCTTTGACTTGAGACTGGCTTCAGGAGTGGAACAACCACCTCCCCAAACTGGTTTTGTTTCTTCTGATGTGCACCTGCCACTGAAGGGCTCAACAGAACAAGGATGTGCAAATTATGGCTCAGTCTTCCTACACTGCAAATCCACACACAACAGCCAATAATAATGATAATTATAGCTAGCATCATCATCATCTGTATGTAAATCCTGCTGTACTTCTGGATCTTCAAATTTCTTGTATTTGAGCACAATGACCTGTCCAGCCCCTCACCAGAAGATTATGAAAGGAAGGTTTTAATGTTCTATCTTCAGTTACACTTGTTCACTGCCGCCTTGGTGTGTGGAAATCTCCACTGATCTTCATTTAATGTTTTGGATAAGGCATTGAAGACATGTTTTGGAAACTATTCCTTCCGAATGATTGCATGCAGTAACATTTCACAATAGCACAAATAGTTAGAAAACTAATTTCCTGTGAAGTACAGTATGTTTTCTTTATTAATAATGGTTAGTTAGACAGACTAGTGTTCTGTTTCTTTATTTTTAGATTTCAATAAACTTGACATTATTGAAGAGGATTCATAAATTTTCCTGAAATTCAATTACTATAACAATTGGTTCTTACACAGTGTCCTGACTGAGCCACTGGTAGAAGTATGAGGATTATATATTCTCACCTCATTTCACAGGCAATAATGAAAGAAGATGAGACTCAATTCCTCCTATCTAGGTCTTTATTTAAAAAAATAACTAGGGCTTGGGAAGATTTTCCTTTCCACCCACAGTTGTTTCTCTGCTTTCAGAACAATGAAAACAATTAAAAGAGCTGATTGATTAATTAGGAAAACAAATCCCAAAGGAAATTTCTTCCTATAGGAACTTTAGCTCATTTTTAAAAACTTGAAAAAATGAAAATCATAAGCAGATGGTTCAACATGTGAATTTCTACCTTTCAGAGGTAGGAAACATCTTTAAAAAACGATAATATTTTTATGCTAAATCTAAAAATTGACATCCCTCCAAACCCTTTTCTTTGTTCCCCGAGGCCCAGGCAGGACACTGAGGGCAGCTGAGCCTCCTCACTGCAGTGGGGTTCCCAGCACTGCCCCCTGAAAAGGACCTGAAATTTGCCTGCAAATTTGAGAATCACTCATTGAGCTACTCCCAGCTTGGAATGGTGACTCAATTAACCTAAACTGAGTTAATGGTGTGCTGAACAAGGGTGAGCTTGAACCTTGGCAAGAGCAGTGCCTTGTTAGCACCCAACCCCAGAGAGTGAGAGACTGGAGACAGAACGGGGCCTGACTTCCCAGCTGCTCACAGTCTGCTCCTCTTGGTAACTTGGCTCTTATTTATTTGTTCAGAGCAGAGGTTATGATCATGAACACAGTGGTTCAGTCTAGGAGGATTATTTCAAAGAGAACTGTTACTCAGTACACAGAAAAACATGCCCCAAGCATGTTAGCAACGAGGAAGAGTTAAAAAACAATAAAATAAAATCACAGTACAGTTCATCCCTAGGTATAGAAAATTCAGGCCATTATAATGTAACTATAGAGAACAGCAGCTAAATTTGCTGATTATGACCCATTTTGTCAAGGAAGAATGAGAGTCTCAGCTTTTTACCAGAAATAACTGTGGACCCCCTTAAGAAAGCCCTGAACCAAAATCTTTTGGGGTTATCTTACACTGAACTTCATCTTTACTTATTCTTACCATACAGACTAAATAAAATCAAACAAAGCTCTAGCTCTAGCATTACTAAGTGAGAGAATATTGCCTACTCTCAGCTATTGAATTAAATATTAATTTACTGTTCTTATTTTTGACATTAGATTTCATTTTCTGGGACATGTAGGTCAGAGGACAATTGTATTAATCTTTCTGTCCCCAAATGATAACTTCCCATTATAATCACAGGGCACAATAGAGCTCAGGATTGAAAAAAAAATCATTGTATTTATTATTAGGAAGCCCAGTATAATTTTTTTTTTAGAAGAACTCAAAATCTATGAGATGCTCTGTGGTACCAAAACTCTAAGGGAAGTTCATCTTTAACAACACATCTGTGTGAGACATCATTTTCTGTTTTATTAAATAAAATCTATTAACTTAGCTTTATTTTATTTGATATGGCAAAGAAGGTCTGACCTTTCAAAGCTTTTCATTTGCTGCAGTTTAAGAGAAACATTAGAAATGCCATAAGATACTGCTGCATGGGAAACACCAAGGATTCAAAGAAATTAAAGTTGGGTGTGAATACAAAAGACAACTCCAAATGTCCCCACTCCTTGCCATGGTATTCGTTTCCTATCAGAAAGCTGACATTCAGAACATTCAAGAAATATGACTGCCCTTTCAGACTTGAAATTCAGATTTATTTCCTTCCCATGCAATGTTTATTTGACCCTGTATTAATGTCAGACACAAAACTCATGTTGTGATGAAAATGAAATATGTTGTTTGACTTTTTGATTCACACATACAGCACAAATGTCATTAGAAGGAAATGATATTCCAGGTTGGCTGTTTTTCTACAGCTGTTCTAAATATTCTGGGAGTCCTTTGGAATCTAAAGTTTAGTAGCCACAGCAGTTTGGAGGAGATGCTTCGGGAGATAAATGCTACCAAATGATGATAAAATACAGAATACTAAATTAATTTCCTTTAGAGGTCTCCAAATACTTTAGGACAGAATGTTAAATCCCTGCTGGGAAAGATCCCACCAAGCATAGAGAGGAGCTCAGGTGTGGCCCATTCTGGACTCTTTGCTTGACATTTTCTCCTTGAAAATCTCTTTGAGATTTTGAAAAATCTCCTAGAGATTTTAAATCAAATTTATTATTAGAATTCCAGCTTCAGGTATTCAATGCTCTAAAAGCTCTGCGATTATGGAGCTGGCTTTTTCACATCCTACTAACCCAGGGAGAAGTATTTCAGTGAAAATATTTATTGCAAGCATCACCTTGACTCAGAAGGCTTTCAGTTCTTCATTCTGGTTTTCATTTATTATTGCTTAATAATTTACGTTACAACATTCCATTGGCATTTTTCACTATATTAATGTTCTCATCCCAAATATATGTACTGATATTTCTGTTAAGGCTACTACATTGTCACGCAATTGTTAACCACCAGCAACTAAATTCTGATAGAATAAATAAAATTACAATTTTCACAATTGCCGTGGAGGAAAAAAGACTCCTAGAAACTAGATTAAGTGTTGAATTTGCCAATTCCATCACTGTGGGAAATAAAATGCTATTCCAGCATTCCTGCTGGTATAGGAACTCTGCATTTAGATGGCTGGAATATAATATTCCAACTCATTTAGAATTTAGAATTTCTCCATGAATGGTAATACATTGAATTTTTTTCTGCATGTAACCTGAATTTTGAACCGTTTTAAACACAGGATGTGCCACTTTAAATTAACTTCTTGCTGCTGCATTTGTTGGTTTGTCAGCTGATTCTTCTTCCCCTCTTTGCCAGGTGTTTCAGCTGCCCAAATCCCAAGAAACTCCACAGAAAGCATTTGAGGTGCATAGCACAAAAGATTATAAATGGAAAACTCCTATTTTGGTGTTCTTAAATGGATAATTTACACATGCAAGCTGATGTGAATTGCACATGTTTAAAAGTGTTAATTATTACACTCTGCAAGGCAGGCAGTGCTCAGGAGATGTTGTGTGAGCCATTCTTTCCTTCCTTGAAATTACAAATTCCAACAAATAATTACCTCATAATAAATTATTATGACAAAAAAATAGTATAAATGCCATTGTGATGTCAAAATTTGCATCCAGATTAACAGCAAATGACACAAGTCATTTGCTCTGCTGCTGGAAGGGCACCAGGACTTCCCTGAGCCCTTGGTGCCCCACTCTGAGGAGTTTCATTAAAGCCATGCAGCAGCTGCTGTTCCATGTTCTGTTGATCACCCTCGGTTCCTCCCAGCAAGCTCATCAGTTATTTATGGGTGAGTGTGTGCCATGCAGATTCCTGCCTGACACCTGGCAGCAGCACTCAGCACAGGAGACTCCTGTCAGGGAGCTCGAGCACGGCTCAGACCCCAGAGCAAATCTGGGCAGTGCAGCTCCTCCAAAACTCAGCTCGTTACTTGTTCCTGTGTGGCACTTAAAAGTTCTGATTTTTGGAGTTAAATGAGCATCCCTTGCCTCCCCTCTGCCTTGACAACACATCAAATATGGGCCCAGGCTGCTGGACACGCCACACAGATAAAATTGTGCAAAAACCACAGAAGGCAGAAGAGGCACAGGGCTGAGATCTGCCCTTGTCTCCACGTCTGACAAAACTCCATCCTGCCCATTTATTTCAGCTGAGCCCCACTTTCCCAGAGCTCCTGAGATAGGCTGGAAAGCTCAAATTGTCCACCAAACTCAGGGCCAGTGCCTGTTGCCAATCTCCCCAAGCACTCATGCCCAGGTGCTGTTCCCTTCCACATTCACAAAGGTCCATGGCTGAGCTCTGCACTCTGGGATTTGGCACCTCAGCTAAGATATTTGCTTTGCTGTAGTTTGCTTAGCTAATCCCAGGGTGTAGAAATAACATCTATGCAAAAACCATGTTCCTGGGACTAAGAACTTGCTCAACTGGAAATCTCCAGGAATGCTGTGGGAAAGAGATGAAGCTTTCACTTTGCTTCAGTCCTGAGTTCTAGTGCTGGTCTCTTCATCTTCAGGCATTCTGATTTACAACTAATAATTACTCCATCATTAGTTTTGAACTGAGAGAATAAAGAAAAGGTAATTAAAAAATCTCTGGAGAAGAATAAAATAAAGAGACAGAGTGACGTTAACTGAGTGGGAGGCAGAGATACTGAGCTGCTGCAAATTAATATATCCTGAGCAACTGTCTGCTCTCCCTCCCTGGCCTGCAGTTAATAGATGGTTAATCTTCCATATAGAAAGTTCATTTTCCTTCTCTAATGAAAAATTCACTTTGTTTGTGGCAATTTCTCCAGACAACCTTTTCTTCTATCCTTTTATAAAATAACTCCAACCTTGCTGATTTTCCAGTCTCATGTTCAGAGATAAAACACTGCAGAGGGCTGCACCAGGGCTATGACAACTGCAGGAAAACTCCCAACAGCTTCAAAATATATCCAGATACAGATAAAATCCACCTTAAAACTTTAGGTGCACAACTTCAGCATGGCTATCTAAAATATCATGCTGACAAGCTTTAGTGAAAGTGGGTCCAAAATGACAAAAATCTTCAGGCTTTGCCCCAAAAGGATGGATAGAATAGAAAGTACTGCAGGAAAAAAAACCAAAACTTGATCAACTAGCAGATCAAGGAACCTGAGACTGCAAATACATTTTTTTTCTCATTGTTAACCACCATTCCCCTGAAAGATAAGTTCAAAAAGAAATGTATAATAAAAGAGTAACAGATAAATTATTTAAATGGCTAGCTTTGAAAGAAGAGAACTTCTAACCTTAAGAGCTTCAGGATCAATTAAAATGGCTTGAGGACTTTGGAACAATGACATCAATTTAACTATAAACATAAAAAGAAAGCCCTTTACTTACAGAGATGCTTACAAAGTTACTCTTTGGGTCACTAACTGCTCAGTGGTGCAATGTTTATTTAAGAAAAAGGACAATGATCATGCGGTGAGAGAAACAGTGTGATACACAAAGAACTAACAGGATGGGATATCATAATCAACCACAGCATTCTTGGCTAGCTCTTAAAACACAGGAAATCATTCACTGAAGCCAAATTAGGCCCAGGCTGCTGTTCAGCTGGGGGTGCTGATGGAGGCAGACTGAAGCCTGGGGCCAGCCCTGAGCTCAGGGTGAAGAGGAGAGCAGCCTTCAGGAGGAGAAGGTGACTCGGAGGGAAACGAGCAGCAGCAAATGGGAAAAAGCCCAGCTCGTGCATGACACAGTTCTGGAGGTGGCAGTTCCTGCACAAGAGAGGGATCTTACAGCAGAACTGACTCCTCCTATCCAAACTAATCTTTCCTTGGCACTTCTGCCCTATTAGAGCTGGCATTTCACCTTGAGCAGGAGCAGTGCCATGGTAACAGATGGGAGCAGCACAGCCTCGCAGAGCTAAGTCTGAGCATCAACTGTTTGTTGGAGACAAGATCCCCAGCCAGCACTGCCAAACACGGAGACTCAGAATCTCCCTGTGATGGAGCAAAACCAGCCTCCAGCCATGAGCCACTTCAGCAGAGTGTGACTCCAGTGACTCAGATGAAGTCACACTACTGATGGAGGGAGCCCAGTGCCTTCTTTTAGTTCCCACTGTAAAAAAATTCTCTAAATAAACTCAGAACTATGTTGCAGAGAGAGAAAGAAATTAATTTTCTTGTTCTTGGAAAAGGAGGTAAGAATTCCAATGGGAAAAAACCCCTTAACCTCCCCCAAAATATTCCTTCATCTCTGTCCCCCCAGAAAGAACCCAGCAAAACCCAAGCAATCAAAAAAACAAGCAAATGAAGTTACCAAGGAATGAAGTTACATGGATGGACACACAAATGGGACAACACTTTATAGACTGGTGGAATAAAAAACCAAAGGGACACAAAATATTGAAAATAAAAAGGATTTTAAAGTTTTCTGCTACCAGAGCTGTACAAAGTTAGATCCAACTCAATCTTAGTGGTGGGCAAGAAATTCCCCAGTGTTACACATAATCTGGTGCAATTCAGCTGTGAAAGGCAAATGCACAGCCTTGTAGTGCAGTACTGTTGCACTCCCTGTGACAGAAGTTGTTGATGTTCCAGATGTTTTTGAATTCTTTCTGCAGAAGAGCAGTGATAAACCAATCCTCCTGGCGGGTGTTGCTCTCTGGTTTGTGCAGGAGAGGTTGAGAGCAGTTTTAAAGAGGAAGAAACTGAGGAACAGTTTCCAATCCACAAATACTTGGCAGGTTTGGAAGCAAATGTGTTCCTTTGAACTGCTGGGGAGCACTCAGACCCCCAGACTGCACAGCCTGATCTTTTCGCTGACAAGAACATGGCTCTGAGAACCAACAAGAGTAAAGACAGCCAGGGAGCTTTTGTGGGAGTGAATTTTCCTCCAGCATCCTGCAGGAGAGCAGCCAGCAATGCAGTTTTTATCCACTGCAGTCCCATGGAAGTTGCTGGCTGGTTTTGTGCATAAGCTGGAGAAATGTGACATCTTTCCAGAATCAGGGCCTTGGTTTGCACGTCATCTTCCCAATGCCAGTGGGAATCATGCAGTCCTTGACAGGGTGATGACTGAATAATTTCTGCTCTACTCATTGCTTAGGCAACACATTTCAAAAGATAACCTTATTGGACAACCTGACAACATATTTTTATCATAAAATGCAAAACCAAGTTTAGGTGAGACTTTGATTCATTTTTTACCAAAACCTGCAGCAGTCTTTTAGCTGTCTGTCTAAAGTTATTTTGACCAAAAGAATCTCCTCCCTCCTCAAAATGCATAACATGAAATCATTTTGATTCCACATCTTTAAATCATGGTATTAATTCACCATTTGTAAAATGTATTTCCTTATGAATTTTATATTATTTAGATTTTTAGTTATCCTTTAGGAAACCCATATTTCATTTGATCCTTTTTCACATTGGGTTTAGATTGAAAATTCAATTATTTGCCAAGTAACTCAATCATAAAATGGTTTGGAAGGGACCTTGAAGGTCATCTAGTTCCAACTCCCCTAGAACAGACAAGGAAACAGAATTTCTACAAAAAGTGGAAGCAAAAATCTATAATTTTATGGGACAGAAAAGATAAAAAGGGAGTGAAGGTAACTGATCACCAGAAAAGTAATCAAAAATCAAAACAGCTGCATGTTTTGCAAAGATCATCACGTGATAAAACACCCATGAAGATGCCCAGCAGGATGCACAGATCAACTTTTAGAAGCAGCAGTGGTGGTGTGAGTGATACCCTTGACCTTAACTCTAGAGTTACAAGATTAGCTATTCCTTGACCAGTTTCCAGTTGAGCTTGACAACTTGGAGATAAAATTTGGTATAAAGTGTACCAGTAAAACCTTTCAAAGTTCACCAGGTGACCCAAATATCCATCCATGTACATCATGTAACTCATCCCACTGTCACCAAAGTGGCTTTTGCTCAGGATCTGCTTCTCCACAAAAAAATTAGAGCTAATCCAAATTGGACGAAGGGTGGACATGAGAAGGTCCTTTGAACAGTTTTCAGTCACAGTGAGGATTTTTCTGGTTGATGGAACAATAAAGGTAGTATCCAAAGATTGCTCCTGGATTTCTCAGCAATCCTAGGCTGAATTCCTTCCATCCCTCCCTAATCAATAACTGGTGCAGCAGTCTTTGAGCAAGGAGCTGATGTCTGGTCCAGGCTGCTGAGAGCTGTGTGCACACCTTGGAAGAGCTGTACCCACAGAAATCATATTTAATTCACCCTTTCCTGTGAGACCATCCCAAGAGCAGTCTCAGGAAGGATAATGCCTTCCCCAGGCAGAAGTTCTCCCTGTTTGCTGAGGAGACACCATCTTACCCTGTGCGCTGTGAGATTTGTCACTGACAGCAGAGCAGGGGAAGTGGTGATGAAGCCATCTGTCCTTGAGAAACACAAAGCTCCCAGGTTTACCAAAACCTGGAGCTAAAAGCAAATGCAGCATTTCCCCAAGACAAACATACTGTTTTATTTATTTTCATTCGATGTACACAAACACAGCAAATCCACTGGCACACAAATGGCTTCCAACTCCATCCCTGCAGTTCATGTTCATACCCACTTTCCTAGATTTTTTTCTCAGTTTTAGCTCTCTACTGCTCCACTCACTGGTCAAAAACTGGTGCAGCAAAGCACTAAATCAGAGCCAAAAGTCTAATTTAAAATTCCGTGTTGATCCAGCTTTAAAAGGGCATGTTTCATCATTTAGGGCATGGATGATAACAAAGTCCATTCACCTATTCCCCTTCCCATCCCTTGAGTTATCTTTAGCAGCCTGTGAGTCAGAGGTGGAACTGCAGCTCCTGCTGATGTACCCAGATGAGCTTTCAGCAGGCTTTGATGTGCCCATGTGGGATGCAGCAGCACATTTGGGCAGCAATTCTTCATGTCCAGGAAGGAAAGTGTTAAATCCAAAATTCTCTTGGCATAAAAGGGATATTGAGATGAAAGAATAATCAATCTTTCATAAATAATATACATGGGTGGGTACATTATATATTCAAAGCTACAGTCAAATGGTTGGGGAGAATGATAATTTATTCTGTTGAATTTCTTCGGAATGAATCCTGGAACAGATCAAACAAAAAAGTTATAAAATAGGAATTACAGGTAATGAAGGGCTCCTTGTTGCACAGGCGATCTTCCAACTCTTATACATAATTAAAATATATGAGGTCAGGGATAAGCTTAAAGGTGATTATGCCAGGAATCATTTTGTTATTCTTTTATTAAACAATACTAGACCTATATTTGTTTTATCAAGACATATATATACAATATGAAATGACTAGGATTGAAATGCATATTTTAAATTAACGTGTTTTGATTAAACACAGAAGTAGCAGAGAACTTTAATATTTGTGCCTCGTATCTGTAGCAGGCTTGCTCTAGATATCTAAATTATTTGCCTTATTGCAAATTCATTTCAGGAAGCAACATTTCCAAGAGGGATCTTTTGGGGATACCATCAAGTTTCCCTTTTTTGTAAAGTTTTTTAGCCATTGTGTCTTGGTGTGCTGAGAACATGATGAAACAATGGCTGCTTGGCTGAATAACTCTCATTAAACTTCCAACGTCTCCTTTGCATAGTTTTGCCATGGATATTTTTCTTATTTGTCGACCTGTTTATAGTAATTGATGCAGGATAATGATGGTGTGGTCCATGTGTGCAGCACAAACACTACATAAACCAACACACGCATCTCTAACATTATATATAATATGTAACTGGAGCTACAAGCAGGCTCAAGGGATGGTGAATAATTGTGTGTTACTCAGCCAAAATGAAAGCATGGGTTCATACTTGTTTTTAGAGCACCTAGTCATTTCCTTTAGTTATAATTAATAAACAGCTGGGAAGTTTTGAAACCTGACTGGAGTTTTGAAACCTGACAGAGGCAAGCAACTGCTGACAGTATAAATCTAATTTCCATGTGATAGCAAAAGGCCTAAAAATGAAGGCAACACTGGAAGAAACTTCTTTTTAAAATTCCACTTTTTTTTGGTCCAAACAGTAAAAAAAAGTCTTGGAAAAAAATAGGATCTATGAAAGACAGTAGGAATGAAGCTGGGGAGGGACAGAAGAGACAAGGGGAGCCTGAGTTCACACCCTCTGACGAGCAGCAACTGCCAGGAGGAGCAGTGATTATTACTGTGCACCAGCTCTGCACACAGAGGCAGAAAGGCTGACAATCCTTATCTGGTGGCAGATGTTCAATGGCTTTTGAGAGAACAGAACTGTGATGATTTGTCCCATTCAATTTTGAAGAGAAAACAAAAGGAAGAAAAAAGTTTCTAATGTGCCTCCTCTTATGCTTTCAACCTAGATTATAGTCTCTTCAAAGGCTGGTGCACACTCAGCTTCCCAAATAGTTTTAAAGGAAATATATAAACTGAATTTTTAAGATTTTTCTGCTTCAGTGTGACAGACTGTCAGAAAATTAAAGTAGCAAATTCAAGAAGGGTTTAGTCTTTGTTTTCTGGTTCTTTTCTTCTTGGCATTCACTCAGAAAAGCATAAACAATTCTCTTTGTACTGGCCACATAAGGATTTTTTTTTCTGGGTAGGAAAAAAAAGCAACATCCAGGGAGACACGGAGCTCTTGGATCCTTTTCCAACATGAAAAAGAAATTGATTTGAGAAAGAGAATCTGTGAGATAGTAACCACCTTTCCAAGTTTAATTGAATTAAATTTCATCTACAAAATATTTATTCTTAAATGCAAGTTCAGGGAAGGACCTGTCTGCATTTCAGATTTGGGTCTTGTTCTTCTGAGTCACCTGTTCCTATGTGAACAAAGAGAAGGAAAGGAAACACAGGTGGCTGCACCTTTGGAAGCTTTAAATTATTCCTGAAGTTTTGGGTGCTTCTGGAGTTCTGATAGGAAAGTATTGACTGTCAGCATTCCTTCAGAGAAACTGCCCAGGAGCGGAGGGATGCAGGGGTGGAGTCACTGAGAGAGAAAAAGGGAGAGGTAATGGAAGTGCAAAGAATGGGAATAAAAGATACATGTTACCATTGATACATCACTACAGCAGTGTTATGGAAGATTGATTCCACAGGACTCCTCTGACTTTTATATTAAAAGTTACAAGACAAGTGCAACCCTTTTTAAGGGTTTTTTTCAAACATCTGAGGGATCTGTATTTTCCTCTGTTTTTGCAATATAGAAAGGATTTGTTAATGATCGAATTAAAATGGGAAAATTAGTTTACTGTTTATAAGCAAAATGGTTTCATTTGCTTCCTAGGTGAAGGTTAACAAAAAGGATTATAAGAAAATTCTTACTTGACTTGGAACTGGTTACATATCACAATTGAATGCTGATAAACCACATTTATGTGACTAGAAGTTCCATTTTATGTTCTCTCATGCCCTACCTAAGAAGCCAGATTTCATGTACAATAAAATTTAATGTACTATTTTGCCCCATAATAAATAAAAAAATTATTCCAAAATATTTTCTAGTACTTCTACTACAATTACATTCATGGATCCACATCCCAGCCCTTTGAAATACAAGAATTCAAAGTGATTTTCAGCTTTCTTCTCCACACCTGTGTTTAAGAACTGTGGCTGAATGACACTGTAGACTCTTAACACCATTTTTGTTATTCAGTAGATAATAGGCAAAGTTGTGATCTGAAAATTTATCACAACTTGTGGCTCTGATTGTGGCACTTCTTTGACATGTCCATTAATGCGACCACTGTAATAAAATATTTAATGGATCAAATTAAGAAGTGGACATTTCATATTTCATGAGGTAAATAACCACATCAATAAAATTTCATTTAAAAAACCAGGGATCCCACAATCCTTCTTAGAGTGGCAGCACCCCTGCAGCTGCAGTCCCAGTCCAGGTTTGGATACGCAGCCCCTGAAGCCCCAGAGCTGCAGGGACTCCAAGGCACAAACCCCAAATGCCACAGTGTCAGATAAGCAGCAGCACAGAATGCAGAGAACAACCACAGAAACTATATTCCTGACATATCCTTTAGGTAGAAATGTTTCAAAAGATTTTCATGAGCTGCTCTTTAAAGGTCACATTACCTTGCTGCTGTTTATTCCCTCATCAGTTAATCAGGTGCTGTTTCCTTTTTGTAAGGTCGCCAAGCCCCAGTAATTGAGTTTTAGACTTTTTCTGAAATGTTCTGAGCCTGAGCAGAGAATGAGTGTTTCTTTCTGAGATCACAGATTACTAAAAAGTAGAAGTAGATACTGTGTTAACAGAATTCTGCTTATCTGGGCTCTCATCCTGAAAATCCATAAACATGCCTGTAATTCACATATTTGAGTAAAATTGTGCTTGACACCAGATATTAAACCCTCAGTATTACAAAAAAAATGCAATAAGAACTCACAGGGAAGATGTCTGGGAGACAACTCCTAAATGCCTCTGCAGGTCAGAAAAAAAGAACTATCTCTGAATACAAAGACACGTTGATAAAAGTGAAGGCTGTTGTGTTTTGGTGCTTTTCAGGCACATTTTTGCAAAGGATCCAAATCCCCAAATCCACCAGACGTGACACCCTTTACATCCTTGTAAAATTATGGCCCCTCTGAGTCACTTACAAATCTGTGTTTCCAGCTTCTTTCTCAACCAAACCTCACTGGTTGGTTGAGGCTGAAGAGAAAAACCAGAAACCTGCAGCACCTGACAGAGCCCAGGGAAAACACCCCCAGGCATGGCCCTGCCTCTGCCACCACTCCAAAATTGTGATCCTTTTTCAGATTTCTAGAAATTGAGAGGAATATCCCAAAATGCAGAAATTTGTGGTGATCTCTCGGTTTAAAATAGCACTTGGAGAACTAAAAAAAAAGCAATCAAAGGTAAATTTGTCCATCACTTACCATAAATTCATTTAGGTCTGAAAATCCAAGTGTCTCCTCATGCTGCACTGATTTTTTCTTGCACAACACTCACTTTATTTTGACAAGTTCTGTCTTTCAGGCTAATAACTACTGGCATCAAACCCTTTCAGTTTTCCTCAATTCACTTCTGAATTGATTCTCTCACATTTTATTTCTGACTTTTCCCTGACTTTTTTATTCTGCCTTGATTCTGATAAAATTCTAGCTCACTAGAGATTGTTTCTGAGAATTTTTCCACATTCCCTTTCAAAATAGACTTCAGAAATGGGAAGAGGTATTTTAAACTATTCTTGCTGCCCATTGCTGCTCAACAGAGCTCAAGAGTTCTAAGCTCCAATCCACTGCCCTTTACAAACTCTGTTCTGCCATTGATTTTAGTTTACGTTTTATTAAGTTTCCCTCAAGATAATTCACACACGCAAACGCACACTTAGGCACATAAAACAGTGTTTAAAAGCAGCATTTACAGAGTTTTATAGCAATTCATAGCAGGCTAATGAATTCAGCCATCTTTGGGCAGGAAGCACTGCCAGCCACAAAGTTTTTATGTGACTATCTTTGCTGCTTCAAGATAACTAGAAGGCATTTTTTAGCTAAATGATTCTGTGGTGCTCTCATTGATGATGTATAACTCCATTTACAGTTGTAATCTGGGTAACAAAATGAATAATCCATCATTGTACTATGAATAGTAAATTAACCCAGATAAAAGTGTTGAACATCCAATCAGAATCATTAAGTAAGCAGAAGACTAAGATTGGTGAGGACACATTGGAAGCAATTATAACTAATGAATACATTAACTTCAGGCTTGAGAACAGCGCGGCTGATATTTCAGTCCATCAAAATAAAATTAGGTTGGGGGCGAGCAGACACAATATGGAACAGTCTCTGAAAATAAACAATTATCCAGGAATGTAATTATTTTGAAGAGAAAGCTTCCTAGCAGTGATGTATTTTACATCACAGAAGACCTGCTGCCTCTGCTGAAGGTGGTGCTGGGTAAGTAACAGAATAAAGGCGTGCACTTCAAAATGTGCTGCAACAAAAACACATCACAATCGGCAGGGCTGGGGGAAAAGCAAAGACCAAATAAGTTAAAAATGCTTCTGCACATAAACCCAAAATCGTTGATTAGCTGCTGTGAAGATCATGGGCTATGCATGATGCTAATTACATTAGCTAACCTGCAAGGCAGTGATACAATAACACACTGATTGTAAAGTCTTGGCAGAGTCAAACTGGCTGCCAAACCCCAAAATACTTAAATGCTTTTTCTTGTGCACCTAATATATTGTGAAAGAGGATCACTGAGCCTGTATCGGAAAAAAGAAGGTAATCTTGCACAAACATTTGGAGTGTGTGATACAGCTTTGGTGTCCTACAAACAGTGCTTCAGGTGATGCCAGCATTTATCTGTTCACTGAGCCTCCCACCACACTCTCAAGTCCAGTGTAACTCCCTATTTCCCAGGGAAAACAATCATCTTGGAGATTGCACATGCAGCTCCTCTACCTACTCCAACAAGTTGTGAAATCTCTGCAGACCCAGTGGGTAACACTCTTTTGCATCCACGCTACTCCAACATTCATGGAAATTCTGAAACAAGCTCCAAATCTGATTCAACTACTGTGCCACAATTCCCTGGCAGACCCTCACCTGACTGCCCCCCTTGCAGGCTGGGTAGGGTTGAACCAGTTCCCCAAGCACTGCATGAAATCATCCCTCCATCCAATTAACCAATTAATCCTCTGATCCTTCCACACAAGTGCAGGCAACAGTTGATTTACATAAAAATCACTGCACCAGGTTTTGAAGTAATTTTATAATAATAATATTCATTTTCTCAGCATTCAAGGAATGAGGTGGTGTTTAGTTGTTTTTTATTTTAGACACTATAAGACACCTCAAAGATGGACCAAGCTCAGGGCAAGAAATAAAGCACAAACTTCCACTGGAAAAGACACAGGCTGTATCTTGATACTCACAGTAACTTAGCTATGAATTAATCTAACTTCACTTTTAAATAGTTTACAGTTGTGGCAGGTGCTGAAAATTAGATTTTATGGCACTCACAGGGAATTCTGGAGTCTTGTTATTTACACCACAAAATCACATTTCCAGCAGTTTGGAAGCTGGAAGTGCTCTCAGTGACCACTTCAGCCAGGCTGAAGTCACTGATGTTGTGTCACCTGTCAGTGGCAGCTCACTCCCAGTCAAAGAAACCTCCCCACAATCAAATTCTGGATGATTCCAACCAGATTTGGACAAGTTTAGAATTTGGCAGCCTTCAGACATCAATTTACTCCTGGAAGCAGGTCTAAAAATCTGGCTCATACCTAGGGCCTAAATAAAGTGGGAATTTCAGAAATGTTTGGTCTCTGATGCCTCCCATCTCATTGTGGATGACCATAAACTATTAACTCTTCAGTTGCAGAACCCTGCACAGTACAGTAGCATTCCATCTTTTTCAAGCCTTTTTTTTTCCCTGAATTCCAACTGAGTTTTACATCAGAGCCAAGCTGGAATTACCTTAATTAAGCATAACAGTGAAAGATTGATTTCACTTAGCTGAAATAACTTGACAACGTCTTTCTTGTAACTGGTTACCTGCCAGTATTTAATGGGCTGGTAATTACTCATTTTATCTTAAGGCAAACACTACCAATAAAGTTTTAAAAACATTGCTCTTGCAGAGCTATTTTTTTCATTGTGGGCCTAATACACAAGTAATTATGTCATAAAACTGGAAAAAAACTCTCAACTTGATACATTAGCTTATTCTGGTTTTGACAATATGATTAAAATTGTTCTGAATCTTTCTCCCCCAACAATTTACACTGAACTAAAAGTGCTGAATGTTGCTATTTATAATCTTAGGTTTCAGAGAACAAAAATGAGCTGTTTATAATACACAAGGTGGTAAAAACGTCTGGAATGAGACAGAGGTAAAAAGCTTTACTGATTTGACAATGATTGCAATGGAGCTGGAGCCTTGCAGGCTTTAGGCCTCCTGCAGAAGCAGGGATCAAAATCTTTAGGAATTGAGTCTTCAAATCTCTTAACATTTGAATCTTCTGACCTTTTTTTTTTTTTTTTTTAAGGATTTTATTCAGTCTCCCATCCCATAAGGAAAAAACCAAAACCCCAAACCCAATACCTTAGCAGATTTATTCACAAATTAAATTGAGCTGGTTGGTTCAATTGCACATTTGGTTTGTATTTTGCTCTGTGGGGTAATTAAACCTGGTCTCATCTACCTGGCTGCTACAGTCTATAGTTATGGCTTTCAGTTTTAGTGGCTATGAAAACCTAGACTTTTTAGTCTTTTCTAATCTTGAGGCTATAATAAAGAAAAAAAATTTGCCTTTTCTGCCACAGAAAACTGAAAAACTGACACAAATTCCTTTTCACTTTGTCCCATCAATCCAAATATGAAACACTTTGACTTTCAGATGAATATTTCGGTTTGTACAACTGTCAAAAATTCTTAACTTGTAAATCCTGTAGATCTGGTATGAAGGTCATAGAGAGGGAATGAATACAAGGCACTAAGCTGTCATTTTTATAGTTACTTTTCTGTTCATTACCATGTTTAAAATAAACAACCCATTGGTCATTTTTCCTGTTCTCAGCTAACACAAATTCCTCTTTAAAGCCCAGTCTCTGCATGTTTTCACTGGTTTTGGATAATAAGTCTTTTATTCCTCTCACTATTGATTAGTAACTTCAGATTTGCTGGTTTTAGAAGGCTGTTAGTATTTTTAGCCTTCCTGAAGTTTGATGAACTCAATTACAGTCTGATAAACTCAGTGACAGACCCACTAAAGTCCAGCTACTTCAGCCTTTTCTTTTCAAATGTCTTTCCCATCCAAAGGGAGAAAATGAAATATATTTCATAGCAGAGATCAGATCCAATTAGGAAACCCACATTATCCCAGAGCAGGGTAAGAAAGCTCAGCACTGAGCCCGTGCACCACTCACAAACTGCTGCCACGGAACTCATTTCCCTTGGCAGCTGGAATTAGATGTGATGGCGTGGAAGGAGGAATCCTCACATCGCTGGGAGCAAGGTGGTGTCAGTCTCCTCCTTTTTCCATGGCTCTAAGCCAGGGCTTTCTCCTTCCACAGCAGCTAATATTGAATTATAAATACCATTATTTTTAAACACCATTATTTCTACTGTGCCACATATTCGCTGTTTGCTGTAGTCAAGAGTCTTCCAGGCAAGGTCGTGGCCAACCAAGGAGTGTTTACATTTTAAAAACAAAAATGGGCACTACAGAAGATTTCTGCAGTGAGAGAAAAGGTCCACTTCAGTCCAGCATTGTGAGGCTTTGCAGAGGGATAACACTCTGTTCAAGGCTGTGTTCTGCTGTTAAAGTGAAGGGCACTGGAACCATCCACAGAGAGACATTGTAATGGCATTAAAACTGGTTTAAAAAAAAACCACAATAAAAACCTTTCTCTGGTGAAGTGAAAATGAGAAGAAAGCAATGAATTTTTGTTTTACTTTAAAGTACAAGGAGCAGACACCCTCATTTTCAGCAGAGGCTGAGCCATAGGAGATTTATGCAGGAAAAGCAAATGCAATGAAGGAAACCACCACTCCTCTAAATTCTCATTAAGGGGACCTTTTATCCCAGTTCAAAATAATGAACTATTATTTTTATTTTCCCTCCTGCAGATTACATAAATAGTGAAATCCCACTGGATTACTGCTGCTGAGACTGTTCACTTTCTTATTTCACTTTCTATTTACTCATTCTGCAGACACAGGTGAAACCTCCCCCTGGCAGTGAGGCAGCAGAACAGAGCCAGAGGAAAGGCTGGGTGAGCTCAGGGCATGCTGTGTTTGGGGATGTAACTCCTAAATTTGGGCAGCAACATTGGCCCCACTGTGGCTGGTAAAACTTCTAATAACCTTGCCACAACTAACTGAACCAGATGCTTAAGTTATTATTAGAGTTAAATTTATATTGTTTGATGGATTTTTTTAATGCTTAATTTTTAAATTATTTTTATGTTAGGTGTTAATGTTATATGGATTATTTCTGCTGGAATGATAGGTTTTTATTTTTATAAATTAGAAAGATTTTTTGTGGTAAATGCAAAGGGATATTGTTGGGTGTTGTGTGTAAAATTGAGGTAAAATTGTATTAAGATTTTAGATCTAGCCCTAAATATCAGATCCACACTGCTTTGGACTGTGCTGCATCAGGAACAGTAAATTTGAAGCTGTGCTGATGTCAATGAAAATTCTTCATTTTTCACAAGTTAAAATGAATCATTTTCAATGGACAGGAGCTCACTGGGACAATCACAGCATGAATTGCAGAGCTCTATTCATGTACCATTCTGAAAGATTTCCTTGACCTACCACAATTAAAATGTTTCTGCTTGCCATGCATCATGTAGATGTTCTGCTTGAAAGGGTGATTTGAAGCACACTTGACTCTTGCTACATAAAATAAAATGAAAAAGTCCACATACAAATAACGCCATATCTAAATTTTTATTGCAATCAGCCAGAAGACAATCAGACAAAAACCTATTTGTCTTTTCTACGCTTCTAATTATAAAAACAACCTTCATTTGAGGCCCGTAATTAACCTTTTTCTATTATTGCAATTTGCTGAAAATCAGAAAAACTGAAACATGAAACTGAGCTTAAAAATGTTCTTGCCTATGTAAAAAGAAATGCAGCACGCAGCATCAGACATTTCATTACAGTAATATTTTCCTTTTCTCTTTTTCTCCTTGGATCTTTGCCCTTCTGTAATTACACAACACCAATTCCTCCTCAAGCAAAAAGCCAGATGTTTGCAGGCTCTGAGCTCAGACTGATCTGCTGCTAAAAGCATCAAGTCCAGCATTAGCTGCCAATGGGTGTCTTCCTTCCATTAACCTGGGCACAGGTAGCACTCCCAAAAGGAGCTGCCAGCATCCAGCTTGGAATGGTATTTTCTGGGATGACAAACTATGAGACCGTGGCCAGGGTCTGGACACATTCTCAAACATTAAATACACAATCAGAGAAGATTTTTGTTTTGTTGCAAACCAATTCTGGAACAGCTAAAAGGCTGCTTCCATGAATTAATTAAATTATTACTATGAAAGTTAATTTGTAAACCCTGTTTTTCATTAAAGCAGCAGTGAGGAGGGGGACCCAGAACACAGAGATTAGACCCAGCCATTGTACACTACAGCTGTTCCCCAGGGCTGTCCCAAAGACAGAATTCCCCTTGTGTGTGGGAGCCCTGGGAGGGGGTCCCAGGGCTCTGCTGGTGACATCCTGCAGCAGAAACCTGAGGTGCAGCTGACTTTTGGTCCTTTTTCTCAGACGTGCTTATCTTACCTGTTCTGTGAGGGTCTGAGCTGTCAGACCCTCCATCCCTTCCAGGAAGGATCAGTGGGAGCGACCCCTGCAGGGGCATCCTCCAGGGAATCGGACACCAGCAGGGCAAAGGGGCACTGAACTTTGTCAGGAGATAAAATAAAGGCTCGGGCTCAAGCCCAAACACCACACAAGCATTAACTGACTGATCAGGCCTGGCAGGGGCACAGCCAACAAATCTCAAGCAGAAGCCAGACTTCCCCACCAAACCAGAACAAAAGAGCTTCATTTTCCTTCAGTACTTTCCCCATGTTCATTAGAATGGAATGTCATTTAAAAAGGGGAAATGACATTTCCACTATCCATTTTCTAGACCTTTCTGAAGTTGTGATGTATGAAACACCACATTAATAACACAGACTCTGCTAATGGCAGCTTTTTAATGCTATTCCGAGAGGCTGTTCCTGCTGCACTAGCATCTATAAATACAAAGGAATGCCTCAGAAATAATAGAAATACAAGGAAATACTTAAAATTAAACTGTAGTGGATCAAGATTAGACTAGTGCTTCTATTCCCTTTGGATATATTTGTAACATTTATTCTAATCATCATTCAGCAGTAGATACAATTCCAGACTACATCAAAGCAGCTAAAATACTGCTTTGATGGTTTAATAGTAGCTGGCAGTGTAATGACAGGTGGCCAGAACCACAACCTAATTTGAAACAAGCTGCAAGGGTGGTTGAAGACACAGCCCTGAGTTCTGTGAAGCATATTTCTTTGAATAAAGTGAGAAATTCAGTCGAGATCAGAGCACAGTAAATTTTGAGTGCTGTGCTTGCTATACCTTCCTCATTGGAGCTGCCTCAGGAACTGCTGCAGTGAGTGCATTATTCAACAGCAGTGATGTTGCTGCTTGCTTAGGACTCTTTTCAGTACTCTTGGTATTCTTTTTGAGTTAATTTAACAGGATGAACAAAAATTCTCATTGCAGGTGTTCTACAAAACACCACAGTGGCTTTCATTGCCATGCCCTCATCCCCAGACTTCTCTTAGGAAACATCCCAAGCCCCCATTTTCCTGAGAATTCATGAAAATGCATTTTCTGCAGTTACTTTGTAGTCTTAGTTCCAAAGTAAGTCTGCTTTGGAAATTCTTCTCTAGCAAAACGTGTTACCTTAACTGTAAGGTTGCCAAAACAGGAGCAGATTAATTACACTGGAGCTGGAAGCTAAAACTACAAGGTACAACAAAAATCACTCATCTTCTTCAAAGTTTCACAGTAGATGAGGCTTTCAAAATATAATGGGTTTGTTATATGAGGAAATACCTGGGGTTTTTTGTATGCAGAAAGAGTATAAATAATTTCTAAGCTTAATCACAACAAAGAACCATTAGGTAGTAAAGGCATCACTCCAACATTCAGAGGGGCAGAATTTAACACTGTGCTGTGCAAAGGAGGCTCTGAAGTCACCAGAGGTCTTTCATGATTCTTAGTGCAGCACTCAGAGCAGCTTTCTTTATTAGGAAAAGATATTCCCCCTTCACTAATAGTAGCAAAATATACTTACCTTTCAAAATATTATCTGTAAGTCTTTAAAAGACACCTGCTTTGAAATTCAGCAGCTTTCTTCAGGGAAATAGTGTAAAACAGAACAGATTAAAAGGCCCTTTCATGAAGCAATGAATTAGAGCCACTTGTTATCAAAATTCTCTGAGCATTCACGTGGCAGAGAAAAAAATTGCAAAGATTAATTGGTAGAGACAAAAACTGGGCTTAAAAAACCCTGTAAGCTGAAGAGAATCAGGAAATCAATTTCATACATATGTTTTATGAAAACAACAGGAGCATATTTGTGGAAATAAACTGTAAAGAATACATTATCTTGGAAGGTTAGGCTTCTTAGCTGGGCATTTTTTCTGGGTGTAATCATGAACTGTAAAAGGCATTTTTAAAATAAAAATAAATGCGCAACCACACATTGGTATTTACTGCAAGACAATTTACAAAGTCAGGACACAGAAATAAAGCTTAAAAATGAGTTGTCCCTAAAATTGCTGTAAAAATTAATGACTGAACAATCTCTGCCCTTTTGAAGTTCCCATATTCCTTCTATTTTGTGCAAAAGAGACAACTTGTGAGATCGAGGATCTTCACATTTTTACTGTATGCCCTACTTCATAAGGCTTCTCCATCAGACGTTTTTGTATTTTAACATTTAAAAGTTTCACCATGGAGGCCAAAACAAGGCAGTTTTCTCCTATGGTTTGATTTTGAAATTGTGTGGTTTGACATTTCAGTGAACAAAGAGTGGACTGGTCAATATCATTATATGCACTAGAGACAGTTCAGTGTGTTTTACCTTAAAACATGCTTTGTTTTGAAACCTATCTTGTCCTTCAAATTACTGCAAAACATATCACCTTTAAGTAAAATATTCTAAAGAACTTTACTGCACTGTGCTATATAATACTAAAAAAGGGATTTATTTAAAACTCTTCAAAATCCCAGTGGATGACAAAGTGCACACAACAGAGGAGGTGTTATGCTATGAATTACAAAACTTTCCAGCTCAGGAGTTTGTGACTAATTAAGAAAGCTTTAGAAGTGTAGGAAGGCCAATAACACCACACAGGATGTTAAGGAATCGATATTTTTGTTAAGAGATCAAGCTTTTCTGTGCATATTTCCAGGTTGTTGGCAATTAATGATCTTGTTCTTGCAAGAAGCCTTCAGGATCACCTAGGAATGCTGATATTCAGCTCCTGTTTTGGAGAAAACTGCCTGAACTTTCTAACCCATGACTGCACTGGACTTTGGCTGATCCTCACCTAGAATTCCTTCTCACTGGCTATTTTTATTTTGGTTTTGATGAATTGGAAGACAGGAATAAACTGGCATATCCAGACAGTTAAAAGAAGAAATTTTAACTTAAAATTGAAAAACTGAACTACTAGAATCTAGTCAAGTAGTTATCACATTTAGGGAAGTAAAATTGGCAATAAGTTATAATCTATAGCCTTAAGACAGATAATATATAAAAAGCTATGTCATGTTTTAAAAGAAGCTTCAGGATTTTTCCCTCATCAAGTACATTTGTTTGTCAGCAATGAAAACACTGAAGTTCTTGCCAGGAGACTTTCTGTTTGATTTCTCCCAGATGGCAGAAGGCTGGATGTTGAGTGACTCTGTGACACATCCTGTGCCACGAGACAAATGCTGTGGGGGTGTGGAACAGTATGCTGACATTTCTGCTTTCTGGTTTTCTTTACCCTAAACCAAAAGAAAACAAAGAATTTGACAATTGGAAGTCTGGTCCCACTAAAACTCAAGTGGTGGCACCCTCCCCTAGCAGGTAACAATGATTATCCCAACACACCACTGGAATTACAGCTCCAAAGGAACCCAATAATTTTGCAATGCCAGCCACCCCCAGGAGTTCACCACATGCAGCAGAGATCTTTAAACACATGATAAACTTTCTTTCTGTTTTATGCTGCATCTTCAAAGACTGCCACCACAGACCTGTGGAAACCTTGGGCTTCGCTTAAACTCCTGAGATCAGGATAAATGTTCAAGCCACATTTTTGATCTCTTAAAGTGCTTTACTCAAGAATGCTCAGAACTGAGGGTGAATCACAGGGGTTCTGACAAGAACTGCAGAAGTTTAATTGTTACTTAAAATGACCAATTAAAATAAAGCAGTTTCCTGAAGCCTTTTTTTTCCTCCTATGCTGACAGAATTAGAATTAATTCTGTCACGTGCCATCATTTTCAACCTGGGGACCATAACCCAGGTCCCAACCCCTTTTCTTCTGAGGTAACTCCTAGCACAGAAGTTGCTCTAAAGTGAAGCAGTGTGCTCAGCTCTTCACACACCTGTCAGGAAATTATGATGTGAAATGCACAACCTCATTTTACTGAAAGGCACTTAACGTCAATCTTACACTTCGCAGAAAAGCACCCCATAACAAACCCCAAGAACCTTGAACATTAGCTGTGTATTCTTTGCTTAATTTTCAAGAACAATTAGCAGGTTACCCTTTGTTTTGATTTCTTTCTTGAAATCTAATTATTCCATATGTCCTTTCACATTTTGTCTGATTTGCAATTGTATTTCTCATTATCATTTTGTGAGGATATGCTGCTATTTCCTCCGGTTTCATTCTCTCTTTTATGTTTCACTTGTACAAAATTAATTACATTGTACCTTCAAGCATAATTTTAACAGTGTCTCCGTTGCACTGTGCCTGCCTTTAATTAATGCTCTTCTAATGTAGGTTTTAGAGCCAAATGGTGCAATATTCTGAGCATCAAAGAAACAAAAGATCTAACAAAGCTGAAATGAAAGAACCAGACAAAGCAGCAGACAATGTATTCTCATTTGAAAAATGTCACTTCAATTTTATTTTAGATAGTAGAACCAAAGAAGATTGTTTCTACTTTTTCCACATTCATCACTAAACTTTGTGGTAAGGCTCCCTCTAATCTGGGACTAAATCTGTAACTTATGAAATGAGATTAATTTCTCAATTGTCTGCCTATCTGTTAGAACTCTCTAATCCACATCTCTCTGGCAGGATTTATTCTTTGTTTTAAAGACTCAGCAAGTCTCGGAGCTCCCCCGCCAAACACAATATTCATGTGCTCTCCCCTCAAAAATTGAGGCAAATTACACTCAAATTCTCTCTTGGCTGTCAATTCAAGAGGGCAATGGGAAAGGAATATTCTATGGATTTGGCCTAGATGCCCATTTTGTAGAAATGAAATGTTTGCTCACCATTGATCTAATACTTATCCAACCAGGAACTCGAGCTACCACAGACACTGAGGTAATAACTGTAGTTCTGCAGGGCTCTGGGTATTTTACACTCATTCTGATCTTTGGGTTTCAGGGACTTCAAAGCAAAGCCTTGGGTGTTTCCTTTTTCTATTAGGCACAAAATAGATTTTACTGAGGTCAGGAGTTTTCTTATCACATTAAATTTTCAAAGTTAATTTCCAATATGTAGCAATTATGAGCAAAATGGAGCTTTTAAAACTTTCTGATCATAAAAGCCAATTTTTCAGCTGTATACAGCTATTTACTTAAGGGAAGTGAGCTAAGTTTCAGGATCTGAAGTGCACTTTCAGTTAGACATTTAGATAAAAATGACAGTGGAATGCACTAAAAATTAATATCTTTCACAGTTGCAGAACCTATTGAGCAGCAATGCTTGTGTGTGTATACATGTGCATATATATATATATATATATATATCTCACAGTGACTTTATTATGCACAAAGATGGTGCCTGGTTTTCAATAAGACCATTTTCTGGGCCATAATAAGCAGAATATTTAGGTAGGAGATCATTATAGGTAATTAAAGCATTAGGGATTTAGTTTTGTTAGATGGAGGCACTCAGATGTAAAACAAAAGTACATAACTCAATTTGGGGATTTATGCCTGTGAGTTAAAGGGGTCAAGTTAAAATTCTTTCCACTTGAAAAGGAGTGGGTGTTGTCTGAGGGTGATTGCAATGGGATATAGTTTTAATGGGGACAAAGCCTGTCCAGGGATTCACATGAATGGCTATCAAGGACTTTGATCAGCACTGTACCCACACATCAAAAGACAGAACTAATTCCAAACCAGTTTTGCTCATTGTTTGATAAGCAATAGTTAGTTCAAATAAAGTTTGTATGCTTCAATCACCTGCCTACATTGATGTGAATTATGCAAAAGTCACTTGAAATCTATGTTTCTGGATTTTTATTGGTTTAATTTTATGAAGAAAAGCAAGCTTTGAAGCACTGTACATAGAAAAGAATTAAATAAGCTTTGTAACAGAATAAGAGGTAAAAGAAACAAAACTAGGTGGGTCATATTTAGAGCTTAGCAAACTTGACAGTGTCTTTAAGGTGAAGGAATAATGGAGTTAGGCAAAGTTCTCCCTTTCATGGTCTTATAATGTCAAGAGAACAGCATTTCAAAGCATGACATTACACAGGCTCATTCTTTTCAAGAACACAAAAACTTTGATTTCAGAAACAAATGAAAGGAAAAAAGTGACTCTGAAACAAAGCACTCCCCACATGTATATTTTTAGTGCCACGTGTTCCGACTAAAGGGCCACGTGCCCTCACATTACTTAGTGCAGGAAAAAAGGCATTTCCAAACCACCTTTGAAATTTCACTTCTTAGACAGTAAACTTGAAACTGGCCAGTAGGCAGAGGCCAGAACCACATTTTGAAACATTAAATAACTTTAAAAAATCTTTTGTATTTCAATTTTACTTTTATCCCTGAATATTTTTCTTTGAAGATTTAACAATGGACCATCTTTTTTTTTTTCTCCTGCAGCTTCAATCTAAATCCTAAAGGGGCAGTTTCCATGCAGTCAAAAATACAAAGTTCAAAACGTTCAGAGAAAATAAAGGTGAAATTTAAGTGGCTTGCACACATCATAGATGTGGTTGAATTACACTCTTTTGCCTTTAACCTCTGCTAATATTTGTTCTAACAAAGGCAATAGTCATAAGTGTTTTATCACTGTGAATCCAGAATATATTGCTTTTGCCTCAATTTTCACATAAATGCATTTTGTGCCTCAATGACTTCTGCTCTTTGTGGGGCAAGCATCAATAATTGCAAGAGGAAGAATGATGGCTCCACCCCAGCTTCAGAGCTGTCAAAGGAACTCCATAATCTCACAGTGTTTCGCCAGAATGCTCCTCAATATTCATTATTTTACCATTTAAAATTGTTTATCTTTTTGATGATGCCTATAAGAAAGAAAATGTAAGGACATTTTGAAGATCCAGGGACACGTGAGAGCAGCAGCAGCTCTGTGACATTATTCACTCCAGTAACTGAACCAGTGTGCACTCTTTGATGTGTCACCTTGACAAGGGCACTCCGAGCACCAGGGACAGGTAGGTGCTTCAAGTACTTGCTGGAATTTTTGAGAATAAAAAGGGCATTCTATAGCACCCTACTTCCTTTTATTTCTCGAGTGACTGAGCCTCATCAACAATGCAACAAGGCAACTGCCACCCAGCATGACAGAAGTCTGATTTAGGGTCCTAAAGGACACCAGGTCTGGCAAAAATCCCAATTCAGTCTTCATGGTCAAAGATGTCACAGTACTCACAACAAAATACCTACCAGTACCCAGTGATCTAAACATCCTTAGTGGTGTGGAATATTGTCACCCTTTTGTCACCCTTAGTAATTAAATTTAATCTAATTTCACTTTAATCTAATTTAAACTATTTAAACACTTGAACCCCCCTTTTTGCCTGGCTTAAATTACATGTTGGAAACTCAATTGTTTGGTAAATGAGTTAAGTTTGGTCAATGTTCACTTGCTCCAAACAGAGATGGAAATCTGTGGTCTATGAGCTGTGTTAACAATAATTTATGGGTGCATGCTATCTGTGTTAGCCAAAACATTAATGATTATGTGATGTAAGACATTAATTACTTGTAGAAGTAAAATAGAAGGTGCTCATTTGAATGCACTCACTCTCGGTTTTTCTTTTCTACTTTTTCACAGTAGCACTGTGGGTAAGCTCTACCCTCCTCCACTGAGCCTAATTTTATTCATATAGGTGTCTAATTCTAAAATAAGAAAATGAATATTTAAATTCAGCATTGAATAATTTTAAAGTACTGAAAATACCATGAATTTGAATCAAAATTATCTATATAAAAATACCTGAAGAAAAACTACTTAAAACACAAAATCTGCTTTTAATGGGCTTCTGAGAGAATTTAGTTGGCAGATGTCTGTATCCCAGAAATAAGGAGAGGTAAAAATAAATAAATAAATCAGGTCTAGGTCTTGACATCACAGCTTGGGGTTTGTTTTTTTTTTTTTTTTTACAGGTATTTTTATCTTATTATTTTACAGGTATTATAGTTTTATGGATCTGCCTTTTAGCTATTATTCTGTGAAAAAAAAAAAAGTTTTCATTGAGGCCCAGCTCAGAAATCAGCTTTGTCTAGTGCAGAAATATTACTAAGAATTTCCCTTCATCAGGCACAGCATGAAAATACCTTCTCTGCCCTCCCATACTGGTGTGAACTCTGAATTCCAATGAAGCTCTTTGGTTTTTCACAGAGCAGTACCACTGGTTTAGTTGCCATTGACTGAGAAGTGGCATGAGGTCACTGAAGGGGAAGTCAGAGGATATGGATGGCTCAGGTCATGTTTGAACATGGGCAGAAAAACAGAGAAATCAGTGCTTAAGTGCATCCCTGTCCCTATTGATCTGCTCTTACACGTGTGCATTTCAGGCTCTGTGGAATAAGACACCAGAGAAATTCTGAAAGAGCTTCAAAAACATACCACAGCAAAACACCAAAGCTTCAAAATGAGTAGCAGACTGGGTAGAGCTGAACAACTTCAGCACAACGAAAAAAAATGATGTTGGAGTTAAATCCAGTCTTTTGGCTACATTTAACTGAACAACTGTGGCTGTGCTTTGCACCCAGCTAAAATAGGGTCTTAAAACAACCCCTCAGCATGAATTACCTTCAGATAATTCCGAAAACTTACAGCACTTGGGAGTTAATTTCTAACTTTCTCACATTTAGCACGTGTACGTAAGTTCTGGTATGCTTTGATCTTTTCCCTTACAAGAGAGAGGCTGATATTACTGCACAATTTCTGAAAGAAAAGTTAAAGGAAATTTAAGGCACAACTAAAATGTGGAATTTTTTTTAATATATTATAAGAACTCAACTGGGATAAAGCATCTCTTTGGCACAAAATGGAACTGATCAATTGTTCAACAGTTGGAATTCATGCAGTCTTATTTAATGATGTGCTCTAATGGCAGCCTTTTATGCTTCATTTCCCAATGGCAATATACAATGACACAGAGGAAAAGCCATGTAATGTACTGTAACAATATCATGGATTGTTGCTAAGATTTAGGGGAAATAAAGTAGTGCTAAACTGTTAACACTCCTAAGGAAGCAGACTGATGGATGGATGGGCTGTGCAAACCAACCCTGATCCATTCTTCTGTGGCTGCACAGAGACACACACTTCCATTTGACAACCAGTTCATTTCAGGCCCCATGGATTTGGTTTTCTGAGAAGTTTTACAGACCTGGCTCTTCCCACGTGTTCATCCTCAACATGTTCACTACTGGACACATCAATAAAATTCTGTTGCCACGTTTGTGTGTTCATCTAAAACTGCTAATTGCCATGAACATTTCAATGTGAGCATAATACCAAAAGCTTGTTTATTACAAAAATACAAGATTGTGATACTTGTGGAGCATTTCCTGATGAAAGCTGAAATAAGTAACATTGCATTCAACTTCTGTTACTCTGTTTTACTCAAGACATGTAAGCTTTTCAAATAAGAGATATATGGAAAGATTTGGGCACTTCAACTTCAGCATTTGCTTCTCAAACCTATGTATAAAATCAAAAACCATGCTGCTGATGTTAAGATCTCAGCATGTTAAAAAACTTAACAGAAGAAAGATCTTTGGTATAATCCTTTGAGATGGTGAAATGTAGGCTCACTCAGCACAGAGCTCCAGTAAAACCCTTGCTCACGCTGCAGAGGGTTCACCTTCAAAGGTTTGTAGGTTCATCTGGGGAGAGCTGCCAAGCGATCTGAAATTGTGTTGTGATGACCAATGACAATACCACGTGGATGATCTAAATTCCTTCTTCTTTAACCTGAAGCTGTCATTAAAATGCATCCTCTCTTTGAAATGGCAGTGGTACATCATCCAGTCCTCCTTGTGCAACATTTTGATCTCTTCATGGAAACCAAACACTTACTGCTGTGTGCTCAGAGGCCAGGCTTACTCTGACTCTGGACAACATGAACTCTCTGCCATTAAACCAGTCCCCTCTGCAGAATGGTCCTGCAGTCCTTTTAGGGGCAGCTTTTCCCTTAGGCTCTCTCCTGTTTGTCACTGGCAGCTAAATAAAGTACATGAATTTTCATGTCCTGAATAAAGTAAAAACTCAACTTCTTATCTCCCTCTTTGAAGTAATGAAAGGTGAGCACCTTTCTGAACCCTTGTGTAATACATGCATTTATTATCTGTACAGACTTTAAAGCACATCAATCTGTACAGGTAAATGAACACCTCTCACAAGGACAGAGCTTTCCCTATAAAACTGAAAAGTTAATCATCCCTTTGATAAATCAATCATATCACATAAAGAAGTCTCACATTTTGTCTAGAAAAGTCTCACATTTTGTCTTGTTACATTTTTATTTAAGTCCTAATTGGCCATTAAGAGAAAGATACAGTCTGCTTTGTCAAACTTGCATTTATGTAACATGCTCCCATTTTAAGTCTCTCTAAAGGTATCTTCACTCAAAGTCACAGAACATTTAACTAACAGTTTCATTTCAGCCCAAGATCTAAAGGAACTAACATATTTATTAAAGCATTTTGATCCTTCAGAGACAGATTAATAAGAAGTTTGTGACAGTTCACCATGATAAAATGAGCCAATAAACAGCAATGTGTGCTGATGTTAGATATACTGATCCACAAATAATATAATACATATTTGGTTTGTCACAAAGAAAAATCACTTGAAAAAGCCATTGTCATGATTAAATACTTTCTGCTATCTAAAAATTTCTATATTCTATACAAGTTTTCCTTACAAATTCCCTCAACAAATAAACCCAGCAAGTCTTTTTGCTACAGAAGGAAATTACAGCTTTGTATGATATCAATATGGAATAATGACTCAAAATGCAGCATGAGAAGGGTTTAAATATTGTATGGATTTTTGGGGTAAAAATAGAGCACTAGATGCCAGAAGTGTTTAATGCTCATTCACTATAAAACAGATGTTCAGGCTTGCCTGACTAGCTGTCATTTACCTACCTATGAATTATTATTTGTATTATGCATTTGGTTTATGGTAACATCTCAGAAATTCAAATTTTTTGATGTGGTTGTCAGTAACAACAGGGACTCGAGGTTTAGATCTGGGATATTCTTTCCTGTCCAACAACTTTCTTTATTAGAGCTCATCCTATGTCACAGTTCCTGTTCATCCACTGCTTCACACCAGGGAAGGGTGAAGCTTGGGAAATGCACACACTCACATGCTTCAGACACATTTCTGCCACTAAACATTGAATAATGGAGTCAATTGTTTTCTCATTTTCACTGTTTGTACATCACTGCTGCCAAATGACTTTCCTGATGTCCATTGTGATTGATGATGTGAGAGAATACTAAAAGTAATTTATACTAATAAATGCAAACAGCGCCATTAACATCAATACATATCCTAATTTACACCACCAAAGAATCCATACTGGTACACTTAGAGCAATTTCAGGGTATTTCCTAATGAAGATAAAAGGTCATTGTGCAAACCAGCAGTGATGGAAAGTTTACAGCAGTCATCCCAAGGTTCCAAATGCTGTGCATAAAACTTAATGTAGTGTACTGAATTAACCACTAATGCTTAAAATAATGGCTCCTGAGATTCTGTTTATAATGATCCTGATCTAAATGTGAAAATAACTTCATACAATTTTTCCTCCAGTCATTACTTCCTAATCTGTTTTATGTCTCTTCATCCAACCTGTCAGCCTGATGGGGGCTTAGGCATGGAATGGAATGGACCCTGCAAGTTACTCCCTGCTTCTCACAACAAAATTCATGCTTGCTGCATCTGGCATGGATGTGACAGCATCAGTTAATTCTGTTACATTGAGATACTCACCACATAATGCAGCACACAGGAAGAAACAACAGCAGATTAAATTGTAAGAGAATAAATAAAACAACCCCTCAAAATAATTTCAATTTTATTTGCTAACTAATGTTTTTGACTTCAGCCCAAAACAATTGTCAAATTCACAGTCTAGAACTTCAACTTAATTGTTGAGGTTTCTTGTTTGTTTTATTTTTTGTTGTTTTTTTTTTTCCCTATCCAAGTGTTCAGAAGAACACAAACAGCCTAGAAGGTGCTGGGCTGATGCTGGCACACAAATCAAATAACCTTTCTTAAACAACTACAGGTGTGTCACCAGGACCAGCCTTTCCTGAGGGGAAATATTTGGATATATTTCTTTGTTTTCTTCCAATGGTGCAGAAATAAGACATTTTAAAATTGTGTGATAGTGTCTTATACTTTAGAGACAACTTAGAAAGTTGCTGAATTGTTACCCTAACACATTGCATTAGGAAAACACAACAGAAGCATTGATATTTCAATACTTTGTTGTACTAAATGCATTTCTTTACTTCAGAAATTCTCTTATTCATAATTTCTCTTCAGTGCACAATGTTTATTAATTCCAATATACCAGTTAGCCAGAGCCTGGTTCTCCATATGTATATTTAGGAAAGACACAGACAAAAGGGTCTTATCCAAAGTCAACTGCAGCTAATGCAAAAAGTCCTGCTGGTCCCATTGGCAATTTCTCAGCTGCACTGTCCTGGCAATTAAAAGCAGATGGGTGCTGGGAAGCCAGCCCTGATGACCAGCACCTAACCCAGGGTCACATAATGAGTCTGGCTCAGACCTGGGAATGGAACTCAAATTTGCTGAATTTCTACCCAGGGGTTTAATCACAAAACCACTATTCTTAATTTAAAATCAAAAGGTTTTGAAAGAAATATTAGTAAGGTGCAAATTTTTCACTTCAGGGGAATATATCATTATTCAGTTAACCATTTTTTTTTTTCGAATCTCAGACCAAATAAGTAACCCAAGTTCTTTGCTATGGTGTTAATTAAGGATTTGTATTCATACCTCCAAGCAATACACTAACCTCTAAATGATGTTCCAGCTGAAGCCTGAACAGGAGCAAAACTAAAGTGTAATTAAGGTTTGCAGATCTGCCTATATTGTAGCTTTTTAGCTGTAACCTTTCCCCCCTGTTCTGTAATTAGTGAACCAGCTCATAAGTTCTCCAGACACAGACATTTATGGAGAGTTCAAAGCTTCTTTGCAAACTCTGGAGGAAAACTCCAAGAAAGTGGAGTAATTCTGAGCAGTGAAGCAGCACTACCTCACACAGCTCCTGCCTACCTGGCTCCCCTTTGCAGAAATTGAGATTTTTTTTCCCCCCATTCTTCTTACTTATCAGGCCACAGCTTTCAAGTCAATAAAACACAAGGTTTTTAACCTTTGAGATTTGTCACACAGCCCAGTTCTCTTAGGTTTGTTTTCACTCCTGTCCCACAGTCAGCAGAATAAACAGGGTTTGCCTCTCTTTTTGAACATAACCACAGACAAGAGCAGCATCCCTCACACGTCAGCTCCTTCAGCAGCAAACTCCAGCAAGGACCCACGAGTCAGAATAACCTGGAATGTTCTTGTGGGGTGTTTGCTGGCCTGAGCAATGGGGGCATGTCCAACAACCCCAAGTGCAAAATGAGAATTCAGGGGTGGTTTTGGTGGGGCGCACTGGAGGGAATGGCAGTGCCAGGTTGCAGAGTGAGTGTGAGCAAGTGGGTCATGTCACTAGGGCAAAACCTGCTCTGCTTTGTCACTCTTTGTACATCATTGTTATGAAGAAGTGGTACAAGGAGGTGATTTTCCTGTCCATTTAATATTGACCCTCTGCTATTCTGAAAGGGCTCCTTGGAAGTGTTTGGCCTGTTTTACACTACACCAGATTGGTGATGTTTATATGAAATATCTCTTTGTGATCAGAACATGGCACTTACCCATAATTACTTCATAAATCCTAGTGATTAAAAAAATCTCCAACAAGCAATTCTGAAAACACATTAAAAACATAGTCTCTGTTTTTCTGTTTTGTTCAGAATAAACCTTTTCTTTGCCTTCCACATAGAGCTTTTAGAGTACACTTGAGTTATACTTTCATACAGTTCTCCAGAACCTGAGAGCTAGCAATATAAGGATTTTTAAATTGAAGTTGGGATTCTCAAATAACCTTAAGAGCCTGAGAACTGGGACTGTAGGAGAAATAAACATCACAAATCTGCATATCATGAGTTTGATAATGCTGAACAGGGATAAACCAGAGATTTGTAGGTGAATGGAATAAAGGAAGAAAGCACAAGATGAAAATTAAGATGTAGCTTTCTAGTCAATTCAGATTTTCTGTTTAACATATTGATTAGGAAAAAAGTGGAAAATTGCTGATGAGAATGTAAAGGCAGAACTGGGGCAAGTGTTTTATTTGGGGAGGTTTGTGCTTATCTGCTGCAAGTGAAACAGCTTATTATCAGTGTGGGTGAGGAGTGGGACATGGTTATAATCAAAAGAGAGCTCTGGCTGTGCCAGACTGTTTGGCTGCTTATTTGCTGCTGTTGTTTGACCACTTCAACTTCTTTTGTCACTGTGTTTGATATCCTCTTGTATTTCTGAGAAAACAAGTTCCTTCAATAGCCCTTCCTTGGGTCTCTAATTGCAAAGTACAATAGAAATCAGATTCAAGTGTGTTGAGTTTACCATGTGCCTTCAGTGTTAACAAAGGAATGAAAATTCCACCCTGATCTAGTAGAAACACATATGCTGTTACTTTCTTTGGGTTTGTTTTCTTGGGGTTCTGTAAACAAAGATAGATTTACTGAGTGGGTGGGTTTATGCAAGCTGTTCTTTCCAACCTGCCAGTGTGCCCCTTGGATTTGTGGAAAACAGGAGCACCCTTTCCCAAGCACAGCACAGACAGATCTCCAGCAGGCTTCTGAATTCTGTGTGGCCTCTAGAGCCAGGATTTTAGCATCAATCAGACCTAGTGATAAAACTTCTCAGGTATTAATGCAGCCATCATTGCATGAGGCTTGAGTTTTACAAACCCAGTTCTTGATGATTGTTCTTTCTTGGGAAACCCCCAGTTGTCTCAGCCTAACATAATTGTTTTTATGTGGCTGAAAGTACTGCTCACATAGCACTTAGAACAATTGATCTTTGGATAGAAACTCCCCAATTTTAACCATCCATGGATTAAAAGTAATGGTGAAAAATGTAAGGAGTTTTGTGAAAAAATGAAGCTTCTGTATTCTTATCACGGCTTTTCTTTTTTTAAAACTGTAAAAACCTAGGTGTTTCACTCTATGCACTTTTAGATCAGCTATTGGAAAGTAACTTGAATCTTGATAGGGTGTCCTGAGGCAAAGACTCCTGTCAAAATTGAGGGCAGTAGATGAGAACTCCCTGAGCAGCCTGGAGACAGGTCTTCCAAAAGTCTGTTTGCAGGTTTGTTATTGGTTTGCTGTAATTGCCCAGACAGATCATCTGCTTGTCACTTCACCTGACTAGAAAATTGGAGCAGCAAGGGTATCAAGATATTGCATGTGTGAATTTTACTTATTTCATTCTTTGAAAGTGCTCGAAAAGCCTTTAGCATTTTTATTGGAAGTATTTTGGAAGCTGAATTACTTTATTTTTGCTAATTGTATAACTTTATAGGAGTGATGTGCTGTATGAGACAAGCACTGAGGCATAAAATGATTTGACTTTTGCTTTACACAGATTTTGCTATTAATTTGATTATTTTCCATAACTGAACAATGTAGTTCACTCTACGTTAAAATAAGACTAAATTTGCTTGGTAGGGGAATAAAAAAGTAAATGGTACTTCAGACAGTGGCCCTGGGGTTATGCTAATTTCACAGGTTTAGTTTATATCATTTTTCTGGTAAAGTGTTTTGAAGAAGAAAAATTTTATTATTTTGTCCAGGGAACTTAATTTGCCATTGTTTTTACACCTTTAGAGTGGTTTCTAAGCAAGGAGGACTACACCACATAAAATGCTTCACAGTTAGGAACCAGCAAACACAGTGATAATATGGTTGGCTTGTGTAGACTTGCATCTGATAAACACAAATAACCCCCCTTTCAAATTAACATGAGCCAAAAGTCAACTTAGTGATCTGATGAGGAACTGACAAATTCACATCCTAACCTAAATGACATTTGTCACACTGAAGTAGAAACAATTATTAATAATTTTCATTTCATTAGGAGCACTACAATGAAATGTCAACAACTTCAAAAGTGTAGCAGAAGTGTACAAATTAATTTTGATTTTCTGAAGTGTAATTATTTTTGTAAGTACCACACTGTGTAATCACTTTTGGCGCTATTACTTGTGCAATCAATAAGACTTAAATGTACTTAGCTGTTTTCAAACATGCTTTCCTAAGGTCACCCTTTAGTGGTGTGGATGTTTCGATGTAAGGAGTAAGATGTGAGAATGTAAGGAGTCGTTTTCTAACTGGTCAAAGATGTAGTGAAATTTAAAAAAAAATAAAGAATTATTTCTGTATATTTTAATATGTTGATTGCCATAAAGGGTTGCTCGATGTCTGTGCGGTTTTGATGTGAAAAAAGCCTGTCCTGACTTTGTGGCGAGTCCATTTTTGTGCTCTGGGTGGCAGCATCAGCTCTTGCTCCTGTGCCTTCCCCACCCGGGGCTCATCCTACTTGGCAAATGCAACCTGACTGCAGAGTTAATTATATTCCCCTGAGCCAGGCAGTCAGGCCAGATTTGGCCTCACATTAGCCAGATGAATGGTTGGTAATCATCTAGAGGAGTACATCGTTCCCACAAGCTTAGCCAGTCCCCAAGTGCCAGCATTTGTAATAATTCACAGCCCTGTGATGCTCGAGTACAAAAAGAGCACAAGAACACATGTCCTGAAGGAAAGTTACTGTCACTGAAGTGATTTGAGCTGACATTCTGAAAGGTTTCATTCAGGTTTGGACAGGAGCATTTTGCTTGTGTATTTGTTCATTATTTTATCTCTTTTCTGGAGATCTCCAGGAACCTTTACAGCAGAGTAGGAGCAGGGATGGTTGGTTGCCAGTTCAGTGCTCAGGTTGGTTTCTGGGATTACCAGCAGTCCCTTAAAGGACCCAGTTTATAATGTAGCTTGAATGGCTCCTGGAGTCTCTTCCTGTAACTCAGCTTTCAACCCTAATTTAACTTCATTTGTAGAATTCAATCAATGGCTTGCCCATACTGGAAGATAAAAGCAAAGCTGAAGTAACCAGAGCAAGGAATGGAGACTGTAATTAAAGTATAAAAATTACAGATCCCCTCCATTAAAAATGAAAAACCAATAAAAATAGATAGAAATTTCCTGTTGGATTAGCAAACTATCCATTAGTATAAAGAAGTAAAAACAGGAAAACAGACTTTATGCCATGAGGAAAAGAAAGTCAGAAAACGTACAAAAAAAAAAAAAAAAGGAAGTATCATAGTCAGCAGTAATGTCTCTTGACATCTATTGCTATTTTTAATTGCCATTAAAAATAATGGTTTAGCCATTTATAGCAACATAACAGATTAGGAACAAAACAGACAAGGCATTCTGGGCACCAGCTTATTTAGAGGCTGAATATCAACATCATTCTGAATCCAGAAAAAATACATGCTATTTTAACATTCCTAGCTTTCTTTCAGTGTTATCTGAATTTGGAATCTATATGGAAGAATAGCTCCAGTAAATTGTGGGCGAGTTTGTTCTGCTATTTGGAAGTGCATGTATTACACAAGGAAATGCAGTTAGAGGTGGGGGAACTGTGTGTGTGAATGTAGCTACTCAGTAACTGCACCTGAAAATTTGTGTGAGAATAATTCATTTCATTTAAACATGTGTGTTATATATCTCGGTATTGGATTTCAGTATTCTGAGATTTTGTCTGATTTTTTGGGACAACTAAAACATTAAATTCTTTGCCAATCCTCCAGAGCCCACAGTTCCTAGGCAGCTGTACTGGAACTGTGTTACTGGGCTGGCTGCCAGGAAGCCAGGTAGGGCTTGTTCTGCTTGGAACTCAGCTACTCTGCAAAAAATGTTTGGATTTTGGTGACACAGCAAATCCTGTTGCAAAGTATTTTGCTGGAATTTTCAAACTAAGTGCAAAGTCCTTACATGGTTTTCTTTGCACCTGAATTTGACATCATTGCTGCAGATACTAATGGATGAGTATGCTTTAAGCTCTCAATGTCAGTATGGTTTTTATTGTTATTTAAGCTGTCAATATATGTGTGTTGTTCTACTATTACTGAATTAATCCTCATTATGTATTAATCCTCATTTACTTGAGGGTAAAAGAGGAAAAAAAAAAGGAAAAAAAATCCCCACCAAGCTTTCTCAGCTGTGCTCCATAGCCTTAGTTCCTCACCCATCTCACTGGATCACAGCAGAACATCTCCACACCTGTTCTGGTTCCTGGGAAGAAAAGCTCCATCACAGGTTCAACTGTTCAGAAATATTCATCCACCTAGAAAGTCTTTGGTTTATCTTGCTGAAGAAGAAAACACAGAATTAGCTTCAAGTAGGCATTTTTTACTAGTTAAAACCAAAATCAAACTCCAAACCTAAGCATCTTGCTGATTTGAAATTTCCTGATGTGAATAGATGCCAAATCCTGTAGCAGATAACAATTTTGTGTTCCTTCCATGTGGCAGAAATACTGTTCTAAGGAATTACAGCAGAATTTTCATAGCTAATCAGGTTTGGTTAGTTATTAAGACTATCTGGGATTTGGGAGTTCCTCTATAATTTAGATTGGATTTTTAATTTTGTCTAGATTAAGATTTTTATTACTTGAGTTGAGGCACTTGAGATTAATGAAAAGGTCTATGATAGATAACATGTTTATTCTTGGAGGAAAAATCTAGTTAATTGTGCCTGTCTCACGTGGATTTCATCCATTTGCTTACTTTACTTCACTAGCAGGTGACTGCTGACCAAGGAATGTTTCATGCACTGAAATTTCAGGTTCAGGATATGAGATTTTAGTGAGCAAACCCAGTAACAGTTAACACAGTTCTACCCACAGCCCACCCCCAAAAAGATGTTCTGAGCCATAGTCAGTAGATAAAACAGAAATATTGTTTGTGTGATCTGATGGGATGCATTCTAAATCCTACAAAATGGTTACGGGATGTTTTTGCCCCTGAATATTGGGTTTAAAAGGCAGCATCACTGAGCCAAAACTGGAAAAGAAGAAAAAAATGAAGTAGACCTTGCCAGCTGCAATTACATCTTCTAGTCACTGAAATATAATATAATTCAATGTCTGTATTAGCATTCAGCATTGTTAATTCATGGGCAAGTAATTTAGTTGAATTCTCAATGAGAAATTGAATTTGAGGTGACTCAGCAGGAAAATCAGTGTGTTCTGTAATTGAATGGAAAATAGTTGAGTTATCGCTGGCAGCGAGCTTGATGGAACAAGCCTTTGTGTTACATGTGCCATGAATAGACTGAATGGTTTGACAAGGATTACATTTATTTCAGATAATGAAGCACAATAAAATGTGGAGTAATTAGGTACCAAAGAAAACGACATGACCCAAATCCAGTGTGAAAGGTCCCAATTTGGGGAGAAGTTAGGAAGTATCCGTATAAGAGATGTTTATGGAAGAGTGTTTAATTTTGACAAAGTTGATTCTGCCTTGTTACAGGAGATAGTAGGCATTGTTTCTAGGTCCTGTTCAATTTCTTTTTCACATTTCTGTGGTTGTTTGATTGAAACATTCCCATCAACATGCAGCATGAATTTGAGTGGAGGAAGCAGTGTGATAAATGTCCTCTGAAAGATAACTCACCTGCAAAGAAGCTGGTAAAGGTGCTGCTCTGCTGTGGGGAGCTGCTTCACAGCACCCCTCCTCCTACCTTCTGTGGGATGTGATGCAATAATTTACAATAGGCTGTTCATTTCTGGCTCCAGCTTTCTGCTCAGGAAAAGGTGAGGTTCAGCTTTGTCTCATCCAAGTTCAGGACAACTGAACCATCCTTCCAAAGGATCAGGCTCTTAGGGCACTTATTCAGGTTTTATAGTCAGTCTCAAAGCTTCAACATGAAGATTTTGAAAAGGATTTAATTCAGGAGTTGTTCACATCAGTTCACCTTGGAAAAGTTTTTTTTACCCCAAGTGCAACTTTTGTAATCTGACTTAGGTGACTCATTAAACTTAATGATTCAACTTGTGCTGTATTCCCATCGATCGTTTTCCTCTAATATCCATGTTTTTAGCCCAGTATTCATTATCTACATTAGTGCTTGGAATGCCAGTCTCTACTCTGTGAATTGGGCAATTGTGGAAAATACTCTGAACTCCAAATATCAGAGCAAACAGACCATGTGTGACAGCTCACCACAGCTCTGCAAAGGTGTGCAGAGGAACAGGTGAGTATCAATAGCGTTACAAGAACTCTTTTGAATGTACAGGTGTCTGTGTTTTTAGTTTGTCAAATGCTTAAAAAAGGCTGCTAAAACCTGATTTAAACATAAAAGCAGATGCATTCTTTTGAACAGGGATTAGAAAGCAAATAATTAATCATACATACCTGAGGATTTATGTAAGCAGCTGCTTAAATAAGAATCATAAACCTACAAATGCAGTCTCTCCACCTACTTTGCAACTCTTGAATTAAAAAAAAAAAAGTGTGGATTTGTTTGGTAGATAGCACTTGACATCAAAAGGAAAATGCTAACATATTCTCCTGGTACCATATAGAAATGAAAATATTCCTAACAAACATCCTGTGCTGTTTTTAACTAGGTGGTAAATATTTTACAAATGCTGGAGCTTGTAAGCTGTAGTGCTGATTAGGTAAATTAGGGCTGGGGTAACTGGAGGCTGTTTGGGCCTTCTACACAATGGAAGTTTGTTTTCCATCCAGTAAAAAAGATGGGAATTTGCATGAGGGTCACGAAGGAAAGATTGGCTGGTCTGAACAGGCTTCTAAGTATTACAGGAAGTGTATCAAACTGACTGGTTTTGACTTTAAGTCAGGTGAAACCAAGTTGATTTCACAGTTATGTTTTCGAATCCACACATCAAACCAAAATCAAAAGGTCTGGATCTGAGGGAAGTGAAAGAGAAAAACAATTTTTTGCATGAACAGCTACAGGATGAGATCACCAGGAGTCACACAGCTTTAGTGTTTGGTGCCAGTCTCTACCACACATTGTAAGAAAGGTCTGTGCTGTGTTCTGCCGAGTGACTTGCTAGAAGTTCATCGCTTGCAGTGAATTCCATGGGATAACAGAGTTTTTATGAATAGGATATGTAATTCTGGCAACACTTCTGGGATTTGAGGGACCAATATTTTACATATCAGTTTATTGAATTTGGACCGAGGTCTCAGAGCTGTAATAATAAGTTTAAGCTTATGGCAATAAAGCTACCTGCAGTAATATATTTAGGCACGAGGGCCCAAACTCCTGCAAAGAAAAAAGTGACTCACTTTTATTCAAAATTCAGCTCTCATTGGATTTTCGTCCCTGTTACTTCTCTTGTCATACTTCATGAAACTTTTACTGTCCTTGCACTCCACTTCTCTGCCAGTTCAGCACTCAAGATGTAGAATTAAACTCTGTTGTAAGGACAGAGGAAAAAAAGAAGCAGGAGAGAGATGGGGTGCCTTGCCAGCCACTCTGAGACTTCCTACATGTGCATGGTCTCTGGCACTCTCTCTCTCAATTCTGCTGGGGATTGGAAATTGCCCTTTTCCTTTTCTGAGCAACATTTTAATCTTGTTGCTGCCTTGTCACCGTGCTCATGTATCGCAGCCTTGCTTTTATTGCACTGAGCTTGTTTTCATGGGTTCCTTTTTCAACATATCTACTGATGAAATTGAACACTTGGGGGTTTGAATTTGACAGCTGGAAGATGAGAGAGGGTGCCTCTGATCCTGCTTCTACAGAATTCCCACAGTGCCCCCTACACTGAAAGGCTTTAAATGTATCTCTCCTTTGAACATCTGATGCTGCTAACAGTAATGCTTCTGTAGTGTCTACAACTCACTTTATCTTGTTCCAAGAACTGACAGTGTCCCTAGAATACTTTTTGAAAAGGAGAACTTATTGGATAAATTCTTCCACTGGTGTATTTTTTCCTTTTTTTCTCCCAACTGCATCTAATGAATATATTCCTTGAACAGCATATTTCAACAGCTGTTACCTTATAAACTTTTAACCCTGTGCCTTGATGTAGTGGCCTCTTTCAGGCACGCAGGACTGTGGAGGACAGACACTCTGCACTAACTAAAGATAAAAACACTACAGTAGAGTGTGACAGGTCTCTTTTTAAGGTAAAGCTGTGAATCTCTGCATAAAAATATCAATGGGGTTCAAGTACCACAGGGTCCTGTCCTGTGGATCCACATGGATTTTTAGTTGACTTGTAATCTCCTTGGTTTCCCCCAAAGCCGTGAATTTTCATGCCTCCTCCTCAGATGCTGAGCGAGTCAAGGGTTCATCCTACCATCAAAGCTGAAAGGTTTAGTGGGAAGAGATTTGCATTGAAACATTTACAGCAATTGCTTGTGGCTCACTGCAGTCTATCGAGCCCCTCTTTAAACTTCACAGTTGTAAACCCATTTTTAAGCTTGTCGTTTGGAAACAACTCTACATGAGAAGGTGAAAGGAGCATTTTCCACAGCAGTCTGGAGTGTAACAGCCAGTGAGAGCAGCAGAATGGGAGAACTGCTGTGAAAGGCCTCAATAAGTGGCTGCTCTGCAGCAACCATTGAGTCTTGCATCTCAAAAGCTGTATCTGAGCAGCAGCTCCCACTATTGCCCTGAGCTTCATTGAGCAGCCCCTTGGCTCACAGCATTTAAACCTTTACACACACTGGAACACTCGTCTAGACCCCTGATCTAGGGTGCTTTCCCTACCTGGAGAGCACCTTTGGAATTGTAGTGTTCAGTTATGGAAGAACAAAAAAATGGGGCATGTGTTGGCTCTGTCAGTACTGGAGGGTTTTCATCAACCAAGTGCAACCTGAAAGGAGGGAACCAAATCTGTAAGAATCAAATACAGTACTGAAATAGAAATGATAGTATTTTTCATAGAAGTGAACAGGTGGTGCTTTTAATCCGACCAAAATTAACCCATGTGCAATAATTTATGCACTCAAATTGACTCTAACAAATGCTGCTTAATTATGCATTCTTGGAAATGTGCTTTACGTTTGGTTTCAAACTGGAATTTACATCCAACTATGGTTATCTTCTCACAGCAGTTTCAGCATGTAATGAATGAAGGAATTCAGGATATAAAGAATATTCAAAGTAACTTTGCTCTGAATCCAGCTGTAGTTGTCTACATACTGTAATTGTCACATTTTCCAACAATGAAAATTAAAAAAAAAAAACCCTATCTTTTAAAAAAAGCTGTTCAAAGAATGTTCTCACAAAAAGCAAATAAAAATAGAGCAGCTCATTAGATCTGTTGCTTGACTCAGGAAAACATAAATACAGGAGTCAGTCTGTGTTTGAAGTAGAAAAAAGGAGGACAAATACACAGGTTGTCAGTAATCTTTAATGTCTTTCCTTTGTCTCACTCTGAAGTGAAAACAACTGAAGCTGTTGAAAGATAGGTTTATCTAATTCATGCCAACAGACTCTCTCTTTCTTCCCCCTCGATTAGTACTTGGAATGATCTTTCTTTATTGATGTGGTGCACACTTTTTTGTGTGCCTATCTTGCTATTTTCTTCTGAAGAAAAAGTGCTGCAAGATGATCAAATATAACTTTATTGTGCAGTTTGGAGGAAACTCTGAAAATTATTTTCTTCTGCTCTCAGTGTTGACATAAAGAACTATTTAATGTCTTTTTCTTATAACAAGAACTGGAATAATATTGCAGGAGTGAATTAGCATTAGTTTTAATGTTGCCTGGGAAAAAAAATCAATCATGCTTTTGCTTTTTGTATGTAAGGCATCAATAAGATTGTTCACATGAATAAAGCCAGTTTTTAATTTTTACAAGACTGTAGCAGCACAGAGTGCTGGACAAGGTAGTAGTGCTTGTACAAGTTTTAGCGTTTGGCTGATCAATTTTCAGGGAAACTGAAATTTTCCCTTTCAGCCTGTCTTGTAATCTGTGCACTGCTGCCACATGGGATGCCACCACCTCTGTATTTGCATTGCTAAAAGTAGATGTATTTATTTTTACTTGTAGAATTGAGGAAAGGATGCAGTGGAGAAAATCAAAACCTTGGCTGAAAATCCTGGTCTCTACTCAGTTGGGAGGGTCCAGCTGGAGTGTCCAGGGTTTGAGCAGGTTTGGGATCACCCTTGTGAAATTGCTATCTCAAATTGCAGGGGGCTTGTTGGTAAAAGTAGAAACTTCAACCGGAGGAGCAAGGAAAGCTCCCCCTGAGGCTGACCTGAGGGAGAAACCTGAACCCTGAACTGAGAGAAAGGTCTTGGACAGTGCAGAAACCTGAGGGACATTTGGCAAACTGAGGTAAATACTGAACTGAAACATAAAAGTCCCAATTTTCACTTCATCCTCAGCATAAGGACAATTTTTATTCCAGTTCAAATATTGAAACATGGTGAAACATTGCTGTTGAAAGGAAGCAGTCACTGAAGGCCTTTTGCAAAAGGTCATGTGTTGTTAGCATGAGAAACAGCATCCAACCAGAAGCCTTTTGTTTGTCGTATCTTGTTACATTTTTCTGAGCATGTTTCTTTTCAGAAAGGTGAGCAAGAGCTCCCTTCTATCAAGGGATGTTTGTAGGCAATGAAAAAATAAGATCCTGGGTGACATCTAGGGGATGTGGTGGGTAGGTAGCCAAGGCTGATGTGGAAAATTAGGGAAAACAGTAATAACCTGTGTTTGCTTCTATTTGCACTCTTGTGTTTGTATGTACTTCCATACATTAATGATATGTATGAGGAAAACTGAAGGGACAGCTTGGTTTGCTGTCCCAGGACAGCTGAGGGAGAGCAGCACCACTGTGTGCACACCTCAACCTGCAACAAAACAAAAAAAAAAGAACCTAAACACTACTTTTGCTTTCACAAGCAGTGAATTGGAATTCTGGCTCTCTATTCATCTGCAGTATTTGAAATAATACCACAATAAATAACTTTATTATATAATAATTACTAAATAAACTTGGCAGTTGTAGTGAACCCGCAAAGTTTATGCTTACATTGCTTTCTGTGCAGGTCAGGGGAGGCAATTCTGCCCCTCTAGTCCACTCTCATGAGACTTCCAGCTGGAATATTCCTTCCAGCTCTGGGAGGAAGGCAGGATAAGGACAGAAGGAGTGAGTCCAGAGGGGCACAGAGATGATCACAAGCTGGGGTCTGGCAGGGAGAGCTGGGGGTGGGTGTTCAGCCTGGAGAAGAGACGGTTCTGGGGAGACTCAGAGCCCCTTTCTGTGCCTAAAGGGGCTCCAGGAGAGCTGGGGAGGGACCTGGGACAAGAGCCTGGAGTGAGAAGACAAGAGGGAAGGGTTTGAAACTGCAAGAGGTCAGATTTAGAGAAGATGTTAGGAAGGAATTCTTCCCTGTGAGGGTGGTGAGGCCAAGGGTGTCCAGAGAAGCTGTGGCTGCCTCATCCCTGGAAGGGTTCAGTGGGAACATGAGCAGCCTGGTCTGGTGGAGTGTCCCTGCCCATGGCAGGGGGTGGAATGAGATCAGCTTTGGGGTTTCTTCCAACACAAACCATTTTATGACACTCACAGGAACTGTAAAAAATGGAGTACTGGGGCAGAACAAAGGTTTCTGGGAAATGAGACTGATCACAGCTCTCTGCTGTTATTCCTGTGACCAGCAAACAGCAAATCCAACCCAAACCCCCTCGTCCCTGTAGCACCCTCCAGTTTACAGTGCAGAAGTTCAATTTTTAGAGCTCTCATGAATTGTTCAGTACATGCTGTTAATTATCAGCCAGTGTGAATCACCAAAGTCATAACCTGACTCCTAAATGAGTTTCCCATAAATCTGTTCTATTCATTAGAGGTCAAGTTGATAACTGCTAAGAAGGAATATCAATGCTGCATATCAGTTTAGAAGGGTATAATTGTAACTAAAAAAATCCCCAATCTTCCTCTCCCTGTGCTCTAGATAATTTAAGTGTGGAGCTCAAAGCCCTCAAATAACTGTTATTTCTTAAGATGCTGTGAAAGAGGAGAACAAGTGAAAAAAAGCTTGCCAAATAAGTATGGACATTTCTGAACATCTGTCCAATAGAGATGGAATGGTCTAAGCATTTGTTTTGAAAATCTTAAAGAGTTATGACCAAACCTTTTCCTAAATATGTTATATAGGATAATTATCCCTAGGAAATATTATCCATTAGGAGATACAGGAGATACTACCCATTATAGGAGACAGTTATGGACATGCTCCATTCTTGGGAAGTGGCAATAGGAGGGATTGATATCAACATCCAAGGAATTGATATCAACATCCAGCTTTACCAAGATCTACCCTTATATCATCATATTTTAAAAATCCCCGACTTTTCCTCTAATTTTTTAATGGATTAGGGAAAAGAAAAGCAATTGAAACTCACTAAGAGCATTTTAAATTAGAACATTTCTACTGTGTACACTGTAAGGTCACATCAGTTTGAGAAAAGCTGCTGAAAAAATCAAATGATGAGCTAGAAATGTAATATAAACATACTCTGAAACTAAATCATGTACCTCATATATACAATGTTTTTGGGAAGTTACATTTGTGAGCTTTCAATAAGGAATGGAATGCAGCAGAACTTTTGGGAATAACTTTAGTTTATTACCACTTACAATATGTGTTTAACAAAAACATGCAAGTTGTCTTTGGGAAAGCATTGATTCAGGCAGATTTAAGTGTCTGGGCATCAAAAGCAACACTCCAATAATCAAAAATATCTCTTTTGTTAACAGGAAGGTTCTTTTTGGGTACCTAATTTTCATGTGATGTATGGCCCCAAAAGTCAGCTGAATTTAAATTACTTGACAAAAATTAAGTTGTTCAAAAGAAACTTTTCCTGTTTATGAACTACAGTGTTTTCATTCCTGCTAGATTTCCATAGGTGCAATTTTATAACAATATGAGGAGTTTTTGGAAAATTTGGGGACAACTGCTGGCTAAATTCCATATATCTGAGCACTGCTACATGCTGTGAAATGGAAACCAAAATGGAAATATGTAGAATTTTCCTAACATTTGAATGGTGAAACTTTGAAAGTAATATTGACAAAGTAGTTTATTTTTTAACCAAGATTGCAGGATGGGAGGTGAGGCAATGAAACAAAACCAAGGAACCTTAAGATGAAGAAGAATCTGACAACTGAGGTCTACAAATTATTAATAAGATTATAGTTGGTTTAATTGATCCAATTAAATATAATTGACCTAATTTTATCAGCAAAAGTTGTTCTGTAATTAGCATAAAATCAGGACAGCACCTACATCAAAAGCTCAATATTAATACTTTTCTGATATACAGCATCTTGCAGAGGGTGCAAGTCTTCATCTGTACAAGATTGACTTTATTTGGATTGTTTTAAGATTTCTTATAACTGGCCTGATTTGGTTTGAGCCACAGGAACAAACTGTTAAAGTCTCATTTTACTGACAGGTGTGACAGTAACTGTATAAATTGTTTATTGTATCATGTTCATGTGTCCTACTCTAAAACTCATCAAATTAACTGGAAAGTCATCAGTTGACTTCAAACAGGCTTTTAAATAATGCCCACAGATAAATGTGCACACTTTGTACTGTAGGTCTTCTCAATTTTAAATTTTAATCTTTTAGTGCTGTCATGGACTGAATGTGCAGTTCTGAGATTTCAGAGCTTCTTCACCAGACACTTCTCTTGAAGATTTTAAATTAGTTTAATCCTGCAACACGAAAGGATCAGAGGCTCTCCCTCAAATTTGAACTGTGCCATTTGGGAAAAGAGGAATAACTTGTACTTTTTGATTCCATTCCTGAGTTTGGTGGGAGATGAATGAGGCATTTTGAGATTCTGTCTCATTTAAAAGAAAAAAAAAAGGTTGTGAGAGGTTCATAAATCTCATTTGTTAACTTTAATCAGTAAACTGTGAGTGCAGTTAAGGATTCAATCAAATAATACATTTTCTTAATCAACATAAAATCTGTTATTATTTAAGGATAACTTCTGTTCACAATACTTGGCTTGTCTTTTTTTCTCAGCTTCAATTACAAGTTCTTACTCTTGTTTTCTTTAGTAGTTCTTTGTCTATACAGAAAATTATAGCAAGTTTAACAAAGTCCTAGGAAAGTAATTTACAAGGCCAGATCTTGCCCTAAGTTTCGTGGTTCTTTGTGCCTGGATTTCAGCAAGGCACTTACCCTGATCCCACCTCCAGAATGTCTAAAACACATCTCGAATAACTTCATGTGCTTCTCCTCACAAAGATGAAACTTGCCTGTATTTGGAATCCTTTCTTCCCTAGGTTGGTTTTATGGCAACATTTCACTCTTCTACCACAATTCACTTCAAATTTGTCCTCAGTTTTTGTTGAAGATTACACTGACCCAGCTCCAATCTTAGAAAACCTTTTCCAGCTAAATTCTTACACCCTGAGGAAAATGTCTCTGTATTTTTGCTTTAGGCTTTTTTAGCCATCAATGGCAGGTCTTTTACAAAAGATGCTCCAAGGCCATCTTTAACCTCTTTGTCCTTTCACTCTCTGGGTGCTGCACAGCAGGTAAGGGATTTTTAAATACATGCCAGTATGTGTGGAAAAATAATTCCTGACAAGTAACTGTCTTCATGTATTCCATTTCTGTTCACAAAAGTGGCTTGCAATACTTGCCTTACATTTTAGAGTCAGTAGTTTTTGGTTAAAAGTGCATTTTTGAAACTGAGTTGGGAATATTTGACTAGATTGGTTATCTATGTTGCATGTTTTATTTTTATTCCAATTAGAAGTAGGATAATACCAGGAAGTTTTCTTTAAAAAGCAACTCCATACTTAGAATATTTTCTAGCACATACAAAAATATTCCTTCCCTATCTGTGCACTAAAGTTTTTCTAACAAATGAATAGTGGAGCCAGGAACACAAATGAAGTGAATGTTTGAAGTTTTGCAAGCATTTTACATTATCTCTTCTGATCTACCTCTCTAGCAACTTCTGTAACACAAAGCAAACAGCATTTCTCAGAGGAAAAGAAAATGAAGGAATTTGGTGTAGAGCTGTTATATGAGTTAGGGTAGAAATACATGTTTACTACTAGAGGCTCCCAGCTCTTGTCTTGCAATAATTGGTGATGCTCCTAAGGGTTTACCTCCAGGAGTCATTTAATGCCTATAAATCACAGCTTCCTTTCCAGGTAAATATCTGGCTGTCAAGGCTGCAGAAAAAAGCACGAACCCACACCCTGAAGTTAAAAACCCAACTAAACAAACCTTTAAAAACAGGTGAAGCAGAAAGATAAAAGATCAAAAGAAAGTGAATTTCCATAGTTTTAAAAACATGGCTTTTTTTCAGGTTCTACTTGTTTTCTGAGCACTGGGTTTATTAATCCTGTTTTTATTTCCATGCTGATGACCACAGCAGTTTTTAACTCTTTGAAAATGAGTCCTCTGAATTCCTATGGGATGCTATGGGTCCCACTGCTAGCAAGGGATCTTGCTTTGGAGGTGTTATAGATTGGACATTGAAAAGGAATAAAGGGCTTGGAGCTCTTGGTGTTCACATAAACTAAACTTGACTAACTGCAGTTGTTTTGTTGCACATCTTCCTAGTTTATAGTTTATTTTAAGATGTATTTTCATCAGCAGTAAACATCTCTCGTTGTCCTTCAGAGAAATTGTTTTCTCCTTTGTCAGCATCTTGTTCCTTATGTGCCTGAAAAATATCCTTAAACCTCAATCTTTTCAATTCTGTGTTTCTGCCTTGCAGTGTTTAAAATCCTGTGACTTGCCTGCTCCTCAAGGACTGTGGTGTTTTTGTACCTTCAAGCCTTCTGTTCTTCCCTTGACATTTTCATCATCCCTTCCCCAAAGTGCTTGCTCTGGACAAAGGTACAGCCTGGGAACACACATAACCCTGAAGGGTGCTGTGCAGAAATACATTCCTGCACTAACACAACACAAACCAGCAGGATAAACATGGAAAAAGCTCTGTTCTCACACAGCACTGAGCAGGGGAAAAGGTTAAAGCAAAGGCTAAAATAAACAGTTCTGCCCAATGCCCCTCTTGTCACCTAAACAGAGAGATTGGAGCTGAGCACTGGTGTCCTGTGAGGAACTGAATCATTCCAGGGGGACTTTGATGTTATCATCTAAAGGTCACGGGCTGGACAAGAGAAATAGTCTCTATCAGAACATCTGGTGTGCTTGTGGGAGCAGGGATCCTTGTTCAGGTCACCTTAGAGGATTTCTCTATTTTTAAGGCCAGTTTTGTCAATAATCAGTGTCTAACTTGGGAGATCCGTGAGGGAAGTGTGGCACTGCTCTTAAAGACTTTTCCTTGATATCAGCATTCCAAGCTGCTGTGTTGTCTTTGACTGTCTGCTGCCTAGTTTTCCAAACCCAGACCACATAACTCTGTCCAGGCTGTGAATTTGGCTCAGGCTCTGCACTACTGCTGATTTATTTCCAGTTTTCCTGATCAGCTAAATCCCTGAGATGAACCTGGACACGGCAGAGCCAATGCGAAACTTCTCCAAGTGGTAACCTGCAACACCTGCAGGTGTTCTCAGCTGAGAACCACCCCAAAAATATTGTGTCTTGGGGACTCCAGAGCAGAATCAGGAGTGAGAATGTGGCCAAATCCTGTGTGATGTGCACGAGGCCAGGCTGTGCAGAATGTGCCAGCTCTGGCCAGTGTGGGCGTGAGCAGAGCTCAGCTGAACAGATTCTCCCTAGAGAAACCAGAGCACTGAAATGTTTGCTGAGAGCACAAATCACATTGCTTAGCTGCACATAACAACCAAAAAAAAAAATAAAAATCAGGACACAAAGAAGTCTCAGAAGCACCACGTGCTGAATAAATATCCACAATATGTATTTTATAATGTATTTAAATCGACGGATCAATCTAGATTTACATTAAGTTGTTTTATCGTGTTGTGAAAATAAGAGAAGTCTTTAGAGGTGCTTTGCATGCAAATTAATGCTATTTTAAGAGTCCTGGATAGCTGGATCAGCACCGTATATATAGGGGGGAAAAATTGGGTTTTACATCTGTACATACAGAAATGAGGGTTTGATACCCTGTGATTCACTTCATTAAAGTCAGTTATTTTCAGACTTCTGTTCAGAGCAATAAAATGTGGGGAAACATTAAGTAAGGGAGCAAGGAGTGTATTAATGTCAGAACAGTTGTGAAATTAATGTGACCCTAATAATAACCCTTTAGGCAGTACTGCTCATACAGGAGTGACCAGGGCATTGCCAAGAGCCAAATTTGAATTGCACATTGTGTTACAAAACCAGTGTTCAGCAGTTCAGGTGAAGTTAATATTCCTTTTTTCCAGGAGTAAATAAAAGCAGAAACCCAAATCAGAACATTCCCCCTCCCCCCCCCCCCCCCCCGGAGCACAAATAAATTGTGGGTGAAAAAACCAAATTTTTTGTACATGTAAAACAAATAATTGTTTATATTCTGGGAAAAAAAAAAAATCAGCTTCCAGTAGCATCAGCATTATCTGTAAATGCAGTGGTAATTGTTTAACAATTAGGAAATTCCCAAAATGTAGATAACAAGTGTAATTTTAGTAATGGGAATTGAATTGCAGGTTTTGTGTATTTGTGTGCATTTTTTTTAAACCAGTAATTTCAATAGGTGGATAAATTTGTTAGTTAAAACACACACTGTGAAATTTATGTTCATCACCCGCACAATTGGGCAACACTGTTATCGCAGAATTACAGCTAAATAAAACACCAAATATTTTCTGATTATAGCTAAAAAAAATACCAAATATTTTCTGATTATAGCTAAATAAAACAGCAAATATTTTCTGATGGACACCTTTTTAGGCAGTGAGGCAACAGGAAGTGAATCTTAGTGTATGACAAAGTGTACAGAAAATTCTGGACTTTATTCTTCCCACATAAACATTCAGCCATAAATGATTTTTTTTCTTGTAATTCTTGTAATTTTTCAGGTTTGTCAGCTGCAGGTAGATGTGGGAAGAGCTGGTTTACACTGGGAACATTTGAAGTGTCTGAAGAGCAGCTTTCAGGCTGATGAGATTGTAGCTGGAACAGCGGCGTCTGCACAGCCAAGCCTCTTTAAAACAACTCAATTAAAAGCGCTTTTCTGTTGCTTATAAAGGAAAATAAGAAGTTGAGTGTAAGTCTGTGATGCTGGCTTAAAGAAGGTCACCTGCTACTGTGACCTGCATTTTGTTGGGTTTTGTTAAATAGCCAAAATACTTAATTCTTTATTTGTATAAGAATTTGATTACTGAGGTTTGAAATATTTTGGTTGCTATAATACCTCATGGAATTTGAAAATTATGGTGAAAAGAATCAGTTGAATTTGTGGAAGGGCAGCAAAGCTGATAAAGAGATTAAAAACTCCACCTCTGCTCAGTGTTTCTTCTATCAGACTTAGGAAATTTTTTTCATTCATGGACTGAATTCAGGAGCAGGGATGAAAAGATGCAGCTTTGCTCATTTCCCCTCACTCTGTGGAAAGAAACACTCAAGTTTGTTTTTCTTATTGTTAGCAAGGAGAGCCAGAAGTTGTGTTTTAGCCCACACTCTACATTTAATTTGTGGTTTCATTAGACAGATCAGTGAGCAGCATTTTCCTCCTCCCTGTTAATTCTCTTCAGCAGCTTCTCAAGAGCCACTTGTTTCTTTGCTTTTGTGTTACCAAACTGTAGAAGGCTGATGGAATTTTGAGCGAACAGTGCTTGCAATATTGCAAAAGTCCTCCCTTTACTTTTCAAGCTACTGCTCTGAAGTGTGACTTGTAAAAAACTCTGTGGGAATGCCTTCAGATCCTGAAAGTTGAAATGTTTTAAATGAAAATTCTCTCGGGACATATCTGTTTAATAGCCATGCTAAGGAAAAGATGCCAGTCCCTTAATATCCCAATCTTTGAGGATGACAATTGTAGAGGCTTTTAGGACATGGACGTGTTCTTCCCTGCTTCTGCAAAGGATTGTTGCATCAGGGAAGTTATTAATTAAGGTTTTTCACTGAAACAATGATGAATGACTTTCAGCAGCGAAAAGAAAAAGACACTTCTGAGGTACAGAGATGCTGTAAAAAAGAAATAAAAGGCACCAAAGCGATTTCCCTGCTGATAGAGTTCTGTTAGAGTTTTGTATTGTTTAGAACATACAAGAGCTAAATTGCTGTGAAAGATAACAGGAGTGTTGAAGGCCAAAAGATGGTTGAACTATTTGACAGGCTTTTTATTATTACCTTTTAGGCTACAGTGTCTGAAAAGCAAGTAGACATTATGTCATACTGCAGCAGGAATATGTTCTTCATTTGACTGAGGTAACGGTGAAATCACTTTTATAATAACCTATATGGATGTGTGTGTATACATCTTGAAGGTTTGATAATTGGGGATGTAACTACAAAGTCATCAATGGCTTTTGAAATCTCTTACATTTTAAAGAGACTGGAGAAATATAATGTAGATATTTCTTCAGCTGAAATAATAAGGAAAAACTGCAGAGAGACTTAGTGCAGAAATTCAACACAGAAACCTAAAAACCTACCTTTATTTTTGCCTGTTTGTAATACTGTTGCATGCACAAACCACATAGCCAAATTATTATCCAGTTCCTGCCTTCACATATAAACAGCTTTTCAGGATGAATATGAGCCAAGCTTTAGACATGCAGTCATCTATCCAATAAAAATAGGATAAGAAACCTCAAGTCTTTCACTAGATAATTTCATTGTATGTGTTAAATACTCTCTAGGAGAAAGGTTCAATGTACAAAAGCTTTGAGCAGCTGAAGGCTTATCTGAAACATTTCTAACGAGTTGGTAAGAGCACAGAAGGGCAGCGTGAAAATCTCCTGCAATATGCCAAGGAGAATCTCTCACAATGGAGTTTGACTGAACACTGTCAAGTTATGGACTTTTTATTTCTGTTCGGTGTTCTCTGTGCATCAGGTCTGCTCCTTCTATCCTGATTCTAAAACATTCAGCTTGGAAAATTAGTTCAGCCAGTTTTAGCTCAGAAAGTCTTTTGCTTTCACAGTTTCCCATGTTTATGCTTAGGGCAGGGGGAAGTGTGGAATTAAGCATTGTTATAGCAAAATGGACCAACATTGTTATAGCAAAATGGAATTCCCAACTTTTAGAAGTGAGTTTTCCTTCTCAGATTTTGCTCTGACTAAAAAGAATTCCAATTTGGTGTGAAGTTGTTTCCCTGTTGCTAAAATTGTCAATATTGCTCTCCTCAAGCTCAGCTGCTTGGCAGGGTAATGGGATGAAGTTCATGCCGCATCAGGGTTGTGGCTTTTAACACCTTGAAAATAAATTTCAGCTTTGTCCCAAAGGCAGACCAACTCCCCAGGGTGTTCTGAGGGAGCCTTTGGTTGGTCTATTGGACTCTCCCATTCCATTTTGCTGAGAATTCCCTGCCACTCCACAGAGCTGCCCTCCCCAGCAGCCACTGGCCAGGAGCAGTTTTCCATCAGCCCTAAAGAGCAGCAGATGAAAACCTACAAATCCCATTGACTGTCCCAAGGCATCCAATTCTCACCCCAACTCTGCCTGTGTTAACATGTTGAATAATGACATTTTCTCTGTGTTCAAGGGCTTCATTATCAAGATTAACCTTCATTTTATTCTTCATTCTAATATATAACTTCAATATTAAGTCTTCTTCAGGGATCTCTTACAATTTCCTGAACCCTCAATTTAGTAAATCCTGCTTATTCATGCCCTTCTATTCTATTCATTTCTTTTAAGGGTATCTATTCCTACCTAGAATTGTCAAGGAAACCACCATCTTTGGCTTAAACAACATCCCCAGAGCTTGAAAGAGCAGTGTTATTAGATGGAGGAATGAAATGATATTTTAATTTGCTCCCTAAATTAAATTAAATTATATATGATCTCTTTTGCTTAGTGCATCCTCTAAATTTGAAAGTTTAAAGAGAAAAAAACCTTTGTTTTTCATTACTAATTCCCTGATAATTAAGTATATACTGAGTTTGTTTCAAAAACTGTTAAAAGTTTGAAGTAGAGTCCCTGAATTGTCAGATCTTGTAACAGAGCATGAGAATACATCCCATCCTGTATCAATTATTACTTTAGTTCTTACTTTATCATAAAATGCCACTTCAGTGCTGCTTCACTGCTCACTTTGTAGGCAGGACAATGATAGCACTTGACAAGAAAATAATAAGTATTTATCTGGGAGTTCCTCCTCCATTTTCTCTATTAAGAAATTTTTCCCCTTCTTGACCCCCCAGCTGGAAAACACCATCTGTCCTTTGAACAAAAAAAATTAAAATATCAAGTTAATGCCTTTTGAAATCCTGAGAATAGATATCAAATATATTAAATACTATAAATGTAATCTGGAACAGTAGCTCTGTAGAAATAGGATGTATAAATTATAATATTATCAAGTTTTTTCCAGGCATATCTCATCTTGCTAATTATCAGCTATTTAAAGTGTGATACACGGGGAGCCTCCAGCCAGGTGTCAGCCCTTCCCTTCCCTGAACTCTGACTTGGCTTTTGAGGAGCAGGGCTGTCACAAAGGGATTAAAGAGGAATGAGCAGGGCAAGGGGCCCAAGGGACACAAAGGCTCAGGGGAAAGCACAGGAGATTAAAGGATGAAGATAATTGCAGCGACTTGGTGGCGAGTTTTCCACAGCATGAGCGTTTGTAATATCTTAGGAAGGGGAAAACTCCCTTCTCTAGGCTGAAGTGTAAATCAGAGCCTTTTAAACTGACCACAGAGGGGTGTCAAAATGCAAAGCAGGTCCTTGTGTGTTTAGGAATTTATTTTTTAATCCAGCTCTCCCTCTAATCCCTGGCTGCCTCCTGGGCTTTGCTGCTTCATCTTCATCTACAAACCATTCCCATGGTCTTCCTGGCAAAGCTTTGGGAACATGAAATGAGTGAATTTTACATTACACAAAGTATAGAAATAGAAGTATTAAAATTCTCTTGAACCCGTTCACTTGTTTGTTTGTGGTTTTTGCCCTTTTTTTTTTTATTACTTTGGGTTTGTTTTGGTTTTTTTTATTATTCTCCTTGCTTAGTGAAAGAGATTAAGAATGAAGATTTCTCACTCATTTTTCCAATCATTTGGTTTCATTAAATCAAAATGCATTTGGTCTTTAGCAAGCATCAATTCTCCAAATGTTTTGTGGAGAGGAATAATGCATTTATGTCTTTGTAGCAGCATTAAACAAGGCAAGAAAAGTGACAAACATCCCATCAGGCTGTATAATTATTGCCTATCACTCCTGCAATGTCTTCAGCTCTGTATTTATATTCTGTACTTTCTCCAATCCTCCACTGGAGTGAATAAGATCATCTACACCTACACCTGAAGAGGGAACAGAATGAAATTATAGACATTCCCTTTCAAATTTAATGAGGAGTAACATGTGTGTTCCAGAGATGGAGCCTGGATCTCGTTACCTACAAACACAAGAAATATCTTAAGCTGAAGACAAGGCTATTTTTCACATCCTGATCCCAGCTCCAGCCCACTTGGATGAATCACAGAACTACTTAATAGGATCGAGGAATGACAGGAGTGACAAGCAATTGTAGCAGTTTATTTCATTTTGCTTTGCTGATAATGCAGTAGCTGAGGGCTCCATGAAACTACTGTAGCTGTCCAGGAATGAAAAATAAAGTGTAAGCACAGGGGTAGAGGAGGAAGACTTAGGCAGTTAAATTGTACTGTTTGCTTTCCTTCCATTTCTGGTGAGACATCTTGATCCTAAAATAATATTCCCTGTCCCATTGGCTATATAGTGCTTGACTGTTGGACAAGTGGAGGGGAAAAAGGTGAAACTTAAACTACCAAACAAAAAGGAATGCTCCAATATCCAGACATTTTTCATACTTGTCCTGGCAGGATTACCAATGAAACTGCTGCTGCACAGCTGTTGTGAGCTGCCTTAAATCAAAACCAACACTTTCCTTCATCACAAACAAAATTTAGAGATTTGCTCTAAAATTATTTAAATGTTTTAACAGCAAAGTATGTACTGAAATCCTAGATAGGACATTAATTCCAAATTAATTCTTCTGGTCTTCAGTAATCTCTAGCTGCATGTCTTTATGGTTTGATGAGGTTTGCACAAAAGACTTAGAAGTTCATTCTGCCATTTAAAACATACAGAGCAGGGAGAAAAGAAACATATTTCTCTCCTCTCCAGCCTCTAAGCACAGGTGTGGATGTGGATGGTACCTTAGGCAGGTTACTGTGCAAAGCCCACACTTTTGCTTTCTGCCAATCTGGTGGTCCATGAGATTTTCCTTGGTTTATTTGCTAAAAAAAGCTCCAAGAACCAAGTGTGTGGCTGCTCCTGTTTCACTTTTGGTCCAGGGTCCTGGTAATAGGGGGCAGACCTTTCCCAGGGGCACTTGTCCCTGGCAGAGACCAAGGAAAATGCTCTGGTTCTTTCTATCAGCTGCTCTGAACTCCAGAACCTGGAAGGGTGAGACCTAGTGATCAATGAGAGACAGATCAAAATGCATGAGAAAAGAATATCATGTCAACACCCGTAGGATGAAGGAGCTAGATTTTTTTTCCCTAATTTTATCTCTATGATAATTTTCATTCTTTTTTTTTTTTTTCTTTATTATTTTTTTATGAGATGCAAGGTTCTGTCCTGAATTAAAATATCCTGGTGATGTTCATCAGCCTGGATAGGCCACTAGCCAAAGGCTTTGGATTGCCTCTACCACAATAATCACCTGATACTCTAAATTCCTGAAACATGAGAGAAAATTGCCAGGAATTAAACCCTGATCTGGCAAAGAATTGGGTGAAGCACTTCCCTAGTTGTGCCAGCTGAGCTTTTCTGAAGGGCTGGAGTTCACAGGTTGATGCTGAGAGCTCTGCAGCCCTGGCATTGGCTGCTCTGGCTGAACCCACCAGCTGCACTGGGGAGGGGCTGGGGGCACCCAGCATTTACCTGGCAACTCTGGGGCTGCTCAGGGTAATGGGGTTCTCTGGGCTTGTAAGGTTTTTGGACTCCTTAAGGTAACTGAGCTCTCTGGGTTTTAGGGGTTTTTGGACACCTTAAGGTAACTGAGCTCTCTGGGTTTTAGGGGTTTTTGGACTCCTTAAGGTAACTGAGCTCTCTGGGTTTTAGGGGTTTTTGGACTCCTTAAGGTGACTGAGGTCTCTGGGTTTGCAGGGTTTTTGGACTCCTAGTTTGTAGAGTTTTTGGTCTCCTTAAGGTAACCAACCCCTCTGGGTTTATAGGATTTTTGCTGCACCTTGTGGTACTAATAGGGCTGAAGAGTTACGTGTATTTTGCTCTCTTGTGTGTTGTTGTCTAACCCCCCTTTTTCCCTCCCCAGTCTGTTTTGTCTGTTCCTCAGAGTTGTGGCCCTCAGCACAGAAATTGGCATTATTGTGTCACAGTTTTTTGCCCAAAAGTTCTCCTGCTTTTTATGTGTATGTGGGGGTGAGTTTAGTGTTTTCTATCTGCCCGTCAGCTTTCCCAGCTAACCTATTAAATAGGCTTCTAAGTATAACAAATATTTGATATATCAATATCTCCCCTTGGTCTTCCTTATATCAGATATTCTCAAAAGCAATATCCCATCCTTTCAGATCACAATTCTCCCTTTGTACCTCCATTTCCTTTATCACTGCTATCTTAAGGATCTTTTGTATCTCCTACTTGAGAGGGTTTTTTTTCTCTATTTATCAGATTTCCTCGTTCTCCTAAGAAGGGTTTGGTGGTTTTAAATTTTCATTTATTTATTTGGTTGGTTTATTTCTGGTTTTTGTGCTGCCTTAATGTTAAAGATAACAATTTATTCAAATAACAGAAGATTTCTTGGGCCCATATCAATCTGTGGTGTTTCTGTGTTAATCTACAGCTTACAGCAACCTCAGAAAATGGATTCTTTGTTTTGCTGCAGTGTTGCCTTCTAGAATTTGCTGTGCACTTTTTCACAAATTTCAAGTTTTTTAAAAGTCAAGGATATTTCTCTAAAATTCTTAGGAATGAGTGGTTTACTGTGATTTTCATGGTGGGTGTTGATGTGGGTGTTGAGATTTTTAAAATAAAATAAAGAGAGCGTTAGCAGAAACTTTTGTGTAACAAATGCAGCATCCATTGTTCAAGGGCACGATGCGAGCCTGGATATTTTTCGTTATTGGGATATTTTTCTTCACGGAAGGCAGACAGAAAACTCTCTGAGCTGGTGGGTGGAGGTCAGAACAACATCTGCTCTACCCATGGAGCACAGTCTCTGCTGTAGCTCGGAGGATCAATTGAGCCTGTAATAAGGAGAGCTCCAATATAGACGAGATGCACAGAACATATTGATCAGAGCCTAAGTAAACCCAGCACGGAGCCTGTGCTGGGCCTGGCTGTACCTCGGGCAATTTACTGCCCATGGAACAGGCATTAGCAGCAGCTTTCCTGCCACGGTCAGGGATAAAAACATCCCAGACTGCAAAGCCTCTGTTAACAAATGATGTTATTTGTCTCAGCTCTAGCCAGGATCCTGATCGTTGTAATTATGGAGATGTTAGGGAAGGCATGTAAGTTATTAAAATATCACTGTGTATAAGGTTTCCTGGTGCAGAAGAATTGGCAAATAGAAAATTCAAGCTTCTAAGATTTTGTTATGAAAGTAATTTTTGGAAAGAGAGCTTGCAAACTGACAAAATTGGGAAGTTGGTATTAAAAAGCAAACACTTCAAAACTGGCCAGTTTTGGTAGAACTGTCTGGATCTTGAAAGAGAATTCCTAGTGTGACTTTCAGGAATATTAAAACATCAGAAACTTTAAATGAATACTTAATATTTATCAAGGACATTGCTTTTGACATCGATCCTCTAAAGTATCTTCAAACTCTCCGTTGTGCTGCTGGTTTATTTCAAACACACTTTTCATGGGGTGTTTTTGCTTGTGTTTCTATTTTGCTGGGTTTTGTGTCTTTGTTTGTTTGCTTGTTTTGTCCTGCCTTGCACTCTAGAGAAGGACTTGTCCATCTATAAGGGACAGAGGTTATGGAACAGCCTCAGAGTTGTGTGTGCTCTGCAAGGCAGCAGAGATAAACCCTTGCCTGTCACTGTCAGTGGAGCCAGACAAGCCAGTCTGGGAGGATTTTTTATTCAGTGAGAGGAAAATACCAACTTGCACATCATGCACTGCTTGCTTTTCATCTTCCTGCTGCCAAAAAAGCAAAGCATGTTAGCTCAGACTGTAAAGATGAATTCATGGGAGATCAGTTTTGGAGCAGTTGTTCTGGACAAGCAGTGTCTAATTCAAATCCACTTAATTAGTAGCAGTTTTGCTTTCATTTTTAAGCCCTGTGACTGCAGGTGGAGCTGGGAGAAGGTGAAGGCAGCACTGATCCCTGTTTGTGTGCTCCTCTGGAGAGAGGAATGGAAGTAGCTGATGGAGGCTGTGCACAGCACACCCAACTCCAGAAAATTATTTTTTTAAGCCTTCTATTTTTCTTTGTGGCTGTAATGGGTTCTTGTTACTTTAAATTAAAAGATCATCTTGCCAAATGTATATAACTGTCACTAAAGTCAAAAATGTATAACTGAAAAATGTATTCTCCTTCATGACTGCAATAAATGTCGTGTGTTTTGCTGTTAAGGTGCATTTGAAACTGTCTAATATTCTTCCTCTTCTGGATACACATTCGTGTGAATCTGCTTCTCAGAATTGCTTGCTATCATACCAAATTTTTTTGCAAAAAGAAAGAAATATTAGCTGTACTTATGTACCAAATCTGGAACATTGAAACATTATTTAATTAGTCCATTTCAGCAGCTGTCAATTACAGAATGAATTTTATTTTAATTCTCTGTAGCAGTGCTTAATTTGGCTGAAGGATTTTGAATGAAATTTGAGAGCAATAGCAGATAATGTATTGGAATTCAAAGAAAATCACCAGTGTCTAGTGTACATTATGGCTTTCTTTTTGGATGGCTGCCGAGCCTCTTTTGGGACTGACCCTTCCTAATTCCAGGGAAAAAGGTCTGCCTACCAAGAAAGGTCAGGAGACAAAGTGGGAGAGGATCCAGTGGCTGTCTCTGGCCCAGTGCAGTGAAATGAGAGCTCAGACTGTGGTGTCTCACAAACTAAACACTCAGAGATCATCACCTCTGTGTGCTCCCGGTCTCTGTGTGCACAGGAGTGTTAATACAGCAGCTGCAAACTAAATATCTGAGGGCACCAGAACATAACCAGATGTGATGTGCACTTCACAGCTATACATAAGCAGGAAAACAAAAATTTCAGCTATAGCATATAATCAAGTTGTCAGACTGTTCCCTTCTACTTCACAATTTTAGGATATGATGCAAATGAGCTTTTAAAATCGATTTGGATTTGTCAACACTGTTAATGAAAATGTTAATGCCTTGTTAGCTGTCGACTAATGATAGTGGAGGTTCTCATTCCTCACTTAATGGTGGCACAGAATGTAAGAAATCCTGATTTATGGGCTGCAAATGGAATCCCAGAGTGAGCTTTGCTGCTCCCAGCACTCCCCTCCTGCCTGAGCCGTGCTGCACGAGGTGGGATATTGATGAATGGCTTTATGACTCATTTGGGGAGATCTATGAAGGCAGTTACTTCATAAGGTGCCATTTTATCCCAGTTGTGTTCGACCCACTGCAGCTGACTCATTGATTGCAGTCAGTCAGGGGAAGCAAAAAGCCCAGACTTAGGGAATGCTGGGGAAAGTGCTGATATTTGTATCTTTTTTTTTTCTTTTTTTTCCCAAAGACTCGACTTTTGACAATGTTCCAATGATTGCTTTATGGATGCCTAATTATTCTGTCATTACATGAGGTTTTGTAATTCTGTTCAGAGTGGCAAAGTCAGAGTTTAATATCAGCAGATGCTGTTTTTCCTTTTTGCTGTTTTTTTCCCCCTCCTTCTTTGGCACTGCTTTTTGGATTTTTGATTGAAGAAATTGAACTCTGAATCTATACACATTCATGCATCATTTAGTTTGTAGACCTCTGCTCAATTACAATGCAGAGAAGATGGAGAGAGGTCTGTGTGAGAACTCCTTTCCTGAAGAAATAATACAGCTTTAAATGCTGGTTTGTGGATGTGGTTTACCGTTATTGGCAAGATGAGCAATCAATATTAAGTGCTCTGTTTGCCTTCAGAACTTCATTAAAAATATTCCAAATTAAATTCTGAAAGTGTTTTTTTAAGTTTAATATAGCAAAAACTTATTTTGGTCAGTGTTTTTCATATTGTCAGTGATAGGTATTTATTGCTCTGTGTGTATAGTTAGAATCCTCTTTTCAGCTCTGCATAACTCCTGAACAAAATCTTGCTTTTGATTTGAAAGATCCAAGTGTTTTGTTTCTTCATTTGCTTGTTTTGTTTGTGGTTTGGGTTGTGTTCCTGGGTTTTGCAAGAGTAACATTCTCTCATTCAAGAAATTAATATTTGCTGGATGTAGTTTATTCCGTAATTCCTGATTTATTGGGCTTTTCATTGCTTGTATAAGTGAACTAAATCTGAAGGTTTTTTCTCAGTTTTTAAAATTAAATATTTGGCATAAGGAGTATCAGAATTTTCTTCAGCGTGAGCAGACTGACACTCACTGCAGCAGTGTTTGAGGGGAGAAATAGCAAACTGTATTCAGGGTGTATATCCAGAACTTTCCAATGGAATCTTTATTCAAAACTAAAATTGCTCATATTTATGTTTCTCAGAAACAATACATTTAAAAATAAATTAGTAAAGAGGTGAATTTTGTCCTTTTTCACTCGTCCTTCTAAACTTGTGATCTCCTAGAGTGCTGAAAAACCAAGCAAAGAACATTTCTGTTCATGGTGAATTGATACTGAAAACATTTGATAAAAGAACTGATTTGTCCTTTTCCCTGCTGGGTTTAGATCTCAGTTAACAAAAAGCTGTGCAGAAGTAGCTGGTCATATATCAAAGAGTTTAGATCTAATAGGTCTTTGAACAGATAGTGTAAACATCTGGGAATAGAGGTTGAAAGCAGAGATGTTCTTTTATAACAAGAGGTGCCTTTTTAATCCTGGTCAGTGCTGTAAAAATGCTGTCAATAAGCAGAAAGTTGCTGTAGCTGGTGACTTTATTGAGCAGCAGATTTGATGCCCATTTTACTTTGCATGATTATGTTAAATACTCTGGAAGTACCCTCCAAAATAGAAATGGATTCCTAAAAGGGCACTGGAAAAGTCCTGAATTTTTGTTTAAACTTTGCTTCTATAGCCAATTTTACTAATATAACATGTTCTTCCATCCAGGGTTTTTTTGTTTGTTTGTTTTTCCTGCTCCCAGGTGGGAAGGAGTTTGGAGGCAGCAAAACTTCCAAAGTTTAGTAGGAGAATGAAGTCCTTACTGTTTGTAACATTGTGTTAAATTATAAACTTACTTTTCCTAAGTACTGGGTTTTCTTATTAATATTATTTTTATTCCATTGTGGGTTTATTTCCCAGCTACTTTTTGTTACTGTGACTAAAAGAAGTATTTCTATGGGAAAAAATCCAATGTGTTGTTTGTAGAACTCAAGGTTGCTTTTATTCTAGATAATTGATTAACCTTTGGTTACCTTGACTCTTCTGGAGAAAATCAGGGCAACTCTCCCTGTGCCTCACTCACTTTGTAATACTCAACTTAGGCTGAACTCTTCAGATTGAAGAGACAATTGTGGTTGGTTGGTTGTTATTTTTTAATGAGAAAGTGTTATGGTTACTCAATGCTTAAAGAAGACTTTTATTGATCTTGAGCTTCCAAAGAGGACAATTTAACTCATAAGGAAAGCATCAGATTAGTGTAATAGCAAACTGCACTTCTCAGAGGGAGCAGCACATGTATTTTCTGATTTCCAGCAATGCCTCAAATGCACTCTCTGTACTTTACTATGAAATAATTTGCTCAATACTGTGACCTAATCTTTCATTTTTCTCTTAAAGAATCCAATTTAACCTGTCACTTTAATATAACATTCTAATCAAGAACACATATACTTTGTTAAACTGGATGCTTTGCCATTTCACCCAATTCCCACAGTAAAGTGTTCCTGCCCATCTATTGAAGTTGTTCAAAGAAGTGCTGCAGGTGACCTAAGACTGCTGGTTTGGTTGGGGGTGTGTGTCTTCTGCACAAAGGTGGCCTGATTGATATTTGGAGTTTGCTGAAGAATGTCCAGATCACCAGGTGTGTGCTGGGCCCCTCTGGAAGGTCACCTGGACTGAGCTCTCCTGCAGCCCTCCTCACCTGTTCTAGAGCTGCCCTGCTGTCTCTTGGTTTTGGTGACAGTGGATTTCTGTCTCTGCTGTTTTGGCTCTCACATCTTCGTTTCTCTTTGTCTCTTACCCTGTTGTGAGCCTGGGAGAGCTGAAAAGAGACAGAGGAAATTTGCTTTAGATTACACAACACCCCTTGCTTGAGAGCCACAGTTTGAGCATGAAAATAATCTCAAGAGAGGGCAGCTGAGCCATTTGAAAAAGAACCTAATTTTGATGCAATCCAAGTGATAATCAGGCTACTCAGGAACAGCAAAGCACCAGGTGTTTGACAGTGTTCCTGCTGAATCAGGGAATGCATGAGGGGCTGAGGAAGTCCAAGACTTAACAAATGAGTTCTTCTGCTTTAGGAGAGATGTCTTGGTGGAAAAAAAACCCCAAGAAATTAAGACAGGCAGATGTAAACATAAATATTTTCTGTTATGCTTCAGAGAACTTCCCTTTTAAAGGCCCGTATTTCTAACACATTCTTATTTGTCATAAGAGCTGAAATCAAGGATTCTAACACAGCAGATTCTTGTAGAACAAAACCTTTCAGCTAATCAAGGCAGCCTGGAGATGGCTTGAATACACACATTCCTCTTAAATTCCAATAAAATGTGTGGTATATTAGCAGCAAGGAATCTGGGGCCTGGTCCAGCAGAGTGGACAAAATCAACTTTTGTAATGCCACCATGGGGTGTTTCCCCTGTTTAGAGAAGAGTCTGTAATTGCATTTTCCATCTGCTTTGCCTCTCCTTTGACTGTTACATTGTGCATTAAAAAAACACACCTGTTGACAGCTAATATTTTGAAAATAGGCTTTTATGAAATCAAAGACAGTCAGCTGGTATCCCTTACAACCAGCATATTTGGAGCTGCCTGTGTTGGGTATCATCAGATTTAAAATGTATGGCAGGTAAATAGGAATATAGAACTGATGAACCTGAAAATAAAAAGGGTTCACATGCTTTATTTTGTTAGTCAGCAAGACAGTAAAATACCAAAGAATGCTGAGATGTTGTCTCCTGATACAAAGCTAAAAATGCATCACTCATCACAGTATCCCAACAAGGCAGAGAGGTTTGTCCTGTGCTCTGTGTTCATATTTCACTGCTGACTTGACAGCACACAATTATTTCAGTTTGGCTGGGGAAAATATTAAAATCCCTTCCTTTCTTCAGATGTTTGGGCACTTAATCTATTCTCAGTATGAACCAGGTGCTGAAATACACCCTTGTGTCTGAGGTGCTGTGGCTCACATCGGCCACACTGAATGTGCAGCTTTGAATGCAAAGGTCTGATGAGGTGACACTGTACAAATCACAACCAATGTTTGGGAAGAAAGCCTTTCAGATGTTTTCCTGTGCTTTTGAGTTGTATTTCCAAGTCCTGACTTCCAGTGTGGCTGGTTTTAGGGAGCAGGTTGGCAGTGTGAAGGTGTCACTTGGCCTACCCTAAGCTTTAATTGGCAGTTAGAGAGGTCATGCATTACAAATAAGTAAATAACATAAACACTTACATGTATTGTTCACTTTTCACCCCTGAAATTCTACCTTCACCTGCGGATTATTTTTCTCCAACCACTGTAGAGAGACATCTTTTTGTTCTGCTGCTTAAGGTGAAATTTAAGCCTGCAAGATTGAACTCCCAACCACTTAAACCAGCGAAATCACCAGGCCAATAAATGAACTGTGGTGCTGAATTCACACAATTCTGCCACTCTGTCCTTCTGCCCCGAGCTCAAGGACAGCAGAGGGAGACCAGGCAGCATCAGATGCCAGGGAAGCACCTCTGGGGTGTCCATGGACATTTGGGGTGCTGTGAGTGTGGGAATGTTCTGCAGGCAGGGTGATGGATGGATGGCTCAATATGATCCACCTGCTATCATAGCTGGACAAAGTTACTTGAAGCAGAAGTGTTTTGTTTTGGTTTTTTTTCCTGTCATGATGTATAGTTCACAGGCAAAAAAAAAAAAAATATTTGAATGTTTATAAGTGGGTGTTATGAATGCTCCTGGCCTTAAACACTGGCAAGTTATTGCTGTGTGCAAACATCCTTTCCTGGAGGCAATGTTTGCTTCAAAATAAAGCCTCCCACTCTGTCTTGTGAGCAGTCCAAGACTGTCTTCTGCAGTGAGAGTGGTGATCTGAGGAATCTATGTATAGCCACAAGCTTGGTGCTGTTTGGAATTGTTGGTATTAAAAAGGCTGTAGATACAAACCCTGTGTAATTTTCTGACTGGAGTGTCTGAGTGATGCTTTCCTGATTTAATGAATTATTTAATTGGGAGAATCCCTATCCTTGAGGAGTCCAGTGACTATGAAATTTTTGACAGGCTTTGCAATTCTACTTAAAAGGCACATGCATTTAAAAAAAATTAAAACAGAAGAAAGAAGGTTTTTTTTTTTTCTTCCTTCTCTCAAATTTCCAGTGAATGCTTTGCATTTACATCTCTTATTTAGGAAAGGTTTACATATTTTGCTTAAATGCTTTTTATTGATGTGCTCCTCTCTGAGAGAACACCTTTAATCTTTGAAAAAACTGGAAAACCAGCACCAACTGGGACTGATGTTTGTTTTCCTCAAATATCATTTAATGGGAATTTAAATCACTGGATGGATAAGTGCAGAAATTATGGCAATTTGCCCAGTTGCAGGAATAGCTTTAGATTTGTCCCTAAGTTTGTTCTGGCATAATTCCGAATTCATTTGCCAGCTGGTCAGCCACACCTTTGATTGCTGTTTCTGCAGGTGCCAACTCCATCCCTGCTGCTGGTATCTCTATTTATTTCCCTATTAAAGTGTTCAGTTGCTTTAAGCCTTTTTCTCTTAGGATTTGGTACTCATTTTGCAAAGGTAGTTACTTGTGATTAGAGAGAGCAGCAGAGCCTGATTCAGAGCCCATGGAGTCCATAGGAAGGTGAATGTTTTACTCAAAATATGGATCTGTTATGATTCTTCTGGTCTTCCTGGTTAGACTAATGTTAATCTCCCAGGAAGGCTTATAAGGTTATTTTTCATGTTTGATTTTCCTTCTGCTGCTGCCTTTAAAAGGAGAGGAAAAAAATACCCCCAAATTATTTTATCTACTTTATTCCAACTTTAACAATTTTATACAGTGCAACTCCAGAGTATCTCAAGCTGCTCATATTTGAAATGAAAACCCCTGCAATTTGTAAACTGTCAAACTTAATACAACATCTTAGTGTTAATAGGATTTTATTGACTTCTACCATCAGCAGAGGAAGAGGTTGATAAAGTGCCACAAAGGAAATGAAGATACAATACTCATTTTACTTGCATCTCCAGAGCTGTGTAAATTTGATTGCTGAATTTATGGTAATCCAGCTCATTGGCCATTGCTCTTCTGGGGAAGTGGGGACACAAGAGGATTTCTGGAAATGAGAGTGACTTTACAGAGCTGCAAAACCAGACTTTGTGGAGGTTTTGTGAGAACAGTTTAAAGTCCTGGTGTCCGGTTGCTGTGAGAGAACACAAGGCTGCACTGGATTATTTATTTTATATGTTTTTGCTGATGCTCTGCCTGCTTTCCTTTCCTCTGCTCCCACAGGCAGCTTCATTTGCACAGCTATTTTTGAGTGTTGTTGATAGAATTAGTGCAGTAGAATGAACAAGACTAAGAATATGACGAAAGTGAAGCAAAGTGACAATGTGAACCTTGTGACACTTGCAAATTAAGCTGCTATTTTCCCCCCCTCTGTGTTCAGTGAAGGCACAGCCAAATATTCACAGGATTTAAAACGTGGGAGGAGGTTGTAAGTTAAATACCACACCAAGGCCCTTGGAGATTAGGAAAAAAAACACCATGAGGTGACAAGTAGTGACCATAACAGCAATCAGTTCTGTTTGGCAGAGAAAAGAAACCATGGGCCTTTGCCTTTTTAAAGAGGTCATGTATTTGAAGTGACTGTTACAGCTCTTAAACCATTCTGTAAATGTGGAACTGAAATAGCTTGGGTTTTTTTTGATAGTGAATTTTGCTTAGCTGAAAGTAACAGCAAATTTTACGACATTTTGTCATTATTTTGTTTGTTTTCTAGGGTATTTAAATGTCAAAGATTTTTAAATTATAAAGCCAGCAATACTTTAGGCTAAAGGAAATCTTTACTAATAAAATATCTTTATACGCTGATATGAGCATGTACTCTCTACTGATAACAATAACACTTAATAGACCCAGGAAAGTATTTATCTGGCTATGAGAATGGTTCATAACCCTGAGCTTGTCTTGGAGATTTGTTTTGAGAGCTCTGATGGTACCTGCAGGTGAGACATTGTCACATCCAGCAAAGCCATGGTGCTGCTGCTGCTGGCACTCAGAATGTCAGTGAGGGATGGTGGGTGAGGAACAGTGAATTTCCTTGCTTGCCTGACTATGAGGCTTAAGATTGTTCCATTTTCATTCTATGTCGTCTTTGTATTTCCCAAACAGAACAAACTTAAGCAATAAAATTTGAATTTTCTGAGGGACACAAGTTTTTCCAAAACCTGAAAAGGGCTGTTTGAGTTTGAAAGAACTATGCTGGAAAAAGATGCTGTGCTTTACCAGGACATTGAGATTCTTGCTTGAAATGCCAACATAAAATAATTACTTGTCTGAGTCCTCAGGCATTGCCAACTGCCTGGCAGCCTGTGAGTTAATCTCGTGGCCAGGGAGGTGTTTGAACTACACAGAAAATATGCAGAGGAAATTCAGGATTGTGCATTGAAAAAATGTGTCTTGATTGGCAGCTGAGCATCTAAAATGGAAAGGAATGTGTTTTGTGCCTTGCATGTGACTTCTCTTTTTAGCTGTCTGATTTTAAGATAGGATTCTCTTGTGCTATTCGTGGTGGAGCAGTGTAAACACTGTGGTCTCTCAGGGAAGTTCAGCGCTGGTGTTACAGAAATCAGTACAGCACAATCTCATTACTGGCTGCATCTGATTTATTTTTTGTGGTTTCCAAATGCCTTCTGTGGCTCATTCACAAGCTTGTCTCCTTTCATCTCAGAAAATTAGTCCACTTTAATCAGACAAAATCATGTATTTCATGAACAACAGGGTGTTACTTATCAGAATGGATTTTATTCCTTTAATTCAGAAACTAAAATGCCTAGTGAGATGTGGTTCAAGATTTTCATATAACCTAGTTACAATCTGTTTTCACATACTTTATCCACCTGGAGTGTCCTTTTACTCTGGCTGCCCCAAGTTGTCCTCTTCTTTGCTGGAGCAGTCGATCCCTGGAAAAAAAACCAAGGCTTTCTACAATATTGTCTATAATTAGACTGTAATATTGCTGTAATTATTCTGGGATATAATTTTGGGTTAAACCCCATTCTATAAAGTTTTTGCTGCAACCTTAGTTTTCAGCACTTTTCCTTTTAAAATGAAGCAACAAACCATAAAGAGAACAATGCAGATCAAGCAAAGGCACAAGTTGCTATTTCAGTCCTTTCTGTGCAGTAGCAAAAAGTGCATTTCTCATTATTTCAGGAATAAACAAGTCACCTCCAGGAAAGGGAAGAGTGAGGTGTAAGCCTGGGAAAATGAAGACTCTAAGCAAATGATTAAAGGTTAAGCACCTGCTCTGAAGTTACACAGGCAGTTCTCCCCTGGAGCTGGTTTGGCAGATTTTAGGTCGGCCAAGAGCTTTTCATCGAAAGAGTTGGTTCTTTCTCACTGAAAGAAAAGGAGTTCTTGTTTCCCTCAGCTTTTTGGGCCTGGTGGTTTGATGAGATCATCTGGCATGATCTGAAATAACCTGTGTGATGGATTCTAATTACCAGCACCCCTGAGTTTTGGGATCAGTTTTTGGGGAGAACCTCCCACATGATCAGGAATGCTTTTCCTGTACTGCAATTCCTTTAAAAGGTTTCCTGCCCTGCAATGCAGTTCAAGAAACAAGTTCCCTGTTTTTAAACTCAAAAGCATTGTGAGAAATGAAGAAAAATTTCATCACTTCTTAAACCAAGAGCTAAATGTATAACCTTGATTTATAGATTTGAAATCTCTGAAAAAATATTTATGGTCCATACCTCAGGTTTATATGAAATTCCATTGAAATAGGCCTAGCTTGGTTTTGGTTTGGTTTTTTGTTGTTGTTGTTGGTTTTTTTGGTTTTTTGTTTGTTTGTTTGTTTTTTTGAGGGCCATGAACTCTGTGAAACAATGACCTGTGTCAGGAAGGGGCTGCTGCAGTCCCTGGTAGCTGAGTTGGGGTGAACTCTATTACCATGGACATTTGTCTGCACTTAGAGAACATCTGAGAGGGAGGGCTGTGAGATTTTGTGTCAGACACAAAGCCTACAGCGAGTATCTGCCAAGTTACTCAAGTGCACACGTATCCAGTGTCTCCCACTTATGTCACTTTTATGCAGAAAAGACAAGAAATTTAGTAATTCCCAAGTTATGTTACATTTGCTGCAGTGTTTCAATTTGTTTCATTTCTCTGAGCAAGACTTTTAAAACAGAGGGTGCATATGTAAGTGTGTCTATATGCATACATTGACTATTCTCCTTTTATATAAACAATATTTTGCTTGAGAATTGAAAAACAGAGTGAATCAAGGCTTGGAACACACAGTTTGAATTTGAAATAATCTGTGGATGACAGGGTTTTTGTAAAGCATTCTGCAACATTTCCATCTGAAACCACTTGTCTGAGAGGAAGCATTTCTTTGTCTGTGTAATCAGAACCCAAAAAAGAGATTTTTCAAAATGCTGTAGTGAAAATCAGATTGTCTGCTTATGTCTGTACCCTGTTCAGGTAGTCCTGCAGCCTCATTGTTAAACAACCAGCTTGGGAAATTTCATTATAAAAATTCCTGTGTGAAAGCACGTAGTGATTCATGACATGAAATGAGTTTTTATTCTTGTACTGGCCAGAGTTTACAGGGCACTGCTGTAGCTCTGAGCCCTGAGATCTCCAGCAGGACCTGTGCTTTGGTCTCTGGGTTGTTTGGTTTCTGGCTATTGGATGTAAAGCTGGTAGCAGAGGAATTCAGAATAATAGAATAGTCTAATAGAATCCAGCTTAACTTCCTTCTCCTTGAAAACTTTACCAGGTTCATAGCACTTGCTTCCTTGATTTCAAACAGCAAAGCTGCTCAAGTAGTTTGAGGGAAATAGTTCAAGGTGAACTACTAAACATTTGAGAGCTTGTTTATGATACAGAACACATCCCAGCAAGTTTGGTCTAGATATGTCAGGTAATCAGAAGAAAATACTCTTACAGAAAAGGCATTTTCTCACGTTTGGTGGCTTGGATTTTCCTCCCTCCCTTCTCCCCTGTTTCATAAAACCAGAGCTCACCATTTGTGTGTAACCCCAGCTCATCTTCATCCCCCATCACCCCCAAAAATACACTTGTGAAACTTTTAAATAAGTAACCTTTTTCCCATTGCAGTTTTTCTGGTGGAAGTTTAAAGCTGAACTTTGTACTAAAATGGTAGTTTTGTTGAGTCAATAAGCTTCTATCCATTTTCATCTCTAGTTCTAGAGGAAACTTGTTTGCACTGTTTGGTTTACTTTGAATGTTAAATATCAAATCAGCTTGACATACAAGGTAAAACTTGGGCAACACCTCCATGTTTCTCAAAATGAGTTTTAAATTGTTTTCTTTAAGCTGCGATTAAATATGCATTGGTTTAGGTTCATTGTTCTTTATCCAAGCTATTTTTTTTCCTGCCTCAGCTCTGAGAAAATGGATTAGAAAATTTACAAAACAAATGACAAAGTTTCAGAAAGACTCCTGATTTGCATCTTGGTTCTTGTTCCACAAAGCACAAGTTGGTTTTTACGCATATACACACGTATATAAATGTCACCTGATGACTGTGTTTGATTGAAAATACTGATACAATATTCCTTAATGCTTTCATTACTATTTTTCATAAGAATATTCCTTGCTCTGGGTGTTTGTTTTCCTGGGGCTTTAAGTGCCATTATCACGTAACACCATGAACTCCAGCATAACATACAGAACACAGTGTCTCCCAACACGAATGCCTTGAAAAATGTTTATTGAGGTTATAATGTTTCACAAGCATGGGAAGCATGTATTTTCTATTAATATAAGACATAGTTAACAGTTCCTCTGATATTCAGAAATTTTTAAATAAAACACAAGAGTTTGATGAAACCCCTGAGGGGTTTTCCCAGTTACAACTGTTTAGGTCCTTCCAAGTCATCCTCTCAGCCTGAAAAAACTTTCCCCAATACATTCAGGAGACTGAAATTCACTTCCTTATTTCCACTGAAGTGCCTGATTTTTTTTTTTTTTTTTTTTTGTAAAATGAAAATTAAATCAGGTAATTTAGGAGTCTAATCCTTTAGCACTCGTGGAGCAGATCTTCTGTGTCTTAGTGGAACAAATTATCCTGCCTGTTTCAGGTATTGCTTCCTGCTCATTGAGGTTAGATGAAAAATAAATGTTGCTGATGGATGGGGAAGCATCCCTGCAGGCACAGGGGTGAGGCCAGCTCTGCTCCAGCTACCCAGACGTGGCTGTTTCCCTGGCATCCTGCCTTGGCAGCAAGGTTGGAGTTTTCTGCTGAAGAGGGGCCCTTTTTTTCTCTCTGGTGTTTCATTTGATGCATATTTTAGGAGCTCGTGTCACTTACAATACTGAAGATGGATTTCTTATGCTCTACATCTCTCCCCGAAGTGGTGAGTAGCACCAGCCCTGCTTTAGCAGTTTCCCTGCCCTCCATGAACTTCAGTGGATATTCCCATTCCAGATTGTTCTGTTCCATATCGAAATGCTCATATTTATTGGATTATTTATTGTAACATCCTAGCGCTAAATTTTCTATCAGATATTACCGTACCTTGCAAAATAATTTATGGACTCTGCATGTTTTTCTTCTTTTGAATTCTTCTGTTTCTTCTGTGCTAGCTAGGTGTATATCACTTTGGTTTATCACTGTAACTCAGCAAAGTAATAAAGCATTCCCTTGTTTCAGTGCTCTGTTTTCTCCTTTGAATTATACATCTTTCTATTTGCTTGTTCTCTTCCTAATGTCTTCACTCTGGCTTACACAGGTCCTGATACACCATTCTTTATCTGCCCACTCTTCATAGTTTCTCCCTGAATGTCTCCTGTATCCTGACCTTGTGGATTTTTCTTGATTCTTTCACTGAATTGAGGTTTGACATGGGTCAGGCATCGGCCCTTGGGTTGGTGCAGGCAGGATCTTGGCTCTTGGAGCACTGGGCCAGCAAAACTTGGTCAGCAGAACTGACTGAATGTTGAGTAAGATGTTGCAGTGCTGACTGTGATGTGTCTGAATGATCTGTAAAGGTTTTTAAAGAATAAATAAATCAGCCAGCATGAAACTGCAGAGCACAGCTCCAGCTAATTTTGTAAGACTCAATCTCAAATCTAAACGTGTGTGTAGTAAAGCTGATTTCACATCAGCAAATCCCAGTGCCAAGTGTCACTGTTAGGAGCCTTCACCAGAACATCTCAGGGTCATTAAGTTTACCAGTGCAGTAAAAGAGGAGAGGAATAGCTTGCATAATCCACCAAATATTTACTGTGATCCCCTGCTCAATAGTGAATAGCCCTGAAGAGAAGTTTTAAAAAATGGGTCAAATTTTACCTCCCAGTTTTGTTCTGGCACATGGAGTTTGCCCATCCCACTAGAAGGTAAAAATAGGTGTGGATCTCTTTTTTTTGTTTTGTTTGGGTTTTTGTTTTTGTTTTACCAACCCCTCCTTGGACAGCAGCAGAAGGAATATTAGTCCAGAAGCCAATGTCACTGTTCATGGCAGCAGAGAATTTCTGTCAGCTTCTGCAATCATCATTAGTGCTAATGTAGTGCCTAAGCAATGAAGTGATGTGAAAATACTCATGTGTGCAATTTTTGAATTGCACCAAATAAAAGTTTACTTATTTCCACAAATTTGTCAAACTGGGGTTAGAAATAATTTCATCCAAGAGAAGATGGCACACTGAGCCCTCTTACACAATTCACCTGGAAATACACCTGGAAAACAGCAAATGCTACAAAAAGGATCTGAGTTTTCCAGCTCTAGTTTAAATTCTACTTCTGGTTTGCTCCCCCAAAAGTGAGAGGGTGAGGTTACAAAGGGTGTAACTCAGCAGCTCTGAGCACTGACACAGGAGCTTTAGGAGCTGTAAATAGGCTTTATACAAGTATATATTGGTTTTTTTGGTAAATAACGGAAAGCATTCTGCTGACTCTGGAGATTATCACTGTTTATCCTCAAGCTACTTACACAAAAAATTAATATTGTTCATCAGGTTTCTTCTTTTGAATGCCTCTCAGTTGTAATTCCTTCAATGTACAAGAAACAAATTAATAGGGACTTTAGACAGCTTGATTTCTTTTGACATCTCCTCTTATATTCTGAGTAACCTGACACCTGTCTCATGGAGCTCTGTTTTTCTTTCTCTTCTTCCTGGTGACAGAAATGAAGAGTGCTAGAAGAGCATTCCTGATGTCTCTGCATTCATTTAATATTGCTGCTCTGGTCTTTAATGGTTTATTGTAATACAATCTCTAAAATTTGGCCAAATACTCCTATGCAGAATTGCTTTTAAATGTCAAGAAAGCACAGAACTGATGCAAAGCCCCAGTTCTTCTGGTAATGTTGGCTCCATCCAATTGCAGTTTGAATAACTTTTCAAAGTCAGGATGCTGTTGGGTTGTTTTCTTCCAAAGTTCAGAGGAGTAAAACAAAACTCCTTCCCTGTGGGAGCACAGTCCTTGAAGAAAACCTGTAGGATTTTTGGGAACACTTCTGGCAGTGTGGAGCCACTTCATGTTTTCACTGTGTTTAGTTTAACCCTGAATGCATAAAATATAATTTATGCACCATGTAACTGTGCCTTGAGAAGTTTTCCTAATTCCTCCCTAAGGATTTCCTAAGAGCCAGTAAAAGCTGTCACCTTAAATATGCTGAGACAGGAAGGAGGTGTCTTAGCATGTATTCATGTAATTTTTCCTCTTTTGCTTCTTTAAAAGTGTATTTTGCTTTCAAGTATTGGTTGACTACGTAAAATCATTTGACAGCAAAGGCCTGAAGTCCACTGCTTATCCTGTGGATAAGGAAATAGCTGCACATTTTTTGTGTTCTACTAATGCCAGAGGTAAGGGATTCTCTGAGTCAGACTTTTGAAGACGTTTAATGCAGCTGGCTTTTGAGATGCCCATGCGTAAAGAGGAGATAAGAAATCTTGCATTTGTTTCAAAACTAGCAGAAATATAGGATGGGTAACAGCTATTTCTATAGTGCTCTGTGCTCTCAGGGGGCTGCTGGGAGTGAACAAGGCTCTTCTGTAAGGTTGGAAATCTGCCAGCCTCAAAGTGTGCAGTGAGAGTTTTTGTAGTGCATCAGTCCCATTGGAATGCAGCAAGACCCATTTCCAAAAGAACTTAAACAACCAAAGAATTGTCACTGCTTGGGTGCCTTTGAAAATAGTACCTCAGGAAATGTAAAAGCAAACTGTGGAGAGAGAACTTGGTGGTTCAGAAGGGGAGCAGCAGGTGATGGAAGCATGACAGGCAACTTCTTCCCCTGAGGTAAAACACAATCAACTTCCAGGAAATGCTAAATGTGAATGCAGGGTTTTAATGAGAAAATCAGTTATTCCCAGAAGAAAACTGTAAGACTCAACACCTCTGTCCATTTTGGATATATTTTATCTTCTTATCTATTGTAACTCCTTACCATTTTTGGATTTTTGCATGCACAACACTTGTAGCCTGCTCCTAGTTTGAACACGGAGCTGCTGCTCAAGGAAGATGGAGCTGATTTCTTTTGGCTTCTATTAATGTGTCACTGAAATGGGCTTTAGTAGCTGTCAGGCATTTCAAAACATCCTACAAGGCTTTGATTTTAATTTAATAATAATAAGGTCATGTCAATCTGCAAACCTGAACATTTTGGAGGATGCAGCCAAAACATCTTTGGTCATGGAGTTAAATTCACCTGGGCAGTACTTTTGCATGAAATTAGGAAAGTATTTCTGTTGGAATAACTGCTATGGATGAGTTATTGGGCTTGACTTTGATTCCAAAAGAGAAGGAAAATTGGAGATGATTTTGCTGGATTTTTCCCTTCACTTTCTTCTGGAAAATCTGATTAAACCTCGTTCTAACCATTCCTCCCTAGAGGTCTCATTTACTACTAAGAAATTTTAACATTGCTTTTGAACTGCAAAAAAATTGCAACACAAGCAACATTTTAATGATTACCTGGTTATATTTAACATCCATAAAAATTCTCTTGTTTAGGGAGCTCAAAATAATTGGAAATATATTGGTTTTAAATTATGTATGGACTGTTGAAGCGGAGCACAATCAGAAGAAAGATTTCTTGTAAAACAGCTTTGGCTGAAATAAGCCTCCTGTCTACCTCAATTATCATGGGCAGTTTTTGAATGTTGCAGTGAACTTGGAGCGTTGTGCACAAGAGGTCCTTCATCAAATGCAGTAGATGCTTCTGTAGCTAAAGATAGGATTCTGTGTCTCCAAAATCCAGCCACTCAAGGGACTGACAGTGTTTGTGTGAGCAGTTAAGGGGAGAGGACAATTTTTTGGCTGCTAATGAGTGTGAGCAGAGCAATAGCACTGAGAGACCTACCCCCCGTGCTGGTGGTGTGGGGTGAGCAGCTGGAATTCTTCCCATCCCTACTGCTCTCATGTATGCACAGTTCACTTTAAACTCCCTCACCTGCGAGGTGAAACACAATCCAGACCAATGAAATGGAGCTTTCCTAAAGTCATTTATCCCCAGCACTGGCTTTTGCCTTTCTTGCACCCAGTGAAATGCTGACAGGTGCTGTAAAGCAGTCTGTGGGCAGCTGTAAGATTTGATGCCCTCTTGGTCTGATAAGCTGTTAGAAGCATACATTCTTGAGTGAATATATTCTGTTTTAACACCTAAAGGGCGTGGGAGCCACACAGTTTGACTTTGTGGTGCATTTTGTTGTGACTTGGAGGCCACATCCCAGTGCTCTGCCCAGTGGGAGGGCAGAGTTCATGGTGGTGCCTTTCTGGCCTTGCTTGTGACTATTTTGTGCTGGGGTGGCGGTGCCTCTGTCACAGCAGATGGGGTGACAGAAGTGTCTGTGCAAGGAAACCAAAGCATTTGTGCTGGCTCTGAACTCTGTTCTGCTCTGGGGGGAAGATGACAGCGAGACAGTGGCAGCACACTGACCAGGGACGTGGTGGCTGCTGGGACAGTTAATTCCAGCATGGACACACACCCAGCAGAGACTTTAGCTCAGGTCTCCCATGTCTGAGGTGTGCTAACGCTGGGAAGTCTTTCAGACTCAAGGAAAGCTTCAGTAAATAGAGGGAAGAGTGGCAAGGGTTTTGGTTTTTTGTCTCCCTCAAAGTTAGAGAAGCACAAGGTGGGTAAGATTGGAGGGAAGCACAGTGGTTCCTCTGGTCCCACCTCCCTGCTTGAGCAGGACCATCCCAGAGCCCAGGACTGTGTCCAGGCAGCTCAGGAACTGCCCAGTGAGGGACACTCCACGCCCTCACTGGGCTATCTGCTCTGGAGCATGGTCACCCGCCCTTTTTGGGATGTACTCCTGTTCAATAGGGCATTTTGCATTTCTTTCTTAGTTTGCAGAGGTGCATACAGTTTGAAACGTCTTGGGTTGATCCAGCATCATTTTAAGGAGACAAGGTTCAGATGGATTCTTTTCTCCTTGTATTTCTCTACAGACACCTGCAAGTATATATTTTAAACTTTAGAGACAAGTTCCTTTCTTGTTAAGACAAATCCCTTTTATCTATAGAAACAGTCTGTAATTGCAAGAAAGCACTTGTGTTTGACATTTTTATAAGAGGAAGCATTATACTTGAACTAAAATAACACATTGTGATGGTAACACATCGCACAATAAATAACACATTGTGGTGGTGTAACATCAACAGAGCATTCCCCCACTCACCCACACCCTGCTCTGCAAGTCCAGTCCCAAAAGATCTCTTCTTTTGATGGATGGTGAGTCTTGGAAAGCCAATGTACTCAAAGATGTCTTGGTAAATCAGAATTATCTGTTGTTATTATGTTTTGTGTGTGTTAATTTTATTTTTTATACCAAGTACTTTATAAAGGGTACTTGAAACAATTCAATGAGAAATACCTTTGGTCAGAGAGATCTGGATCCTTTTTTTCATTCACTTCTGTGACAAAATTTTCCATGACTTGAATAGATCTGAATCAGAATAAGATAGCATTAAGTCAGTGCTTTTTATGTTCAATGGACTATATAAAGGTCTGGGTCAATATTTTTTTCATATTCACAATGTTACAAAGTCTTGGCATACAAGAAAAACTTCTGGAGTTATGTTTAAAAAAAAAATTCACAGCCATCATTCCATTTCTGTAAATATTTTTAGTCTTGAAAAAATTATTTAAAACATCCAAAAAACAGCCGCTGAAATTTTTTTTTGTTTTTTAGATGCTTCTCTTTGGCCTTCAGCTGGAATGGGTGAGTGGAAAAATGATTCTGTTTTTAAATGCATCCAGGATTTCATGGTGTGGTCCTTGGGAATGCTGCTGTTGAGTTTTCCTTCTGTTTTGCCAGCTAAGCTGGGCACTGCCATTACTGTGATTTAAAAGAAGAAGTTTGTGTGTCTGATGTTAAGGAGCCTTCAAGAGCTCTTCAGGCAGAGTCTAATGCACACAGATGAAGTCAAGACAAAGTGACAAAGACAGCTTGTTCCTGAGGAAAGTTAAATATTTTTTCTGGCTAATTTATGTGACACCTAAAGGAAAAATGCAGAATGAAACATTCTGTAACAGTGGGTTTGCCTAAAACCACTGCTAATAGAAAGGGACAGTGACTTGTACACTGTCTGATGCAATTTATGATTTTATTCTGCACTGTTCAGATACAAATATGGTTTCTCATTTGTATTTTGTTTTCCTTGTGCAGTGAAACAGCACTGACAACTGAGTGGCATCTTTGAATCCTCTTTTGTTTTTTTTTTTATGGCAAGTATCAATAGCAAAGCATGTGTTGAAAGACTTGATGTCAATTCATACTTTAGAGACAAATTCTGAAGTGTTTTATCAATTCTTCCTGTAAATGATGTCTGCACAGATCTCTGCTGAGCAGAAATGCTGTTACTTGTTTTCAGAGCAGACACTGTCTGTGCTTCTGCCACCACCAAAAAGGCAAAGGGCTGACTCAAGCCAAGAGGAGTGGGAAAAGAGGTTAAAATAACCTTTGGAACTCTAAAAGGGTGTATTCACTAAAAAAGCATATAATGACCCTGTCTCTCCACCTCATCCCTGCTGGACTAGAGTTAACTATGTTGTAATTTTGCAGGATATGAGACTAATTGCAATATTCTGTGCTCTGAATACACAATCAGACACGTGAGTATTGACCAGTCAATCTTCCCCCATCTGCAGGGGCTGTATTCTCTGGGGGGACACCTTTTAGAAATAATTCAGGTCCAGCTTGTAGAGCCACTGCAAAGCCACCCTGGAGATTTGGCTGCTGCCTGGCACAGTGGGAATGCAGCTGACTGACAGGAGACCTCCCTGTGGCTTGAACCTCCCAGAGCAGCTGTAAATTCAGCAGCAAGGGGAGGTTTAAACAATTTGGGCAGACCCCGTGCTGCTAAGGGAAAAAACTGCTTTATCCTGATGCTTCTATTCCTGCCCTTCTGGAGAGGCTCCAGCAGGAAGGTGGAGAACAGCCACTCGCCTCCCCTGACATCACACCTATGCTGGGGGGATTAATGCTCCTATTTTGTGTCTAAAATGCTTCCTGAATTCATTGAAATCTGAAAATCAGATCTTACTTGTTAACTAATTGCCCTAAAATGTCTTTGAGGGTTTTTGAATTGGGAGAAAATACCTTTCAGCAACTGGGTAATAGCTGCATTTTGTACCTATTTTTCCTTTTACATTTAAATAGAACAAATTGTGTTACTGTGCTGTATATCTGGGCACAGAATGCTTATTACCAACAGGAAGCTTGTGGAAGGAGATTTTACCCTCTTTAACGGATCTTGGAAGTGGGATATCAGAATGATTTTTCATTTGTATTTCTTTAAGGCAGCACAATAAGGAATCAAAATTTTTCTTACTTGATTACTCCGAGCATTTCTAATTGTGGTTTTTGGCATCCTTTCAGTGCACTTTTGCTAAACTTGAGAGTAAGAACTGGAACTTGCTAGTGAAAAAAAAAAAACCATGACAGATTTCTCCCTAAATGCCTCAAGTGCAACCACTCAACCTGTATTTATTCATCTAAATGCAGATTTTAACAATGTCATCTGTTCTGAATATTGCCGTGCTTCTGACACAATGCAGGAGCTGTTGACAAGCAGTTCTAGGAGGTCTGTGAAAACACAACGTTGGTTCTGCCCTTTGTGGGATTAATTCCTACTGAAACAGTCCCCTTGAGTAGATTTTATTGTTTGCACTCAGCTGCTCCTGCAGCTTAGGCAGGTGCACACTCCTGAGCACACAAAACTGCAGCGGAGACAGTGGAAACAAACCAGTTTGATTTTGCCTCCCAAATCTCCAGCAGGTCTGGAGGTGACCTAAACCATTTGAGGTGCTGAAAAATATCTTCAAGGTGGGAGCAGACCCTGAGCACTGAATTATCAAAGCTGATGGACCAGAGCACACTTGGCTGTGTGCTCCTCCATCTCAGTGCCCCCTTGACCACATGCATATGGAGCACGAGGAGGATGTCACGGGCTTTCCTGCAGCTTTGTAATTCATAACTGGGCAAAAATGTGCCTCATTTTCATCTGCTGAGACACTTCAAGCCTCAGGACCAATTCATTGGTGCTCCTGAGCTGCTTGTTGTGGCACCAGCCTGGTGCCAAGCGTCACCACCCTCTGCTGGTGAAATTTTCCCTCGTGTAAAGTTTTTGCAGCCCCTCCTGAGCTGTGGCCTGGCTGAAGGAAGGAGAACCAAGCTGGGGGCTTGTCAAGGGAGCAGGGTGTTTATGATGCAGCAAAAAGTGATGCATGGGATTTTTCTGCTGGTATAAGTCATCTGGCTTTTGATTTTATTTGCTTGGGGTGGTTTTATTATTTTTAAATTATTATTAAGAAAAACCCTCATTTGTTATTGTTTTTTAATACAATCAAATCTTGGGAATCCCTTCCCTTTAAAATTCACAGCTTCATCATTCCCATTCACTTCTACCCTGGCCATCATGGCCTTAAGTCTCATTTTTAGGGAAGCTGTCTATCACCAATGCCTTATTTTGAAAGGAAAAAAACATTTTTGCAAGCATTTGCAGTCAAAATATTTCAAGTGCTCTCTTTGCCTCTTTGCTCTCTTATTCTCCAGCATTCCCTCACAAAAACCATGCGAGTACAACAAACACAGGGATGTGATTTCTACCTTTTAATTTTTTAATTTTTTTCCATGTTCTCTTAAATTAAATTTAAGCAGGTGACAAGGGGCAAACATCTTCTCTAAAGAATTTGAATTAGGGTCATTTCCATTATGGGGCCTGAAATGAAAATTTAATTCATACCATGAGACACAATCATGTTCAGATTCCTCTCTGGACTCAGCACTGTGATTGAGTGGGAAAAAATATTTAAGTGGCTTAAAAATAATTTATTTTAAGGAGGGGCTTTTGGGTGGCTTTTTTTTTTTTTTTTTTTTTTTTTTTGAGGTATGTTTTTTTGCTTGCCCTCCTTTCATTTGCAACTTCAGTCTTAACCTCCCTCTGCACTCAGATGTCTGGGGTGTGCAGAAGGAGGTTGGTTGCTCTTTGTTTCCAGATCTATTTAAGGGAAGTAAAAAAAGGAATTAAATTGTGCAGGTGTGTTGGAAAAACATTCAAATTAAGTGCTTCCATCTCAGCCTTACAAGGTGGAAGTTGGAGGAGCTGAGCAGATGGAGGTATCTGGCTCAGATGATCACCTGCCATTGACTGCGTTGTTAAATAGTGGCTGCTGGAGAATATTTGTGATAGAAATCTGCACAGAGAAACTGGTGAAAGCAATGCTTCCTGTACTTGTTACCCCATCAGGAGGAAAGAAAACCCATTGAATTCTTAGGGAAAGTCATACAGTGGTTTACCTGAACACATAAACCACTGCTGCTTTCAAATCCACTTTTTCCAGACGACAGATTCTGCCATGGATGGTTCAGTTCTGTCAGGGATTTCTTTTCTTCTCTGTACAATCAGGAACATTTTAATTATTTTTATTGTTGCAGAAAACAATACTTTTGCCTCAAAAAAAGAACAAGCAAGGGCAAATGAGACCAGACCAAGCCAAGGTACATTCCCACCTGAGCTCAGAGAGTGTTAGAGCGAAACTTTTGTTGTGGCAGGGGAAGCACAGGCAGATTTCTCCTTTCTGGATGCTGCCAATAGTTTTGGTGTTTGCTGGGGGGTATTTTATTGTTGGTTTGGTTTTGTTTAAAATCTTTATTTATTGAGATTAACTCCTGATTTTTGTGGCATTTCCCAATCAGTGTAGATCCTGCACTCCTGTCCTAGAATTTTCCCTCTGCAGAAGAGCAGCAGCCAAGGGCAGCTCTGCATTCAGGGCACTGGGCTGGCTCTGGGCAGGGCAGGGCTGGGCACCAGCAAAATGGAGTTTTGTGCAGCAGAGATGGAAGCCCACAAGGGGGAAAAGGTACATGGTGTTCACAAGACCAGTAGTTTTTAATGCTCCAGTTCATGGAGTCATGAAATTGCACAGGAAATTAGACTCTAATTAATTAATGATATGATATTTGTGACAGAGGGAAGATTGAAGTGTGTAGTAACACTTCATATTTCCTTTATTTCCTCTCCCTTTTAATCCCACCTGTTATTCTCAGACTTTTAATTCTACTTGGGGATTTTGTTGGTTTGGTTTGTTTTTGTAATGATGGCATTTTGGGGATCTTTTGTTTTATTTTGTTGATTTGGGTTGGTTTTGGGTTTTTTAAGCCATATTTGTATCTTTTACACAAGGTTTAAAAAGGGAAGAAACTAGAAAATTATTTCATAAGGGAAGTTTTTAAACACTTTCTGTACCTTCAAAGGCAATCATATTTGGCTCCTATCAAGCTTTGGAGGCAAATTCAGTCATCCCTAAAGAGATATAAAGAGGAGGATGGTGGAGTTATAGCAAAAATTCAGTTGAAAATGGTCTTACTAATGCTGCTCTGAAGTGTAACTATTCAATTAAAAGGAAAAATAATGATGTTTTTATTAAACAAAAGAACACCAGCAGAGAATATTGCTAAAGCCCAAGGACAAGTGTAACTCTGCTACCAACAATAATGCAGATTTTTTGCATATATTATGGATTTTATTCTCTTTTCAATGCACATGCATTAGCATTAATGGGCAAAAAGAAGCTAGATCCATTTGCACTTCTGCCCAGTATTAGCAGCAAAATTCATTACATTCACACACTCTCTGACTCTTTTGATTCCTTTTGAAATAAATCCAAATATTCATCATTCAAGGACTTCAGGGAATAAATTATTTTCCATTTCTAGAGTGTCCACAAAAAGATCAAAATTATTTCATTTGGTATTATAATTTACTCCACAAACTTTGGAGTTTATTTTCCTCTAATTCCATGGGTTGTGGAAAGGGTTTGCTGTAAAGTCAGTGCTGCAGATGCTGCTTGGTGAGGATTGATTTTGTAGCATTTTTTCCTTTCTCCCCATTTAATTATCCAGTGCAAGGAGAAAAGGAATTATTTTATCACATGATGCAGATCTCAGTGGGACATCTGATTACAACCTTTGGGGGGGAATTCCTTCTCTCCTTTGCAGCCAGAACAGGAGTTCAGTATCCAAAACCTCTTTATGGTATTGCTTGTGAATCTCTGTAATTATCTGTGACCTTCAGGGCTAATGGTGAAAAAGATTTTGCTGCCTCTTCCCTGTGAAAAAAAAAATGGCTTGGGTCTTAGATTTTAGTGAAACACCAGAGAAGGGTTTCTTTCTCCCAAACCAGGTGCAATCACAGGGATTTCCATGAGTGGAGCTGTGGGTTTTTCTCAGGATACTTTAATCAGCAGCCTAAAATCCTCTCCTTTGCAGTTTTCCATAGGAATGTGGGAATCAGTGGGAATTGGCACATTGCAGATGCACTTTAAATCTTTCCAGGTTTGAAGTCAGTGGGTGTCTTTCTACAGTTTGGGATCCATCTGTTACTATATCAAATAAAGTCTGGGGGAGAGAGCTGCTTGGCATGGGTTTGGTTTGCAAGGAAAGGCTTTGAGGTTGGAACATTGGAGTTGCAGAGATGAGAGTACCTGCAAGAAAAGGAAATATAATGGAAGTTTAGCTTTTGGGCTATTTAATGTTAAAAATGCTCAAAAGTATTTGGAGATAATATTGCAGATGTTCTTAAAATGAGAGACTTGCCTGGATTGGATGGACAAATATAAAGGGAAGGGATGGTGGGAATGTAGAATGGGGGTTTGGTTTTTTTGGGGGTTTCTTTCATATAATTGAGAGGTTTCTTCCTCTTTTTAAAATATCCACTGGCAGAACCAGGGAGAATTCCCTAACTGGAAATGTTGTATGAATATGTACATGTATAATCTAAAAAAAAATTATTTCCAAAAGCAGCAAGTGGAAAAAAGTGAATATTCTGTAAAATTTAATTGCTTTATCAAGGTTTCAATTTCTTCCTTACCAAAAATGTGTAATTTTAAAGTGATATAGGCCTCAGGCAATGAACACTTACTGTCAACAAATTATGCAGGATTCATATATCATATTTTTTGAAGTTTTTGCCATTCAATACAAATCTTTTTGTTCCTATGGCAACCTTGATGCGATCTGAAATGTACACAGCATTAGATACAAAGGGTTGAATTCAGGCCTGCTGTCTCTCCTGGAATGAAAGCACCTTCTTATGCAATGAGATTATTCCAAAGCAATGGGACCAAACAGTGAAATAAAGCAAATCCACTCAATTTTTGGCACATTTTTCACAGCAACACTCAGATTGGAGTAGGAAAGAAGGGCCATGCACCCAGGCTGACCTTTCTTTGTTCCTCAGATGAAGAGCCAGGATTGTCCTGGTCATGTGGAAGTGATGAGAGTGTTCTGAAGCTGAGAAGTGGCTCTGTGTTCCAGATCTCTCCAGACCTGTTGCACATCACTGTGTGCAGGCTGTGTTCTCTCAAGGCTCATCAAAAATGTAAAACTACTGAATGCCTTGTCTTGAACTCAGGGGCAAATCCAGGGCTAGATTATAGGAGTGCCTGCTCTGCCCTTTCTATACATCACAAGTTTTTAATTAGTGGATGTGTTGCTGCCATTGCCACATCGAAATACCAGAGGCAGTGTTTTCCTTGCAGAGCATGAATAAGAGGAAGGTTTAGCACTAAGCTTGTGCCTCCCTCTAATACAGATACTAAATGATTCATGTTCCAAATTTGCTGTTAGGAAAGGGAACATCATAATGTCCTTAAGTTCTTATTAACTGGTTCTACTTTCTTTAAAATGTATTTTGTTAAGCAAGCAAAACATAAAAACTTCACATACTCAGTGATTGATGACCTTTCTCACAGAGCCTGTGAACAGGAACAACTGAAGAATATTGGAGCAATTAAGAAGTTTCTGCACAGGCTGCACACTTATCAAAATGACTCAGACAGGCATTCAGCTGGATCATTGCCCCTCATGCCTTACCTGCTGTCAAATCAGCTCTAACAGCACCCACAAAGACTATTTTAGGCACATCATCAAAATGCCACCATGAACTTTGAGCAGCAATTATAGGCATGGAATAGATTGGCCTTGCGGTGATTTAAGATGAACTCCTCAATAGCATCTGTCCAGACACTAATCTCTTAGCATGTACTCCTGTTCCTCGCCTAGCTGTTAAGGAAGCATTCACATTTTCCCAGACAAAACCCAGACTTTAAAAGCTAAACCAATCCTAGTGGCACCGGAGTGCTTGTGTGGAATGTGTCCCTTTGAAATGCCAGTTACTAATGCAGGAAGCTCAATGGAATGGAAAGAAATTTAGGCCAGATGGCAGAGCAGGGAATGTCTATTGGATATTAATGTCGGTTGTTCTGGAATTGTTTTTTAAACATCTTTTTTTTAAGATTACAAGAAAGGAAGAGAATTTCAATGGGCATTGAGTCAGGCTCTTCTGCTGCTGGTGGCATTGTCTTCTGAAGTCCCTTTCTTGTGTTTACCATAGTTTCTTGATGCAGTGAGGATTTTATCCTGATTATAGAGCTATTCAAAAAGCATTGGTTTTAATACTTATAATCCTTGAAATAAAACCCTAGAATAGTTGACTGGAATGAAACTCTGGAGGTCCAAGTAGGGTTGAGACCCTACTTGGAGCAGGGCCAGCCTAGATCAGGCTGCTCAGGGCCTTGAGCATGAAGTTTTGAATATCTGCTGGAATTAATGTTCTTTCAAGTGAAATCTCAGCATGTCAATGCCAAAACTGACCTCTACCTCAAACAGATCATGGTCTCCAGTCGTGGACCATTACTCAGCTTCAGATGATACCTAAAGTCTTTTAAAGTTACATTTTCTGTGTATCTGCAATAAACTTGGAACTCTGTTTTTTTTTCCTTCTTGTTTCTTTGTTTGTGTCTCTGGGGCTTTTGTGTTTTGGTTGTTTTGTTGGTTTTTTTTTTCTGATAAAAAAAGATTTTTAGTGGACTGGCAAGGTAAGATAAATTACTATAAATTGAGATTTGAAGAAAAAAATTTTCAAGGGTACAGAGTGTTTCAGCCTGCAAAAAAGTCAGTGCTATGTATTAAGTATTAAACGATTTCCAAAAAGTTGGATGTCATGAAGTGGATGCCAGTAATGCATTTTTAAATTTGCCTGGTCTTTCTTTTTCTTCTTTTAGTTCATTTATAACACTCTTACTTTCTTTTGAAATAATTGCATGGTTTCTCCTAAAACTGCACAAATTGATTCATTATATTTGAGTGGTTTTTAAAACAGGCAAAATGACCAATCTGCTTTTTCATAAAGAAAAACAGGACTTTCAGTTTCCTTGTGGCCTTTAAATCCTTTTTCCCCAGCTGAAGTCTCATTGCAGTTTATGAAGGAATATTCTCTGAGTGCAGATGAAAGCCTGAAGTGTCAGAAAGGAAAATAAACTCTCAGCCGAGGAAAGCAAAGTCCAGGAAGGTTTTGTCTGGTGAAATTAGAGCAGATTGAGGAGGTGATCGTGGATGTCCTTGTTTCTCCAGTGACACAGGAAAACCAGAAGAAGGAAGAGGGACAGCTTTGTAGAGAGATCAGCAAATGCCAATTTGAGTAGGTGCTCCCTGAAGTTGGGGAATGAGCAGTGCCAGGGTGCCAGTGCTGCTGCCGCTGCTGCCATGGTGCACGTGGCAGCTGGGCCCTGATATTGGCAACCTTGCACATTTCTGTGCAATCCCTGCATTCTCCCTATTCCGAAGTTTCCCTTTCCATGATCCCTCTGTTCTTTTCCTACAGGGGCAAACCCACAGCTTGCACTCCTCTGTAGCTCTGTGTGGGCTGAAGGTGAAACATCTTCATCTGCTAAAAGAGGGAGCTTGCTTTCCACCAGAGACAGGCTGCTTCTTTGCTGAATGCATACAATATAAATCAAAGTATGTGCCATTATTAATAAATAAGGTGTTGGGTAGGCTTTGTCTGGAAGTCTGGTTGAAAGCACTGATTAGGATCCAATAACTTTTGAAAAATGCAGCGTTGCCTTTGGGATATTGAAGCATGGAATAATTAAACTGCAAGTTTGCAAAAGCGGGGTTGTAACCACAGAGAGGGACTATTTTCAAGAAATGATTCACTTGTAGGGTTAAATATCTTTTTTTCCTGATGTACTGACAAATATCCCACTTGTGCAGATCAGAATACAAAAGAAATTATTGAATATTTTCAGTAGATACATTTCAAAGCTGTGCTGGTTATTGAAAATCAATGGTGATTGAACCTGCACTTGGGGATTGTGGTGCTGATATTTAGGATTTTAGGACTATTATGGGCCAAATAGGAAATGACTTGACTGCTATTGAAAGGAAATTTTGTGCAGCAATGCTAAATTCAGATGCAGCATCTACTGTTTTGTTGGAATTAAACATCTCTCAATTCTCTTGAACTTTGATCATTGCACAGAAAGTGTAGTTGTGCTATAGCTGATTACAAACAGGAAAGTTATTTCTTCTGGCTGCTTGGTCTGGCTCTTACTGGGAAAGACTGGAGAAAATGTGCTTTTCTGTCTATGAAACCTTCAGGTCCTTTTTCTGTCTATGAAACCTTCAGGTCCTGCTTGGATTCTTCCTCTGTCACCAGAGAAAAGGAATCTGGTCCCTGATCCTCTGTCTTTTGTAGGATCAATCATGTGCAGCTGTGGAAGTCACAGGAGAGGGAGTCTGATGTTTTATCCAAATTCTTTTCCAATTCCATTCTTTCAATCACATCTCTGTACTTCTCTTTATACACAAAACATTTCCTGTGGGCTGCATGGGCTGAGGATAAGGGTTTCCAGAGGTGTCACTTGAACAATCTGCAAAATCTACAGGGAGCAGCTCTGCCCAGTCCCTTTGTGCTGTGATTAATAATCCCAGTGCATCTTAATCCATCACAACTTTGAGAGAGTGCATTACTGTGCCTGAGAAACAGATAATGCTGCTGTAGGACAAGGGAGGATTTAACACTCAGCAGCAGTGATAAGAGGAAAAACAGTATAAAAGCACAGAATAAAACAGTTTTCTGTCACAGCATTAAGCGGGAAGTGCATTCTGGTCTTGAAGTTTAACAGAAATCTTTAATTAAGGATGTCATTGGCACTGGAATCTTTGGGTTTGATAGCCTGGAGATTGACTTTTACAACACGTTGCACCCTGTTCTTTAGTTTGCAGATTCTCAAACTAAAAACCTTTCAGCGATGTGTACTTGTTCTTCAAATCTTATCTCAGAAGGCTGAATGTTGCAATTAACAATTCAGAACTCTTTATATTTTAGTAGCCATGCATAAAAATGAACTCAAGCAAATGTAATTTAGAATAATAATAACATGTTTTTCAAATGTTTCCCACATTAATCAAGATGAAGATGGTTACTATAGTACCACTGCTGGATTTTATTGAAAATAAAGTAATTCAGGGTGGTACATCTTCTCATGAGAACATTTCTGTGTGCTCCACAGAAGTGAAGGATGTGAGTATGAGACAGCAAGGGAACCTTCTGTTTTTTGTTGAGTGAATTCAGTGCTTAGTAACATTTTGATACAAAAGCAATAGATCAGTGTTTATTTTCAGGAAAAGGTTCTGAACTTTGCTATTTGTCGATGGATATTTCTAAAATTTCCGTACATATGAGAGGCAAGAAGAATAAAGGATGTGTACCAAGTTTTCTGCCAAAATAAATATTAGACCCAAGATAAATAGTTCACCCAGGTTATTAACTGTGTGGTAAATAAACCCATTGAAGTTTGCTTGCTGCTGTTTACCCAAGGTATTTTGCTGACATGAGGCTGAATGTGCCACCCAGAGTTCTAATTAAATGTCACTGAGGAGCCCGTAAAGAGCTTAGACTCCAAAAACACACACAGGAGTCATGGGCCAGATTTTTTTGCTAAATGTGGTTGTAACTTGTTTACAAATTTCCAGAACAGTTTATGCACTCAAGTCTTTAAGGATGTGTAAAGACTTAAGCAAAGCAACTCTCCCTATGAAATGGGCACTGCTAGGTAAGACAAGCTCTCTCATTGAGTTGCTTGAGTGAGGGTAACATTCATGATGTGGGTTTGATGTCCTAGATTCTCATAGTCCAGAGGGAATCTAATTCAGTGCATCTTGGTTTTTGCACTTTTCTGCTGGTTTGTTTGCTTCCCCCCCTCTGGGAATGTGCCTTCATCCTGTTTTCCTGCTGGATGAGAATTTGATGCACCTGTTCTCCTGCTTTGGACCACCATTAGTTGGACCTGACTTTTTTCTTACTGCTGAGTAAAGTTGAGGTTGTCACTCCAGGGCTGCCATCAACATTTTCTCATTGTAAACAGTACAGTAAACAGTTGTACCATCAATTAATTAGACCCACAGCCATTTGCCAGTGTATGGTCATAGGAAGCCATATGTGAAAAAAATTCAATGTGTTGTTAATCTCTGGCCTGGCACATACAGAAACTTTGTCAAAAGAGAGAAATAAGAGCTTGTCCTGTCTCTCTTGGCTCCTAGAGGAGCTCAGGAGAGGCTGGGAGCTGGTGTGAGAGGCAAACTGGGGAGTTTCCCTAGGGAAGGGAAGGGAAGGATTGAAGGGAAGGGAAGGGTTGAGGAGCTGTGCAAAACCAGCTTTGAGCCAGTGGATGGGACGTGGTGAGGGAGAGGAGAAGAGCCTGGGGAGGGGTGTTGGTGTGGCTGCCAGCCAGGACAAAAATAGCTCTCCTGACAGTCAGAGGGGTTTGTTTTTAGCACCAGACCAGCTGGGTAGAAGACTTCCCTCCTTCCAGTGGGTTGGCTTCTGCATATGCTGCATGGCTGTAATTTCTATGTAAACTGTTATGTAAAATTTGCAGATTTGGCATGGAGGCAAAGGATGAAGTTAACCTTACTTCCAGGTTAAGAAAGTCTTAGGTTTTGGTCTAGACCCTCGAAGTGCTAAAATTCACCTTATTTGTTAGAGAGGAGGTACAAAAGCCTTTGTTTCTTTCCCACTGCATGCAGCGTTCTGTAGGGTGAGGCAGGAGAAGGCAAAAGAAATTCAAGTGGCCTTTTTGGCACCTGGGTTATACATGAGAAAGAAGTGCTAAATCATATCTCACATCTCAGCGTTAACTGCTTACTTTGCTGCCATTAGCACATTAAATGTGTAGCACAAATATGTTTCTCTTTAGCTGCTGTGGATGCTGTAATTTGCCAAGTTTTTCTTGTTGTGTAATGTAAATTTTCTTTTTGTGGCCATATTTTTTTAAAAGTCATGCACCAGGTGCCTCCAGTGGGTGTCTGAGTCCTGAACTGAGCCTTTAATGCTTATTTAACTTCAATATGTGAAGAACACATTTCACAAAACCCACCTGAATGAATGTTTCAGGGTCAGGTGGAATCTTCTAATTCTTACCAAAAATATATCTCAGTGTGGAAATTTCTGAAAGAAGATTCAGGAGGATGCTGGGGCAATCCTGCTTCGTACTGGTGAAGGAACTTGGAACTGATTGTCAGATCCAGGCTTGTGTGGCTGTGGGCATCTCATTACAGAGATAAATTTCTATAACAGCAGCCCTGTACAAGGTTTTGTTCCTTAGTTTTGCCTTGTTTTCATCGAGCTTGTTTTTTCCTTCTGGCCACAATCAAAGCTGGATCTTTTCTTTGAAACTTTTTTTTTCAAATCCCGCAATTCACGTCTGTATGAAATATCTCTTAAGGCTCATGTCACACAGAAGCAATGCTAGATAAAAGACAAAATGGATAGATTGCAAAATAGCACCCAGAAGAAAAGCAATTTTCTGAAATTCCTAAATAAATTGTTCTTTAAATCACCAATAATGCAGTACATATTTAGGTTGTTAAAAAGAATGATTACTGAATAGAGAGCTCAGAATAAGAGACCAAAAGCATATATGGAATTGTTGAGAAAAAAATGAACTATAAAAATACAGAACTTCTAATATTTAACTGATTTCCTTCATAAATCACTTGCTGCTAAATGCAAAACAGTTTGGCATCAGAAGCAAAACAATTTATTTAAGGAAAATAACCTTCAAAAACAGTTGTGTCTATCATAAATTCTGCTTCAAATAGTGTAAATAATGTCCCTGGTTTGCATATTGGAGAACACCTCAAACTTTGCTTTTTGCTCTTGTCAACCAGAAACAAAAATTAAAAAAAATCAATAAATTGAAGATAAACTGTTGGTCCCATTTTGATGCAGCTTAACATGATGATAAATGGCACATTAGAATGCTGTGCTTTCATCCCCAAAATCTAGCATGGAAAAGGAGGAAATAGTGCTAAACTTGGGGCTTGTTGGTATAGGCAGAGGACCAGAATCAAGGAGTCCAAACACAAAATACTAAGGCAAAAATTCTGTTTTATGTCTCCTTTTTTTTTTTTCCTGAAATTGACTTTCAGATTAAAACTTTTTTTTTTTTTTTCTGTTCTGAGTTTTAAATATTTGGCCACCCACAAGAATATTTTGACACCTCAAATTTGTTTGGTTAACAGGAATTATTTCCTAACCTTATCCTTCAGATTATGACAGACATACTTTGATTACTGGTATCCAAAATACTCTGCTTTCACCAGAGAAAGCTTCTGTCCAAATAGAATTAAGACAGAATTCCTCTGAAAACTTTCAGGAAGACAGGGTGCTTCATCAGGATATGGGGAGCACAAAAGGATGAAGAACCCTCTGCTGTATTTTGATTAATCAGCTCATTGAGCAGCTGATGATTTTTGGCAAAACATTTCTGGCTTTTATGATGTTACTCACCCTGTCATTGGTGATTTCATCAAAAAGGACCACAGAACTGAGCTCTATCAACAGCCCTGGGTTGCTGTTGATTCTCTGACCTTGCTTCATCTAAGCAGGTGTTATCAAAGCATGTTTTCCTGTTTGTTTTTTTTTTCATTTCAATCCCCTTTATTGGACCCTCTATGTCTGATGTAAGAGCTCGTGCATTTTTGTTACTGGGAGGCAGAAATTTCTGAAACTCTTTGTGTTCCATCTTGTTATTGCTGCTCCAGCAGCTTTTGTGGTGGTCAATATTATATGGGTGGAGTAACAGAGACATTTTCCCAGACTCCATCAAGTGCACAAGGACACAGAGGGAGTGGGAATAATAGCAGTGGCCATCTGTGTTCTTTGTTATTGTCAGTGCAGAGACACTGAGCCCGCTCACTACTGAGAGCTTCATATGCACCATGGCAACAGAGAGATGATTATAAGGGATGCAAGTCAAAGGATATCAGAGATGTACAGAAATGAAAGGAATTCCCTGTTTCTGAACCCAAAAGCCAACCCTTAAATAGCTGTTGGTAGTTGTATTTTCAGGGCTCTCAATTCTTTGTGCTTTCCTGCCCATTCCATCTCTAGGGATAAAGCCAGGAACAAGAACTGCCTGTGGAAGCTCAGTGCAGGCTGTGTTAGCAAAGTTTTAGGGAGAGAGGTGCCTTTGAAAGGCCAGAATAAAGACAGGGTTAAGAAAAATAGAAGCTGCATTTCAAAATAAGTGAGGTATTCAACAAGATCCAATATGTAAGCATAGATTTGGCATGAGTAGAGTTGAATTTACCATTCTTTATTTCTGGTTGATTCCTATTTTTCTGAAAAGTGTAGGGTCAGAAGCCAGCACTAACAAGATGCAGTTTATAGCTCCTGATCCTGGATGATTTCTGATATAGGAAGTTCCAGAAGGGTAAGCAGAGAATTTATATAAATGTCTTTTGAATCCTTTAGTCTTGATTTGTGTTTTAGAGGAGCCCATGTTAAATCCAAGGCTTTCTTTAGGATTAGGAGCAGTCTGGCTCCCAGCCTGAATGCCTACAAGAGGTACAATCAGGAAAGAAAATTGAGACCTAGAACCAGGAATTTCAAATTTCTTGGTCTTATTTTTTTGCTCATAATAGTTGAGAGCACTGCAGTAAAGAACAGCAAGGCAACTAAAAGAGAACTTTGAAAGTATTTGCTGTATTCCAAGGAGGGTAACAGAGGCTTGGTATAAAGGGCTTCCAACTTCTCATTCTCATGGGGGATTTGGAGAAGGTTCTTGTCACTTCATGTTCCTCTTGGAGCTCCTCAATATCTTTGGAAGTTCTGTTCTCCATTGGAAAGCAAATGTGCAGAGTCTTGACAGGTAACAGGTACCAGAAATGAAGCTTTTGAATTCAGATAATTACTGATTTTTCAGGATTGTGTTTCTTATAAAAGGTCACTTGGAGTAACTTGGCTTGACTTCTCTTCTCTGAAGAGAAGAGTGCCCATAGGTGTTTCCAAAAGTTTTTCATTTTAGTATGAGGCAAGTGTTTTCTCATCAAAAGACCAAAGCTGGAAAACAGCTTTGGTAACTTCTGCCTCCTAGAAAGTGGAATGAAATTGGGCATGAAATTTCTGTAAGATGTAAAGGGCTTTGAACAAGAAAAGCCTCTTCAAGAATAAACAGTTTACTGTGTTTAATCAAATGAAAAATGTGATTCTTGGGGAAGAGGGACTTTTTAGCTGCCCCTTCCACTGAAGGTAACAAAACATTAAAAATGCATTTGCCACTGATAGGTTGAATTCATTTTAGCTGGCATAAATGGGACAGATGAGCTATTCAAATGTCTGATGAGTACTATATAATAAAATATTTATCACCTTCTCATGGTCACTGCATGAGAAGCCAATAATTTGTTTTCTCTCAGCACTGGTATTTTGTGGTACTTATAATAAATTATACATTGCAAGCTCCCATCCTTCACCTTCTTTCTATTTACCTATCTAGTCTGAGATCTCATTCATCAACGTGTAGCTGGGTCGGGGACAAAAATGAGGCTATAAATTCATGTATTCTAGAGAATCATGGAATTTGTAATGCATAATGGTTGGGGGCAACATGGCTGGAGTGTGACTGCTGGGAACAGGGGACATTTGGAGCTGTAAAGTGGCAAATGAGTGAAATTTTTAGAAATATATAAATACTTACATATAGATATATATATATATGGGAAGATGTTAGCCTTGGCCTTGGTTGTGCTGGCTGCTGATTTGGATTTAGGATCCAAACACCTCTAAACAATCAAAGCTGTCCAAATGTTGGCCCATTACCAAGCTCAAGCTGATGCCACAGATTCAATTCTTCTCATGACTGTCAAATACTCTAAAGCAACTTTTGATGTCAGAGATATAAAACCTTTTATTTGCTTTGCACTGATGCAGAGTTTTTAAAGAAGGAAACATTAGGATGGAAAAAGTATCCCCAAATGACAATCTTTATAGCATTTAGGTACAAAGTCTTCAATGTTAAAGGGGAGGTTTTATGTCAAAAATTGAAAACTTGACCCTGGGATTACTTCAAAATATGAAGAAAATTAGAACCTTTCATTCTCAAACTTTTTTTTTTTCCCCCCCAGTGTGGAGGGGAAATAAAATTTGTACTTTGCATTGATAGATTTTAGCCAAGGTCTCCTAGTTGTAATTCTTGAGAATTCCTTCTGGAGACATTCAGATGGAACTGTGCTGCTGTACAAGAGAGTGATGAGGTCTGATGTATTAGAAGGCAGAAATTTTTGTCTTTTATTCTTGCTGCTTCCAATCAGAAATCGTTTGACCTCAGCACAGAGATAAGACCACCACTTGCCTCACTTATTCAGGAAACTAAATCAGTCAGTGTTGAGGAGGATGGCAAAGTTCATTATTCACTGCTCAAAAAGTCTTTAGAAATCTATCATTTCTGCAAAGTCTCTAAGCCTGTAAATTAATTTCTCATGACAAAATCATTTAAAATGCACAGCCTAAAGGATTTTTAAATGACCTTCTACGAGGATGATACAGGGAAAATAAACCTAGGGCCTTTCTCAATCAATCCAGTTCAAGTCCTGTGTACATTTTGGTCCTGGGTACAACATTTGGGGTTGTAATGCCTGAAGACACATGAGATTTGATTCACATTTTGTTTTAATGTGAACCTTTGGCATCAAGTTTCCTGTGCTCCAGAACTTGGTGTTTCAGTTGAGTAAAGTCTTTGAGGGGTGAGGATTGCAGATCTTGGAAAGCCACACTTAGAGTTTAAAATTCCCAAATTTTTTAAAGGCACATTAGGGTTACTGATCCAAGCACTTTTGTAAGTTGATATAACCAAGTTTAAGGTCCATATTTCAATTTTTTTTTCTTGGAATAATTTCCAGGATTTTCACTGAATAAGGGTTTGGTTCCTTTTTGAAAACATTGTTGAAAATGCAATATACCAAGAAATGTTCCTCATAGCTATATGGAAAGATTTTTCTTAATGCCACTTTCATTGTGTAGAAAGAGTTCCACAAAGATTTTTGGAATTAAATCTATTCTATGAAGCAAGCAAAGGAAAGGAATGATTAAAAAAAAAAATCTGTTATCAGGATTCTTGTGTACTGAATAAACACAGAGACAGCATGTGTGTTTTTTGCATATTTTATTGATACATAAATTAGAATTACTTTAATAACTTTCATGGAGTGAGTGGAACAATTTTTTGCAAAGAAATTACCCAGTAAAATACACTTTTCCCTTTAATTGCTTTTGTTTGCATATACATGTGCAGATACATACATACAGGCATAACTGCTAAATTTGTTTGTTATCTCTATAGATGAATTGTTCTATCAACAGATTTTAGCCCTGCTGTGTCTGCAGTTCAGGGAAGGATGGGATTAAAGGGAAAAGAAAAGAGTAGCTCCACTGTCACTGACTTTCAAAGCTGACTTGTCCATGATGATTTCAAACCATTCCCTTTTTCCATTCTACTACTGCTTTCATAATCAGTTCCTTAGAACCTCTGCCTGAATTCCAGTTTGGGGGGGTTCTGTTATTTTCAGGTGAATAGTAAATTATGAGTGATGCCTAATCAGTTCTTGGAAAATTTATGGAGGTAATGATGAAAATTTTTGAACAGTCATGTTGAGCTCAACTAAAATGTTAGGTTTACTTCACACAACAATGTGCTCATGTATAATTTTTGCAGTTATGCAATTTTGGGTTTTATTTCTCTTGTTATACATGGAATAATTAATTTAATTTAATAATATAGTAGTACATTCTATAATTGAAAAGAAGGTATCCTAAATTAAAAACTGGGTTTTGAAACTTCAGTCTCTTAAAAAGTTTAACATGGAATTTAAATCCTATAAATAGCTGTTTCTTTTCTTAGTCTGGATAACAGAAGTTAGTTTAAAATACAACAAAATACAAGTTGTCAGCTTGGCCTTAGTCTTGACATCAAAAGGTATTAAAATGTTTCTAGGAAACGAAATGAGAACTAAAGCATTATCTTAATCAGTTTTAAATCTTGACAAAAAGTAGGGGAGATAAACTGGAATTTGAAAAATAAAGCCAGATGTTTGCATATAGAAAGGTATCAATATAAAATAAAGGTCTTTACTCCTCCAGTAAATATAGAAAGAAGTAAGTCTGGAAGGATTACTTGTTAAATTATTTTCTATAAAATATTCTGTTACAAGCAAAGGACAATATTTGTAAGACTATTTTTAAATCTTTGTGGGTTGTGTGTTTATGTAAAAAGAACCTTAATTTCTTGATGTAATTCTGACTTCACTTTGTACAGCTACACACCTGTATACTCTTTTTTGTTCTTGTACACTATTTAAAATACATATTGCACTATTAAATGATGCAGTCCCTTCCTGACTGTTTCTCAAGAGCAGGTCTGCTGGGAGAGGGAGGCTCTGAGGGAATTCCCTCCTGCAGTCAGAGTCGCTCTGTGCAGCCAAGGCTTTGATTTATTGCAGTGACCACTAAGCTGCCATCCCCCTTCCTAAAACACATCCTCAGGACTGTGCAGTCCTGACAGATTTCAGTGAGGAATTTCCACAGTGCTCACTCTGCTCCATAAACACCTGCCCAGGCTGGGCTGAAATCTGTATTTCCAGCACAGCCTCCTCTCAGGAAGGGGAGCAGCTCTCCTCAAGCACAGCCTGGCAGATTTTCCCTTTTCACTCTGGGTGCAGTGATGGAAGAGCCTTGCAGTGTGTTGTGCAGTTGCGCTGATAAATTATTTAATGGCAGAAAGGAGCTGACTACTTGAACTTTCCTCTTGACCTCAGCTGAAATGCCAGCCTGGGTGAATTTGTGTGTAAGGCCATGTAAACTGAACTTCTTATCTTATATGCAAAGCCAGGATTTCCTAATGCTTGTCACTGTACTAGGGAGGCTTCCTGATCCCTTGCAAATATTTGTGCTTGTTTCTGCTGCTGTAGAAGTTCCAATATCCGTGTGTTCTGCAAATCCATCCTCTTGTGGGAGCTGGGGGTGAAGTTGTCAACAGCTTGGCAAATGTGAAATTACTCAGAGTATGCTACAAATAGTAGAGGGTGTGATGATACCTGCAGCAATAAAGGCTGGGTGCAGACACGAGCAAAGATTTGTAGAAGGGAAGCTGATTTTCAAAATATATTTCTAATTACAGGTATATTTTGCACATATAGATAGGAAGGCTCTTTTGATGATTGGCTTGTGTGTGGTTGGACAGATATTGCTTATTCCTGCTTTAGGGGGAGAATGTGCTGCCCCAAAGCAGCAAAAGGAAAGGTGTTCCTGCCCAAATACAGTAAAGGCTGACTGCTAATGAATCAGCACGCTGTAATTTTGGTGATATAAAAGTTTAAATACCAACGACCACTATCTTAAGTGATTGTGAAACTTCAAAGAGAGCAACAGGATGCCAAAGCACTCACTCATATGTCAGGGGAACTCTCATTTGCAGGAGTACAGCAGAGGGAGTAAGTAAAATATGAGACTGTGGCTTTGTGGGATGTCACCCATGTGCTGGTTTAACAATTTTATACAAAAAGTGGTTTTAATTAAAAATTGTCTTCCTGTTTTTCTGAAAAGATTATTGTTCCAGTAGAATTAATATTAAACTGTTCTAGTTATAAATTATCACCTCTCTTATTATTCTGATGTTTAAAAATTGCCAGACTGTTTTCTATCTGTTTTTTTAATGTCCCTTACTAGCAAGTGTATGTGATTAATGCTAAAATTTACTTAGGGATGAACCCATCCAGCCAGTCATTTCCAGGAGCAGTTATTATCATGTTTTTTTGTATTGAAAACATATTAAAACTCTAAGAGTTCAGAAGCATAAAGCAGGCACAAAGCAAAGCCTATTATGGTACTGTTTACCAACAGATTTATAATTAAAAAATAAATTAAGCATGAAATGGAACACTTTTCATTTTCTGCCAAAATAGTATGAAATATTTGATGTTACTTTACAGATTATTCTGGAATAGCTTTGAAAGTGAATAATTCTGAAGGTTGTCATGGTATTTTAGTGGAACCTAAACATATCTCTGTTAAAACACCCATGTCCTTTTTCCTGCAGATAATCAGAATGCCCCAGGAAGGGGGAGAGGCTATACCAGAACTCAGTCTTCCAATCAGAATACTGATAATGCATAAAACAATTAATTTCATAAGAAATGCAGAATGTCAATGTTCTCTCCCTCATAAATATCTGAAATTATAACAGCAATACAAAATAATGGAATGCCTTTGAGTTGTTTGGGGTTTTTTTAGTGGGAAAGCCACATCTGAATGCCTCTAGTTCTGTGTGCCTACAATTCTGATTGGGTTCTGGACCTTGAGGAAAACAGTTCACCAAACCTGGCCATTGAAACTTTGCATGAGCCAAATGTCCTGCCTGAGCAGAGCAATTTCTGGATCTCTGTTTCTCAGCATCCTCTTCAGCACCACATCCTGCATTCCTGCCCTTCAACAGTTGCTTTATTTTTATCTTTTACACCTTTGAGAAGAGCTTTAATGAACATCCTTTCCAAGGCTGTTCCTTGGCAGCTGATCCTTAAGAGTTTGGTTTGTTGATTGGGATAGAAAATCCCCAGCACCAGTGATCGGAGGCTTGAAGGGGACCTTTCTGTTCTCTCAGGCTGTAGAACCCCTCCCAAAGCTGGGGATCACAAACACTTCTGCCAGGCTCAGTGTCACCCTGATTTTCTAAGACTTTGCTAAGCCTTCTGATGTTTGCATTCTTGTAACAAACTTTCTCACACACAGTTCTGTAAACAACTTAAGTTTTGCATTCTTTCATGGAGGAGGAGAGAATTGATGGACTCTTGGTCTGTCCAGTGTCATTGGAGAGGTGGCACTGTCACCCTCCAATCCACTGTCACTTTTGGAAAACGGTAAATGTTGGAGTCAGAAAATAAAGGTCCCTCTTTTTTGTTCACCTGGAGAGCAGCAGTGTCCGTGTCGTCTTTTCGTGTCCTATTACGACAGCTCAGGGCTGTTGTGTGAATTGTTCACCCCCAGACCCAGCAGGGATCTCCCCCTAACTCTCCCCCAGTGTAAGTGCTTTGAGCACCCACCAGTAACCAGCACCCCATCAGGAGCTCCTCTAGCCTCAGATTCCTGCCTTCCCAAGTGTGGGATGATCCCTGCTCCCCGGTGTAGGCAGCAGGGTCATTTATGTGATTAATGCCTGAGCTGGACTCCGAGGATGGGCTGCAGGAAAGGCGAGGAGGGTCTCGGCGTGCGTTTGGTACGTGGAAATCATCACCTGTGGGCTGCAATTTGAAGAACTTCTTTCTCCTTATTTTTCAACAAAACTAACACATATGTTTCACACAGAGGAAGTCTGGCTGTTTTCCCTGTTTCTGCCATCTCCTGATTTTTCATTTTCCAGCACTCATTCCAATTCAGGAAGATAATGAATATTCAAGATTTCATCTCCTGTTAAGCAGTAGGATTTTAAAAACCTAAATGGTGTTTGTTTAGTTGGTTTGGTTTTTTTTTTCCTCAACGGTTCCAAAAATGCATTAAATGTCTTCAATTTTCATAAGAAGGAATCTTCTAATGGGCTACACCACCTGAGGGTGTTGCTCAGCATTTACTCCTGCTATCCCCTGGCAAAAGCTTTGTTCAGGGGCATTTTCCCCTGTGTAAGTGTCTGAGTGTTTGCCTCCAGAACTGGTGGAAATTTTCAAATCTGGTGTTTTGAACTCTGGTGGGTGACAGCAGCATTGCCCAGCTCAGTGTGAGGCATTGAGGAAGCCTGACCCTGCTTTGCAAAGGCTGCTTGGGAACCTCTGGCAAGGAAGATGTGCTCCTCTCCTCCTCTGTGCTCCTTCCAGCTCTCTGCTGTAAGAAATTTAGCACTAGCAGGGTGTGCTGCAGCCCTTACTAATGCTGTGCTATTTTTCCTTTTTCCTTGGATTCTAGTGTTCGTTTTTTACCCTTTTTTTTCACTTTGATTGCAAGATCCTTGGCCTGGGAGTCTTTGTGCTGTGTTTGCCTGACACAACGGGGTCAGCTCCATTCCAGCCTGGTGGTGACTCAGCTGTAGCCAGGCTGTGGTTAAATCAGATAGTGGAACAGCTCTCTGTGCTCTTTCTTGGACTCTCTGGGATTTAGTTATCTCCTTGTCAGGATTATTTAAGTTGGACTGGCCAGTTGTTGGAGCTTAGCAACTTCTTTTGTTAAATGTAGATTTACTGCGAGGATTCATTGCCATAGCTGTCTCCCACAGAGATAGAACAGAAGGTTGTAAATCAAGCAGATTTTAGTGTAAATTATTCAGGGTTTTTTTCTCTTCATTGTGTAAGACTCCCTGCAGAATATCATGGCCCAATGAGGTACTGCTGATTATTTCTTGAGGTCCAAAACTATATGTAACTCACATATATTATATATATTCCTTTAAAATCAAATGAGAAGGAACATGTTTGACTCTGTCCTCTCTCTAAGGAGACGTGCATTAATGAATCATTAGCATGCAGTGGAAGCCTCATTGCTGAGTTAATAAAATTCAAATATTTTGAGAACTAAGACTATAATACAGCTTGATGGCTCTGCATCGTTGTCATTTTTTAGTGGGTTTAGTACTGTAAAACTTTATGTGTGAGTAGTTGCTGGCTTCATAATTGAAATACTGACTTCGACTTATACACAAAAACACTTCTAGGATCTGTCTTGGTTTTTTTGAAGGTGAGGCTTAACTAGGAGACACAGAAGGTCCTGGTGCTTTGTTTACATCTAAATTTCTAAAGTGCTATTGGCTGTAATTACTGAGTGGGAAGAAGAGGCAGTTTAAGAGTCATTGCTTCTTAGGCAGGAAAATGTCCATGTGGCTGAAAACTAAACACAGCAGTTCAAAATTATTTGACTGCATGGTTTCGAGAAGATCAAAGTGACAAAAAAGAGTAAAGAATGTGCTAAACAAGAATAGAAGTTGCTGCAACATTCTGGATGCAAAATGGAATTTCAAGTTGCATTTAAAAATATTCTATCTACCTCTTTTAGCAAGAAGAAAAAGCTTTCTGTGGTGATATTTTAGAATATTCTTATTTGATTATAAAACATCTACATAGCTCTTCCAATTTGTCCTTCAGACAACTAAATTTGAAGTCGGATGCTCAGTGATGTTCAAGAACACAACTTTGAATGCATGCAGCAAAATTATCAGGTCTGGTTCTTTGTCTGAGGCAAACCCTTTCCCCCAGAAATACTGGACTTTTAGCTGCAGAGGGAAAGGGTCAGGATTGGCATTGGAGTTTAAAAAGTGGAAATGTGCTAAGAGGCAGTGAGAAGGTTTCTGGTGCTGGTTTTTCCTTCTGGCACTCAGCAGAAGAGGCTGCAGTGAGTGGCTCTCAGCACTGAATGTGTCCATCCCGAACATCAGTCTTGGAGGAGAGAAAATGCAAGGTGGAAAGATCCTTCCTGTGTACAAAGGGAAGGGTAAGAGAAGTGTTTCAGCACATAGTAGGAATCCTGCTGGAAGCTGCAGGCACAAAAAAAAAAAAAAGTAGTTCCATGTGGGAGAGGCAAGAAGGGCCACCAGACCTCACTTATTTGAAAAGAACAAGCAGAGAGCCCCTTGGCCAAGGTGGGCTCCAGGTGTTGCATCTGAGTGAAGTTTTATTTTGCAGGTCACTGGGGCAGCCTTTGTTCCCTGTCCTGCTGCCTCAGCCATCTCTTTCCCCTTCCCCTCCTCTCATCCCTCTTTTCACTGCTGTGCTCTTCAGTCAGTTCTTTTATTTTTTCCCCAGGCCTTTCCAACTCCAGCGCTACTGAAAGGTTCTCCTCCCTTGATATTCCTGCTCCCCATGCCCTTGTTATGTGTATTTCATGTTATTTAGTCACCTCTATCCATGTTGCAGTGAGCTGCTCAGCTGTTCTTCAAATGACTTTGTTTCTGCTTTCTGGGACGTGTAATGTGTGTAGTTGGGTGCAGAATTTTAACTCAAAAATAGAACTATGAATCAATTAAGGAAGAGAAATTACAAAATAGGAATCTCTGCCTCCATACTAATTAAACCTGTGGAAAAGAGCCATATCTCAATCTGCAGCTACATTAAAAAATATAATTTTTTTATTTCCTTCTCCCAGGGTTCTTATTGCTTTCTCTGACAAGGGGAGCACACATTCTGCTGCTGTGTGGCAGTTAATTCTCCAGGTTGGTTTTTCACAACCATTAACATAAATGGTGTGTTTACAGTTGGATTATTCCTACAATTTGTGTTTCAGATGGGGAGCTCCAAGTCATCTCCTAGGAAGGAGACTGGGACTCTCTGCCAGAAGGTGGGAGAAACAAAAAGGTGCTTTGCTTGAAAAATGAAACCTAAATTTCTCATTTAAAAGCCAAAGAAGAACATGGAAGTAAAATAGTGATACTGAAAAGTAACAACTAAGCTCTTGATTGAGTCAGATGCAAATGTTTTCAATAAACATTTATCCCTTTAAATTATTTATTTCTTATTTTAGTCCAGATGTATGCTTTTGGGGATAGAGTGTTGAGCTAAATCATTTTAAACACAATTGCAAAGAGGGGAGCTGAATATTTCCTTAATGAATGTGTGTGTGATGCTATTGCTGTGATTATGGGCACTCGTGACTGGAATGGGAGTTACTCCTCCCCCCAGACCTGCATCCTCCACTTATTTCCCATTGTATTCAAGGCACCTGTTTTTCCTGTTGAGAATGCAAAGTGTTAGCTGAAATAAGGAATGTATGAAAAGCAGCCACCTAGCATGATTTTAATAATTCTGTAGCATTTATTACATTCTCTGTTGAATCACTTCTTGATATTGATGGCATAATTTAAAGTGACAGAAAGGAAGGAACATGACCTTTAGTGTCATGACATGAGTTGTCACAAAAAAGGAAGGATGAGCTTAATTCAGCCAAATGGCTTCCCAGGAAGTCTTGATACATAATAAACTGAGATTTATCTTTGGCTGAGATTACACAGCTCAAGCTGTGATTTTTCTTTTAGATGAAACAAACTGACTGAAGAGAAGATGAAAATATTGTTCTAATTTCGATCTTCCTATTGCATTACAGCAAATTAATTCCGGTTTATAACAGGGAACATGTAAAATATGGTAGCTTGCAACAGAGGAAAGCTACATATAGTGATTGCTAAGGTGTTTTCCAGAACAGAATCCAACGTTCCTAAATAACAAAGTGGTTATATTGCTCTATAAGCTTTGTCATTAGACACAAATGTGCAATCAGCTGTCTAGAGGCACCACATTTCCCTTCTGCTGCTTAGAGTCCTCTTGTGCTGATCATTTTTTGTAGTAAATCCCAGAAGAAGGAGCACAGATGTTTTCAGATGTTGTCACCAATGATGTCCAGTTGGTTTATGACTGTAGCAGTGAGGTGAGTCACCATTTAGCGTTTAAGGTGGGTGGCTTATGAGGTTTTTTTTGGATGAGGAAAAAGTCAAGGCATTTAAAAAATAATTACATTCCCTTTGCAGATATAAAAAAATCACTTGGAATTTGCTTCCAAAATATGTCTTCTATTTTTAATCAAGGTTGCATAGAGAGTCAGCATAATAGGTTTGAAAGAGAACATATATTCTTCCAGAGGAGATCATATGGCAGCATCCTAAAAACTTGTAAAGAAGCATGTGTTGAATCAACTTTAAAATGTTGTCCCTCTTGATCCTCTGTTTTGGCTCAGTTTGATACAGGCTGCTCCAGCACTGTGTTTATATGGAACTCAGAGAACAAGGAAAGGTCTCATATGGAACTCAGAGAACAGCAGGGAAAGGTATCACCAGGCCATTGCACCAACCTTTTATCTCTGATGTTGTTGAATTTTGGCCTGAGTGTCATCTGTCTCAGCCTGGGACAGTCACATCTGAGCCTCTGCTGGTGTTTTCTAGATCTCAGCATGCTCTGTGCTGGATTTAAACCGGAGTGCATCACTGGCAGAGCCTCCTTCAGGTTTTCCATGTTAATGTGCTTCTGGAGTTAGCTAAGCCTCGAGGATTTTTGGAATTGGTCAGCAGGCTTTTTGTCACAGTCTAGAAGGCCAATTTCATTGTAAGGTTTCCTTTGATGCGAGCAGACGTCAGCAAAGGCCCCTGAGCTGCTCTCAGGGGCTCCATGCACACAGGGTGGGCAGCCTGGCTCCTGCTCACTGTCCTGCTGGCACTCCAGGGAATTCATTAACAGCGATTCCTACAGCCTAACTGGGGAACAAATGAGTCCATTTCAGCCTGACAAACTCTGAACAGAGTGATCTGCTCCAGATCAGACCCAGTGCTGTATCAAACTAGCAAATCCAATCGTGCTGTGAGAATTTATGAAAGTTGTAATTATTCGAGTGGATAAACTGCCAAAAATTTATACAGGGGGCAGGGGACATCCCTTATCTGGACTGAGAGAGTGTGAAACACAGGCTGAAGTTTAATTTTCTGTGAACCTCATTTATAAAATAGTAGTATCTATTTTGCCATGCACTGTTCCCTAAAGAACAGTATCACAGGGAATACTGAGGCATCCATCTAAGTAGAATTCTTTACTAATTACTGGTTTTCTTTTCATTAAAAAATCCATTAAGAATAAAATGTAAAATATCTTTATGGATGCACAGTTACCAAAAGCAAGTGAAAATAAAAAGAATATTCCAAAAAAGTGCCGTTTAAAAATAAAATACTATGTTCTTAGTATTAGAACTTAGGCAAAGTAATTATTTGGGGATTTTAGGAGAATTTCTAATTTACATGTTGCAGGATATTAATACAATTTTTCAATTTATCAAATATTGAATAACAGTATTATAAATTAAAATATGAATATAACTACTACCTATGTAAAAATAATAATACAAAAGAATTAAAAGGAAAAGATGGCTTGAGGCAACAAGAAATGCTTCTAAATGACTTTGTGAAGCTTCTGGATCATGGTCAAAGAGCTTGAACTCAGTTTGAAAGCATTTTTTGCTGCAGCAAGTGTGACTACTTCTGTGAGTACCATGGTTTCAAAAGTCATTGGTGACTGAAAATCAGAAGAACTAGAATATATGGCTTTGTTTCAATAGTTTGTTACGTGCCATAGAAAATCATCCATCACACAGGGCCACAGGTCTTGAAATAGTCCCAGAATCAATTCATCCATCAATAGAGTCACACCACAGCCCCTTATTTCAGAATGATCCATCATTTCCTTAAGCAGGTTATTGTTTTTTGAGGAGTTTATCCTATCAGATGGCTTTTTTTTTTTTTAATCCAATTATACCAGCACATTGATGAGAAAAGTAAATTGCCAGCTGAAATCCTGGCTAGTGTGCGTGTGCTACAGGAGCATGGCTGGATGCTGCTTGGATTTCTATATCATTTTAAGAACAGTGCCAAGAGCTAATGACTGTGATTTGATCCTGCATTAGCAGGGCCCTCGTTATTGAAAGGATTCATCATGCATAGAAATTATTTGTGCTCTAGCTGGAGGCCATATTCTGTGCTCTCAGCACTCAGTGTGGAACATGCTGTCTTCATTTCTACTCACTTACCCGTGAAACAAATGACAGAAGGGAAGGGACAAATGCAGCCTATTTGTCATCTTTCCTCTGTGCCTCCTCTCCCCCCAGATCAATAGAAGAAAGGAAGGAATAAAGAGCAATCCTGCTAAATGCAAAACTAATGAAAAAGTGCCAAGTGTGAAGTGACCTTTTTGGTGGTCTGCTTTTAAAAAAGGCCCAAGCCACAAAGCCAAAGCAGTTTAATTTCACTCTGCTTTCCAGGCCCGTTGTGAATCTGTTAGCACTGACTATTAACAAGGGAATTCTAGCTCTGCTTCCTGAAAGCTGAGAAATCCTAGGAAAGTTCCAATATCCTCATGCTGTTTGAGGGCAAAGCTTCCCATGAGAGGCCAGCTTCCACTGGCACATCCCTGGCAGTCCCTGCTCACGTTAAAGGGAATTCCCTCACGATCACACACTGAGCCAAGAGCATTCCTTCTGCAGGAGCAGGGTAAGGAGCTCCTGCCACAGAAAAGCACCAGCACAGCCTGGCCTTGGGACCTCGGCAGCTTAGGGACACATCAGGGGTGGTCTTGGCTTGGGAACCTCCACCGTTGGCAGTGCACTTTCTGTGGATCATAGGAAATATGAGAGATGAAATTTTGATATTTATTTCCTCCAGGGGACATTCAAAAGTTGTTTTAGTACAGCTGCAAGACCCAATTCATAAGGAAATAGTGTACTCAGAGTACAGGTATCAAATGTTTCTCATTTATTTTTAGTGATGTGAAATAAGCTAGGAGCCAGAGCATGTAGCAAAGTTCCATTTAAGCAAGCTAAATTAAGCTGAGGTGTCAGCAAAGCTTCTCTAGACTGGATGAAATGGCAGGTTAAGTAAGTAAACTTAATAAAAAATTGGCACCTTTTAAGTGCAGATGAAAAGTGACTCCATTAAGTCACCCAATAATTCATCATACCCTTGCATATCTACATCATACTGCTATTGCAAAATTTGTTGTTGGAAATAAAAATTTAAATCCTTATTCTTTAGAAAGGACTATAATCTTTTCCTTCCTTTAAATTAACATCACAAGGTAGTATAAACTCACATTTCACAGTAATTCAGCCACAGAATACATTCTGCTTCTGTGTATGAAGAGTTTTAAGTACCAGGCAACTGCTGGTAGTACTTGGTAATTTTTAACACTTTCTTCTGAATATCAGGAGAGTTTCTGTTTCAATTTAATTGACAGGTGAGCTTGTGTTTTAATTGAATCCAGTCATTCATGACTAGAACATAAATGTCTTTGTGATAAGGCAAGATTGATGAGAAAACAGGAGCTTTAGTCCACTGTGTATATCATGCACAAGGAAAATCTACGTTCTTTATATAGTGTGTCTCCAAGTGACTTGCTGACATTTTTCCCATTCTAATTTTCTGTGTAATTACTTCCATACATTGAATTTTGAAAATATTTCCCTTAATCAAGCCCGTATTTAGGCTTATTACTTGTTCTTGCTTTCAGTAAGTTCACCTTTGCCAAAGCAAGCCCTTGCTGTCATCCCCTACCATGAGTAATTAGTTCTATCCAGCTAAATCTTGTTACCACTTCATCACCATTTGTTTTGTCCCTTAGAAATGTTTAGATTCGTGCTTTCCCCTTGCTCCAGAAGCCACACTTCTCTGAAGAGCTCTCTATTACACACTATATATTCTCTGAGCTCTGAAATTTCTGCTTTGAGCCTCAAAATAATATCTGAGATCCCAAACAAGGAATAATGTTGGAAAAAAGTGGATTTTAACATTGCCATTTGGCATCCATTGTAGACCATGGGTGTTGTTTGTGCTTTTGGGGTTGTCCTCTGTATTCAGGAGGGAAAGTTATCCCAACTTCTCAGATCTGACAGTGCAGCAAGAAATGAGAGATCTTGGAGGTAGTGCTGCTGCTGTTTTCATGTTTCAGGTGCTTTGTTCTGAAGAACTGTAGTTTAAAAAACGCAGTCTTTTCTCCCTAAATCTTGCAATCTCAGGAGAAGAAAAAGACCACAGCTGCTTATGAAGGAGCTTGAATAGCCCAGGAGACAATATTTCTTAAGATGTAAAGCAGGAGTGTCGATCCTGAGCTGTCCAATTCAAGCTGTCACTGTTTTTGTGGCTCCATTACAGCACTGGAGATTAAGGAGGGCTGTAAAGGGAACGAGCAGTGCCTTTGCAGATGTTTACCAATGCTTCTGTTCAGGTGAGCAGCATGGGAGGAAACAAAAGCTTTTCTGAAAGTTTAATAATTGAGTCATGAAGGCTTTGCTGTAGCTTATCTGGGACTGGCAAAGCCTGCAAGGTGTGATATATCAGCACTGCTGTTTCCACACCAGCCTCATTTTTGATGAAAAGTCATGTCTTTCTTGCCACTTAGCTAAAAACCAGTTTATCTAAATACATATCTGAGAATATTTTGTTACAGCTCAAATTTTGAGAGGTTTGGGTTGTTTTTTTTTAACCTGTGTATATGTTTTCCAGCTGATTTTATTTTCTTGATTCTGTGCAGGGCTGAACTTCAGGAGAAAGGAGCTTTTCTAAGTTTGTATCCATGATTTCTTCAACTTTGAATTGAAGTACTTGCTTGCCCCATTAAGCAAAGCTCCATGGAATTTGCATTTATTCAGTTACTTGTTAAATAGGGACATGTTAAATAGGGACATGATTTGCTGGAGGGGCTCTAAGAGCTTCCTTTTCTAGAGGGGCAAAAGGACATTATCATCAGCAGGTTCTTTTTGCATCTTGTGAAAAATGAAAGATGCTGCTCAGAAGGGAAGGAGAGAGACTGATGTTTAAAGGATAAATCTATTTATGGAGGCACTTTTCACAAGCCAAATCTGCAAGCATTAGCACACAAACTCCTTCTGGGTATGGTCTAGAAATGGTACCAGGGATGTAAAAGTACAGAGCCAGAAACATTGGATATTTGTTAAAACACACCCATTTCTATTGCAGCTCCTTCTCTTCTCACAATTATTGTCATCAGGAATTGGAGGGCAAGAGAGTGAATATTCCAGTATTGTTCTTCTCCTGTTCACAAAGATTAAGCCAGAGATTCACCATGAATCCAGCAAGAAAATGGAATAAAGAAGTGTAAAGGCAGGAGGAAGTAAGAGGTAAGCAATGCTGAAACACCACACCATCCCTAAAATCCACCAAACACAAATTAACCCATGTTTTCTCTTCCAATCTCTGGCCTTTTGGGTTATTGAGTACAAAAGCTTTCCAGAAAAAGAAACCTTACATGGTGTATTTCTGTAGCACCAGGGTACTGTGAGTATTCAATTTCTGTTAGGAATTTTGGGTGTTATGGTGTTAAATGCAGTGAATTATGTGTTATTTGAATATCGATAATTGCCATTACGTCCTGCTGCTGAACTCAGGACATTTGAGGACAATGTCACGAGGTTTTCTCTGTAAAAAAAGAAATTAAAAATGCTTGATAAGTCAGAGGAGCAACCCAGCTCCTCTTGAGCTTTTTGGTGCGGGCATCTCCTAGAGCTGCAGAACAAAAAGAGCTGTTTCCATGTTACTTTAACAGAATTATGGCCTGAAGGTGCCATAAATCCTGCTGTTCCAGATGTGAGCCTAGTTAGGCAGTAAAGTCAGCCAAATGGAAGTGCACCTCCTCCCCATACAAAGCAGTGTCCTCTTGTAAGTCATTAAAGGATTTGTGATTTATCATTTGTTTATATGAGCATTTATTGGGCCTTTCAAAAAGAATTATAATGGGGATGCTTAGAGCAGATTGATTTACATGGGACCACGAGTCTTGCAATGCCACAAGCTGTTGTTCACTTCTCTGCTGTAATTCTTTGGACACAGTTTACTTGAAGTTCTTGAAGCCAACCTTAGTGCTCCTGAGTCCTGGAAGAGAGAGGAATACCCAGTGCAAATCCTAGAAATGCTAGCACATGATGGAATCTGGAAACCCTGAAAATAAGGTCACTCTAGGTTTAATAACAGCCAGTCTATGAGATGACCCAGACTCTTCAAAAATATAAAAATATTTTTATATGCAGAAATTCCTCTCAGATCCACTTGGAGCCAGATTCACATTGCACCAATTGTTTTTAGGTGCCATGAGGGACTTTGCTACAAGAAAGATGTACATGGAAATTAAGTGCTAGTTATCTAAATGAAAGGCCAGCTATCTTGACGCTCTGGGAAATACCCTCCATATTTCAAGTGCTGATTTATTGTTCCAAACTGGAGCTGATGCAGTGCTGTGACCAGAGGTGTGATTACAGCACAAGCAGGAAACCTGGGCCAGCTTTTATCTGGCAGCTTTGGAAGTGCTGGGACAGCCTGGATTTCAGAGTGGAATGTCCAGGGGTGTCAGTGAGGCATCCTGGACATGAACTGAAAGGAAAAGCAATGAGTGAGGTCTGTGCTGCTGCAGTTCCATTGATTTCTGGCACTCTAGGTATATTAAAGATAATTCAGATATGGCTACCTCTGTGGCATTCTCTGCTTGTATAGCAGCACACCAGATCCTAAATAGAATGGTAGCTTGTCATATGGAGATAATGGTTATTATTCAGCATATCTCCTCTATAAAGATATTCAGGCAGTGTCTCTCCCCTTATGAGATATTCATCTAATTCTTTCCTGAGGCTGTGAGTCATAGAACATCAGATTTGGGTTTAAAATTCAGAACCAACTGTGCTAATATCATATAGTGTCTTTCTGGCAAACACTGCAAATTCTCAGAACACACATCTGCAATTCTAAACATGCTGGAGACTTGGGTTACAAAGTTGAGTTTAGAAGGAAGCTGCCAATATCCACAAAAAAAAAAAAAAAAAAAAAAATTACTGCATCACAGGAGCCATCAGCCATTTCCTGAGTGATTGCCAGTCCTGCCTGAAGTGGCCTAAAAGCCTTCATGCTCATCTTACCTGAAAAGGAAATGTTATTTTTCAGTTATATTCCAACAAGTCTCAAAACAAGATTCTCTCCAAAGCCCTCATCCCACCAGGGCACCACAGAGATTTTATATGACACATTTTACCAGATGTAATCTCTGTGGTAAAAATTAATCCTCGTGGATTAGATGTTTGTGTTCTGCTCCAGAGCTGCTCAGATGAAGTATCTAGGGAAGATACTCAAAAATTAATGATCCACTGGTTTTTGTACTGCAATTATCTGTTAAAATTGTATTTATTGAGCACACAGAAGAAAAGGAGACAGGAGATGCCCACGTCCCTCATCTGGACAGCAAAATTACAGCACTTGTGTAGACATGGTGGAATTGTAGCAGGTTTTGGAAACTCTGTCCCTGAAGCACCAAGAGAGGCATCAGGTTCATGTCCTTGTTACCTGGGCTGTTGCACTTTGTAAAAATAATTAAATATTCATCAAAGGATGTGTAGGTGGGATCAAAAATATTCTAGGGAAAGAACTGAAATTATTTTCACCAAATTTGCACTATTGTGAAACACTACTCAGTGACTTAAAAACAACAATTGAGTGTCAGGCTCCTAATAACCAGGAATTCAAATAAAATGATGCCACTCTGTGGAAGGCTTCACCTTCCTGCACTGACCAAAAGGTGAAGGCCACGACCTGACCCTGGAGCAGCAGTTTGGCTGCTGGAATAACTCTGCCTCTCCAGTGACCTGTGGTGTCCCTACCTCTGAAGCAGGTTGATGTCAGCTGTAATGTGGATCAAGTTGATGCAAATGTATCTCCATATCCCTGCACATTATATGTATGATCTGTTTAAATGAGGGCTTTGTTCATGCTCCAATTTAAATGAGTGCTTTTTTCAAGTTCTAATTTTATTGATGAAGAGAAAATACACACAGCTATGTCATAACAACAGGATAACCATATGCCACTCAATCATCTAATTTACATTATGAAAACAGAATCAGGGTTTTCTGAAAACTGTCATTTTGGGATGGCTCAGCTCACAGCTAAGTCATTCTTATCACATAGTAAAGCTCCCCAGCCTGGAGTATTTCATCAATGACACTTCAACTGAAGAATTTTTAAAATATGCTGATTTGTTTGAAGGGGAAAAACTTGTTTAAAAATATCTGCAAAAAGAAGGTTTGAGGAAGTTTTAAATTTGTACTTTAAATACAATATTTTTGAACACATTTTTGGGTAATTGTCCTCAGAATCTGTTTTATAGATGGGTGGGGCATGTGAGTGTCTAGAAATATGTAAATATGTGTTTATGCAAATACCACTTATAGAGATTACACCATAGAAACCATCACCATGGTGATGCTTTTACACCATAGAAAGCATCAAAGTAGGGTTATTATGGGGTTTTGGTCAAGATCCACTGATCCATCTCTGGCTTTCTCGTATCTAAAACAGCTTCATAAGCAGAATGGATCCATTCCTGGTTTATGTCCAGCCCAGGGACTGCTTGGTCTTTTATCAGTGCTTTGAGGTGCAATTAGGGTCTGCTCAGCCCATGAAATCAGCAGCTCAGGAGCTGCTGCTTTCCAAGGAGAGTGGGGAGTTATTTATATCAGCCTGGTTCTCTGCAAGACCAAGGAAAATGTCCCTCCTGCTTCCAAAGCAAAGAGCAGCTGCAGATATTTATTGGTTGTTTGTACTGAATTCCCTTGGACCTTGCACCTCCCACAAATCCTGAACCCCCTCATGGGTCTGGCTCCTTCCTGGCTTCCTTTGGGACCAGACACTGGGTTCCAGAGCTTTGTAGGCAGGGATTTCAGGTGGGAGGGGTGTGCTCCTGGGCTTTTTGGAGATGTTCAAGACTGGAAATGTTGGTCTGCCCCTTTATTGCACCTTACAACAACTCAGGTTGGTAATTGTATTTCCTGCTAGTGAAGATCTGCCCCACATCTCCTCAAGCAAAGTGTTTAACTCATGGCCTTGTTTCCAGGAGCTGGAATCCCTTAGCCAGGGGAAAGTCTTTCAGAAATATTGCTGTAGGGAATGAGTCTGTTCACTGTGTAACGAGAAGAAAGGAGGAGTAGCTACAACAGCACCTTTTATATGGGGCACTCACCTGGCAAGGAAGAGACCTAAATTGAAATGCTAGCTCTGTCTTTGCACCCGTCTGTAATGGCAGGTAGTTGTTTGATTGTTGTGTCTCACTTCTCCATCACTAAAATGGAGGGAATGGGCAGTTTACAGGGAGATCTGGAATAGATAAAGACAGAGAACAATCAGAAACAATGGGAGAAAGGCCCACACAAGGAGCACAAACAGGCAGATACATCATCATTATGGATTTTCCCCTCACAGCCCAGTAAGGTGGCTCTTTACATGTATAATCCCCACAGTAAAAAATCATCCAAGTGAATTAGATGTTTGTGTGCAGTGCCAAGAAAGGCTCCTTATGTGAGAAATCTCTACCTAAATAAGAATCCTCTGGAGACACTTAAGGTACAAATAAAAAATGGTTATGTCAACTACTGTGTATCTTTTAAGCAAGAGAAATGTTACTTTTTTCACATTGCCTCAGTCTTTCTCCTGATTTAACTGCCAAAAAGTCCTCTGATCACAAGAGTGCTGTTGTATAGCTTGACCTGCTGTGCTGAACCTAAGTACTGCAATATATTTTAAGGTGGAATGAGCTGTGAGCATTTTAAATTAGGTTATGTGCCTTAAGGTGGCAGTTGCTGCTCCCAGGCACAATTAGAGTAATGAAATGAAAGCTGATTTAATGGTTACAATAAAAGAAATAAAATAGAGAGGTTTGGCCAGACCAGTTTTTATTCAAGTTTCTATTAAGAAAGAATGGAACTCATAAAAATAATACCAAGCTGGAAATCATGATGGTTTTTTTCATATCATGATAAAGATTGGATATGTTCTTGCTGAGATTTTTTTTTAAAATAAATTATTCTTAGCTTATAATCAGCACCAGAAATGTATTTCAGGGAATGTTCCTCCAGAAGAAGACTGGCTTACATTTATCTGAGCTACATTTTTCTAAGAGAGTGGTAAAAATATAGAGAGAGACACACCTGGAAATATCTAAATGGACTATTTGTCCATCCTATCATCTCTGATCTGCAGTGAGAGGGATTTTCAGTTGCTGATCTGGAGAATAAACACACACAGGAGCACTCCCAGGGTTTCTTCTCCCCCAGGAGAGGCTCTGTGGCTGCAGTTGTGCATTGAGCACAGTCCAGCAGAGCTGGAGCTGTATCCTGATTTCCACCCTGGGTGTTTTTTCCAGCCAAATGTTGAATCAGTGGAACTCTGTCAGGTCTGGTCCTGTGGCCCCGTGCACCTGGTGCCAGGCTGGAGAGGAATCCCAGTCTGCAGGGAAATCCTTTAAGATGGTTCATTGCAGAGGGAGATGTTGTGTGAGTGACAAGTGGGGATGATTTCAGTTGTTGTTATCCTGGGACTGGGGCCAGAGGCAGCAGGTGCAGAAAAAGTCTGGAATTCTAATTTATTACCCTTTACATTCTGAACATCAGATGTCTTTAGCAAAAAGAAGTACAGCAGTTTCTTTCATAGTGAAAGCTTTTCAGAAATCAATAAACCTTTACTTACACTATTCTCTGGGAAAATATAAATACATTCCTGAGAAACATGGATTCTAATAGTGCAGAAAGAGAATGGTGTGCTTTTCATGGAAATCTTTACTTCCTAATCTACCTTTCCCTTGAGAACCAGGAATGGATCACTTTTCTTTCAACAACAGACACAGCGGCTGGATAGTTTTGGGAATTAAACACATCCTCACATCTTTTACCAGTTTTGCTAGATAATAAAAAAGCAGCCCAGTCAGGCCAACTCCCAAACATTGCTGCTGGCTTTCAGATATTTGTAACAAGGATGGAAATAAATTAAAGCTGGGAGGGAAGATTTTACATGTATCTTTGTCTATCTAGAAGCTATATTACTGTGAAACTGTAAAGAGAGGGGCTGTTATAAATTAAAAAAAAATATTTAGTGTAATGATTAAAACTCTGACATTGACTGGTTTCCAAAATACATGAATTCAAGGGGAGGGTACTTGTTGGGTTTTCCTTCCTATATATTTGTCTGTTTTGGTAATGTAAGTTTTCTTGTTGTTTATTTAGGCACAGATATTGCACTAATAGTGTACCAGTCAGTATGCCATTAATACACAATAATTTGGGATTTGTGTCACATTTGACCTGAATCATAACTAGCCATGAACAAACTCTACTTTTAAAGACAATGAAGAAATAAACTACAGGAGCTGCAGAGACTCAAGGGGGCTGTCCTGTGTCATACAAATGTCTTTTAGGACAGAAACTGTGTCCTACAAGCAGGTGACCACAGACCAAGCTGTGTCCCTATGAGGGTTGTTGATGGAGGGTCTCCTTTGTCCTTCAAGGAAAGCTGCAGCCACACTGCTTAGCTCAGCAGTCTGAAGTTCATGCAGATAAGGAGACCTTTTCTTGCGCAAAACAAAGTCTTTTAAAGTAAAATAATAATTAAAATCCACATTTCCTACAGCAGCAGTGCTAGGAAGTATTACCATTTGTAATTCCAATTCACTGTGGGCCACATTTATCTGCCTTATGCCTATTTTACATTCATCAACATGACAATTAGGTGTTTTAAGCAGCTCAAAACATTTCAGACAACTAAATATTATTTCTTGTGCAGAACACCTTAGCCTTAAAAAGATTAGTGAAGCCTAAGCTGCAAATTATACCATTTTTTAAAAAATCTGCTCCTCTCACAGTTGTGATGCCTTTAGGGGAATGATGGGCATCAAACAGAGCACGGCAGAGCTGCACTGCTGAAGTCAAGAGAAATGCAAACAAAACTGCTGTGGGTTCATCCAGACAACAGGCAGAGAACTGGTTTAGTGTGGAACCATCCAAATATTCCACTGTCAACCAGGCTGGCCACATTGGATTCAGCATATTCATACATTTAGACATCTGGCATTTTAATATGATAGAGAAGGGTTGAAATATGCAGTATTTTTACCCTGACATCTCTTTATTTGTACGCACAAGTGCAAATACATTTATAATTTACAAGTGATTTCATAAAGAATACCTATGGTATGACTTCAGTGATCCGTAAGTTAGGTATTGTGCACGTAAAGGATCATTTTGTGTCTTGTTTAGTAGTGCAAATCCTCTTCCGTGATCTTGACCAACAACACCACCCACTCATTTCCATTCAGATTATTGCTGCTGAAATATTACCTTATGTTCTGTAATTTGTCTTCTCTAGACCAATTTTTAACCATTTTCCCTTTGTAAAGCCATATCCCACTTTTTCTAGGATGTAGAGGTTGTAGCTTGACTTTCCCCCAGCCAGCCTGACAACTGCCCCATAGATCACATGCAGAATTTTGGTGCCTTTTCCACGTTGCCCTTGAGGCTGCCCCTAACCCTGAGTGAAACAAAACCATTTCCCCTTTAAAGCCCTCCCGAGGGAGTCAGGCTGCCAATGTGCTGAGATCTCTGCCTAAAGTGCTGACCAAAGCTGTGCCATGTTTCCTTGAACTGTCCCTGCTTTTGTCTGTCTGTTGTCTGACATCTTCAGTCATAAACCTTGTCGGTCAAGGACTTTGATTTATTTTCTTTGCACAGTGTGTTAAGGCCACAGAGTGAGACAATTGTTTTTCCCCAGTAGTGCAAAACCTGAATGTCTGAGGCAGGACTAAGCCATGCAGGTCAATACCCTTGAAATCAGTGTTCCCCAGGACCTTAGGTGGAACTCCACAAATAAAGTTTTAACTTAAGAAATGCATTCTGATATGTAGGAGAACTCATCTTGCACCCTGTGCGGTTACTGTGACCTCAACTCTGCTGCCTTTAATGAGAGTTTTTCCAGTACCCCTGGAGAGTTCTGCAGCAGGTCCTCAGCACAAGACCTGTGCTTCTTCTGCCTGGTTTTAGCAATTAAGAGATGATCTGATTTAATTGGCATCATCAGGAGGCAAAGGTTTGCAAGTGCTCCTCCTCAGTCTGCTTTCACACTTCTTCCTGAACTTTGAACAAGCTTTATTGAAAATGTGAGTCATGATAGCATATTAAATATTTAAACCAGTTTAAGATTTAATCCCAATTTATAGTGCAGCTTTGTCTAATTTACTGCATATTACACAATTTCCTTTACAGATAACTTTTAGTGTGTTATATAAATAATAAATCAGTCTCTCGTGATTCTCAATTGTTCTAATATGGTTTTATATTAAACTTACATTTGCCATCATTTAAATGTTGCTAGACCAAATTATTTTATTTTTTCTCCTTTACCTATTCAGATTGCACATTAATTCTTTTATAATATTATAGGTTCTATGCAGAAAATTACAGCTATTCAAGCATTTGAAGTTCTTTGTTATCTTTTCTTTTAAAGCAGGATGGAGACAACCTTGGCAAGCAGAAATGACAAAGCAAAAGCACAGGTTCAGTGGGTCACAGCAGCTCCCCCCTAGTGAGTGACAGTAATTCTGGTGTCAGTGTGTTCTCTGTTCTCCTCACACAATCAGCTGAGGGATCCTCTTCTTGCTCCTGCTTATGCAGCTCTTTGTGTTTGGTATTGAGAATTTGCAGCTAGTGGGGACACTTTTCCATAGTATCAAAACTTTGGGGTTTTATAAGTGCCCAGATGAGAATTTAACATTTTTACCTAATTTCACCAGGCATTTAAAGGTTTGGTGTGGTACCTGTGACCTGTGAAACTTTATCGGCAATGTCTCTTTTTCTCTGGTGGATATTATCAAATGTTTCTTTCAAAGACATGAAAGAATCTGTTTCTAAGGCTATTTCATAAAGGATGAAAAAAATTTTAATGAAGAAAAAACTAGGAATTATTTAACCAGCCTTAATTTCTACATAATACAAACAAGAAAGTAAATATAAGGGAAATCAACACATTAAAGACAGAGTTTGGTTGTTGAAAATCATTACTGAATATAAAAACACATTGTCTTTCAGGGAAAAGAAAAAAAATCATTTAAACTCACTTTTCTCCCAAATCAGTTGGGAGAAACTCTGAAAGCAAAAGGAAGAAATAATACATTACACAGAGGGGTTACGGCCTATGGCTATCCTGAGTACAAAATTTAGGACATAAAGGTAGCCAGCAAGAAATAATGATGTGTTTAAGGCTTAACATCTTGACAGCTTTTATTTTCTATTCCCTCCCACTGATAGCATGTACATTAATGTTTTATTTAAAACATTCCTTCAACTTGAGTGTAAATTGGGCAGGGGGATGATGTTAAATATTGAACACCACCTATTCTGATAAGCTCCTGCTGAGGGTCTGTAAACTTTTACTCTGTTCAGACATTCACAGGAGTGTGACCTGCTCAGAGCACCAAGGCCTCCTGCCTGCCCCCTGCAGGATTTTTGCCTGGCATCCAAATGGAATTGGGATTCAGGGCCATGAAGTTTCTCAACCTCCACTGCTCTGTACAGTCAGAGCAGCTGCTTTCACCTTAAGAAAGGACAGTTTTTAATTTGTAGAAAAATCTGCCCTGAGATGTGATGCAAAGGTCTAAATAGGTTTTAGAACCTGTGGAATAAATGACCTAAAGAGGTTTATTGAGGGAAGCACTGAGTATTTTTGGTTGTTATGACAGAATCTGATTTATCAAGGTTGATGTTGCAATGTTTAGAACAACTGATGCTGTATAAAGTAAATTTTGGGCAGAATGAATGAAATACCTCATCTTTCTGTATAACTGTAGCATGGGATTATGAGCTCTGTAATCGGCCCAGAACTTCTGGTTATCATGAATAAAACAGCAAGGCCAAACCAACTCTAGGGAAGGATTTAGAGTTGTTCCCACTTATGGTCAAGATTTTAGGTTTGACCTTCTAAGTTTAGGAGTATTCTTCCTGTTTTTTAAACAGTGTAGATGGAAAAGGGACTGGCATTGCTCCAGCTGGTATCCTTAAAGGTGCAAAGCTTTTTGTAACTGAATTAATAATATTCTTGAGGACAGGTCTCTTCCAGGGACAAACTTTCCCATTTATGAAGAAGTTTCTCTGTACCTTAGAGTTCTATCTTTTTATTATTTAAATAGAAATATTATTTAAATAATTGGTTAGTATTACACAAAATTTATTTACCTTTCTTTATTCTTCTAAAATATCCATGGAATTGTCATGTTTTCTGTGGGTATCTCATGCTCAGCTCCTCTGGCTGCCTCTCCAAGTGGTCTGCAAATTGATCAATAATTTTTTATGCACCAGAGTAGGAGCCAACTGCAGCAATATCACAGAGCTGAATTCTACTTTTATATCAGCACAAAGTGTGTGAGTGCTGATCATGCTTGTTTGAAGTCAACTTTGGCAAACCTTAGAAGGCTGCAGGATGAGAGGCCAGATTTTCTAATAAATGCAGGCTTAGACTATGCATCCTTCAAAACACAGCACTGCTGGTCTCTGAAGGGCTGTTTTGTTACTGTCTTGAGCCAGAAGACACTTTAGGGTTAGATTTAAGCATGGCTGTAGCAGTGCTATGCTGGTATTTGTGTTTATAACCCCCTATGCAATGTAAAAAGCACCATCAGGTTCAGTGTGAGCGTCTAAAGAAATGAAACCCATTTGTCAGCAATCCCTGCTCCTCCTGCCTGGGCCCAGGGAGTGTTTCTGGAGCTGTTTGTGGTTCCTGGGAATCCCTTGCAGATTTTACTGAACTGCCAGCAGAGCCCTTGGCTCTGTGTCTCTGTAATCTGGAAATTTAGATATTAAGATTGCTTTTAGTAGATGTTCATTTGTAATTGCTGAGCCTAGTGCTCCTGTTTAACTCCAAAATTTCTCTTGCTAGGAGGCATTCCAGCATCAGCCCATGGAGCTGATCTGTTCTCTGTGGACACCCAGCTCCAGAGTTACCAAATCCTGTGTGGGACATATCCAGCAGCCTCCCTACATTTCTGGGTAACCATAGCAGGTATTCCAGCCACGTGAAATCTACTGTGAACATCCTTGTAAAAGCTTTTAAGCAGCAACTCACAGTGTGATTGCCTCTGATCATTCTGAGGGAAACTTTGTTCAAGATTTTTCAAAGGCTGAACATTGATCTGGTGTATTATTTGTGATGCAGAACAAGTGTGTTTACATCTCCATGCCCAGAGGAGACTGAACTCCAGCTAGATCCTCTTTAATGTATCTGCTATATTATTTTCACCTTTGAAAATACATATGCCATGGATTCTTTTATTTGGATGAACCATGGTCTTATTTGAAGTCTGTTGATTTACACTGAGTTGGTTTGTGCTCCTTCCTGAGTAGATCAGCCATGAAAAATTGGGGATAAGCAGGGTATGGGATTCCAGGACAATCCCAGGAATGCAGAAAATCATGGGTCAAAAACATCATATAACAGCATTTTTATGGGTTTTTTTCCTTCATCTAAACTGTTGTTTCCTATATGTTGTGGTGGCTCTACTAATCAATCCCCCTCATTCAGTTTCTTACCTTATTTCTCTCTCCAGTAACACTTGCTGAGAGACCTTCAGCAAAATAATTCCAAACATTAAAATCAATGTCCAAAAAGATGCATCTAAGTGGTTCAGCAGGGTCTTGAGTCAGCCCTCACCACCAGTGGAGGCAGAAAAAATATGTATTAAAAAACCCAAGGACTCTACACTGCCTTTCTGAGTTCCAAGCCTTGGAACAGCACTGTGTTTATCCCAGGGTGGAATTTAAAGCAGCCTTAAGTCTGTTCTTGTTGCCCTTTGTTTATGGAGTTCCAGGTAGGGATGAGGTGAGGGTGTCTCAATAGCACATGGGCTCATTCTATGCAGGGCAGGAAAGCAGATCTCTTGTTTGGTTGGGGTTTTATTCCCTTTATGCCTGCAGGACTTCTCTAGAGATTTCTGTTGAAAGTTTTCTTGTTTTATAGTGGGCTAGTAATGTGTAGAGAGCATTGCTCACCGTGAGTAAGAGGACAAAAAGCAAAGCAAAATTGTATAACATTAATCTTATTTTTCAACTTTATACATTTTTCTTATCAAGTATTCACACTTTGCTTCAAGTGAAGAACAGTATGATAAATTCATTTTTGTTTTGTTTCCTTTATAGCACAGCACTTGCCCTGCAGGGAGCATCAGCATTTCTGGATCACTTGATAGCTGCAAGTGCATTCATTTGAATTTTACCATCGATCTGTTCTACCCTATGACTCACTTTTGTGGTGCTTAATTTCTAACACGCTACTTATATACTCCAAAGAATGTTGTTGTTTTTTTTCTCTTGCCCACCTTAATCCTTCTCTAATGAGTAAGTTCAGAGGCAGGCACTGTCTGTATGGATCAATATTGTAAGGAGTAATTCTGCAAGCAGACAAAATGGAATGTTTCTGAAGGGTAAACTGGTGAAATGGTGGCTACCAGAGACAGAATAGAAATCTTTTCCTGGGAATTGTTTCCCCCCAGCAGGGGACATAGGACATGACCAGTTTATGGTGTAGGTGCACAAGGTTTGGTGGTTTTACCCAGAGCTCTCCAGCCTTGTTGCTGTGAGTGTAAAAACCATCTGAAAACTCAATGGTCTGACACAGGAAGGCACTTGTGATGCCTTGAAATGGCTGACCTAGAGCAGAGGCTGGAAAGAGTTAAAGAATAAAGTCGTGATTTATTAAAAAGCCTCAACAGATCCACCTTGGGCGGCACAAGAGCCCAGCCAGGGCTGCACCCAAGATGAACCGAAATGGTCACAAAATGCACGAGCGCTCACGGGGTCTCTCATGTTTATAAGTTCTGCTCCATTTGCATATTGCAGTTATTTGTCCATTTACAGCTTTAGGTTATGCAGTCCCATCCTTCTTGTTTTTCTCTCTTCAGCCCATGTTGTTTGTGCTCTTGGGCCTGAGATTTGGATCATTTACCCTTGGTCCCCAGCTAGGGAAGGAATTGTTTTGTCTCCTGCTCTGTGAAGAAAGCTCACCATCCACTAATATGAAACTCAGAATTACACACTAAAGCAGCACAGAATCTGAAAAATATAAAAGCTAAAACCTGAGGCATCGATACATTTTGCCAGAGCAATCATGTCTTGTGATCCATCTTTTGCAAACTCGCTTACATCTTGTGATAGCCTTGCTTCATGCACAGTTTTAGTTATACTGTTCACAAAAGCAAATAGAATTTGCACTATATCTACAAAAGCAGTTTCAATTTATAATAATCTGTAAATGCAAATTTATTATAGTGAACAACTGGAGTTGTGCCCTATAAGTTCCAGTGGGTTTATAGGGTTCTCTTGGGCACTCAGATATGGTCACAGGGTAGAACATTTGCTATTTTACTCACCCAAAGGAGCTTGCAAAAAATTTCAGCTTTTCCCTTGTTATAGAAGCAAAATTAGGAAATATGCTTATGCTCAGACCATTTCTTAATGAAAAAGGAAAAAATCCAAGTGGCCTGACCTGTATTTATTTTATGTTCTGCAGGAACACTGTTCTTTTGCAGGGCACAGGTGGTGTTCTTCTCTTATCGCACTTAGAGGCAAAACTGAGCTGTGGAGGGGATGCAAAACCTTGTTTGAAACCACGTCATAAATGCAAATGAATAATAAGAACACGGTTAGTCTTACTGAGAAACAAATATAAATATTGTACAAAGAGAGATCTGTGGCATTGGAGTGCATACATCAGGCTATCAAGGCACCATGTAGTTGTTTCATTTATTCCAACTTCTTTTCATCCTGTGAACAGCTGTCCCTTTATTTCTAAAAGCTATTTTAATGTGGCAAGGGTGTTTTTTATTTAATCTGCTACAATACTCCTTTTGTCTCCTTGTCATACTTCCAGCTTTAAAATATTAATCCAGGCTAACAAAGAGAATTTTTGATGTATTCTAAAATCCTGAATGCAATGTATAATTTAAAAATGAAAACATTTTATTAGGTTATGTTCATATTTAGATTCAGATATGTTTGGCTTGAGTTAGGCTCCTACTTGGAGATGGTTTTGCAGAAATAAATATTTATTGGGCATTAACAGTCTCCCTAAACATAGCTACATGCTACAGTGTGTTAAGTGCCCTTTCTGTGCCAGTCTAATGCTGGAGCTTTGCATTCTCATGCTCAGAGTTCTCTTTGCCCAGCCAGCAGAAGTTCATCTTCTAAGCTGAAGATTTCACATTCAGTTCCAGTCATGAAGAAAATCCATATACCCTGGGGTTATGTTCATCTCCCCTCCTGGGATTCACATGCCTGAAACACTCCTCAGACCCAAACTCAGAAACTTTAGGACTAATGATAGATAAAGATGCCAAATGGAAATTAAAGCACTCATCAGTAAATGTTTTTTAATTCTTATATTAGTGAATATTTTATTTTGTTAACTGAAAGTCACTAAGTCTATCCATAATTCTGGATAATTGCTGAAAAGGTGTGAAATGTTTGCTGAGTCCCAAAATTTCCAATACTTTAGGATATCCTAGTTCTGGTACACAAGTTTTATGTACCTATGTGATTTCATTGGAAATGCTATACATAAAAAGTAAAACATATAAAATCCATATGGCTTATTAAAAGCACTTGGAAATTAATCATTCAGAACATCTGATTTGCTACATTTGCAAAAATTGTGTCTAGCTGGAAAGTGATTTACCAGCTCCCCAAAAATGGTGTGGTTTACCTTTAAAGCTTAGGGCAATATATTCCCTTCCAGATACATCAGCAACTTTATTATTTGTAAACTCATCTCCTGGCATTTAGATAATGGTATTTCCCAGCGAAAGGATTTCTGAAAAAAAAAAATTTATTGCCATCTTCATATTTCCAACACAATAGCAATTAAAAACCCCAAGGAAAGAAGCAGTTTGGAATTCTGGTTTGCTACAAGTCTTGACTCCCCGGGTCTGATATTTTTAGGAGGAAAAGAAACAAAAGGGAAGCTGTGCTGGATTAGCTATTTGTTGCATTTACCCCTGTAATTGTTCTGCAAGTGGCTAATGTAGGGTAGGGCACCTGAGACTTGTTAGGGAAGGGTTTCCAGTGGTGGAGCTGCATTCTGTGATTATCAGAAGAGCTCTGCTCTTGCAGGGTGACCCAAATTTTGCCACAGGAAGAAGGCAGCCAGAGGGCTTTTGGTGCTGGCACCACTGGGAACTGGGTCACTGAGGTGACAGCTGGGGGGGGGACAAGCTTGGGGTAAGATGTATCTGCAAAATATCTCCTTTTTCCTCAGTTTTCTGAGGTTTCCATCCTGCCTCACGTGTGGTCTGTTAAACCTGCTGCTCCTTGGCTAACACTGGACCAACTATGTAGCCTAAAAGGCTGGACTGGAAAGCCAAGGAAAGAAATAAGACAAATTTTCCTGCAGTGATATCTGATTTCTCACCTGAGATAATATTAGACTCCGTGGCTGATAACACTTCAAGATTGGCACTTGGCTGAAGTGTGTTCAGTCTGGAAGTCAGGAACCATAACACATTCAGAGGTATATTTAGGATAGAGAGGGTTTTCTGCTGAAATGCAAACACACAGTTGAAAGAGTTTTAATTCTGCTGCAGCCAAAGCAGTTCCAGGGAATATCAGCCCAGTTTCAGTGTTTATAGCAGAGCATGTGCCAGACTGTCTGCCTCAAAACTTCCTCTGGCTCATTTGGCCTTTAAGCCAGAACAGTTTTTACCAGGCAAAGGTTTGACCTCTCTTGCTTTCCATTGCTGTAATATTCCTCAGGAAAGGCCTCTCCATCTGAGCAATGTATACCTTTTTTTCAGAATGGTATCTAGAGCTGCAGGAACTGACCAGTTCATCCCAAGCTGAGTGAGAATCAACTGAACTGATTTGTCAGTTTGCAAAAGCTCTGACTTCTGTGTGGGGTTTGGATTCTCTGTCATAAGAGAGAATCACATTTGAATACAAATATTTTGAGCAGGCTGGGGTCAGTACTTGCATTTAAACCCCTTTCCCCACATAAATTCACAGTGAAACTGCAGTGGAGAGAAATGCAGGGCAGTGTGGAAGGAGGAGGGGCAGAACTCAGCAAAGCATCATCTAAAGCAGGACTTTCCAGCTCATTGGAGCTCTATTTGCTGCATGCTCAAGAGACTACTGGAACAACAGAAAGCTCTGCTTGAGTGTGTAGGAAAGGAAAAGACAGCTGTTGTGCTATCCTCAGCTAAATGAAACCTGATTGCTGGGTTGGTTGCCCTTCTGCAGTTATTAGAATGACCATCTGGGAAGTCAGTAACAATTAGTCATTGTTTGGCCAGATAGTGCCAGGAATCAGCTGCCTGCATGGACTTGTAAATAAGCTGGGGCTTGGCGGAAAATGAAAGTGGAATTTATTTCCATGATAGAATGTGGGTCTCTGAACATGAGGGAATAATTTTGCACCCTGAGGTAAGAATCCATGAAGAATTGTAACTTTTAACTATGAGCCTTGACCTCTCCTCCTGCGATTCCTTTTCCCCCTTGTCAAAAAAAACATTCTCATCCCACACCTTCTTGAAATGGCCAAAGGCTCCAACTTTTCCTTGACCCTGGTGGGCTGCTGCTCTGCAGGAGGCAGGAGCAGAGCAGGGTTCTTGTCCTCTGCTCCTCCTGCACATCTCTGCCACACCAGCACACATCAGAGCTGGGCAGAGGAGCCAGAGCAGGTGGAAAAGCAACAAAAGAATTGTCAGATCTCTGGCTACCTGGATCTGTTGCTTTTAGCCATTCTCTGCCTGGCAAGGGAAGCCACCTGCATTTGCTGGAGCGCACTCATTTGTGGGTGTGGGGAATGTGTTGGGATGAGTTTCCAAGGCCTCTCTCCCTGCAGATGTGACTATTTCAGCTTCATGCAGGAAGGGATGCTGGCCCTTTCCCTTCCTGCCTGTGACAGAGCACTCATCCTGAACAAACACTGGCCCTGCAGAGGAGCTGCAGTAATGTGGCCTCCGCTGGGTTTTGGGGTGTCCCAGCGGGCTGCACAGGATCCGGATAGCACAGTCCTGCTCGGCATGGCTTGTCCGAGCTCCCAGGCAGGTCTGAGCTGCAGGCTGCCTTCGCAAGCTGAAGTGATACCAGCTCTTTAGTGATTATCAGCTCATTGTGTGATTTCAGCTCTTAGCTTGCTAGGTGCCACAGGCAGACGCAGGGCGAGAGAGGAGAAGGCCGTATGAGGTTCCGCAGGAAAGTCTTTATTGGGGTCTTCTCCAAAGGTGCTCAGGGACAGCTCTTCTGACCAACTGGGCAAAAGTAGCCCTCTATGTAGGGTACAGGGGTTTTAGAAATTGTCCAATAGTGAGGGTGAAAGGAAAGTGACCTATAGTCTTACAGAGAGATAAGCGAGGGCCCGAAGGCGGAAGAGTGGGGCTTCTGAGGGGCAGTCACCGTGACTCGGCATTTCCTGCCAGGCTGCCGGCCGCCATGGAGGCCTTGCAGGCCTGGGCCTGCGACACTGCGGGCTGTGCTCTGCCCACCCAGCACAGACTGCTCCACACAGGTACACGATGTCAGAGAGCTTCGTGCTCACCTCAACTAAAACTGATTGCTTTGCTAATCAGATAAATTAACACATTTGAAAGCCTTCCTTACAGGAACAAATTGCTGTGCAGCCATCTGCAGCGCTGTGGCTCGAGCTGTTTGCTCTAGATGTTAATGTCAATTAAAATCCAAAAGGGAAATGTCCTTTATGGATGGGCTATTGTTTTTAATCCTTTTAAATACTATTGATTTCTATTTTATTCCTTTTCATTTCTTTTTGGACTTGAGGTGGCTTTACATTGATTTTGCTTGTTGTCTTGTTTCAAGTGTCCTTTTATGTTTGTATTTCATGCAATTTTTCTTGCTTACCTTTCAGTTGTGGATGTACACAAACCACAAAGGCGCAAGTTTATTTCAGTTTTGTTACACTTCTTCCTCCCTTTCTTTTCTTTTATCCACATGTTATAATTGTTCCTTCCTATCCATTTTATCTTCATTTTAATATCTCTCTCCTGTGCCCTGTAACTTACAAGCTTTTGGTAATATATTGTTGTGAGTTTTTTCTTAGTTTTGGGGGGGTTTCTCTCTTCCCCCCCCCCCCATTAAAAAATGGTTTTATTGGAATAGGAATTTTTCATTACAGACTATTGTCTCTAATTTCTCTAATTTATGCTATACTGCTGTTGACAAACACAATATTCTATACCTATGATACCTAAATTTAAATACTCTAAATGATTCCATTTTAAGCTTAGAGGTCAGCATTCAAGTTGGGCTTGTGTGATAAAATGTACCACCTGCATAAATGCCCTGATTGATCCATTTGATCAATCACATGGATCAATCTCTACATGAGCACAGGTTTTGTGTGTTCACTGGTGAAGCTTTGAGAACCTTGGTGTGAGTATGAGCCCATTGTTGATGACCTAAAAGTAGGAAAATTCAGTGATCAGGTGCACATTCAGTGCTTTCAGAATGACTTGCCTTGTTTGAATAGAATCAAGAGTATGAAGGGAAAGAATGAAATACAATTCAGATATGAAAAATATAAAGAAAGTGAAGCAACTGAAGTGTTCATGGCAAAAAAGCACTTTTAATCTATAAAGCAGGTTTCAAGGTTAGTCAAGTGTGCCAGTTCATTTATTCTAAAGCTCCTATTGCTTATATTTTAATAATCATTCTGCACTATGATACTTTATTGTTAATATGAAACATATTGGAGAAAATGAATAGCTAATGGTATCACTTTTTAAGTGCTGTTGAATGCATTCTTCAAAATGGAATTCAACAGCCTGAACCTTATATAATTTTTTTTGAATAGGCTGAGTGATAGCAAGAAAGAGAAGAGATTGAAATGTTTGTTGCCTTTCCCTAAAAATCAAGTGTTTCAGTATTTTAACCATATTAATTAGAACCAGAAGTGTAAGGCTGGTTGTGTTTATACAAACTCGGTTCTTGGTTCTTGCTTCCTCAGAACTTCTGAGGCCTTTAAAATACAGACGCAGCAAACAGGTTGAAGATAGGAGGACAAAAGTGCTGGAAAAAAGCCAGAGAGGAGAGGAGAGGACTCTCCCAGAACAGCCATTTAAGGAATTCCAGTCCCACATCTCCTTCTCCGAGCTTTCAAGGATAGGCAGTGGGTGGCATGGCCACTCTTCTTTCCTTGCAACCTGGAAATGAACCAAAAATCTGCAATTTTTGTGTGTCCTCTTAATCAGGCCCAGCCACAGCAGAAAAGGCACTGTCACTTTGTGAGTGCAGCTTCCTTGAGGAAAGCACATTCCAGGTGCAGGAAGGGGAACTTCAGAGGGGAGATTTCCTGTGCCAGTGCTCTAAAGAAGCCAGCCTGGTGGCTGTGGGTGCCAGGCCCTGCTCCTCACCTTCTGCCTCGCTGGTGGGGCAGGGGGAGGCGAGCAGAAGGTGGCTCTGTGGGATCTGGATGTATGGAAAAGAGGCAAACATCTGAGGAGTGGAGAGTGTGGCCCTTCAAGTTTGATGCCAGGACATTGGGAGTTTGCTTCAGCAGTTTACAACTCACTACAACACATTGTGCTGGTGTCTGAACACAATACCTCATTTTTCTTGGTAAAATTAAATTATCCATTGAGGGAGTGTGAATTTTGTGCCATTTTTTCCCCTTTCTGTTAAAATGCTATTTTTAAAGGGAGTTATATCTACCTAAAAGCCTTCCTGAAACCACGGGCAATCCTCTGTGCTACAAAGTGAGATAATTCCTTCAAAACTAAACCCCAGCAGCAAAGGATAAAGCAGTGAAAGGTGGAACATGATGTGCATACACGTGTGCTGTGTCATTGCAAGTGCCTACAAAGGGCTCCTTTATCTTTTCTCTTGCTCAGCAATCCCGTTGGGCTGCAGAATAACAGCAATCAAGGCACTTGTCTGGGGCAGATTCTCTGTTTGTTGGCTTGCTTCTCTCTAATTCTTTTAGTGCACAAAGCCCTCTATGGTACTTGACGTGATCAGAAGTTGGTTTTAGGAGTGTGTCTCTCAGAGTAAATAATCTCACTAAAGCACTGAAGGAAGCTGGTGCCAATTTCCCTTTTTTTCTAGCTGCCTGTTGGCCACATCTGCTCCTCCTGGATGAGCCCAGAAATCAGGGGATGAAGTGCAGTGGGAGGCAGAGCACTGCCTCTTGGTGGCCCAGCAAAACAGGAGGCAGCTTTTCATCTCCAGGTTTAGCCCTCATTATGAACGAGCTCGCAGGCTGAGGTGTATAAATTACACAGAGCAAACTGCTGGGAACAGATTTTTTTAAACCTTTCTAATGTTTAGTCATGCTGAAATGACTAAGTTTTAAAAAGCATTGAACTTATAGTCTTTTGACCAGGTCAAAAAAAAAAAAATCTGGAAGAATGACCGGCTTGCTCTCCTGACCATTAATTTGCTGCCAGAACAGAAAATAGCAGGTGTTAAACAACCTGAAAGGCCAGCCCAGACTCCTGACGAGTAATTTAATAATCTGTTGAGGTGGTTCTTGGTTGTCAAAAAGTAGATTTTTCTTGGGCAACTTAGATGTCTCTGTGAATGAAATTTCAATGATGTCAGGAGAAGGAGCTCTCCAGTGCAATGTTCCTGTAAGAGCAATACAAAAAGGTGACTTTTGTATTTTTTTTTTGTAAAATATAGTCTTTTGCATAGAAAACTAGGTATTTTTTTAGTGCCTATTATTTCTGGCTTTTATGTGCTAGAATATTCCTGATGTTTCTTTCTTTGTTCTTCCCTCTCCTTAATGGTTCCCCTGGACAAAGAAAAGAATATGTACAACACCTGCAATCATACTGTGAAATAGAAATTATTCTCATTAATCTGTGAACCTTTTCCCCTTAAATTTGATTCAGGGGATCCAAAGCAGCAGCTTTTGTAAAAATAGGCTGCAGGAACATTTCCTGTGAGCAAGGGAGCAGGGCCACAGTGTGGGTTAGCCTGACCTTGTTGGCTCAAGGCTGCAGCTCTCCCTAAATGCTTCTTTTTTTCATCCTTCTTCAAAGAGCCAAGGGGAAACCTTCTCTTGATTGAAGTCAGTGGTAAAACCCCCAGTGACTTGAGGAACATCCAGTTTTCACCCCTGAAACATTTCAGCCCTTTGAGAGGGTTTGAAGCAGTTGCAAACACGGAGATGCAGCTTCCTCAAATGCAGAACAAGAAGCCATCCAGCCACCTGGAAATATCCTTACAGCTTCTTCTTAAGTTTATCTAAAAATGATACCATGCCTGCTGTAAGGTTCAATTCTTCTGCATCTGTTAAATTGCTTTGCATGAAACTGTAGCTCTCAGGTACCATGGCAACCATGTTTTCTAATCTGATTTTAAATTTTTACGGTGCAATGCATAAAATATTGCTACCTTTTCTAGTTTTTGATTTATAGGTGGGAGTAAAGATAGGGACAGCATTTTAAAAGGCATATGAGTCTCTGCAGTTAAATGCTTTCTCTTTTTCAGATGATATGTAGGAAATGGTTTCTTATTTTATTATGAAAAGTAAATATTGATTGGCTGATTACAGATGTCTAGATTATAGCTGGCATTTGAGGTCTTAATAGCAAGCAGTATTTATAGGCACTATGTGGGACCTTTTCCACTGAGTTAATGTAGATTGTAGAAAATTCAATTGTTTCCTGTATTTCCCTATATAGAGGGGGTATCTAAATATCTGACAAATTCTGCCTCTTACTGAATATATTTAGTGTGGAGATAACTTCACTGTTTAAGAATTACTCTGAAAGACCTGCTAAAACACATAAAAATTGCTCTTTTCCCAAGAAAGCTAAAGATAACACTTAGATTTTTAGCCTTGTATTGTATTATGCTCTTAATATAATCTGGAAGTCATTATGTTTCCAGAAAGGTTCTGAGGAGAAAATCCCATTGTGCTTAAATGATTGTACGTGTGAAATGTGTCGTGGTCAGTGTGAAGCCTCTGTTATCAATTGAATTAAGCTGGCACAGAGCACATTCTGCAATTCAGATGTGCAAGAATGTCCCTGAAAGATGTCAGCCTCAATTCATCTCAACATATGACCCGATGCCCACTGCACCTCCCTGCCATGGAATCACAGCCTGTCCTAATCCACAAACTTTGAGCCGGGCTTCAGTTGAGTTTTATAATTGGAGAAATTTGGTTTAGGTGGAGGGAGGATACAAAGGAATTTTTTTGCATGAAGAGAGGAAGAAAAAAAGGATAGAAATATTTGGGAAGTGTTATAATACATCAATTAACTTTTTAACTAGGTAGCATGACCAAATAGCCTTCCTGTGAACCCTATTCCAGTCTCTGCATCACACCTGATGCCTTAATAAAAGTACAGGCAGCATCCCAAAGAGATAAGAGGGAAATGAGCTTCCTGTTTCAAAGATCAATGGGCAAGAAGCCCTGGAACAGCAAGAGAAACCAGGGCAAACCCATTGTGGATATTCCAAATAGCCTTTTTGTATGTAGGAGCCTCATTAACTGAATGATCAGAGGTGATCCTTCATCTCAGCCCCTTCTGATCAGCTTAGGAAAGGGGGGGGTGCACGTGTGGGTTGGCAGTGATCACTTGTGTTTCTGCTGAATTAGATTTTCATTGGCTTTGTGTGTACAAAGGCAGATGACAGGAATGTGTGAGGTTTGCCCTAGGATGCGTAGATGACACAGAAAATGAACAAAATCCCTGGAGTCTCTAGTGTACATATTGTTCTCGTATGGTTTATAAACATTTTAGCCATATCTTTCTACCTCTTTTTTTTTTTTTTTTACTTTCATTTGAAAGCAGTAAATTGTCATTATTAAAAGTGGACTTGTCTAAGCTGTAATGTAGATAAAAGGAACTTGTTTCAGGTGTTTTAGCAAACGTTGTCTTGTGCAAAGTCACTTTGGATTGTGTCACTCCTGGTGAGTTGTATCATAGAATAAAACAAGACTGATGCAGCCTGACATCACATGCCACAATGTGATTTTTCAGCTATAATTCTGAGCTAATTTGTTTTCCTCAAAGCTGTAAATTCCTAAAACTTGAGTTTTCTGGGAAGAGGGAAGCAGCTTGAATGAATTTAAGTAGTTAAAAGTCAGTTTAATAAAGAGGAAAATAAAGCTGTTTTCCCACTAGTTTTCTTAGTTTCATGTTTTAATTTCCATCTTAGTTACACTGCATCTGCAAAGCAAGAGTAAATACACTGCAGCAAATGGTTTACAACTGTTAAAGCTCAGCAACTGATACTAAGTGCAAGTCGTCGGAAAGAAGCAGTGAAATCCACATTTTGCTACAAAGAATTCCAGCTTTGCAGAAATCTCAAAGTATTTGCTTATAGAAAATGGAAGGCTAAGTTGTTCACAGAATACTGAGAAAGGGGGTATAAGCTGATTTTCTTTGTGCTTTAAGAGACATTTTTACATGAATGTAAGAAAAAGTGGATGGCTAAATTAATATATAATCATATATTTAATATAATTTATGTTTTTTGATTATAGTATATTCTGTATCTTTGGTTGGTGTTTGAAAAGGATATGTGGCCTTGAGTTTCTATTTCCACTTTTTCATGCTGATGTAACTGGGAAAACTTGCCCCTGAGATCACAGCATATCAGATGATTGAGTAAATAAATTCTAGAAAATATTTATTGACAATGCTTATATAAATAGATGCATTTCTTCTTAGTCGTGCTCCAGAGCTCAGTGTATTAATTGATGTGAGTTGCAGAGCTTATTTTTGAAACTTCCATGAAACTTCAGTTCTTGAAAAAAAAAAAATCAAAACATTGCCAAGTAGTGGGAGACAAGGAATTTTTATCCCAGCCAAATATAAGCACTGTGATTATTTTGAGTGTTGGCATAAGTAAACAGCAACAAAAATCTTCCCTAGTCCTCCTTCTGCTCGGGAAGGATTAAACTCCATAGTGGGATATGCTTTAAAGGCTACTTTCATGCATTTTAATCAAACAAAATAGGTTATCACATTAGAAATGGGCTGACAAAGACTTACAAGGACAAAAGTTTTGTGTCTCCTACATCTCTTGGCAGTGACTGCTGGAGCTGCCGGGAGAAAATGGATGGAGAGGGGTGAGGAAAAGGAAAAGTGTGCAAAGATGGCTCATTTATTGCTTTACACAGCTGCTCTAGGCTGCTCTTTCTGATTTCAGGTGATTTCAAAATACATCAAATGTGTACGGTTTGATGATTAGAAAACACAGAATAATCACCATCTGAAATTCTCATGGTGGTATGAAGTTAGAAGCTCCTAGAGTAGATATCATTTTTAAAAAAGGCAACCCAACCCCTCCATATTTGTCTATGTATAACCTCATATATCTAAAAATATAGACCTCATATATCTAAAATCATCACATTTGATAGTGCTACACATTCACTTCAGGTTTAATGATCAAAAATGTTGATGCTGGTCTACAAAAAACAGTGACATGTATAAGCAATCTAATAACAAAGAGTAAGCTGTGGTATGAGAAGCCCTTTCTTAGGGAAAATTCAGAGGATTTGATAGAGGTTACAGTAGAAGTCCGTAATTTTGGGTCATTGTAGAGATAAAGCATTTTCCATTATTATAAAAATACAATTTGTCTGCAGTCAAAATAAATATTAGGGGTTTATATAATATAATGGGTTTAATTTAATATAGTAAAATATTAAAATATATTCATATATTAATATAGTATCTATATATTTATACAAATATAAAATATATTCTATATTTATTTTTATATTTATAAAATAATTTCTATAATATATTTGTAGAATATATATTATATATTACATAATATATATTTATAAAATATAATTTATTTAATGTATATAATACTATGGCTTTATATATTTTCAAGTAAGACTTGAAAATGGCAGATCTTTCTTTTGGCATGGTAAAGTATCCTTATTCTAGTATCTCTTTTGTCTCACCCAGGGGCACTTTCAGCTGCAACCGTGAGCTTTTACATGGAAAAATGTGAAATTTTGATGACTCCATGCTTGATGTTCTTCTGGAGTCAGATTAAAAGGCTGTTTAATCCTGCACCACAGTTTATGCCCCTCCTTATTGACACCTGATGATGCTCCACGAGTGTGAGTACATTGAATTTTCCTTTCAGGTTGGATGTTCCCAGTTTCCCTCCCCTGCAGACGCCACAATGCCAGGTCTGCTCTGAGCAGCTGAGCACAGACTTTGCTTCATGGTTTACCTGCAAGGAACCTGATTGCAGCTCAATCTGGGGATTATTAGCTCAGCCTATACCAGCTTCATTTTTTTGCTTCAACAGCTCCACAGTTCAGCCTCTGGTATGTCAGCAGATATATGACAGCTGTCACAAATATGCCAGGTTTAAGATAAGATACCTATTTTCAGATCTGCTTACAGTCAGGTGCTGGAATTTGAAGTAGTTCAGATTTCTAGTAAAGCAGGTAAAGTGTCTGAAATTATTTGCATTTCCCCCCAAAACTGCAGATTTTCTGTTGGAAAAATCCCCTGAATTCAGTTTATTGGAGTGTGACCACTTGAGTCCCTCTTTCTAAGCAAAGCTTTCTCTTTGCCCTGCATTTCCACTCTGAAGATCACTAAAATTGCTGCTTCAAATACACCCTCGAGGAAATCAATAACAAATCAAGTTAGAGTCAGAGATTTGTTGGTGTAACTGAGTGAGGCTGCCAAAAACCTCCAAGAAAAAGTTGTTGCTATCAAGATGGGAGCAGCTCTATCCTGGAGGTGTCCAGGCTGCTTTGATACCTTCTCCTACATCATCAGGTCTTGTGAGAGCTGCCTCAGCCCTTGGCTCCTTGTGATGCTCCATGGCTGTACCTGCTCCTGTTTAATGCGGTTCAGGCCAAGCATGTGAGGTACCACATGAGAATATTTTCATCTTCTGCTTTATGTAGTTCTAACCACATCTGGAAATTTTTTTCCTGCCTGTTTTGTATCAGATTACAAAATATTTACATTTTTTTGCTGAATGGTCTTCATGGCTTTTGCTGGTCTGCAGGTTGTTAGAAGTTGGAGATGTAATAGGTGCACCCACCAGAAAAATCATGGAATATTTGCCCACTGAGTTGATATCTTAGCAGAGAAACCAAAAACCAAATTGACAGAGAAAAAAAAAATATATATTTTCCAGGGTCAATTCAGAGCAATGAATTAATCTGCCAGTCTATGGCAGAGATTTCCAGGGTCAGCGGAGAACTGCATCAGCAGTCCGGGGGAGGAAAGCTCACCTTGGCCTGTCAGAGCTGTGCAGTTCTCTGTGACTGAGGAGTTTTGGAGGTTGTGTTATTTTCATTAGTGCTGTAGTTCATTTGACAGAGGTCATTATTTTTTAAATTTATAGTTGTCAGTTTTCAGGGTGAATCTGCATTTTTTTCTTATTTGTATGAGAAAATACATGAATTTACCTTTTTGAGATTTCAGTCTATTGTATCTAATGTACTTTCTCAGAGAAAAGAATTCAGCAGGAATGAACACATTCCTCTTATTAGTCCATCTATACATTAAGTACTAAACAATATCTGAAATACAATTAATGCATATTTTCCAAAATTCTTCCAGTTCAGGACTTAGAGGTAATATCAGCTCTGCACACACTAGTCCAGATACACTTCTTGCAATTGTGTTTCTTTGCTGTTTCTAGCAAATCCCTTGGTCTTTCTGCAGCTCTGTATTTTTAATGTACATAGTGTGTTATTTAAAAGAAGTAAACTTTCCAGGATCCTTAACTTCCATGTATCTCCATGAATTTCTGGTTTAATAAGAAATACTATGAGAAATTTATGGGGCAAAACTTCAATGTGTGGTTACCTAAATGCATGATCCAGCTGCATTTCACAGCACCTTGGTTCATGACAACTTTCAATTTGTTCCTGACCACTGACAGACATTTCTTTTTGTCCTGATCTCTGAATGAAAAGCACACTCTTTTACCCTGTGGGATGGCAAAACCACCTCCTTAGAGGATCTGCCTCACCCCATCCCATATAACTGGGTTGGGTTGAGTTCCATCATTGCCAAGCCTTTCCCAGCAGAGCTCCTCTCTGGCTCTGCTTGGAGCTCCTCAGGGGTCAGTCAGATTCTTTCAGGCCACTCCTGAAGGAGTTCAGGAGAATTTTCCACTGCCCTACGTCAGAGAAAGATTCTCCCATTGTGGAATCCTTTGAACCCCTCAAGGAAATCCTAAATCCCCAGGTTGCTACATCCCATTTATTTGGAGGAACATGAATCCATCAGATCAAAGGGAAATACAGGTTGGATATTAGGAAAAGGTTTTTCACAGAAAGGGTGATAAAGCTCTGGAATGGCTGCCCAGGGAGGTGTGGGGTCACCATCCCTGGGTGTGTTTAACAAAGCCTGGATGTGGCACTGGGTGCCAGGGTGGAGTTGAGGTGTTGGGGCTGGGTTGGACTCGATGATCTTGAAGGTCTCTTCCCATCCAGTCACTCTGTGAATTCTGTGAAAGCAGTACCTCTGTATTTGGCTGGTTAAGCAATGCCTTCCTGCTCCCACAGGAGGGACATTTCCCCTCTGCTTCCCTTGGCAGTGAGCCTGGTTCAGCACGAAGGATCTCCATCCATAGGGTTTTACATTTCAGAGCTGTCTGTGTGTGAGCAGGATGGTGATTGTTCATTTTAGGGTTATGCTGGGCTGGGGTGAACATATCCCTCCCAAGGACTATTAATAACATGTATCAGATGGCTCTCAAAAAAACTGAAATAATGAAAACTGGCAAAAATCATCATTCCTTCCTAAATTTATGTGCAGTAAAATAAAGCTTTGTCTCAGCCTTTGTGTTCTTGGCATGTTCTGCCAAGGTTAAATAGTTTAGTAAAAAGGAAAAGAAGCCCCAAAACACACTGGGGATATCAAACCAGTAGAAAAGAGATGTTCATCCCTTTTTTTCTTGCTCTGAGTCAGTGCAGATTGACTGTTCAATAATAGCCTTTATTCTCTTCTAAAAGGTGCTCAGGAGCTATGGAAACGATTTCTCATATCTTGTCTTTTGTTTCCTTTTGCTTGTTTATATTGGCAAGCTTTAATTTATTAATTGGAAAACCGTCAACATTTGTTAATGTAATATTTGAAACAAACATATAAATAATCTTAATAAGTTTGGATAAATGGGCTTAGTAATTACTTTTTTCTTTGAAAGTTTAATTAGAAAGGGATTTATAGAAGAGTTTATACTATCTGCCTGTAATAGTAAAACTTTGAATACAGGTTGTGTTCTCTTCCTTGTAATTTTAAATATTTGTAAAGACTCTCAGGTACCCTGATAAAGCTTTTCTAGCACAACTTAAATCATCACAGGTCTGTCTCATGCACAGGCCTCAGACACTTCTTGATCTGCAGATATGTAAATGTCAAAATTTTGCTTTAAAAATTTTACCAGTGGACCAAACCTCTGTATTCCTACTCTAGAATAAGCCATCTCCAGCCTTTTGGAATTGCACCTCACCATCAATGGTTAGAGATATTTAAAGAACATGTTTCTATCTTGGCTGAGATACAGCTTCAGCAAATTTGCCTACCCTTGGAAAAGAGGACATGGATTTAGCACTTGCAGAGCTGGCAACCTGGCACATGCTCATAAATCAGGTCATTTCCCATTCAAATGTTAATATTTGCACCAGCAATTCATGTGCAGATGGAGGTACAACTTGTAACCCCAAAATAAAGCCTGGAATTTGAAATTGTGCACTTTATATGCAAGCAATTATTCTTTATCATATCCCATCTATCCCTGGTGATAAACTGGGAAGAGGAGCACAAAGCCACTGCAAATTTTTTAGATCACTTCTGAATAATGCAGCAAAGAGGTTTGGGTGAACAAGGTAAAAACCTATCATTCTGCAGAGTATTTATATGGCTAGATGCTATTCATTCTTAAATTCTAGATGAAACAGTATTTTCTTACAAAATTATCTTTTTCTGTATTTTAGAATGGTGTATTCTCTGCTATACAATTGGTCTATCTTCATGGCTTCTTTGTTCAGCTTTTGGGAACATGTCCAGCTCAGATTCAGACATCTGTGTGATTTTATACAGTGAATATTTCCCTTGAAGCCAAAGGGAAATACCATCATTTCATAAAATAAGGCATATTCATAATGCTTTGCAAATTTGTGGCCTTGATCCCTGAGACCACTTCCAGCTTCAGCTGGGTCATGGAGGTTTATGATGACTCCAGTTAATGCTTACTTTACTGGGAAAAGGATTTTCCCACCTTCTGGGAATCTACCTCTCTTCAAAACATGGAAACCCAAAGACACCAGAACCACCTTTCAAATAAAGGTGTCCTCATCATGCTGTGAGAGCAGTAGGGTTATACTTACAGCCCACAGTTGCATAAAGGCTGTTTGAATTCTCTGAGACCATCACAATTGCAGGAATAACAGCTGAAATCTGTTTTTCTCGAACATTTAAAGTCAGAGAACCAGCTAAACTTTTGTAAGATCATTGTAAAAAAAGCCAAATAGCTGCAGATGATGTTGGCTTGCTGGCACTGTACTTTCTGTTCATAAGCTAAAATTCAAACATCCATTTATTGCTTGAATTTTGTCCCATTCTTTTTCCTCGCTTGCTTGTGGGAGCTATAAAGAGAAAAGCAAAAAAAAAAAAAAAAAAAAAAAAAAAAGAGGGCTTTGTGGATCAATTCTGAATTTTTACAGGATGTCACTAGGGTCCAGGCAAGGAATACTGGCTTGCCTTGCTTTATAGCTCTGAAGAAAATCATTAATTGCTGGGTTTTGCCTAAGATACAGGCTGAAGCCATGCAAGGCAGGCAAGGGATTTGTTTTCACCTGTTCCAGGATGAAGAGTATTGTGTTTCCAGTCTGACCTGCCAGGAACCAGATTCTGTTATGTTCCAAGAGTCCTCAAATTCTGTTGGCACCAAAGAGGGTTTAGATCTCCATGCACCTTCCCATACCCAGCCCTGGGTTTTTAAGCCTCTTTGCAGACCCCTCTGTTTGATGACTGCTCTGAACAACTTACAGCAGCTTCTACAAGATTTTAGCAAGTCACTGAAAGAACTGGAGACAGAAAAAGGAAGCTTAAAATCCACCTGTCTTACATGAAGAGGATCATTTCAGGTGTGAGATAAATGGCAGCTGCAGCAAAACTTCCACAAAAGCTGCAGCTTAATGAGAATCCATCAGGCAGAGCTGCTTACTCACAGCTCCAGCCTTTCAGGGGAAAGGTGGAATAGACTGAGTAACAATGGAGGTATCAGCCTGTGCCTGGTAGGAGATAAAAACAGGAAAGCCTGAGCACGAGCTCTCTTAAACTCCTCGAGTAAGGAGGCCAACACGCTGGCAGGAAAATTCAAGTTTTTCTGCTGAGTTTGTTCACAAGACCCATTCAGGTAATTTAACACTGCAAAGAGCTGGGAGCAGCATGGAAAACAACCACAGAACACTTTGAGAGTGGTTGTTTTGCTCAGGGAAAAACATGAAGCTTGGCTCCTGGTCTTGCTGGGGAAAAAAACAGGTCAGTTTGGCATAATCTGCTTGATATTATTCCTGTACTTCAAAAGAATTAAATATTGGTTTTTTGACAGCAGAAAACATAGCAGCAAAACAAGACATTTTTATCTACTAGGAAAAGACCAAGGACACAGACAAATCTGTGCTTTGAATCAATTTTGGTGAAAATGTGTTCAATCCATATGAGAAAACTTCCCCAGTGAAGGCTTTTGCTGCATGGCTCTTCCATTTGCTAAGTGGAAATCATGACATGCATAACGCTGAAAGGTTATAATTGAAAATGTCTTCGGATCATCACTGGTGGCAAAATTTGCTTGAGAGTTATCGGGTTAATCTAATAATGCCTATAAGGAAAGCATGAAACCACATTAGAGACAAAGCTGTGATTACCTCCCTTCCCACAAAAAAAGAGATGAGTATAAACATTTTCTGAGTTTCTTTCATGGTAGATTAGGAAATGAACCATCATGCATGCTGAATATTTAAGAATGGGACTAAATTAAATTTCTGAAACAGAGGAGGCAAAATACTGTATGGCCAATAGTGGATATTTTAGAAATCTAATTTCTTGAAGCGAGATAAATGCATAAACAAGTGTTCTGCTTAAGCTTATTAAGCATCTTTCTACATTTCCCTTCTGGTATTTTTTGGCCATGTATTTAACAATCAGTAGTAGTTTGGGCTGTGCCCACTGCTTGTGTTTTCAAGATGAGACATCTCAAGAAAATATTGTTTTTAAAAAGAAATTGCACCGTGTGTAGCAGGTTTGTCCTCAGCTACTTATATTATTAGTACTTTATCTTATATCAACGTGTTTATTGCAATGCACTTCTGTGATGTCTCATGGGCAATCACCTGCATCTTACAGAGGTATCAGCCATTTGGGGCTCTCCTTTTAAATTTCTCCTGGCTGCTGTTCTGTTGCTGAAAATTAATACAGCACAAAAGGCAGCTGTAGATATTGTTCAGTGAGTATCAACAACATTCCCTTGCTAATCCTCCTTCTGAGCTGAGCAACCAGAGCTCAATCTCCCCTTTAACCTTCTCCTTTGCAAGAATACAATAGCCTAAATTGTATTATTTTGTCCCTGTGCAGTGTAGTGCTGGTACCTCTTGTCAAAGGGCACCCACAAAAATGTTCTCCTTTAGCTTGTAATAAATCCTTTGTCCCCAGGGTGTGTGTACTTGCAGACAAGGCAGAAGAAGAAAGGCCTTAGAGCATCTCTCCTATCCTTTAAACAGAAATTTCCCCTGATATTAAGATGCAGTTCTGGAGACAAAGTCTCTAAGTGAAGCACTTGCATATGTTTTTGAAAAGTATGCAGAAAGAAATGGAATTGTGTTGGCCTAAAACTGCTCCTGACTAAGACTGGGGGTCTATTGTTGAATTCAGTGGGTATTGGGCTAAACCAAAACAGAGTCTTTTGAAAATCTGGCTTAGAATTCCATTTCACTGTGGGAATTTAGCTGGACTATTGCCTTCAGAGAGCTGGGTTGTGGGAGCCTTGGTGTGGATGCTTCATCTCTCCAGAACACATTCTCCGGGTCTCTTCTGTTCCAAGGGCAAGCCAAGAACCATTTATTAACAGCCCTGATGTATGATCTGTACAAATGAGTGGTTTTCCCCAGAGCAGATCAGGCAACAAAAGCCACCAGAGTGCCAGAACCCCTGGATACTTTGGGGTCCAGCAGGGCTTGTCCCACACATCCCTCAGAGCGACAGGGATCCAGACACGGGATGGATCAGTGTGGCCGCATTGCCTGGAGGATTTCAGAGCCCATTTCACTCTGCAGTGCAGATGCTCCAGAAGAATGAGCCTGCTGTATTCTCCTTCAGCTCCCATTCGTGGCAGGAAAATTCTGGGACTGTTTCTTGGTCGCTTTTTTCAGGAGCTCACACAGATTTAAAGCCTTCCTTAAATGCCTCTGTTTTGGAAAACCATGGCCCTCAGTGGTTTTTGGTCGGTTTTGTTGTGGGTTTGTTTTGTTTTGGTTTGGTTTTTTTTGGTTTTTTTGTGGTTTTTTGGTTTTTGTGTTTTGGTTTGGTTTGTTTTTTTTCCTATAATCACAGAACTGAGAATAGAACCCTTGTCTCCTGAACCATGGAATAAAATTTATATCCATTTGAAAGGTTAATATAACAAGGTCATGAGAATCCCCTGAGAAATTTGGAGTGTATCCTCCAATCACTCTGAAATTAAGAAAGGACAGTTGAACAACTTGGACAAAGTGCTCGGGCTTACTGGAGCCATAGATGTGACTTGAAGGATAAGGAAATTCACAGTTGCTAACAATAGGTTTTTCTAGCCAAGGAGAAAAGATGACAGCTGAAAGATTTGTCTTTTAAGCATGACATAGCTTTTCAATAAAAATATTGGTGTCTCAGTTGGGTGAGGTGAAAGGGTTGGAATAATTTCACTAACACCTTTTTGCCTTCTGTTACCACAGTGCTACTGACCGTGTGAGCTTAAGGTTTTAATGTTATTTATTGGTGAACCATCACATGTGTTCCTGGTGCTTTAAAATAAAATCAAGACAAGTATTCCTGTCCACTAGAACTTATAAGGCAAATTAATTATGATTTTTTGGTACCAGATGAAGGGAATCATAGTGGAAAGGTTATCACAGTCTAGAGAAATGGTCATTTTGTACACAGGCAGATGTGCTAGATATCAGAGTGCCCTAAAGTTATAGATGAGTGCAGAATAAAGCCCAGTTTGGGGTTATTAGCAGTCTGAAATCAATCAGATAGAATTTCCTATAAAACATGTGTGTATTTAAGTGAGTTTCTTCTTACACATGACATTTCCTAAAGAGCACCAGACTTCCCTTTCAGCTGATTATAAAGGAATATATTAGGGACTTATCACTTTATTTGAAATCACATGCACTAGAAATATTGAAATATTGAAGAAGTATGGATTCTTGGACTAATTTGGGAACCATTTAACTGTGGGTCTCTATGTTGGCGTATTCCTGGGTGAGGTGCAACCACTCTGCTCTCCAAGTATATCTTGTAATTCCCACCTGCTTCTCTGTAGATATTTTTACTTAGGTCTAAGGAAAATACCTTAATGGAGCTACTCTTGCTTTTCTCATGAACCCAAATGTGTGAAGACAATTTTCAGAAGTTAAATAATCTCCAGCAACTGTGACACATGAATTATATGATTTTTATAATGGCTGTGCTAATCTTTTTCATTTTTATTTGGAAGACATTTGTTTTAGCCTTAATCTATATTTTTTTTTTCATGGACTCTGCCCTTTTTAATATTTAAGCATCTGAAAAAGAAATAGACTTTTCAAGCTAATTGATAATCTAAGTAGTTTGGTGATAAAAAATAAACTCAAGCTAGCGGGCAGTTTTCAGCTTTTTTGTACCCTCTATTTCATCTCAGATCTCTTAATTACAGTACCTCATCATAAAACATCCCTAACAGAGTAAGCCAATTAATTTTATACAGCAGCATAAAAACTACATAATGTGATGAATTAGGGTATTTGCCCTGCTGCAAACTTGCACATGAGCCTGGCACTTTGGCCCTGATAAACCTGATGTTTCCAATATACCCACAGGGGTTTGAGTAATTTCTTGAGTCTTATAATGCTGTAGGTAAATGACTTGGTGCTCAACAAAGTAGCAACAATACAAAAGCAAAAAAAAAGTAACCCTAAAATGTACTTTTCTCAAAGATCTGTGCTTGTCTAGTACAATAATTGCATCGGTTGAATGGGAATTTGTCACTGAAAGAGCAAGAAGAAGAGCGTACACCTGAAATTTTAAGGGAAATGCCTTGAAGCTGGGGGAATATTGATGGTTATATTAATAGATTAGTATTTCCAATATGAAAATGAGAGATGGAACAGGAAAACTGCACAAAATTCAGCTTTTGACTACCATAGTAATCTAAGAAAACTCGGATCTGGGGCTTGACACAGATTTCTTGGCCCCCTGTAATTAAAATGCCATCTCACGTGAGCGAGGCTGACAATGGAGCATGTCTGGGTTGAGCTCTCTGAGCTCTGGTCCTTCCTCCCACTGAATGCTCTGGGTGGATTCCAGCTAATTGTTCAGGAAATCTCTGTTCCCCAGCCCCTGTGTGACCCTCAGGTGGCTCCTTTGTAGGAGGGGACAAGGGACACCACAAAGAAAAGCTCTGAATGCCACAGAGCTGCTTCTTCCTAAGGACTGGGAAGGGGTGGGTGGCCAAAGGGTGGCTCAGTGCTCAGGATGAGCCTTCACCTGCAGAATGAGACCCTGAAATCTGTCCAGCAGCACTGCCTGACTCAGCCACAGCCCCGAGTTACACCCCCCAAAGTTAAACCCCACTGCCCCCAGTAATTTTGTGTAGTCGCCACTTTTGTGTTCTCTTTCTGTGATAAATACAATTACAAATACTGATGGGGAGGAAGAGGCTCATTTCACACATATCTGGGCTAGAGGGTATTTTTACTGTTTCTATAATAAACACAAATACATATCTATGCACTTTCAGACATGTATATTTTAATTAATCCCTGCTCCTGAGTTTAATTACAAGCTATTCCATCTCCAGAGTGTGGCTTACAGCACAGAGATAAATTGATACTTTGTCAGGGTACCCAAACATCTTTAGGAAATTTTAAATCAAGTGGCACACAGTGTGAGGTTTTATCACTCAGCCATTCCTACCAAATTATAAAGGAACAATATATCTACACCTCTCTCCAGGCTTGAGTATGCTAATGATTAACTGAGAATATTTTCTGAGTGATTTGTTACATTAAAAAGCACTAAAATTACTTATGCCAATAAGTATGTTATAGTTAAACTCTATGTATTATTTAAACAGTTTGGTTACTGCTAGCATGATTTATAAATTCAATATAGAAATGCTCAGATTTTTCACTGGTTATATTATTAGTCTCTTGATAAAAATTCCTTGCTTTTCTTCCATCTCAAGGGAACTTAATTTAAATATGAATAATGGAAAAAAGCCCACTTCCAGAAATTTAAACTAATCGTGCCTTTTAAGGCAGAGAAACCTTGGATTGAATTTTGGAGTTAGCATAAAAGAATGAAATGGTAACAAATTGCCTTATAACTTGATGTGTGATAAAATGCTGTACGGGTTTGATGCAGCATTTGTGTTTTGAAAGTCAGATGTGTATCTCAGTAAACAGTCATGAACATGCTAATAGTTGATAATTAGTGAAAAAAGGTATAAACTGACAAATCTCAGAGGGGGAGAAAGTCTTTAAGTTATTTGTATTATTTTCCAGTCACATATTCCAGTAATACTGAATGGAAAGAAATGCAAACACATGATGGTGAGAAAGGAGACTTTTATTTTTGACTAGCTGAAGCTTTGGGGATGTTTTATTGCTGGAGCTCATCCTTGCCAAGGAGAGGGAGGCATTGAGGTATTTGTGTGCTATCTTATGGATACAGAACACCTTGAATTTAGGGCAGTTTGTCACCAGAATCAGCTGCTGGAGCTTTCCTTAACAAAGTCGCTTTGTCTTCAGAAGTTCTGCATGAAAGTGCTTCAGGACCTTAAGGAAAACAGCCTTGGGTTGAAGTAGAAAACAGTCAGCTGGAACTCAGTGGTGCCCAGCAACACTGATGGCTCACTTTGCTTTGAACACTGAGGAATTATTTGGCTTTCTGAAGAAATTGGATTACTGAGGGTTCTGATCAGACTCAGGGGTGCTGTTGTATCAGGACCTGTCACTGCTGGGTTGGTTTGCAGGAAGGTCCTGGTGTTTTGGAGGTCTTGGGGAGAGGGAGGGGAGTCAGCAGCAGCAGCACAAGTTGGCTTCTGAGTCCCAACCTGAGCCTGCTTTCCACCATCCAGCACCTCCCAAGGCCAGCAAGGTAACCAAAAACCTGCTGAACTCAAGGAAGGAGGGAGATAAGCACAGAAAATTATCCATGTGCTTCCACTCTGGGTTTGATGCCAGACTCTTTCAAAAGGAGCTGTGTTAAGGACATCCTGGAGCTGCCCTTGCTTTTCATATTTGGTGTACAGATCTTTGTACCCAAAGCTATTTAACTCTGGTCACAACATCTTTAATTTTGCATGTCCTGATTTCTTCTGATCTTTACTGTCTCCTTTTCTATTGCTTTGACATAATAAATTGAATTGTTGGGATTTTCAGGGATCAGCTTGAGGTACATCCTTTCCAAGAATTAAAAAATGTTTTGCTGAAATAATAATTATTTGGGTTTTTTTTCCACTGGAGCTTTAATCTGGCATGTTCTACAAGTGAAGAAGAGTCTGATTGGTGGTCCCATGTGTGGTTGCACTAAAACAAACGTCAGTAGTGGTTTAAAGAGAGTGCAGGAAAATACCCAATGGGTTAATTAGGCAAGTTCCATAGCTTGAATCAAATGAGGCTCAATGGGTCATGGAAAAATCGGTTTTGTTTACCCAAAAACCAGAAGTGGGATTCAAATCTTGATTGTGAGTTTCAAGTAAGTGTTCAGGCTGCAAACAAATGACACATTATGAATAATTTAGGAAGGTCACTGACTGTTCTGGCTGTGCCTTGAATTCTTTCTGCAGTCCTGCTGTCTGCTACACTGGCTTTAGTTTAGAAACATTATTGGCACTTTGGCGTCCCAAATTTCTATTTTTTTTTTATTTTCTTCTTCTCCCTCTCCAGGATGCCTCGTGCTTTTGCGAAGGTTTGGCACATGTCCACTGCCCAATCCTCACAGCTGTTGCCCATTTATTTCCACAGCTGGGTAATAACATCTCCCAGTGTGGGAGCCTGAAGATCTGAAGATTTATCTGCTGCTGCCAAAGTTGTCTTGTTCCTTGCTCAGGGCTGGAAATGTGATATCCTGTGTCTCCCTTCTTCTGCCTTTGTTTCCTCATTTCCAAAAGATAGGGCACTTGTTAAGAGAATGCTGGTAAAGGAAGTTAGAAATCACTATTAATGAGCCTTCTGTGTATGCAAATTCTGAAATGACAGCTTATTCTCTGGTATAATTAACAGTATTATTTCTGCTGCCATGGATAAGGTTTTGTCAGTTCTCTTTTCCAGCAAAATTTCTGGTGGAGCTCAAACCCCAGGAAATAGATCAGTTTATGAGGAAGCTCTGTTTCTATACATTCAGTCAAGAACAGAATTTCTTATAAAATTCTATTTAAATGACATTCACTTATTTCCCATTAGAAGAAGATAAAAGAATACTTTGCTTACCAATTTATCATGGTTTACTTTTTAGTTTTCTAACAGAAAAAAAAAATCCGTTTCTATTAAAAAGTATTTGGCCATTATTTTTTAGCAGCTATTTGTATAATGTAAGAAACTGAAGAAGTAAATGGCTGTGATATTGTAGGTCATATAGTTATTCTAGATACAGAGAAAATATTCTGTAACCTATTCCCTGTGTTTATCCCTAAACATTTATCCAGCCTGAGTGCCAAATTCAAACGTTAGTCTGTGGCTGGTGCATCCTTCTGGCAGCCTGAGAATCTGAACCCCCTGGCTGCATTTTCTGACTGTAAATCCTGTCACTAATCTTGCCTAACTGAGCAGAGAAGTCAGGGCTCTTCATTAGCATACAGCAGATCCTGGGATGAGGATGATTTGTGCAGATGAGCTATTGATGGTCCCCTGTGAGATCCCAGCCGAGGGAATCACTCTGATTTCAGGCCATAATTCAACAACTGCTCCTCTCACCTAAGATCTGTATGTTTGAAAAAATGACAGCTTGCTCTGGTGGTCCAGAAGCTTCCCAGCAGAGGGGCGGGCTCCTGCCCTCCCATCTTTCATTGCTGTTTTAGGAAAACTGAGCCATAAAATGTGTTGAATTTCTTGGGTTTTGCCTTCTAAATTTTTGGGCTCAGTGGCAAAAAGCACCTGTTGTGTTTGCCCTCAGCAGGTGTTACCCTGCTTTGGAAAAGCTGGGCCTGGGTCAAGGAGGGCATTTTGGAAGCAGCAGATAATCTGGGAGCTGGGGATGATGGGTGGCTCCAGCTGATGGAGGTGCAGGAAGGGAAGGGAAGTTACAACCCCAGTGCCCATGGGATGGAAGGAGAGGGGTCCCAGAGACTCCATGGGACCAAGCACCAGGTCTTGAAGTGAGAAATTCCCCATGAGAACACAGCTGGGAGGATGGAAATTGCTGCCTGGGACCTTTTTTGTATCTCTTCTGGTTTGCTTTCTAGTTTTCTGTTGTAGAAGTGTAATCAGCCCGGTTTGCATCCTGAAAACAAAAGGCTTTGGCTTTCTAATGACAAAGAAAAGGTCTGGGTGGATCCCCCTCAAAGCCCTGGCTGACTCTGGGAAGCAGCAATTGCTGGATTGCTTTGGGAGCTGTGAACAGAGGCTGTGTGATCTGGATAATGACTAAGACCCACACATAGATTTCTGTTTAATATTTTCTGCTGGTATAATTTTCATTCAAAATTGAATATTTTGTTTGCCTTCAAACAGTCCATGGGAAACTAAGGATTTGGTTTGTGGCATTTGGCAAGGAGCAAAGAATCTAAATTTATGGGAAGAGTTGAAACCATTAAATACATTTTAAAGTGAATTTCTTTCTCACCAAAAGAAATCTACCCCATTGTTGTCACCACTTACATGGACTTCACTCCCTCACCTTTTCTTTACACAGACAGTCACCTCTCACAGCCTTGAAAGCAAAGCATGGATCAATGCTGTTTTCAGAACAACAGCTAAACTCTTTCAGCTGATGTGTCACTCCAGAAGGTGCCATTTCAGATGTGATTAAACAAAGGAGTCAAACATGCTACAGTACATTAAGTTTGAGCCAGTCTTTGGGGATCTGTTGAGTGATAGTGGAAAAGAATTTAGCAAATCGCACTGGGATTCAGGATGCTGGTGGCTCTACAAGATGCTTTGGGCTGTTTTCATTAATTGCTTTGTGCACTTGTGGTCCTTTTTGGTTTTGAAGCTTGTTATATTTATCAAGTAATGTAGCAAACAGGCTGTATTAGTGGCTGTTTAGTGGAAATAAATAACCATATGTTTGTGAGCAGTCCTTTGGCTACTTGCCATGCCCAAATTATTGTGAACAACCAATGCTTTGTAAGCTGCCACATGGTCCCTGCTCTAAACGCCTCAGATTAATTTGATCACTTAGTGTGTGGCTTTTGATAAAGTAGAGTAATATGGAAATTACAAAAAATAGTAATGGTAGATTTTTCTTGCTTTAAATTATATAAAATTATTGATTTCAGGTCCATAAGTATTTATATGATTTGGGAGAATTCCTGGTTTGACTCTTAAGTTGCCAGACATGTTTTCTTCTCTTTCCAAACAGTAGAAATATTGACTATAATGTCAGTGGGTGAAGTTGAATGTTAGTGGGAAGAGCAGTAGGAGAGAGAGGGATGGGGATGGGCAGAAATCAAGAATAATTTAAGCACGAGGCTGATTTTGAAGATTTATGAAGTCCACAAGCACATACAGGTGACTCCATGGACTCTACAACAGGATTTTATGGAGATGATATCTGAATTGTTGAGTGTTTACTTTTCTTCTGAATTAAGAGAGGGTACTCTTCATATCGCATTCAATAAGTCCTTATATCTGGCATAACTCTCCATCTGCAATGAATTTTAAATACAGAAAATGTAGGAAAACATGCACATCATCTGCATTTGCAATATTTAGAAACGTGCAATGTTTCATCCTCTTGTCCCCCATCACTAATATCTAAAGCTTAGAAGCAGTAACAGCAGCAGGTAGTGCTGAATTCACCTTGAACTGCCATCCCTATTTTACACAAGCAGTGTTTTTAAGGATGTCAACATTCTCTAAACTATCCATGCCTGCAGATCCTCAACTTAGGGACACTTGTTCAGAGTAAAAGGTATCTTGCATAGGCATTTCCATATTTCTCCAAACTCTGGAAAGGAAGCAAAGTTTCTCTTCTACAGATGGACCAGAAAAAAAAATTGTAAAGTATTAAGCTGCTAAGGCCACTAAGGGAGAGATTTAATAACTGGATCCAGGTCTCCTGATCTGTTCCTTCACCAGGTGGCCAACTTTTCTTTCCAAAAACCTGTCAGTGTGGCTGTTTTGAGGTTGTAGATCAGGCAGCACTTTACAGCCTCTGCTTTTCACATTATGCTTTAAAAATATTCAATACTCTTTATGGGTGTGTTTCCCCCCCTGAACTGCAGTGTCTGGGGTATTGGTGAAACTAGACCTGCAGGAACTGCAGATTTCAGAGTGGCTGTAACTGTTTACTGAGCATGGAAAATGATTCAAAAATGAGACCTCTAGAATGATGCCAGGCTTCATTCCACTACTATTAAATCAAGGTTCATTTTTATAGAGCAGTTTGCTCAATTTTACTCCATATTAGAGGAGATCAATGAAATAATAGGATATTTGACTAGAAGTGACACCTGGAGTTGTACAGTAATGTTTGCTTTTCTTAGCAAACCGACTTTTCCAAAAAGACTTTGATCCTGTTCTTGTATCCACAGACTTTGAGGAGTCAGTGCCTCTCAGGTACTTCAAAGTCTAACCTGGTGACATTATGGTTTAATAAATATATAGCTTTCCACTTTCACTTCCACTGACAGAATACTCTTTTCACATTTCCTTTAGCTAACTTTCAGTATGCCTTTCAGCACTGAGCTGGCCCATAGCTGCTTCCATAACAAGAAAATTTGTTCTCCTAATTCCAGCCACACTGTCTCTCAGGCATCAATTCATCACTTAAATTTGTCATAAGTGCATTAAATAGAACACTGAAATTGTTCTTGTCAAATAATCTCCAAGAAGTATAGAGTGTGACTCTGCTACATCCTTGGGTTCTGCTCTGACATTTTACACTGTCAAAATAAAGCAGACGTTCCCCTCCTCCCCAGTAGAAGTTCTTTAAGCCATTAAATTACATTATCATTTATACATATTTTTATCTGCTGTATTTGCATGGCTGTAGTTATGGATCTGTCAGTGTTTTTACTATAAACTCCTATTTCCAGGGATTTAGACAGTAATTCTGCCTTAATAATTTGCTCCAGGCTAAAGCTTAAAATGCAAAGTCTCAGGCTGAGAATAGTATATTTTTTTTTTCACCATTTTGAAAAGCAAATCATTTTGCCTGGTCTTAAGTATGGGAAGTGCAGTTGTGCCTTCAGGGAAGAGCTCCCTGGAGGGGGCTGGGGGTGTTCTCCCAGGCAGAGGATGAGCCTGCTCAGCTCTGCCCTCAACCTCAGGGCCTTAAATGCTGCAAGCGAGAGAAATCTTTCCAACCCTTCCTGAAAAATACTGGGGTGTCTATGCGGCATCCAAAGATTGACTGCAGCTTGCAAAAGCTTGTGCCAAATAGATCTAAAGTGAGGAGCTGGATGGTAATAGCAATAACTCTGGCAATGTAGAACTCAGCACAGGTTTTTGGGTGGTTTTGTGGTTTGTTTTTTTTTTTTTTTCAACACTGTTCCCAGATAGCTTTTTCTGCAACTGCTGAAAACTTGGCTGTGCTTTGGTGTTCAAGTGGAAGCAATCCCCATCTCTTGCCAGCTGCCATGGTAACAGTCTTGCCCTACTATTAAAAAATGAATGATATCACCCCAAAATCATGAGTGCCTTTGAAATTATGAGAGATCTCCCTTTTAAATTTTTTTTGGGTGGGGGTATGGCTTTCTTTGGAGCTTTTAAGCATTTTAGTAATTTCAAACTTATAGTGAGAAGATGCTTTCAATCTTTCTGCTATGTGAGAAGCTGGTTTTATTTATTGTTATTATTAATAAATGAAGTTTGGCTTAATCAGATGACTCTAGGACCTACGATTTTAACAAAAATGTTTTCAAGAATTGCAGGGTTTGAATTAAAATTCTGAGTTGGCACAGATAACTTCAATACTTTCTGACACTTTACACATAATGGCTGTTTAATTCCTCTCACTCTCCCTCCCCCTATTTTCTCCCTCTTACAAAGTGCCACAGACACAAGAGGCTACATTTGAGTTCATTGCCAGAGAAATCAGATGGAGGGTGAACAAATTGATCATAAGAACAGAAAGCAGCCATTATTTGCCTGATAATTTTTGGTAATCAGCAATAATGAGAACAGAAATAGAGAAAGTTCTTGCTAATTGCATCATTTTTTTTGTGTGTGCAAAATGTTAATGTTTTCAAGAGGCAGCAATCATTCAGAAGAAAAGGGTGCATTTTCTTACAATATTTGTTGCAGGTGGCTATTGTTTAGAGGTTTTTTTGTACGTCTTATGTTTGTTAATCATTTAAAATGAGATGCTATGTTATCTAACTGATCCTGGATTGAAATTTCTGGAAAAAAATATTTTTGCTGTGAAGTTTAAAAAATGAAGAGAATGAAGGGAATGAAATAACTGTGAGGAATAAGGAAATAAGATTAGAATTGACCTTGCTGCTATGAAGACTCCTCTCAGCTCTTGGGGATGGGGAGGAGAAAAATCAAAGATGTTAACCTTATTCTGTTTTTTCCCTTGCCTGCAGAAGGCCTCTTGGCACATACATCACATTTAATCTTATTGCTCCTTCTTTTATATATTGCATTAACCTCAGTTTGCATTTGGCTTGTTTTCTGCCTTTAAAAAAGGATGTGTGGGGAGCTGTACCTTCCATTTGGCAGTCTCCAGCAATTGGATCTTAACTTTCACCAGAAAATTATTTGGTTGGAGGGCAGGTCCAGTGGCCTCGGGGCTAACGTGAAATTGGTTTGGAATTTCCTCCACATGCAGCAGTTGGCAAAGGGCTGGGACTCCCTGGCTGCACCAGGCAGAGCCTTCCCCAGGGGCTGGGATGGCACCTGAGGAGCCTGGAACAGATCAGCTTCCAGGTCAGCTCCAGCTGGACACCGTGTTTTCTGCCATGTTTTCTGCCATGTTTTATGCTCTGTGCAGCATGGAAATGTTGGTTTGGAGAGATGCTGGTTTAGGAGAGGCTGGTTTAGGACTGCCCATGGCTGGCAGAGCTGCACTCCCCAAGCTGCGGCAGTGGTTTAGGTTTGGGGAGCAGCTCCTTGGGCAAGGCAGAGACCTCCCTGTCCCCTCCCCTCCCCTTTGGAGGCACTGCTGCTGTGGAATGATTTGCTGGTTCTCCAGGGTTTTGTTAATTCTGTCTAAAGGCGGAGTCCTACAGGAAAAGTTCCATGACCTGGTGTGTGCTGCTCTTAGCCCTGAACCCTGGTGCAAAGCACTGGCCAGAGCCTGACCCTGTGGGTCAGGAGGAAGCAAAGCAGGCTCTGAAGCTTTCATCCCATGCAGAATCTTGGAGAAGCCCCAAAATCCAAACCAAAGCCAAGCTGTGATGCCATTTAATAAGAGAATCCAGGGTTGTACAAGGGCAGGAGAGATGCTTGCACAATAACCTGCAAATGCTCCACAGGAACAGCAGAGCTCAGTCCTGACAAGGAAAAGACTCTGGTGGATTCTCTGCATTTTATTGGAAATCTTATGACAATTGGATATGGCTTTTGCTTTGAGTTCCAGTGCTCCAGTGAATTTATCTCTCTGATAACTGGGAAGATGTAAATGATCTCAGCCTTCTCTGTACCTCCCTTATGCACTTACTGTGTCCTGAAGCTGAGAATTTTGGCAGTAGGCAAAGATTTTGTCTTACTCTTTACTTGATTGCTTGATTGCTGCTTCTTGGCAAGAGCTCATTTACTGAGAAAAAGATCCTTGATCTAGAAAGTGTGTGTGTACTTTTATTTTTTTTTTTTCAAAATAAACACATTCTGAAAGCAGAACTGAACAGAAGATTCAACAAAGTACCTGTCATGGATATACTTAGGGTTTGGTCTAAGAAATAGGAGTATACTGCATTTGTGGAGGAGAAACTGGAGAAAACATGTTTGTGTTATTCTATGTATATTTAAAATGAAAAAACCATGAAAACTGACACCTCCACTTCCATCTGCATTGTTTAAGCAACATTAAATGCAAATCTCAATATAGAAAAATATCATAAGCAAGTAATATTTTTTTTCTTGGTATTTGTAGTATATTTACAATTCCTCTAAACATTCCTACACCACGGAAATGTTGAGGTGTATTTTTTTTCTATACAGAAATACACTGAGGGTTTTTTTTTTAAGCTAAGAAAGGGAGGATTTTCCAAGACAGATTTTAGATATTTAAGTATGTATTCTTCATGATTTTCTCTGTTATGCACATAAGAGCTTCTGCTGAGGCCAGTTATTATTGTGACAGTCCTTTTCATGAAAAGAAGAATTAAACCTGCTGCATTTCCCCCTGAAAAACATGTAAGGCTGAACTCTTGCTTTTCATACCTGCTGAGGTAAAGGTATTTTAGAGTGCTTCAGCTTTCTTTAGTGCTGCATATTGATTAAGTTACTCAATATTTGACAACACGAAGCTTCTTTTCCCAAGACATTTGTTAGAGAAAATCCATGTTTTTCCATTTCTGAGGAAAGGCATTAAATGTGTTCCTCAATGTTTGTTGTGTTCCTAATGACAAGGTGTGCAACCAGCCCTGCGTGCCTGAGCAGGGTGGGGTCTATTGGTTCCTCACACTCAACAATTGCTGTCAACTAAAGAAGCCACCATTTGAATAAACAGTTATTTAATTCACATTCCCCTAAAATTATCTGCAGAATTTTCTTTAAAAATCAAATCAACCTAGATAAAATGGTGATTTGATACATTTATGTTCGGTTTGTGTATAGAACAATGTTTGGGTTTGTATCTTGCTCTGTAATTTCTCCCTTTTTCAATCTGAACTGTTCTTTGCTTTCCCCCCACCCACCACATACAACTCTCCCAGAATTCAGTGGTCTCGAAGTCATTCTGTCAGTCAGCCCTGCTCACAAAAATCTGTAGGGTTGCATATTTCACTATCTTTCTATTTCTTTTAAGAATTTCCAGAAAAACAGCTGATGACCATCATCACTTTGTGAAGGACAGAAAACCTCCTGTCAGCGTTACTCTGGCTGCTGGAGTGAAAACTCTGTGAAGTAGCTGTATATGAACTGTTGCAGTAACTTGTAAATTATAGATGAGTGCTGTGATTCCACATTCTGTAGCAGTCAGGTGCTGCATATGATCCTTTCTTCCATCCTTGCCTATTCCTTGACTAAATAAAAGATGGGCTTTCCATATAACCCCTCTATTTTAGGTTTATTTTATAAATATGTCTAGTGGATATTAACTGCTTTTGACTCCTTTATAGTCCATATGATCAGCACCCAAAGGAAGAGCAGATTGTTCTTTCTGCTTCTTTAAATAAATCTCTTGAATATCCTTCTGGGAGCCATCAAACCTGTCTCCAGTTCAAGGTGACAGTGTCTGTGCCTGCTACACATTTTTGGGGATTCAGCCAGTCCTTTTCTTCCAAGGATGAGAAGCCCCATGACCTTCTCCTGAAAGAGAGACACAGCCTTTGTTTAGTATTAGAGACACAGGGATGTCTGCAGACGTCCTGAAGGGCAGGGTGGGAAGGTCATTTGCAATTTTTCAGGATGTTAAAACTACACTAAGAATTAATTTCAGCGGATGTAAACTTCTGCATGCCTGTGTGTGCAGGCTGACATAGTGGTGACTTCATTAGCCAGTCATCAGAGAGCTGTGACTCATGCTCTGGTGGCACTCAGCTGCATTGTAGATCTTTGTATTAAGTAAGACTTAATTAATATTTAATTTAATATTTAATTGGCAATTAGGAAGGAAAGTTTTGAAGAAGTTGATTTTCACTTTTTTTCGTCTTCTGGGCAATAGTAGACTCTTAACCTCTAGTGACGGTTATTGTTAAGTAGGTTGAAGGAACTGAACAGGAAATACATAGAGAATTGAACTTTGAATGATTTGAAATGACCCATTTCTTCTACCTCCTTCACCACATGTGCACAAATTCTCCCTTAAAAAATAGCAAAAATTTCTCTGTATATTGTTTGCTATCACAAAAGTAAAGGCTGAAGTTTGATCATAAAATGTATTCCTGCATCAAGAAGTCTGGCAGAAGAAATCAATAAAAAAGAATTGCTTGTCTTGGTTTTTTTGTTTGTTTTTTTTTTCCCAAAATGATACTCAGAGAAAATATGATAACAGATCTTGAAGGCAGGTCAGGAAGGGCAAGTTTAACTGAGCAGAGGCATGGCATGAACAAAGCGTGTGACTAATCCTTGGATCCCTTTGTTGTCTGGACACTCTCTTTCCACTGGATTCCACTTTCTGGACTGAATTAAAGAAAAAACATCTTTTAAGATTTTGTTTACCCAGTGTTCACCACTGAAATAGCAGGGTTTCAGTGATTTGCACAAATTTAGGGGTGTTTATTTCCACTGCCACTTGTTTGTGAGCACTCATGGAATGGGTGGCTTTGACTACTCTGGTGGAAACAACAGCAAGTGACAAAACCCCCAAGGGCAGATATGAATTAAATTTTGTATGTTGCTTGATTTGGGGTTTTCTAAGACCTGCTGTATGTGTGAGAACCAAAGCTTTTCTTTTTTCTTTTCTTGTATATTTTCGGGTGCTTATGGAGATTATCAACATTGTATATGACACAAGAATGCAAAGCAGGATACATCATGCAAAAAGCGCTGAGTTCCACTTTGGGCAACTTTACCAAATTCATCCCCACTCCCTTTCTGTTGGCTTCATAATCTTTTCTTGAGAAACAATTGCTTCTTCACATGGAAACAGGTATATTAGTGGCAGCTCCAGGCTCTATGCAGCGTATGATGCTGGAAGTTTAATTTAGACTTGGAGAAATGAAAAACTGTAGAAGAAAATTTGTGGGGGTTTTCATATATTGCAACAAACTAAACTATATTAACTTTATCCAATGACCTTTGTTCAGCCTGTGGTTTCATTTCTTGGAATTGCCAACACCAAAGCTAGAGAAATCTAGAGGAAGCCATAAAAGATGCTTCATAATGAATGCAGTCACCTCACCACATCGAGTTTCTCAGGATAATGATTAACTTTTTGTATTCTTCAGAATTTCTTTATTTCAGATTAGAACTCAGTTCCTTGAGGTGCAGACTCTTCTTAGTAAATATGCAGCTAATTTTGGATGTACAATAAATATATTAAAGCCATGATGGTTGTTTTATTTTCTTTTCAAGTGCTAGCAGGCCTTTTGGCATTCTGTAATTCCTGAACCTAGGTGTTACCATCTTTATTTTGACAACCAGAAATTAAAATAGAGAGGAAAGTTTAAGCCCAATGTTTGTCGTCACCCCTTGAATATGTAGCCACACTCTGACCACAAAACCTTCCTCCTCCATTGCACGTGGAGATTCCTGATGACTTCTTGGCAATAGAGTCAAGAATATAAAGCTAATGAAGACTTTCTGTAATGGTGATAAACAGATTTTTTTTTTCCCATTACTCTTAAATTTTAGTGAGGATTAAGCTCTGTACAGAGCCATGGAAGCCTGCAGAGCTTTAATTACTCAGCACTGGGAAAGCTTTGTTTTGCTGAATAGTCTTTCTTGATTTGGTGTGTTTCTGATTTGCCCTTGAAAAATTACTCACATGAAAAAAAATTAGACAAAAATAAAGCTGCAAAATTTTAATACACCTACAGTGAGTATTAATGAAATTCAATCAGAGAACAGTGAACATGTCTTAAATTAGCTAAAATATTCTGTATGTGATCCTGATGTTTTAATTAAAATATCACTGGAAGGATTCAGTTAGTATGGGAGTCAGTGGAAGTACTGAAAATTAACTGTGGACACAAATTCTTAGAGGAATGACAAAAATATTGAGAGCGTTGCTTGTCATTGTTTTAGCAACAGTCAGTGATTGTAACACATCCCTGTAGTGTGCATCATCTATTTTGAATGAGGCAGGTTCAGCTCTGCACTGTATTTTTCTCTTTTTCCCCTCTCATTGAGCCTATCGTGTCACATCCTAGAACAGCCCTTGGTTGGTCATTTCCTCCTTGCAGATTAATCTTCTGTCTTTTGGAAAAGAGAACAGAAATACAGAAATATAAATGCACAACACTCTGCTTTCTTTAGAGCTTAAAAGCAGGTTTAAGATTTATTTGGCTCTTGATTATCAGTTTCATGTTTTTTAGAGGTTGTTTTCATGTGGTCCTTGGAATCTGAGTTTCATCACATACGATCAGTTGATGAAATGATTGAGAGGAAAAAAGTAATGAACCAGCCTTTAAAAGCTGTACGTCTGCAAATCTGCAAATCTTAAAAGAAGCCAAACAAAAGCTAAACTGAAGGGTAGGACCCTTCTTGAAAGAAAATTAAATGGCTTTATAGATACTATTATTTTCTAAGAAACAATTTTTTTCTACTGAAAAGAAACTCTTTTCAGCAGTATAGTACATACAACTTCTGACAAAAAACTGGAAAGCAATTTAAAATTTCCCCAAAAGACATATGACAATATATTCCAGACCTCTGAAAACTGGGGTGATGCTGTGGGGCGCTTAATTATAGACCAAAGTTTTATCAAACTAAGAGAAATAGAAAGTACTGGACTAAGTATAAAGCTGCAAAGAATGTTCAGTGGTTTCATTCTCAGAGTGAAGTAAATTTTTTTATTCCTTTTTTTTTCCCTCAAGGCCAGCTGCAGGACCACTGATAAGAAGTGCTGGGGAATAACAGCCTTTGGGCTACTTGTTCCATTATCTTTGGATGAAGATGCTCTTGATTGTGGATGGATGCTACATCCACCTCTATGGAGACACAGGGAAAATACTTTTCAGAAGTATTTTAGACAGAATAATGAATGAGCATGCATTTTCAAAAGACTTTTCACTAAAGAAATAATGTCTTTGAGGGGGATCTGATGCTTACACCTATAACAAAGTGTAGGAACAGCCATCTCAAAAATCTCTCCCAGGTTTCCCAACCACAAAACTCATCTACAGAGTATGAAAATGCTTCAATTCACTCCCCACAGGCTAGGAGGGGATATTGCCTGGCCTCTGTCACTCCTTATGGCTGTGCCATCACACAGTGATCCAGGCCTCCTGGCTTCTCTTTCTCTCAGCACTCCATGGCAGAATCAGCCAACTGGAGAAACACCCCAAAACCAGACTTTTCCTAAACTTGAACCTGAACCTAAAATTCCTGTGAGTGGTATTCTGTATGTTAATGAACCCAGAATGCTTATGTGTTGAATTTTAAGGTTTCATTCACCTTGAGGTGTGGGTGCTCAAAGGATGTCTCACATTCAAGAGGCAAATGTCTCTTGCTGTTCTCTCTGAACTGCCTTCCACAAATTTTAGCTTTGCACTTCCTGAGGGCCACAGGGCTGGAAGCCCCAGACGATGACATCAGGTGGAGTCCATCATGCATGTCCTGATGTCATTGCTCAGGGGCAGGAATCATTCCAGTGACATGGCAGCCAGCCAAGGGCCATCCAGCTTTACCTTAAAGGCACCTGCACACTGAGAACTTCCCAAAATAAGCGTGCATCAACTCCCTGGGCTTGCCAAAAAGCAAATATCCCTAAGGGACATCCAGCGGCTTTTTTCTTTATCATCTTGTTCTTTTTCCTCTCCCTGTCCAGGCTTTTATTTTCTGCCCATCCTACCCTTTCTTAACGCTTTTCTCACTTCTAATGTGCTCGTGTCCCTTCCTCCCCACCCTCCCCCTGCTCAGCAGCTCCTGTCCTGCTCCTGTCCCCCGGGTCCTGCTGCTCACAGACCCCTCCATCCCCCTGCTGCAGATTTGAAGCTGAAGGAAGTGACAGGCAGAGTGGACAGCTGGAGTTTGTCTGACATGACAGCTTTCCCCTGTGCCAAATATTAGTATTGCTGCTGTGGTGGTGCAGCCAGATATAAAATACAGCCCCAGCCTTTCCCTGAAATATGCCCTATATAAATTCCAAGCCTTGGGTGAGAGAAAAGTTGACTATATTTGATGCCATCTTTTTTTCATGAACATACACAATCTATATATAATTTTTATATCCAAGCTTTCCTCCAGCCTTCCCAGTCAAAGCAGCAGCTCCTAGGCTCAAAGTGAATTGCACATATGTAACTTTTAAAGCCTGGTTGGTATTCTGTGGGAATTGGCAAATAATGACAGAAATTCCTGAACCATGATTTAGCACAACCAGACAGTCGCTATCAATGTTTGCTCTAATCAAGGTAATGAGTTAATCTATAGAGTCATAGAATCATAGAATTTTTTAGGTTGGAAAAGACCTTGAAGAACATCAAGTCTCCCAGTTAAATTTATTTTTAAAGGGAAAATGTTTAATTTACCTCTCTACAAAAACACTGAATGGGCTACAATGTTAAAAGCCAAGATGACTTGGACTTTACTTGTCACTAACTATAGATAGCTGCAGATATAATAATCATCATCATCATCATAATCAAAAACAATAACAGCATCTAGTTCTACTAGATTTAAAAAAAATTATCTGGTGTGTGAATGTGTGAAACCACACAAACTTCATCAGTTTCTGTTGTAACGCCTGCTATTGCTCATGGCTTGCAGCAGCAATAATCTGCCCTGTATTTGGCAGTATTGTATTTTTAGGTATTACAATTGTCATGTTCCAATGCCAAAAAGCAGGATTTGACTATTCTCTGATTAACAGTAATATAAAACAGCACATTAGTTTTATTTTACTTAGTTTACAGAATTCCACCACAAGATAAAACCGGAATCTGTCGCATTAAATAAGCATTGAAAATCTGGGCAAAAATCTCAAACCCATGAAACCCATGAGGGTGAAAGTTTTAACTTAAGATTACATGGTTTTCACAATTATTTTGGACTAATTTTAGGGTTGCTCCTGTGCCAGCCTGAAATTTCATGGGTCCGTCATGACTGATCTAAATGAATAACTAAAATACTGAAGATTTATTGCCATGAAAGGATTTCTGCTTTCCAAGTGATAAGAATGTTATGACATGTATTGATCTACTGAGGTGGTAGTAGTCACTGAAAGATGGATCTTCCCATTTAATTTTTTTTTGTTCTTTTTGTTATTATTATATTTATTGAGAACATGTCAGAACAATTGGCACAAGACCTTGAGATGCTGATAAACTGATCAGATGAGCATATATGTGAAGCAGTAGTTGATCAATGTATATCAACTGAGGTTGTTTGGACAAAGAAATGTAATACTTTCCATATCTCCTCTTAGAAATAAACGTAATACTCTATCTCACCTCCCGTGTATTTCCCAGTAATCACCTTCAGTTATTTTTTTCCCAATTAATTACAGCCTTTTGGATGATGAACAGAGTCCCTCTCAAGGGGACAGGAAGTCAGAGGATTGCTTGGAAAAATTCTCCTTCGAACAATGCAACCTTACATACAGATTATTTCTAAGCAGATTTTTTCCCTGTGTCACGCCCATTTCAATGTGTATTTGGAGACTCCAGAATTTATTCCAAGCTAGTTTACAACTAAATTAAAGGAGGGGAAGGAAAGACCAGCAAGAAGATTTCATGCAGTTTGTCAGTGTAAGCTCCAAGCTATTGAGGATTATTCCCTTGTTTTTGTGGGGGTTTTATGATCTTTATTGTGATTTAAGGAGGAAATTGCATGGGATTTTTTTTTCAATATTCTTTTCTCTTCTGTTTGTGTGTGCTCCTTTCCTCATTGTTCATTTACAATGCTCATTTGGAGAACACACAACAGGGGAAACATTTGGGAGCAGGGAAAGATTTTAATTGTAGTCTTCCAAGGACAATGACAACGAACATAAACCATTCTACATGAATGTCTCTGTTACAGCAGAGAAACTAACTGAGGAATAATGGGAGGAAAACAGAAAATATTTGCTGGAAGGCAAAATTGGACACAGGCCAGATCACAGATTTTGATAGGATTTTTTTTTTCCTTAAGCCATATACTAGCCATGCTACAAATATATCCCAGAGCAGGAATTAACTGCTTAAGAAGGTTGTGCTAATGGGGATGATTTTAAAGCATGGGAAGCTTTGCTGTTTGTGTTTCAACACCAGTAAAAGAGGCATCATTTGGAGTCCTCTAAAGTAAATCTTCATGCAGACATCTCCTGACAGGCATGAATATGTGGTGTGCATAAATAAATGCAGAAAGTGCAGCAGAATTCTTATGGAAAGTGCCACATTGCAGAGAATATATTTTAAAAATGCTCAAGGTAACAAAAGTGCATCACCCCCTGTGCTGTTTAGCTGCTCCTGGGATATTGGGGGAACAATTGACATTTCAGTGTTCCTAATTCTGTTGGGCCCCACTCCTGCTGTCACTGAGTTCAACTTTTGACCATCACTGGTAATTTCTCCCTTTAGAGTGGAGTTAAAAGCCTGAATTTAATTTAGACTGCTCTTGTGATTAAGTTCATTCAGTGTGGGCTTCACTTAACAGATGGGCCAGGGTTACCACATTTATTTGCATAGAAATTAGAATTGATCAAAACTAAATTATTGATTATTTCAAGTTGAAAAACACCCTCTTCAACCTTGCATTCTCATGGAGCACCTCCATGATAACTGATGAGCTGTTATCATTACAGAGCTGGTAAATAAATAATAAACTGGTAACATAATAAAAACATAATTAATAGGGTGGGATTTTCTGGTCATTTTGATCATTGTAGAATGGACAATAACTTTGAAGAACTCCCCTTTAAATGCTATGAAGACCTGATGATACATTCTGATATAATTTTAAACATTATTTGAGAATTAAAAAGGTTTGATTTTCTGCTTCACATTTAAAATGTGATTTTCCATTTAAAAATTAATTAGAAGTAGTCCTCCCTCTTAGTGTTTGTTTGTTAGTTTGGTTCTAGTGGTCAGATTAATTTATTAGAAGTCCCTTATAGCACTTTCCCACATTAAATTGCATTGAGTTTTCTTCCTCCTAACACTTCCAATTCTTTATCTCTAGTGATACAAAACTCCTCTTCCCTTGCCTCCTCTTTTTTCCTCTTAAATGCTTTTTATTTAAGGAACTCACGAACAATGGCATTTATTGGAGAGCTCTGAGAACAAAGTTTAATTCTCAGCTCTGCTGTGTGATCCCTTTATGACACTGAACAAGTTAGTCAGGCTCTCTGTGTGCTGTTCTCTATCTATAAAAGACAGATAATAGCACTTTCTTAACTGGCAAATCTTAACAATGTAGGTATTAAAGGTTATGTGTATTTCTGCTGAGGCATAGCCAGAACTTTAAAATATATACAATTTTTGAGGTAGGTTGAGAGCCATTTCCTTCCTTTTATTTATTGCTAACCTTGGCAAGGTTTTTCTTCTTGTTCTCTAAGAAATATGTGTGTTTTCAGAATTTGCTGCAAGTGCCATATCTGATCACAGGTATCAGAGATCCAGTTATGAAATGGTCTGATTTGGAAACTGCAGAAACAGAATTCCAGGGTCACTTTTCTGCTACTTAGTTTCCATCTGAGGGGAGTCTGTACAGATGGGTATCTTGCTGGAATTCAATATCCTGAATATTACTTTGATTTTCTTTGGGTAGAGAGGAAGAAGCTAAGTTCATTAGTATCTGCTTTCCTCCAAACCTCTCCTGCAATGACTTTCCTTTGGTTTTTCAGGTAGGTGATTTCTTTTTTGCCTTTTGAGCCACATTCAGGTCACCCAGCTCCCTAGTAATTTGAATACCAACAAACTGGGTCTTTCTGACAGCCTGAGCTTGACAGGCTGCTCTAAGTCCCTCCACTGAATTGTTGGTCTGTCATGTTATTTCCCCTGGAAATGGTATAAGAGCTGATAGCAACCTGAAAACCTAAAAATAGAAGGGCAGAATAGGCCTTGGAATATGTAGCTGGTATTTTATCATCTTGGCTCCCTCTGCCAATGCATGGTGCAATGTGATAGCTTAAAATAACTAAGTACCATTCTTGTGCCAAAAATATAAAATGTCATTCAGTATTACAGGATCCATTTCAGCCATGGACACACTCCTCACACTTCCTTCAGCATTTTTCCCAGCACAGCGAATTCCAAACACTGTCAGAGTGAAAACTCTTGCAGGTAACCAAATTTATCTAATCCAGAGAGACAAATTTATTAAATGAGGCCAACACATTTTTCTCCAGCTGCACCCCTGGGTTTGATCCTTCTAAACTCTCCACATGGCCTAAGATCTTTCATGGTCCCTACAACAGCTGCTTTGTCTTTCCACCACAAGTCAGAAACAGAGTTAAAGGATAAAATCTGCCTTGCCAACTTGTACTTTCTTACAGCCACAGGCTAATTTTTGTTGTTCTGGGGAGTAGTGATGCGTATAATGCATGTACAGTAGATTTGATGAGCTGGAGGCTTCTGCTTCAGATGGTGTTCCTGGAGTTGTTTTGCGGCTTTAGTGCAAGTGAAAGGTTTCCTCTTTTTGGCAGAATGGGTGTCACTGCCGTAGATTTTAGATGCCTCTCCTGAAAAACGCATCATGTGCTGGAATTACTCTATAGAAAACCAAGCTGCAATTTTTAATCTAAAAGATACAGAATTGTGCCAGCATTTGTTTTCCAGTTTGCCCAAGCTGAAATGGGCAAAACCCAGCTTCAGTGCTGTGGTAAGAACTAGAGAGGGGAATGGGAAGAGTAAACCCAAAGAGCTGTAATACAGGTTAAATGAGATAGAGGGATTGTTTTAGCTCTCTAAATATCACACTCACACCCTGATTCCTCATTGCTCTCCCTGTAGCTGCCACAAGAGCCCTTCCAACTGTTGGGGACTCTGCTCTCACTCTGATCTGGGGGAAACACAATCATGGACACCTCAGGTGTGTCCCTGTGGTGCAGGGGGACAAGGAAAGGAAGAGAGGAATTACTGCTGCTGCTGTGGGACAGGTGGTTTGAACACTTTTATTCAGTTCTCTGGTGCTTGAGAGGCTTGATTGAGCTCCTCCTCATTCCATATTCTGACCCTAATCCAGTCTGGGTTTTCTCCCATTCCTCATTCCAGCTACAATCACATCCGTGTTTTTCCCCATTCCACATTCTGGCTCTGATCCAGCCCAAGTTTTTTCCCATTCCCAATTTCGGGCCCTGCCAAAGGTTTTTTAGTTTGTTTAAACTTTTCTTTCTCCTCTTGGAAAAGCATGGTTGTCTCTTGCAACTGACAGGTGTTTTTCTGTAGTAAGAAAAGAGCTAAGAACTGGACAATGCTTATTTTATCATGAGAAATAATTAGTGTATGAGAGAGTTGGGCTGTCATCAATTTTTATGCCCATGATAAAGCAAAATGAATTGCTAGAAAATGAGCAAAAGTAACATTTAGAGGGTCCTGTGCCTTGTGTATTATTGATATCTTTGCCTTCAGATAGTTCCCCTCAGATCCTCACTTCATCCTTTTGCCTCTCATTTCAATTGTTTTGGAAGTGCCAAAAGCATCTTGTTTGATTCAATAAATGTTTTGTCAGTCATAAGCAGATTGTTTGCAGAGCTGCAGTTCTCTTAGGTATGTGTTTATGAAGTACACAAGCCTGTTAGTGATGTTTTTTTTTCTCTATATTCTCTTGTGTTTTGTATTTCTGTAGAGCTGAGCAGAAACATCGTACCGTGATAAAGTTGGGCTGGTGGCTGACTCACCTCACTCCTCATCCTCCTGAGCTGCAGTTTTCTCTGTTTGCCTTTTTTGCTCAAGTTTGGCAAAGGCAGTGTGATTGTGCACTTCACACGTTGTGCTCCCAAGGTAATGTTATGGATCTCCATCCTGCCAGGAATGGGGATTCAGTGCTACCCTGGGCTGAATATTTGGGTTGTCAGAAGTGTTTGAAGGGTGGCAGGATGGTCATTTAATCTCATAAAAACGCATGTAAAAACCAGTGAAATAAAACACAGGACAGAGGCAAGAAGTGATTCATTAAGGGTGGACAAATTGGCTTTCAAAAGACAAAGTAACTGCTCTCCAGAGGGATAATACAGCAAGTTGCTGAGCAGTCTGGGTTGAATGCAGAAAAGGATTTAATTGTGTGCTTGATTTTAAATATTCAAGTAGTCCTTTAGCTTTACAGGGAAAATCCATGTGTGTAAAGTAAAATAGAATAGAGTCTTCACACAATTAAACTCTTTATCTTGCTCCATTTCCCTGAATTTTGCTCCAAGGCTTCCAAGCCATGATTCCACCTTGGAGTGATCTTGTATTTCATAGCCCACAAATGTTCTCAGCTCTTGGTTTCAAGTCTCAGCTCCTGTCTAGGGAGTTTTGGGATATTCACATACAGCATCCCCAGGATGAAGTATACACACACTGAAATAGCAGCAGAAAACTGCTGGTTTTCACAACAAATCCATTCTCTGTCCTTCTCAGGGCAGCAGTTTTCAGCTTTTCAGTGGAGAAAAAGAGGGCTGTGGGAAAGGGCTCCTCACTAAGGACAAAGGTTCTGCTGTAAGTGAATATATACATTAGCAATTAGCTGCTATATGATGGCTAGGAAAACTCAGAGAGAAGTTTGGGATAATAAGATGAGTTCAGGAAACTGTTTCTGAAAGACCTTAGGGCCAGATTCTAATTAGCAAATGACAAAATAGTTCAGAAAATAAGACTAGTACTGTAAGAATCTTGCCATAGTCAAAGCCCACCATCAGCAAAGATGCTTAATTATCCTGCATATGATAATTCCCTTGTGGAGTTATATGATAAGTATAAAGGGCATTGAAGTCAGAATTACCCTGAAAGTCTTTGGCCTGAAAAGCAGAAGTAGTGAAAGAAAATATAACAATGAAAACAGTTTGAAACAATTTGCATCTTTTCAGTAACTCCATTTTAACCACTCTGTAAACAACACGGCAGGAAAACAAGTGAAGAAACTGTGGGCTGGAGTCTCCTCTCTTCTACATGAGCTTAATTGTGTTTCATTAGTCCTGATTTTAATTATTGCAAGCAAAAATGAAGCCAAGGCTTGCTGCCTCTTAAGCTGCTCAGCTCAGATCCATGCAATTCTTTGGAAAGAACAGGAGCAAAGCAATCTTTGGGGAACATAATACAACCCCTGAACTTTGATCTCAATCAAGGCATTCTGAAAAGAAACAATAATGTCATAACTCCTTGAAAGCTTACAACACCAAAAATATAAAACCTCCATCAGAAACCTGCCCACGAACACTGAGACATAATTCTCCTGACCCCACAGCACTGCTCCATATGTTGTATATACTAAAGAGAAAAAATGGGTTTTATTTGTACCTACACTCTCACCAATTATAGCTGAAGTTGTTGGCTCCCTGTGTGTTGTCATTGACACAGATGGATAAAAACAGATACAGCGTGTAAGGGAATATTATAACTCAGAGCTCTCGTGCTGCACCGCAGACTGGATTTAAATTCCTCGATACCTCTTAGCTTGAAAAGTTCTCTGAGAAATAACCTCACTGATTAAGGTCTGTGTAAAGTAAAATTTCCAGCCTTTGTGTTGGCATTCAGGCTGGAAGGCACAGCAGGAGGAGATGATCCCATAGTATTTCTCCAGGCAAATCTTTCCATGACAAAACCTTCATTTCCCATATATATTTATATAAACTTACTGCTGTTTCTCTGACATTCCAAACACAAAGTGATATCTGTAATAGGACACAGATCCTTGGTTTATTTATTTATTTACACTACATTAGGCAAAACAGAAATGTGAGTTCTTCTCACCAGAGCTGTTGAGCATCACTGAGGACATGGGGGTCTTTATAGAATTAACTCAGCCATTCTACAGATTCCTCTGCCCTCCCTGTGGTTCTGTGGGATTAAAACACATCCATTGACAGCTGTCTCATTATCTTCAAATGGCAATGCTGGGATTTATTACCAAAATAAGTTAAAAAAGAGTGTTGAGGTTTAACTATGACTTGGTTGCCATGAATGTTTTTCAGTGCTCTTTGCATTTGAGCCAACAGAGGGGAGATTGCAGGAGGCAAAAACTGCTTTGATCCTGCTCAATGCAACATAATTGCAGGGTCACACTTTAGGTGTTTGCTCTCACTTTGTTCATAAAGCTGGAAATGCTTTTAGGAGTTGGTGCTAGTGCTGGAGGGAGGCAGTTGACCTGCCAGCCTGTGGAGATGGAAAGGCCACCCCAGCCCATGCACTTGGAGAGCACTTAACAAAAAATCTCTGCTTTGTGTGGGCATGAATGTGGGGGCATTTTTGTGCGCTGAAAAAACATCAGTTTCCATTAAGAGTTCCCAGAAAATCCCTTATGTGATAAGATTTTAAACATTAAAATTTGTGTATCTACACCAATCCTGCAATGATCTGACTTCTCTGATGCTCTCTCTTCTATTCTGTCCGCAGACAATGCCACACTGTTATTAGAAAGACAAAGGGGGGAAAAAGGAAAAAACCCAAGGACATTTGATGATGAATTCTAAAATCAATTTCTACCCTCCTGTCCTCCCCCCTTCAGACACTGAATTATTCAATGAAAAGATCTGAGGCACATGAAGCACATTACAAAGGATGATGTCAGCCAGGGTCTCCATCACCACAATTTTCTTGTTTTTTCTTTCACAGACTGACTAAAACCCAAACTAGCCATGTTATTTGATGGAGTTGAAAGAAGCAGAAATTTCCAGGAGCAGGTAAAACAGTGTTTGTAATTAAAGATAAAGTAACTTCCTTTGGAGTTTTTAATTGCAATACAGAGGGAAAGTGATAATACAGCATGAGCAAGGGGTCTAGAGAGTGTTTTACTGATGGAGGAATCTGTGATGCCAAACTGGTGGCAGCAATAGTGGGTCACAGGAAGAAGGAGGAGTTCCTGGGCAAAAATCTCATTTAGACATTAGTGCATTTTTGGGTGGAAACTGTGGGCTGGTAGATCTCCCCAGGAAGTGTGAACAGGGAATGTCCTGTGTGCTGAACCAGGCTTTGAGTGCCACATTTCTGTGCTGGTGCCTGTTAGTGCAAGTGAGCTGGGAATTAGGGAACTTGGGTCTCTCTGAATTGTTTCCATTAAAAAAATCAATTGTTTATTGATTATTAGTGACAGCTCATATTGATTATGTGTTTTTACTCCATTAGGTATTGCTTTGGCACGTGTTTTTCCCTTCTGAGGAATATGCCAAGCCCTTTTCCACACTGAGCTGTGAATTTTGGATAGTGTCTCTTTGCTTTGCACTGTGCAATAATTTGTGTTTTCCTGTGGCTGCACAATCCTCTGGCTGTGCATCTTTGTGTGTAGTATCACTTCCTCTGTTTCAGAGAAACAATTATTTGAGATTTGCAGAACTATCCACAAACCAAACAGCATTTACCCCTTCCATTAGATGGAAAGTGGTTGCAGTCACCTTCTGCTGAATTATTGAGCTGAGAGGTCACAAGTAACAAATCCAATAAAAACCCATTTGCTTTAGGACTATTAGCACATTTTGGAGATAATTATATTATTTTTCAAATATTTCTAGTTATTTATTTTAGTTGCACGGTCATGCAGTTCAACTTTCAGCAATGGAAAGTATAGGAAATTTCTGTTTGTTCCAGTTGTTTCTGTAGATTTCAGGGGAATTATTGATAAACAGAGCACTTGTTCTGGTAAGTCAAGTTAGGAGAGCCTGTGAAATACAAAGCAGTGCTAAAAGAGTTGCTCTCCACATTATCCAGTTGAGTTTCTAAGTGGTAACACATCCTCTCATCTGTGATGCTGTAACAGCCCTTGGCTTCCACTGCCATCAGCGGACACACAATGGTTTATCTCACTTAAAGATACCTCTGGTGTGTTTTAAATACATTTTAAAAATGATTTGACTTAGATATTTCCTCTGTTTTTATTGTGTTTTGATATTAGGGTCTGTTATTAGAAATGTAGAGATATTAGATCTCTAGGTAGGCCCCATTTCATGGAATGAGGAAGATATAAAAATGTATTTGATTTTTTTGAGTTTGCTTTATTTAATATGAATTGTTCTCTGTATTCCTAGTGCTGGGAAGATAGAAACTTGCTAGTGAGCTCTCTGTGAAAGTCAAATACATTTATGAAAAGCAGGCAATGTTCTGTGTAAATTATTGGATTTTGGCTGAAAAGCTGGAACTAGAGATGCACTAGATTTACTCAGAGGTGGGACAAAGCCCCATCCACTCATCCTGCAGATCTAAAAAAGATTTAATTTATTGTTTAGGCTCTATAATTTATGGTTTAGGCTCTATCCCCCAGTGTAGCCTCTGTACTGGTGTCTGTGCTGTCATGGCCACTCACAGGAAGGGCTCTGCTTTTCCTGCCACCTTCCCTGGAGGACAACCATAAATATTGTGGGGGGTCTGCAGAAATAAATATTTCTTTAAGCCCAGATAAATTAAGGAATAAAAATTCATGAAGTGCAGGTATGGTCCACAGTCAAGTCTGTAAGTTTAGTGATAAATTTTGGGGTTTACCAGGGTAAATTGCTGCCTGAATTCAGAGCTGCATTTGCTGCACAAACCAAGGTCCCAAACATGGGAGGCTGGTTTAGCTTAAATCAGGCTCATATATCAGTAAGAGCATTGTTAATTGACTACAGAATCATTTATAGCCACTTACACAGTATCAAGGACTCTGATACTAAATTTACAAGTTTGTTTATCAGGCTGGTGAACAGGAAAACTCTTTACTTGGAAACTCTTGCAGTTTTTAGTGAGTTCATTGATATAAAGCTGCCATGTCAAATTCTCAGCTGTAGACTCCAGTTCTGCCTAAGAGAATGAATCTGTGCCAGTTTGCAGTGTCTGAGACTTTGGTCCCATGAGTCCATTTTTAGATTCACGTTTTGACTATAATTGTATTTTAAAGTGTAAGACAGAATATTATGTGGCATTTTCTTCTACTCTGTTAAAATGATCCCAGTATAATGGAAGCAGGAAAAAAAAATCACTTACTTAGGCAGTTTCCAAAAGTGCAGTTCTGCAGAAAGGAGGGAAGTGAGTATTTATATTTTAAAACGTTGGTAAATTGTCAGGCAACGGAGCACAGATGGAAGAAGAAAGGGAAGCAGGAATTTCTGCACAGCTTTAGCAATGAATCTGTATTTGTGGGCACTGTGCACACTTGCACTCCTGATGCACAGCCAGCTCTGTGCTCTGGCAAAAATGGTGTGGGTTTGGGAAAGTTTGGCCTTGCATTGCACTCACTTGACTGTACTTAACTGTGCACACATCAAAACTTTTACTCTGCTATCTAACAGAAAAATGACTTTGAAATATACCCAGTCATCCTTCTTGGATATATATGAAGATGAAGATAATGTCAAGCATTTTGGTATATTCATTTATAAATAATTCATCCAGCAGCACACAGTTATTTATTATTATTATTATTATTATTAATTATGTGTGTATAGCTAGAAAAGACAGGAAGGCTGTACTGCCTCATGAGAGATGCTTAATCTTAAGAATTTGGTTAGACCAAGATGTGTGATATGAGAAAAGGAAGACAAGCAGTGATAAATAGATCTGATGACACAAAGGTTTTAATAATGTTGATGGGGAGAAATATCATTTGTTTGAGATGATTGCCTTGGGAGCAGAGGCTACAGCGAGTTCCCCTGGCAGGAGCTGAGCCTGCTGCTCTCTGTGAGCTGGGGCTGTTCAGGGCAGCAGTGTCCATCAGAGCACATCTGGACATTTGAGTACTAAATCTACATTAGAGCACATCTGGCTTGGCTCTGCAGTCTCCAGGTGGCCAGGGCAGCTGACTTGGGCAGGAATGTCAGGAAAGGGGCAAGAGGTGCTGTCCAGGGTTGGAGCAGACACCCAGAGGAACAGGCACGGGCCCAGAGGCAGCCCTGGGTGAAAACAGAATTCCTGATCTCACTTTATTTAGCTCTCTGAGAGAAAAAAAAAAGGTATGGAAGCAGAAAACAAAGATGCAAAGAGAAGCTTCACAGCAATAAACCACTCTCAGACAATATTTTGCTTTTATATTCCCCCTGCAATTCAGAGATGTCACAAACACCTCATTGAAATTACATCAAATGTAATGCTGTGATTTACTTCTGGCTTAACTCAAGGAAAATATTTACATTTCATGACAGAACTGAGTAAAGTCTTAATAAAAATTAATCTCTGCAGAGATAATTATAAAATCTACTTGCTGTGTTTAGACTTTTAGGAAAGCATGTAAGGAAATAAACTGAACCTAGTGCTGGTGCAAAGTTATTAATCCTGAATTCTGCTTTGTGCATTAAAAATGGAGTACTATGGGACTAATGTACTATAGGAGTACATTCCCTTTGGGAACTTGATTTGGTCCTGTGCAAGAATCATTGAAAACTTTTCCAAATGTAACTAAAAGCAATAAAATATTTCAATGTGGTTTTGTCACATTTTATCAACCTTGAATGCTGTCCTGGGCATTAGAATTCCCTGTGCCCAACCCCTTCCAGTGCCCTTCCCTCTGTGGGAACACCCACAGGTCCTGCTCTGCACACTCTCCTTGTACCTATAGATGGGGCAAATAGCTGTAAATCCATTCCTAGATAAGTGAATTTGAGTTCTAATCAATTAGACTCTGTATTATGGTTTCTAGGCTTTTGGATGAAATATTATTTAATGCTATTATAATGTTGTAATGCAGTTATTATAAAGAAGGTTTTGTATTTAAAATTAATTCTGTGTTCTAAATTCAGTTATTCAGTGTTTTGGACAGGTTATGGCTTTTTTTCACACCACTACCACCATCCCTATTTTTCAGTTAGTCATATTTGATAAATCAAATACTCACAATGTCCCTAATTTTCCCTTTTTATAAGGAAAGTGTAGCTCTGTGTCTGAAAATGGTGCAGCTGCTAAATGGCTGAAAGCTTGCCACAGTCTATCAACAGGAAAATAATAACAGTTTTCCTTCTTAGCAGCCTAGGTGTTGAAACTATCCCCAGCTTCATTAAAGCATACTATGGAAATAATTTTCTAGTGGGAGATATAATGAATGTGTGAGGCGTTTTTACAACTTGCAGGAGGCTATAAATTTTTAGAGAGCTTTTATTATTATTTCTATGCTGTAAGTCACATTTTGCTGTATGTCATAAAGGTTTGAATACCAAGAATGCTTTGTAATTACTCAGAAAAAAAAAAATTGACTCATTACATCTTAGATAACAAAAGAAGTGCAGTGTTTGAGCAGGATGTTTACCAGTTCTACTCATTCCAATGGGCCTGGGCCAAGGGCAAACTGTTCTAAAGCTGTAGCTGTGTAAAGCATCCTTTGCTGTTTGAGTGCACACAAACAATAACAGGATTTGTCTGAAAGTGAGGGCTGATGGGATTCAAGGTGAAAGTGTCCTTTCTAAGGATGTGTTTTACATAGCAAGACATCCATCTTTTGTTTTGTTCTAAAAGCTCTGCACTCACTTCTGCTTTGGCAACATGGTCACTACCTTTTCCTCCAGAAATATATGCACATATGTGCAGTAAAACAGCCAACAAAACTTGGGTCCTCCTTAATAAGCATTAATATCAATATTTTAACACTCTTCTGAAATTTTCTAACAGATAAGAACACAATAGAATAACTGCAGTGTCAAATATTCAGGATAAGTGTGTGAGGACACTGAATGCCCCAGGTCTCTCAGTGCTGCCCAGGTCTGAGGTTGGGCACCCTCCTGCCAGCAGTGGAAAATGAGCCCCTGCCATGCTCCTGGGCCATGGGGAGGGCTCAGGCTCCTGCCTCTGCCTGGAGGAGAGGTCTCCTTTAGATCTTCTCATGGAGAAGGTTTAGAGCTCTTCCCTGCTCAGTCTGCTCAGGGTGCTGAATTCAGAGCACACCCCTGCAAAGTGGGTTTGCTGTGGTGTGGGTGAGGAGGGGCCACCACCCGGCAGGGACAATAGAAGTGTGATCCTTGTGAGAATGTCCTGGAGACTGAAGGGTACTCTGTGTGAAACCATTCTCCTTGGAACACACTTTGTGAATGGCACATGCTGATCTTGTTCTGTCTCCAAGGTGTTTGTTTTTATCTTTGCACGGATGCCTGAATATGCTGGCTCTTGTTTTCAAGGTGCTGTTATCATTTTCTGAAGCTGAGAAGTAGTACTTTAAAAACAAAGTGAAATTTAAGAGCCAGATTGAAGCCTTCCTTATAAACCTGTTTGGAAAATAGAAGACAAACTACTTGTTTGTTAAAAGCAATTTGTTATATCATGTGTGTGACCCCTTATAATCCACCATCTGCAGTAAACATCCTTTCCAAACTCTCATTTATTTGAAACAAACCTAAAATAAGTGTAGCAATATTTTTTAACAAGTTACTGCCTGTCACAGAAGTTCCAAGCCCAGCTGAAGAGGAGGATTTGATGCTGCCAGGCCTTATATGTCAGAACAGGCAGTTGTAAATACACCATGAGCTGATCTGTGTCTCACTTTAGGGCTTGGGAACAGCAAGAAGTTGCTTCTCTTCCAAAAATTACACCACTGGGCCTTGGCATGTAGAAAAATGAAAATGATCTCAGCCTTATACACTCTTAATGTGAGTTGGTACAAATGAGCCACAGAGATCTTTATTTCACTTTCACATCTGAGGCTTTAAAACTGATTTTTTCCCCCTACTTTACAACAAAAAGAAGGAAAGGAAGGTATTTGTGTTGCAACATGTAAATTCCTGCCAGCCAAGGATGAGATAGTCTGATCAGTCAAGGATATTTGTCCAAATGTGAGTGGATTTTGCTTTATCTGCTGATGAAAAAAGCACAGTGGTTGGATAGGAAAAAGTAGTAATAGTGATTAAAAAAAATAAATTAATATTGTAGTGTATAATCCTTACCCAAAATGAGAATTTATCAAAGAGATAGTGAGATATTTGGTTTTTAAAATATGTAAATAATTTTATGCCAGTGAAGTACAGGTTTTCCAGGGAATGAGAGAGAACTCCAGGGTCAGCAAGTCGGCATGATGGGTCCTCAAATGTGATAGGATGTCACTCAACAGTTCCATATTGCAAATGAACTCTTTTCACCAGGTTAATGATTTTTATCTTATTTTTTTATTTATTTGTTTACATTGCAGCATATGGGAAACCATTGCATCCTCAGCATTGCAGGTATTTTTGCTGTTGAGTGTAGCTGGGAATATTTCCTCTATGAATCATAGAAAGCGAGGCTGCAATGATGGGTTTTCCTAATGGCCCTGCTGAGGGGTTTTTTGGCAATAACAATGTATCTGCACACATCTGTATTGCTGCCTACTTAGGGCACAAAAAGCTATCATTACATGTGATGGAACATCAAACAACTATTTCATTAATGGTCCTATTATGAGGAAGCACAGTGACATTAGAATACCAGCATGGTGTTACTATAGATACCTGATTTCTCTGGAACACTGGTGTTTTCATAAACTCACATGTATCTGTCTGTGTTTTATATATAAGTATAAATGTGTTTGTAGATACATTTCCCTCTCATTCAGGGAGGAAAATCTTTGCTTTTCAAGTATTTAGCACACTTTAGTTCATCATTATCCAAAGGGCACTACACAAGCTGTATGTGAATGGCTTCAATTAGATGAGAGTGTTGTAAATGTAAATGCTCAAGAGAATAACTTTGTAATTCATCTTATCTAACAGGCAGCATATTTACTGAAGACTCTCAGATTTCTCTGGTCTGTTTTACACATTTGCACTATAATGTTTCCCTGTTGAAAGCAAGAGTTTGAGGGAGGCCAGGTTTGGGTGTGATCACTTCAGCTGAGGCACTGAAAATTGTTTTAAATGTGCTGGAAAATGAAAACTGTGAGTAATTACCATTCTCTCCCTAAGTTGTGCTCAGACAATGTGTATTCAAAGCATTTCACAAACAGTAATTGGTTCTCACAATTTGTGTGGTTTAGAGAAACATGGGAATATTTTCCTGACCATGTGGTAAAAAAAAAGTGACAGGGACTGCATGATGTGCCTGAAAGGAGGTGGGGAGGGTCATGCAGTAAATCAGTGTGAGATGAGATGTTGAGCCCTATTTGTGTGCTGTAATCACTGGATCTGCTGCCTCTGGGAAGAGATGATCACCACTGGGATCAGCCATGCATCACTCCAGTGCTGCTCTGCATTTTCCACAGGAGTTGGTTTGGTTGTTGCTATATGAATGTTTTTAAGACACGGTTGCATTTAGAGATAAAAGCACGTCCCTCAGTACCAACATGCTACATAGTGATATAAAAAACTGCTGGCTTCAGTCAGGCAGTTGGATCTGACCTTACTCATTAACTCTGTAACAGGAAAAGAGAGGAGAATTTGTCCTCCAGCTAATGAGAAAGCCGTGGAGTCCAAATTGTCTCTGATTCAGTACATACATTCTCTGGAACCTTGACTTTCTTGTCTTTGAAGCTTACTTGCTTTGTATTTCTGCTGATTTTTCTCTCCCCTGTCTCTTTCCCAAAAATTGTTATAAAAATGATGTGGCAATTTCTAATGTGAAATATCGTCAGTGTGCGCAGCCGATGTCTGCAGCGTGCAGAGATTTACGTTCTCTGCATCTCTCTGACCTTGAAGTCATTTTGTTCTCGTGCTGTCACTTGGAGTCTGCTCTGTGAGATGCTGAGCATCCCTGGCAAGCTCTCTCCACTTGAGTAGAGCCAGTGTTTTGCAGGATTAGCCCCCTCGCTGAATCCTCCTCCTGAAAAATTCCACCGATAACTGTGTGCACTGGGGTAGGATCTTGGTCAGGAAACTTTCTCTGCTTCTCCACCTAAGCCATGGAAAGGAGCAGCTCTGTCAGCAGTTCAAAGCAGCTCATTTTCTTTTGAACACAGCTTGATTGGGATGAGTTGTGTGGTAGTTTTGTGATGCAAGGAAGAGCCATTTAGAGGTAGAACTGTTACCAAGCTCCCTGGAGAGAACAGTGGGGATGAGTGTCCCTGTGTTCCAGTGCAGGACACAATTGCAAGTTTGTTTATCTTTCAGAGGGTACGTGGCAGAACACAGAGAAATATGTTATGTAATTCAAACCTTTATTCCAACCCTTATTCTTGCTAGTTAAAAGTTGTGACATTAAAGCAACCATGTCACCTTACTCTTACTTAAAATCATTTCCTTTCAGAAGAAAAGCAAGGCCTCAGAAGTTGCATGGAGCAGCTGTTCTTCATAGCCTGCACTTTACCCAAAGTCAGGCAAGATAGGGAAGATCAAACTCCATCACACTTACATGTACAAAATGTAAATATTTTGTTTACAATTAATTATACCTTTGTGTTCTGTATCACTGCTGAAACTTGGGGACCTGAAAAATGAGAAAGACAATATCAGTTTGGATGATAGCTAAGATTAAATTCAAGGCGGCTCCTTACTGAGATTTAGTTATACTCCTCTCTAAATGCTACCATTTCACACAAAATTGGCTTCTCTTTGGATTAATATATTTGAAAATTAAGTTGATTTATAAGCAATTTTCTCCTCATTTAAACAGCGACCTGCAAGTGTTTCTCCAGGGATCAACCAGGATCAGAGAAATTATGTGTTGTTTGAGTTGTTCACTGGAGCAGAATCCCTCACAAACATGTGCATATGGTGCTGGGTGCTTTAGGGATCACACTAATACGTTTACCTTGTTGTACATTTTTCTTCTCATCTTGAACTTGTATGTTGTCCTTACTAGGAATTAAAAAGAAAAAAAAACAAAACAAAAAAAAGCCCAACAAGATATTGCTAATTTGATGGCTGCAAAAATAATATATTCCTTTTTATTAAAGTCTCTGCATTGAAAGTGTAAAATGTGCAAATGCTGAGTGCATCTGACGGGTGCCCTGGTCAGCTGCTTAAGGAGAGTTGGCAATTCCCCACTGCAAAATCAGAGGAAACTGGGCAGTTAAATTATCCTCCCTAAAGCTTTGAAGTAATGAGAGAGTATTCTCTTTATCCAGTCAATATTTAAATGCTGGCTGTATTCAGAAACCACAGCCATATGTCATTTGAGAGTCAGACAGAAAATAACTGAAAATCCTAAATTGTTCTCTGAGCAGCAGAATTAATGGGTCGTGATTTCCTAAATTTCAGTTCCTTAAGACATTTCAGTCCCTCCAAACTGTGTTTTCATCTGTTGGTTGCCATACCATGAGGCCCCTGTGGAAATGCAAGGCTGTCTCTGCCCTGCAGAGCCTTCCTGTACTGGGGCATCTTCCTGCACATGGAGCTGGGGGTCAGCCTCTCCTCCCAGGAATAGAGGACATGGTCTGAAGCTACACCAGGAGAGGTTCAGGCTGGATATCAGGGTGAATTTCCTCAGAGAAAGGGTGATTAGACACTGGAATGGGCTGCCCAGGGATGTGGGGGAGTCACCGTCCCTGGAGGTGTTCAAGGAACACCTGGATGTGGCACTGAGTGCCATGGTCTGCTTGACAAGGGAGTGTTGGGTCACAGGTTGGACTCGAAGATCTCAGAGGTGTTTTCCAACCTAAGTGACTCTAATCCTCTGATCTTACTCAGTTTGTGTGCCCATCACCCACAACCCAAACCTCAGTGTTGTCGGGAAACGACGGCAGCGAAACGAGATTTAAAAACTCGTCAGTATAATTCCTCAAACGATCTAATCAGTGCTACTGCTCTCTAGTGCTATTGCTGTGTCTGCTGCAAGGTAATTCCCAGCCATAACTCATCCAAGCTGCTCCTGCTCTGCACCTTTCCCAGGGCTCTGCTGGATAATTGCTGCCGTGTCGCGAGCACGCGGATGCTCGCTGAGCGCAATCACAGCGGGACCGGCGCTCGCTGCTCGGCTACCTGGGGGGATAATGCATGCCCCAAAAAAGGAGTTTAATGAAAATGTTTCGGATATCAAATTCAGCATCAGGGATGCTTAGAAAAGCACTTAGCTGTAGAGTAAGGGCAGCATAATACACTAAGCTGTTGTAGGAGAGGTCAAGGTTTAGAATTCCTCACCTAAGTTTCATGAAGAGTAAATTAAAAATAGCTATAAAAAGAAAAGTCATGAGGAAACAACTCCAATTTTTTTGCATGTTCCAAAGCTGTAAGAAGCTTGTTTTCATTATTGAATATGTTGTCTAATTAATATAATGAAATGGTATCAAACATTGCAAAATGAGTCCACTGATTTGATAGTTATGAATTATCTAAACTTTCTGCAAAATATCTATTTACTCTCCATATAAATAATTCCACTGTAATCACAGGAAAGGTTATTCATGTCTCAAAACTCCCTGAAGGCACAGGGTGAGATTTCCCAGGCAATTCCCTAGGCTTATTTCCCTACTGGAAAACTAAAATTAGTAGTCAGGTGCCCAGATGTCAGATCTGAGATCAAAAGGAAGCATTTCATTGTCAGGTGCATGATTACATTTAATGGTAATAACCCTACACAAAACCTCTCTCTGGAACAAAGCCGGTTTTATTATCCCACTGTTGATCCATAAGGATCTGCTGCTTCTGCCACTTCTGGACCAAACTGTGCTATGAGGAACCTCTTTGGGGTAAAAAGAAGGGATTTACAATCTTAACTAAAAGATCAATTATTGACAGCTTTTCCATGGATTGCAGGTGAAGTGATTCACCAGTGCCTTCTGCTGTTTTTTATATCCATCTCTAATTATTGCAAGACATAAGAAAAGAAAATAGGGAATGACACCCTTTATTTGTAGGAGGATTGAATTTATGAGTGAAGTTAGGAAAGGATATGAGGTTCAGAGTTATTATTTGAAGAGAAAAGTTAGAAAATAAAAAAGAATGAAAACTGGCTGGGTAGGGTTAAATTTAGTCTCAAAGTCAAATATTTAAACCTGAATGAGGTCAGGCTCATTAGGCTTTGAACAGGTCATCTCCTGCTTTCTGTGAGGAGAACAGTGCTGTTCCCTGGTGCTCCAGGAGAAGAATGTGGGCAGAAAGAAACAGAGAGACAATGAAATAACAGGGAGAAAGCAGGCATTGCTGCCGAATAATATTTCCAAATTTCAGAAGCTGCTGATACTCAGGTCAAGAGCAAGGGAAGAAGAAAAAATAACTCAAAAGCCAAGAAAACTGAAGGCTTTATTTCAGGCCTCAAAGTTTGATTTCACTATTCCTGATATTTAAAAAAAAAACCCTTTTTCCCAGTGTGCAGAATTTCAAATGGCTGCTTTTGAAGGTCTAGTGCTTCTCATTCAATTCAAATTGCAGAGTCAGGCAAAATGTGCACACACCAAAAGAGGCATTTATTGAGGAGAGAGACAGGGCAGGGACTCCTGAAGGAAGTCAGGAGACAGAGCTGGGACAGCACCATGGCAGATCCCCTGGTGAGGAAGATGAGTCCATTCTCCAGCTCCCAGAGCATCACAGAGACCCAGCTAAAACTCTGGTCAGGACAGGCCCTTCAAATCCAGGGTTTCTCAGTTGTAGCCTTGTTGTCTGAGCACATCAAACCCTGCTCGCCATAAAATATGAACCATTTCCTGGAGATTTCCAGGAGGAGGTGAGGAGGCAACAGCGCTCTTCGCTCCACATCCCCGTTTGATGCATGCAAGGAATTGCAAAGGAAATGGTTGCATATGCTCTTTATATTTTCTTTAAGAAAAATAAAGTTATATTAAAAAGAGGCTCTTAAAAGGAGATACCATCAATGCCTTTTTGACAACACTGTGGCCTGCAGTGCATTCTTGAGGAGGCAGGAAAAGGTAAAGCCAGTAAAAAGTGAGCTGGTTTATACGAGATAAAACTCGGCCTTAAGAAATGAGGTTTAAAAAGCTATTACTTTTGCAAGTTTTTGTGGATCTTGGAGTATATTTATTTTAATTCCTTATCTCAAACACTACAAAAAGAGGAGAATTAAGGGGAACCCTCCCAACCTGCAGTACTTCAATTTTCCATTCACTCTCGAGGCCTGTAGTTTCCTGATGACAGATGTTGGTTTTGCTGCAGTTCAGTCTTTTTTTTACCCTGTACAGATGTGATTTACTAGATCATAAATCAGTCACTACTTTTGGAATTTCAGCTAACAGATGTCCCCTTTAAAGATTTTAATATAAACACTGTTAACCCACAGATTCTTTTTGAGGAAATGCCAGTTGCATATAAGAATGCCAATTGGAAGGAATGGAAATCGAACATTTGACATATTAATAGATTTCTTTTTCTGAGTGAAATCAATTTATTTTTTATAGAGAAGGCATGGATGCTTTAGTCCTCCATTAGAGCCCCAGCTTGCTGTATCTGTTTGCTTGCAATGATGTCATTAACCAGAAAACAGATGCACTCATGAGCATCAGAAATCAATCATAGCTGTTGGCACTTTAATAAACAGCTGCCTTCTTAAATGGTTTGGAATAAACACTGATCATCACCAGCTCTTTCTGAAGGAAGAGCAGTAGGTTATAAAACTGCTGATTAGAGGAGGGGAAAACCTTGAAATGATAAACTTTAGTGGTTGAAAACCCCTGATTGAGTTATTTAAGACTGTCAAAAGATTTACAGAAGAAAATAATTGCAAGATATTGGCTGCTCTGTGCAATATCAGTCACATGACTGCAGGAATGGTGCCTGATATATTTTCATAAACTTTGTTCTTCAGAAATAGATTTTATGCATTAATAAGTCATTTATCAACTTGAGCAAAGCAGAGCCTTATTACTTCCTCATGCAGTTCAGAAGGAATTTGTTTAAAGATACCAAATTCCTTTCCTGGCTCTCAGATGCAAACTAAGAGAAAATGTCTTACCCTCCTTCTGCTCAGGAGATGCTTCTGCTTTCAGGGTTTTTTACTACCTGTGCATGGGCCCAAGGATTTACCTTTGAGATAGCAGCTGCAATTCACAAAAGGTACCTGGGAAGAGGCAACCAAATATCAAACAGCAGCACAGTGCAACAGCACATCACATTTTTCATACAGCGCTCAGATTAGCTTCAACTCCACCTTGCTAAGTAGCTTATCAACAGAAGAGATGTAAGAATAATTCTACAGCAACTGCTTCATACGGCTTAGTGACAGAAAAAAGCAGAGATATGTTACAGTGTATGCTGCTGCTGCTGGTAATCTGCTTGTTCTGCTGGGTGTAACCTGCCCCTCTGTAGCTCCTGTGATTTTGGTGTTCACTGTATTGTGCAATCAGGGCATCATCTGGACCTGTTCAGTGGCACTGGGCCCTGCTAGTGCAAGTCCTGGCATTGTGGTACAAAGTTCCTTGTACTTCTTTGTCACAGCACTGTAAAAATGTCTGCACAAGAGATTAGAGCTGAGGAAAGGTGTTTGTCTGCAGCTGAGGCTGTGGCTGTGTGAGACACAGGGACAGGCCCTTCATGCAAGGCTTTGCACTTTGGGATTGTCATCTCTGCCCATGGCTTTGGGGAACTCACACTGATGATGATGGAGATAAAATGACATTCAGGAAAGTCATCCTGGATCCTCTGGAGATTTCACTTATCTCACCCAGAGCACCCATAAAGGAACCATGCTGCACTCTATTATGAAAAATAACTGCTCCAGTGTGCTCACAAAGGCTATTTGGAACCATATCCTTCCCTTCCAGACTGTGTATTATTTCACATTTAGGTCCTGTTTCCAAATGGCTCAGAGAGGTCTCTTGAATGATTATGCAGTGGAATCAACATCAGAACCCATCCTTTTCCCCCAGGGTCCTCATCTCTCTCAGCTCCCTGTCCCTGAGAATTCCACCGTGTCTCTTCCCTTGTTCTCTCTGTGCCACTTGGACTCTGCCAGAGGGACTTGTTCTCTCAGATCTTGTGTTCTGTACTGCTGCAGCCCCTGGCAGCCAGGACAAGGAAAGAGTGAAGTCCTTAGCTTCTTGTTGCATTAAGCAAAGCCAGCGCAGGTTGAATTACCAGAGATTTTTAGATGCCAAATTATTCAGAGTTTTTAATGGTCATATATAAACTGAGATTTTAGGGTATGGCAAGACAGAATTGGAGAAGATCTTAAAAAATGTTGCAAGGAGTGTTAATGCCGTGTGTTAGTTCAACCAGTACTCAGGAAAAAAGGAACCAAACAGAACAAAAACAACCAACCAGATATTAAGGCCCATGAATCTAACCTGAAGAAGGAATACCCCAGAAACATCTTCCCTCTCACCCCCTATTTCCTGTGTTTCCTCTACTAAAGGAGCATTACTCGTGGCAATAAGATTTGTCTGGCTGCAGTATATCTGTGCTGTTCTTCTCCTGGGAAGTTATTCACACTTCCAGTGCTGCATGGGAAGAACCCTGGGACCTGTAACTGCTTGATTTAGTGTGCAAATCTCATCCTTACATGTACACACGCTGTAAATGTTATTTTGCCTGTAGTTCATTTTGTGGACAACATCAGGCAAACATTAACAAACCAAGAAAAAAATTCCCCCCTGCAGGAGTAGAGCTTTACTCTGGGAATTTCTGGCACAGCTCACTAATGCCCATGACAGCAGCTGTCATGCAGTGGATGACAAGCAAATGCTTTCCTTCGTTACTGAATATTTAACATTTTGAATCCCACTCCACCTTCCTTTTACAAACTGTCATGTGAATGCTTTGTCTTTCTACTTGTGTCTGTGTAAGTGTTCAATGGCTGGCTGTGCTGTTCTGGTGGCCATTGTCCCCACTGCTGACTGCTCTATGCCTCATTTACGCTCCAAGAACTTTGCAATATGTCTTAGAAATCCACTTAAGAGCACAGTGCATAGTTTCTAGGTTTCATTAGCTTCAAAACAAAAGCAGTTTATGCTCCTGTTTTGTTGCTGGACCTTGGACCCACAAAAAGCAGCTCTCCAGGAAACGAGTAGCACGGGAGCTCACTCTGAGTCCTGTTGGTGCCTGGTGGCACAGGAGAGGCAGTTCAGTACTGCCCCAGATGGAAAATGATTTCAAAAGGCAGATCCTCTGGCTGGCTTCTTCAGGTCTGCTTGTGAAAACCAGGGCTCTGAATTTCAGCTGGCTCAGAAGGGCACAAAACAAATGAACTGGTTTTTACCTTTGCCTTGTGCCCATGTTATCAGAATGCTAAGCTTGCTTATTACTTTTGATTTTATCATTTCTCCAGAATGTGATTTTTTTTTTCATTGTTAAGCTTGAGTGGTACAGTCTAGAAAATTTCTGTGGCATATTTTTAAAACAACTCTAGATTTAGGTCATGTTTTGTGGTCTGGTTGTCAAAACTCAAAGGAGTTCACAAAGGAAGTGCTGAAGTTCAGGGCCAGGGGTTACCTGTGTGTTGAAGCATCCATGGGAGGCAGAAGGTTTTTTATGTTTCTTGTTTTTTGTGTTACAAACCTGCATTTAAACCTGACTTCTAGCAAAAAATAAGCCTGTTTCCCCATCCTAGTACTACTTTATGTTGGATTCAGTATAAATATCCCAATAATAAAATAAGCATAACTTGCTGTCATTTTGGTCTGAGTAGGGCAATGAGCTTCCCTGGGTTTCACGGACAATGGAGACAAGATTGTGATGTGGAGGACTGAGGAACAAACCTCTTTTTAGTGCAGTGAAGTTCAGAGCAGAATTCAGCTTCACAGAGACTTCTGTGCACGAGGAGTGCAGTGCACTCTGAAGCCAGCAGTGACATTCTGCAGGCTCAGTGGCACTCGCGGTTCCACCTGCCACTGTGCCCTCTGCCACTGCCCCCACACAGCCCTGGCACTGAGCTGCTTCCAGAGAGGAGTGAGATGGAGAGGGACTGGCTGCAGAGCAGTGCAGAACACAATGGCTTTCCTTCACCCACTGCCCTTATTCCATAACCTCCCTCAATGCCTTTGAAAACTTTTTACTAAAGATCGGCCCAAAACTTCACATCTTTCAACCTTGGAGAACCCATTCAAATTTTATGACTTCTAGCCTGTATAATAAGCCAGGCTGAATCCTTCTGCTCAAGAAAGCTTTGGAGCTGAACTCTCACCTTGTGGCTCAGATATCTTCCCCTCTGTTTTTTATTTCATCAGTCAGAAGGGAAGGAATGGAATATAAAAACCTGTGGAAGACAGTCACCCCACATTTATCTGTGGTACATGGAGGTGTTTGTCAAGTTGACTGCAACAGTGAAGTTTCTGTCCTAATCCCACCCAGAAAGAAGCATTCCCTTTAATTAAGTCTCCCTTCTTATACTGAACCTGCAATTCCTTCATGGTGGGTGTATAGCATGATCCTGGGAAGTGCAAAAGGTTCAATTAACCAATTACAGCCTAAAGTTGTTTCCCCCCTTTTCTAACACGTGTAATAACCTGCATACTCCTGGTTTTTAAGTCATCTACCTGAGACAGAGAACTGGTAAAGGATATATAGGTTAAAGATCAGCTCTGTTGTCACCCAGTGCACCACGTTAATAAGGCTGCAGAGATAATTCACAGCAGGGTGTTAAACAGGTACCTGCTCCATTGAGTCGCCAGCTGGGCAGGAGATTTTAGCTCTGTTTAGTTTATCTCACCTGCATCACCATGCTACAATACCCACATCAGCAGATAAATATCAGGCATGGCTAATTAATGTCTCCGAAGGGCTTCTATTGACAGGGAGACCACACTGCATTTTGCACACCAGTTTTCTTCAGATGAAACAGCTTGAAGTTTTTTCATGTCAGATTTGCTTAACTTTCAGATATGCATAATAAATGTATTTCTCTATTAGTCTCAGTATTTAACTCCAGCCTTTTTCTTGTCACATAAGAGCCACACATCAGTGGGTGGATGTGCTGAGAAAAAGGTGAATATCCTGTTGTGTTCCTGAGCCCAACATCATTGAGAAACATGGCCAGAAACTCACAGCTCTGTGTGCACACTGAGTGTCACTCATTCCATTAATAAACATATTGCATGTGACTGGAAAGAAAGAGAATCTCAGAAATCAGGCCAAGGGCTCCACATTATGAATACTGCAATTTCACTAGTCAAATCCAGGTCAAAAGTGGTCAATACTAACATAAATCTATGCATCTGTCCACAGCATTCTGCCTCTATTCCAGCAGCAAGCAAAGCATTTTAGATGGAACAATAAAAATTCCAGTCTAGGTATTTCTTCTGGGTTATGCTGCCCTGGATCACAGCAGCCAAACTCCCAAATTCCTGATAGTGGCTGAGAACAGTTTGGACATGCTCTTAATTTATGAACAACCCCAAAACTCAGCATAATTAACTGCAAACCCCACCCTTCTAAATCAGTAAGAAATCATCAGAGATGTGTCTTTTTATTCTACCCACAGGAGAAAGTGCCACACTTGATATCAAAAGAGCACTTTAAACTCAGCAGGGTAGCTTTATTCACTCATTGTTCTTTTCCACAAGCCTGTCCCTCCAAAGTAAGCAATACTGGGGTTTTTTAATCCATTTATTTTCCTTTTTTTCCTATCCTTCTCTCCAACTTTGACTTTCTGGTTTTTCAGCCTGTCCCCACACTCTCCAATGTGCAAACTGTGGACAGCAAGGCACCTGCTATCAAAGCAAACAGGTTCCCTCACTTCCCACTGTGATATTGGTTTTTTTCTGGCTCCAAAGCTCCCAGTGGTTTGGAGACAAGAACACACATCCTGCACTCAGTGACTCATCTTCAAAGTCATGTCTGTTGTTCCAAAAGCCTTTTAAGATGCTTCCTCAAAATACTTTTCTCAAAAAAAGGAAATTCATATCTAATGATCATGAAGTGATTGAACACAGCAAATGTGTATAAATCCCCTGCTTTAAAGTCCAAGAGAAGGAGGAGAGAAGGCTGGTTTGTGTCCTTTGTACTTACAGCCAAATTCTGGGCCAGGAGAGGGATTTTGGTGGGAAAATGGATTATCTCCCGGCTCCTTAGATCATCTGAAGCAGCTATTCACCTTTCAAACACGCAGTTCTGGACTTAATTATACCTTATTTCAGCTTCCCCTCCACCTTTTGGCACTGATGTAAAGCAGGAGGCAGAATTTACTGCTGCTGGAGCTTATTACCATGACTGCTATTGCTCACAAAGGATAACAATGCAAATTATGAGCTGGGACTCTCCTGGGATGTAAACCAGCAGCAGTTTAGTGATGTCACCAAAGGTGGGACAGTTGGTACCTGCACAAGGGCTGCTCCATTAGACCATTTCATGATTGCAAGTTAATGAGTTGAGAATCCTAAACATAACTGCATCAAGACAATGGGATCATCAGGGAGAGCCATCCCCACCCGGGAGAGGCACAGCTCAGTGGGGGAGGAGAAAAGACACAGCCTTGATTTAGGGTGGTAGCAGAAGGAAACCCCCTTGGTACAACCAAAACTTTCACTGCAGGCCCTGAAGTTTGGCAAATGGGACTTGGGGGTTGCTTTTTGCCCCCTGTATTTAAAATATTTAAGCTGGAAGCAGGAGAAGCAGAGTTGGCTGGTAACTAATCCAACTGAACACTGCTGCAGCATTGCAGATTTGATTTTCATGAACAACTGAAATTTTAGTTCACAAACAGTGGCTTGAAATGTATTTTGACTGGGAAAACATTGCTCAGCCTCACTCACTGCAAGTCTGTCTGTGTCAGACTTTCACATTCTCCAGGCTCACTGGACTATGCTTATAACTCCCTGTGACTTTACAGTTCTCAGTAACTTGGATGATTTACTTTTCCTCCTCTCTCCCCCAAATTATACCATTTTCACAGAGCCCCCAGAGACTTAAACACCCCAAAACCCCAATAACGCCTTCAGGCTGAAAATGCCAGCCTAAATCCCAAGTCCTTTCCAGGTGGAACACTCCAAACAAGTGAAGTCAGAGCCAACACTTCTTACTCTTACACACCTGCAGCTCATTTTCTCACAGGAATTTCTCACCACAAATAGCACAGAGAATGTAATTACATGTAACTTTTTCTATTATTTTTCTATTAAGGGATTTCTTAATGCAAAAAAAGTTCCACTTTTTTAATAAGGAATGAACAGAGAGATGTCGCAGCATTGAGAGGGTTTTAATTAGAAATGCTACCTGTAAGTACATCTAAACAGTTGGTAGCAGCCATGGAACACTTCTAATTATAATCATCATTTTGTTTTTCTCCCAGGTAGCTTAGCTCATTAATTACTTTTAAAAAAATCAAGTCTAGCATTCAATTCTACTGTGCAATATAAAATTCAAATTAGACTGATATCACTACCAAAATATTATGAGCTGATTTATATTAATGGTATTCCATACACATAAATATCAGTGAGTTATTGTCTATAAATAAATTGGAAATAGTAGTCCAAACCTTTGGATTCCCAGAGTTCACCTGTGTATAGGAAGTCATTGTCTTAAAGAAGTTTTTTATGATGTACATTTTTGGGTTTGATTTGTTTTATAACTTATTCCCACTCCAGATTCAGTGTGGGGCAGGATAAATTTCATCAGCACAGCGAGCTTAGGCCACGAAAAACAGTCCAAGACTCTTTTCATTCCTTGTAAAAACATCCTCCATGGACAGTCTCTGAGGTAGTGAACTTGAATTCTGAAATTGTGATGACTAAAGGAGGTTCAAATTCAGACTGCTAAAAATACAGTTCCTACCTTTCTGGTTTACTTTGCTCCTTTATGTCCAATTGACTCAAATGAGGTCACAACAGAAAGCTGCTTTCAGTAAGACCCAGACAAAACCTCTGCTTTCAGAAAGACCCAAGGTGCTCACAAAGATGTGCTGAAAAATGGGAGTGTTTAAAGCTTCTCACCACTCTGCTCACTTTTAGCTGTCCCTGAGCCAGCACACTCATGGTGGAGCCTTTGCCTCGTGTTGCTTTTTGAGAATTTTGATACGTGTGGGGATGTGAGGTGAGGCTTTCCTTCCTTGAAGGCACCACAGAACCACAGCTGAGGGTTTCATGTGAAGGAGTGCAGCAACGTGAAGGAGCCAAACCTCCCTTCTAAGGGTAATGTGCTGTCTCTCCTTTTTTTTTGTGCTGTATTCAGTCCAGCCCTCACGTAAATAAATGTGTTATCAGGATGTCTCTTCCATGAGCCCATTATCTTTACACAGAGCATCTTTGCTTTCAAGTTCAATATTTTCAGAAAGCTCTGCTCCTTCTGGCGCTTTGCTCAAGTTCACTCAGTCCCATGAAGAAAACTAACCATGAAAAGTCACTCTACTTCGAGTGACTGCACTGGAATAATTCTGTGCCTTTAAGTTTTTCTTAAAGGAGAAAGAATGCAGCACCCTCAGCCCAGCTTCAGCTGTGCAGCCTTTTCTCCAGCTTGGTAAATGTTTACCCTCTCATTTGTTCAACAACATCTTATTTTCACTCTCTAAACAAAGGCCTTGTGTTGAACAGCATTAATTTGACCGTGCACAGTGTTGGCAACATCCCACTAATATGTGGTGGTGCTTGGTAAGAGGGGTGTTCAGCAGAAAAGCTGAATGAAGCTCGAGAAGATGCAGCAGGAACACCATCCTTTGACTCTCTGGGTGGATGCAGGTCAGACCTGCTTGCCTCAGAGTCCTCTGGCTGTTTTCAAACCTCAGTGCATCACAAACAGGGCATGAGCTGAGCAGATCTGAGCACTGAAGGGCCTGGAAGGAGCACTTGGCTCTTTGGGATTTCTGTTCTGACTTATAAGTAATGGGACAACTATAAAAATTTGGTTTTCCTAAGCACAAAACTCAAAGCACCAATTTGTTTGGGTTTACCTGAACAAAGCCTTAAATAGAATGCTTTAGAGATGCCTCCATTTTGTGAGTTTACCATATTGCTCCTCAATTTCAGTCTTAAACTAAGCCACCGTGGAATCAGAAGCTTCTCACTGAGCCCACGGTTTACTTATTTCAGTCACATTCAGCTGGCATCAATGTTCTTGGAAATCCAGAAGAATTTATGTGGGAGATGGAGTGCTTGCTCTTGAATAAACCAGGATAAGAATTACGACTCAGGCTGGAATGTAACAAGAAATGAGGTCTCAGGCTTAGAGCGAGAATGTTCTGAGCTATTTTCTGTTCTCAAGTGCTTGAAATAAGTATCATATTAGAGAGGGAAAGTTATTATTGTAAACTTCTTCCAATTCAGTGTATATAATAGAGATGTCATGGAGGAGATAAACTGTATTTAATTTTATGTTTGAGGTCTGGTTGTTTGTTGCTATCTCAGGGGGAGGGAACAGAAGGTTGTTTCTCAAGTCCTTTAGTCTTTAAAAATGTCAGAATTTGATGCAGTGCTGTAGAGTATGCACAAATTTTTCTCTCTGTGATCCAGAAATCATTGTGTTGTGAAATGCTGAAAGCTTAGGAGCTTCAGAACAACTGGAGGTAGTTTAAATATGAAGTACTGGAGTTTGTTGTGTCTTAGAGGATTTTACACTGGATTTTATTTGCAACAACAACAAAGTGGAGAAGTTCTGTCGTTCGCTTGCAAATCGCGCACGGAGCCAAGGAGGTGGATGGCACCCAAAGAGAGACCCTGCTCACGTTCTCCTCCTCTCCTCAGCCCTCAGTGCCTCACACCGTGGTGGCTGCAAAAGCAGCTGCTGAAGGCAGTGTCTGGTGGCAGCCAGAAGCAGCTCCTCTGCTCGGCAGTGCCTGGTGTGTTTGCACTTCTCTGCCTTCTGCAGGAGGCTCTGGAGCACCACAGCTCCCAAACAGCAGCCAGCAGCCGAGGGGGCTTTTCCAGGGTCTGGGTATGGGATTGCAGGTCTGCAGGTCTGGGGTTTGGTAATTAGAAAAACAGGGGTCTCTATCTGCTTCTCCTGCAGCACAAAGTTCAACAGTTCAAAGTGCATCAGCAGCTCTTTGTGTTCACAAGAGCTTTGTGATAGGCATTAGTGCTCTGAGGTTTTTTGGGTTTTATGGACAGCTCATTTCAGAAGTCTGAAAGACTGTGGGGTTTTATGATAAATATTAATTTGATTAGCACAGCCCCAGCATATGTTGTTCTTCCTGGGGCTTACATTGGGCAGGAATGTCAGAAGGTATTTCTGCAGCACGTGCTGTGTCCTGGTAATGGCCAGCTGACTTGAACTGGGACTGTGTGTGAGTTGTGCTTGAGAAAAACTGCAGGACTGAATTGACTTTGAGTTGTCATTTCCCCTGAATTGCTCAAACCCTCCCACCCCACTCCTGAAATATAGTTAAATGATTACAATGACTGCCTAGACACAGCTGTTAATAAAATGTTAATGAAATCAGATTAAGTCAGACCCATTATAGTTTAAACATTAATATTCCCCTATTGAAACTCTGGTACAAAGCTGAGGATTCCAGATGTCCTCCAGGGAGGGGCTGTGGTAAAGCTGAAACCTACACACCATGGAAATCAACCTACAAAAGGATGGGTAAGATCTGATAGCTGCAGATTGCTCTGCACTGATCTCTTCAAGCTTGAAACAGTTTCTGGAAGGCAAAAACCCCACACACCATGGCATGTTCTGAATCAGAAAGCTGAATCATTGTATTAAGGCACTGATTGTCTACATTCCACACAAGCTGCTCTAAAAGGACATTGTTGGAGACATTTGGGACTTTAGCCATGAGGGAGGAAAGGCACCCAAATTGTTTGCACTGCACCCATGAGGGCTCTCAGTGCTGCTGCTCCCTCCTTTCTGCCCCTTGCTCTCTGCTGGTACTGGACCCATCACAGGGAAAAGAACATGAAGTTTTTTCCTGTTACTGCACTGACATCTTCCTTTTTCTGGCTTAGCATCGAGCCCAAGCTGTGGCCAGAGTCTCTGGCCAGGAGGGAACTCTGCTGCTGCATTCAGCTGGGACACACAGGTGGTGGAGCCGGGGCTGTGCCACCCTCTGCAGGCGAGACTGTGATGGGGCTTGGGGAGGACAGGATTAGCCAGGGATTGCTCCTGGTGAGGATCAGCTCCTCTCCTTTCTCTCTAGAGAGCAGGACACATGGGAAGCACTGCCACTGATAAATTTATGGATTATATTACTTTGGGTTTTTTTTCCGGGATGGTCTTGGCACCCTTAGAGACTGCTATGACTGAATCACAGCCCTCTGGAATTTGTGTTGAACTCCTGGAAAGGCACTAATCTCTGGCTGGAGTATCAGGCAGTAACCTTCAGTCATTTATGCACCTGTAACCTGTCTGTCCCCTGTTTGTCACTGCTCCTCCTCACAGCACAGATCCATTTCACCCAGCCTGACTACCTAGGACAAGCACTGTGTCCACTCCATCATTTTTATTGCTCTCTTCAGTAGTGTCTCTAGTTTATCAATGTACCTTCTATAGAGGAGAGCCCTAAAATATATATATACACTACATCAACCTTGAGCTGGGTTTGTGTAAGTGGGAATTAATCACCCCTGGCCTCACCCCCTCCCCTCAGCTGCTGGATGCCTTCTGCTGGGTGCTAATGCTCCCAGTTCCTGTGAGCAAAAAGTTCTCAACACCCAACACTTGGTTTCCTGTGTCTAGAATTTAAATGCCATGTACTTCACATGTGGAAGGATTGTGCTGCTCATTCATTTTCAGTGTTTCCAATACTTTCCTCCTGTTACAGTACTTCCCTCTATTTTTTCCCTCTGATTGACATCCTTAATTTTTATCTTGGTTTGTAGAATTTAGTTGCCATTATTTTTTTCATGTTCCTGGGGAAAAAAAACTGCCTAAAATAAAAATTTCCCTTGATTTCTGCCCATAATTTGAAATTTATTTCCCTTGACCTTGTTATCTATTCTCTGTTGTAAGTGTAGAAATTTCCAGAGTGTACTCAATTGCTCTCTGTGGATAAACCCCAGTCTGACTGGGACAATAGTGGCCAAGGTACTGCACATGAATGTGGTTATTGCTTTCATCAGCTGTGTCTTCAAACACAGCAAAGAGAAACGTGTCAGACTGTAGGTACTGAGGCCTCAGAAAGGTAAGCAGGGTGTGATTCATCACCACCACATCACAATGGTTATCTGAGCAAAAAAAGCCTCAACCTCCTTCTGCCAGAGAAGAGCAAAAACAAAATCAGTTCTTTGCTGAGTGTGACCAGGAGTTTGTGTCACTTACCTGCACTATGGGTATTTATTGCTGTAACTCTTCTAAGGGTGTTTTGCTATTTCTTGTTCCAAACTTATAGCAGCAATTCAGTATGGATATCATTTCTTTAAAGACAGAAGAGACCTAAATTTCTATCCCACAAATCCAGAACCTCCTGCCTGTGCATGTGCCGGGTACAAACCCCTCCCTCACATCTGTGAGATGAGCACACACCTGCACACTGAGGCTGATGACAGGAGCTGCAGCCCTCATGATCAGAGAGCACACATCTGGAAACCAAAATCCTGCACTTACCATTTCCACAACCTGTATCCTTCCCCCAAAAATCAGTTGTAGTAACCCAGAAACCAGAGGAGGAAAGCAGCCACCCCATCACTCAAACCAAGAAACTATCAATGAAAGCATAGAGGTGTAGTACTCTGGTTTTAGTACTGTGTCAGTAAATTATTTGATCTAAGGTACCAAAATTATATATAGAATATCACATCAACAACAACTGAGTCTGGTAATCTCTGGAACTGACTTTGATCACTGCTGCCTGGCAGAGCTGGGGCTCACTGGATTGATTAATCCATTTCTAGGATGGTTATGGCTTCGCTTCTTTAATCCTTTCTAACTTTTAATTTGTAGAGAGAAAATAATACTTAAATTTTTAATCCAGCATGAGGATGCTCCTTTTAGGTTGGACCTTTATCAGGCTATTTCATTTAATGTCACTAAATAAGATGATTGGGAAACAAAACAGCAAGGCATAAATTTTTCCTGGTTCTTTGACAACTCATGTTGCATTCATCTGTGCTTAAACACAGTTCTGAACCATAACTTTAACTGGGAGGTGTGAGAATATTATCAGAGAATGATTCATAGCATTGGATATCACCCTCCTCTTGCACAACATCTTCTCTGTTACACTGTTTAGTTTGGTTTTTTCATTTGTCCCATTAATGTGAGTTGTGAGCAGAGCTCCAGAGGCAATGTATTGCATACAGGAGTTGTTATAGAACATTAAGTCCATCTCATAATTAAATGCTCTATCTATTTTCTTGTAAACAATAAGACCATAAAAGAGGTAATAGAAAAAAATGATGTCCCGAGTGTAATGGCTTATACAAAATATGGCCAAAAGAGCTCAGCATTGCAGCCTGCTGGAAGTGCCAAGTCCTCTGGCTTTGTCCTTAACCCAGTGCAGAAAAGTGACTCTGCCCCATGGGCTTTTGAGCACAGCAGATCGTCTCTTCATGGGCTCTGAGCACTGCATGGCAAGGATTCCCCAGCTAATGAAGGAGAGAATACATGTTTTCTGGGTACGAAAGTACTTTAAAAAGAGAGTTTTGTAATCAATTTAAAAGCTAGACCTGAATTAGTATTAGATTTTCCTTATGTTTAATTAAGTCTAATTAAACAATGCAGACATCTTCCTGTCACCTGTGGTGTGATCATGTTAAATATTTAATGCTTGTGAAGGATTAGGCTGCACATCTAATCTATATCCAGCAATCTGTTCTCTCTCTGGAGTATTTTTTTTATTTAGTTCTGCTTTTGTATAATGAGTTGCCTTTCAAAGGAAACTGTTAAATACTTTGGTGGGAAGGGGATGTGTCCTGCTGCACTGTGTGCAGGAGAATATTGCTAAGCAGGCGCAGAGTGTGGGGGCTGCAGTGCCCTGCCCAGGGGGTGTAGCAGGGACAGCCCACTCTGCCTTCCTGGAGGAGAAGGCATCAAAATCAAACCTTTCTGTTTGTTTAGAAGCTTCAGTACATCCCTCTTCCCCAGCAGAGCCAAATGATTAAGGACTTTGAAAACCCCAACACAGGGTTCACATTGAAAATATCCCTTGCAGCGTGCACACATTTCAAGGTTGCACATTTCTTAGACTTGTTTTCCCAAGGGGCTGTCAACTGTGTAATAGAAAAATGTATTTGTACATCTCTTCCCTCCTGAGCACCTCCCCATCCCTTCCTAATCTTTGCTCTGCCTCTGAAACACAGGAATGCATCTGTTTGTATCTGCTCACCTCTTGGGATGGACCCCTTTAAAGGAAAGGCCAAGGATGTGTTTCTGGGAGTAAGTGCTTTAAGAAATGGGTATTTGCATCTGGTCATAGTAATTGTCTTCTCTAACAAAACCACTGGGAAAAAAATCAGCTATTCATCAAAAATGGGTTAAATGTATTCCTATTCATGCTATAAAAGGCACATAAAATACTTCTCTGGCAGTTTATTTGCATTAGCCATTACTTGCATCTGAGGACAAAAGACAAATTCACATAATTATTTTTCAATTGGTTGGGTCTGTGTCTGTGTAATCATTTTTTCACAGTGTATGAAGCCCTTTTTCAATAGACCATAACAGTAATAGCTATTTCTTATTTACAACTGGAAGAGAAGATTCAGCTACCAGATTTTATTATGCAGAGTGAACTTTTCAAAATTAAATTAGCAGAGCTAACGTGGTGGACCATAGTAAACTAATTAGTTGTTAGACTGTTGGCAGAGATAGTATCAACTCTTTCAGACTTCCTAACAAACATCCTCAAAAATTACAACCAAAGGGTTTCTATTGCAGTTTGGTTAAGCATGAAAATATTCATTCTCTTTAGTCAGAGCAAGAAGGTGATAGCAGAAGAAGCAGCTCAGGGGCAGAGCCAGGCAGGAAACAGCCCCAAAACTCCCTGATCAAAAGCAAAGCCCTGTCAGATGGATGAGAGCTTTTCATTGCCACAGTTTAAGTGGCTTGAACATTGGTATCTTTATGATCTCTGGATAAACCCACAGGCTTTGATCTACAAAAGCAGTACAGGGTCCAGGGGGCTTTGAGGAACAGAGCTCAGTGGGGTAACGTGGGCCAGACAGGAGTGCTCAGAGAGATGAGCACACCCACCCATCTGCTGTGGGGCTGTGGCTCCAGCAACACCTTCCTGGCACCTGTGGGAGCCTTGGTCCCCTCTGTCCCCCAGCCTGCCCAGGAGGAGCTCTGCCCTCATGTAAAATTAAAAGGGTGTTCATTATGAAAGCCACGCCACATCTTATTAAAAGTGCTCTGTCATTGAAAGTAGAAGGTGGAGGTTCTTAAGCTGGGGTTTTGTTGCCCTCTAGTGAATGAGGTCAGCATTATGCATGGGAAATTATTTTGATCACTGCATAATTAATGCCTTCTGAATTGGTACAAAAGTGCAGCCAAATTGCATCCTGTTCCCACTTGAATTAGTTAACCTACAGATACTGTTTCCTACAATGTGTTGCTTCCTTGCCTGAGCCTTTCTTTTATTTTTTTTAATTCTTGCAATGAGAATGCTCAACTGTGTGGGTATCATGATAAGGCAAGGAAGCCAGAGACAAGGAATAAATCAACTAAATAGATCTGCAGCACAGTAGCTTTAATACGTTGGTATATACTTAATATGTCTCCTGAAAAGAATGTCTAATTATACTGTCATGGCAAAAAATGCATTTTCAATAGTGATAAATTATGCCATCATTTACTTTCTGAGAACATGCTGAGATTTATAAAAGATTACTGCAAAATTATTGTGCCAGGATAAAAAAAAAAAAAAAAAAAAAAAAAAAAAAAAAAAAAAAAAAAGAGAAGCCAAACTCAGTTATCATTGACATCAGGAAAGAAAGAATGGGGAGAAAACCCCTTTCATTAGTGAAATAGAGAGTAGAACTGATAAAATGTTATGCAGAATGAAAATATTCTGCTATGGAATTAAATTCAGCCTTACATTGCTCTTTTTTCTGACTGTCTTGCCTGCTTGAGACTATTTTGGGGCTTAGATGAGGAGGTTGTCCCAATCCTCTGTGTAGTTGGCAGCCACAGGGCCTAATTTTTCAATGACTACGACTTGACAGTTTTGCTTATCTGGTATAAAACCAGGAGGAATTGAAGGAGTATCAGACCCCAGAACAGCACGTTAGAAAATATGGACTTATTTCATGTGGTTTTTGCTCCGAGAGCCCCCAGCTCAGCTGACCTGGAGTGCACAGCAGAGGCAGCAGCACCAGGAGAGCCCCCAGTGCTCGCTGTGCTGCTGTGGGTGACAGAATTGCCTCCAGAGCAGCTCAGTGGCTTTTGTTAACCACAGCTGGGCTCGTCCAGGCACATTTCATCAGCTGTGGTTGTGTGCAGCATATTCCATACCTACAGCACCCAGCACTGACTTGCCTTTTAACTTTTTAGCTCTATTTTAGCTGCTGCAAGACATCTTCTTCCTAACAAGCGTGACTGGCAGTTGCTTTCATTAGTCCAAGTTAGCAAATACAAATCAATCTCTTGTTCCCAGCACACTCTTAATTTTTTAGAAAGTTTTTCCCTCCAGCCATCAGCAAGTACTTTTGGCCGTAAGAAAATTAACAGCTTTGGTGTATTTTATAAAGACATTTACATGCATCTTCTTCATGTTTTACACTTGTTCCTTAACATTTTTTCTCACATGGTGAAATTTTTGTAAATATTGCTGCCTTCCTCTCTGAGTCTGCACACTCTCTGGAAAACACTATAAATAGAGAGGGTTCCATTGGAAAGTACTATTTGCTGTTTCTAAAATTCAACATTATGCTTATGCTTAAATTTAAAAATACTACTGTAAGTTGTACAGTGAGGGTTGAAAGTGTTTCCTGAATACGTGGTAACTACTTCAGGGGGTGGTTGTTGTTGTTGTTGTTGTGGCAGGAAGAACAAATCCACAGTTATTGTTTTGCTTTTCTTTCTCTCTTTATTAAATACAGAGGTGATAATTGCTTGGTTTTGTTCACAGCTGGCACTAAATGATAAGTTTTCTTCTCATTAGACATGTAAACCACAGACAGACTTGCTCAACTTCTCCATTTTCATCAGATAAAATCTCAGCTGATTTTAGTCTCTTTAAAATGAAGGCCACATTTGCTCCCAATAAGCATATTAAGTTTGTTTAATTTTTTTTTTTATTTGAATCCCATTAATAACATTTTCTTTTGATGAAAAAAGGCATTTTAAGGGAGGGGAGACATGATGTGACCTGCCAGTCACTGAAGCTCTTCACTGCAGGAACTGTGTGCCATGAGGTGACAGCACATCTATGACTGCAAAATTAGATTTCATCCTTACACCTCTAATTTTAAAATTTCTGGCCAATCCTAGTTTTAAAGCATAAAGCAATCCTGCATGCTTCCACACTCTTTAATCTTCACTTCCAGTTTATTTAAAAATGAATCTTCATTTTCTTTATATTTATTGAATCGTATTTATTAAATCGAATACAATTTATGCAGAACAAATATTAGCTGTAGCACAAAATGACCTCCTGAGCTCAAAGGCTGCAAGAAGAAAAGGAGAACAGTTGTGCTAATAAGATCTGGCTTCACTTACAACTCTCCTGCAACATGAATCACTAGGAAAAAAGCCTCATTTCTATGACTGAGTGCTCTGAAACCAGAACATTACCAATCAAAGAGAGATAAATTTTGCATGTGTGATTGTTCACAAATGGCTTTGATACAATGAGTAATTAAGGGCGTTGTGTCTCACCAGGTTATTCCATCCTTTCTTCTCAAAAAGCTCAAAAATGTCACCTCACCCTCAGTGACCTTCTGTGCCCTGAGTGCTGCAGAGTTTGGGTGTCCTACAAATAATTCCCCATCTTTGGCTGCTGGGAATAACACAGGAAAGACCTGGGCTTCTTTAATCCCTTCAGACATCGTGGTCCTGACCCAGGCTGTGTTTCCATCAGGGATCCCTGCAGCCTGCTGGGATTTTGTCACTGGGAGCCCAGGCAGGCAGATCTGATCTGATGGCTCAGAGGAACATTTTCTGCTGGGTTCCTCCTTAGAAAGCCACATGCTGACATTGTGAAAGTTGATGCAAAATAGTTTTAAGTTGATGGAGATCCAAGATTAACTCAGAGAGTCAAAAAGTCAAGCACAGCATTGGATTTCAACAACAGTTACAGATTTGAGAGAAGATTTGAGAAGAGCTTTGGAGTTTCCTGGGTTAGTGGCATCACTCTGAGCTGAGCCAGTGCAATTTGGAGGCAAAATTTTGCCCAAGAATTGATTACTTTGACTGAAAACAATATTTGGATTTTCAGAAGCAACCCCCTGATCGAGGATTCTTTCTCTGGGAGGTTATGGGAAAGAAGGTCAGTGATAAAAGAAAGGATAACATTTGAGAATTTAATTTTTTTTAAGAATACCTCCAAAATTTGAAGGGCAGAAATAATTCCCTCTCCTGCTGTAATAGCCACAGGTTTTCTCAGTCACGAGAAAATCTCCAGTTAGATTCTTTAGAAGTAAAGATATTTGTACAAATACAGGAATTGGATGTTTGCTGTCATCTCTTCAAACCTCCAATGTTTGCTTCATTAAACTCCATGCAAAATGTTGGTTCATGAGTGGGTCCTTTCCTTTCTGCAATATTTTTCAGTCCTCTTTTCTGTTTGTTCTTCCTTCTTATTAGTGATTCTGAGGATATTTTGTACCTTGTGCACATTTTTTCTTATTAAAAATGTAGAAGTAAATATTGCTCTTAGGGGTTTTGGAGTAAATCCAGAATTAACTTAATGCTGTCATGGAGCTTCCTTCATTTTTGTAGTGCTATATATCAGTGCTCTGAGCCAGAGTCCCTGCATAACATAAAATTTAAATTCTACTCCACAAAAATATTTCCGTGAAATGTTTTTCCATTTTTTCTCATTAATCAAAATAACATGTTTCACAGAAAAACAAGCCCTGATCGCTCTCTTTGTGAAAAACTGAAAGTGGATTATCTTGTTAGAAAATGTAAATCTCTGGAACCTGAATGACACATTTCAACTACCCACAAATCAGATTTTCATTCCCAATAAACTTCTTTTCTGGTTTTGTTTTGTTTAATTATAAAAACCTAAAGCCTGTCAAAATCTCAGAATGACACATACAACAGAAAATCAGATTGCTGCCCACCTCTATTAGTTTCTATAATAGTCTTCAACTACTAGGAGGAAAAATGAAGCATTAGGAACAAAACTGTTTCGATGACAAGATGCATCTGAACTTCTTATTTTCTGACAAATAAGAGGAGCAACTTTACATTTCTCTTTGCTGCTTTCCAGTTTTCTGACAGTTATTTCTCTGCCTCCTTCAGTGCCAACAGAAATGAAAATATAAACCTCCATTTCCAAACTGCAGATCCTCCTCTGTGGCTGTGGGGCTGTGCACACACATGCTGGCTACATTTTTTTTTTTTGTCTGGTGCCAATTAAAACACACATATACCAAGGCTTGTGTTTTCATCTGACCGTGCCTTGATGTTTATTTATAATAAGGTGTGCATTTCTGGGAGCCCTTTTTTCTCCCTCGGAGATTGGTGTGTGTCTCACTTGACAGATAAGGGTGGCATTGACTCAAGTAGGATCATCAAAAGCAACACACTTTGACAGAACAGGCTTCATAAATAATGTGCATCAGTTTTTACTCTGTCAGTGTAAATGCATCTCCTCCACTACTGGTTTCCACTTGTTTTATCCAGAATGCCTGAGAATAATGAATAAATCATGGTCCTGTATACATGTATGTATGTATATGTATGTGTATATATTTATACATAATTCATGCCACAAATATCTATTTTGGTCTGGCACGGAGGTCACATATAAGAGTGGAAATGTGTTAAGGCACTGTACCTAAAGTATTAATCTCATTTCAGATGCTGCAGATTATTTCATTTAACAAAAGAAACAGATGAATGCAGCTCATCTTGATGCAGTCTTTTTTCTTCTTTTTTTTTTTTTTTTTTTTTTACCCCACAAAGAACATGCAGTGCTTGTGATCCCCAGTGGAACGTTCTTTTGCTTATCACTCCTGGCTGTTTCCAGTCATTAATTGGCCCCAAATTGCTCATTAAGTTTTTCTGAGCCTGCCAGCTCTCCTAAGCTGTATGTGGTGCTTCCTTCTGCCTCCTCTCTTTGGTTCTCTTGTCACATAAATCTTCATAAGCAAGAGTCATTGCCTTTCCTTCCATGTTCCTTTAAAGGAGAGGTACCAGTCAGTGCCTTGGGTTTGAGTTTTTGGCTCCACACAGGAACATAAATTGTTGACATAGTCACTTTTGTTTATAAAATATATTTGAAGAACATAAACAAAAGAAGAGACATATTTTGCTTCAAACTCCATTTATTGGGCAGATTTTACACCATCTTACTTCAGCGATATTTAACCTGTTTGTGACTCAGAACACAGAATTGATAACTTCAGCACACAATTTAGCCTCTCCAGTTACCACATGGCCTTCAGCCTGTTCCATCTTTATTTTCTCCACAGGATAAAAGACACTCTTTGTTTTCTAAATCACTATGCAAGTCCCCATTGCTCATTTGCAAACTATAATTTACACAGTGCTGCAACACTTTAGTACTGAAGCACCTGGAAAACAAAAGAGCTGCACAGAAAATGTGCAATAATGTCTGGAATCTAGCCCCCAGGATTGTGGGGTACAGAGCCCTTTTTTCTCTGTCATTTGCAGAAAAAAAAGAAGATAATTTAGACCTCACTGATGTATAATTAGTACCCAAGGAGTAATATCTTCATTGGACAAGAAGGAAGGAATGGAGAAGGGTCCTCAGGAGAAAGGTCTCTGACTAGAGCTGTTGGCATCAGCCCTGGATGTGATTGGATTTCACAGATATGATACACTAATAGAGGCACTCACCCCCCAGAACAGGCAATGCCTCTCACTGGGGCTCCCAATGCACTAATTACTCTGTTTAACACAAAGACAGTGGTGAAATGGTATTCTGATAGAAAAGCCATGCTATCAGTATGCCCTGGGATTCCTACTGAGTCCTGCACCCTCCACCTGAGAATAAATGACAAATTGCTTTTCTACTTTGTTCTTTCTTCATTACATCTGAAATGTGGTCTGTGGATTATTTTCACATCACCTTGTTCCCCCCAAAATATCCAAAAGACGTTCATGGCACTCAGAAGGTGCCAAGTCTAACATGATTTTAGTGTATTCTAGGACATTTTTACCTCTCAAACGATCCCTGATTCTTTCCTGGGATTGTACACTGCTGATGATTAAGAGAATAGGAGATGCTTTGTATAAATTGCTCAAATACATCGTAAGGGAAGAGGAGAAAATGAGAGGAAGGGTTCAGAGCTGGAAGAGCTGGCAGGGAGTGCTGAGAGGGAAGTGAGTTCAGCTGCCCAGAATCTGCTGGTTACATTTTGGAGATGGATTTGAGGTTGGGCTTGTTGAGGGTTTTTTTTCTGTTTCCTTGGGTTTTGCTATTGAGGGAAGAAAAGTAGGTTTAAGTTATGGTCAGAAACTTGACAAGTTTAGAACTGGTTGACAAATCCAATATATTGCTGGCAAAGTTTGTGAAACATCAAAGTGCAAGAGGTTGGAACACCTACAGTAACAAGTAAGAAGCAAATCATGACAGAGTGAGTGACTAGGGTGTTAAATAAAGTCACAACAAAACCTGTCACGGGTTTTCTGACAAGCTTTGGAAGAACACCTGACAAGGTGTTCTCACATTAATAGCAGCCGTTATTGTTTGGTTACATTAGTACTATGAATGCAGCAGGGCTGTTATTTTGTCTTTCTGTCTCCATAAGAGACAGGATTTTGGTCACCATATCCCACTTTGGCAAAGCTGCCGAGCAATTTTGTTTTCATATTAATTTACAATGTCCCTTTCCTATGGGGAGATAGTTTTATTTTGACAAACAGCAGTAACACTCAGGAACTCCTGATATTTAATGTATAGAGAAGGTCATGAATTTATGTCTGCGCTGGGGCAAATCTTACAGTCTGTGTGCCAGAGATGGATGGCACTTGTGCTATGCCTCACTGCTGAGGGAGACAGTAAATCATAAGATGTTACTCCTCACCTTGCTGAAGCTGTAAAGTGAATATAGCATTTCTTTCTATTGAATGATCCAGTTAGGGATCATTCACAGGCCAGGTCAGGTCACACAGGCTCCCCAAAAAGCAGAGTTACCTTCCCAGAGTGACTGAGACACCTTTTGAGACACAGAATACAACATTTTGGTAGCAAAACCTAATAAATACCTGCCTGTCCATCACTGTCTCTTTGCATTGTCATGATGAAGCTTCTTCTTGACATCTGATTTAAGAAGAGATTGAATTGTCACTTGTGTTAATGCAGGGTTTATGCTGCTCTCACCATGGATCAGCCCAGAGTGCAGAGCTGCTGAGGCAGTCCCTGGGAAATCCCAGCAAATTATGTGTGGGGAACACATCAGGGTTTGCAGGATGATTTTTTTTTTCCCTTCCCCTGCTCCACTCCATTGCCTCATGTTGCTGTAAGGTCTGACAGGCAAAGCTGAGGCAGCAGCTCCTTGTAGGGAGCAAATTTCAGGGAGGTTTGGGCAGGTGTGGCTTGGCCTCTTCACCTCCCAGCCATGGACAGAGCAGCCTGAGCCAGCAGGGGCTTCAAACAGAACGGCTCTGCTCCCTGGGAGCTCAGCAAGGAACTGCCTTTTGGGACAGCAGACATTTAATTCTAGATTAAGGTGATTTTGTGGGTTTTCTCAGAATGTTTCAGATTCATTTCAGATTAGTCAAATCAACTAATGCACATAGACACTTTCCCTAAACTGGCAAAGTGCTCTAAAGCTTGTTCTAAAGCTAAGATTGCACATTAACTTCTGAATTCTTTCATAAATAAGGATTTTTTTTCTTTCATTTTTGCTTTACTTTTCCAGGTATTCACTTTTTGGTTAAAATCTGTGCATTGCTCTACCATCTCACACCTTTTGCAAGGATCCATGTTTGACAATATTCAAAATACTGCAGTGACAAACAAAAACTGGCTTCCAAAGTCCAGAGATTACACATTCAAGCCTTGATTTTATATTACCATATTTATTTGCTGAAATAAGTGGGTGGGAAAGGAAGCCAGTGCCACAGGCAATCTGTGTCACCAGCTGCAATGTGCATCTTCTTGCTAGTTTATAAGCAAATTCTTTAAAATTTTTTGTAAATAGTTTGAAGGGTTTTTGTTCTGCATTTGAATCTGTGCTTGATAGCATAAGAAAAACAAAACAAAACAAAATAATAAAACAGGCAACAGGCTGATAATATAATATAAAATTATTTAAAATTGTTTAGCTGTGGGAATGGAATTGGAAAAAGATGTAAAGGATCCTGACCTGTGGGAAGAGGATTGGCCTCTGGAAAGAGAGTGAGGGTTTGCCTTTTGTATTTGGTGCAAATACAGATCACTCAGCAGTGAAATGTGCAGTAGTTACAACATGAGTTGATTGGGTAGTTAATAACTTTGACACAGAGGAATTAACAAAAGGAAATAGATGGCATTTCTAATAGCAGTTAAGAGGAATAATTGTTCTATCTAACAACTGACTGAATATGTCAGGCAATATCAGCATCAAAAGGAAGGTAAATGCCAAACAAGCAAATGAAACAATGATAGCTTTAAAGCTGGAGCATTTGATTGGGATGCAAACAAGCCTGGCATTATGTAAGGACTTGTGTGCATGGGGAGATCCACCAGTGTAGCTTTGTGGGGACAATTGCCCCTCTCAAAGCCACAGAAGCCTCCAAAGGAAAGGAACTCAGTGCAGAATGAGATTCTCCCCCTGAGGAGCTGCAGAGCTCCAACTCCAACTCCTCTGGGGTGGTTCCAGGGGTCAGTCCACCCTTGGGGACAAGCCCTACAACATTTGATGGGTGATCCCAGCCCTGCCCTGCTCCCCTGGCCCAGGCTGGGGCATTTCTCCTTGCCCAGCAGAGAGAAGGTTGCAGTGCTCTGCGTGCCAAGATGCCAACCAGCTGAAGAACCTTGTTGTTGCTCAGGCTGTGACACATGGAGGAGCAAAGTGACAGCCCCACGTGGGAAACATCTTTTAACTGCATTCAGGCTCCTCACACACAAAACAACCCCACCACTGCCATATCCCACTATGGCATATTTTCCAATTGTGTTAATATAGTTTTTACCATTCTTTAACTTGCTCTCTAAGAAGAAAAATGAGAGTCTGATGTTCTCTACACCTTAATTAAGTTGATAAATAGTATCTTCGTGACATGTGAATAAAAAGTTAACTCAAAGCTTTGTGTTTGCAAAGAGACAGTAATTTTCATGACTCAAGTTTTAATAAGCTGGATTTGAAACTCAGTTGACTGGGAGGCAATGAGGTAAAAGGAAAGATCTAGCACTTCTTTCTCAGCACCTCACACACTTGGCCCTGAATCTCTGAAACCTCACTCTGGTGAACACAGGATAACTCTTTAAATGGGAAAATTCAGATCTAACAGGTGAAAAAGCCTAAATTAACGGATCTGAAAAGCACTGATCTCTGAGAAAGGAAAAATTCATCTCCCATCTGAGGTCTGAGCTGATTCAGTGTGCAGCAGTGTCTGTCCTGTCCCCTGCTTTTGAGAGAAGCCCTAACAGGGACTGCAGCAACCACAAATGGGAGCAGCGACAGCCCACAGTGCACATCCTGCCTGAGCCTCCTGCAGCAGCTGTGCCACAGCTGGCAGCGTGTCCAAGAGCACAACTGGGGAGCTTCAGCCCTCCCAGCCCTGTCAGAAATTCCAGCAGAGCAGCAGCCACCACTCTGTGTGAGCCTGCACTTGGTTCTGCCTCTGCAGACATTGCAGCTTGAAGGAGCCCAGAGTCAGCACTGCCTGGAGAACATTTTATGATTTTAACACACTTATGTACTATTTGACTCTTTTTAAAATCACTGTAAATGCATAAAGATTATAGGTGCTCATGTAGGCTATACTTTAGAAGGAGAAAAATCAATTTTTCATTCGTCAGCGGCAGCTTGCAATACAACTGGAATATTACCTGAACCAAGTAAACAGAATTATCCTCTAACCTGAATAAGGAAAATGTAACAGAAAGTCTTTATCTCTCTATTTTCAACTTATATTATCTAAGTTTGACTGTGATTTAAAAGAAAGAAGGGAGGGGAAGATGAGCCAAATGCAGAATTGTTATGAAAGAAGCAAAACCAAGCCCTGTGAAAGGCCTGTGAAAGGTTCACAATGGAAATGATTTTCAGTTTAAATTACTTTTGCAGGACTGTAATGTGGCAGTCAGGAAGCTTCTGTGAAAAGTCCATTCTTTTTTCTTATGTATTTTTCTTTCCTTTTATTGATTTATGTTTGTATGAACTGCCTATGGCCCTGAAAAATACCTGTTTTAAATGTCCATCCCTATGTTCCTGGAATATCTGAGCACCTCACACACATTAGGAGTTTTTAGTTTATAAATCCTCTATAAACATTCTATTGTTGTTGTTGTTATTATCACCCTATAATAGTCATAAATTCCTTCTTTTAATTCACATTAAAAGAAATGGGAACTGAGGTTTTTTTTGTCATTGAACTTTCTTTTTCTTGTGTCCTTAGGCTGAAGATCCCCTTGTAGAAATCTACCCACAAAACTGCAAAAAATGGTACCCAGGTTGAGGAGCCTTCCATGGACAGCAGCACCATCCAGCAGAGCATTGTAAAGTATAAAGAGAAGTGCAGAAATTTCTTAAAACTTACATTAATTATGTAGTCTCTCATCATTTACTCTCCCTTTTAACATCTAATTATAGAGTTTGATTTTGTGAGCTTTTTCCTGCTTTAGTGAAGTCCACACAGATTGATGTATTCTATGTATCAATAGAGATATAGATAGATTATATCAATATATATATAGAAATAGATATATGTTGATATATAGCAATATATAAAAATTATATATATTCTATTTATATAATATATAAATATATTCTATATTTTTATATTATATTTTTAAAGTGTGGTTTAATTTTTCAGTATCTATTGGGGGAAAAAGGGATGTAATCTTAAATCTATGACTAGAATAGAATAGAATAGAATATTAGTTCTGTTCTTTCCATGTGGACTCATGCACAGCATTTTACAAACAGGTAAATGTTTCTTAATCAGGATAGATTGCCACCCACAGGGGCCAGAAACTGCTCTGTGCTCCTAAACTTAAGGACTTAAAAGTAACTAAACTCCATATATATGTCCAAATTTTCATCTCTTAATGCATTGCAATTTTTCGTCCTCTATACTTCCAGATTTGTCTTTAATTTAAGGATTTTAGGACAGTATTGTTTTCTTCTCCTAAATTTCTAGGCAATGTTTTCACCTCCTTGGGCTTTTATAGTTTCACCTTTCATCTTGCAAATAGGTCTGGATTGATGTGGCGATGGAAATTGTTGTGGGGAAACAATAATTTTATTGAGCCTCAGGTTATTTCTCCCTTAAAATATTCTAGATAATTTTCTTTATTCTAAACTCTTTAATATGCCTTTTGAGTCAGCAGAAGTTTATTGTGTGAACTTATTCGTTGCCAGTGATCTCTCCTGGAAAATGGAGAGCATCTGGTTTTTTGTAAGACCGATCTTGTCATGTTTTTTAAAGACACCATCTGCTTTCCAGTGCTCCAAAGGGGACTGTGGTGTCCAGTGGGATTTTTATCATATGTTTGCCTCCTTTTCTGAACATCTGAATATTTTAGAGAGCAGCTAAAGGCATAATTCTTCCTCCTAAACAGTATAATTCTTTATATATTAGAATCACATGGATGTTTTTTTTCATCGAATCGAAGTTGAAGTCATAAAATGCTTTTTAGAAATGCTATACCTAATGATATACTTCCGTATTTAATCATAGATATTTAGTGTGTACTCATCAGAAGCAATTTTTGGTTCAGAGTCATTACAAACATATTAAATTAGACACAACAGACCCATTTTCTGCAATAGAAGCTTTGGATTCGGTCCCCTACAAATTGCTCACCGAAACGCTCTCAGAAATGCCTTTTATTATCACCAATCACATCTACATTTTGAAAAGAACAAACAAAATCTAGCTTTATTCAACTGTGAATTCTATTGACCTGATTGAGCAACTTCTGTTCCTGTGAAAATCCGTTCCTTGCATGCTAATTACAGCAGAACCCTTTCGTCAGGAGCACGGCGGGTGTGCGTGAGGATTCCACTGACATTTTATTTCCTTTAAGTCTAACTCACATCCCAGGCCCTTTCAGCCACCAGCAGCAAAGCACATGCTCAGTTTTAAGCAGGAGCTTTAGTGTTTTGTTGAATTAGAGATTTGGCAATGGGTGGGAATATTAATGGGAGTGAAGTCATATAGGTGCTTAGAGCTAGAAAGATCCAAACCATAGAAAGAAGAGAAAAATCAAATAGAATTCTTTGCATCATCTGAGGTCCCATTCTGTGTTTCAGGACTGAAACAAGAGGATTATTTTGCTTGCCACTATTGAAAAAAAAAATTATCTCCACATTGTGCAAAGTCCTTTACCCTGATCTCTGCTTTAATGTCTGGCTGAAGTATCTGAGTGTGTTGTTAGCAGGGCAATTTCCTTAGCAAGGCTCTTGGATTTACTAGGCTGTTCTCATGCAATTTTTCTCTGTTTGCCTCTGCATTCAACATGTGCCAGGTGTCACTCCCAGACTTGCTTTTGAGTGAGATGATCAACATGAGGGACAGCCCAGCAAATGCAGCAGCGGATGCACCTTTATCGATGAGCAGCAGCTCCTGGTGCTCCATGGCATCAGGCTGCATTCCCCATGGACAACCACAGGAAACACCACCCCAGCCCCATCTGCTCCTGTCTAAGAGGTTTTACAAAAATAGGGAGGGCACATCCCTGCCTTGATTTATTACACTGACCAATGCTCCCCCACAATCTCTTTATATACAGAATATTCCATGTTTTACCTTCTTCATCCATACTCATCCCATGTGTTCTTGTAGGTTTCTACATTTTACATCTGCAGATGCACACCTTAAATAATGGGTAAAATATTTACACCTTAATACCATGTTAAAAAAGACAATATTTTGCTGCATACCTTAAAATCACATTACCCCTAAATAAAAACTCTTCCAGAGAAACAAGATATTGTATAATACTGAATTCTTTCTCATTGCCTAGAATTGAATTATATCAAAACACTTAATTCAAACACCACATTAATACATTGAATATTAAGCTCTGTTTCAGCCACTATGAATAAATGAGATTATTTCTGTTGAGGTGGGACTTTATCACATAATGTCCATAGATGTTTGTTGGTGCTTGTTTTTTATTACAGGTGTTAAGCAGGTGATTAAGAAGTTAAGCAGGATAGATCCCTGCTCAGTGACATTCTGTCAACAAGTGCTCCAGCCCACAGAGATCCTGGCTGAATGTTGCTCCTTTTCACTTTCCAGGTCATGCCACTCCTGCTGTCAGACAAATACAATAGGAATTACTCAATTTAACACCATTTCAGTTCTAATTGAATTCCATTTGCTAAATCCTGAATAAATACATTACAACTGCTGCTTCGGTCAAACAGAGAGAAATAGCCATCTTATAATGACTCCCCTGTGGATTTAATGCCTATTCTATCTGTTAGAATAATGATTCCTACATCACTGGAATATATTTAAAGGATAATAGTTATTTAAACATGCCAAGACTTCACACGGCAGATAAGTATTTTTAATTTGCATTTATGGAATGAAAAGGACAGCTAGAATAACTGGGTACCAATTTGTCTGTTTTCTGAAGTATCCTGGTATCAGAGCAAAGATAGAGGATTATGAAAGGGGCTTTTGCTTGCTTTCAATAGCAGTCCAAGGTGGGGGAAAAGGATGGGATTTACATTACTAAATACAGAAAATGCACCCCCTGCTCATCACCCCTCCCTGCTGGGGAAATTAAACCTCCTCCATGGGACTCGTGTTTATGGACAGCAGATACACAGAAAAGCTTAGATAAATAAGTGATCTCAGGAGGCTTAAATTCAAAGACATTTTGTCTTTTATAGGGATCTGAAGTTGGGTGAGATGAATGCCCCCTAAGAGCACAACAAGAAGTCCGTTTATTGGAATTAGGAGACTCACCCTGGAAAGGAAGGTAAATTTAAGGGAGAGAAGAGAGTGAATTTGTTGCACTTGAAAAGAAAAAAAAATTAACAAAGAAAATTGGAATCTTTCATTCAGAGCAGCCAGTTGAATATTTCAAAATATCACCCATTTTTTTTCTTTTTTTCTTAAGAGATATGAATCTTTCTTGCTGATGATGTCAGCATTCACCTGGAAATGGGAGGCTGCATTCCCAAATCCTGCTCTGCAGCAAGTAGAAGGAACTCTTGAACCCACATCTCCCTGTGTGGGATGAATGTGATGGTCCCTGAGACAAGGCAGAGACTCACAGATCTCTGACTTGAAAGTTTTGTGAATGGTCACCTATGTCCTACTTTCTTTTTTTTTTTTTTTTAATCAGCCCAAGTTATTTGCCAAGCTTGACTCAAAATGGTGAATAATTTCAGTTCTAATTAACTTTTTTTTTGAATAAACTATTCACAGCCTCCCACTCGCTCTGCCTTCAAAATTCCATCTTTAGCTCAGATCTTGTGAAACAATGTAGATCATGAGAAGGGAAAATCTAATAGAAATATGCTCTTTCCAGAACTCCTTTTAAATATAATGTGTCAAGCATAAGGGTCTTAAATATATATGGTTGTAAAAACACATCAGTGCCAGATGATTGTTCAGGGCTGTGTTCCAATTAAATCCATTGAAGCTTGAGTTGGAGGTTACAGGTTGAAAATTCCCCGAGGCTGTGAATGACTCTGGCTACAGAGGTGGATTCCATCCCTCTGAACAGACCTGGTCTAATCCAACTGCAGGGCTTCTGCTCCCTTCACCCCTCCCACCCAATTAGCCAGCTGATGATATTTGTGTCTTGCTAGCAACATTTTTATAAGGAAGCTCTTTGCCCTTTCTGGTGAGTCAGAGACTGACTCGCAACAATGAAGAGTTCAAAGACTCATGTAATGTTTTGTCTCAGAAAGTTGCCTCGAATGTTAAGTGAGGAGAATGAACAGAGAGGGAGAGAATTCCCTCATCGACAGAGTAGAGAGAAGAGTTACCTCCCCTGCTACCTCCAGGCACGATGCTCTTTCTTCTGTACCACTTCCTCTTCTTCCAGGCTGTTTTCCAAACATTCAAAAACTCCTTTGATTTTTATTTTCCCCTGAAGAATTTTTAATGTTTCACTAATATTCCAAATGCAGATTACCAAGCGAAGGTAATTCACCCAGAAATTAGCTAAAATGTAGCAATGGCAAAAGTACCATGCACCAGGAAACAGATTTTGTGTGTTAAAAAGTGCTTGATCTGTTGTGTGTGGTTTTTTTTCTGTTTTGGAATTCCTGCCTAGTCCTTTCAAGGTGAAAGTTTCAGGTTGTGCAGGTGGCAGAGATGTTCCTGCTTTCTTTACCTGTGGCTTGCTCACAGCTCTTTCTCCCCTACCAAAGGAGAGTTGTTTTCAAATATATTCACAAGAGTGCTGCAGGAAGTTATGCTTTTGTATCACAGCCCTTGGTAAATATGCACCCTGGAGTGAGCTGTCACCTGGTGGTATCACCATGGGTGGTGAAAATTTCTCAAGTTCAGTGTTTTTAACAAGTAAAGAACACAGAAATAAAGTTTTGTTTTTTAGTTGAATGAACGGGTGAGATATGGAGCTGCTGAATATGCCAGGCTGCTTATTTTCTGCTGATTTTACTATCTTTGGGGACTGAATTATTGACAAAAAGAGTGAATTTCCACCCCCTCTTTAGTTATTTTGGTATACTTGTGTACTATACTACCTTACAAAATCAGAAACTATCTGGTTTTGTAACTCTGTGTCACACATGATGATATTTCCACTGTGGTCAAGAAAGAGAATAAAGAAAATAACCTGCAATGATTTTGCTTCTTCAGGAATGAAACACTGAAGCAGGAATTAAATTAAATATTATTTAATTAATTTCACCAGGTATTTAGGTTTATCTGGCTGTACTACCTGATCTTTTCAATATTATAGTCAAATGGTGACAACATGTCTTTGGAGCACTGTCAAGAGACAGAGGATGGGCAGGTGTTCACAGGATCCCCTTTAAGGCTGTGTGGTTTTGTTTCTTGTATTCCTAGACTGAAAAATCAGTAAGAATTATTTGAAGAGATGGCTGGATGTGATATAGGATGATTTACATTAGAACATATGGGTTCCATTTTCTAACAGCTGCATTGCCCTTGTTATTTTCCCTTGCTTTATCCTTTATTTCTCTTCTCTTCTCTTCTCTTCTCTTCTCTTCTCTTCTCTTCTCTTCTCTTCTCTTCTCTTCTCTTCTCTTCTCTTCTCTTCTCTTCTCTTCTCTTCTCTTCTCTTCTCTTCTCTTCTCTTCTCTCTTCTCAGGGTGACCTTGAACTAATCTAATCTATGTAGATAAAAACCCCCATCTTCTACCTAATGAAAAGATAAGATAAACCCACCTAGATTTGAGGTGTATGATACAGTGTTATGTGCTTACAAACCAAAATGTATTGGCAGCAGTCCAAAAGTGTCCTGGAAGATACACAGAAATAAGATAGACAGGTAGAAACAATTATTGATCAAGACCTTTTGTACTGGGAGCTAAAGTTAATAACATTTTATATCAAAATCAAGTGTGGATCCTGAGGGTGAGAGATGTATTCTGAAAATATTTGGTTGTACTTTCCTATGCACAGGCTGGTAAGGAAGCAATTCAAACTCAGTAGCATGGGGGCAGGGAAATGGAAGATCACAAAAACTTTGGAAATGTAAGTGCTAATCAATCAGTATTTGGTCTTTTTTCATCTAGTGTGGCTACCTGTAGCCAAACACAACTAGATTGGATTTTTTTTTTTTCTTTTTTAATTTAAAATCCCATGGTACACAGAACAACCATTTCAGGAAAGAACAGGCAGATTATTATATTTGCAATACACATTTTAGTCATGCTGTTTAATTAGCAAGAACAAACGTAGTGTGTGGTCACAGTGTAAAATGAAGAACCTCAGCTAGGAATGGGCTGAGAAAACAACCTAAAGCTGTAGGCTTTGCAGAACAGAGCTGTGTTTCAGCTTAAACACAGGTATTGCAGCCACAGAGTTGCAGGCACAAGTCTGCTTGGACATTTGCTACATTTTCTTATTTATTTTGTGTGTGCAGTCGGAATAAATAAATGTGGAAGTCAGCAGGAAGATCAGGTCAGTGTGGGAAAGATGGCGGAGGTGATGCCACAATTCCTGTACCAGAACACAGGATTAGTTCGTGGCAAGGCAGGGATGTGGATTGGACAGACTCCAGAGCATCCCTCTTGTTGCTGAGTGCGGCATGCCCTGCAGGAGCCAGACCCATTCAGTGAAGGTGCTGTGCTGTCAGATTGGACTGAAGGAAGCTTTTACCATCAATACTTTGGGTGGAGTCTGTGCCAAATAAAATCACCACTGCAGACTGAGACAGCTGTGAACAAGGAACAGACCTGAGCATCGTGGCTGATGTACCCATTGTCCCTGAAAAACAACAACTCCTCCTGCTTCAGGTGTTAGGAATTGTCTGTAACCCTGAACCTGCATGTTCACAGCAGGAGGTTCACAAACAATTTTACCTGCTCCTTTGTTGGCATTCTCACTCTCATCTCAAATTAATGAACTCAGGGTCTTTTCTTCGGTTCTGACCAAGCACAGGCACATTGCTCTTATAGGGGCAGGTACGTGAAAATGTTTCTTTATTTTACAATTATGACTGGGCTGGGTTTTTTTCCAACCAGAATTATTTTATCCTTTCCATTTCCTACCCCGCAAAAACATGTGTAAAATATTTTATTCCCTTTCTTCTTCCAAGATTTGCTAATTATGCTACAAGTAGGAACCCTACCCTTTACTTTCTGTTACATTTGAAAAAAGATGCTTAAAGACAGCATTACCTGTGGGAAAGATTTCTGGCAGAAGAAATTTCTATTCTCACAACACTCAAGTCTAAGTTTGTTTTGATTGAACACTCTTCAAATGTTTTGTTGTTTTCTTTTCTTTTTTTTCCCTTTATACAAAAGAATAGCTTTTCTTTAAAGGAGAAATTATAATCTAAAGTCTCTCTCATACTTTGGAGGTTCCCTCAGATGCTATAAAGAATATTTCTTGTTTCAGAACAAAAAGGGAAATGAAGATGTTCTCCATTTCCCGAGTGTCTGATCTGCATAACTGAAAACTCTGAGACAAATGGCCACTGGGAAAAAATCCCAAAGTATTTAAGTAAAACAGGATTTCATTTCTAATGGAAAATTCAGAGAAAGTAGATTAATAAGTCATATACATTTGAAAAGTATGCTTTTCTCTTTTTTCTTCTGTAGTCCCCTCAAAACTGGTGATTCCACTGCTCTTTGTTTCCTTCAAGGCATTTTAAAAATAGACTAATATCAGGTCCTCAGGAGCTTCAAAAATCCCTCAAAATGCCATGAATCCCACAAGCAGGGCAGCATCCAAACAAAAAGGGTCCAAACACTGCGGTGAACCCCAGTTAAAACTCATGATCAGCTCATATTCCATCACCCACATTGCTCACATTTTGGAATTGTGAAAATTCTTGCTGCCATTCCATCTCTCCCCCATTGTTCCCAAGCCTGAACTCTTCCTCACCTCACCAGACACTAGAAATGTAAATAATGCTCCTTTTTACACCCTGAGCTGCTCCTACAGGACACAGCTCAGACCACCCAACCTTTGGAAGCTCAGTTGTGCCCTGAAGTACTCGGCAGCCCAACTGCAGATTATTATTGCAGTAACATCTCTTCCTTCACATCCAGGTGGGAATGCTGCATCTCCTCTCCTGGTGCTCTGTGCTGAACAGGGTCCCCTGGGCCGGGCAGGACAGCAGGACAGGGAGCAGCAGCAGACCCCAAGGGGAGCTCAGGTGAGGTTTTGCTCAGCAGTTTTCAGAGCAGGATTTGCAGCTGCCTTGGTAGTGTCACAAGGCACGGCTGATTGTGACAGGCAGCCTCCATCTCTGCAAGAAGATCCATGTGGAAGGTGGTCTTGTGCCTTTAGACTTTGGGAGAATTGTCCTCATATGTGGTTTTACCAGCTTAGTTGGCTTTGCTCCTTTTATGCAGGTAAGTAAAGTGAAATTCTCACACTTCAGCTTCGTTTTCCACTACAAGGTTTTTACATAACATGAGATAATCTGACTCATGACCTTGGATATTAAAATTAAATAGCCCACATGCTTGCATAATTTGCATGTGCCTCTGAACATCTGAGCTAACCTGCATTAAGGATACACCTCAGTAACCCTGGATGCTGAGATCACCTAGCCAAGAGTTTCTAGGAAGTATTTGTCACGAAGCTGTGGCAATTACTGAAATGACTGTGCATTTCTTCTATTGATTGTTGGCCTACCAAAATAAAATTACATTTGGCTCCAGATAATTCATTTTCTCCACTTGAATATCAGTTTGCTCTGTGCTGAGGCCTATCAATAAAAAATATACAGTTAGTGGGCTGGATGTTAACATTTTTCTTACTCTGAAAACATCTCATTATAGACTTAAAAAAAAAAAAAAAGGTAACCACAGTGAGATATAGATATGTAAATGTCATTTCACATTTTTATCTTGTGAGTCTTACTTCTAGGAGTCAGGCTACTCACAGGCACCACCTAAATACTGAGAGGTGTGTTTAGAAAATCCTCATGCAGACACAGAAAGGCACAGAAGGTAAAAGTACCACCAGTTGCAGTACCTGGGTTGAAAGGATGTGTGGAAATTTGGATGAGGTGTTGAGTCCCTGACTGTCTGATTTGTGTCACTGCTGCCTGGTAATGTGGCACTAACAATACAGAAGGCCAGGAAACACGAGAGGCATAATTTAGGCCAAGATGCTTATCTTTGGTGCCTGGATTTTTTTCCCCATGTGTTATCCATGTTTAATCCTGCAGGCAGCCATTTCTGGAAAGCAGATGCAAGTCTCTAGCATTAATAATTGTACATAGGTGGTAAGGCTGGAAATGTGGTTCTGTCTTCATAGGGTGGTGGCATAAAGGAGGCACAAAGTAACTTCAGTTGCGATTTGTGCAGGGAACTTTGAGGATTCCTCACACAGAGAAGAAGCCTTGGGTTGGTAAATGCAGACAGAATTATACCAGTCATTATAAAAGAAAATTATAAATACAATAAGTGTTCATCAGGAAATGTGCTCGTATCTTTAGGGCTTGTAATGAGGGAGAATTTTTAAAATGTGACATATTTGAATCCAGTACTGCAATACGGGATTAACAAACCCCCACTGTCACTGCCTCCTGCACAGAGCCAGTGGTCCCACACTGCTATGGATGAACATATCAAACACACTTGAGGTGATTTGGAACACAGGCTTTGATTCTTCTTTATCTTGTGGCCATTTAGTACCAGTCTAACCCCCTCAGAATCAGGACAGCTCAAACTCCTCCTCCCTGGCACGATGCTGGATGTTTCCCTGATGATGTACAGTGGGTTGTGGCACAACCATTTCATTACACTGAGAGATGCACAGAGCCCCTCAGATAGAGCAGCACACATTTAACAGATTCAAATCATTTTCCCTTGAGGTTAACATAATGATTCCTGCTGATTTCAATGAGCACTGGGCAGGGCCCTTAGTGCAGCTTTCACCCCATATGCTTTAAAATGAACATTTCTTGCCACTATTTTCAGGTTTATTGTAGCTCCCTTCTGCCTCAGGCAAGGAAAAACAACAGGACACAATGACAGCACATTATATTGGAAGTAGCATGATAAATTCTAAATAGATATAATTAGCATGTGACCCCAAAGAGACCTTCCTATAATTAATATTGAAATATGGTGCATGCATTATATAGGAAAACATATTGTGTATTCAGAGGGGAGCCTTTGGAGAATGGAGGTCTGTCTGTAATGGCTTGTCATTTTTTCATTTTAATCAGAATTGAAATTTCTGCACTTGAAGAAATAGAGAACGATCATTAAAAAACACTTGGACTTTAGAAAGACACCACCTGCTTCGTTTTTCCTCTTTTTTTTTTTTTTATTGTGACAGTGGTGAAAAAAAAGCCTTAAATCTTCAGCTGGGGAAATGTGCACTAATGGGGAAACACACCTCTGAGGAGCGAGCAGACTGACAAGCTGTTCAGGAGCAGGAGGCTTTTCAGCAAATAGTATTCATTCCTCTAGTAGTTTTTGGTAGATTATGTCATATCTAGAAGTCCATGCTTATTCCAATCCAGGAAAGTGAATGAGTAACAGATACATAATGAGCATCCATGGAAAAGGGAAAGAACATCTCAGATATAAGGTGAAGATTAAGAGAGGGAAAGCCACCAGTAAGCTGGGGATGTGTTGCCTTCTGAGTGACATTCAGTTCCTATCACACAGCAGCTCATTACACAGTCTGTTTATAACAGAAGGAAACAAATATAAAAGTTAGTCCTTTATATTTCACATTAAATGCAGGGAGTTCAAGGGAACTGAAAGACTTCATTATGGGATCTGATACCGCACTTTGTATTTTGCTGGGTCCTATTTTAAGTAAACTGAGTAATTTTTGTGGGTTTTTAAAAGACTTCATATCAAATATTTAATTAACATTCATTCTGCATCTTTGGAAGCTGAAGCTTTGGATCCAGGATATAATTTTTATCAGAATGAATAAATATAAAACAGATGTTAAGCAGAGGCAATAAATTTCATCTTAATTGTAACTCTAGAGATGACTTTCATCACCAAAACACTTTTTTTTTTTCCTCTGTAGCTTTAATTCTCAGCTCTGTAATTGCCAGTGCACTGTCCAGTTGTATTTTCCCCTCTATTCATTCTTCTAGTTACATTTTTGCCCTGAGATGAATGTGAGAGCACAGGCACACTGTCGAGAAGTGGACTTCACAAACAGACTGTGCCGTGACTTAGTAGCTGCAAATCCACCCTTTTGGATTTCGGGGCAGTTCTGTCTGGTGAGGTTGTTGCCACAGAAGGAATGTGCCATTTCTGCCCTGTACATCTCCCATGGAGCACTGGTGTCTGCAGGCAGCCCCCCCCTGTTTGTGACCTCGCTAGAATTCCTCTGTTCAGTGAAGTCTGATTTGAAGCAGAGCTGAGTAGAAGTTCTCCAAGACAAGCCCAGATTGCAGTGGGAAGTGCTGTCAGTCAGTTACAGTCTGGCACTTCTCTCTGAGCTCCTGCCTGGGACTGATGTGTCTCTGGGTTTTGAACCATTGCCCAGTGTAAAACTGAGCTTTCAAACGGGAGTTCATTGCAGGCAGTGTAAAACATTCACAGAACTGGCACAATTGGGCCTAATTATTTGTTTTACCATGTGGTCTGAATATTTCCTTCAGTTTATAATTATTCTCCATTATTCTCGCCCTTTGCTAAGTAGTTGTTTAATATTGTGGTTGAAAACAATGAAATTCTTTGCTTACTGTGCTTTCCAATCAATTAGTTCTGGGCAATGGGTTGCCCATGAAAACTCTTGACGTTGTCTCATGGCCAGAAGAAATTAAAACAAAACAAAACAAAACAAAAAAAGGCAAACCGAGGTTATTGTAGAGGAAATTATAGATTTCTGCACAATATTGCTCAGTATTTCTGCCTCTTGGCAAGTAAAGCCTTGGATGAGCATCACAGAAAAAAAAAGCTGAACTGTCTTGTGTGTGGTTTATTCACATTAAATGCTTTTAGAATTAATCTGGTACAGATTTAAAAGAATGCAGAAGATGTTACAGACAGATTTAGGTGGGGGAAAGGGATGGTGGGAAGGTTCATAGTGCTGGTCATAATGATAATTGAACTTGAATTAATTGAGCATTCAAGCTGCTTGAATCTCCCCATTTCCATGCTGTTCATTAGATGAAAATCATACGACAAAATGCAATTTTATTCTTTAATTGCTGCAGAACGTTTGATTAGCTTTGTTTCCAGGCCTGGGCTGTTGTTTTTCAGTGCTGCCAGCAAACAGTTCATCTTTGGAATATCCTGCACCATGGGGACCCTCAGACCCCAGAAAACAGAGGGGTGCTAAGACACGGAGGGGAAGGTTTCCTGGGCCAGTGGCTGACCCACAATCACAAATTTTAATGATGCTTTGATAAGCAACTAAACAAAGAACATTATATTTCAATCCAGTCCTATTGAAAGCTACAGAACCATCAAACTGGGGGACTGAACTGGACTATTCCTGAAGACCACCAAGATTCCAGCATTCCTTTCTCCATTCCAAACTAACAGTCATCACAGGTCATTTACAAAATGCATTTTTGAGCTAAAAGTGCACTGGACTCTCAGTTTCTCTGATTTTTCAAGCCATTTAAATCATCAATCACTCATTTTTCTTGTTCTGTTGTAAATAATAAGCACCAAATAAGAATCTCTGTCAGTCAATATTGCAAATGGTTTCATTTTGCCTTTTCAAACAGTGAATACCATTTTTAAGTTGTTACGAGGTACTACTTGTACACAAAATAATGTTTCTGATGGTGAAATTGCCAGTTACATGTTGTAATTCCTTCATTGACTGTCAGAGCTGTCATGTTGCAGAAAGGTAGGTCAGTTGAACTATTAATGGATATATTCAAAAATAAGCATGTAGGGTTTCCCCCCACCCCCCCAAAAAAAGGACTGGCTGCATCATTTATCTATGGAAATGAGTAATGTCTTTATCTTTTTTAGCCAATTAATAAACTGTGATCCTAGAACAGTAATTTCAGGATCATGCCATTATTTGCTAATTCTTCATTTCTTCATTTCTTAAGAAAATATTAAAATTGCAGTTGGCCACAGCAGGACAGGCCCATGCATCATTGAAGAAACCAGTAATTTATGATGCTTTTGGAACTCCATATTAACATTCCAGGCTGTAATGAAGTTTCATAGTGAACAAGGTCAGGCCTGATTGTATGATTAAATAATTTGAAAATGTTATTAAAAGTTTGCATTTCTCTGCAGCTTTTCAGAATGAGTGTTTTACTTTGGGGCACCCCATCAATCAAACCCACAGAGGCTCTGTTGGGTTGTGTTCATTCCATCACCTATTTAGACGTGCCATGATCAGGTTAAAAGAGAAGTAGAGGAGTTATAAAGTTTTCACAAGTGGTTTTTCTCCTTTTTTCTCCCATTTTTCTCCTTTTCCCTCTCAGCTGGAAATTAGACACGTGTCAGTTGTTGTGGCCAGGTCCTTGCTGTGCCTGGGCCCTTGCACCTCAACTAGGTGTGCACAGCTTTTGAGCTGTTATTCTTCTGTTGTGCTTCCAGTTAATTTTCCATTTTCCCAAGCTCTCGGGGGACAGAGCTGTGGACCTGGAGCACATCACAAGCAGCATCCAGGCCTTGGGAATCTGATGGATTTATGCTGACGCCACCTCGCAGCCCTGCAGCCCTGTTTGCACGGGGAGAAGGAGACACTGAGCTGAGAGGACAGAGCTGAGAAGTTTCTGAGCTTCTGGGTGACAGGGGCTGCTTCAACTCAGCTCTCCTAAATCCCTGAACCTAATCAATGTTTTGGGAAACATGTAGAAACCTTTTGCATATTAATGAAGTGATGTTTGGTAATGGATGACAGCTCCAAATAGGGGTTTGAGCACAGGATTGGGCTTTTTCTCCTGGGATTTAAACACTGGTTTCCTCAGCCCCTTAAACACAAACCAGAGGACAAGACATTAATACTTTATGTACTTTTAATTGACTAGGACTGTTATTGAGTTTGCTCTTTGCAAACCCCCATTAATATCCACGTTTCTTGTTTGGAAATCTGTAAAACTGAATCCTTCTGCAAAATTACACTAAGCCATCTTTCATCCTGCTACTTAGCAAGGACCTTTGGTCCTTGTTTCTTGCCTCTTTTCTGCAGCTCTAGCACTTGTCAGTTTGTATTATGCATGCCTGTAAATAGCAGAAAATTAAAAAATATATTATCCAGGTAGAAGGTTGTGGAAGTTTTATAATGCAGGCTTTGAATAATCCCAAATTATCATTGCAGTCTTAAATTGAGTGTGTGTTCATGTAAAAATGTATAGTTGTATGATGCATATACACATTGTATGTATTTATATTAATATATGCATATACAGAAACCTTACAAACATTTCCTTCCATCGTTGGAGCAAGGCTTCAAGATATGGCAGGAGATTTACCACTGAAATCAGCATTGTTGGATGACAAGAGGAAAAACACTAAAAACAAATCTCATGTGTGTTTTGCTCTCTGAATTTGCTTTCTTTTGCTTTGGTGGTAGAGCTGACCCTCCTCCTGGAGATGGCAAAGCACCAATGAGGAGAGAGGTCCTGAAGTGAATGCCATTGTTTGAGTCAACCCTGCAGATGAGAAGAAGGATGGGGAGGCTGTGTGGAAAAAATACAGCAGCTCTGGATTTTCTCAGAGAACTTGTCAAGAAAAAAAAAAAAGTCTTCACTGCTGGTATTTTTGCATTACATATTCAGCATTCACAACAAACTCAATGCCAAGAAACAGGGAGTGCACTCTGAATGAGGTGAGATGTGGAGTGTTGACTGGCCCTGTTTGTTCCTCTCTCTTTGAGCAGGCAATGAAGGGTTAAAAGGAGCACTCAGACAGGAATTCCTTGGGCAGAACTGAATTTCTGGTGTCTGTAATCCACCTCCCGGGTCAGGGAGCAGGCATGGAGAGTTCAGCAGCACAGAACCAGCAGGATGGTTCCGGGTGCTGCTTTCCAGCTGCCCTGCCTCTCAGCACACCCCAAAAACTCTGTCCCCAAATCCCAAGGGACACACCCAGGGCATGACACACTGGGCACTTTAGGATCACACTTGCTGCACTTTTGGATCCACAAGTTTTGTTCCCCTTTTAACAGTCTGAACTGTAAAATAATAAATGTGCATTTGCAGCCTGTTATCTGTGGGTATTGCCAGAGATATGTCATCTGATTATGCATGTAGGTAGCATTTAACATAATCTGCCCTGACACATTCATAAGATAAGACAAAAATAGTGTTTTATCACCGTGCTGTAGCAGCCTCTTATCAAGCTCCAAAGTCTTAATTAGGGATTTCTCTCCAGGTCCCCACTTGCCTGATGACCATATAAATGTCTCAATTAGATAATTAATACAGGCCATAATGCATGATAGTATACAGCAATTTAAAGCCCTAGGCAGGGAGTTCAACACAAATATTTCCCTTTTATAGTGCTGGGAATTCAGCTGGATATGTACATGTAGAAGTTTCTCTTATGATATTGATCCCACTCTTTAAATGATAGCTTCTGTGAGGAAATGCTGTTGTCTCCATTCTTCACAAACTCTGAGAGATGAGAGGATATCGGGTTGTTCATGATACTTGGCATAAATGTCATTTTGTATTTTATTTCAAATCCTAGTCAATATTTTGTCTGTAGTTTGCAGACTAATGTACAAGATGTACACATTCTATGGGGGAAAACCTACCCAGTGCTTAATTTATATTCCAAATATATTATCCCTATTTTTCCTTAACAGAAAGCTTCTTGCAGGTTTAAACTGGGGTTTTGAAATTCCTTATCCCCTTCTACCACTGTAGGAACTATGTCTAATATTTAAACAAGTTTTTAGTGAATCCAACTAACACTGAGAAATCTTAGTCTCTCAGTAATACAAAGCCACGTTTTTAAATTTTTTCCCTTGATTTTTTTTTTCTTTAAATGCAAGTGGTATTTGTTTTTTCCAAATAATTTCTGGGGATAAAACAGTCCATGACAGGATTCACAGTGTGTGTGTGACTCTTGTCTCTGAAATTAAAACATTCAAACTTGAACCTCTTTCCTGGTCCAGCCAGGAACAAGTGGGAAAAAAATTCAGATTAATTTCCCAGTAGAGGCAGCTGGATAGGTGGGATCCTCATTTCTGAAGACCTCATGTTTGCTCCTGGAATTGTGGGAGCAGTGTCTGACCCAGGCTGTGCATAAACAGGACAGAAGGAGCTGAAAATTGGACATTTTCTCTCTTCGAATCTCACATGTTCAGAAAGGTGATGTCAGAAACCAGAGTTAATTGTACATTGCAAGATCCGAGGCCAAATTTACAGGGAACAGAAATAAAGAAAAAAAAAGTATCAGAAAGACAGACAATTTGAAATTCAGGTGAAGAACTGAGGTCACTGCTACTGAATTTGTGGTATTTCCTTGGAGATAAACAGTAGGTTATCAGCAGCTCGGAAAGTTTGCTTACAGTTGTATTTATTCTGAAGAAAAAGTCTGTTAGAGTAAAAGAAGGAAGTGCATGAACAGTGGAAAGGCAGAGGGACAAGCCAGCCAGACTGATGCCACCACACAGAGCTGGCCTTGGGAAAGAGGATTTCAACACTTGGAAAACATTACAACAAATTGTACAATTCTTGCATCACACAAAAGATAGTAAAGTTGACATACACTGATTAAATCTTGGAAAACCTAAGGGACCGGGATTTCTGGTGGTGAAGCTACAGCTAAACTCAAAAACTTCCCAGAGAAATTGTAGACCACTATACATTTATTTCTAAATATGTAAATGCATGCCCACAAAAATGTAAATATCAGAAGAACCATGCTGTTTCTGGACTTGCACCTGACCCTGTTCATGGCATTTGAATTTTGCATTTCTCCTGTTCTCTCTAGAGGACATTTTGGAGAGCTACTCTTCCTTACCATTGTTTGGAGCTCAGAAATTATCCGAAAACATAAATAATATAATATCCAATAATATAAATAACTCATACAAAGTTGCTTGGAGTACTTCCCAGTACTTCCTCTAAAACTGAAAATGGTTCCTTCTTCTGTTACTTATTTTGCAGCTTTTATATTCATTTCTATCAGATTTTCTGGTATAAAGCTGATTTTCCTGTGATATTTCTTCCTCTCCTGAGAAATTCACATGTGTCTCTAACATCTGTCTCAACTCCATTCAAAAAGGGAGGGGAAGGGGTCATGTGACATTAATTTTATGGATATACAGGTATTTTTGCATTTCTGTCAATAAATAATTTGTTTTTTTCAGGAAGAAGCTGCAACCTCTACCTCAGTATTTTTCTGAAGCAGAGCTAATGCACAGCAGCTAAAAATAATCTCATGGAACAAAAATGAAAAAAACAAACCAGAGAAGTCAATGCTGTGAGTTAACACTGACATATTTTTACCAGAAAAAGACCAAAGAATCAGCAAAGCATCAGCTTGTTTCAGCAAAATTTATAGTAGTAATCAGTTCCTGTACAGCTTTGATACCCTTTCGGCTTTTGATTCTTGATTTAAAGCACTTCTCGGGGAGTGTTGTGAATAAACCAGCACCCCGCACACAAATACAGTTCACAAAAGGCACTAATCCTCTCCCCAGAAGTTCCACCTCCTTTTTTAAAGGCCTCTGCTCAGCAGAGCAGCTCACACGGGCAGATATTCACTGGGTTTCAGTGGGAGGCAATGTTTTAGGGTCCTTAGTTGAGGTAAAAAGTGCTGACTGCCAGGCTGAGCTGGGCCAGGCTGCAGACACATCACCTGATGGGTGTGCAAATACAGAGCTCTGAACCTGCTCCCCCAGGAGCTGAGAAATCCACCTACAGACCCTGTGGGACCCCAGAACCTGAGTGTTCCCTGACCCACCCTTTCTGTCCATCCCTCATTTCATAGGACAGGCCCATGGCAGAGAAAAGGAGTAAACTCCTCCATGGACTGGGGTTAAAGAAATTCCTCCTCCTTTTCCTATAAAGCAGGACAAAAACTTCCTGACTCCTGAACTGGAGCCTCTGGGACTGCACAACTTTGCCCACACGATCCTTCCCCAGGACCCTCAGACTGAGAGGCACCTTGAGTGCAGAATTGCTTGGGGCAAGGGCTCACAGCACTGCAAAATGTGGAATTTGTCAAGATTATCTTAATTCAGGATGTTTCTTGATGTAAGATCTTTGTGCACTTCCAATCAGCAAGAAAGGAAACCTGAACAGTGGAACGAGAGCAGCTGCATCTCTAGGTCAGGACATCCAGGAATGAACGAGGCTTGGGGATGTATTAACACCAAGATATTGATGTAGATCTCTGCACACATTGCTAATTTAGCAACACACCCAAGGTCCATGGATCCTAGGCTTGAAGATATTCATTATAAGACTGAAAATTCATACCTACAGACCCTGCCCAGGTGCAGACCCTTCCCCTGAGCATGTGGAGGTGTCAGCTGAGGTTATTTCATCTTTAAAGAAAATACCAACCAACCATCACAGAGGGGCTGTACTTGGAAAGTCACTAAATCAGAATTTCTGTGTATAAATAATGGCATGAAAAGCCCAGTGGTGGTGCTTGATTTGTGGAATACACAGAGCATTCAGGCTTGTACAACTTTCAAGTAAATAATCTCTTGAGTGTGTAACTTGGCTTGTTGCACACCAGGTAATGAATCCAATTTTGTGGGCAAAAATTTGGGTGTCAAAATGCCAAAACAGCTCCTCTGCCTGCTGCATTTCCACTTCTCCTGGGACTGAGGAGAGCAGAAGTTGCAAGCTTGCATTCTCCTTCCAAATTTCCACCCTGGTTTTCAGTTGCATTGTTTTTGGAGGGTGGGAAGGATTAGATGTACATGTAGATATGTACTAAAAAAAAACCTATTTTCTACTTTTTTTTTTTTTTCAGTTGATAAAATATGGAGCATCTGTTTTAAAAATAAGTTCTGGAATAACTGCAAGTATTAATGAAGTGTTTTCCTTCAGTTTTATTTGGTAAGTACTTCAAGTTCTAACAACCATAAACTTAGAGAGAACAATACTAATAATTAAAAAGGAGCAGAAAGAAGGCAAACAAAGCTTTCAAAAAATTAAAATTGTTTTCTGAAATCCTCTGCTTCGGCTACTACAGCAGGGCTCAATCTTTGGATTTCTTTAATCTTTTGTATTGGCCTGTTCTTCCCCCTGATTTACCCGGTGGCACAGAAGGATTAAATCAGCGTAATGGACACTTGTTAAGTGTGTGCATCAGTCCGATCAGCCTGGCAGAGCGGGTCTGTTCCTCCCCGGCAGCTCGGTACCACGGGGATGCTGCGCTGTTTAGAGCACCACTTAGCGGCAGAAGCCGACCTCAAATCCTCCCTTCCGAAATCGGAGCTGAGGCTCTTCTGAGTGAAACCACCCTGGAACAGCGCGTCCTTCTGCCCTCCTGCCCGAGCTCTCAGCTCAGAGCCCCGCCAGGCTGGGTCTGGTGCAGCTCAGCATCCCTGGCCAGGGCAGCATCCCTTCCCCAGGGCCAGCTCAGCATCCCTTCCCCAGGGCCAGCTCATCCCTGCCCAGCTCCCTTCTCCCTGCTCCTCACATTTGGCCGTGCCCACAAAGACATTTTGCCTGTGTTAGTGGCCGATTGAAACGTTTGACCTCGAGTTGTGGGTAAATAAACAGGTGCTCCTCTACCTGTTATGCTCAATATCAACACAAAGACCAGAAAATAGGAAAGCATCACAAAGCAGGCTGAGGATGTTCCCTGCTTTCAGCAGCCAGAGCATATCCAAACAATTTGGGCAGGTATTTTTCTCTGCAGGACATTGAAGCCAGGGATGTTTATCACATCATATTGAAAGAACTTGTTCTCTATATTGAATTTTAACAATGTTAGCATGAACTTTCTGGCTTTGGGGATATAAAGAGAACTAATCAGTGTTTAGAGATAACTGACCTTATAATAACATCAATGCCTGGAAAATTAAAACAGACAGATAGATATCCCTTTTCTCACCAAAACTCCCTGAACCTTCCAGAGGGATATTGTGCTGTCATACCACAAAGCCTGCTTGGATGAGACAAAAGGGAGCTTGATCAGGACACATGAAGTAAAAATTGCTGTTTGTTTCCAAAACACTTACTGGACAGGCAACAGCAGGCTACAGAATTCAGGTTTAATTCTAATGGCACCACCTCTTGTGCCATTGCTTTGATTTTATTTTTCTGATTGTTTTTTTACAGAAATGACTCTCTTCAAGCCACAGATTAGCACAGGATGGTTGTAAGCGAATACAAAACCAGTAATGGTGGAGATGGCAAATTCTGTTCTTACTGTAAAGCTCCTCACGAGCTTTGGCAGTTTCTTCCCCAAGCCCCCTCAGCTGTCCTACTTCTGGCCGTGTGCTCCACATCAGTTATTCCAACAGAGTGCTGAGAAACAATTTTTTCAATCAGTTACGTGTCCAAATTGCAAAGGCAATGGCTCACAGAGTTGTGTGTACAATTACTGAGATTCCATGCGTGCATTGGGTAATTTCTCACATAAATGCACTTAATTAGTCATCTGTGCATGAGTTTTCCTATTTGCATACATACTTGGGGCAATTTTGCATGCAAATTAAGCACTTTTTATATATATATATGTAAAAGTTTGACTCTCATCATGTTTACTAAACAGAAGCTTATGTTAGATCTGGAAGAAAATAATTGAGTTGTCTGACAGCACACAATACAATGTGGTAGCTTGCATATGGATTATTACAGTGTCTGCATCCTGCTGAGGTTTTCCCAGAAAGGTTATTAGATTTATCTCTCATTAAGTACTTAAGGATCAGCTTGCAAATGATTGTTCTGGTGAAATATCTGCATAGGTGAAGTCCAGGTTACCACAGCTTGCACCAGACATAATTTGGATTTGTTGTTAAAATCTTAAAAATGTCCCATCTAAATCCTGTGCTGCTTCTGGGCTTCGGTGAAACCTGACCCACGATTCTGCCCCTTCCTGCTGATGGATCAGCACAATCAGAATCACTAAAAATGAACTTTAGTAAAACACAAGCCTGCCAGTAGCTCACACCAAAAGATGGTACAGGAATATCTCCCACAGGTTTCTCTCTCAAAGAGATCAAAACCACTTTTCAGCTGGGGGTTACCCAGTCTGGGATGTTCCAATATTTTCAGCACCTGTTTGTGGGTCCTGGCCACAGCTCCAGTCTGACTTGAAAGCCTGTGTGCAGCTGGGAATGGATTGGGGATGTGAGAGCACAGGATCCGCTGGCCAGAGTTAATGGGATAAATGCAGATAATCTCGTTAGATGAAAGCATGAACTTGAAAAATTAATCTTTGGAGTTCAGGCATTTCTAGACACTGGCAAAAGCAGCAGTTACTTCATGTACAGAACTCCACCAACATCAAAACCAGCCTTTATCAGCTGAGCAGCAGTCAAGAGGTGACTACCAATGGTAGTTAATAAAACTTTAACCCCTGTGACTCTGCTCTTTCTCTTCCTTTCTGTTTATGCATGTGTGGAAGACTCTGGTTTTTATTGTTCTTGGCCTGCAGTCAGTCCATATTATCCATGCATGTGGTGCTCCTAAATAGTTCCCTTTCTTTTATTTCTAGGCTTTATTTCACTGAGGCATGTAATATTAGCATTGTTATGTAATATTATCATATTGTTACCCTCATTTGTAGCCAAATCACTGCTTCAGGTAGTTAAATAAAGTTTGTATACATCTTTAACTCGACAGGAATTGCAAGAAGGCAAACACTGAAAATTTTTCATTACTTTTCCTAATTGGAAGTAGGCTGCATTATTTTGAGTATGGGATATTCTGTCACAAAGTAATCCCTTACAAGAGCACATCTCTCCCTCTCTCCCCTCTCTCCAAGTTCTCTTATCCTTTCAGTTCCACTATTAAAATCCATAGCTTGTCAAAGCTGTCTCTTGCAAAGTGCTTTGTCTTCCAGGTGGTTTTTGACCAAAAATGCTGACAGCTCCAGAAAATTAGTTCATATTAAACAGGTAACTGGGGCTTTCTCTGAGGAGTTCTGCCTCAGCATTTACCAGGCACACACACAATTTACAGTATCTGCTGCAGTGCAAAAACTGTTGGCTATATTTGTAAGGAAAAATGTTTGTGAGGAATACCAACAAGCTGGGTGCCACAAAAGGCTGAGAGAGCTCAGAACATCACTTCTATTTATGTTTTACCAATCTTTGCAGAGGAAAATATATTTTTTCTAATAAAGAAGAAAAGAATATACTGTAATATTAGAAAGGCTGATCTGAACATCATGTTTTTGCTAGATAAAAGAATGATCATTTATTAATACTGCTGGTTGTTGCAGGGTAACTTATTTTGAGATTTGGACTGGAATAAGTTACATTACTGTGAACATTTCAATGTATATGGGGCCAAGTCAATCAGGAGAATGAAATGGTGATGAGATTTGCTGCTGTAAACAATAACAACAGCACAAGCTGCAAGTCTCAAAAATTCTCATTTTCCTTCAGCAGCCACTTAATAAAATTATTATTTATGTTGATATTAATTTGGAGTTTTCTGGCTTGTGATGAGTAAAAATTAAGGAACCATAAGGTTGGAAAGGTCAGATCCTGCCCCCTTCCCCTGGTACCTGACTGAAAGTGGAGTAAGCATTCCAATGGCACAGGAAATCACAGGCACAGGAGTTTTTAGGGAAAAAAAATGATCACGCTCCTCCTGAGCTGCTGAGGGCACATGGAGAGGGTGGGGAGGAAATCCCTGGGTTTATGTTAGGGTTTGATAAGGTTCTCCCGTTGCTGCTCCAGGTAAAGCAGGTGATGACCCTCCAGGTAACTCTCTGTTCCTGAGGTGATGGCACAATCTTGTTTAAACACGTGCTCATCTGAGGAGAGTCTTAAAATCAGTTCTAAGTTTGTGAAGGCTTTGGGGAAACTGGGAATCTGTGGCCTTCCTCCTGCTTGTAAAATCACAGCCTGGCTATTCATCTCTTTTTTGTACTAAATCTGGTGAGATTTCATTGTTTCCATGAATATCAAGCATTGCCTTATGGAGCAGCCTGGGAGCTGCCTGCCTGCTGTGTCAGGGAGCTCTTGCAGTTTATTCTCCTTGGTGACTCTGAGAACAAACCTAATTCTGCTTTTCTGTTTTCCTTTTTTTTTTTATTATTTTTTGGGGTTTTTTTTTGTTTGTTTGTTTGTTTTTGTTTTTGTTTTAATACCCCTTCTTTAAACAGCAGTCTACTGCAAAGATAGAGATCTACTAAGCCTCTTGGACTGCTTTTTCCTTTTTCCTTTGATTTTGCAAGAATAGAAAAAACGCCAAAAAAAAAAATAAAATTGAACTGTTAATTGTTTTGCACGGGTCAGTTTTGTTTCACAATATTTTACAAAGAGTTGCATTAGTATAAGGTGTGTTACCTCACCTGAGGTGAAAGAGACATGGAATTGGGAGTTTGAAATTGATTTTAATATAGCCATGGCTGGCACGCTGCCACTAATGCCTGCACAGCTCAGTGAGGAGACCACAGTGTGCCTCATAATTGGAGGTCAGACTGCACCAGAGCTGGCCTCCCTTGGTCAGTGTAATTAAGTGAGCAGGAAAGGTTTGCACAGGGCCTCTGAAGCTGTGTTTTCCTCAGAGCCATTCACATGACCAGCTGAGAAGAAGAATCCCTTGGATCCACAATGTGCGGATGAGTAGGTAGCCTAAAAGAGAGAAGGTTCAAATTCCTTGGCACTGCAGCCTGTCTGGCAGGACTGAAAATGTGATTTCAAAAGATCTGTTTGACCAGGGAGATAGCTGTGCCACCCCCACCATTCCAGCACACAGGGAGCACATGCAGGGATGGAATCAGCTTGGACTGAAGCATTTCCCATTCCTGTTCAGTGCAGCCTTTTCTTGTGGATTCTCTCTTCGAGTCACTTTCTCCTCTGTGATTCATCATTTTGTCTTTAGATTTTGTGCTGGAGCCAGATCATAGGCAATCCAGAATGTTGAGCTGTGCCCAGCTATTCATGTAGTTCCAGTTGCTGTTACTTAAAAAAATTACTGAAATGTACAAAGTCTAGCTTTTACCATGAGTTATTTTCCTTCTGTGCTTGTGGTCTCCCTACTTAGGAGCATCCTTTGTTTCTTCTGTTGGTTTCCACCAAGATCTGGTAGAAGTCTTCTCCTGATCATTAATTTCTCCATAGCTCTGATTTACATTTCACTTCCCTATTCAGTTCCATCTCATCCTCTCTTCCCTACGCATCCTTAGGAGATCCCAAATGCATATTAAATCTGAAGGCATTGCTCATTCATCTCATTTTTGAACTGCTGTCACAAACACATAATTTGCCATTATCTATCAAACTAAAATCATCATTACTTCCTGTTGTGTCCTTTGTTACTACTTCTGACACAGACCCAAATTAGTAATAATGACTCCAAACCACTGGTCACCCAGCTGCCTCCTACTTGAAAAGCAAGAATCTCCAGATCATACAGAAGAAACCCACAGTAAGGTCTGCACACTGTATTAATTTAATTTCTTCTTGTTTATCACACTTTTGAATAAAACCACTTTTTATCCTTGGCATCTGGGCCACAACTATTTACTCGAGTTTAGGGAAATATTTACTTGTCAGAGAATTAAATGGGTTAAGCCAGCGGGAATATTTCCCAGATAAGGAATTCAGATATCAGCCCTAAGCTAGGAAGGCAAAAGCCTCTTGAGACTCTGTTTTCTCACCTCCTGTCCATTTAATTTGTTATTCCCATGCTTTCACGTACTTGATGGCTGCTTGACAATTTTATTGTATGTTGTACAGTCCCTCAGTGATCACACCTCCCTCTCCCTGGCTCCCTCTCCGTGGTCACACAGCTCACATCCAATACTCATCTCCACCACCAAGGGTTCTATTGTCCCCTTGGTGTGGACGTGCAAGTCCCACTGCTGTCAGTAGGAATTACACGTGTGCATCAAGGAGGGGAAAATCCCTCGTGTGCTCTGCGCTCCTCGTTATCCTGGCACAGTCAGCTCTGGAGATGTCTCATCTATGAGCCTTTTATTCTCTTGGGTGTTGTGAGTACAGCAAGTTGCCTCCTAGGATCAGCAGTTTTGCTCTTGAGGTGTTTAGCAAGTTGATTTACTGTGCATGTGTACACTCTTAAGTGTCCTCATCCCGCCGACCCCACATCTTGCAGCACCCCTGTGTTAGATGGTGGAGCTTCCTATTTCCTTTTTGTGTGACAACACCAATTCCCAACCAGCAGACCCTCCCAAATAACATATGTTCAGGCTCAGCTCGGGCCTGCCATCTGAAAGTTTGGGAAAAATTCAGAGGGTACAAAAATCTAAATGGCATATTTTAAATTTTCTTTAATTTTTTTTTAAGATCCAAAGGAAGACATTTTATAAGCACTTTATGTGAGGTGCTGCTGAAGAAGGAGGTAGTTCAAACAGCAGCTGATCAGTTAAAAAAACTATAATTCCTTCCAAAATTAATTGGAGTGTCAAGAGTTGAAGGAAAATGGTGGAATGAAAGCAACCACACACATGAACCAGAGATTTCCACTGTCTGAACATGGATCTGGATTCTCCCCTGCTCCTTCTGGAAACACCTCAGTTTGGGAGGCACCTGCTGTTTCACACCGGCCACCGTTACTGAAAATACAACTGAGAATTCAACTCCATTTGCAGCCTCATTCCTTGAGCACACAGTTTGGTACCACAGCTTAGAAAAGCGGGATGGCAAACTAGTTTGGGAAAAAAATCAATTTGCCATCAGATTAGAAATCAACTGTAAACATGTTGAAGAATTCTTCTTTTTTTTTTTTTTTTTTCACTACTGCTCTGCCTTTTCTTCACAATCTGTTGTGGTGTCAGACTTATTTTGATAATACTTGTAGAACTTGTCATATTAACAAAGTTATCAAGCAGAGCGAGCACTTGCACAGCAGCAGCTGTAGTCCAGCAAGAGTCAAAATAACTGGCCATAGGTATTTGAAAAAGAACATCCACACTGTAGTTCCCCAAATCCAAAATATCCTCAGTAGTCTCCAGAGTACTTGTAGTTCTATTTAAATAACAACTGCCCTTAAACCTGGAAAAATCTGCTCCAAACTTTGAATCTGAGGATAAAGATAAAAGGGAAAAAAAAATCAGATTTTTAAAAATATATATTAGGATTTATTTTTGCTGTAATAATGTCACTCAACTATTTCTGCCACTGTGGAAGTGCTTCATAAAAATAGGATCTGCATTAAATTCAATACAATGATGGCATTTATTTAATGTTATATAACAAACTTAGAAATACTTGTTTAAAAACAAAATAAACCCCATAATCCACTAAAACTGTAAATTGGTGGGGTTGGAACAATCTTTTCATTATTCTTGTCCACAGAGCTCAATACAATGAGGCCTCAGTTCTTTGCTAACGTCTCTAGGTGTTAACACAATGCTATTAAATCTACTCAATAGCCAAAGATGCAGCCAGTGGATTTATGCGTCCCATTCCTTGGGAGACGTGCAAATCCAACAGAATGCTTTAATGGCCGGATTTTTCAGCTGCAATATCTGATTTTGCACGTACATCAGATAATATGCATCTATTTATGCAAATTGCTGCCGGATTTATAAGCACAAAACACTCATGCCTGGGAATTCCTGTGCGTGGCCTTGAGCTGGAGAAGAAAAGGACGGGATTTGGGTGCCAGGGCCCTGCTGTAGGAAAGGAGCAGGAGCCACACTCTGCTCGCAGCCACTGCTTTCAGTTTCCTGTGAAATTGACTGAAGTTTCACTTTCTGACCCTGTGTTGAGCTGCCTTTATTTTTACACCAGAAATTTGCTAGTTTAGTGGAGTTAGCTTCCTCTGCTACTGATGTGGATGTGGATCAGGCCTGACAAGCCTATTTTCCTCTAAAAAAAGCAGGGCCAGGCTCAGGCTGGTTCACAGACACGGTTGAGGAGGCAAGCCTGGCACTACCCATTTCTCTACCCTATCCTGAGTTTTTCATCTCTGGATATATCAGTTTTTTCCTCCACAGTATGTAATTTTTTGTAGATTTGCTATTACTCCCTGATGCCACCTTTCTTTCCCTCACAGCCTGGGCTCTGCTCTCCTCGTGATACCCTCATGAACCCCTGGACACGATGTTTCCTGCGAACACTCATTTTTCCTCATGGGATACACTTGTTTTTCACCTGGCCATGTTAGTTTTTTGCCCACTGAGCACATCTTTCCAGGGCTGTGTTAATTTTCCCCTGGATATGCTGCTTGTTCTCTTGTGGGCACATGTAAAGAGGGCTAGAGGAAAAGACCTCAGGTTGAGACAGGAGAGATTGAGATTATACATTGGAAAAAAAAATCAGTTATGGTGGTCGGGAATGGGTTGTCCAGGGAGGTGGTGGAATCACCGTCTCCGGAGGTTTCAGAGATGTCTGGATCTGGTGCTGGGTGATGGTTGGAGGTGACAGTGGCAGAGCTGGGTTGGTGGTTGGGCTCGGTGATCAGGGAATCATCGGATCTGAGCTGGAAGGGGCACAGATCTTCAAACCCAACCCTTCAGTGAATGGCGGGCATCAAACCACGGCCCTGGCACCATCAGCACTGCGCTCCATGATGTGAACCCACGATCTCCCTGCATGCCGGCTGGCTGGGCTTCCTTCCCAGAACACACCAGCTTTTCGCCACAATTCGGACGCGTAAGTTTCTCCTCCGGACAGACGAGGCTCCCGCGGATCGCGGAGCTCGTCAGGGCGCTGAGAGAGGACGCGACAGCGCCGCCGAACCCCTAACTCTTTCCCTTTCCCCCTCCACCACCGCCACCATCATCATCATCATCACCTTCATCCCCTCGCTCCCCCCGCGGCGGGGCGGCGCCTGTCGCTTTAAGCGGCGCGTGCCCGCGCGCGCGGGGCGGGGCGCGGCGGCGGCGCGCGGCGGGCGCTTCACCTGCAGCCCGGAGCGGCCGCGGGACCCGGCCGGCTCCGCTGCGCTCCTCGCCGCACCGCCAGCGCTCCGCTGCGCCCGCCCGCCGCCGACATGAGCGCCGGCCCGAGGCGGCGGCTGCTGCTGCTGCTCCTCCTGCCCGTCTGGGGCTCGGCGGCGGTAAGTGGAAACGGGCGCGGAGCCATCCCCGCCGCGGCTCCTCCGCGCCCGCCGCGGCAACTTCGGGCTCGGAGCGTGATGGTGGTGGGTGCGCGGAGCTCCTGCCGCCGCCCCCGCCGCGCTGCGGTTTCGCACCTCCTTTTTTAAAATCGAATCGCCGCTGTGCAGTTTTTAATTGTTGGGGTTTTTTTTTTTTGAGCCGCCGCTCAGGTGCCGCCGCGGTACTGGCACAAGTACGCTCCGCGCTGCGCCTCGCCGGAGAAACTTCGGGGGCAGCGGCGCGTCCCGGCGCGGAGCCGCTCCGAGCCCCGCGGAGCCCCCGCGGCCGCGCCGCGCTCCGCGCCGAGCCCCGCTCCGCCCGCGCCCGCTGCAGCCCCTAACTTTTATTTTTCCAAGCCTATAAACCCAACCGAGCGGGCCCGGATCGAGCCGGGGGGTGATGCTCTGAAAGTTTGGGATTTTTAGGGTTTTATTCCCACGGCGCCTGAAATTGAAGGGTTCCTGTAGAACATCAACAAGCGCCTGAACGCGTGGCTGCAGTGTTACAGAGCGAGCCGGGCGGCTGCTGGCTTTCGGGCTGGGCTGGCTGCGGGAACAAGAGCCGCTTATTTTTCTGCCTCCATCCCCCGGTGCCAAGTAGAATCCGTGAGGATGTCCCGAGCCTTGTGGAGGCTGATGGGTGCTCAGGAATAGCCCCGATGCGCTCTCCCCTAGCGAGCACCGCTCTGATAACGGGGCGATTTCAGATTCGAAGCCCGCTGTCCTCGGTGAGACCCTTTGAAATGTTTCCCGATGGCAACATCTTGCCAGCCGCGGTCAGAGTCCAACAGAGCCGCCGCTTCCTTGCGCTTCCCATGCAGTAGCTGGCATCCGTCTCCCGAGCGTGATTTTAAGCCGAGTACATTGGCTTGTGTTCTGCTTACTAAGCTCCTCCGAAAGGACCCTTCTCTCCTTTTCGTTTCCGTGCCTCTGGAGCGGCGCAGCCTGTGTGCGGGAGTGTCTGGGGGTGCGGGGGGCTGCGGTGCTCCCCCGGGAGGCAGGTGCCCGCCTGGAGTTGCACTTTGCGGGGAGGCGCCGCTCCCCCGGCTGCAGCCGGCTCTGGAGGCGGCGGAGGTGCCGGCAGCATCGCTAAGCGATGCTCTGGCTGGCTCTGCCGACAGCCCGGGCGCGTTAGAAATCCCCTGCCACCAGCACTTGTTAGTGCGTAAATCACCTGGCACTCTGCGCGCATAAATCACGGGCTTGTGTGCTGTCAGCGAGTTCCTCCGGAGATGGGGTCTGGGACCTTCCCTGCCAGGGAATCCCAAGGAGCCTGGGCTGCTGTGCCTGCGCTGCCCCGTCCCCGTGGCGGGGGCTGGATTCTCTGCTCAGTCCAAAGTTGCAGCCGAGTGTTTCGTTGGCTGCTTCTCTCTAGGTGCTGGCGCGTTGTGCACGATTCTGTGCATTGTCACGTTTTTAACTGGGGATCCCTCCTTTCCTTCCCACTGCCGGGGCAAGAGCAGAGCCTGGAGAGTCCGACGGGCTCCAGCAGGCAGAGCCTGGGATGCTGCTGCGAGGGTGAAGGGGAAGGAAGGGTGTCCTCACCTGGTTGCAGGCTCCTGTGTTTTTTCCCCTTCCATACTGGGGTCTGCCCAGTCTCTCAGTAGCAAACCTCGGTGGTTTGGATGTTGCAACATCAGGCCTTAGCGTGTCTCCAGTTCGAGCACAGCGCCTTGATGAATTGCTGCTCTTTGTTTCCTCCCCTCTTCTGACAGTGCCCAGTATTCCAGCCTCCCTACAAACAATGCTCTCTTGTAGTCAGGCAAGTATTGCTGGCCCATTTTATTTTTTGCAGCTACAGTATGGATCCACTCCAACAGATAGGCACTCTAACACAAGCAACTTCTACTTGCACACTGCTTTACTGTTCAGGTTTGCTCATGCCTAAACACTTCATCACTGGGTGCAAAATGTTTTCCCAAATGACAAAAGTCATGGTGTGCATTTCCCTTGTTTTGTTTTTGCAGGCACACAATGGGGATCTTACAGTTAGACCCACATGCAAGCCTGGCTTCTCAGAACAAGACTACACAGCATTCATCTCCCAGAATATCATGGAAGGGCAGAAGTTACTCAAAGGTAAGTGGAATAAAAAGCTTAATAGCTTCTGCAATAACTGTATTTTCAGGAGGTGAAAGGAGGCTTAAAGATGCTGGTTTTGATGGTGAAATTGTCTGCAGAATTATGTTTGTAGGAGGATGAAACACTAAGTGGTTTACCTGAGCACAGTTTTGAATGCAGATGAATCATTCCAAGTCCGCTGCTGTCTGCTTCAGGTGGATTGTTTGTTACACCATGCGAGGTCATCACTTTACTCTTGAGTCTCCCACTCCCACCCTGTCTGAAGGAACTCTGCATCTGATATTTTAGAAAGTATTTTTATGTATGAAATTCAAAGATCCCTAAATTATCTCTGCTTTGAAATGGATGATAAAGCAGACGTTGTTGTTGGAAATGTGGTAAACAAGCCTACAGACATTCTGTTCACAAATGTGGCATTCATTTTCATTACTGCCCCACTGAAAACATGAAAACACAGGCAAAAAGAAACTACCAATTAGCTGTATAGTAATTGCAGGATTATAACCACTTTTGTGCTTGTAAACTCTAAGATGTCTTCATAATCCAAATAACAGTAGATTATCCTGTGTATTGCTCTGTATCCTTCTCAAGTTAAAAATAATTAAACTTTATATTTGCATGACACAGAAAAATACTTTATTCCAAGAGAATTTTTGAAGATCAGAATTCCAAACCCCCAGCAGCCCAGGAGGCTGGGGAGCACGTCAGGACTTGGTGCTCTACTCAAGGCTTTGTAACTGTATTTTACAGTGTTTTCCTGAGTACATTTTGCTTGCATGCATGTCTCTGTGCCAGAAAGCTGGGATTTCTGTCTTCCTCCAGACCAAACACCTGCTCCATTGCTTTGATTTTTCTCAGAAGAGAGGGGGAGTTGTCAGTGTTCTCTCTGGCTTCAGCAGAATCCAGGACTGGACATTTTTGCTCTGCATGAGCTGGCAATCACTTTTGTTTCTGTGCCCAGTTGTCTTAGTGTTGCTGTTCAGGAATTCTCTTGACTGGCCTGGCATTAATTAGTAGACCTTGGGGAGTTTATTTTTAGTTTGAAGGGTAACCAGAGAGGGAATTGAGATGGACAAACTCAAGATTATACAACCCTGAAAAGACCAAATACCAATAGTTTACACCCTTTGCAGCAATTTTTCCCAGACGTGAAGGCAACTTTACAGGTCAGCGTGGAAACTGGGTAGATTTCATGCTCTTTTAGCTTTGCAAATTATTTGATAAAAAATGTTCTCTGAGTACTGTAGAAAGCCGTGTCATAAATATATTTGCTCAGAAGAGTGGTTTCTTTGCAGTTTAGTGCTTGATAAATTGTGCTGTGTTTATGGAGGTGGACAAACAGGGATGGAGCAGAAGGGTCTGCTCAGAGGCATTAGATGGCTGTGACTTTCAGAGCAGCACAGTGGCTGTCATTGCATTTCTGGTTTAACTGATAATTTTTAAATATGAAATTATATTTACACAGGCTGTCAAGTTGATTTGAATGAAAATATATTTCTATTTGATTTTATCCTTTAGGGACCAGTTGTAGTTTTACATTAGTCATGGCAACCCTGCCTCTGGTTTAGGGCTGAACTCACCCTGGGGACATTATGTATCCATGCCCCATTTGTAAGATTCACGTCCTGATAACGTTGTCACAGGTTCCATGATTTAAAAGCATTTTCTCAACAAAAGAAGGGAAAAAAAAAAGTGCAAGTGCTGTGTTTGCTAATAAGAAAACTATCATCTTTGCACCTTTTAATCTACAGTCAAATACATGCTGTTGTTTATCATGGGAAGCAAATATATCTAATTAATTTATACAATAATGGGCAAGAAAATTCTTCTTCATGCTTGTGTTGTTCTTTATATATACTCTAGCATGTAAAATTGGTAGTTTTCCAGTTTAGGTTTAATTTTACTTCCTAGCACTTGATGTGTCTGAAGCATAAAATGTTTATCTCTTTCTTCCATCTGGGTGAAGTATTGTACAATAGTTCAGACCAAAAATGGGTTCAGATTGCTTACATTATCATGTTTGATAGATTGACATATGTACTATTTCACACCATCTTACCACGCAGAGCTCTGCTGCCAGCAGCTACCACCATCTTATTCATCAGCATTCAGTATTTCATCTGCAGGCCAAATGGGACTGTTTGCCTGAATTAAAAAAAAAAAAAGAAGAAGAAAGAAAGTAGGCAGAAATTCACCTGTCAGTGCTTTCCTGGAATCTGGGGGTTGGAAAAAGTGTGTCTGTAGCTTGGATGGCTCTCGGGGTATTTCACAGAGTGAACGTGAGGGTGTTTATGGGTAATGCTCACCTTGTCCTTAGGAAGGAGAGGTGGGCTGTCCTGGGGCAGTTCATCCCTGAAGGTTTGTCCGTCAGAAATCAGGGAGCACGCAGCGCTCAGCATGGTGGTGAAATTCCTCCACACCATGGAGAAATTGTGATGTTCATGGTTCTGTGAGGCAATAAATAAATCTAGCATTTCCCTTTTAAGCTTTGCAAGATCCAGCTCTCAAATGTATGCACTGTTATGAATGCATCAAAATGAAAGTGTTTATAGTATTCTAGGTTTGAATCAAGTTAAACAGATAATCACTGCTTATAATTGGTTTATTCCAATGGAAATAGCTTAGCCTTAATTTGACAACAAGAGCTTTTACAGAGTCATTGTTTTATTATAAGTATGCCGTAAGCTATTAGCTACTACTTTGTGGTTCATCTTATTTGCCTGAGTCAGCTCTCTAACATGCTCAAAACATACAGATTCTAGCAGGAGCTATTTGTTACACAGTAATTAACTTGTTTATGATAAATGGATGGGAGAAATGTCGCGGCATTTTGTTTTATGTATAAATGAAAAGCATCTGCATTCTAAAAATTTCATGTTAATTAGACTTAAAATAGTTTTCCCCAGTAGTGCCACAAATACCACACGCTGCACATCACTGCCAACACTGTGGCCTGATGATGGGGTGGGAGCTGAGGTGATTTGTGGAGCCAGTGCCTTCCTCAGAAATGCCATCACCGCAGCTCTTAATGAAAGCTACTGGGGTGTAATCTGTTATACTTTTTTCTCTTTGTTTTTCTTTGTAGGATAATAAATTTAGTCTTGATCACTGATGCATGATAATGTTTAAGATAGCTTTGTTAAGTATTTTCTTCTTTAGCCTGAGGCAAAGATCTCCATGTCTGCAGTATGGCAGAGGACGATTGTGGCACGGGGATCTTTTCCTCTTTGTTAATTATTCATGCTAACTTAACGTGGTGAGAACATTGGTCCTGAGGGGTGGGGAGCAGGGGCATGTGGGGCTGCACTGAAGCAGTTGAGCCGTGTCCCAGGGGATCTGATTCCTGATGTGAACTCAGTGTTTGGGAGTGATGGAGACCAGCGGCCTCTTGGGGAAGGAGGGAGAGAAGGAGTAGGATGCTGGAAGTGGTGAGCAATATGATACTCTTGCTATTGGCTTTGTGCCCTTTTGGATTTTTTGTAGTGTTTTTTAAGATTATGATTAATAAGAAAAGAAGTTTTTCAGAATTAGAAGTTGAGGTTTAATTGGCATGCCGTGAGGCTGTGGTGGCTGGGAGTGGGTGGGATGACATCAGGGTGTTGAATGCACTATTCTTCCATCGTGACCCCTCCAGGGCTCCAGCACCTCTCAAACACACCTAACAAAACAACTCACAGCAGACACCACGAGCAGATGAGAGGTAGAGCCACTTTTTTGTGTTTTCTGTGCATCCCTTTGTGAGCAGGGGAACTTCTCTTGTGTGGGCAGCCACGTTTGGGGACAAGTTTGTGGCAGCACACTTTATTTTCATGTGGGGAGATGAATAAACTCTGCCAGCATGTTCTGCTCTAAGCAAATGTATGAAACCAAAGTTAGCCAAGCTCATGCAAATGCATAAAAATGTAATTGCTTCTATTCTAGGATTTTTTACTAGCATGATTTTTGGTTTAAAAAAATACATAAAAGCTTTATTGGAATACCACTTTTTTTTTTTTTTTAATAAGAATTCACTATAGAGATAATCTCTTGTAAGTTTTTGAGAGGTAGGATGTTCTTCATGGTCAAAAGCTTTTTGTTCTCTCCACTGAGATTTCAAAAGCTCCATCCTTTTTAGCCCTCACCACATCCAATATTAAAACTCAGGAAGGCTGTGAATGCTGTTTAGAAAATATTGGCTGCGTAGACCAAAAAACCCCAGCATCCCCAGTCTCCCTGGGATAGTGGAGAGTACTGTAGATGGTGCAGGCTTCCCGCTTTTCCTGGCTTTAGAGTCCAGAAAATACCCAGTACCCACCTGCTGTCAGTTTTGGCAGGAGCTTGGTTTCCACAGGCGGGTCAAGGCATGGATCTGAAGGGTGTGTGGATGTCTGAGGCTGCCCTGCCCACAGTCATGCCTGTGTCTTCCAGGTGCCCTCTGCTGTGTCCTGTGGGTGCTTTTGGGCAGGGAAGAGCCTGAGCACTGCTGGATTTGTTCTGGTGTTTGGTGAGGTTGTTGAGCACCTCTTGGGGTTGCTTGGTGCTTGCAGCAGCTCTGCTGCAGCCTCCTGGAACAGCCAGTGCCTTCTCCAAGCTGCTCAGAGTTGAAAAAAAGCAGAGAGGCTTTTCCATTTGTGTTTTCATTATTTTCTGGTCTGTGATTCTGCATGAAAAGCAGTTACTGCAGTTATTGTACACGTAATTAGCTTCACAGTTCCCTAATAACATCTGAAAGTAGGAGAGCGGCCCTGGGAGCCCAGAACTCACCCTCACCTTTCTTCACTCCTTTCTTGGAGGAACGGGGGGCAGGCAGGCATCAGCTCTCTGTGTTCAGCTTGCACAAGCTCCAGTGGAGCTGCCTCTCAGAAAGCACTTCTCACATTCTGCAGGACAACTTCTTTTAAAAGCAGTTTCTCGTGATGGGCACGTTGCAAATCAAAACCATCATTTCCATCATGAGTTCCAGGGGAGACCCCAGAAAGAGCTGCTGCCGAGCAGGGAACTGCTGATGCCTATGTATTTTTAATGTTGTTCTTCAGATCTAACTTCTGACACAAAAATGATGTTTAAGATGACATTTTTATCTAAATAAAATTGCAGTTAATGAGACTGGAGTAGTCAATAACACTCTGTAGAGTTAATCCCCTTACACTGTTTAATAACTGTATATATTGCTTTCTAGTTCAGAGCTTTGAACCAAATTCCTCAAACCCAAGCAAAATTACATTTTTCTGCATTCTGGGGAGTTAACTGATTTTTATCTGGATAAATCTGCTTCTCCAACAACAGACTTGAAGCTTCTCTGTTTTTTCAGAGATTTGTCTGCTAGAGAATTGTGCTGCTTCAAATTAGGCATTCTAGATAGGTATTAAGGAAGAAGATGAAACAACAATTTCTATTGAATAATTTATTCATTTCTTTATTTATGCTTAGGCTTTTAGGAAATAAGCTGTGTCTGGAACAGTATCAATTAGTTATTTATTGTGAAATACCTGTTGTTTTGAACACTAAGCTGATCATTTTAGGGCTTTTAAGGTTGGAAAATGTTAATTTTCGAGTCAGTTCTTTGTACAGGAATTGACTGTCACTGACAGAGCTCATGAGCTCTGATCTCACAGAGCAGATGCTGAAAGCATTCTGGAAATTACGGTTTTTGCATGTGGCAATTGAAACTTATTTATTCTAGCAGTGAAATATTTTCTTGCCTAATTTTCATTGACCTAATGCCAGTTCTCATTGCCTAATTTCATTGATATTTATATGTAGGCCTCCTTCTGCCTTAATTTCTACCCTGGAAATGAGTCTCATGCTTTTTTAGATGGAATTTATTTCATTGCAAACCCAAGCTGGGGAAGTACTTGCTTCCACAGCAGCTTGGGCCATGTGCACAGCTCATAGAATATTTTAGCAATATAGATAATACTTAAAAGTCTTATTTGAAGGGCAAGAAGAGATTAAAAGTACAGAGGATAGGATTTCATTGGAAATCTGCTGCTTAATGTTTCTCATAGAATGAATTTGAGTAACATAGGGCAAGATGGGAGTTGGTTTGATTTGAGGTTACTGGTATATTCAGAATTAAGGCCATCGCTGTATCAAGTGGAATTTTTTATTTTCAGGCAAATGGAAGTAGTAAGAACTAAGACCAGACAGAGGTGTTTGAAAACCAAAGACCAGTCCTTGCCTGCTTTGAGAGGTTTGGCAGGGGGATTGGGATGAGCCTGTGACTGATTCCAGGCAGATTTCCCCAGGATCCTGATGTGGAGCACTGTAGAGGAACCTCTGCAGGCTCCATGGAATTGACCTGTGTATCCCTTTTTTGTGTATGTAAACCTTCTGTGCTCTAGCCAAAGCTTCTGAAGAGGATTTGGCTTCACATTGCATTTTCCTTTTGGTGCCTGCATGACCCCCAGGGCTGTTTGTCCAGGTAAAGCCCAGAAGTGTCCTTGGCCGGCCCTGCCATGGCAGGGTTTTCTTACTGCTCAGGATGCCATGATATATTTGTTTAGATATTTAGTTTTAATATTTATTTATTAGTATTTCTGAAATGAGAGTGCTGGGATTGTTTAAGCCTGGAGAAGACTTTATAATTGTGTATAAACTCCTTGTGAGAATGTGCTGAGACGAGGTGCACAGAGGAAGGGCAGAACGAAATGGGTGCTAACACTGAAATGCAGGACGCTGCCCTGAAATGTGGGAAGAAACTTCCATCCTGAGGGTTGTGAGACACTGGAGGAGGTTTCTCAGGGATGCCATGAGGTCTCTGTTCTTGGAGATACTTGGAGCCCACCTGGAAGTGGTCCTGGAGCCTGCTTTGTCTGTCCCTGTGCTGAGCAGGGGCTTGGGCAGGCAGCTCTGCAGCCTCCACTGGGCTCTGACCCTGGGAGACACTCTGCAGGTGAATAGATGAAAAGACAGAGGGATGAACTGAGCTTTTCTTCAAATACAAATCACACAGCTTTAAATAAAAACATTGCAACAGCCTGCAAAACGTGATCTATACTGGGAAATTGTGTTTCTTTAATTTCTTGGAAGCGCGACCTCTAAAGAGGGAATAATTGAAACACCAGGGACCAGCATTCAGCTGTTTGCTTCCATTAATGTCCAGACTTAACCTAGGCATAGTTTGTCTCCTGGCATAAGGAAATGTAGCACTTCCATTGAAAAAGCACTCAGTTTCCTCTTTATTTTTAGCAGAATGAAAGAGAACATGTGGAGCTACCGTTTAACCCAAAATATTTGTCTTATAGCCAGCTACTTCGCTCCTTTCAGGAGGATGTTTGTTTCCTGAGCAAGTTTTCTGCGACATGAAAAACGCTTGGGCTGAACAAGATCTCTTTTTGCCACAGGCTTGTGATTTCTCTTGTTTATGTTCATTATCCCTAATTTATTTATTAATTTTGGATTGCAGTTGCACAGAAGGAGCGTGAAGTGGCAAATGCTCTGGCATATGGGCTGCGCTGTCCCTGGGAGCACTCGGCCGCCCCGTGCCTCGCGACCCCAGGCTGCAGCATCCACATTCCCCTTCCCTGCTCCCTTTAATACAACAATTTTTATTTTTTTTCCATGCCCTCACTACTCTGGTGGCACTGTTGTGTAGCAGAGAGCCAGTGGCAGTAACTCGGGGCTGTGCTGGTTGTGCTGCTCGCAGGGGTCACATCAGCTGCAGCCCATTAACACGAGCCTGGTCATGGCAGCCACTGTGTGCAACGCACGGTGGGGGTGTTGGAAGCTCCTCCAAGGACCCTGAAGATATGTATGGGCCACCCATGAAGGAGGAAAAAGTAAAATAGATGCCCTTTCTGCTTTGAAATGAGCCAGTCTGTTTTCGTTGATACCCAGAAGCACTGCAGTCATTAAAGGCTATTACTATGCCTATTATAAATCACAATTTCCTAGCAGTTCAGAGGTTAGTCACAAATTTTGTTACAATGAGTTTGTCTCATAGTAATTCCAATCCTTATTAAATGAAATTGTCTTTAAAATAATTATGAATGTAGCAATTATCTAAAGATAAATAGTCAAGATTACAAGAATTGTTCTATACAGAGCTATGTATCAACTCTCTCTGTCAGTTCATGTCTAGAGAATCATAAAAGGCAGGTCAGTGAAACAAATGTCTGTTACTTCACCATGTAGCAAAAAAAGCATATTGGAATTATTGGTATATGAAAGAAAAACATGTCAGCTTGGTAAGATGGTGGAAAATAAAGAAGTTACTGCAGGTGACAAAGTGCAAGTCAGGACTAGTTTAAAGTACGAAATGTAATAACCTGTTTGTTCCTGATGTGGTCAGTGGGGGTGAACAGATAACTGTATAAATGCCACCAAGAGCTGATTGTGATGTCACCTGGACCTGTGTGTTGGTGTTTCCTGGGCTCAGAACCAGGGCTGGAGGAGCTCTGGAGGATTTCTGGTGCACACTCCTTCCCTAGAGCACGAGCAGCTCCCTTGTAATTGCTTTGTCCCTGATGTGGGCTTGAAGATCCATTGCTGGGGACCAAAGCCAGTATATTACTTTGCTTCCCTTTCCTTCCTCTGAGTTTAAGTGGAGCTCTCTTGATGCAATTTAACCCTGTTTGTATTTGTCATGGACACACAGAACAGTTGCTGATTTTTTTTTTTTAATTCCCCCAACACAACTGAATTTTTTTTCCAAGTTCTCTAGGCTGAATCTCTCATGTGTTGCCTTTTGTGTATCGTGCTTGGCTCCCTCCTCTGAGCCCTTGTCTTTGTTACGAACACGATACTCCAGGTTGATGTGATGCTGCCAGCCAAGTCTCGCAGTGCTGAACAGACAGGGAATATTACTCTGCCTGTTTTGCAGGCAACACTCCACTTGATTTATCTAATGTGATGATTGCTTTTTTTCTTAGCAGTATGATACTGTTGACTCATGTTCAGCTTGTGATCCAGTATAACCTCCTACATCGTTTTTTGATGAACTGCTACCTACCCAGTCATTTTCTGTATGTGTAGTTGATTAATCCTGCTGAATTGTGTTACCTTGCTCCTCTTCTGTTGAATTACATCTTGTTTTTGTTTTATCATCAGCCTTATCTAACTGATTTGGATTATTTTGAATTCTGATCTCGACATCCAACAGCGTTGCAGTTGTATCCTGCTTGTGTATGGTTTGCAGATGTAACCAGCATATGCTGCATTCCTTTATCTGTTCTGTTAATAAAGGATTGAACAAACCCGGTTCAGAACAGGCTGTGGCAGAGCCCATGTGATAGAGCCTTCTGCTCTGACCATGCACCATTAGAACATGCTCTGGGTAGTTATTTCAGTAACTAAAATTGGAATGATGGCTTGGTGAACAGAGCCTTTAATGTCCTCATGTTGTCTATTGGGATCTGTGGAAACACAATTCCAAATGCCCTCCGTTGTCAGTACTTTCCCTGACTTTTATGAGAATTACAAACGTTGGGACCTTTGAATTTTCACCATCTAGAGACATTCCAGGTTAAAAGCCTAGGCTAGGTTCATGGAGTTTCAGTAAAATGCTGTTGCTGTTGGAATGTCCAGGCTACAGGACAAAATGTTCACCTTGCCTTTCCTCAGGCTGCTGCAGGTCTGCTCCTTAAAAGCCATTTTTATTGACAGAGCTGTTCCTAATCCCAAGGGGAGCTGGAAGAATGGGATTAAATGAAAGCCAAAGCAGGGCTGTACCTGGCTGTGGAGTATGCACTCTGGTGTAACCTGTTTCCACTGATGGCTGGGGATTTCCACTTTGCTGTGTTCCCATTTCCCACCTCACCTTGGAAGGTGAGGAAAGCAAGGTGCTCACCCTACACAGAGCAGCTGGGTGTTGCACTGCCTATTTTTATAGATCTGTATTATTCACAGAGCTTTTTAGGAGGCCTAGCCCACACTGAAATATTTGACTGTTTAGTGTCTCTCTTTAATTTTGCCCATCACGCCTGTGTGTTTTGGTAACTGAAGAAAGGCAGATGCTGCTCCCTGTGCTGGAGGAAGAGACTCTCTCTGCTGAAGTCTTCTGAAGCATCTCAGTTCAGAGGGGAAAAAGAGCTGGGCTAGAGAATCTGGAGTGTTTTGCTCCCAGTGAAAATCCTTTCCTGGAGAGGCAGAAGAAGTCATGGTTTCAGACTCTCTGTGCCCTGGTGCTTGTCTTTTAGGAGCATGATGTTGCTGGCTGGTTGCTTTTCTCCCTTCAAAACAGGTTTACACAATTACACATGAAAGGCAACTGTTCTGCTCATCTCCATAAACCTTAAATATTTTTATATTGTGCCTGAATTATTTTGGAAAATGGACTTCCACTTATTTACCTTTTTATGGGCTTCTGAACATTTTTGAATTGATTCAGTCCTTCTTTTTGGTCCTCTGTAGAGGCCAAAGCAATGTGGGTAAATGGCATTATAAAAAAAAAAAGGATTTTTCATGTTGTTTGGATTTTTCCTTTGCCTCTGGACAGAAGGGACAGGTTGAGGATGAAGAAAAATATATGTATGGTTGATAGGATGAAGGAGAAAACTATAGGTCAAGGCAAGATTTGGAGTGATGAAATATTCAAGGATTGCAGCTATAAAAAATGTTTGGATTGCACCCAAAGATTTCCCCATCCTTTTTTCAAACTGCAAGAAGAGACCCTCATCAGGAAAAGTTCAGTGATCTCTGCAACGCTAAACTCTAGATGCCTGTTCAAATAACTGAATAGGAGATTGATTATCTCTGTGCAAAGTTTACTGAAAGATTTTTCTTCTTTTTTTTTTGTTTGCCTGGAGTCTCAGATATAAGAGAAATTCAAAGTTAAAAGGCTGGTTGCTGTATCTGCTAACAAGCAAACTACTCCAGTTGTACCAGCTGCTTTTGAGACCTCCTGGCAAGAAGAAATTCAGAAGATTTAGGTTGAGCAGGATGAAAATTTCTTCACCAAAGAGGTTGTTCAAGACTGGCACAGCTGCCCAGGGCAGTGGTGGTGTCACCATCCCTGGGGGATTTCAAAGCCATGAGGATGTGGCACTTGGGGACAGGGGACAGTGAGTGGTGGATGGTCTTGGAGGGCATTTCGAGCTCAGCAATGCTCTGATGCCCTCCCAGAAGGGCTGTGTGGGCAGGGGCAGTTGGCAGAGTCTGGGCTGGTGTTAGCAGAGGTTTAACCCCACCCTGCTCACTGAGTGCCCAGGGCATGGCACTGGGGGCATTCCTGAGTGCTGAATTGACCATGGTGTTTTGGCAGAGAGCAGTGCACGTGAGGCATTTCACTGGAACGAATCTTCCTGTATTTTCAATAAAACAAAGTTTTTATTTTCCCTTTCTGCTGTGAATTGAGACAGGCTGTATCCTGTTAAAGAGCAGCAGAACCAAGCAGAGGTGGCACAGCCGATTTTACCTGTGCAGTAACAGAGCAAGTTTCATTGCTTGGGAGCTGTGACAATGAATTCTGTAAATGCAGCAGTTGTGTCCTTTGGCAATGCACCTGTAAGAGGGAGAGTCTGACATCTGTGGAGTGGAGCTGTTTGGGAAAAAAATATAGAAAATTAAAATAAGGGTGGGTGGGAAGAAGAATTGTGGGTGCCTGGAGCCTTGGGGACCCCACAGAACTGCTGGGCCAGGGTTCATGTTGGGTGTGGAAGTGGTGTCAATTATGGAGACTTAAAGCAAAGACAATATTTCTGCATCAGTTTATTAACAGTCTGAGTGGTTTTTTGACCTTTCATCTGCATCGGGTCTCTTGTGAGCAGTCTTTTATTGCAGTATATCTGTCTGCACTTCCTGCAGAAATTTGTAGGGAATCCACTAACTGAGAAACCTGTTCTTAGGAGAGCTGTCCTGAAAAAGGAAAAACAAGGAAACCAAACTAACCAACAGCAAAAAGTAAAGAAAAAACCTCAAGGTTGTATATCAAAATCTGTAGCATATGCTCAGAAAAAGTTAATATCTGGTGAATGTCAATTAAGTTCTTCCTCAGCTAATAAATAGCTTAGGAGGTATAAAATTTAATACTCTTAAAATTGCAGAAGCCTTTGAAGAACACATTTAAATTGGCCTCGTTGGCAGAAGGAGGTTTAAAGCTGACCTGTTCAGAGGTGAGTGGTGAAAAAGGTGTGATGGAATGAGGCTGCATTCCTTCCAGACGGAGGCCTTTTGCCTTAAGTTTTTGTTTCCTGAGGTAGCTTTTGGAACAGTTTATTTTAAGTTCTTGTGTAACACATCCGCTGAACTGCGCTGGTAACAGTGGCCTGTTTATTTCTGAGCCTATTTTTAAGTGTTCCTGAGGCTCAGCTGGGCTGGGAGTGGGTCACTGGGCCACAGAAAGAGCTTCCAGAGCAGCTGTGTATAGTTCTGGCCATGGCACACCTACAGGTCCTGGTCGATTTTGCTCTTAAAGCATCAATCTGTTCCTATCTCAGGCACCAGATTCTCTCTTTCCTTCTGTTCTCTCCCCATCATGGTCATCTGTAGGTAACAAGCGAGATGTGTGCACGTTTCTGAGGGTGGTTTTAGGGAGGTTTTCTAAAGTTTGTGATGGATCTGGCTTTGAGAGGTGAGCAGATGAGCAACAGAAACTGCTCTGAGGTCACAAGAAGTGTTGTGCTTGTTCTGAGTTTATTTGGAAATCAGAGCAAACCCAACTTTGCCTAGTTGGCTTGCTTCCTCAGGAGCAGTACCCTCTGGTTTTTTCCACTTGTGTGTTTTTATCTAATCCCAGTGGCAGTCATTTTTTTTGGCACTTGCAGTTAGGAGAAAAAAAAAATTAAGTAATACATGGCATTTGTTTTGGCGCTGGTTGTGACTCATAAATAGGGATAACATCTGTGCTGATAGTTTTTTGTGATATATAACCAGATTGAATGAACAAAGTTTTCATTTATTGCTGTTCTTTTGCCATTGTTATATTTAGGGAGCTCCAGTGTAACGAGTGAAAATATATGCTTATGTATATTGCTCATGAATAGATCAGAATTTATATACATCCTGTGAATTTCAATTTGGCCACTGTATCTTTTTAAACTAAAAATGGCTTATAGCCATTCCCTGAGCCTAAAACTTTTTCAGGATCCTTCCCAAATCTTAGTCTCTTGAAGGCTCGTGCTGCTGCCAAGTCCACACCATTCTTTTAATTAAAAGGCAAAAAAAAAGAGAAGTGAAACTTCCAGTGGATGTAAATCCTGATAATCCTGAAATGATGTAAATCGGTGCGGCTCCTTAAGTCATTGGAAGTATTCTGACTTACATCTACTGAAAATCTGGCACATAATATTCCTGCTGGTCCTTTCTTCTGCCCAATAGCTGCTCTACGCAGAGTTGGCACGGTGGACAAAGCACTCTCTTAGGAGCTGATCGAGGGTGGCACGGCTTCCAGCACTGCTGATTCAGCACAGCAGAGGCCATTTTCCTGATTTCTTTGTGAGTTAGATTAAATTACTCTGCAGGCTGGACTGGAGCCACAGGCCATAGTTTTACAGCCTTATAACATGGTATCCTAGCCCATGGCATCTGAGAGGTCTGGCTGTGTGTAAAGCTCTTCTGCTTTGCTGCAAAGGATTTTTGGGTTTGGCGCTCGGCCCCTTTGTGAGGCTCACGGCAGCAGGACTGGAAATATTTTGATTGTCTTGTTGAGATGCACTAAAGTGGGGCTCTGTTAATGGAGGGAAGGGACATCATGGGGGTCAGGTTCGTATGAAAACTCCTCTGTGTTTGTCATGGCAACATTTCTTTAGATTTGCCTTACAGAAATGCAGGATAATAAACAACAAGTGTGGGATTTAATGAGTATAACACAACAGGAGCACCAGTGAGGCAAGGGAAAAAATATGGGGAAATCCACTTTGCTCTGTGTCTCAGACAGGTACATTTCTCATCTAATCTGAGTGGGTTTGGAGTTGAACCAAGGGGGAGCAGTGGGGAGATGCCCTTTGTGGTGAGCTGGGATGCCCTGTTCACATCCCACAGAGCCGGGATGCCTGTGACTGCTCGAACAGGCACATGGGCAGAGGCAGAAGCAGGTTTTCTGTTCTCTGGCAGCTGCTGGCTTTGTGTGTTTCCAGAGCAGAGCCAGCTCTGCTGTGCTCTGCTTTTGGGCTCCTGACTGCAGCTCACAGTGAAATTGGTCCAGTTGTCTTTGGCCAACTCCTGCTCTTGCTCTGATTTACCCTTTCCCCTCCAATCCTCTGATTGCAAAAGGGACTCTGGCATAGGGAGAAAACAACTATTAATGAGGAGAGAAAAGGTCAAACAGATCAAGTAAAAGTCGTCCTGCTTCCAGCATGGAGAACAGTCAAAGCTGATCCTGCCCAAGCCAGGTGTTGGACTGAAGATGAGACCAGGCTTAAAGAATTTTCACCATAAGTTTGGAAGCTTCACTCTGTCCCTTCTCCCTCACCTGACTTTCAGTCACATTGTTTTATAGCTTTAAGGGCTTGCGTTATATCAGGATGGGCACCCCACATCTGGTTATCCTGGAGTTACATTATTGCCTTTCAGCTTTATCTCTGTAGTCTAAAAATTAAAAGAAAACCACCACCAAACAAACCCTCTGGTTTTAATACAACGATGAATATATTGCTGCAAATAAAAAGTATTTTTGATGCGGAACATCAGGCAACAATTCTCTGGGTGTGATACAGAGGTGAAGTTCATGTTGCTGGTTTCAGTGCAAAACCAAAAGTGGGCAGATCAGGAAATTTGTTTCTGAGTGGTTTTTTCTATTTTCTGAGCCCTAGTTCAGTCTCATGGACTTTGGTAGAGCTGCTGCACAGAGGGTTTATCTATTGATTTCTGAATGTATTGTGCTGTTAATCTAAAACCTCTTTCCCCAGTGGAATTTCTATTCAGAAGGCTCTAGCCAAGCTCAAGAAAGTTATTTGATTTGGGGAGTTTGAAAGAATAATAAAAGAAGGATTGATGCAGTTGGATTTTCATGAGCTCAGTCCTTCTAGTAAAATAGACAGGCTTCTTCCTCCTGTGTGTGTCTGTGGTGGTTGGCTCATTATTTAGGAGGAAAGCAGAGTATGGAGATCACTTCAGTTTTACTGCCTGAGAATTTTGCAATTATGAAACTTGTTCAGAAGAAAGTAATGAGAGCAGTTTTGGTGTTATAACAAAATATAAAAATTAATGGGTTAGTGCAGCTTTGTCTTTCCATAAATTTGTGTGCTTTATTTCTTAGCAATTGGGCCTTTCATGCTAATTTTTAAACTAGTAAAAATTTAGTGCCAGTATTTGGGAAATCTGTGTAATTTCCCAATAAGACACATGTGGCAAGGGAATTGCACCATATAAACCAGGGAACTTTGTTCCTCAGATATTTCCACAATCCTTTAAGTATTGAAGATTAAGTAAGCCTTTGAAAAGAGCTGAGACAGGAGAGAAGATGGTGCTTTCTGAATCTTCTTGTTATTAAAATGTTCATTATTTTTGCTGAGACCTGAATATGGGAATAAATAGTCTTGTATTACAATAAAAAAATCCCAAAAAGTGCTTTCTGCCTTTGAGTGCACTGGTGTTGTCTATAGAGCAGGAGTTAATGAAGCAGACAAATGAGATGAAATTGGTAGTGAAATGAAATAGAATTGAGGGTTTTTTTAGCTTTTTGGGACTAAGGTCCTGTCCAGCTGAAATCAGTTGCCCTTGACTTGACAGTGCCCATGGCTGGTCCATTTACAGGTTTATTCTGTTTCATTAGGATGTGGTCAAGTTAAGTCATAGAAGGGGGATTTGTATCCAAAAAGAGATTCCTTGTGAGAATTCCCTGTCTCTAGAGCACTGTAGTTTATTAGACATGATTTTTTTTTCCTTGGGTTTGGAAGCACACTTGTTGCTCTTATTTATGCAAAAAATGCAGCTCTCTGGAGATATGAGATTTACCTGAGGCATTATTTCATTGCAGACCCAGGTGGGAAGCTGGAAGTTCAGAGTATGCATGAAGAATTACCTGGGTATGAGGCAAAAAGTTGTATTAACTGTGCAGTTAGTCTTTGTCAGCAGCATTTAGAGTTTCTTCAGCCCTTGTGGTGACTAACCTAGCAGAATTTATTGGTGAATAGTTCAATTTGCTTAAATGGGCTCATTTTCTTGAGTAGGCAGAAATTACATCTTCTTTCAGAATGTCTCAGATTCAGTTCAACTGAAAGGCCAAATCCAGATTTGACTTGTTTTTCTTTTCAAACACCTGTTTAAGCAGTGGGTGAACAGGACACCCAGAATTTGGCTGAGGGAGCTGTTCAGAGGGACATTGAATTTTCTGGAGCTGGGGTAAAGAGTTGCATTTTAAGACTGGTCTGAAAACTCAACTTTGAACCAGATAGGAAATGAGATTCTTTTTTTTGTCCTATTTTCTTTTTCCCCCCCAATGTAGAAATAAGTGCTTTAGAATATCTGAGGTATCATTTCACTGCTGAGAATTGGGTAACTGTGTAAAATTATATTGACCTGAGGGGATTGATATATAGAAGTGGCCGCGCGCTTAACTGTGCAGGAATCAAACTGTTTTACTGATAACATTTTATTGATTCATCTTCTCTGGGTGTTACAAGTAGCCTGAAGCCTGGCAAAATGAGCTGGCAATGTTTCTGTGTTGTGGACGTTGCAGTATTGCAGCTCTTCGTAGGTATTGAAATTTTATATATGGGCTGAGAGCTCACGTAATTATTGTGATTTGTAACGACTGAGACTGCAGATGGGGCTTCCCAGAGGCTTCATTTCAAGCTAGATAACTGGTAATTTCTCTTTTCTGTTTAAGAATCTGTTGTCCCTCCTTTTCTCTGCAGCTGCTGAGGTTTTTCTCTGTGAAAAGCTGAACCGTATCTGTGACTTAATGAAGATGCGTAAAATGATTGAAATTGCCTTAACAAGACAGTGCTCTATACAGAGCAGCAATGAAAATGTGTCTTGCTGTTTGCAAGGGGTACTTTGTCCTTTTCATACTGTGCCTTCCCACCATATTATAAAAATAATAACAATTAAAAAATACCCTTCTTCTGACAAAGCTTTAAGAAAAGGAACAGCTTAAAAGACCACAATGGCAGATTGTGAGTGCAACCTGCATGTGTTGACTAATTAAATTCTTTTGAAAGAGCTAATTTCATGTATTTTACTTAATGAAAGCTTATTTAAGATTTTAATGATGTGGGTCTTTTCAGCAGAATGCCATATTGACTCATGACATATTTTTACACAGGCTTCATTCTGCCGTGAACAACAGTGGTTGGAAATGTGAGCACTTGATAAAGTATCATTAAATTAGCTTATTGTAGTTGCAGATTTTTATTATGCTACTTTTATTCGCCGCGATATGAATTGATCGTGTTGCACTTGCTGGTTTTAAAGGTGCAGCTTTGTTATTGATTGTGCTGCTTTATCTCAGGTGCTTCATCAGCCTGCTGGCAGGCTGGTTCCCTCTGCAATTTTAGGAGGTACTGGCTTTGTTCATTTTTTTAATTCTGTGCCTTTCGTCTGTGTGCTTGTATTTTTTGTTGTAAATAACTTAAAAGAGAGCCTGTTTTGGGGTTGTACCGAGCCCTTGTGCTCAGCAGCTCTGCTCTGTCCTGGGGCTTTGGGTGCAGCTGGAGGGAGGTGAAATACTGGGTGTCCCATGTGGGAGCCCTCCTGGATGGGTTGTTGTCCTCAGCTGATTTCCAGGGAATTAGTGAGATTTACCAACAGAGAGGGAAAAATCAGTTCTGCTCAAACTTTATAGTGCGTGCATTTGGAGCAGGGGTTTCATCTGTTGGTGTAATTTTTGGTAATGTGATGTGTGTCACAAATAAAGTCAGAAAAACAAGAGCCTACATCTTGGTTAGTCAAACCTTTCAGATATTTTTCCACATTAACATGAGTAGTGGATTTCTTCTACAAATCTTGGAACTCCCAGACCTATTCCAATACTAAATGTATTGGAAACGGATTGCTGTCAAGGCTTGTCCATCTAATTAAATTCCCTTATTAGCACCAGGGCTGCAGACTTCCAGAGAAGACATTAGTTGAATAATCTTTCCAACTTATCTAGGTTAAAACTAGTTGGCCTTTTGTAAAATGCTGAGCTAAAAGTTCAGCAACAAAATACATAAGTTCTAGTCCCCCTTTTTGTGGGATCTGTGGTAATTCAATATATTCTTTAAATATAAATTGGTAGTTCAGCTGTTCTGTGGAATGTTTTCAGACTTCAATTATCACAAGCTCTCGATGCCGAGAGGAGTCTGTCACCTCACGCTTCAGGCTGAGGGCAGACCAGCAGTGATGGCTTTTATGCATTAATAAAGTTTTTCATGATTCATTTTGGCATATTCTTAGCCAAATATAATAATCTTCTTGTCATGAAGTCCTGCTGATCCACAGAGGTTGTTTGTGCTCTGTGCTGGTGATTGTTGTATCTTAGCAGGAGAAGGGAATATTAAGATTTTGACAGAGAACCAAAACAGGTGAGGTTTAGTAAGAGCCCTGATGGATTTCCCAACAGGTGGGGGACTTGCCCTTGTGAGGGAGCCACCAAGTGAAATGAAATATGCTTTGACCCTTGAGCTTTGCAAATGGGGATTGAGTGACTCCCAGCAGATGTGCCTCAGCCCAGCAGAATCCAGTGACCCTCTGGAATGTGAGGGCATCCAGGGGTCCCACTGCCCCTCCACTGCCACGTGGGAGGGCAGGGGTGGTGCAGGTGGGAATGCCTTATTTCCTTCCAGAAATGGATGGGAAAAGTGTCTTTGTGTCAGACAAAAGACCAACAGTAGCTCAGGGTTGGGAATGGAGAGATTCATAATAACACTGAGCAAGAGATGTTTAAAAATTGCCCGAAGTTTCAGGAAACAAGATATTTGTGCTAATTAGACTATTTGCCTGTCATCTTTATTCACTATTTAAATAACAAAAAGCCCTCAAGTGAAATCAAAGCGTGGTAGAACATATTTCTTGAGTCTCCTTGATCAAAGCTTATAAAAGGAGGGGAATACTGCTCATAACTATTTCCTCAAATTCAGATGTGAGATATATTCTCTATTGTAGTCCTCTCTGTTGAGGACTTGTGTATAACCTGTGGCAAAGTGATGGATGTCTGTCAGGTATCAGACACCCTGCTCCTTTCCAGGTGTACATGTGATGAATTAGTAGTAGTTCTGTCAGGATGTGACAGCAATAAATGCCTTCAAATAAAAACAAGCTGCAAACTTAATGTGAATTGTTTTGTTCTTACTTATTAATTAACACTGGTTCAGTTGTGCACTTGTCTTCTTCTGTATCTACCTCTTGATCTTTTCTTAGATTGCAAATAATCTCTGAGATGGAGATCACCATTTTCCTGACCTGAGTTTATAAAGCAAATATCATAGTGGGATCCTGGCCGTGTTTGGGGTCTCACAGCATTTATCTTGAAGTCAATAATTAATAAAACAAACAGGAGATACCCTTTGCTGTTCAGTCTCCTGCTCAGATGATGTTTTAGAGCAGGATGATACAGAAATCTGTTCAGGAATTTTTGGTTCGTTATCTTTTGGTTTTCTTTTGGGGTTTCTGTGTTACTGTTATCTTTAGGGACGTGGTTTACTTCAGAAAGGGAAGAAGGCATCCTCTGGACCTGAATAATTGAAAAAGAAGATTCTTCAAGCTTGATCATCTATGAATAGGAGAAAGTAATAAAAGAGGAATGGAAGCTTACAGCTGTCTGGAGCCAGGTGGGAGGCAGTGGTCACACATGTGGCCTTTAGAGCAGGACAGACAGTCTGAGCTGGCTGGGACCTTGCCCAGGTCAGCACAGCTGCTCCTGTAGCCCTGGGAGTTCTCCATGCCTGGTTGTGCAGTCCTGAAGGAGGACTAGAAAACCAAGGAAAATGGAACCTGCCAGTATCGTGACACGAGATAAGGGGAAATTGTATCTGCAGTGGCAGAGCTGCCAGCCACTGATGTACATCTTCCTCCATTCCCAGCTTCCTAATTGGCAGGGGATGCTTTAGCAGAAACCAGCTGCTTCCTTTGTTTCTTTTCATTCTGCACCTTCTCAATAAGGGAATGAAAGGATTCCTCCCTGGATGTGTTATTCAGACTTGAGGCTCATTACAGAACCCAGCACAGCTTACTGAAGAGAACAAAGCATCAGCGTGATGCCCCATCTGATCACCCACCCAGACGCGCTTTTGTCAGCTGGGGAATGCCATCAGCCTGAAGGATTTCCTGCTGTGGGAGTTCCTCACCTGTGCTCGTGTAGCTGTCTCCATCTGAATTTGCAAGCCACAAATTGTGTGTCATTTCTGCCCATGCTACTTGAAAGGATATTTTAAAAATTGCGTCCACTGCTCCTACATCATGTTTTAAAGAAATAGGTCAAATCAGAAGAAGAGTCGTCAGAATGTGTTTATTAATCTGTGAAGAATGAAGATGAAGGTTCAAATTTGGGTGCTCCAAGTGGTTTTGGATTGGCCACAACTTGATTTTTAGATCTGTCTTGTGAAATTTGTCACCATTAAAAACGTATGGCTAAATGTCTTTCAAATTTATGGATTTTTTTAATGGATTTTCTCTTCTTTCCTGAGAAGGGAAAGAGAGAGAAGGGTGTGCACTTCTCCTCAAAGGCATGCCCAAAATTGGAGATGAAAATGAGCAGGGGGAACTAGGAGAGTTCAGTTAACTGTCTGCTGGGTTTCAGGAATAGTTTAATTTATGGTGATAACTTCTCTTCAGCAGTTGACTTGCTGTGACCTTAAAGAAAGCTCTTGCAGACGGAGCTTTCACTATTTCTGGGAGAAGTTATGTACTTTGTGCATGCGTGGTTTACTGCCACAGATGGGTCCCCCTGAATTTGGAGGCCAAAGGCAGTAGCAGAAGGTTATGAGATGGAGCTGCTGCAGAGTAAGTTTCTAAAAACAAACACATCAGTTTTTGCCAGCACCCTGTAAGGTCTGGTTCAAAAGATATTTTAAAACTGTAAAAAAATAAATAAAAAGTAAACCACAAACACACAAAAAAAGGAAAAAAAAAAAGATGTGTTTGCCTGCTTGCATGCAAGTATCCCTGAAAAGTTGATGGGTTCATTTTTACTTATTTATGGGCAAATTACAGAGGTGCATCTGTTCCTTCTCTGTGTACAGCCAGGCATCTCAAATTTCTAAGATTCTTTTTGACATTCTTTGAAGATTTAATGCCAGGTGGAAGATCAGTTAGAATTACAGATATCTTGAACTTTGAAAATAATGCTTCTGCTGAAAACTTTTTTACTTCTGCTCCCAACTTTAATGAGGCACAGTCTAAACATCATAGTAACTGAAGCAGCAGAAAGGGGACAAAAAAGCTAACCCGACAATTCACAAGAAAATATTTTCACAGGTTTACAGCAGAGCCAAAATATTTGTGCTGTGTTTATTTAATTCAAATGCTTAGAACTATGTCATGTTATAAAAATAGTATTGCTGGAATAAAACAGTAGCCTGCAAGTCAGATACCTGAACAGGGAACACTCAGCTGGAATCCAGTTTTTACAATTCTTACAAGTTGTTTATACTGCTGTCACTAAAGAAGGCAAATAATTTTGGATGAAGCTCTCTTTGCCTGCCATTAATTGTGAGAGTTAAGTATATGCCTTGAGATAGGAAACAACCTGATTTGCCTGTACAATCAGATATCCTGTAGCCCTTCTACATCTTAATTGTGTCTGCCAAGGGGGCGTTTTGGTTTAGAGATCACACCTCTAAAAGTGGAGAACACCAGGCTCTGTCTCCCTGGGATTTTACTTTGCTTTCCCTTTTTCCCTTAAGTAATCACTCATTCAAGTAAATACATATGTGTGTGTGTATATATATATATATATATATATATATATTTATTTATTTATACACAGCCCCTTTGAAAGCATGGCCTGAGGAATCTGACACTGGCCATCAGTTAGTGGATTTTGCTTAGTAATTGCTTCATCTATTCAATACTATTGAAAATACCCTTGAGCAGAACATAGCTGCAGGGGAACAACACTCTAAAGCAGCAACCTAATTAATGAATCTTATTGCCACTTAGACGAGCATTATACAGCTGGCCTTGCTTGTCAGGATGGATCTGTTCCTGCAGCATTATGTGTTTGTCCAGGAAACTGTGCAATTATTAGAGAAATGGATGAAGGGGGATTGGTGTGTTGGGCTCTGTGGAGGCAGCAGGTTCCCTTTCAGTGTGCAGTTGCACTCCTGATGGTGCAGGTGTCACCAGCATCTCGTGCCTGTGTGGAACAACAGATGAATTCTCCTGGCTTTTATCTCAGTAGCTGTGACTGAGATTATTCCTTGCATTCAGATGAAGTGAAAACAAAGTAGTCACAGCCTGAGTCTGAAAGGAGGCAAATGATTTCATACAGTAGAAGGGTGAGCAAAACTGAAGTAGGAAAGGATTTTCTTTTTCATTTAATATTTTAAAAACCATAAGCTGTTGTGTGTGTCCAGAGAGCATGTGGGTTTTTGTGAATGGTGATGTGGCATCTTTGTCTCCAGCAGAGTAATTCAAGCAATAATAGCTGCTGGTGATGGTGTGTTTTCTGAAGATCTTCTGAAGGAAGTTATTTTCATAACTAATTCTTCATTCCTACCTTTAAAAATACTGAATGCTGTATTTGGGATCTGTGTTGCTGAAATCATTGTACCAACAGAAACTGTAGCTCTGGGTGCAAGTCAGAGCTTGTGTTTCTAATTGAAGTCATAGACAGTTTACTGAGCAATCAACAAATAAAAATTCTGAGGTTGCATCAGCCCATTTTTTGATGTCCTTCCAACCTTGGTTACTCTGTGATGCTGTGAAAAAGGCAAAAACACTTCTAAGAATGTCCTGATCTATCAAGGGCTACAACAACCTGCTCTTCTTTCAGAAGATCTGTTCAGAGTAATGCCAAACCTACTGCAAAACCCAGTTCTGCAAGTCCCCACTCACATGGGCATATGAGACCCCACTTTAAGGACTCCCATATTGCTTATAAATCCTTTAACTTTCTGTGGTGTTTTAAAATGTAATTTTCTGCTTCTCAATGGAGACTTGCTGAAACCTGTGATTTCTACTTGGCCTTAGGAAAGTTCTTCAGATAAAATATTTTTCATTAGAAAATTCCTTGGATGGGCTTACAAACTTTTAATGTGAGATCATCACTGGACCTTTTTTGTGTTCTCTGAAGTGACTTTGGCACGTGGTGAGTTTTGATCCTGGAGCATCTTTCCTGGTTTGCATGTTGGTGATTCATGTGGCAGTTTCTCTGCTTCAGCCTGTTCCTGCTGCCCCAGCTCCTGCCTGAGCTGCTTGGCCTGGCACAGATCTGCCCCACTTCTGCCTTCCCTTTATAGCTGCTTCAGGCATTCCTTGTCTAGATTGTGGTGTCAGCTCCTTACTCTTTTTTGTTTTTTTTCCCCATGTAGGGCAACACATGAACACACCTCAATGTGAAATTTTCTGAAGAATTTTTAATGCCTGCAAGTGGCACTTGAGTGGCTAATTCCAATAACTCCGGCAGTCAGTTGATGAAGCATTCTTTGCCTTATGATTTGAGTAATAGAAGTAGTTGCATCTGTGGTTATATATCTGAAAAATAGCTTATCCAGCTCTTTTTGTTCCCTTTGATTCATTGGATGTGACCACAACACTGTTTAGTGCTGGTCAGTCGTTTTCAAGTCAGTGAGCATCTGGGTTGGTCATTAGCCAGCAGAGAAATCAATTAGGGCTGGTGGGGGTGAGTTTGGAGGAGAGGATTGGAACACATGAATTCTATTGATCCATTGTCCTGGATAATCAACATCCCCACCAGCAGATCTTAAAGCTGTGTGAGGATTCCATGGAAGTTCCTTTCCTCTCTGGCACCTCTGTTCCACCAAGAGTGAATCCTCCAGCCAACAAAGATGGCAACTCTCCGAGGTTCCAAATTCCCAACTTTGTAAAGCAATGAGCTAATTAATAAAGCATAAATTGTTAGCATTTTTCTGTGGAGCACTGCCGAGGATCCATTATTTTATTTAGTGTATTTGTCTTAAAGTGATTATGTTACTAATTATAAGGCTCACTAGTCTGTTTAACAGGAGTCCAAATAATTATAATTTGTTTGCATTCCCACCCTGCGTATTTTCATACAAAAAGGAAAACATTTTGTTGAATGATTAATCTTGTGCATGCCTCTCTGTATGTTTAGGAAAATTAAATGTCTCATTTTTGTTCTAAATGAGAGATTTTTGGTTTTGCCACTCTTGTTCTCAAGGTGCATTGGTAAATTCTGAAGAAACTTGAGGATGAAGCCACAGGGGGAATGTTGGGCTCTTCGGGATGGAACTCAGTATGTTCCCAATTAAGTCCATAACAAAATTCCTTTTGGTGTCAAATTCTTTTGCATAATTTATGCTTTAAAAAACGGGTTGAATTCTTATTTACAGGCAGTCTTGAAGCAAATGAAATCCTTCAGCCTTGGAAGCAATTTGGCAGCCAAATTCCATTGCTCTTACTGGAGTAATATGAAGGACAAAATTCATAACAGGCTTTTCAATAAATGCTCAATTTAGGGCACCTTGGAATCAGCAGCAGCATTACAAAACCCTGTTTGAACTTGGAACATCCGAAGAATGTGTTATTTAATGTTAGGAAAAGATTTGTCAAGATTTTATAAAAAGCTCAGCAAATTGAGGCAAAAGTACTGAAGTCACTTTCAGAGCTGCATTTCAGAAAATGGCTCAAATGAGAAGTCAGCACTGTGGAGTTAACTCCTTGTTTTATGGCAAAAAAAATTTAAAAACCAGAGTTGTTTCTAGGAGTCTACTTGGAAGTTTGCTGAAGTTTAGGTAGCGAAATGCTTGCTTGGAAGAAAAGACCCAGCAGAAAAATCACAATTTCAAACTCAGATAATAGTTTCTGAAAATAGCTGGGCTGCCAGAATGTCAGAGTCAGGAATGAGAAGATTGCTGAGGGGAAATGGCAGAATAACAAGGGGCCCGAGGAGACACGAGGAGCTCACGGCTTCATCTTGGTTTGAGGGAGAGAAAATTGCTTAGTGCTACTTAGAGCATCTCTCATTCAAAGACCTCAAAGCTTGCTGAACCAAACATAATCCTTTGAAGACAGGTACGGACTTATGATCACTGTGCTTGTCCTCGTGCTGCTGCTGTCCCTGCCCTGGAGCATCCTGATCTCTGAGCACGGTGGCACCACAGAGCTCAGCACGGGAGGGAAGAGGAAAAATGCACTTGGGAAGAGGAGAATGCACTTGGGAAGAGACTGGGGTGACAGAACACACTGAAATGCCATCACTAAAGTCTGGACACCACCATGCTTCTAATGAATAAATAAATAAGTCATCAAGTGCAGGTGAAGATATTTTCTTTCTTCTGACATTCGCGTTTGTTATTCTGCCAAATGTTTCCTTTCCTTGTGAGAAAATTGGAGCAGCCAAGATTCTTAATATTAAAAGACCTCAGCGGAACTGTTAAAATTCCATTCTGTTCAAAATTTTAATGCCAGTTGGCTGTATTATCTCTTTATAATTTTCTTCTTCAGTGCATACGTAACTGCATTAGTTGGTCATTTACCAACAGACTTGAAAGACCAATATCATTAGCTGAAAAAATAGCTAAAGTTTGGGATTTTTTTATGTAGGAGAAAAATGGAAGTGCTACTTGCTTTTTGATGATGGTAGTAATGGTAGTATTTATCTTTTTTCTTTTATTTTTCTCCACACTTCCCCCATAAAGCATGAACTCCAATTTTATCTGCGTTAGTGTGAATAAAAACAGTGCATCCTCAAGCGAGATGCATAAATATAACCCCTTTTACTATGCAAGTAATAACTGCGCTCACAACTCTCCTAAGAGCTGTTACAATGCACAAACAGGTCCTGAGAGCACATTTGTCATGGTAATTTCAAATACAGACCTTCCCTGCAGAGTTGGCAGCCTGCAGAAAGACCTGGCGTGTGCGGGTCACACTTGGGGTGGAGGGCTAGGACATGGGCAGGAGGAGCAGCTGATGAACTCTGGTGTTAATCTGAATCCTTTCCCCGAGCCCTATGAGCAAGATGGTATTTGATCAGTGCTGATAACGCATTGTCAGGCATTTAGGAACGTGAAGCTGTTTATGCTGAGCCCCCTGAACCAGCAGGAGAAGGAAAGTTCCTAATGAACCTCCTAGAGAGCCGAGCCCCAAGCGTTGGGTCTAGCACTGTTTTTTTATCTGATGCCAGACAGCCCTAAATAGGTCTTAAAGCTGCTCCAACAGTTTATGCTGTTTAATAAATCTAATCTGTAAAACAGGTCACGTAAAAAAAACCTAAAAACTTTTCTTCTAATTACAGTAAGATTTTATTGAATGCGCATTATACATATAGATCATAATACTTATTAAAAAAGACTATTAAGATTTTACAGTTCAAGATTTTACAGGCAATGGGAACAGTGGAAGCCTAATGCTTTCTGAGAATCATATCTGCATTAGCAAGATAAAGGACAATTTAGGAAGATTACAAAAGCAATGATTTAGAGTACAACATAAAAATCTGCTGAGAACTAATTCGCAATGCCAGCTGCTGCTAAGCTTCTTAATCTTTATCTAGTTCAATTAAAATCTGAATGTTTGGGATTTCATTAACAACTGGGGACTTGAAAATTACATGCACTTTTACACTGTATTCAACTGCTTATGCACGTTACTGGAAGTTGCCCGAAATGTCTTCAGGTAGACTTGAGATATAATTAAAACTTAAGTACTTAAAGGATAATGCAGAGGTAAAAGAGGATTATTTTAATTTTTCTGTCAGATCCAATTGACAAAAAAAGAATCACGAGTTGAAACGAGTTGCAAACCAGTCAGAATTTTAATGCAGGGGATATTTATGGACGATTGTGCAATCAGATGTGCAGATCAAACAGCCTCATTGGAGGGCGGAGTGAATTGGATATTGTAATTGTGCCCTGTGCTGCTTGTGGTTTTTTTGTGGAAAAACCACTTCACATCTATCGTTCACTTCTGTACTGATGTAACCACGCTGCTATCAATTAATTATGCATTTCAAAGAATCTGCAAGTAGGCCTTTCTAAAATTAAACTAAGCAAAGTGATGAACAAGCTTTTAATCACTTAATACTGTGTATAAAAAATAGTTTCTTTCCATTAATTCCTCAAGAATAATTCTTCTAAAAGTTTTTCAGATGTAGGAAACAGCTTTTTTTTTTTCTCTTTTCCCTTCTTCACTGCTTGTCTCCTATTTTCCATGGAAAATTTACCCATCGTTGCCATACCTGCTGATTTAAAGGAGGGATGTGAAATAGCATTGAGCAGCTCTGTATTTTGAAGCAGTTCATTGGAAAGGCTTTGGATATTTGATGGTGCACAGGAACACTGACTTTTTCTTGCCTGTATGATGGAGTAGGTGTCAGGCTGGCTGTGGGTGCAATGCTGCATTTCCAAGGGGAGCTGGGTGCTGATGGAAGTGCCACGGGCATTTATTTATCTCTTTATTCATTAGAAGCATGGTGATGTCCAGACTTTAGGGTTGGGGGCAGCACTGGGGGATCTCCTGTTTAAACTCTGGGTCAAACCCTGAGCTGGTTTAAATTTTCAAACTGGAATGGATTTCTTTCTTTTTAATACTTCAGTTCTGATGATCTTAGGTGCCACAGTAGGAGGTGGAGGTAAGAATATTTCCAGGATGAATGAGGGTGTTAATGGTGGTGATGTTCCTCCTGGAAATGTTGAAGAGGTGTCGTGCTGCAGGATAATTTGTGCAAGACTTAGAGACAGCCTGGACGTGTTTAAATAGTGTGTTTTGATCAAGTTAACTTTTAAACATTGTAATGATAAGAAGAAATCAATCAGTAGCAAAATTTATTAAAATGTTTGGGGAGTTGGTGTTAACTTTTGTCATGGTGCTGTTCTTAGCAAATGAAGAGAGTGAGATTTTGCCTGCCTGGCTACTTAATGAGTTTTTTATTTCCCCTTAAAAAAAAAAATCATGCTTGGAAAGCAAAACCAGTGTGTAGGATTACTGCTATATATAACGTTAAATAAAAAAGAAACATTTTCCCAACTTCATACTTTTAAGTGGAAATGTGTGACCAGGTAACCCAAGGCAAGTGGAGAATGCAGGAAAGAAAGTGAATTTTGAGTTGGGAATAATTTGGCCACAAAGGTAGCTAATGTGTTCTGCTGTCCTATGTCCTGCTTGTGCCTAGAAACTTCATATGCCAGAAAAGGGGATGGGGATATCTGCTGAAAGTCATTATTTTAAGCAACTTAGTATCAGGAAGGTATGTATTTGGCAGGAAGGGAAAATTACTTGCAGAAATTGTGTATGGTGGTTTTCTTGCCTCAGAATGTTTAGATTTTGTGTTCTAAATAGTGATGCTTTCTATATTATTTAATAAGGAAATAAAAACGGGCCAAAACAACAACAACAAAAAAAAACACACCAAAATTTGAGTGTGCGGTTTTATTTCCTAATTAAAAACCCCTCAAACTTCTCTCATTTCCATCCCTCAGGTCTCCTGCCTTCCCTAATAAGGTGGGTACCCAGCTGTGTGTGTGGCAGGGTTTGGGTGAGCAGAGGAGACTCTGTAGGCTGGGGGTGCCACTGGAGCTCTGGTCACAGAGCTCTGGACCCTGGGGCTGATCCTGGGGCTTCAAGGAATTGTAATCTACCTAAAACCTTCCACATCTGAATGCTGAACCCAGGGACATACACAGCATTTTGTCTGCAGAGACCTTAATTTATCTGCTGGGATGGGTGTCCTCAAAAGAGCAAATCTGCCCTTTCCTCTTGGCTGTAGAGTGCATGGAGTCCTTAGAGGCATTTCTTTAGCTCTGGAGTTCATTATGTGCTCTTAGAATGGACCAGCCATTCCGGTATGATGATCTGGAATTGGGATTTTACTCCTTGGATTTGAGTCCTGTCAGAAATGGAGGGGTTCCTATCAAAGATTGAAATCAGCTTCCTTCTTTTTCTTTCCTTGTAAAGAGAAAACTGAAATAAATAAAATGAGGGGTATTGATATATCACAAATGGAAACAGTAAATGTGTCACTGGGGAGATGAGTGGGAGTTGAGAGCAAAGATAACTACAGACATGAGAATTATCTGTACGTTTGGCTTCAGATACTGAAATCTGTGCCATGGATTGATCCTGCAGGAATAATAAATACACATTATCTGTAATTATTCTTGAACTTCATAAACCTTACTTTAATAACATCCTTTGCATCATTTTTTTTTTCTGGGATCTTTTCTTTTTATGACACTGTCAGGCTTTTTAATTTTAACTCCAAGAAAATTGCTCCAGCTGTTAGGATTTTGTCCCATTTCTGTTCTCTGGAGGCTGGGGGTTCCCTTTGGAGAGCTCAGGCAGCAGGTTGGAAGGTTTCTATGTCTGAGATGATTTTTTTAAAGAAGATTGCAGGCAGTGAATTTGCAACTTTTATTACAAATGCAGTTTTGGGTGACAAAAATATTTATTTATTAACTTACATCCTACAGTTATTATTTTTTTTTTAATTTAGAAGTATGATATCAGATAGGAAAAATGTTCTTCTTGCTTGTGTTGTAATGTGTTCTTTTATCAGTGGACACAGTTGAGTGGTGTTTGAGTTTCCAGCCCTCCCATGGCTGCACCCTGAGCTGGGATCAGCATGGATATTGAAACTGTTTATTGGGTTTCTTCTGCTGTTATAAGTGTGATCGCATTCCATGATGTCCTGAGGTCTAAAAATATCGAGAAACAACAGTAAGCAGAATTTCAGGCTCAGCTTTTCTGAAGAGCAGGAATTAAATATAGGCCAGAGCATTCTTGTGCATTCCTGGTGGTGTGCTGGCTGTGTGTTGTGAGCTGGGGATGCTGTTGAGTTTTAAACCAAAATTTGAGTGCACAGTTTTATTTCCTAATACCAAAAAAACCCCCTCAAACTTCTTTCATTTCCTTCACTCAGGTCTCCCCCCCATTCCCTAATGAAGTGGCTTCCCAGCTGTGGGCTCCAGGCCACATCTGTCCAAAGCTGGCTGGGCTTGTGGCCATGTGAGGGATTCCCAAGGGAAGCGGAAACATGAGTTTTGGTGAAAACCCCAAATGTTTCACTTGTCCAGAATGAAAGATTCAGTTTTCATGCTAATTCATGTCTCCATGCTACTCTAACTTGTCAAAAAAAAAAAAAATTTAGTATGAAAAATAAAACCAAACCAAGAAAAAATTATCTGTCTTCTTTTTCTCTTTTATAAAATAAAACTGGAGAGATTCTAAATAAATTCTCAGGAATTTTAGCCCTTGAGTTGCTTTTTTTTTTTCTCTTCTACAGTTTTAATTTGAAATTTTGCATTTGCTAATGAGACATTTTTTACTCTATCTGAAGATTGCCATCTACTGGTATATAAGAGCTTTTGGGGTCTGTTACGTTTCATAAATTTGAAAATTCAATAAGGTTTGTTATTTTCTCAGTTGATTTTGTTGATTTCATTATGCTTTGCAGGGGAGGGGCAATAGTAGAGGAAACATTAGCAGCATTTACTTGATCTTACCAAGTGCTGTGCAATGTCTGCTTAATTAAAAGCACATTATAAGAACATATTGATGCTTCCCACATGAATGAGCTCTCTATTCCTCCAAATTAAGCCATATTTCATTTTTCTATCCTGTAAGAACAGAAGAACACATTAATAAAAGTTTAAAAATAGGCATTTTTTCCTAAGCATTTGAAGTGATTCTGACCTTCTGGCACGGTAACAGTTAGGTAGCTCAATAAACTACAGGGGGTAGAATTTAATAGCGTGATTCCAAAATTGTGGGAGACACCTCTCCCTCCTCAAGCTAATTTGTAGTTAATCCTGAAATTCTTTAAATTTCTAGCCCCTGATGCCTCCCAGCATCCTCCCTACTCAGCAGGGCACAAGGATCTCCAGAGGAACTTCATTTTCTCCCCACCAGCTCTGTCTGAGGGGGCTGATGCCACTTCCCCCCAGCAGGCACAGGGCAGTGATCCCGTGCTCCAAGGCTGAACATTGGCACTCACCTGGTGCCTTCATCACTCCCAAACTGGGGGCAGCTGTGGGATCAAGGGAGTGATGGTGATGATGGCACTCACCTGGTGCCTTCATCACTCCCAAACTGGGGGCAGCTGTGGGATCACTGGGTGATGGTGATGATGGCACTCACCTGGTGCCATCATCACTCCCAAACTGGGGGCAGCTGTGGGATCAAGGGAGTGATGGTGATGATGGCACTCACCTGGTGCCTTCATCACTCCCAAACTGGGGGCAGCTGTGGCATCACTGGGTGATGGTGATGATGGCACTCACCTGGTGCCTTCATCACTCCCAAACTGGGGGCAGCTGTGGCATCAAGGGAGTGATGGTGATTATGGCACTCACCTGGTGCCTTCATCACTCCCAAACTGGGGGCAGCTGTGGCATCACGGGGTGATGGTGATGATGGCACTCACCTGGTGCCATCATCACTCCCAAACTGGGGGCAGCTGTGGGATCACTGGGTGATGGTGATGATGGCACTCACCTGGTGCCTTCATCACTCCCAACCTGGGGGCAGCTGTGGCATCACGGGGTGATGGTGATGATGGCACTCACCTGGTGCCATCATCACTCCCAAACTGGGGGCAGCTGTGGCATCACGGGGTGATGGTGATGATGGCACTCACCTGGTGCCATCATCACTCCCAAACTGGGGGCAGCTGTGGCATCACAGGGTGATGGTGATGATGGCACTCACCTGGTGCCATCATCACTCCCAAACTGGGGGCAGCTGTGGGATCACTGGGTGATGGTGATGATGGCACTCACCTGGTGCCATCATCACTCCCAAACTGGGGGCAGCTGTGGGATCACTGGGTGATGGTGATGATGGCACTCACCTGGTGCCATCATCACTCCCAAACTGGGGGCAGCTGTGGCATCACTGGGTGATGGTGATGATGGCACTCACCTGGTGCCTTCATCACTCCCAAACTGGGGGCAGCTGTGGCATCACGGGGCCGATGGTGGTTGGTTGATGGTGATGGGTTGCAGGTGTGTGACCTGGATATAAGGAGGCCGGGGGGCTGGGAGTCACTGTTTGCCAGGAAGCTGAGGGTTCAGTCTGCGTGTTGGGCAGGGGCTGTGGCTCTGGAGCAGGTGAGAATTCTTCCAAGGTAATCATAATTCTCTTTTCCTTGTCCAGTTCTTTGATGTATCTTTGTGGTGAGGTGCTCAGTGTACTGCCTGGTCTGTGTTTTAACTCTAGATATCCATATTCTCCAAGGAAGGACTTGGCCTCCTTGTCTGGGGCTTTGCTTTCCTTCCTAGGCATGAGGCACCTAAAACTGAGCTTTACTTGAGTTGGCTTTTGTCCTGGCCTGCCCCTTGTGCCCCGTGTGGAACTGCAGCTCTGTAAACAAAGGTGCTGTGGGTTTGTGGAAGGGGCTGGGCTGTGTTTTGGTGAAGATGGTGTGAAGTGATGGGGCTGGTTTGGCTTTTGGTGGTGCTGCCCATGAAAGCATCAACACTGAGAGGGTGAGATGGGGAGTGTGGATGTGCTGCTGCTTTTTCAGCTGTTCTGGAGAGCACGAGAACCTGCCTTGTTCTGGGAAGGTGCTCTGTGTCGTGGGGTGAGGTGTGGGTGGTGTGTGATGAGGGAGCTGTTGCTCCCTGAGCTTTATGGAACTGGAAAGGAAACAGTTGTGTAAACCCTGTGTAAATTGCAGAGATGTTAACTAAAGCTGTCCTGGGGCTACCTTCACATACATGCACTGTGGTTGCTGATTTCCTATCTGCTATTCTGATTTTATTTGGGAATTTGTTGAATTTCTGTGTTAAGCATCTTGATGGTGTTCACCCCTCTTAGTATTTGTTGTTTCTTTCTTATATCAGAGGGCTGCTCTACAGAGAAGGATGAAAATAATAGTAAAATAGCATAGACATTTGCATAAAAACGCATCTTGAGGTTCTTCTGTGTAAACTCTGTGAAGGGTTTTTATTTATTCTGGATGTTTTTGGTGCTACACTTTGATTTCTGCTGGATAGAGAGTTGTCAGTTCCACGCTGTGGATACATTTGCTGCTAATTATAAACAGCGTTCTTGGCTCCTGAAGGCAAGCAGCCTTTCCACCATTTGCTCACATAAGCCTGTTTTACAGTTCTTTGGTGTTTAAATATTTGGAGTGGAGAAGAGTGGGGAGATTTATTGAGAGGCCATAAGGCACGAGCCTCCAACCTGCAGCTAAGCTGACTCTGGTGAGCTGGATGCAGGGAGTGAGAACAGAAATCTGCCTTAGCTGGGATAGGCTGAGGGTGTTTCTGGTGTGATCAGATCCATGTCAGGTTACTCCTGACTGAAGTCCCTTGAGCCTGAGGGATGTGGCAGTGTGAGCCCAGCCATCAAACCAGCTGCTCCCTGTTCCATCTCCCTGCTAAAGAGAAAATTTACCTCAGGTTTTGGGGTTTTTTTTACCTCTCATCAGATAAATATTGACTTTCTCAGTTCTTCAAGCAGCAGCCTCTGAGAGGCAAGTCCTGATTCTTCTTCTTCTGTAACAATCTCTACAAAGTAAATGCATGTTTACAGTGGAAAATGGAGCAGCACATTTATGTGGTGATTGATTGACATGAAAATGCACTTCTGTGATTGATGGGACAAATGCATGTTGCTCACAAAAGCTCTGAAGAAATGTGGTCTATACCATGCTCATTATTACAGGTTTTTAATGTGGGTTTTTGACTTTTTTATTATAAGCAGTCAATTTACTTCCAATTATAGTAGAAGCTGCAGTAGATCTTGCTGTAGTACTGGTGGTTAATCCCAGATCAACAGGCATAAATCATATCAGACAAGTCTTGGCTATTAAGAGATGGACCATTCATTAACAGAAGCACCTGCATTGTTCTGGTCTCCTCCATGGCACACACGAGTCTCATTTCCCTTAAGATATTCACAGTGCTGGTGTTGGCCTGTAATACATTTCAGTGTCATTAGATGCACTGTGGACTGAAAATTCTCATGCCTGTGTGAATTAGAGGAGTAGTTTGAAGTTTCTCTGCTGCTGACTTGCCCCAAAATTGCTGTCAAAATGCAGATCACGAATTATTCAGGCATACACCTCTTCTGTGGATAAGTATATTAAAAGGTGGTGGGATGAGAATGTTAAATACGGAGAGAAATGCTTTAACTTTTTTTAGTAGTGATAGAATCTTACCCTTGATGTGTCCTGAGCTCAATCTTAGCAAAAACTTCACACAGATAATTTCAAACTTGTGAATTACTGTTGCTCCTGTGGGTTTTTTTTCCTTTTTTTTTTTTTTTTTTTCCTAACAGTTGGGTTGATTTTGGATGAGATTATTTCAGTTGTACTTATGTCTGCTGGGTAGTTAGTTCTCCTAAACAGTCAGTGCACAAGCACCGGTTTTATTTTAAGGGAAACTGAGTAAATCTTTGGCTGGTATGTGGTAGGGAGAAGGGCAGAAAGAGGAAAGAAACTCACCTCCGTTTCAGCTGCTTGGTTTGGTTTTTTGGGTTTTTTTGAGAGGTCTTTTCATTAAAAAAATGCTCTCTCTTTTGAGAAAACAAATCCCTGTACTTTCTAAAGAAACTGCAAGCTGCCTTTTGGTGATGATTTAGCAGGCTGGTCATGATGTTGGTGGATTTCAGTGTTTCATAGTAAATAAATTTGTTAACAAATGAAATTAAACATGAAACTGAATAACTGAGGTGTTTTCCCTGATTTGTGCAGTGCTGTTAAAAAGGGATTGATCAAATACCTGCTGCAGTCAATGGGAGCCAGTGACTCTGAGGGCTTTTGGAACAGGACTAGAGCTGTTTCCAGCTTTTGACTGGGTTTATTTACAGGAGGGTGTGCTCACAGGTCACTGTGTGTTTTTCAGGCCCCTCAGATGTTTGGCTGGTGGCTGTGCCCATTAAGGTGACCTTTAGTAACAGACAAAGGTGGGGAAGGGGACCTGCTTGGTCTCCAATGCCCAGCCCCTCTCACCAGTACCTGCAGGGGATTTCTCTCAAAACCAGAAGTTTTCTTGCTGGGTTTGTTTTCCTCAGTGGCTCCTTACCTGTGAGCCCGCAAACATGAGTCTGTGTCATGGATCATTTACCACTTGTGTTTGCATTTGCATTCTGGAATGTGGCTCAGGTCTGATAATGGGCTCCTCCTCTACCATGGCATCTCTCCCACTGTTACCTCCTTGCTGGGTGGGAGTCTTGGGGTTGCCCTGAACACTCCCTTTTTGTGGTCTTGAAATTGTGTGTGGCCTTGGGTGCTTTCTGTGCCGCTCTCCCCTAAGTGGCAGAGATGATAAAGCTTCCTTACCTCATTGTGGCATTTCAGGGATAAATTCATACATCAAATAACCTCCTTGCTGGTTCTGCTGTGTTAAACAAAACTGGGAATGTTCATTTGTGTGTGTAAGTCTGTTCTGTGTTTCCTTGGGTGGAAGTTTGTTCAGTGAAAGCATTCTGTACATCTTCTACAGAGCAGACATCTTGTTATGTACAGACCTGAACAGCTGTGGTTTAAAAAAAGGAATAAAAAGATTTGCATGACTCTTTTTAAAATTAGGAAGTATATTGTGTCTTTGTAGCAGGTTATGTGGCCTTGTTCCTTTTACTGGTGAAACCGACAAGTTGATTGACTACAGTATTTATTTTACCAGTTGATGAACCTCCCATCCCTAAGCCTGTGCAAATACTATTTTACTGTATGTAGCATGTACCCACTAAAGGGCATCCCAGGTCATGATTTGAACAATTTATATTTATGCAATATATTGTTTATTGTGTGAAAACTTGACCTCATTAGCTGTAGTCCCTTTCCATCTCAGTTGTTATCTGAAGTGTATAATAATGAGGAGAACATCATCTCAATCTATCAGTGCAATCAGACAAAGAGATTCTGTTGCAAACTCGGGGAAGATTGTGTCCCAGATGGGAACAGCAAATTTAATTACTGACAATGCAAGGAGTATGAAATGTTTCTGCACGCACAGTTCTGGACAATGCTCTGCTTCAGACTCGGGCAACTTGAGTTTTTCTACATTAGGCTGGGAAGAGTCAGAGGATGGTAATCCCCTAAACTGAGGCTGAATTGAGAGTGTGTGTGTGGCTGGAAAGCTGGGAAAATGCTAATGAATTCATTGAGCCAAGTCGGTGAAATAGCTAAACATCTAAAGAGCAAATATCAAGCACTGATATTTATGTAGAGATAGCCCAGGAAAACTGTTCGCCTTGCAGACGCCCTGTAAAGAGGGTTTTTTTAAACACAGTTTTTTTGGGTTTTTTTTGAGTGTCTGTCTTACCCTGAGAGCTCACCTTGGTGGTGGTGTTGTGGTTTTTGTGCTGTAGGAACAAGTGTGGGTGTGCAAGGTAGGAGTCACTGGACAAATACTGCAGGTACTAACCCAAAAATCTTAAATATTCTGCTTCTTAAGAGCTGTCAATGGAGGCCATGTATCCAGGCTACAGCTGCAAAAAAAAACCTGACCAGAAGTTGATTACAGGCTCTAATTCTTGCAGGAGTTGCTGAACAGCTGCCCATTGGCATCTCTCTTGCAATCCACGAGATGAATCCCTCTGTGTGCTGGAGGTAATGACCTTCTGGATGCTTTCTAATAAAACAATGAAGAGCTGACTTTATCATCCTTAAAGCAAATTACTTCTGCAAAATGCTTTACAAATACCAAGGGTGCTCTTTAGATAGGGCTGTCTTCTGTTAAAAAGTCTTGAATATTTTTCTGCCTTTAAGTGGAGAAGCTTTGTCAGGCCACTGAGGTGTGCAGGAATAGCTCACAGAGAGGAGGCAGGGTTGTTTCTGTCTGGATCTGTCTAGAGGAGCTGTGCTATCAGATTGGTTTGGTTTAAGTTTGTCACAGTGATATTTCCTGAAAAATCTCTTTGCCCAGGATTTTCTCTTAGGAAGCTGAGAAGCTTCAGAGAGAAATGTAAATAATTATCTGATTCACCTCTCCTGTGTTTTGCTGCTTTGGAATGTGGTCTGGAGATTGTTTACCTACAGGTGGTTGGTTGATTGGTTTCATGTGAATTGTTTTAACTTAATGACCAATCACAGCCAGCTGTGTCAGGACTCCAGAGAGTCACAAGTTTTCATTATCATTCTTGTTAAGCCTTGTCTGTATCCTTTCTCATTCTTTAGTATAGTTTTATTATAGCATTCTTTAATATAATATAATATCATAAAATAGTAAATCAGCCTTCTGAGAATGGAGTCAGATTCTCATCTCTTCTCTTGTCCTGGGGACCCTCATGAAGACCACATAAGTTGTCTTAAAGAAGGTGCAGTAAATTAGGATTTATGTTGGAACTTTGTCCTCTTCAGCTAATTACATCACTTTGATTTTCTCTATATAAATGATCTTGGGTAAAGATCATCAGTGTCTAAAAGGGTTGTGTCTGTGCGATGGGAAGATGACAGTGATAACACTGCAGGGCTGGGGTTTTGTGGGATGGAAATGGAGGCATTTCCCCATCAGCTGGAGTGCAGAGCTCCTGTCTCAGGGTGGGTTCTGGTTCTGTTGGTGCCACGTGCAGCTCTGTTCCTAAGTACTTAATTTATCTGTTTATGTTAATATTGGATAACGAGGAAAACACGAGGCCTGGCCCCAGTGTACTACTGTGGGCTTCCTGCTGGCTTGTTTACGCCTTCTCATCCCACAGGTTTGTCTGTTGTCATAGTTTCCATTTTCTTTCTGTTTTCAAAAGCAGGACAGGAGGTCTCTATGGAGACAGGCATCAGTTCCACTCCGTGCACTAAACTGTAGGGGTTGCTGTAAGAGCAGAGCTGTGAACATGCTCCATCCCCCGTGGAAGCCAGGAACATTGCCATGCTGACATCTCCAATCCCTGGAGTCACCAGAAATTAACATTTCAGGGTCGCTGTAACAACACTGTCTGCTCTTACCTTCATTGGAGCAGCAGCGTGGTCCCAGAAACATCATCTCTGCACAGCACAGCTCCAACTCTCAGGGTTTTCTCATTAACTGCACAAAAGGCACCATCCCAACGTGTTCTCAGACTTAGTATGTGTGAATTTCATCTGAAATTAGCAAGTTAAATAGGATTGCAGTGACTGGGTCATGAGGGGGGAAAAGCTTTTTTGGGATGGCTTTGCCATGAAAAAGGATGTTCATGAGATCTCGGAGCTGCTGTGTGTATGTAGTCAGTCCAGCTCGTACTCAGTAGAGCTGGGTGGCTGAGCACGCTTGTTTAAAAATGTGGCTTATGTCTCCTAACCCCTGTGAGCAACAAATCACTGGAGACAGGGAGGGATCTGTCTCACCTGCTGTCCTTGTTTGGGGCTGAACGTTGTTGTTGATGTCAGCCCTGTGATGGATATAATGGGAAACGCTGTCAGGGCTGGCTCCAACAACTTTGATTCCTGTGATGATGTGGTGGATGTTACAGGTGTAATTTCCAGAAGTACCCAAGCAACTCAGGAACCAAAATCCATCAGTGGTATAATCACTGAAGTTCAGGTTCCTGCATCACTCACTGCTGCAGGTGTTACTCTGTCACAGTTTTGGTTTGTGCCTGTCCTCATCTGAAGTAGAACTGAGGACCTAGAGAAGTGTGTGTAAATAAATATGTGTATATATATATATAAATTCCTCCCTGACTGCCTTTCATGTGTGCTTATCTGTAATCACAAATAGCTGTGCAGGAGAAGCCTTTGCTCCCAAGGCAGGAAAAAAGGGAAAATCATAACAGCAGATGCTGTGAGAACAGAGGGATTGAATTGAGGAGGATGGGTAGAATCTGAAAACTCCACCAGACAGGGAATAAGAGTCACCTGTTGTTACAGGTTTCATTCTTTTCTCCTGGTGTGAATGGTACTGATCTTCTAGAAGGCTTACTCTGGGGTCCTGAATGAACTGTAGTCCTGATGCTGACAGAAATATAATTTCTTAGTTTACAGCATATAAATGCAGTTGAATTTCAGAACCAGTTTTCTGGATAGCATTCACCTGGTAGAGCATTAAACTACTTAGGTGTAGTTTAGTACTCTGGCTAAGTGGAACCCTAAGAAATGTTTAAAAAACCCCACAACAAATCAGTGATTTAAAGGTGGCACTATTTTCATCAGTCTTATGACCCTAAATAAAAAAAAAAGAAAGTTCTAGGCTCTAGTGTCACATAAAGCATCCAAAACTTATAAAAGCAGTTTCCTGAGAAGGCACCTGAAGCTGTCCTCAGCCTGTCACTGGTACCACAAAGCTTTGTAGCACAGTGCCAGTCTCAGAGGCAGAACAGAGAGACTGACTGTACAGGATTGGTTGTGAAGTAAAGGTCAGCTTCTGCTGTCTGATAAATCTGCTTTCTGTTAACCTCCTTGTGTGCTATGAAATTAAGGTTAATTCAGATGAAGTCATCAAGGAATATTTGGGTGGGCAGAGGGCTGGCACGGTGACTCCCAGCCTGTGCACGGGTCATGGGAGGGAGCAGTCCCTGTGGGCTGCTGGCAAGAGGTGAAATCCTCCTCTCACTGCTGCCCTGTCAGCTCTGTGCCTGTGCTGGCTGCCTCCCACCAGGCACAGGTGCTTGGGGCTGTCTCAGCGTGGAAGTGGATCAGGTTAATTCCAGGTCCCTGGGAGCTCAGCTTCCTGGCATATTTTCAGCAGCAGAGACAATTGAGGGGATTAAAACCACTTTTGTGTTGTAATGCAAGTGTTCAAGGCTCCTGTTGTGGTGCAGAGAGGGGAAATCTCCAGGGAGGTTGGTTTTGTGTCCAGTGTGGGTCATCCTCTGGAGATATCTAGCAAAGGCCCTCTGAGAATGGTGTTTATTGTATTTCTTTATAATTTCAGGATATCACTGTTCCTCTGCTGTTGATGAAACATTATTTAAAGTGTAATGGTTGTTTTAGGCAGTGACTTTGACCTGTGTATGGTATTGAAGGAGTGGCATAAGGTTGGGTGGAAAGAATGAGCAGAAAACGCTTCTGACTTACTGACATACTTCCATTTTCTACTCATTTTTATCAATAGGATCAAAAATAAGAGCTGTAGATAGGAGCAAATAAAAATCAGCACCAAATCAAATAACAAAATTTTGAAAAGGTCAAATTAATATATTTTTACAGCCATCTCTCCTGGAATGAAGGAGGCATTAAAATTCTGATTATAAGTTCTCGTGAGAATGGATTGTAATGAGAACAGGAACCAGCACATTATAAATCCACTCTCCTGGTAATAATTTAACTAGAGCAGTAACTGGTACAAATGTAATTCATTAATTCATTTTTATCACAATTTAAAGGCTGAAATCTGGTTGTTACTCTGTGGCCTTCTTGTGCCATATCTGGGGTGGGTTTTTTGTAGCTGGTGTTGAAGTACTGAGATAAATCATAAACCAGATGGATGCAAACCTCCTTGGAGTTTACCTTGCCACAATTGCTGCCTTTTATGAAGTTCTTATTTCACTTAAGATTGGGTTGAAAGAATATTAAAAAGTAGTTCTGATCTGTGTTTATTTAGGACAGATGGCTAATTTAACTAGGCTGATCTCAGCTTTTTTATTGGCCTTCATCCAGCGGTCCTTGATAGTCTCATATCTGAATTCAACATTTCCCAGAGTCATCAGATGCAAATAACAAAAGTAATTAAAAGACTGCCTCAAAGTGTAAATATCCATTTAAAAAGTGTGAAATTTTTGCTAATAACATTTGTGGAGCTTTCGATATTTTGAAGAGTTTTAGTTGCACTGACAGTAAAGACTGACACCAAATATGGTGAGTGGTTTTATTTGTTTATTTGCTTTTTTTCTCCCCTGCTGCTTCCAAAGTATGTTGAAAAAGACTCTGTAACGTGCCTGATGGTTGTAAAACTTCTTGCCCTTGTTTTAGCAGTGCAGTGAAGGGAGGGATGATGGGATTTCTGGAGTCAGGGTTGTTTCAGGATTTAGGACTGATGCTCTCAGCATTGGCTTTTATCCTTTGCAGCTCCTGCCTGTGGTCCTTAGGGCTCCCTGTCTCCCTCCCAGGAGCTGCTGATGGATGTGGCCTGTGTGACTGTCACAGAAGACATTTATATGACAAAATTATTGTAATCTGTCAATTTAAGACAGCTAGCTTTGCTTTATGGATTTTCAGGTTACTTTAGGGTGTCTGCTGCCTTTGCCACAGCCAAGGAGTATGACTTTTCATCAGTAAATACTTGTGGTTGGGGAAAGCCCTAGAACATTAAAAATCTGTATTTTAATCTGTAATGCTTGGACATCACCAGCAACAGAACTCCTCGTTGATTGGAGCTGGGTTGGTGCTTATGCTGCAATAGATGGATGGAAGATACAAAATTAACAAATCCCTGTTCCTCAATTCTTTTCACAGAATCACAGAATTTCTAGGTTGGAAGAGACCTTTAAGATCATCAAGTCCAACCCATGTTCCAAGACCTCAACTAGATCATGGCACCAAGTGCCACATCCAGTCTTGTTTTAAACACATCAGGGATGGTGACTCCACCACCTCCCTGGGCAGATGATTCCAGATTTTTTGCTGTTAAAACACAGAGCAGGTTTCCTCAGCCGGGGCTGGGGCTCTCTCCATCCTGCATGTGTCAGGTCCTCTGCCCTGTGAGTGCTGGCTGCTGGTTTGCTGTGACTGGATTTTCTGGCACCTTCACCGTGGGATGTGGAGCTTCATCTTAATAAATGTCCCCAGGAGCTCCTGACTGAGGAAGTGCCCTTGGAGAGCTTCCCTCTAAGGCTTCTCTCACCTGTACCAAGTGAGCAGATCTTCCAGAATCATTATTAGTGTTTGGAAACATGAATGATGATCTTTGTCCTAGGCTGAGGCTTAACAGAAGATTGTGCAGATAGTGGGAGAGACCTGTGTACAGTCCTGATTTCACCAGGACTGCTTTAAAAATTGATTGGAGAGCGGTAGATGTAGTTTTAATAATTAACTGTACATACTGATAGATCTTCTTTGCATATAAAAAGGTGTTCTCATGAAGTGTCTCTTTACTGTGCTCTTTGGAAGCTCAGGTTCTTCATTGTTTGCCATGTATGCAGTGCTAATTTCATCATTCCAAGTCTGCTTAGACCACAGATGTCCCTAGGTTTTATATCCAACCTTTTTGTCTTTCCCCTTCCTTCAGAGACAGTCTTTGTATTCCATTGCAGGTGTTCTGTTTTAAAGATCTTGTTAAATATGATAATGCTGAGTTCCCCCCCAAAAAAAAATTAAAGAAGGAAACATTGCAGTAAACAAAGCTACAATGTGAGCATGTGCTGAGGGCTGCTGAAGTCCTGAGTAGAAGCAGTAAATATTTCTCATAAGCTGCAGACTAATGGAGCAGGGGCTGTGACCTTCTTGGGGCTGCAAGAAGCAGCAGTGGCACCTGGGTCAGGAATTGCATGTGCACATTTCCAGCTGCAGGGAGGGCTGCTTGGATGGGGATTTTGTTTTTGCACAGCACTGCTTGTCAGCAGAACACTGGTGGTTTTAATTTAGATTTTTGCGGCCCAGAAATGTTTTCATTGCCCAGGTGTCACTTGAAGGGTGACTCCTTAGGGTCCCTTCCAACACAAACCCTTCCGTGCTGGTGCTTCTTCACACTTTAGTTTGTCTCCTGTAATTCAACACAACTTCACTGAAATCGAGCTTTCCAGATGGAGAAAGTTGGAAATGGCTTGGAATGGTTGACTTTGGCTTCTGGAGACTCTGAGAGTCCCAAATTCCAAAGCCTGTGAAGGTCACTCAGTTGCTGGGAACTGGCTCTGGCTCAGATGCTGCAGCCAGAGAAGCTGCAGAGCAGAGGAGAGAACCCTGCAGTAAAACCTCTTGTTTTCAGCTGTTCTCATCACTATAGGAACTTAACTGTGGGCTGTTTCTGTGCCTCAGAAGAGCAATGCAAGGTTTGTTTCTGTCAGATGCAAAAAAAACCCCCACCAACAGGAAATACTTGAGCTTCCACTCCAACCTCTAAAGATCTTGCAAGGCATTTTTGCCATGGCAATGTTTTGCCACATCAAATCTCCCACAGTTTTCAACAAGGTACAAGAACAGTTTGTATTTTAATAAACATGATGACTGAGGTTTGTTGCTGAGTGAAACTAATGAGATGAAGGATGTTGACAAGTCATGGATTTGTATTGTTCAGCCTGAGTGTAACTTGAAAGCTCAGCAGTACTGGACAAGCACAACTACTGAAAATGTGAATATATTTACATGACTGGATATGAAATATTGAAGCCAATTTGTTAATGGGCAACTTCAATGCTTGTTTTTATATATTGAATAAAAACCAGTAGGTCAATTGTAATGTAGAAATGCACATTTTATTTTGATTCTCTGTTTTTAGCACTGAGTCACATATTCAGTATAACAAGAAGAGAGCAATAACCTTTGATTAGATGATATACAGCACCTTTTATGTAAACCCATGAAAAGTGATTACTGGTATCATGAGGAAACAGCACCTTAGGGAGATTACCAGGCAAGGCAAACAGCTGGAACCCGTAATCTCCTAAAAGTCTGATTGTCTGTGGATCTCCATGTCTACCCTAGGGGGCTATAAGTAATACTTTTTTCTAATTATGCAAAACAATAAATTCTTTGGAAATTTTGAGTTTAAAATTTTCAGTAACCATGAAATTTAACTGTGTATTAAGCCAGATGCTCAACAGAAGCTCTAAGTTTAGGACTCTGCAAAACTTGTTTTTGTGTATAAATGACACATTTCCTTTTGTTTCCTTGACATTTAAGATTAACTATTCTAGCAGTTTACCTAAAGTTTAATTTAACTGGAGGAGAAAATATTTCTAATCCATTGGATGGTTTGTTTTTTTTTTTTTCAAGTTAACATAAAAGAAATATAATTGCATTTTAACTGAAATAGGCCTAGCTTTGTAGGTATTTGTATTGATTTAATTAGATGAGCTTTAAAAAAAAAACAAGGCCAACTTGAGTGCAGGGAGATCAACTGTATTTTTTTTTCCTAGGGTGTAAATCTCTTGAGAAATGTTTCTGCCTATCTTTTAACCTGGTGGTTGTGCCCTGTTGTTGCTGCTGTGTGTCAGTGATTGAGAGGCTGCAGTCTGACTTCCCTGTGGGCTTTAGCCATGCAAAATCCCTGAAATTAAGCAGCATGATCTTATTCTTTGAAAGAAGTGAGATCATTCTTAAAATCCTTCCCCAGTCATATTTCAGTCTGCTCCTGGGAAGGTGAAATACCCAGATCACTCCTGGCATGTGCAGGGCTCTGGGTGGTGATGTTTTAACCAGGACCAGGGGCCCGAGGAGTGCCCTGGGCTGCATCCCTGCCTCTGCTGGGATGAGGAAATGCTGCTTCCGAGGAGGGAGAACTTCCCTTGGTGCTAACTACAGAATTTCCAGCTTCTGGGGAGGGTGACACAGTGCAGTGAAACAAAAATTACTGTTTTAAGCCAGGCATCCTGCTCCCTGTTGAACTGAAAGTCCTGATGTCAGGCTGCATGCTGCTGTAGAAGTGCTTTGGAGAGGGATTATAATAAATTCAGATAGCTGCTAGAGATACCTGCATGGTACATTTGTGTCTGTCAGCTCTTTCAGGATGCTAATTTTCCTGGCAGTCTGGATCAGTCTTTTGGATCTCTGAGGGAACTGTCCAAGAGGCACCTGGAAAAAAAAAGGTGTTGGAGCTTCTATTGTTAAGACTTTTTTCTGAATTTTCCAGGAGGGTGTTCCATTATCTCTGCAGCTAGAGGTGCTACTGAAATCTTCAAAGCCAGCTGTTGGATTTAACAATATAATTTTCACCTGAAACTTTTTGTTCTAGCAGGTGATAATGATTAGGAGTTGGATATTAAAATTTTTCATTTTTTTATCCAGGCTGAGGTTTTAGCCAGGCATGAACACAGACAGAATGACTGTGAAGCTGAATGCTGCCTTCTCCCATCTCAACTGCCCTGTTGGAAATAGCTGCATCATTCTTAAAATGTCATCATAAAGCTTGTCAGACAATTCCATCCCTGAAAGGCTAAATGGAGGTGGTCTCAGTGTTTAATTTGCCTGTTAAATGTGTGAACTGGTTTGGGGTCAAACCCCCAGGTTTGATGAAAGCATTGAGAGAAGGATATCAGACATTAAAGAGGAGTGATAAACAGGCACTGTGTAAGATAAAGATCCACAACTTGTCACTGGTGGGAGTTTGTTAGGAATCCTCAGTTCCAGGCATTTATGTTATCAGTGTACAACTGGCATTTCCTTAAAGACAAATAAGTCTAAGCATGTTCTTCAGGAACAGCTCTGGTGGAGGTGAGGGCATTTCCAAGTAGCCATCTCAGTTTATGATCAATAAGTTTGACAGTTCATGTCAAGATTTAATGTCAAATGCGGTTTTGCTGTGTGTAATTCTACCTTTTTCTCACTGGTGGAATTATCAGTTACTTAAAATGTTGAGCTTTCTTTGTATTTGAAGTTCCTCTGATTGTGTAGCCCTGAATAGAGAGAACAGTTGAAGTTCTTCATCTGTAGGTAAATTATAATACTGAGAAGTTAAATTTTTGCTAAACTGTGCTCAGGGGTGAGGGCAAAAGGTCTTGCTGTTGTATATTTGGGTTTGGGGTTTTTTTACATAGTTTAAATCCATTCTGTATTGGTGTGGAAAGGTTCATTTGGCCTAATTGTTCTTGCTTGCCTCTAATTTCTCTAGTTTTATTGTAGCTAGGACAGTAAAAATCATTATGGGCAGAAACTTCACATGCCAGCTGCTGGACTACTCATAAATTCTGCTCTGGGACCAATACTTCTCACTCATCTTACTTTTAGTCTGTAATTTTTGGTAATTCTTTGTTATTCTTGCTTTTAAATGTTTCTCCCTTCATTTCCAAATTAACATGCTGTGTGATGTCCCAGCCTGAATCATTATGGGATGTCAGAAGGATCCTGAGGTAGAGCAGGACAGACCCTTAACCTCAGTGGGAGGGATGGGTGGTAATGATGGTTTAATGGCAGTAACACACAAGGAATTTTAATCAGTTTGCTCCAGGTTCAGTGTGCTGGTATTCAGTAACAATAATTCAGAGCGTTGTGTTCAAATAACACAGTGGAGTGTCATTGCTGAGCACAGAGCAGACCCCCAGGATGATGTGTTGTCTCTGGACTAAAGGAGCTCCAATCCAGCTGTGAGATCTCATGGATACCAGCAGAGGGAAGGCATAAGAAAAGGAGCCAAAGCTGGAATGGGTGCATTTCTTTGTTAGGTTTCAGCTTTGAATATTGATAGCTACATTAAGATTCAGTTTTTTTTCTGATTTTCAAAGAGTTACAGAAACACCAAGTAAGGTTTCTTTGAGGTTTTGATGCCTGGAATTGAGAGCACACTTATAAGAATGGAATTGTCATGAGTTGGAGCTTTTTTAGTGCTCCAGGTTTTTACATGCTGTGTCTTGCTTTGGAAGGTCAGGAAAAATAAATCATAGGTGGGGAAAGAACTGTCCTACAGGAGTCATGAGCAGCTGCTGTCCCTCTGCAAGGACCTGCAGCCCTGCTGAGATCTGGGGTCAGGGGATGGCTGAAGTTGTGTGGCACCCTGAGCTCATCTCCTGGCTCTGCTGCTCCTCATGCAGGTGCTGACCAAACTAAAGATCTTCCACAGCTTTGGGGCTGTTGCTGCCTGGCTGGATAAGCCAAGAAGGGTCAGCTCTCCACCCTTCCCGCGATGCTCTAAGCTTGTCTGCAGGACTGAGATTCATGGTAAATGCAGACAGTGAGAATGTGGGTTGCAGACATGGATTATGTGCGTTTTTGTGTGAGCAGTGTCATGACAGAAGTGCCTGGGATTATGATGCTGACCATCTGTGCTGTTGTGAAAAGCTCCTGAAGCTTTGTATGACTGCAGACTGGACATTTTCACTGTCACCTGGGGGAGTAAGACCTGCCTGGGAGAAGGAGGGTCAGGTGATGCCAGGAGTTCAGTGGGGCAGGGCTGTCACCCAGCTTCCAGTGTGTCACACTGACCTTCAGCTCTGTTTGCAGACATGTCCTTCCTGCTTGCTGTGAGCTCACCCGTGCTCCTCATCTCCCTGGATCCTGTCTGTGTGCTGAGGTGCCCCAGGGCTTTAGGAGCACTCACTGCTGGGGTGTTCCTGGTGCTGTGTGGATTTTGGGGTGTCCTGAGCCTGCCATGGGCACAGCAGGGCTGGTACAAGCTGTGACATTGCTTTTCCTTCAGGAGAGGCACTTCAGGGGGTGTTGGGAGAAGTATTGATCTACTTCAGTCTCACTCACTTGCTTAGCTCCTGTGATGAGATTTTATCTCTTTTAAAGAAATACTAAGGTTGCAAAGCTTGGAAAAAGATGCGTAAGGTGTCTGTAACCTTCTCTGGAAATTTTCCACCTGGGAGACAACATGATATGGTTCTACTATTTATTTTTCTTATTTTTCTATCTATAAGGTTATTTTAAAAAAATCATCTACATATTTTACCTGGAGAAATTGTTCCAGAGCACAGTTCTTGTGCAATGTTAATGAAATACTGACTGTGACCAGCCCTGTATTTCTCCATTCAGGATCACAGCAGAAACTCTCTTTAAAAACTAATGTTTGATTTTTATGACAGCATTTGGAGAAGAACAATCTTGATGAGGCTGCTCCAGCCTTGCCCTTTTGCTTTACTCTTTGCCTTACTGACTGAAGGGCAGTGACAAAGGCAGCTGTATGGAAGGAGCTCCATGCCTCCATGTTCTTTGAAGATAAACAAAAAATAATGTCCTTATGTTAAATGGAGGTGCATCAGCCTATTTAAATAACCAGTAGGCTGTTAAATGTTTTTATTTGGAGCAGGGAATTAAGTAATTCTGGAGTCAGGTTGGTAAACACTGTGGTCTGGCAATTAGGAAATTGATTGGGGCCCTAATTCACTATAAAGCAGTCCATCTTTTGCTGGGCCTGTAAATATCTCCTTATTGCTTAATTCTACAGTCTGCTTAATGGGAAACCTGGTCATTTGTGAGGAATCAGCTGTACATGTGGTAAGCTCATCTGTTTGTCCTACTCTTTTTCCAATGTTGATTTGCAACAAAAGCAATTTGGTGCAGATAAAAAAGAGCAAATGGTAATGGGGTTGAAGCTGAAAGCTCTTAGCTTTTAACACTCAGGCACTCAAAGTGGAGGATTTGGGGATAAAGAGACTTTACTTATGGGTTAGAGAGCCTTTGTTCTGTGCTTGACTGGTTGTTTCACTCTGGCTTGGCTTTGCTATAGTATTAGTAGATGGCGGACTGCTTGTGAAGTAAAGATACTTAATTCTGGGGTCTTGAGCTCATAAAACACTTTTAAAAATGCAAAGGCAGCACTCACTGGAGGCCCTTTGGCACCCATGACACTGTGTCAGGATTATGGATTACTGCCAGTCGTGCATTTCAGTCTGAAAAATTGCAGTTTGGCTTTCTGAAAACACACTGATTTTTAAGAGCTCTCTGTGCTTGTACCAGGACTCTGGGCCTCCTGCATTCATGGCAGCTCTGCCCATTTTGAGTTTTGTAGTATAACTTCCAAGTGATTTCATGAGAAAAGGAATAAGACTAAAATGTAATCCTTGAAAAATATGTATACCAAAAAGATCATGTGGTGCTTATATATAATGAATGCTTTTTCATCAGACTTGAAAGTGGCCAATTTCAAGGTTAAGCAAAGCTTATTATTGGATCCAAACAGCATCTCAATCAATTGTAAAATGAACTTTTAAACCCTTGGCTTTTGAAACCTATATTAAGCAACAGGGAAAAAGTATTAATTGTTATGAAAATGCAAGTATGGGCTTCATTGTTAAGGGGCAGGACTGACATTTGCAGCATCCTTTTAGCTCTTTAGGAGAATCAGCCGTGTGAGCTTCAGGCTGCAAATGGAGTCAGCTCTGCCTGAGCTGAGGGAAGGGATCTCTCCTGCTCAAGCAGCAGGAAATGAGTGGTGGCTCTGAGTTCCCTTGTTGTCTCTGCACTCCTCCTGATGGCTCTGTGGGCAGCAAGAAAAACCTGATACCAGATACACGAGCACCAACCTTTCAGGCTGTATTTCACACACCAGGTGTGAGGAAGAGAGACTTTCCTGTGAGCGGTGAGGCCCTGCACAAGGTGATGACCCAGAGGTGATGGCTCTGCATCCCTGGAAGTGTCTGAGGCCAGGCTGGACAGGGCTTGGAGCACCTGGGACAGTGGGAGGTGTCCCTGCCCATGGAGGTGACCTTGGGAAGCCAGTTCAGACCTTTGCAGAAGGTGCACCCCTGTCACTCTGTGGAAACACAGGGAGGAGTTAAGTGTGTAAGGTGTTTTTATAACGTTTGACACTTATTCTACTCATACTTAACAGAGCAAGAACAACACAGGATGTGGACTCCTACGATCCATCTCAGCTCTGCCTGAATATAAATATCTGTGACAGGCTGCACAAGGATGCTTTAATGGCAGTTGTCAGAGACATTTAAAATGGATTAGGCCTTCTCAATTTTTTTTCCTCTAATAATGAATATTTAGTGAGACTTTTAAAGCTGTTAGCTATTAATTATAGAACCTAAAAATATGATCGTGTTCAGTCAAGTAGGAATCAGCATGTGACTGTATGCAGAAGTATGTTCTCTGTCTAGCTTTTGTGACATGGCTTACTACTTTACATTTGCTTTAAAAATACAAGAAATGATTTTTTAATGATGACAGCTGGTGATGAAGCAGACTTGCCCTTGAAGTTGTAAGCAGGCTGGGAATATTAACAGTAAGGAGGTAAAAGGAGAGATTAATAGATAAATGTCCTGATAGTTAAATAATGTATGATAAAATTAGATTACCATAAATTTAGTTCCATTGTAGATAATGATACTGTTCTGAGACTAGAAATCCAAGTGTGGCAATACAAGGTTAATGTTTGCATTAATAAAGATGCAGGCCATTGTCCTTTGCTGGTGTTGTTGCTGCTTTCTGCAGATAAGAAATCTACTTTCTCTTTAAATTAGTTTATACAACCAAGGGTTACTTTTGCATATTGGAAATAAATAGGGTTATATTTCTACAGCTAAAATAAATGTTTCTACTGTTGAAATAAATGTCTTACTCCAACAGTAGAAAGCTGATTATGCCATTGATAAAGAGGCTGTCAGTCAAATAATTCTCATTTATGTATTCAAAAATCTTAACTAATAGTGCAGTGAAAAAAGCTCTAGTAGCTTTATTAAATTCTTGCTTTTCAGGGTGATTTTTTTTTCTTTGTAGCTGGAAATAATCTTCTGTTTCTAGCCTGCTGTCATTTCCCTGAGTGAAGTGTTAGAACAGAGTGAGGAGGCTTCCAGTCTTGGTTTTGGTTACTCTGCTTTGTTGGTGTTTTGGTGTTTTCATTCTCCCAGGTTATTCGAGCTCTGGGAATCCAGCTTGTGGGATCTAGTTTTAGCCTTTGCTGATCTGTTTCTTTGGAAGAAATCTCTTTTTCAGGAAGGAGCTTGGCAGTGCCTCTGTGCTCTGGGGAGAGCTGATCTCCTGTAGTGCTCCATCTGAGGCCCTGCAGCCCATCCATCTCAGATTTCTTGGCCTCCCAGCTCCATGGGGAGCAGGAACTGCTCTTGCCCCATTTTCCAGGCTGAGAGATTGATTTCCTCTGGCACTGCCATGAGAGGTTAGGTTAGACACTGAGCCAGTGTTATTTGGGTGAGCTCTCCTTGGTCAGCAGGCACAGGGAGAAATGCCCTGAGTGCTGTTTGTCCTCTTCAAGCTCAGATTGAGATGAGTCTTAATTAAGACTTGCAGAAAATCACATCAGAAATGTGTGGTAGGTCAGTGTCCTACCCTTGGTTTTTTGTTTTGATTGTTTATGTCATGGCTTGAGGTCCTGGCCATGGATCTTCACTTTGCTCTTGCCCGAGCTGGGGCTGTGGCTGGAGCAGCCTGAGGCTCAGTGTCCAGAGAGTTCAAATTCTCCCTTCCAGGCCTTTTTATCCATCAGCCTTTCAAGTCCTGTTCCATGTATTACACCCTGGGAGTGGGCTGGTGACCCAGACTGAGTTCCTCCCCAGGGTTCTTGGGTGTTGGTGGGAATGGGACTGGAGCCTTGCCCAGCATTCCATCAGAGCATCCTTTTAACTTCATGACTATTATCGTAGCTCCTGGCAGGGTGGGGGGGGTGAAATTTTAAGCTTGTCTTGCATGGATTGCTTTTCTCAAGTAGCTTTTACTGTAAGAAGTGTGAGAAGATGAGAGCAGAGATCCTGGAGGAAAAATTTGATGGGCACAGAAGGGGAAGAGAGCCCAAGAATTTATTCTGAGTCCACCTGTGTGCATGTGCATGCATTTATTTCTGCTTAGGCATTGACATTCCTCAAAGTACTCTCAGTTGATAGCTCTGAGTGCCCTAATGATAATTGCATTTACACTAAATGTGGAGCACCATCATTACTGATATACAAATAATTTCAAGCTGCCAGCCAGCCATCCTAACTAATCAAATGGAGATTTCCCCCTGTCTCAGTCAGGAAAGGTGGGGAAGAATTCATCTTTAAGCAAGAGCTTTAAGAAGGGTGGATATGGTGGCCCTCCTGCTAAAGATGTCCTTCTAGGAAAAAGGATATGAAGAGAAATAAAAGCTTGGGGTCTGGAGCATAAATTATAGCACAAATGCTTAGTTTTTAAAAATGTAAGCAGTGATTGCATTTTTTCAGCTCTCAAACAAAAGCATCTCAGATTCCGTCCCTTGATAGAGTTATGCTATAAAATATTTAATTGCTATTATGTTTGGAAGGAAAATAGGTTTTAACCTTGAGGTGCTGAAACAGCAAATAAGATACTGTGTTCAGGTAAGGATCTGTGACCTGTAACAGGTGTGAGGGGCTGCAGAAGTGACCTGCTTTTACTTCACAGCATAGAGTAGAGGGAACCTTGCTGAGTGCTAATTAATTGTTGCTTTCATGCAAAATAATTTTTACCTTGAAATAGCCTTGAAAAGAGTTCTCCCAGTTTTCTCATCTAGGAAAAGCTGATACTCAAAACCTTCATAAAATAGGATCTAACCCCGAGAATGATCTCTTTAACATTATGGATTTGAATGGAAACAGGTTTGCTACTATTTAAGCAACCCATGCAGAATTTAAAAGTAGTCCTGTTTCAGGGCATTATTGTGAAGGTTTTTGTGGTTTTGGGGTGTTTTGTTGGGTTTTTTTGTTTGTTTGATTGTTTTTTGGTGTTTTTTTTTTTTAGGGGCTTTGTTTTAGCTATGGAAATAAGTATTGCAGGTGGTTTTGGTTTTTCTGCATGCAATATTTCTGCTGAGATATTCCTATCTCCTGACCCTTTCACTGACTTGCACAGACTTTCCTCCTGGAATGGGATGTGGGGTGGGAGCAATGTTGCAGGGAGAAGCCCCTCTGTGCTGGGAAGGTGCACAAACACCTGTAGCACAGGTAACACCATTCCTCTGGTACCTGGAGTGTCTCAGCTTCCCTCCAGGTGTGTGCCATGAGCAGCTGTGTGGGAGAGCCCATGTTTGCATTTGTCCCTTCTTCAGGGCACACTGCATCCTGAGAAATGGAAACAGTTTAGTACAAAAGCAACCACCCACTCAAAATACATAAATAAGACTCTTGGATACATAATCCTTTAAAATACAGCACAGGGGAGATTTCCAGGGAGTGTTTATTATGGTGACAGGTAGAACAGAGTGAGTAAAAGCCTCTCTTGGCTCTCACTTCTGGAAGGTCCTCATTTGTGATTATAGTCATGATGATAAAGCAATTAAATGCCACTGAACATATATTTTCCATGGCTGTGAGGCTTCTGGGGTAATTATATAATAAAAAAATGCCATTAAAGAGCAATAATATTATTAGTGCATCACTTCGAGGAACTGCACAGCTTGGATGCTAAGAGCATAAAACAACCAAATCCCAAAACAAGCCCTGATGTTCCCAGGTATGGAACTCAGAACAGAAACTTGCTCTGTGCCTGTTGCTGTATGTGCAAGATACACTGATTCACCACAGAATATGTGTACCTCCAACTGGCCAAATCCTGTCTGCCATGAATCTTTTTAGCTTAGAAAATCTAAACTTCGGTTGGGTATGGTCAATTAAAAGCTGTAAGACATGTCAAGTGATAGCTCCTGGGTCCTGACTCACCTCACCTCCTTCAGTAAAACTTGTGAGATTAAACCTTGCAAAAATGTGAAAATATATTCCCCTAGTGTGAAGCCTGTTTTTATTACAAATTCTGTGTGGATGTGTGTTTCTGTTTTTAGGGTTGATACACCCAGTCATTGGCACAATCCTGTCTTGCATGCACCAAGATGTGCTGTGTTGTTAATGAATGACCTAAAGGCTTTGGTCCCATTGGTCCATGGCCTTGGCTCATCCTTTTCCAGTGCTCCAGGAGTTAGACTAAGGCAGCAGACCTAGGATTCCTAATTCCATTTAATCATACAGATTGAAGAGTTCTTGTTACATAACTTGCATTGTATTTCCTATTTTAACATTAAGGTAATTAATTGGCTCTAAACAGTATTGATGAAAATGTTCCAGAGGTGGAAGCATCTCAGTAACAGTTGAAACTAGTCATGTAACAGAGCTACAAAATACAAAATGTGTATCAAGATTTATCTGAAGGAAAAAATGTTCAAAAATTCATCTTCATTGGTTTTATACTTGAGAGCATGGATTGATCCCTGGCCTGGGTCACTGCTTGCTTGGTATCCTGGTGCTTTTGTACAAGAGAAGGGCACTTGGGGATGCCACGGCTGCTGAGTGACTCTGAACAGATGCCCAGAAGGTCAGGCTGTGACTCCTGGCCATGAACTCCAGATCACCTCTGGAAACTTAATAGCACCCTGTGTAGAAGGGGCAGAACCTTTATAAAAGAGGTCAGGTGTGCCCTTAAACTCAAATGTAATTGTTTGCTTATAGTCTTTTTGAAGTTAGGATTTAAAAATCTGTTATTAAAAATAAAAGGGAAGAAACAAATTACAGCTGTAATGTTTTGTTTTCACAGCTGGCAAAGTGCCTTTTTAGAAACATTTATTTTAGGAAGAAACCCACTGCCATCCGAGTGCATGTGTTTAATTCTTTTGTCTGAAGTGTTTTTAGATGTTTGAGAATATCACAAAATTACACCATAAAAAGACTGCAAAGAGTTAGAACAATCTGCCAGTAATCTGGTTCAAAAGCCCAATTAATTTTTTTGTGGGAAAGGCGATTTTTCTGAATTCCTCACTGTATCCCCATCCCTTCCACAGTGTGAGGTGCCTGTATTTGTTTCACCACTGACTGGAGAATGTGCAGCCCCTAATCCAGTGGGCTGAGCAAACTCCTTGTCAAAAAAAAACCATTCCAGACCCATCAGGGACACTCCAGCCCAGCCTTTGGAGAGGATAGTGAGCCCTGTGTGGGTTTGGGAATAGGGGTGGATGCTCTAGCTTGGGTTTATAACAAGCCCAGGGCAAGCACCAGCCTTTATTTAGACAGCACTCACTCACACATGTAATGAGCCCTTTAATTAGGTTTTCACAGTGTGACAAAGAAATGTCTCATCAAAATATTTATAGTTGGGTTTTGATTTAAGTCTTCATTGCATATATAAAACAAAACTTGTCATCTGAGGTAAAGCATCTGGCAAGTCAGTAAGTGTTAGCTCATGAATCGAGCGTGACTATTCTGGGACTGGGGAATTACTCAGATGTAGTAGGGATGTATCCAAGGAGTGATGTGGATAAAAAGAGGATGTCAAGTTTAGGGTGTGATTTTAATTTTTTTTTTAAGTTTTCTTTTTTCCCCTTAATGTTTTATTCAGGCCAACAGGTTTATGCACAGCTCATCCTGCTGCTTTTACAGAGTTTTAGAGTTGATAGATGTCCATGGGAGCATCCTGCAAGTTCATAGATGGCATTTGGAAATTAGACTCGTAAGGTGGGCTCAGGTGTTAGGGCAGTGGAGATCAGAGGTGAAAACAAATTAGTAACTTGGTTCCTTCTAAATTAGTGGTCCTGCAATGATGGGGGAAATGTCGATAATTCTTAATTATTTCAGGTTTGAAGTCTTGCTTGTTTTAACCTGTTGGCAAAAGTCAGCAGTGGGAGAGAGCAAAGAAATGTGCTGTGAAGTTAAAGCAGAGGAGCAGCTTGGGGACCAGCTCTGGGCTATCCAAGTCCCCAGTAAGTGCTGGGAATCCTGGCATAGCAGAGCCCTCCTTGGGCTTGCTAAGCTCCCCCCCCTTGTTTGGGAAGGGAGGGGAAGAGCTTACTGGAGTTGTCCGAGACCCATTTTGCATTTTGAAATGGAGCAGACACACAACTGCATGGTTAGCTTTAATTTTGGTGGAAAAGTTTGCCAGTGTTTCTGCTTTTAATTTTTTTTATGTTATTTGTAAACCCTTGCTGAAAGCCTCTCTTTTTCCCACAGCAGCTCTTTTAAGAGAACTTGTTTGATCTGTTGTCTTATCTAAGATTATGGCTAATTACTCAATAAAGAACTTTTTTTCCAAGGTCTTTTTTCCCCCCCTTTTCAAGTATCATCTCATGGGGTGAAATTTCTTCCTCTTTTGATTTTGCTCCATCACAACTGAGCTTTCATCAAGACATGTCTCAGAATCTGAAGGGAGCAGTTAGTGCAAAACGAAGCCTTTAGATTTTCCCTTTCCTTTTTATGCTAAAGCTGAAAGATGAAGCATATGGAAAAGAAAATAGCATTAAATCTCCCACTCCAAAAGGAAAAGCACTGAGGATCTGGCCGCTGCAGGAGAGGTTTGAGCTGCATGCTTCATTTGCTACTTTGTGCAGACATAACAAAGAATTTACTTTAGTCCCCGTGGTACTCCCACAGCTATTGCATGGTAGGCAGAGGGAAGGCAATGAGCCTTGTGTTACAGTACAGCAGCAAACTGGGGATTCAGGTGCTTTAAAGACAAATGTTTCCTTAATAAACTCGTAGTACAGACCTAGTTCCTTTTTGGTTTGTATCGCGTTTCTGAAAAAGGAGCTTTGGAGCATTGTGCAAATAGTTTTGTTTGAATGAAACATACAGTGGGGCTCGTAGCAGAGATTTTACTTAATAATTCAAAAAAAAAAAAGGAAAAGCAAAACCAAAGAAGTCCTGTCAGAAGAGATCTGTCTTTCAACAAACACAAGGCAGAGGGGAAAATGTCAGAGACCTCAAGTCAGATCTCGCTTGGTGTTTGTGAACTAGTTCTGGTAAGGAAGGAAAAATGCTGGCATGCCACAGTCCAAACTAAATTTTGGGTTTGAGATTTTGTAGTTTTGATGTTATGAGCCTCTTGGAGAAATCTTAGAGATGCAAAGTCCCCCAAGGGGTCTGTTCAGGATGGGGTGAGGGAAACCTGTGACATTTCCAATCTAAATCCAACCTTAAAACCTCTGAGCATGGAAATGCAGAGTGTGGCTCATCATTGCCATTTATTGTAGCATTGTGCTGTTAGGTCACAAAACACAGCACTGCCACTGAAGTAATGGGAGTAGATAAAAGGGCTGCTTAAAAGGCAGAGGTTTTTGTGTGCACACATCTCCTTATATTGACAAGTGGGAAAATATTGAAAAGCGCTGGAGCATTTAATTGAGTTTGTGCAAAATGTCCAGGTAGGTAAGGCTGGGCTGTGGGGGCAATTTAAGTATTTGTGCCTGCAAATGGAGTGGGCCCAGCTCTGTTTCAGGTTGGTTTTGTGTTATGTTTTTGGCATTAGAAGAACCAGGCAAAGAACCTGCTGCTGTCTCGCCCCTGCCCCAAGAACCACACCAGTTTGTATGATTTTTTTTTTTAAGTGAAACATCTATTCAGACTTAGCAACAAGCAGAGAAAAATGGATTTGTCTCTATCCCATTCAGAAGAAAGAATGATGGAAATAAGGGAAGTTTAATTAAAAATAAAAGCCAAATGGATTCAGCTCTCCTCCTGCCCAAGTTACCCATGTATCTTAGGTCAAAGTGGGTCTTGGGAAGGGAACTTTAGTTAATTCACACACAGATGGGGTCAGTAAATACTGAAGATGAAAGGAAATTATTTTAAAGCTAGTGTTCATTGTCTAATCTAGATAAACTCTGTGAAATAAATAATTCAAGTCTTATTTTCTTTGTGTTTTGGCAGTTCTGAGTAGGCAGTGTTGCATCAAGAGCTTTCCAGCCTGTTCTAAGGAGTCAAAGCTTGAGTGCCCCTTGTCTCTCCCTGACTGAACTTTCCAACCACCTGGGCAGCTTCACTCCCCTGGTACAGATTTTGCTGGCAAGAAGTGGAAGTGTCAAAAATAATAATAAAGTACCCGTCAGGATTATAGGTGGGCCTCAGAGGAAAGTTCTTTTACCAAAGGAAAAAATCCTTAACAATCTTGTACCTTGTTTGATACTGGAGCATTGAGACAGCAGGCAAAACCTGATTAAAAAAACCTCAAAAAACCCTCTTCCCTGACCTGAGGAAATATTGTTGTTTTAACTTGTGTTAAAATAATATTTTGGCATTTCACATGTAGGTTCTGCAATGGAAAATATGGAAATTATTTGTTTGTGGTTGTTGTTGTTGTTTTTTTTTTTTTTTTGGGCAACTGGTGTTCTTTCCAGCCTAGACTACAGTTTAAATCTTTATTTTTTTATGACCCTTTGTGACAAGATGGTGAAATGTCAGTGGCCTGATTTCTTACATAACATGAGGACCTATTTGGGAAAAAACATGTGTGGATTTTAAGCATTCTATTTCCTGAAGCTTCCCAGAGTGATCTTTGGATCTGAGAATTTCTCACTTGTGAGCACAGTTTCTTTCCTCTGCTGTAATACCATTATCAACTTGTGGGTTAACTCCGCTGAAAAATAAAAGAGCTGGGCTGTGGTGGCATCAAGACTGTGGGTCACGTGTGACAGATGTGCCAGGAACCTGCTTGTGCTCAGCAAACCCACCTCAATTTCCTTATTCAGTTCTCCAAGAAAAAGACTAAACATGGTTATTTCCTCCCAAATCATAACTTGCATCTGACACGCAGTTCCTTCTGATTTGAAGCCCAGACTGTGGGCTGCTGGAGCAGCAGCTTAGATATCTTGGAAAGTGCTTAATAAAGCGATGATGGGAGGGAAATGTGAACTGCACCTGAATTCTGATGACGCCCCGCGGTGTCTGTTGTGACGGTCGCGGTGGCAGCCGGCACAGACGCTCCTCTGCCTGATTGGGAGCTGCAGGAAGCTGCTGTTCTCATTTATCTGCGTGCCACCGAGTTCCCCACAAACACTCCACACCTGCACGAGCTTGTTCAATAACTGAGAATTAGTTAAAGCCAGCTGTTGGGCTAAGGAAAGGCACTTTGTCATCCTCCCTTTATTTTTGTCGTCTTACGGTGGGAGCGTTCTTCAGGCAGCTACTGAGGAAATGTGTCAAAACCAAAAGATGTGCAGCATGAGCACTCAAGAGTTTGGGGAGGTTTTGCAAGGAAGGGAAAATACATCACTTTTGTGGAGATTGGCTGTATGCTCTGTATTTAAATACAGGTACCTGTATGTGTTATACCTGCCAGAGGAGTTACAGTAGCCAGGCATTGCTCATTTGGAGTTGGAATTTTACTCACACGTGTGGTTAGGGCACAAGGAATTTGTCACCAAAAAGAAGCTTACTCTGGTCAACCAGGAGCTGTGTCCCAGCCCGCTTCTGACAAAACTTTTTGCTCTCTGATTTTGCTCACTGTGGTCTCAAAGGCGAACTGTTCAATTGGGACTAAAGTGAGCTGAAGGAAGGCTTCCCATGCCATTTCTGTTGAGGCATCATCGTGGCACTCCTGAATTTCCTCAAGTATTTTGGACAACCCCTACTTACTTGACCTTGCTCTCAGAAAATTGCTGCTTCACAGGCAGTGCAGTTGGTCCTGTGAGTTAGCAGAACATTTTTTTGATGGCCGTTATTTTTTTTGCTCAGATTTCAAGCACGGCTGGAGGTTGAAGCAGCTCATATTGAGTGGTAAAAACAAGCCTCCAATAAGCTCCAGAGCCGCTGATTGCATCGATTGTTTGGAACCTTTTAACAATGATGTTTTACCACAAATATAATGAAGGCTTTCTTTTTTACTTCACATTAAGTCCTTTAATTAGAGGACAGAATTTAGTTGCTACATGTAACTTACTGTACCACAAGCTGTGCTGGAGTTAATACTGTATTAAACCAGTAACTGTTTCATTAACTGTATTAACAGACCCATAATCAGAGCATGGAAGTTTGATGTCTTCCTTTTAATATCCCTGCGTTGCAGCTTTGTTTACAGCTTTATTGGCAAAGCTGGTGTGTCAGCAGGTATTCTTACTTTATAGTATGCAGACCTTTTAATTGCCCTCATTGTTGAGAAATTAATTTCTATTGAATTTTGAGAAGTGATAGCTGCTGAAGCGTGTAATCAGGTTGGGATGTATTTTGCAAACACGAGCCCAAGGCCCTGTTGTGACAGCTGCTGTGCCACCTTTGTGTCTTGCCGTGTGCTGCAGAGATATGGACACACTGAGCATCAAGAAAAAAGAAGGATGTTGGCTGGGTCAGCAAGCTTTGCTCCTGCATTTGATGAGTAATTAGGTGATGTTAATGCTGTTGTGGTGTAGGTGAGATTACTCTTCTACTGAATGAAAGTAAACACCTATTTATTCTGCAGCAGGGTTGGACTCTGTGGGTTTATCTCCTCCCCCAGAAATTACCTTTCTGAAATGAAATTTCTAGTGCTGAGTCATATTTTTTGAGTTTTTCCTTTTTTTCCCTTTCCTTCATATGAGTTTGTCCATTAAATGGTATTTGTTTTTTTTTGGAGCATGCAGAGATATGTTGCTGTGTGTGCCTCAAAAGTGCATCCCCCACCTGCTACTGGGCAAGGACAGCTCTCCACTTGAGTCAGACAGTCAGAGCTGTTGTATTTTACTTCTGAGTACAAACCCCTCGAATTTGGATGGTTACTGGTGCCATTTATAGCACTGTGACTGGTGAGTGTAGTGGCCTTTCATAAAACTGAAAGTCTCTGGATGATATCCAGAGATTAAGATGTTTGTGTGAATCTTTTCTAGGAAATCACTTACGAATGGATGTAAATAATTGGCTGTAAATACCTTAAGAATCCAAGAGGCTTGGGAGAGTAATCATGGATGACTGGCAAGGCACACAGATAAGTTTTTTCCAGGCCACTTTGTAGTGATGAATAGGTGCCCTGTGATAAAACTTGCTGGATTTTGAACTTGGTAAAAACCCAAGTTCTCTGGGACACCGTGGGGAATATACACTCGGTTAATCTTTATTCCTTCTCTTTTGCATTGAATATGTAGGAGTTCTGGGAGCCAGTGTTCGCAGTAATCCATCAGCTTTTCCATTTGATTTCATGCAGCCTGGCTGTGTGACTGTCAGCAGATCCCCTGCCACCCTCTCCCGTGGGGGGACCTGGCTGAGCGCTCTGCTCTGGGTCACTTTCCCTCTGCTTCTGCAACTTGTGGGGAGTCAGCAGAGGGGATCAGTGCTCTCTTCTCACTCAGGAGGGTTTTTATCTCAACCCACCAATTTTCGCAGTGTTACTCCTTGGATTCTCTCCCCCATCCCACCGGGGGAGTCGGAGCTGTGGCTGGGGTTAAACCACGCCATGCTGGGAAGATTGTTAATCTCCTTCACCCATTGCTGCTATTCTGCCTTCTGTCATTGATAAAACCTCACTTTAATACTGGAGACAGGAAAATAACCCCTCAAATGCTTTCCTATCTCTGGAGGAAACAGGGGTTTTATTTTCTATATAAACATTGAAGAAATGTGTGCACTGCCACTGCAAGCACCACCTGTAGTTAAATGGCTGTTGTTTCTGCAGAGAATCAGCAAAGCTCTATTTTTCCAATTACAAATGGGAAAATCCACAGGGTGATATTGGATTAATTGACAGACAGCCATGCATGAGTAATCCTGCACTTCCAAATGTAAATAACAAGTGCTTTGGAACAGTTAGAATAAAGATTTTATATTTATTGAAATTAATCCAAAACTCTGAGCTGTGTCTGTAGACAGTAAAGAAATAAGTGATCATTAAACAAAACCCACAGCCTTGTCTATGCTGCACAGAACCTGTGTACCAGCCTTTAAAAAAATCATTGTTGGAGTAATTGCTTTTCTTTTCTATGCTTTAGTATAGAATAGCTCCAACATCACAGTTTAAAATGGGAAGAAAAATGTGCTTTAAGTGGTTTTATTTAACTAATTACGTGGTTAGGCACGTAATTTAAATAAAATGGCTCGATTTGTTAATAAGTTGTTTAAATTAATAGGGGGGAAAAAAGTGCTCCAGCAGTTCATCTTATACCCCTGCAGTTTAACTTGGAATTCCATGTTTAATGTGGCAGCTGACTTTGAGGGAGTAATACCCCACCAGCAACAAAAAACCAACAAACCAGAGATGTTCTAGACCTGGTATGATGAATTCTCTTCCTGGAAAAATAAACCAGGGGAAGGAAATCACACTGCATGTGCACATTGTTATTTTGTTTACTTTTATGCAAATCAGGCTGTTGCAGGGGAGTGTGTTGCAAACTCTAGGACAGACTAATTTGATATTGTCCCAGAAGGATGTACACTGAGATATTTAACAAAAGCAACAATGCCAGTGAATAGATGACATTAAAAGTATTACTTTTGCATAATTTATGTTCAGTGCTGCTGATATCAGGCTTCACTTCATCACCTGCTTACACAGAGTGCTGGATGTTTCAAATCTCATTAAGCTATTTATTCATTGTAATGAATGATTTTAATGTACTGTATTAAGGTTATGCCGCACTGCACTGTTCAAAAATCCATCTTACTGTACATATTTTAATGTTTGCAGTCAAATTAATACCTTTATTACTGCCTCAGTGGTTGAGTGGACACTGTTCATACATTAATCATTGTTGTCTCTGCTTCGTCCCACTCCTTTGCTGAAGTTTTTAATGCCACATTCCCTGATAGAGATGCAGTGATCTGCCCATCTCTGTGCAAACCCAGAGCCTGGCCATCGTGTTTCTCAGGTGTTCTTAGATCCACAAAATGTGTGGTATTTCCATGTATCTTATCAGAAATAAATTAAATTTTAAGGTAGTAAAGTGCACATCCAACAGCCTCTGCTAACTTTCTCTCCAAAACTGTTGTCTGTGCACAGCAAAGACAGGCAATAATACTTCATTGCACCAACAGCAGGCAGATTAAATTGAAGTTCTTCTGCTGCTGCAATAAATCTGATCAGATTTTAGATTTAGATGCATTTTTGAAACATGCTAATTGCCAAGTGCCAATATTAGGGGAGCTGATAGGAATTTTGTACCTTACTGTCAACACAGCAAAGGGCAGGTTTCAACTGTTACAGCTGAGCTTGCATATTTATGTATCTTCACTTGATATGCTTAAATATATAAAAAATGTCTTTTGAGTTGATTGTCAGTCTCTTCCCTGGAGTTTTTTTTACTCCTCATTCTTTATGAGCCACTCAGTGCTTCAAATTCCAGCCATGTAAAAGGTGATTGAAAATTGCTCATCTGAGAAAGGGGGGAAAAAAAGAGTGAAAAGCTGTGTTTTACTGGAAAATGTTGGTGGAAAATTTGGTTAAATGAGCTGTAGATAACTAAATACTGATTCTGGTCCTGAGACTGTGAATGATTTTGATGGCAAAGACTTTAAGAAGGCCAGCAGTGTCAGAACATGAAAAGCAAAGCTTCAGCTTGGATTGTGGCTGAACTCACTACCCAGATGTTAATTAACCAAAATCTGAGTTTCTCACACAGTAGTTAAATTAGCAGTAGCAGCAGCTTTTAGCCTACGTGAATTCCTTAACTTCATGTAATGCTTGTGTATGACAACAATATGAGACTAATGAAGGTTTTTCCTCAGAAGCTGTTTCCCATCATGATACAGCAGAGCAGTGCTGCAGTGTGTGCACTGCCTGTGGGACACGATATTCCATCCTTTTGCAAGAAGGAAATGCTGCTTCTGTCTCTGCTCTTTCACAGGCAGATTTTTAGCACCTGGTTTCTAGCTCGTGATCTGACATCCAAATACACTTCTCTAATTTAACAGGAAATACTCCTGAAGAGCACAAGGAAAACTTTGGAGCCTGACAGGTTCCTTAGTTTGTATCTCACTCCCCAGCCTGTGTAAATGTTGGTGATGCTCAGCCCTGGCAGGTGGAAGTTGGATCCCTATCTGAGGTGGAGTTGCCCATTTTGGTCCAGGACGACTGCAAACCTCTCTGTCAACAGTTGGGAAAAGAAAATGAAATTTCCTGTTCTTCTGGGTATGCCAGTAAGGTTTGGAGGCAGAGAGGTGCAGCTGGGCTGGCATTGGTGTGTTCTAGTACGGCATTATTTACGTGTTTAAAAGACCAAAGAGAATTAAATCTTCTCTGCCCAAAAAATTCTCCTGATTTCTAGGCACTGTGCTGCTAAGAGGCATTAGTAAAGTTCTTGGACTCCTGACAGTTTTCAGGATCAGGCTCTCTTTGGGAGTTTACCCTGGGCAGATGCACACAGCATTGGCATGCTGCTCAGTAAGCTGAAAGAAATCCCAGCGATCCTAAATTTGGGCCAGGTTTTCTCCTAGATGACAGAATGTCAGTGAGCCAGGGAAGAAATTTAAGGGGGTTATCTTCTCAAGATATTAAGCTCTTCTAAGCTGACAGCTTTGTTGCAGAGGTCAGCTAGGAGGAACAAGAAAGAGGCCCTGTGATGCAAAGATGGACTGACAGATATGATTTCTTTTCCCTTTATTGAATTATAATGTCAGTGGTTGTGTCCCATTACTCCTACGAGGCTGGAAACCTCCATCTGAAATTGGAAAAAATGGATTTTAGTTGGTAAAGACAGATTTCTATATTTTTTTTTGTTCACAACTATTCTTCAGGGTAGCTCAGGTGTGAGGCAATGTGTGGGCTGGGGCTGGCCGATGAAATCCAAAATAACTTAGCATATGGAGTGGAAGCAGAGTGAATGCAAACTCTGAGGTTGGGGTGTTTTTCCCAGTGATGAATCTGCAGAGTCATCATCCTTGTAGCCCTCAGACAAAGGGGTTTGTGTAGCTCAGTGCAGGAAATGCAAAATGCTGAAGGTTTCATCTGTTATGCTGGGTCTGTGTTTGAAGGCACATCAGGAACAGTTTTCCTTTGTAAAGTTTCTCCATGGTTGCAGTAGTAACAGGGTCCTTTCCTAATCTGATTTTCTGTCTCATTTCTTTCAGTTTAGTTGCTGCATGTACACCAGAAAGGTCATCTTGTCTTTTGTGCTTTGCTTTTTGGTGGTGTTGGCTCCATTTGGACAAAGCTGCATCATCAGCTATGAGCAGCAGCCTTCCAGTGTATTAAAGAGAAGAAAATCCTTAGGAGAACTGTACTGAATGTACACAGTTATTTTGGGTGACATGTTCATCAAAGATAATTGGCAGGTTTGAAGGTGCATCTTTTGAGCTATATATGAAATGTCTAGTACAGTATGGCTAATACAGTAAATATATTTCATGTTTAAGCTTTCCAAGCGACAGCTCTGCCTGGTCAATAATGGGATCAGAGACGAGGGAACAGAACCACCCAATTTCTCTTTTCCTGTCCTAAAATCTCTTCATAAAAGTGGGAAGGCAATTTCAGCTATCAGAACATAATGTGTGAATTAACTAGTTATTTGTCAGAGCCATTTTTTATGATCTCATTTGTTCATATTACCTAGTGCTTTGAGTGGCAAGGGTGTCAGAACCTCACAAGATGAGCCTTGTCTGGTTGAGTGTGGTGGTAATAATGTGAATAGTGGCTGTAGCAGCTGAGCTGAAGGCAAACTCATTCTTGCTTAGAAGAAAAATTCATTAAAAAGAACACTATTAAATACACAGCACGTTGTTGTTCTTGAAAGAACCAATATAATTATTGGAAATAACAAAGAGTAGAGAGGTTCATTAGGAAAGTCTTGTGATTTAATTCTGAGACCTAGGATTTGTAGATAGGTAAAAAAATCTTGAGTTCTCATAATTTTTCCTTCCCCAAGAACTTTTTGTTAACTGTCAAAGTGTATGAGATCCCAGCCTTTGAGAGCTCTTTACTCTTCTTTTTTAAGGAAAAAAACCCTAAGCCTTTTATGTAATTTTGAGCTATCTGATCACCTAACAAAGATAAACTTCTCATGAGAAGAATCCTTGCATAACTCTCTCAGTACATCCTGTCTGCTATTTCAAACTAATAGGGATGTTTTACTAAGGCACACTTCTGGGAATGGAAAGAAATGTGGCATGAAAGAGGTTAAATCAATACCCAGATTTTCAGAAATGTATTTCAAAAGGAATTGTAGCAGTTGATTTTCTCTATTTTTCAGGGAGGTAATGAAAAATAAATGGGGAGACTACTTAGTTCTTCATGTCTGATAACTCAGAGAGCATATATACAAAGCTGTAGTCAATTTAAAGGCAGTTGAGGAGGGATAAATTTATGGATGGAGGAGGCATGGATGGTGTCCTTGGCTGGTCTGGCTGCAACAGGGTGTGGGGGTGTGGCAGTGGGTTACCTGCATACATTGAATTCTGCTTTTTTCATCCTTTTGTGCCACTGACCAAACCCTCTTTATGCTTTGATTTTATTTTCTCTGATGTTGCATCTTGATGCAAGGAGGTGTAGACAGAGAATTGGGAGCTGCTCTTGAGCACCTTCAGGCAGACACTGTTTACAGAGCTAAACAAAAATGGAATCAAGAGATGACTGACAACCCACATTCATAACTCTGTTTTAGTACTTCCTACCCTTTCAGTACACCACATGGCAATTTTTATATTCTTTTAATGAACATTTTTTCTGGATGTAGGCAGACAGCAATAACAGACCTTACAGGCATTATTTGGGAGTGATGTTACTCTGAGGGTGGCTCTGCTCTATTTTAGTGTTCTTATAGGTGTAGTGTCTTTTTGTTTAGTCTAGCATGGATATTAATTGCATGTTAATGTATTATATGCACAATAAAATACATTCTTATTACACGTCTAATGTTAAATATGCATGTAATGCATTAATAGGGAATAATTAGCTAGGTCTTCACTTTGAGGTCCATCACAAATTCTTTAGCTATGTGAATTCAATTCATCAAGTAATTTCACGAAATCTTAACCTCTATAGTGACTAAAAGAAGCCTTGCTGAGAGCTGGAACATTTTACAGATAGGACTATTTATCCAAAGTTCTATTATTAGCCTAGAAAGAAGAGCTCACCATGTATTTTTATTAAAAATGACAACGTACTTAACATCTTTAATGAAAACTAACCATTGTGATATGAATTTAGAAACCCTGACACCTTCTTTTATAGAAATGAAGTCCCCTAGTATATTAAAATTAACATTTTTTAATAACAAAAAGTGATATAGTCCACTGGAGTAGGACTAAATTTATCTTATGATTGTACTTGTCATGGCTTTGAGTATTTATTGAGTAGTTTTAAAAGTTCATTAAACTCAAGAGATTAAATATTGCCCTGAGCAGTGCTCCATAAAAGAAAAAATATAGTGCTATTACTTGGTAAAATGTTGTGCTATGTTGTTAATTTAACTCCCCTGAGTTCTCATCTTCTGACTCAAAAGACATTTCTCTGTGCTGCTGGATGTGGCATTTTCCATGAATCTCAGCTGTCCTGGGCTGTTGGTCTGTCTGGGCTGCCCGTGGGATGCTGAGCCTGCCCCGTTCCCAGCGAGGGCTGTGCTCCCCTGGGAATGCCAGCCCTGCTCCCTGCCTGGGCTCAGGCTACCCCTGCCTTTCCTCCAGCACTCCTGCCGTGGCAGTTTTCTCCAAGGGTTCACCTTCAGAGCCTTCCACAGGCATCGTGCTGCAGATTCTCAAGCTGATAGGGTGTGTGGGGAGCTGTGTGAAAAGGCTTTAAATAATGCAGCTGGGACTGCATGGGATTGCTGACACGTCCAGAGCGATGGAGTGGGAGCATCCTGTGACAGAGCTGATGTGCTCTCCTGTGATTTCAGACCACTCATAAACTCATTTATCTCTAAACAGTTTAGCATCAATTGCAAGAGATTGTTCTGAGCAGAAATCTGGTTATACTTTTTGTAACTTAATTAAAAAACCTCTAATTTCTAAGACATATTAATTAAATTTCTAAGACACTTTAAGAGTTATTCTAGAAATTCTAGAAACTGAGAGCAAGATTTCCCTATTTGCTGATGTGCTTTGTATTCTCTGCTCCCTTGAATTTCTTTTCCCTTTCTCCTTGTGCAGATGGTTGAGGGCTTTCTTTAATGATTATTTTTAACCCCCAGATCCATGTGTGCAGACATGAGGTGGGTGGATATTTTTCCAGCTCTGTGTGTTTGTGCAGCAGTTCCTGCCTGGGGATGTGCACATTACACATGCACGCCAGGCAGGATGTGTGTGTAAATCAAGGATTGATTTGGAAATTAAACTTGCTGGCCCTCCAGCAATATCTAAGTTTACAGTGACAAAACAATAACAGGGAATTAGAAAGAACCTCTCCTAAAATCAAATCAGGCTCTTGTTTTGCAGCAAGTAATTAGATTGCAGTTTGTTTCATTGCAAAACTCACCATGGCCAGTAAATTAAACTATCACTTGTCTTGCAAAAATAGTTGCCTTTGGACTATTTGACAGTGGTCTTTCTTTGCTCATATCTTCTGGATTTGTTACCAAATGAAATTAAGCTTTACATTAGAATTGGAAGCAGCTGCTGCTGTTAAATTTGTAGTCTCAGATCTGTTACACAATTTACTCTGGGCTTTATTATGAAATTTAACCTATTACTGATCTGTCTGATAATGTTATGTGTCTTGGGACAACCTGAATGCACCAGAATGAGTTCGGAATGAATTGCCTTATACACAAGGTAACAGTCTAATGGAGTTGGACAGAACAAACAATGTACAGTTCATCTTCTGCCCTTGTATCCCTTCACCTCCTCTGAGCAAAATGTATTTATCAATTAAAGGAGGTGCAGAATATTCCATTCATCAACCAATTGCCCTTTCCTTGTTTCTACAGCATTTGTTGGAGCCTCAAACATGTTTTTCAGTTGTGAGATGTATCTTCTGTCTGTACAAATAAACATGAGCTTTAGCCTTTAGCGAGATACTTGAAAAGGAGATAAATACATGTTTGACTCACTAAATTATGCAGAAAAATGACAAAACAAAATTGGATGATGTTCTATTGCCTTTATATATGCGGGGGGCATGGGAGATGCAGCTCTTCAATGTGCAGCTAATAAAAGCTGATGTTTGGCCATTTGATTTTTCAACTCCTGTGCACCTCGCGGGCTTTAAATGGCTCATGGAGAGTTTGGGAGATGTGCAAGTAGATGATGATAATTTTTTGAAAATGAAGCATTTCACAGCTGCTTGTTGTTGTGCTGAAGGTTTCACCTCAGCACAAGCATCTTTAGAGGCTGATGTGGCTTCCTGCTCATCGTCTCTTGTTGTCCTCCCTTTCCCCCATCTGCAGAACCGTGGGGCTGCTGGTGCTGACAGAATCCTCACCCCCAGCACCATCAGCTGCTGACCAGGACTGAGCATTTGCAGCCCATGAGTGTGCTGCCAGCAATGAGCACTGTGTTTGATAAACCCTGATTCATTAATTCCTGTGTTTTGGGTTTTTTTTCATTTTTACTGTGTATGGGCTCGAGTGTTGGTCAGCCTTTAAATGCTGTTCCAGAATCAAGGTTAGTCCTATTTGATGATGTCTCCTGGTGTGCAGTTTTACACAGTAGCAGTGGTTTTTTCCTCAGGAAAGGCTCTAGGGGAGAATTTATGCTGTGAAGTGGGGGGAAACTGAGGCTTTTATCAAGGTAGGAGGGTTGTTTGGTTTCACTGCTTGCTTTCTTTTTATTATGGGCTTATATTAGAGCCAGATAGTTTTATAGAAATGGTCAAAGGATCAGTAAAATTGAATAGTAAATTTTGCTGTGGTAAAATCAGTTTGGAACAATAGTTATGATTTGATGGCATGCTCATCTCAAAATACAGAGGTGTTTGTTTCAGCCTGATCAAAATACAAGATTGGAATTATGTTGGAACAAACTGCAGGTTTATGCTTGTAATTTTATGATTTATTATATAAAAGGAAAACTATACTGCTCAACTTTTAAGGTGACAATTTATTTTCACAAATAATTCCTCACAATGTAGAGTAAATTCTGAAATGCCAATGTGCTCATCAGTTAGATATTCAACTTTTCAATTGGCTTTGATGCGTTAAGTAAGCAAATAATTTCTGCTTGCTTTTGTTATTAATCTAGCTCATGCCAATGCCAGCACTGAGAGTTGTGGTTCCACCCTGGCAGTGTTAGGTTCTGAAAGACAGGGCCCTGGTATTTGAAGTGGAAGGGCTGGTTTAAAATGGGATGCCAGACTACAGTTCCAAACCTCTATCAGTTGATTCTCGTCACTTAAGTAGTGCTTGCATGGTCTCAACTATTGGATTTGTTCCTCAAAGTAAAATATTAATATTACAGAAGGCAACTTTTAGAAAATATGGACATCTTTTTTTTAAATTATTTTCTTGAAATACATAAATTACTGGCAACCATGGAAAATTAAAATGTCAGGGATATATACTGCTTTCACTTACTATTGACCATAAAGCTTAGGGAGTAAGCTTTTTATTTGGTAACTAGCAAGCTGGTTTAAATTGGCAGCCTGGGAATAAGAAGATATTTGCTGGTTTATTCTTTTACCTGGTTCCATTCATTTGACTCAGTCTTCTGTGTAGTGTGTAGCAGTAAGAATAAGAGAATTCCATTTTACTTTCCAAAGTGAGCTTTCCCTTCCTCCCCCCCATGGAGGCAATAACATAGCAGTGGCTGAGTATCTTTGGCAATATCATCTTTGGAAGATTGAGCTAATTTATTTAATTTTCACAGTTAGCACACTCTGTCATAATGGTGGGTTGCTGTCACATTCAACATCAGAAAAATTTTATGCTTCTCAGCATTTCAGAAATGACCAGTGACATTAAAACTGTGGATAGCACCTGGCTTGGAGGTAATTCTTTGAGACTTAATTGTAATTATGATGGTTGCAGAGAAGCTACGCGATGATTCTTGATGAGGATTGCACTATTGCACAGGGAGATGGTAAAGCTGTCAGGTGTGGGATGGCTTGATGGAGAATTTTCTCCTTTATGGTTTTCCTCCAGTTTTGTGGTTTTACTGTTCCTTTATCATCTCTAGTGCCTTGTGTGTATATAGCACACTTGAGAGAAAACTGCAGATGCAGTCAGAGATTAGGACGTTGCAAAAATTCCATGGTGTGCAATACATCATGGGTGCATGAGTTGGTTTTTCTTTGAGTGGGGACCTTTTGTAGCTCGTTTGTGCTGAGTTGAAGTCAAAAGACCACATGCAGCTCAAGTGAGTGCATTGAGAGAGATTATTTATATATTACTGTGTGTGTGTGTATATATATGGTGCTAAAGGAATGATTATCTTAGGGAAGCACAGGACTGATGACATCTTTGCTTTTATCATTAAATTCCCCTATTGGAGAGAAGCCTTAGAAGCCCAAAGGCTCTGGCTGGTGGAGCAGCCCTGGCACAGCTGCATGGAGCAGCATGGGAGCAGTGGTGGTTGGAAATGGAAATGGATTGCAGGGGATTTGGGGATCAGAACTGACCAGCACCAGCATCAAGGATGGTTTTCCCAAAGAGCTGAGGCTGGGATGCACAGCAGGAGAGGATGAGCAGTGCCCAGGGTCCCGTGGGCAGGATGGGCTCTGCAGCCCCAGAAAGTCCAAACCTGGCTGGGATTGAAGCTTACACGTGGCCGAGAGGAGGGAAGCAGCACATGGATGCACAGGAGATCAGAGGGGTCACAGGGCTGCCAAAGGAGGAAGGAAAATGAGCCTGAGGAATTGCTCCTTGTGGGCAAGACTGAGCACCCGTGTAAGCACTTCTCACCACCAGGGCCCAAGTTTCATTTATTGTTTTTCTTAAAGGATGGGTTCTAGCATCTTTATGTGGGAAGAAGCAGCATGAGCTGGCAGCACCGTTTTCGCTGCAAAACTGTTAAACAAATAAGTGTTACAGAAGTAAACCTGTGAGAAATGAAACATCTTTGTACTTTACTGAGCCAATTAAAAAAAAATCAGGGAACCCTTCCTACATGTATTAGAAATCTGTTTTAAAATCTGTTAGGTGGATATTTTCAGTTGAGGGAAGTTATGTTGCTGTAATGTTTTCTCATTCGTTTCATCTCAAATATGTGAAACCTGCTGTTTCCTAAATAAGTAAAAGCAGATGGAGCAGCCTCAGTGATAGGTTTTGCTGAACACTTCAGCTCTGTTAGCTCAATTCTCACTTATTTAATGCCTTCACATTAGAGATCTACTTGAAGTTTGCAGTGTGGAATGTTTGACAAATACAACATTGACTGGAAAAGTTAGTGAAATGAATACAAATATTTATCTAATCTGTTTTATTCTCCTTAGCATCTTTTACTCCAAAGGTCTAATTTGGCCAAATCATAACATTACAGTCATGCCAACCTTGAAACAAAAAAAAAAAACTAAACCAACAGCCCAAAACGCGTGAGTCAGTCTCCAGATGTTTGTGAGGTTGGTGAAGAGATATGTGTTTTCAAGTTATTTTTGTTTCTTGGTTCTGGGGACTTCAGATATATGCTAATTTCCAGCCTTTCAACATTTGTATTGCATTTTTTGTATTCTGTATATTTAAAAGGATGCTTTTCCAGTAACCTAATTTCCAGGAATTAAAAAAAAAAAAACTAAATTAATGTTGCAGGGTTTTTGATGCCAGTGGTGACAGTGACTCTCAAAACCACTAAGTAAATTTTCCTTGATTTTGTTTGTTTTTACTGCTTTCCAAGTGAAGTTGGATCATCAGTTATTGGAGTGTCAAGGTTAGCAGTAAGTTTTTAGTCATGCACACTATGATTTGTACAAATTAAGGCTTTGACCTTTTGATTTTCTTTGCCTTGGGAGGGGGATTGCCAGTGAAGGTGTTGGAAAGTGTTGTGGAGGAAATGCCAAAGGTGAGGAGGGAAGGTTTCCAAATAGAAATCAGTCTGGAGTCACGTTCATCAGTCTTTGTAAACACATCAAATCCAAATGTTGTAATCCTGCCTAGACCAAAGTTATCACATTCCCATTGTTTCCAGTAGGTGAGGATTTCATCCTGGAGTGCTGCTGGAGTATTTTGAGCTTTGGTGAAAATAGCTGCCACTGTCTGACATTGATGATAAGGTGAATAAAGTGAACATTGTGCAGGATAATGAATTTTTCCCAGTTATATCTCCTCTTTCTTCAGGTACAGCAATTAAATTCATTCCTGAATTTTTGTGTGCTGAGAAAATCTCCTCTGAGTTACATAAATTTCCTCACATTCTTTATTTACTTTATTGAACATGTGTAGTAAAAATATCAACCCTAAAATTCATCTTCCTCTTGGAATTTGTTTTGCCATCTGGTAGTCGTGAATGAGAGAGAAACTTTTCATTCCTGCTGGGAGAGCTGTGAAGGCCTCCCTCATCTTTTCTTCTAGAAAACTTTACATGCAAAGAAAAAAATGTGTCCAAATGGCCACAATGGAACTGGGCTTCCATCAGAAGGACCTTGGCTTTTTATCTGGGCTCGGAGCAGGCGTGGAGGGCGTGATGCTGCTCTTGGTTGTGTTTGTTGCAGGAACTCAGTCTCATTTCTGTGCACGATGCCCATGGAACTCGTATTTTTGAGGATAGTGGAGCAACTTGCATTTTCTTAATGAGGCTCGTGATAGTCAGCATTGTGGGCCTTTGGAAATGTTAGTGCAATAGCAGCTTTCTGCGATGGGTATTGCATCTTCCTGTCTGCCTTAGAGGCTCCGTGGCAGATGGACTACAAGGAAAATAGTTTAAATGGGGACACGGGTTCAAAATAACTCGCCGTTTAATTGCTCTCTTTCAAAATCATTGTGTATCCTGAAGGTTTTACCACCAGTTAATGTTGCATTTACAGTTCTTAAGATGTTCATTATAGAAGCAGAGTCAAGAGCCTTTTCTGAAGGGAGCTGGCATGAACGTTCCCAAGATATTGTTGGCTGCGAGGCACAACTTTTTGTTTGGTTTGAAGCAAGGTACTGGCGCTTTGCAATGAATTTTAATTGATTCCAGTTGTAGTTACTTTTCAGCTTGTCATTGTGAGGGAGAAACTTGTTTAGTGTGGGGCAAAACATCTCTGTGTTTTTCATCGTGACGTACAGGACTTTATCTTCTTTTGGTGTAAATGAGCCTAAAGCCACTGATGTAATGAAACTGTGCAGATTTCTGCCAGTTGAACTTCTCTTTTTGCTGCCTGACATGCAAAACACAAAGGGATTACTCAGTGTGGAGTGCCTGCAGAATCTGGCCCTTCAAAATAAATTACTCACATCTCTGTCCAAGCAGATTGCAATAAAACAAGAAATATGAGTAGTGCTCTTAGAATAATTTTGAACATAAAATTTTTTTACTGTGCTTCTTCTCAAAGGAACTAAAATGTGGTCTCTTACAGATAAATATAAATGAGCAGACCAGTGAATTTGGATGAAATCATACCTTTTTAAAGATGCAAATTGAAAATTAAGCCTCAAAACAATAGAATCCTCCTGGGCCTTTCAGGAAGGATTGTATATTGCTTGTCAGACACTGCTGCCAGGTTGCAAATTTTATTTCACAGTGAATTCCATGGGAGAGCCGCTGGAGCTTGCTTTTATGATGAAAAAAGAATCTATTGAAAAGATGTAAAGCTTTTTCCACAATCTGGATCATCTCTTTTAGAAAGAGATTCTTTTATGGGGAAGGAGCTGTAATGGGGGGAGTGTTGTGCTTACCAAGTTTTTGCCTGGGCCTTTGCATTAAAACCAGGAGTGTTATGGGGATGTTCCTATGATAAGGGAGAACCTCTTCTGTTGGGCCCAGTTTGGACCCACAGCTATAGCAAATTTTAATTTTTTTTCCTCAGGTCATCCTGGGGCTATCTCCTTTCCATCTCTTGCTTCCCTCTATTCCTTTTTTTCATTCCCATTTTTTTCTTGGGAAGATTTTTTTAGGCTTTGTGATTTCTTTTGATCACCAATGTTCTGCAAAGTCCCCAGACTGAAAATGTGGAAGGGGAAGAATCTGTTCAGGAACTGTTCTAGTAAAAACGTAGTCATGATAAAGGATGCTGAAATTAAGCAGTTTACTCAACTGGTAAACTCAAAATGGAAAAAAAGATTGGTTAAAAGAGATGGGAAATTGTCTCTATACAAAATTATGGGATTTTTAGAAAGGTGAATTCCCTTTGCAATTTGATTCCCAATTTTCCCAAATGTAATTTGATTCCCTCTGGTAGGGACAGGGCAGGACTTTCACGAGGAATTTTATACTGATGTCATCCTTTCTGCTGCTTTTTATGGGATATGAATACTGGCCAAATGTGGGAAAGGTGCCAGAAATGGGTTTACAGGCATAAATCCTGAGGGTAACCTGGAAGTGCCTCACAAACCTCCAGCTGGCCATTGACTACTGCTTGAAATGGATCTCAGACATGGGCTTAAATGTTTGCGGAGATGGGTCTTTGTAACCAAGTTCCATTAAAATAAGGTACAAAGAAAAAGAATATTTTGGGTTTGTATGGAATAAAAAAAGTCATGGTTAGTACTGCAAAGTTGCTGATCACAGAAAGCAGCTTAACCTCAAGAGAAAACTCTTAATTGTGATTATGAAGAAAATATTTCCACAGTTTCCAATACTGCAGTCAGAAAATTCTTCTGCTTGTGGCTAGCTCCTGCTGATGCAGATCAGGTTTAAAAATGCAGTTTTACTGGGCAAATCTGGAGCAAAGTCAGTAGTTTATAAGGCAGAGACTTTCTTCCAGCAGGAAAGTGTTCAGCTGGAATTCAGCTGTTACAGATGTTGTTCATGGGGTGTTTGACAAACTGACCCCTGTGCTTGGAGCTTCAGTTTGGGGCTGGCTATAGCAATTCTGGTTGTGCAGCTGCAATATTAATAAGTCCATGAAATAGTAGAAGTGCAGCAGTGAGCTGGCATGGAGACGAAATTGGGGAGGAAATGGCTTTTTAATGTGGCTTTGCATATGTTTTCAGTGTGCTGGATTGCAAATTTCCTACTGTGGTGGTGTTACGAGCTGAGAAAGGGACTGGACCCTGTGTTACAAACCTGCTTTTTTCAAAGAGTGGAGGCTTCAGACCAGCTTTAAAACATGTGTGTGGGTTCGTTTGGTTTTTTTCCTTTTGCCTTGTAAATCAGTTTGTATTTAACTGCCAGTAGCAATCTGTCTCTGCACCCATGCTGTATATGGGCAGAAAAAAGCACATGTGTGTGAAGCTGTGCTGTTTGCCCTGGCTGTGAGAGAGGGATTAGGAGGTTGATCATCTCCTGGGCCCATCCAGTCAGTCCCAGCAAATCCCCTTGGCACAGCCAGACTGGGATGGACCAAAGCAGGGACCAGCCATTCTTTGGGTGGATTAATTTCAGCAACACTGGTTAGTTTTTTTGATATTACAGTTTAAAAGGCTTAGTTTGATGCAGATAACACCCTGCAATTAGAATTTAATTTCAGAGAAGTACTAGAGAGCATACCCTGACATCCTCCCCCACAGGAAGTTTATTTCAAATTATTGGGAAGATGGAGCATTAAGTAAATGAAATGTGAGTAATACCTTGCATATTGCCAGAGAAGTGTATGCCTAGGCATTTTAAAAGTAATGGTAATATTTCACCAGCTCCTGAGAAATATATCAAAGATGCAGAGATTTTAAGGCCAGGAGGCACTGTTAGATCATCTCTTCTGACAACCTGCATAACAAGCTAAAAAGTTTTCCAGTAATTGCATCAAACATACACAAAAAATCTAAAAGAAAACAGTTCTGATTAAACAGCAGGAAATGTGCATGGTGAAGGTGTTGTCGTTTCTCCGGGCTCCAGTTTGCAGAAGTTTTGTTTGCTTGCGTGATGCAAATTGGATCCTCTGCCTGACTCATCCAGCAGTACCTGCATTTTGATTCCTTGTTTTATCATTTATTACATTAGGTGGATTAGATGTTCTTAAAGATGAAGAATGAGTTTCACACAGGGGTGATTGAGTCCTGAAAGGGAAAATCATGAACTGAGCAGCTGGAGGTACCCAGAAGTGCCAGGTCTGGAGCTGTCCAAACTTTGCCCATTTTGTTGGTGTGAGGAGTTCTCAGCAGCAAAAATTACCTAAAGGGGTTTTTTTAAGAAACAAGCAAGTAATGATAATTTAAAAAAAACCCCAATGCAAATAAAAAAGCCTCTCTACTTTTTGAGTATCAGCGGTCTGTCTGATTTTGGAGCCAATTCTATTATTTCCTTCAGTTTGGGTTCAATTTGAGCTCTTTGTCTGAGTTACACCGTGTGCCAACCTTCCTTTTTTTTGCCCTTCACTGCACCCGCAGTGATTTTATTTTGTTTGCTGTTGAAGTATGGCTTTACACAAACTCTGGGAATGGTATGCATATGGATCACTTACAAATAAATCTGTGTACAGAAAACATAGATTGCCAAGTAGGCAAAACATAAAGATGTCTGTGCGCTCATAATTTCCTAGCATTACTGTGTACTGCACTTAGCAGGATTAAGAGCTGTGTATCTTCACTGCAGAACATATGTTCAGGCAGGAAAACCACCTGCATTAATTTTTGTTTTCAGGTGTCACTGCATGTGAATCTTCACTGCCTGTCGGGATTCATATAAATGGTTGATGTAGCATCTGAAGCTAACACATTGTACTTAGAGGAAATATTCTGTGTGAACTTAGATGCTCTTAATATTGGTGTTATTTAGCTTCTCTGGACTCCATCTGCTCAGCTATTCTCAGCACAGGTCTCCAAGGCTGCTTGGGTACTCACTTGGCTTTAACCGTAGTTAAAAGGTGAGTTTAATACAGGATAGCTGTCAGATTGGAGCCATATCAAATTCCAGATTTCACAGAGGGCACTTCATAAAGTGCTTTTCGTTACCAGTAGTGGTGTGCTGATGGTTATGATGAGTTTGTACAGTGATAAAATCGTTCAATGGTGCATTTGTCAACAGTGTCAAGGTAATAGAAATGACTCGAACATCATCTCTTGCACTTTATGCTTTGAAGGAGCTGAACTATTCTGTAAGCAAACTTGAATTTCAAATAATTATAGCTGAGAATCATAATTTTATTTTGCAGAACGTTTAGTAGCTGGTCTCTGCAGGTTCATGTAGGTGCCATCTCTGTACCCCTCCATGCCATTCAGCTGGTGTGGTGCTGTCTGTTCCTCCCCTCCTCCTGCCAGCTTTGTTTCCATATGCTTGACATAATTGTTCAGGCAGATACACTGCAGATGGATCATGGAAAGCTCACATTAGGATAACATGAACAAAGCTACTCCCTGAAATCACTTACTGATGTGAATGTGGGGAGTGATTTGCTTGAAAATGCTCGTTGTGCCTTGGTTAAGTGAGTGATCATGGGTAAGCTTTCCTCTGTATTTAATAGTCCATTAAAGACTCTTTAAAATACAGCTTTTCTGAGAAGCTGGAGATGGAAGGATGCTCTTGTGCTTTATGTTGATTGATACCAACTCAACCAGCATCCACAGCTAAAAAGAACTTAGGGCAGCAACCACACTATTAACTGTGGTGGGGCATGATTATTCACAGATGATATAATCTAAATTTAGTAGAAGCCACTTAAATTCTAACCACGGCTTGTTTGGACTCCTGTTCATGAGGAGACTTCCAGGGTTTAATTTTTCTCCTTAATTACTGGAGCTTCGCTGTGAGAGGATGTGTTTGTTGTAAACAGCACTGAGGGCCCCTTCACAAGGTTGGACCCACTTCACATTCAGCACGTTCAGGAGGGTGTGATTCTCCTTGGTTTGGGACTGGTTTTGACATTTTAAACAACATTTCATGAGGCTTTTTTAAACAAGTATTTAATCAGTGAGTCCCGATTTGTTTCTTGGCAAATGGATTTTATGCAGAAACAGCTGTTAATGCAGGGGAAATTTGTTGGACTTAGTCCTTTGCTGGTAGCAGCGTGGTCATTATTTCATGTTGGTGTCTTCCATCTGCACCTTGTCACAAAAATTCGCCTATTTTTATAATTCTCTTTTTTGTAATTCTGAATGGAAGAACCAGCAAACATCTTCAGACTTAAAAAAATTACAACAACCAAAAAAACTTACCAAAAGAACCTGCCCAGCCACACTTTAGTAGTTGTTTATTTTTGGTAATTTGAAGAGGTTTTTCCTATCCTGGATGAGTTTTCAATCTCCAGCAGCACTTGAGAATCACAGCAAGTGTTGTAGCAATGCCACCTATGAGAAGATGCCAAGAAATAAGGAAATACTCATTTTATTACAAACAGCAGGTGGTTAAATTAGTGTAGCAAGCAATGCCAGGCATGTCTGAATTTGCAGTGAGTACGAGGCAGTATCTTGTCATGGGATGGCAAAGGTGGAGTCAAAGATGCAGGTAGCAGTGATGATAAATGTTCAGGGCAGATGCTGCTCTTGCCAAGGCATAGATCTCCATCAAATAGGGAAATAAATCTTCCTTGTGTTGACTTGAATTTCCTGCTCTGCCAGCAGTTCTGCTCCCATTTAGGCCCATTACTGACTTGGTTTGCTGCTCTTGTGTTTTACTTACCAACACACAAATATTCAAAGCTTTATTAAGTTTTATTAAGGAATTGAACACCCTTTTCTGCCCTCCTTGCTGCTTTCTGTCCATGTCCTGGTGGTGGAATTGGTTTGGTTGGTGGTGCTGATGTGTCTGGAGTCCTGTGTGTGCTCTCTATGCATAAATTGGGGCAGCTTGGAGTCACAAGTTGGATCATCTGAGGAAAGATTTTGCTGCTTTGGACGTGCTGCCTGAAGCTGTTGACTCCCTCCTGAAAGGTCTTTGCTGTTCAGGAGGCTGGAGCCTGTTTTACAGTGGCTACACTGCAGTCCTGGTTGGGAGTGCTGACATACCTGCATGTGCTTTGGTAATTTGATTTAAGAACAAAATCAGGTGTATGTTAAACATAAGTAGTTGAGAATATTTTGTCTTTCTTTTTTTAAAGAACCTAAAGCCCGTTTTAGGCAGCAGTGACAGCTAAGCTTTTCAAAGCTTGCGAGTAAATGATAATACACCCTGAAGCATATTATAAAAGGTCCATGTTCTTCATGGCTGGGGTTGTTGGAGAGGCACAGGAGCAAGCTGTCAGTTATGCTGTGCAAGGAGCTGTTTGTTCCTATTTTCAATGGCTAAAGCTGCTGCTCCCTGTTTTCTCTGATAGTCCTTTTGTGGTGCTGTTTCACAGTGGTGGAGGGCACACAAACCACCTGTTACTTCAGGCCAGTCCCAGGACCTGTCTTCTTGTTGCTGTCACAAAGAGATAATTGATGACAGTCACACACTGCTGTGTGTTTCTTCTCTCTGTCCCAATATTGGGTATTAATAGTATGTCAGGGAGGGGCTGTTGGAGAAGCCACCAGTGTGTCCTGCAGCTGGCAACACCTGGAGGAGTTTTGTGTGGTTTTCGTCTCTGTTAAGACCCTGTGTGGGTGACCCATATGCTTGGCAGGAGATGCAGGTGTTGGCTCTCAGGTATCTGGAGGCCATGGCCAGGCATGAGTTGCTGGGGATTGACTTCTGCAATATCCCACTTCTCATGGCTGACAGGAGGAGTGGGAGCCTGTGGGTTCTGGGTGGCATTTGTCCTCTGCCTGAGTCCACAGATGCCACCAGAGTTGTGTTTGGCTCATCCTGGGATTCCCTGCTTTTATGTGGTTAATATCTGATTTTGAGCAGATCACAAGTGCCAGAATGGTTGAGAGCAGTAACTTCAACATTGCCTTGTTTCCTTCCTGCATCAGTGTGAGATACCTATACCAGAATGTAGCAATTGCTTTAGATGGAGCAACAGGAGAAACTGAACAGTTTTGGCAGCATTGCTGTAGTGTGAGAGTTTAGAGTATTTGAAAATCAGATTCCTCTGCCGTTGTCAGTCTGGAATTCCAGGTAGCCTTGTAGGAAAGAAAAGAGAAGGTGGAGCTAAAGAAAAATCCCGTTATGTAGAGATGTAATGCTGTGAAAAGGGTTCTTGTGCAGATGGTGGCTTGCTCTTGTGCATGCATGGCTTTCACCTCCTCTTAGAGCAGCTCCAGTTAATGCTGATATAAAACTGCCTGTTAATTGGAGTACATGGAGATAATGGTAGGTATAATCTCTAAGTAAACTCTTAAAAGCTCTGGAAAAAGGGTATTTAAAAAAAAAAAATCATCTCTCCCCAAAACCTGAGTTTGCACTCTGCTTTGAAGATAGACTCATCAGTGTGCGGAGCAGACTTCTGCCTTGAGGCCATTTATAGTGCCGAAGCTTGTGAAGCTAAAACAGTTTGATGTGTAATTGCAGGAGGAAATGGAAAACCTGCTGAGCATGGCAGGATATAGTGCCTTATCACCCTTTATGTGCATCCAGTGCTTGCTGAAATTGCCAGCGGATCCGCAACATCGACAGAACGGTGACATTTTTCATGGGCCGCCGTGTTCTGAATCAACACTGCAACAGCGCGATTAGAGCAGGTAAAGTGGAGGGAACAATCAAAGAGTTGCATGTGACAGATCAGGTTTTAGTCATTCCCTGCTCCTTATTGCCTGCTGTCGTGTGTGATATGCAAAACAGCTTCTCCAGACGCATTACACCTTCACATTACCTGAAAATTGAATTTTATTTGGTGGCCTGCATATAATTTATAGCACTCTTCCAATGCACTTCAGTTCTCATTTAGCTAAAAGTGTGTTCTTTATTTCCTACTGGCAGGGAAACAGAAATAAACCTGAATATTCAGCACCACTTACAGTATATAAGAAACCAGGCTATTGAAGTTTTAAGCTGCTTGGATGTGTTATTGACAAGAACTGTCTATTCTGGAGTTAAGCACACGATGTATTTGATTCCCAGAGGTATCATCTCTCCATAGTAATTAATCAGGGAAAAGGCACTGACTCTGAATAGCAGTACTTGAAGTTATGGGCCACTGTTAGCACTTGAAAACGAAATGGAAATTGCACATACCATATGGAGGAGAAATGGGGGTCCAGGCTAAGGACTTGGGATCCAGCCTTGCAGGATGGAGAGGAAAAAGGAGTTTTTAATTATTCAAATAGAAGTACTACTTCTGCTAAGCACTTCACTACATGGAAAAACACTCTGTAAATAATTTATTGCTTGCATTGTTGTGTGTGTGAGGCTGTTGGAATCAACTCCTGGACCAGCACACATTGTCCACCCATACACACTGAAGTAGATAGTGCTGCTAGTGCAGCGTCTCTGTATCCATAAGTTACCTGAATGCCAAGAAAATGGCAGAGAAAATTCATTTGGGTTTTAAAACAAAGATTTGCAACTAGGATTTAGGGTCTATTTTTATTTCTCTTCCACCTAAAAGCACAATGCAATGGGCTGTAAAAATCCTGGGAGGTTTACTCAGCAAGCAAAATGTTAACTGAATATCAGGATCTATGGAGAAGCCTGGCCAAAAGGCAGAAGGAGCCATTAGAAGTGAGAGATAGACAGGAAACTGTGTTAGAGCAGTTACAAAACTTGTGGCTGGAACAAAGTCATGGATGAAAACTAAAATAGCCCTGCATCCCAAAGCATCAGCACTGCCACAGCTTTTGGAGGGAGGGTTCAGATTTCAGCTGGTGTTGGGGAGTGATGCAGTTTATGCTGATTTATGCAGCCCTTGGAGAACATTTAAAGGTGCACCCATTCTCTTGGCAGGCCTTCAGGTCAGATGTAAACTGCTCCACAATAAATACAGCAATAATGGGGCTCTGGTGTTGTGCACCTGAAGTTGGCACTGGGGATATTCCACACTTGCAGTGCTCAGTGATGTGAATTTTTACTAAAGCGCCTGGTGCTTTCTCAGCTCTCTTGCAGCCACTCTGCTCTTAATCATGTAGGTTCCTTCCTATGGTTTTCATTTTCTTAGGTCAAATCTGAGGAATTGGTTTTTGGTTTTTTTTGGTCCATGTCCTTTGTTTATATCCTGTTTGAGCTTGATTTATAGAGCAGGTCATTTGTTGCAACCAAACATTTATTTCAATCTTGTCCTTACAGTTTGATCTTTCAAATAAACTCAATTTAGTTTTATTCTTCAAGAAAAATTCCTCTCATCTAATAGGGTTTCAAATTTGATAGTTGGAAAAAATGGAAACAGCTTAAATGGTGTTTTCAGGCAAAACTTTTGCCATGTAGGACAGCTAATAGCAGTGTGAATTTCAAAGTCTAATTACAGATGTTATCAACTATGAAATTTATGCTGTTTGTGGGGAATTTACTGTGCAAATGTATGTTTCAAATGAAAAAAAAAAAAAGAAAACAAACAGCCATGTCTGAAAGCATTGAGTGGAATTCATTTGGTGGAGGAATCGTACTTCCAGTGGGGCATTCCATTAATTTCTCTCTCCTGTTAGAGGATGCAGATGAACCAGCTTTCCCTGTACCTCGCAGGCTCCAAGGCTTCCAATTGTGGCTGTGTTCTGTGATTATATTTATTTAGCAAAGCTGTTGCTCCCACAAGTGCAAGTACTGCTGTTCCTTGCGTTCTTAATGTGACCTGCCTGGCATGGCTGCTGGATTGATGCACCCTTGGCTTGTAACTTGTTCAAACCACAGAATTCCTGTAGCTGTGTGAATGGCCACGAGCAGCAGAGGCTGTGCAGCCTCTGGAGGGTGGCAGGAGTAACTGGAACTGCAGCTTTTCCAGAGTTCTCATGCATCTTCTGGGTTCTGTAACAGAAATGAAGAGCAATTCCCAGCGCTCTCAGGGCTGTATATACCAAGATCTCCACGAGTTCAGGATCTATACCTTTCTCACCCTGGAATATACCAGCTAAAAATTCCTCCAAAAACGCTTCAATGTGAGGTGTATACCTTGTATTTAAGAGGGCAAAGCTTCATGGGTGATGTTTCATGTCTTTGAGCCATAAAGCATGACTGTCTCACTTGTGATTATTTTGTGTCTCCTTTACACCACAGTTGTAAAATTAAATGTTAACTTTCCTTAGGAAATGAGTAGCAGAGCTATTTTATCTGCAGACTCTTTGGCATTGCTCTGGGTTGTTTTACAATAAAAGCCCTTTCTGGTGTACTGATGTGCCAAACACAGTAACAGATTTATTTTCTGTTATCATGAGAACAAATGCAGTTACAGTGTAGGCTTGAATAACATCAACACATCTCTTCCCAAGGTAGAGATGAATTTTGTTCCTTTGCACAAACACAAACATGGCTTTGATGGAATAACAAGAATCAAAAACATTTTCCTCATATCCATCTGTGAGAGACTCCTTGCACTTTAGCTCGATAAAACACTTTGTAAACAAAAATTTAGTGAAATAGAAGTTGATGTTAAGAGAAGGAAAACAACAGTAATGCTGTTCTGGAGCTGCTCAAATCTTGATTACAGTCCTGTGAAAATGTGATAAATTATTTAAAAATTTCAGTTTCAAGCAAACAACTTGGTTTCTTCTAATGTAAATTTAAGGTTCACATCCTATTCTGTAATACTTTTAATAAATACACTTTAGCAGCTTTCAGCTTATTAAATTGCAAGCTTTGTTTACATTATTGGTTACAGTGGAAGTACTGATTATCTTTACATTTATAGTTGCATTTTTGGCCTCTATTTCCTGTTTATGTGAAGTCAAAAACTGTAGAACACCATCTGTCCATCAGAAAGTATGAGAGTATGTAACCCTGTCACTAATGGTATGGAGTTTCCTTTACAACACTTATGCTTTCTCCTAAATTTTAGTTTTATAGACTAGGTTTTGTTCTCCTTGAAAGTGCATTATAAATCAATAGGATGCATTTTACAGCAAAAGGAAAACATTACATGTGTTGAGCACTCTTTGGGAGAGCTTTATGTTTTATTGAACCCTTGAAAAGTTGCAGAGTGGCTTGCTTGAAGTAAGAGAAACTTGGCTTTCCATTGATGCTGGCTTGTGATTATGGCTTATCACCCTCAGTGCAAATTTATTGCAGATCTGGGTATGTGTGTTTCCCTGATGTGCGGGGAATGTTTATTGGAGCCAGCTCTCCTCTGCAGCACCACAGCAAACACTGGCCTGAGAACTGATATATGGAAAACCAGAGGAATTGGCTCCTGCAGAACTCTTCAGGGTGAAATCTCGACCTGGTGAAGGGAGTGGGAGCTCTGCGCTGGGCTCTGAGGAGCTAAAGGGATTTTTTTTTGTTGTTGGGGAGCACAGCGAGTACTCAGTGCTCACACCCTGGCAGTGCCTGAGGCTCCTTCCAAAATCCTGCAGGACAACCTAGATCTTGAGAAAGAAACCTTGAGGATGCCAATAAAAATCCCCAAAAATAAAAAGAACCCAGGGAGCATGCTCCTGTTTTTGGATGCATCTCCTCTCCCAGCTCTGTCTGCTGCTTTGGTCCTGTCCCCCAGGCTAGGCAAGGTCTGACTCTGGTTCTTGTTCAGTTGAGTAGGAAACAAAAAAAGATACTACTGTTCACACTGGTTTTGAAATACAGTGTGTGTGCCCTGAAGGAGAGAAGAAATAAATAATTCAGGCACTAGAAAAATTAAAACATCTAAATGAAGCCAAAGTCCCAAATCACTGCAAAATACTTAGTTATTTCCTCTTCTCACTTGCCTGTAATGATTTTTTTTTTTTTAGTCACCAGTAAGTCTGTCAAATCAAAGTGTTTATTTAAAGGAAATATTTACAGCCATGTTTTCTTTTAGGGGTCATATAGTCTAAAATTAGAAAAGAATCCCTTTAATCTGTGTGGCTAAAGGCACTTCAGCAGTGGTAGGATGCTTTGTTTTGTTTCAGCCGGGTGACACATTGCCTTGCTGGCTGACAAGGTTCAATCTTTGTTTGAATCGTTGACTTTTCCCTCAGATGCATCTGCTGTATTGAAAAACCTGTGTTGTTCTGTTTCCTTTTGCTCTCTCTCATAAAAGGATGCAAGTGGGAAAGCAGAATCCAAGACTTTTCAGAACTGCAACTCTTCCTGGACACTAATGTCTCTGAAATATAATCAGTTTATGTGTCTTCTGTATTATTTGTTCACTCTGGCTCAAGGGGCAGTGGGGACTGATGCTGAGGTGTTGATGTCTGCATTCCAGTTGGTGGAAAACATTTTGGACATGCACACATTTGTATTTTTTGATGGGGATGTTTCCTTTCATGCAAATTCCTTTCCTGTTTCCTTTTATGCAAATAATTGCAATTTTTACTTCTGTTTCACTCTATGTCTGTCTCAAAAGAGAGGGAAAAAGCAGAATCCCTTAATCTGAAGCATATCCCTGCCTGTGTGGCTCTGGAGCCACCAGCATCAGTGGGAGGATGCTCCTCTTCAGAGGGAGGAGAGTTGATAGGAGAGGAATTCTGCAATGTGTTGGAAACAGTTCAGCAGCAAAGCAGTTCATTTACACCTTGTCCTGGGAAAAAGCAAGCTATTCTCACAAAATATTTGTGAACCTAGATAAGTCAAATTGTTTTTATGCAGAATCTTCCATAGGCAGGAGAAGTCAGCTTTTTATGGGAAAAACAAACCATTAGAAGCTTTGGATGCTGTTTGAGTGGAGCCTTGTGTTTCAGTGGCAAACACTTGTTGGGCATTCGTTGCAAGTTTTTTGCCATTTTTTTTACCTGACTTGGAAGTGAATACAGGTACATCCCTGTGCCACCCCCATTGCCTTGGAGTCTGTGTGAGCTCTGGGATGGTTGTTTGGTGGAAAATGGAGCCCATCAGCAGTGGAACAGTCTGTGTGAGTCCTCTCACACACGCAGTATGCTCAGAGCTCTGCTGTGCAGTGCCCCAAATTACTGCATGCAAAACGAGGCCTAAACAAAATCCAGGCTCGCTGTGTTTCTCTCATTAGCTTCATTTCCAAGGATGCTTTGTTAGTGGAATAAATACTTCAAAAGGTTGCAAAGCTGGGTTCATCTCCAGTGCTCTCCTGGAAGCAGTGGTGCTGTTTTAAGGATCAGCAGGCATAATCTGCTGTTTGGTGCTCAGACTTGCACAACTGTAACTTAGGGCTGGTTAAGGGATGACAGGCTGTCAGAGCTGGTTGGGAAGGAGCTTCAAGGAGCCATTGTTCTTTCAAATTAAAACATTTAAATCCAAAGGCAGGACTGCAGGCTTGTTTTAATTATTCCTTTTGTCTGGTGGAAATACTTTCCTGCTGATGATCACACAGCTGTCACACATACATTACCTTTAGTCAGGATACATGACAGTGCTTTCCTATTAGCTGTCATTGTTTTACAAGGAAAACTAAAAACCACTAAGGCAGATGTATTAATTTCAAAAGAAGATACTGCTGGTGAAGTTATTAAAATAAAAATATCTGAGGGCTCAAATTCATCTGATTTATAGCACGGATTTTTAGTGTTACCTCATGGCAGCTGAGGTGACAGGATTTTTTTTGGCTGTGTTATGAAGATGTCGTTGCTGTCTGATCCCACTCCCATCAGGTTGAGGAGCACTACTCAGAGTAGCTGGTCATGTGTTAGTCATTCCTCCTCTGTGAATCACTTCTGTCACAGGTAAGTTTATTACTTCTCTGCTACTCTCCTGTATTACCATGATTAATGGATTCTTCAGAAGAGAAAAAAAAAAAAGGTAGTTTTTTTTGGCTTAACATCTGTTTAATTCTGGCTTCTGAGCTGCAGACTTGACTTCTAAAACTTAAAAACCTGCCTGTTGATGCAGTTAGCCTTGACTCAGAATATCTTGCCTTTTTCTGGGTAGATTAAATAGATGGCTTTTTAATTGTTTCCCTAGGAGACATTTCAGTAGGTAATACTGGAGTCTGGTGCACCAGAAATGTTGATTTTTCATGAATATTTTGCTATTTTTTATGAAACATTACACAGAATAGAAAATTAAGTGTTCTGTATGCAAAGGCAGGCTGCCATTTACTGTCCAGCAAGGTACAGTTAATTACATGTGCTTTTTTCATGTCTAATCTCCTAAAATATATAATGTCATTTTATTTTCATTTGTATTTGCTATGTTGGTTTGGAAATAAATGAATGCAGTATGTTTTCTGAGAGTCACGGAGTATTTTAAAAAGGGCAAACCAAATTGATCTAATCAGAGATATTGTTAAAAGCTCCATTTTAATGGAATGTGCTGTGATTGCTGCTGTGAATAGCAGACTTTCATTTTTGAAGTTGTTATTCAAAAAGAATATGCATGTCCTGAGAATGAGCTACGAAATGAAAATGAAAATAATAAGCTGAACAACAAACAAGTTATAGGAGGAAAATATTGTTGTATGGGAATGGTTTTATATAAGAACATTGGAGAATCTGAAACAGCTTTCCTGCTCCATAATTCATATGATAAAATCGTGAGGAAACACAAACCTTCAGACTCCTTTCAGTTTACTTAAAGTGCAGGGGAGAGGAGATGATGGCTTTTCCTGGGAATCACCAAGCTCAAATAGAAACCTTCTGATCCCTGGTAATTTGCTTTTCGCTGTGGATGTGACACGTGGAGTGCTTGTCACTAGCAGCTTATTAAGAGGCCTGGCAGAGCTGTGGTGGGAGCTGTGTGCTGAGGGATTGCTTTATTGCAGAGCAGAGTTTGTGCCTCACACTCTCCAGGAGGGAATGGGAATGTCCCCAGCCCTGGAGCTCCTCGGGAAGCTTCAGCACAGAGCAGGTGTGTGTTGACTGGAGGGAAGCATGGGTTCAACAAAGGTCATGCTTGATGGCTGCAGGTAGATCCCGTCAGACTGGAGGAAAAGGAAATAATTAAAGCTTTTAATATCCTATATCACAAGTTTCCACTTCAGCCTCATTATCCAGGACTATGGCAGGGACCATTTTCCACTTCCTTTCTTTTCCCCCGTTATATTAACTGAGGTGGAGAACATGGGCAGCTCCTGATGTAGCTGTTCTGTCCCACAGCATTTTCTTTTCAATTGCTTGGCCTAGGCTTTCTTTTCCCAGTCAGTGTGAGTTGTATTTGTTAAACCTGAATTCCAGACATCTTTTTTTTTTTCTTGGTCTGTTTTTATGCACAGCACTCTGCCTTGCTCCTCTGTAGGTGAGATTTCTAAGGAGTTCTGCTTTGAGCATGAGAGGCAGTCAGTAAGAACTCTTCCAGGGCCGTGTGCAGGAGGAGTCATGCTTGTAATCCTAAAAATAACCCCACTTCTTCATCCAGATGGAGCACCCAACCTTGCAACACCTACGAGTCAGCTCATGCGGTCAAGCTGGAGCCTGTATTGGTAGGGAAGGCTTTTGGGACTGGGAAGTTCCCAGTTCACACTGGCTTTGTTGTTCACAGCAGGGCCCATCAGGGTCTCCAAACAGCAGCACAAGTGAGGCCATCATCTTCTGGGCTTATGCAAACAAATGCAGGAGAGAATGAACAGACAACTTCCTGTGGACTGAGATGGGATGACAGAGAGAGCGAAGTATAAACACACATCAAGATTCTTTTTCTTAAACATGAGCATTGGGTGGTTTGTGGGTGTAAAGTCAAAGGGAGCCAGAAAAAAAGCCACATTTGGAGTGTGAAACGTTTTTACTAAATGTCTGGAGTAAGGGTGTGCAGCACAGGTGGCTGACAGAGACCATGAGCAAATCCCTGCTGGGAACTCCAGCCCTTACTCACCGTGGACAACAAGCGAGTGACTTAATTTGTGTGGGTATTGCTGCTTATCATCATAACTTCAAGTAGATTCTGATTTCTTTTCATAAAAATACAGAAGATTTAAAGAACAGTGCTCTTAGAGGGAAAATGTGTGGCTTTGAGCATCTTCTGCCAACAGGAACGTGAGGTGCAGAAGTCAGATATTACAAGGGCTCTTCATTGGTAGGATCATTATTCTTTTTGTGTTGTTCAGGTGAAAAAAAATTGAGGAAACTACAGTGTAATGGTAAAGAAACCCTATTTTCTATTCAAGTGAAGGTTTGGAAATCATTGGTTATTTCTCTGGGTTTGATTTTCATAACTGCTGAGATGGGAGCATTAACAGGTGTTGCAGGGCAGAGCAAGCAGAGTGCATTTCCATTTTATGTTCTTAAAAAGTGTGTGTATTAGAATTGACATCTACTTGCATACAGATGCATTCTTTTTTCTGGTGGAAACACTTTCACAAAAAGGGAAAGATTTCTGTCATAATGCGTGTTCTGAATTGTCTAATACCAATAAACTTGCTAGTGTTGAATCTTTGGGCAGTGCTGGTATGAATTTTAATATGATTTTTCTTCTGACACGTGTTCTGGTTTTGTTTTGCTGCTGGAATGCTGCTTGTGTTGGCACACTGATATCTGCATGGGATGTTAAGGTTCTGTCTTCTGTGTGTGGAAATGTCTGTATATCTGCAAATGTTCATCAAATTCTGAGTCTGTATTAAGCAAGGAAATGAAGATATGCAAATGAAACTTTGAGAAATAACCATGTCAACTAATAAAAAATGGCTAAATACCACAAAGAAATCAAGAAATACAGTCAACTTAGCTAAAACCCAAGTTGAGTATATTAAAATACGCAATGCAATTAAAATGTCACTGTAACATAAAAGAATATTAGTGATTTATATCTTACACATAGGGTAAGAGTCTAAATTGGGAGGTAATCCAAGAAGCTCACTTAGAGACCTGACCTTTCAGTGAAATACATCTCGTGTTTTCCTCTGATAAGGACCCTTTGACATCAAAGAGGGTGGAATGATAAATTCATGTTTTGCTTTTTTTCTTGTTACACATTAGTGCAATTCCTGGCTGCCTGTGTCATACTTCAGGTTCACACAGGCAGATGTGATGAGGAAGAAGCTTCCTTAATCTGACTAAAACATCTCCCTCGTGCATTGAAATCCCTCTGGAATCCAGCATCGATGTCTCCTCTGGCTGCCAGTTTTGCCGAGTTGTGCAGAGACTTTGTGATGTTCACAAATGGTCACTGGGGACTACAGAAGATCTTCTGACCTAAGGCAAATAGAGTTTAATCTCTGGCCCTTGGAGGTTTCCTTTTTGGTTAGAGTGGCCCCTGTGCCTCCTGGTCTTGGGGAGATGGGCCATGTGTGCCAAGTGTCTTGGATGGAGCACTCCTGGAAACACCCAGGGATGGGGTTTTTTTTTTGTTGCTGTTTTAGAGCCTGAAGGAAGAAGTACTTAACTGTGCATAATCCTGTCCTTTCAAGATTTCTTGACATTATCTGTGGCAGCTACTTTTGACACAGTTTACCAGGTCAAGGTTTACACACATGTTCAGCTTTGTGCACTGACTGCTCCCATTAACCTACGCTGGTAAATTAACAGTGTACCAAGAAGTGCTGGTGGCAGTTTTGAAGTCGTTTGATTCTTGCATTTGTACATCCCTACTCGTCCCCGAGTAGTCCAAGGCTGTAAATCCAACTGCTTTTGCTGCACATTTTAGTGACTGGGTTCACAGGGGAGAGATAATGCACTTGAAAATATGTTCCTTTTTAATTGGGGTGGAAGAATAGGAACTTTTTTTTTAATGTGCATCTATAATTTTGTAGAAGCTCCGAGCTTAGAGTAGTTAAGCTTGTAATACACAGTGAGAATTGTTTATGTGCACATAGATTGAGCTAAAATCTGAGTACCAAAAATATGAAACAAATTGCTTCAATTGCCAGTAAAATGACTGGGTAGATATTATATTACAAATTCTTCTGTTTTCATGCAGGATGCTCTCCTTCAAATTGTTTACTGGATAAGTTCCCATCTTGGTTATCCCACTTCAGGCTCTGAAGGGGGTAAAAACTCTAAATGAATTTCCCGAAGGCAGAGTTGATATGCTGGTAACAACAATGGATCCTGCACTAAACAATTAATCATTGCCACTGTTCACTTTTCTGTCCTCAGCTGAGCCTTTCTCACATCTTTCCAGAGGTTAACAGCATCTCCAGATCGTTTCCTTTGTCCCAAACAAGGTGTAAGCCACGGGGAGCTGTCTCCATGGGAAACATTTTTATTCAAATAATCACACAGCACTGCACTACATGAAAGCAGGGGCTTGTGCAGGGCTGGGATGTCTGCGGTAATGACTGCTACATAATAGGGCCACCTGGTGATTTGTGTGCTGCATTGCTCGGTAGGAACTGGAGCTCGGGAGCTGCTTTGGGCTCTGGCTGACAGGGAACACGCTGGGCAGGTGTGTTCAGCTCGTTTGCCTCCTCTCCAAGTGAGGTCATGCTGACCCAGCAGCACTTTGAATTTTCCTTATCTGCTGGCTGATCCAGCGGCTGTGAGGAGGAGGAGGAGGAGGGAAAAGTCATTCCACAGGAAAACTGTGCAGGGTGGATGAATCTGGAAGCTTTGTGGAAATGAAGAGCCAGGACAATATAGCATTCACATGTAGCATTTAACGGGAAGGTTGCTACACCTAATCCTGTTTATAATTTCTATTGGTTGTTCCTTGTATCCCTGCATACAGGGAAAGGTACAGGAATGAACACTGCTGCCTGTGAATAAATGCATTCAAATAGTATCATCTTTTTTATTATTTATTTATTAGAAGCTGTATTTTGATAACTGTAGCCATGCTATTCTTTCCAGAGTTCATAACTCTAAACATGTGTTTTAATTACTCTGCTTATCTCCCATCATCAACTGGGTGCTTGCTGTTCGTGCAGCAAACCCCATGAACACTGTGGAGAGCAGAGCAGACATGAAAAGAACCACATCAGAGCAACATTATCAATTTATACCAGCTGAGAATCAAGCTCAGAAAGCAAACTCAAGAAGTCAGTGGCTTTTTAGCATTGGAAACATGCTCTTACACTGAAACTAGCTTTGCTTTGTTTAAACCCCCTACCTTTTTGCCATTGCATCTGGTCAAATTATGCTAAATAGGTAAAGTTGTCTCAAAAACAGTAATAATAGTAATAATATTTTTGCAGCCTTTCTGAGAAGTGATTTTTTTTTCTTCTGCCTCCCTGCTGCTTGGTCCCTTGAAGATCTGCTGATCAACAGGGAAAAAAGGTCTTTGCACTCGGGGACTATGCCTCTTTGGGAGTTTGGAAACAGGGTACCAAAGTATTTGCCTCCTCCTAGGAATAGCTTGGTTTAGATGCTGTACCTGTTCACATACATCTCATGTCAGCCTGGACACATTCTCTAGGCTCATGGGCATGCTGTAAGTGGAAGATAACTTTTCTTTCCATAGGAGTATGTCTGGGAGAAAAACACAAGGTATTTGTGAGTACTCAGCAAGTACAGTTGTGGGATCTGTGGATTGTCTTAGAATGCACACCTATGGCAGTTCCCAAGGCTGTGCTCTCCGATCTCTGTGGCAGTAATCCCTAAAGGAGTGAAATCTTCAGGATTTCCCAACTTGCGGGAACTTCTAGGCGATTGCTTTTTTAAAAAAAAAAGAATAAAGGAGTATTTTTCTCCATTTCCTTATGTCATAACCAGAGGATAAAATAGAGCATGCAAAATTCACCAGAGCTGAATTAACAGGAGAGGAGGTTGTTATATTTAAGCTATGCATTTTTCTGTAATTAAGTGAGTTTCACGGAGAGAATGTTCCTTCTCGAGGAGAAATTCTCTTAATTGGCAGTTATGTGGGGTTAATGAACTACTTAGAGTACTGAGGGGGAAGAAAGTGGGGAAGGAGGGGGGGAAACAACCCCAAGTGTCAGAATGCTGTGTCAGAACACGGCAAATCCGTTGTCAGAGCTTTAGCCAAGCTCTGATGAGACTGGCCCTGGAGAAGGAATGGCCCTCCCTGACAGGAATGCTCTGAGAGCAGGGATGCTGCAGATCAGAGCCATTGCCTACGAAATGAAGGCTCGAGGCAGAGCCTGTCATATTAAGGAGGCCATAAGAATGAAAATCTTAAATAAATAAAAGGCGTGGGGTGCGTATCTGGAAGGAGATGGTAGCTCTGATTATTTTCTTTTTTTTTTTTTTTCTTCCCCAAGTGCTACTGTGGGGAAATTGGAACAATCTCAGTTTGTGTTATTTCTGCATTTGTGAGGTTGTTCACTTAACCTGTGCAGTGACCTGGAATACTCAATGCCACTGAGACAGAAAGAGTAACTGAGAGACTTGTGATTTCAAGGAGGAATTTTATTGAACAGCAGCAGATTTACTTTACACTTCAGTAGTAAGTGATAAGAGAGGAATTATTCAACATGCTTTCTTATTTCAGCCCTGGGAGGTGGTGTAAATTTTGAGGGCACAGAGCATAGTGCCTCATATCATGAAAGTGAAAACTGTTTTAAAATTAAGATGAGAAGTGCCATATTTCATAGATGTTGCTTAAGTTCCTCTAGCATTCCTCTGAACTTAAAGTTTTTAAGTCATGGTAATGCCTTTTGACAAGACATTTCGACAAGAGCAGAATGCTGAACTGATTAAGAGACTGAAACTGAAATTTGCTTAGAAATTTCAGAGGGCAATGGTTTTGGCAATGTACATAAACACTAGTTATGATGTGTCATTCTGGATTAGACCCTGGTTTTCCTATCTTTCCATAGGCAGATGTTGCTTTTTTCACTTTATAGGTTTGTTAAGGATTTTGGTCTGCCTTTTTCTCACCCTCAGGCTTCCCATCAACCCGACCACAAAATGCATGTCACACAGGATTCACCTTTTCCTGTTAGATTAGATACTCCTGAATGGTCAGCTGGAAGCTTTTTTTTTCCCCCTCTCTGGTTTGTTTGGTTTTGGGTTTGTGTTTTGAAGATGGGCTGGGAAGCTAAATAGATGTGATTATTGGAATTTGACTTCATAGCTGATAAGCATGAAGAAAACAAACAGAACAGACTGTTATAGCAAGATAATTCCTCTGACAATTAAAACAAGGCTCATTTGGGAAAACACACACACCCAAAAGTGCCATTTATGTGCTGGGTACTTCTCCACGTGACGTTCTGTGTCCGTATAATTGATGATAGTGCTCAGTGTAGCTCTGTGCATGCAGGAGATAATTTATATTGAAACTTAAAATTCAAAATCAGTTTCCTGCAATTCAACATGGAGTTCATACCCGGAGTGCTTTTGGTTTTTCACTCAGAGATGAGCAGGATGAAAACCTTTTTTTGTTAAGGAACGATGACATCCTAAATAGACCTTTAGTAAGACACAAAAATATCGCTGTGAGATTACTAATTTACTTGCAAAAGGGAGGAAATTGGGAGATGCCCTTTTGGCAAATCTGCTCGAGGTTTTGTGCTGACCCTGCTTTGGGAGCATACACATGCTTCAGGTTGTTCAAATTAACTTTGGGTTCAAATGCCCACTTGGTTCATCGGGCTCCAGTCTGCCTCTGCAAGCAGCGTGACCTCTGGGGGAGATGTTCTATCAGTCATACCAAAGGTGTGCCTCCTGGTCCTGGGGAGCTGTGAGCTTCCTGTTTGAACAGCCTGGACATATTTCAGTGTTTCCTAAAGATATGTTTACAGAAAGGAAGCTTTAATGGTTGGTAGTTTTCCTCTTTTGGCTATTAAGTACGTTGCATATTTTTTGTCAACACAATGTTCTCATACTAATGAGGGTTTTTATCTGCCATTGCCAGGTGTCTGTTTCTTTCATAGAGCATCTCATGAATGTCTTGTGTGCACATCTTTGTATACAAACTCAGAAGCTGAGAATGGCATTTGTTAAACACTCATCTTTTCTACCCACTGTTCTTTCCAGTTGCTGAAAGACTGAAGATGCACATTCTTTGTTAGCCCAAAAAATGAATAAAGTTTTGAATACGTATAAATATACATGTGCTCAGGGTAGAAGTGAACAAATCTATAAGGTGTAGATTTTTTTTCTTTAAATTCTGTCTACCCTCTGTGGTTATTTGTTGGCTTTATCTGCAGAAGAATTAGCTAACTTCAGTGAAAAAGCTGCCAGGCTTTGGGTATGACTTTTTGGAGCTGAGGGAGTCTAATTTGAACCTTATGGAGCAACACTGAACAATGTAGTAACATGCTGTGATTCAGTGCATATCAGTTCATAACTACCTCTGAGAAAGTGCTCCGAGTATGAATTAAACAATACTCTTAAAATGTTTTATTATATTTAGTTCTCTACAGTGCGTACCTCTGGCAAAGGTTAATTGGTTTGTGTAGTGCTAGAAATTATAGTCCTCGATACATCTGCTAGTCTGAGTTAGCACAGGAGCTGCGAGATCTTTGCTAAGGATCTAATAGCTAATTTGAATGCCTCAACCCTCAGAAGATGTGCAGAATAACTCTGAGTTTAATCAGGGTTCTCTCTAGAGCAGAACTGGACAGTGGATCCAAATTAGGTCAGTTCTTCCATGACACAGATTTTCATCCAGTGGAGACAGAGTTGCTACCAAAGTAGTTTTGCTAAGAACAAAGTCCCCAACTTCAGAAACTTAGAAACACAGCAGAAAAGAATGGTACTTTCATCCAGGTCATGCATTTTTTCATTTTTCCTTATTAAATAAGCCAAAGCCTGGAGATGTAAAATTTGGTGCATGTATTAGGCAAGCCTTTGGAGTTACTGTAGGTTTCAAAACACGAGGGGTTTGGGTTCAGTGTTTTTAATATTTTTATTTTAGCACTCCTTTACATCTAAAGGTTGTGCTTCCAAATCCCCACTGAAGACCAAGAGAAACTTTGATCATAGACATGGAACACTGGTAGGGTGTTTGCTGAGGGAGCAGAGTGGGTGTTCTCTTGTGGGGCACAGAAATGAATGCCCAAGAAAAACATTCAGGAGACAGGCTTTTTTCTGCCCTGTTCAAATGGGGAAACCCAGCATGCTGGCCTCCAAGTTTTAATACCTTTAGATAAAAGTTAATAATGTATATGTATGGAATACACTGGGGTGCTCTCCTGTCTATCTGATAGAGCTGAGATCTGAGTGCTGGCAGGTACCTCTGCTGGTCTGAGGACCCTTCTGAATCAGGGCAATAATTCTGCTTTTTCTTCAAGAACAGTTACCAGCTGCTCATTGGGAGCTGCTCTGCTCTAGGTTGAGGCCACAGTTGTGACCTGGTTACTTTCACCATCGTGCTTTAACCTTACAGTTTAACACAGCTTTAATCTGCTGCAGTAGCTGGTCAACTTCTCTCAGTTTGAGACCTGATTCTCCCAATGGCTCCTGTGGCCTGTTTCAAATGGGATTTCTGAGCTGGGGTTAGCACTGGGGATAGGCCTGTGGGCAGTTCATTGAGAATGCTCAATTTTTATAGAAGTCTTAAGTATTGTACACATTTGTATTCTTTCCTCCCAAACTTAAAGGGCACCAGGCTTGGGCTTGCCACCCACTGTAAGGGACTAGATGTTCTCCTCTGAGATTCTTGTGCTTCTCTACCTAAGAGAAGGATTCTCTCAGAGCTGAGTGAAGGTACAGAGCAGCACAATGTGCAGGGCTCATTCAAGTGCTGAGATAGCATCAGAACACAGCTAAAGACTCCCAGGCTGCCCAGGCATGAATGAAGCTATTAAAGGAAAAGTGCCCAAGTGTGACTGCCTTTGATCCAAGGTTGGTGAGATCTGGTGGAACTGACAGCTGTTTAATAGGAAGCAATCATGTTTGATTCTACCTGGCTCTTTCTTGGCTTCTTTTATCTTAAGTAATTTAGAAAAGAATTATATGAGTAACAAGTATGTACTTAGCAGTGGTTAGCATAACCTCAAAGGCGTGGGTCACTGCTTGTATCTACAAGCTCAAAAAGAAACTTGAGCTGTCATTGTGCATTTTAGTACCATATAAAATTTCCTAATATAAGCCAGGAATTAAGACTTGCTGTAATTTAGGCTTTGGTCCACTTTTGGAGCTCTGGTCACAAAAGCCACATCTTCTCAATCAAGGAGTGCCATGAGCACTGAATTGATTTTCTGCTCAGGAAGGGGTATTTATTCCTAATAACTTTTAGGCACAGAGTCACCTGCTGCAATTGATGTGACACACACACCTAGTTCTGACTGTCTGCAAATCTATACTTAAAGGCACCTCTAGGCAGTCCTTTTATAGTGAAAAGGACTTAACTGGGCAAAATGTGCTAATCTTTCCTGAACCAGGGAAATGACTTTATTATTCTCCCCATCCTCATGCCATCATTATGATCTAGTGTTTTCCCTTCATAAATGAGAACAGTAGCCTTGCCTCTGACCTCCATTAACGTGTATCATAAAAGCTGCCTTTATAATGTGCTCCTCTGGTAGACCTCATTCCCCTGCAACCTGTTCCTTGGTGACAGTTCAGGGGAATGTTATGGATTCCCAAGAAACTTACCAAATGGATGTGATAACCCCGTTGTCAGAGGCTGCCTGAGCCATTATTAAGCACATATTGGATAGTCCATTTGTTATTGTATAAGCTCTTAAAAATAACATTAGTAGGAAAATAGTTGGGTGAAGTCAACTGCTGCTGGGTCCCGTCGTAATAGGTGAAACATGCAACTCAGAGCTGGGATTTGGAGTAAAGGGAGATTTGGTCATAAGCAGGACAGGATGGAAATGTTTAGCTCTTGGGGTGTGTTGTAGTAGGTACTGGTCCATTCCTGAGTAGCTAAAAGGGGGGATATCCAAACAGAAATGCTGCTTGTATGGAGCAACATCTCTTCATGGCTGCACATCTTTGAAGTGATGGACACAGCTTGTTTCTACTTCCAGCTGCATAATTTTGTAGCTATTTCCATATCATTTAGTGTTGCAGAATTTCATGGAGCGGTGAAACAAGAAGCAAACAGGTACAGAACAGCACCTGACATAAAATACAGGCAAAGGGTCTGGACTTGTAAAGGCATTCAAAATAAGAACCTGAATTTCCTCTTCAGCTGTAAGTTGTTGAAAGAGTTGCTAGAGCTAATAAGGTACTTCAAGGATGTGTGTTGTGTGGAGGATTTCCTATTGTTGCCATTTTAGTTTCTCGATTAATAGGGTGTTAGTTATTACCAAACTACATATAACCTTGAGAAAATCACATTATAAGCTGTCCTCAAGTTTCCCTGATTTTTCCAGTATGGGGAATATATTTTTTCTTTTACAGAAATGTTGTGAAATAACTTTATCTATATATGTGTATGTATATATATATATATATACACACACACAGAAGAGTTAAAATGGTATAAAACACATGTTCTCTTGGCACAATTTATTTTGTGAAAACAGAAGGAAGCAGTGTGAGTAATGAATCAGGGATTGTATTGACCTGACTGTCACTGTGATGACCTATTAAAATCTAGAATGTTTTATCATTCTCTGAAATTGGATTCAAAATCTATATCTAGCTAAGGATACAGTTATTAAATATTGTGCTGGTAATGCTCATATATATGAACAACAAATGTGTTGGAGATCACAGAACCATGAAGTTCTGTGAGCTGAGGCTGGAAGTCACCTGTGGAAATCTTGTGGTTTCTTCTTCTGTTTAAATGGAGTTTCCTGTGTTTCAGTTTTAACAACATCCCCTGCACTGGGATGGGGGAGAGAATGGGAGAGAAAATATCTGGGTAAATACAGCTTAATAGGGAAAGTAAGGAATTCCTCAAGCTCTTCCCACAGGCAGGTGCTCAGGCATCCTTAGGAGAGCCAGGCTCCATCTGGTGTGATGGTGGCTGGGGATGGCAGATGCCCTAATTCTGACCATCCCTTCCTCTCCTCCTTCCCCCAGCTCTGTATGCTGAGCAGGGGGGGTGTGGAGCACCCCTTGGGTCAGTCGGGCTCAGCTGTCCCCCCAAACTCCCTGTGCACCCCCAGCCTCGCTGGGGGTGGGGTGAGAGCAGAGAAGGTCTCGGTGCTGTGAGCCCTGCTCAGCTCTGACTGCAACACCCCTGTGTGATCAGTGCTGTTCTCAGCACTGCTCCAAACCACAGCCCATGGCTTACCTGGGAGAAATTCAACTCTCCCTGCCCACTGTGGCACTGGGCAGGAAGCAGCCTTGGCCGAGGGCACCATGAGGATGCAGCCTGGGATGCTGAGAGACCTCAGGTGCACTGAGGACAGCACTCACCTCTTTCCAGCCGTATTTTGCTGTTTCCACTCTTCTAATCCATTCTTCCCTCCAGACAGTTCCAGTCACAGACCAGTTCTGTTGGCTGGCCTGGGCTGTCAATATTTAAGTATCAAGACACTGGTAATAGTAACTTTTTTACTAAGCTCTGCATTTCTTGGAGGAGATTTTCTATTGTGGCAGAAGTGCCAGGCATGGCAAATCCTGCTTCGGTAAGGCAGAATGAAGTTACTGTGGAGTAAATCTCATTTAATGCTTTGAAATGTAGGAGCACATTCCTATTTTGATACATATGGACAATAACTCAGGTCTCATGAAGCTGTTATCTGTCTAAGAATAGCAAAGTATAAAGAGAAACAAAATGAATTCATACTGCATACAGATTTAAGTGTTAGCCCTTTCTGATATCCAGGATCTTTTTTTCTTTTACAGTGAAATGACTTCTCACAATTGCTCAATAATCAGTTATTATTCTAGAAGGTCAGTGATACTGCTTATAGCTCACAAAGTACTGACTTGATATGTTCACTTCTATTCCATAGGCCTGCTTTATGCTTTCACTCAGAAAACTTGAAGGCAAGAACACTGTCTCCTTGGCTACCTAGAATACACTGGGCATGTTTTTTTTTTTAATTTGTATTGGTAAAACAAGCAACACTTTTTGCTTACCTGTGTCCATATAGCTATTGCTCATCTAAATAGGAAATTTCTCCTTTATTAAAGCACTTAAAAGAACTTGTCTTGGTTGACTCCAAGCTCGGTAGCAGCCATGGTGGACTCAGTGGCATCTGCTGCCCCAGGAGGGTGTCAGGCCCATGTGCTGAGCTTGATTTTACCACCATCTGGAGCTTGGATTGTGGCTGTGATAGCCTTCAGCTGAGGTGCTGTTTTCATCCTTGGAAACAGGAATTGAGTTAGATGGTGATTTTTCAAAAGGAGCAAGCTAAATCTAAGTTTATACATACTTAAATTGCCATCATTTGAATTGGTTGAGTGCTTCACCAAGTGTTTCAAAGTCCTGCTAACAGAGGATGTTCAGTAGTTTGCAGTTACAAGCTCTTGGCTGCCAGTGCCATGGTAACCAGGCCCATTTGGGTACCTTCCTTGGCAAGATCTTTGTAGGTCTTTTCTCTGGGGCTCTGCCTTACATAGTTAACGTAGAAAGCAGAACACAAAAGGAAAGATTTCACAAAATTAACATCTCCTGTTAACAGTAGGGTAGGGATGCGTTGTCCTCCATGGCATCATCTGCAGCTGACATTCAAGCAGTTCTAATTACTTTAATGACTCCCACAGGTCCCCTCTGTAACTGCTGGATGATGCCTGAGGACACTCTTCAGAGGTGGGAGAATAAAGCCAGGGAGCATCCAGATGAAGCTGCTCTTCTTGCTGGCAAAAAAATTGTTCCTTTGAAGGTCTGTGGAGTTAACAGGCCAGGCACTTCCCTCTTTGCCAGTCTCTTTTCTCATCCTGCTTTTAGGGAATGCTCGAACCTTGGAATTACTTTAGATTCCAGAAAGGATGCAAACTCTTTGCTGTTTTGTTCGTTCCTTTCACACACATATATATAATTTTGTTTTTTAAGCAACTCTAATTTGCTTAGGATATTTTTTTTTTGTGGAGTTTGGCTGTGAAGTTTTCCTGTCAAACTCTGTAAAATGTCTTGATAGTTACTTGTCTCCATTTTTCATCCCGTTTTTATGTGGTGAGCTACAAACACCTGAGATAATTTGATTGTTGCATCTGGTGGGAGAAGATTGACATGTTTTCTTGGGATCACAGGCTGAGTTTTGACTTTCTCCCTTTTTGTAGTCTTAGACAGTGCTCACTTTCTTGACTTTCTTGATACGTACTTCCATAATGGACTTTTACATTATTATTGTTCTTTGATACAAAAGAAATTCAATACCTCTGGGGCTATAAATATCATTGATTCACTCCAAATAGAGAAAGATACTGTAATATTTTTTAGATTATTAAGACTTTTCCATTTTCTCTCTGATGGGGAAGAGTTATGAATTTGGTAATCATTATGCCCTAGGTAACTGAAGTTATGCAATCAAACCCTCTCTTTAAAGCATAATTATGATTGTTTCCAACATTTAATTCTTTCTCTCTTTCAAAATATTATTTTTAATGCCTTGAGTGGGGTTTTTTGTTTACTGTTTCAAAGAATTGCTCCTGTGGCTTATGTTACAACATAGGAGCCTTAGTAACAGCATAGCAGAATATATTTCTCCCCTACAAAGCTTTAATGGAATTATTGAGCATTTCAAGATGTTGCAGTAGGAATCCAGGCTTGAAATAAATGTATGGATTTCTTTTTCCCTACTGAATGACTAGGATGAAAAATCTCAGTTGTTTCTGTGTGGAATTCAGTTTCTTGGCCAGCTTGTTTAAAAAAAATTACAAAAATTTGGAGGAAAAAAAGTTCTGTGAAGATGCTAGCTTGAATCTTATTAAAATAGCTGTCACTCATGTAAGTGATGTGAAAATGTATGAAATCTTATAATTCTTTCTGGTGTTTATTCATCAGTCACTAATACATACAGAGATACACTTAAGGGAGAAGTTCTGTATATGCAGGCACATAAATTCTGTGCAAATTTGAGTTCTGAATGTCAAAATTCCATCATTTTAAAATTCACACTTTCAGGAATTGTGTTTGGGAGGGATGACCTGTGGTACACCTCCCTTGGTCTGTGCTGCTCGGGGAGGATGTTCAGGGTCAGGGGCTGCACAGGGGATGTGCTGCTGCCTTTGCATGAAGTTCCTTTGGAATTTTATGGGGACAAAAGTGCAGATATTTTAAAAGCCCAGGCAGAGTTCACATCTTCATCTCAGCTGCTGTTCACCAGTCCTGCATCCAAGGTAAAACACAAAAGTTTTGATGTGTTTTATTTCAGCTAACGCTTACAGAGCTTGGAGCTGCAGGGAGCTCTCAGGACAGAGTTGGTGGGGCTGAAGTGCTTTCCACCCCATCTGCTCCCTGCCCAGCAATGCCTCCACAAGCAGATAATCCCCTGTCAGGGCAAACTCAGCCCTGGAGCAAGCAAAACCAGCACTGGTGAGATGTGTGCTGTAAAACCACCAGCCTTGCTTGCTTTGCCAAGTTCCAGGAAGTTTTCCTGTGGTGTGTGTGTGCCAGCACAAGTTAAAGCACATTAAATGGTGTGTGGATGTTGGTGCTCAGGAGAAAAGCAGCTCTAAACTAAAACCCAGCGGGTGTCTGTGCTCTCCCATGGGAGCCTTCCCACTGGGATTTAATGTGCTGCGACTCCTGCACGGTGGCTGCACACCATCAGTGGATTTGCCTCAACTTTCCCTGCACACCATCAGTGGATTTGCCTCAACTTTCCCTGCACACCATCAGTGGATTTGCCTCAACTTTCCCTGCACACCATCAGTGGATTTGCCTCAACTTTCCCTGCACACCATCAGTGGATTTGCCTCAACTTTCCCAAGTGTCCTTATGCTGTTGTTGTGACTTTTGGTCCTGCTCTTGCTTCTGCCTGCAGAGTGGAAGCCGCGGATTTCCATGGGCAGACCTTACTCTGCAGATCCTGCACCGTGTCGCCCTTACGTGTCAGTCATTTAATTAACCTTTCAAATTGTCTCCTCAGTCCCAGTTAGAAAGGGCAAAGTCCCATGGCCTGCTTTAATATTTAAAATGAGAAACCGATGTTCATCACTGACGCTTCATTTCCTGTGGAGTGATGTGCCTCAGAGCCCTTTTATCTGCTGGACCTGATGTGCATGATGATGCCTCTGCTGCATTAACACACACTTTTCAGCAGGACTGTTCCTAGTTTAGGCTGATTAGGTTAAAAGATGATCATCCAGAATATGATGATGATTCAACATTTATGGATTTTAGCCATCTCAGGCTAAATATATTCTCAGCAGGGTATTTGGGGCTAGGGAGGGACAGCAAAAATGCTCCGCTCTGTTGTATTGCTAATGGGTTTAGTAATGCTCAGTAGAAATGGTATCTTCAGTTTTCTTGGTGCAGATGTTTGTAACAGAGTACCCTGTGCTATAAAGGCAATTAATTGTCTGATGTGCCTACTGTACATCAGAATCTGCTTTTTAATTATGACTATGAAGCTGGCTGCACAAAGGATCAATTTTTGATTTCCTAAGATACTTAATGTGTTATGAATAGGAAAGGAAGCCACAGTCAAATTGAGCATCTTATTCCTGTTTTAAATAATTGTCAAAATTATGAAAATATTTATGTAGAACCTAGTGTTTTAGTTGTCTGATTACATAAAAAAAACTGGACTTGTAGAAATTAATGGTAGAGAATGAGGTTTCCCCCCACCCCCCAGGAGATTTAGCAGCTTTTAGACTAGCAACTTGTAGACACTTTTTCCAATTAATCCAATTGAAAACATGAGACACTGACACATCTCAAAACAGGCATCTAATTTAGGAGTCTGTTGGGGACTGAAGTTCTTCAGATAGTCCAGAGAGTTTCCTGAGAACTCTGACTCATCGCTCAGAGTCTGCAGTGGTGAAGTGGAAGCTTGGGTTCCTGTCTGTACCTCTCAACTTCACACCCCACAAAAAGGTGTGAGCACTCTCCTGTGTGCCTGAGGCCATCTCCCCAGGCTTTGTGTCCATATGGGAATATAAATTATTTAATAATTTATATTTAATAATTATAATTTATATTTAATAATAGTGTTTGGCTGATGGTTGGACAGAAATGTTGTTCTAGAGCATGGAAGTGAAATTTGAAAAAAAAGTAAATTGGCATATGACAGTCTTTTATCAAACTGAAGGCTACTTTGCAGTGGAATTTTGCATTAAATTTCCAAGTGGTGCACTAAGAATTAATTTAGGTTAGGTTTGGGGATAGAGCAGCTTCAAAATTATTAATAAGTGTTGAGGGGGGAAAATGTGATTTTTAAGTGCTTTATGAACTCATTTTGAAGAAGGATGAAATACTTTGTTCTTTTTACTTTTACTGTTTCTGTTGATATAGATCCATGGACAATTTGCCAGCACAGAATTAGAAGTTGACAGAGTTGGTTTAACCTGGAACATTGTGAGCCAACTGCAGAATAAACTCAGAAAGTACTGAAAAGTGCTCAGCAACATTCATGGCTATCCAGAAAAGAAAATGTATGTGTTTATCCAATTAAAACTCCAGGAATGAATAAGCACTTTAGACACAATCTAATTATCCAGCTGGAATTTGGCCAGGATTCTTAAAGTTGACAGCCCTTGAGTTAGAGGTGTCAACAGGGAATTGATGGTGAGGGTGAGAAGTTGAGTTCTGCATCTCTCATGTGGGGTGCTGGGCAGTTCTGACAGTGCCCACCACAATGAGCTGCTCCTTTATCCCTGCCCTTCATTAGTGTGCCCTGAAAAAGCATGAAACATAATTAAAATAATCCTGAATTATCATTATTTAAAGTGCCGCTAATGGCGCTATTGGAGACAATGAGATGAAATAGTATCTAATTTTTCTCATTAATATTGTCCTTTTAATTCCTCTTGCATCAAAGGCTTTTTTTGCATAAAATTGCTCTTGAGGAAGATGGGGCTGCATTAAGAGGTATCACAGAGTTTTGGGTTCTTCATCTTCAGGTCTTTAAGGAGGAAAGATTTATTTTATTTCTGAGCTTCTCTGTGGGGCAATCTTTGCAATATTAAGTCCTGTTTTTAAGAAATAATAGCAGATATCTATGCTAATGGTACCATGTTTGTAAGTTTTTTTTCTCAGGCTGGTTTTTGCAGTTATAGCTGTCTCCCAAAGAGCAGCTGAGTTACAGAGGGAAAACTGGCAAGATTAATTTTTAATGTGGTAACTTTGACTAGCGTTTTATTCCTCAGCAGTGAACACCTAAAAACTCAGGGGATGTTTCTCAGTAACTAAGTTACAAAATTTCCTTCTTCCTCTCTCCCCCAAAAAGGGGGAATCGGTGTAATTCAAAGGATTTTTATTTTTGTGCTTTTCTTTTTCCCCTTCCTGCTGCTTGGTGTGGCTGACATGCACAAGTGTGTGGGTTTTGGGTCCACTTTTGAGTTGCAGCATCAATAGCTGCAGGTGAGTCTGTGTGCTGTGGTTTCCAAGTGAGCTGGCACATCCTTCAGAGGCATTCTTATTTGTCAGCTGATGATGACAAAATGGTGATCTCCAAGTTTGAGATGCAGAATCTAGTGTCCTTTTTGGTGGCTGCCAAGGTGGTTTCCTGCCTGCTCCAGCCCTTTGGGTCCCTGTGGCTTGGTCATCAGTGCAAAGCATTTTAACTGCTTGCCTTGCTGCTGCTGTGTGATACTGGTGGGCCTGGGGGGAATCCAGAACACATTCCTGTGTATCCAGAACCTTGTATTTAAGGGCTGTTTGCTCCAGGATCTGAGCTGCCAGTGAGGCACTGGTGAAATGAGATGAAGTTGTGCTTACAGTCACTGCTTCAAACATGAAACTGCTCCTGAGGCTCACTTGGCATTCACCTCCCAGAGATGTGAACCAAGCACTGGAGTATCTCTGCCTGATATTCTCAAACCCAGCCCTTTGTGCATCTGTGTCTAATGAACTGCAGTGGTGGTATAGCAGAGACTTTATAATGGTTGTCTAGACAGGATGATGCTTATCCATAGAGATAAGTTCCTTTTTACCAATTAGGGGGGAAAAAAAAAGGGATTTATTTTGCTGAAGCAGTACCTAAGAGTAATCAGAGTAATGCCATTCTCTCGGTTGGTTGCTCAACTGTTAAGGTGATGTTGGGGATATTATTGAACAAGACCAAAGTAAGTACCAAGGGAGAGTTAGCTAATTCAGCTTAATAGCTAAGCATTTCCTGTTTGGGTGGCAGCAGGATTCCACATCTCTTCCAGGAGAAACAGCTAAATTATATTTTTATAAGGGATTAGTCCATGTCACTCCTTACATCCTACAAAATTTTCTGTCACAGCAGTGACTGGTTCTCAGCAGACCCAGTTCTGGAGGCTCTGCCTGATCTTTCCAGTCTCCTTGTGGTTCCCTTTATGTTGGGAAATGGGCTGTGGATCCTCCAGTATTTGCCATAAATACCCAAGTGCCACCCATTTTGTCCTGCCTCAGGCAGAGGTGTTTTGGGATGTGCTGCAAATCGTGGCTGTGACTGAGGGGCAGACACCACGGGGATGGTGTCAGGGATAATTCAAGGTCCTGACAACAGTCTGTAGGCAGCCAATTTCTGCAGACCCTGATAGTTTCTCCAAACTGGAGCGTGGTCATTTCAGGACTCAGGGAGTGGCTGCTTTCTCTCCACTCATTATCTCATTTATTAACAAGCTGCTGCAATTCTGCACTGTCCTTCCTATCCACAGGAGAGGGAAACCACTGTGTTCAATGTCAAACATCTGCCCAACAAACCTGTCCTTCACGAAGGGGATCCCTCCTTCAGTTTCCTTCTGTGTGAATAATCCATCCCAGGGCTGCCTGCTTTGGAAGAAGCAGAAAATGAGCCTTTTCTTTTTCTTCTCTTAAGAAAAATAGTTAAATACTTAAATGCAGGCTATTTTTTTATCTTCCTGTGAAGTGCCTCAGGGCAAGGTTACAGTAATTGTGCGTTATGCTGCCCTGCTATACAGAGTCCCATTGTAATTTGGCTCGTTTTTGTAGCATCTCTCTCTAGAGAATTAGCTGGAGCTGCTCTTACAGAGTGTCACTGTGGTTACAAAGGGGTCTGTTCTGTGTGCATGTTTCTTTGGGAGGATGTCTTCCAAGGTGTGGTGGTGAAAACTGCTGTGGGGTTTGTGACTGACAGGGTTTTTTCCTCCTTTTTTAATATTTTTTTAATGGGACATTGAAAAATTAATAGATCTTAAAGCAAAAAGGGAATTTTTTGTAGGTTAGGTAGAACATTGTGGTCTCATAACTGTGGAGTAGTTTATTTTTCTCTGGAGGAGTACACGGTGCATAGCACTGATTCCCTGTGATGCTGCAGTTTTTCGCTCAGCCCTCTTATCCACATTTCTCTTCCTAACAGCTAATTCTGGTCAGCCTGACCCATTTCTGACCAGAAGTCTTTATCTGATTCAGGGACAAATTAATCAGGCATTACATATAAAATGTCAGTTCTTAACACAATAGTGAAATTCCCCTGAGCTCATTTTTTGTCTTAGGCAGAAGACAGGATTGCATTGCTGCTGGAATGGGGCCCCTTTTTAGACTTTCCCATGTTTTGGTACAGGTTTTCCTCTGGGAATTGAAGATCTTTCAGGACAGACAAAAATCCCAAGTGGTTTTTTTTTTGTAATGATTGCTGAGCCTTTACCGTTACCGAAGAGGAATCTAAGGAGTTAGAACAAGATTGGTTTAGAATCTATTTGTTTTCCCTCAAGTCACTGCAGGTTCAGGGAATGGCTTTGTGCTTTGTTTCCTGGCAGGAACACATTTTCAATATAATCCAGCCTTCTCTGTATGTCCTCATTGTTTGGATTGTGCTCCACAACATTTCAGACATGAGAGCAGTTAATACGGATTGTTCCTCTTGACCCTGACCACATTTATCCCCAACAATTCATTTCATTCCAGTGGATGATTCTCTTTTGGCTGAGAACAAGGTGCCTGCAAGCTTTGCTTTCCCCCAGTGTTTTTTATGACCTATTTCAGATGCCAGAACACCTTTATAGCCATGTCACACTGTTCTGTCCTTCCTGCCTGTGCTGGCTGCTTTAATGGAAGAACAGCTTGAAAAATGTGGGGTACAACCCAAAATTTTAGGTTTTTCTCCAGTCAGTACAGGTTAGTCTCCTTGTATTCAGCTCTTCTGACCTATTTTACCCCAGCAGCCAGAAGCAGTCTAACTTTCTTGACATGCATCACCCAGTTCCTTGCAGTTGTTAAAACACAGAGGTGGTGCGTTTCAAGATGTACCAGCAGCAGCATTGCCTAGAAGCTCCCTCTTAGCAAAAATAAAAAATTCTGTGAACATTGGGGTGCATTAAAAATTTAAAATGCAACTAGTGTTTTCCATATTGTAGGCACATAAAGGTGTAATAGGAGCTTTTGCTTGGGGATTGTGTCTTTGATACGTGTGTATGTGTCTCGACTCCGAAAGCTTTCCTGTCTCTGCCTGTTAAACTTGGCCGAGCTGCTTTAGAAATCCACCCCACACTGTGATAGCTCCAGCATCTCCAGGGTAATCTGGGATGCTGCATACAAATCCTTGTGTGAGTTTTCAGCCTGACAGGCTCGAGCTAGACCAGGCATATCTGTGAGAAGTGTTCAGCACCATTTGTACTGCCACTGGACTGGAAACTCAGCTCCGATGTTTATCGCTGCGTCTCCAGCCCGAGTCCGCTGTGTTCCACACAGCTTCTTCTCCTGATGGGGTTTTCTCAATAAAACTTCACGCCCAGCAGCTTCCCTGCTGTCCAAGGATGTGTTTGTTTCTTCGCCTCTGAGCCTGTGGTCAAGCTCTATTGAAGAAGAAAAAGTTTGACTGTGGGCTTGAGTCCTTTTTCATAAAACTGTAAAAACGCAGAAGAATGTTTATCGAGACGAGGATTTTTCTACAGAACGCAACAGCTTTTGGCACTTGCTTTTGGCTCTGCTGCACTTTCACTGTTACTTTGGTGTCTTGCCTCACTTCTGACAGCCTGAGTTACCTTAGCAGGGAGCTGAGTCTGTGCTGGCCAGGTTGGCCATCCTTCAGAGAGGGGTTTAATTTATAGAATCTCAGAATCCTGGAATAGTTTGGGTAGGAAGGGACATTAAAAACACCTGGTTCCAACCCACCCCCTGCCATTCAGAGAGATCAAGTCCACTTTTTTGTCTTTTTTTTGGTTGTAGTTGTTGTTCTGCAGAGTGGTTTGTTGTGGCTCTCTGTGGTAGGGGGGCACAGATGTTGGAGCTGATGCTCTGCAGAAGTGCCAGGAGAAGTGGGGTCCATAAAAACTGGACCTGGTTACCCCAAGCCCCATCCAACCTGGATGGCCAGAGCCTGCCCTGCAGTGCAGGGTGCTGAGGAGGCGGACAGGGCTGGGGGAGTGGAAGGAGCTGAGGCTCGACAAGCTCAAACCAGGCTCCACAGTGAGAGGGGGCTTGCTCTGGTGAGGGGACAGCAGGACAAACCTCTGGGTGCAGACGCAGGAGGAGAGAACGGCCACAGCCAACCAAAGCGTTAAAATGAATTAAACATGGAACCATCCTCTGGATTTGCAAGTTTTCAGCTGATTCTGGTCTCTTAGTACACGTTTCCCAGCTCTGCAGAGTGTGTGAGGCTGTTCCCAAGGGACCCCAGGGCTGCTCCTAATGAATTACAGGCCTGCCAGGCCTCTGAATTTGTTTAATTTGTTTTTCTTTTATAAAGTGAATTTCCTTTGGTTTTATACAGTGGGTGGAATCAATTTTTTTTTTTCCAGCATGCAGAGCATTATTTTATAAATTCTCTAAGAGGATTGGAGTATCAAAGCTCTGGATAAGTCTTGCATTTGAATTTTTGTGACTTCTTTGCAAACGGATCATTATTCATTTTCACCTTTACGGGTGCTGCTTTCTGTATGAAATGCAGAATAACCAGCTGCTAAGTGAGTTTCAAATTGAGCTTTTCATTTTCTTCTGAGGAAATAACACGAGCTGTGGTGGTAATAGATCATCTGTATAGGAGGCAAATCTATTTTTTATGAGCGTGATATTTTGATGGCAAGTGCCAAAATCATATAAAAATAAGAATACATATTGCAGATAATTAGTTCTGAGGGTTTGGGGTTTATTTTATTTTATTGTACTAAACTCTAACTTTTACATGAGCAGAGATGAAGAGCTGCTTGCTGTACATTGTCTACTGGAGTTTCAGCCAGATGGGTACAAGCTGAGTGTCGGAGTTCACAGGGTTTAGAAGGATGGTGGATGTAGAAGAGAGAAAACTTGAGCCAGATTTGGAAAGCAAATCTCCCAAATGCAGCTGCCTTCAGTCTCAGGGTGGGATGTGTCTCATCCCTTGTGGCTGGAATGAGAACAGACTTTTGCCCCAATACTCATCCCAGCTGTAAACTCATCATTCAACTTCATCTCCTGTTCTGCTCTCCTGGAGGGAGAGAGGGGATTTAAGGGGATGTCCCTGGTGTGCAGCAGGAACAGGGTGAGGGTGTCACTGGGCAGAGGGGTCTGTCCAGGCTCTTGTTGCTGCCCTGAGTGCAGAGCTGTCATGTTCAGAGAAAAAAAAAAGGGGTGAAATAACACTTGTTACAGCCTCTGGAAAATGTTAAAAGTTGCTTGGATGCAACACAGAGAAAAACACAATCTAGAGGATGCTATTTCACGCATGTGCCCCTCTCTAATTTGTTCATTGTAGTGTGTTTTATTTGCCAAATAATGAAAAATATTATTGCAGAAGCTGAAAATGAAAATTAAATTTCTGGTAGGATATACTGGGGTAATGAAGAAAAAGAGAATGTAAAAAGGATTCTTCCATGATAATTAAGAATTATAAAGTCATTACTTAAACTTGCTTTCTGAATTACAGAGAGAATTAAACTGCTTGTTTCAGAGCAGAATCCTTGTAGCATTCCTTCATTAAAATTCTACATTGTCAAACTGGATAAAAATGCATATACAATGACTAATTTTGTTCCAACCTTGCCTCTGCTTTGGGCCTTATCTCTCTCCACAACAAAGCTCACCTTGAAGGGACTGAAGTAATGATATATATTTGCTGAGCAGCTGGAAAAAGAAAGAAAGAAGCATCTACTTTTTGCAATCTGTGTTCTTTCCCCTCCAGATACTGAGGAGGAAAAGACCTGTGGGGTACTAAAGCTCTCATGTACCATAAAGTGGTTTTATAATGAAAAGTATTACTTTTTATGGCATCCCTGCAGTATTAAGGAAAGACATTTTTCTATAAATGTTAATCTTTAATCTTTATAAATTGCACTCTGTAAGACTAGAAGGTCTGTAAAGCATTTGTCCCGAAGGCTTAGAAGGATCAAAATAGCAATGCAGACTTTCTGCTTCTTCCCTTTTTTTCCCCTTTTTTTTCCCCCTAAAACTTATAAGTATTACCTTGTTTGGAGGAGGAATGGGTGAGAGTGATGTAAGCCATTAGATTCTCCTTCCAGGTAGCCCTGAAGCTGGTGTTCAACTTTATGTACCCACATAAGTCCAGTTGAGTCACTGAGACTGCAGTCTGTGCTAAAACCCTGTCTGGAACAGGAGGATTAAGGACTGAGAGCCCCCCACTCTGAGCTCCTCTCCCAGATTTCTGCCAGCTCCCACCACAGGACACTTTGGGGGTGTGAAATGTCCTCTCTACCTGGAAGCTCTTTAAAGCCCAGAGTGGAGATGAACAGGTTTGACAGATAATTAAACCTGGTTTAAGTATTTCCTGCCTACAAGTTTCTTGCCCCATTCCTCTTGCCAGTGAATTTTGTTGTTTTATGCTCTGCCACGTTGCTCTCAGCCTTTGCTCCGCATGCTGTTTCTGAGGGTGCTGATCTTCATTGCTCACATGAGGCTTCCAGAAGTGGAGCTGGTGTTTGAAAATTATTGGGTTGCACCATGAATTTCAACCTTAAATATTTAAGTTTTACTTTGGTATCCATTTGCCTGGTGTATGTGGATTTGTACAAGTCTGAGCTTGGGGCTTGTTTTACCAGCTGGTGAGCAAGGGGTTGATTAAACCTAAATTGAGAGTATTAACAAATCCCTGCTGAAAGCTGTGATAAGCATCAGTAATTTCCAGTTTTGTTGAACTTTTTAAAATTGGTTAGCCATTCTGAAAAATACGCATTAATGGTATATTAATACTTGATATCTGTTTATCAATGAAACCTTGCTATAATAAAGTATTTATGAGATGTAATTTTAATCTATAATGAAAGTTTGTCCAGTGGAATCTCATCATTTAAAAAGCAAAACTTTTCCAGAAGTTTTAGGCTCTGCCTGATGTGTCCTTTAATACCTTTTTTTGGTTGTTTTTCTCTAGGTAAGTGTCTCCATTCTGAAACTGCAAGAATGTTCTCTGAATTTGGAAAAATTGGATGCCTGCTGGGCAAGTAAAGTTCCTATGCTTTGGTTTTTGGTAAAGTCTGTCACAGATTTTCAAATGTCCTTTCTGACATTTTTACCTCTGGATTTTGTCATGTTTAATGGGTGTTGTAGGTTATGGAAGAAGAGGCGAGCTTGTGTGCAAAACATTTTAAATTTAGATTTAAGTTTGAGGCTGACTAAGGGTAAAGACTGAATGGAGTAAAATCGAGATCATCTTTTAAATGCTTTTTTTTCTTTTCTCTATTGTTGGCTAGAGTCCCATTAATTTAAATTGCCTGTGAGAGTGCAGACAGGCTGAAAGGGTCTGGTGCTTCTTCATCTCAACCAATCTTGATGGTGCTACAGAAATAATACTGTGTAAATATCTATGATTTTAGCCTTCCTAGTAAAAGCCATGGAGGGAGGATTAAGGGCTATCAGATGATTTTTTTGTTTTTGTTTTTTGATGCATTTTGGTTTTGGCAGTGGGAGAGATTGGTTCACCTGGAATTCAACCCTCCCAAAAAGCAGCCAGCCAACAGTGTCTGGGTTAGCAAGTGGAGAAAAGTACCCTGGTGCAATGCTGTTAGATTTTGGTGGGGTTTTTGAAGTGGAAACTGCTCCAAATCTGGGAATTCAGTGAAGGTTTTCACTGCATCCATCTCAAAGCCTTAAAGAGTTGGTGCTGTGGTTTCACTCTGGAACCCAGATCTCTCAGGTTTCAGGGCAAATCCAGCTGCACCGTGTTGTTTCCTGACTTAATCTGAGGGGCTCAGCTACATCTTGTTTCAAGATTGAAATGATGAAGATGTGTGTGTGCGTGGGAGAAGGGAAAAGGTTCTTGTTCTGGCTTTTCACACGAGGTTAAGAGGTAAAAGCACCGTTCGATGCAGATGTAAATTGTAATTGTGGCTTCACGGTGTCTGTATTAGAATATTGACCTGAATTGATCCTACAAATATAATTACATTGATTCTTTCCTGATGGCTATAAACAGTGACATTTCCCTTGATCTCTGAACAGAGTTAGTTATAAAACACATGCTCCACTTTTGTATTCACACATTTCATTCTCATCACTTTTGTCTCCTGCTCCCCAAGGGCTTGATTTAGAAGAAGTGTCTGATTTAATGGAAAAAATGATGAAACAACACGGACAGCAGTTCGGAGCATTTCTAATGTAGCAGAAGGTGTTTCTTTTTGATTACGTTCCTCAGACTTCATTGCTTATATTTGAATATTTTTGCTTAAGAAAAATACAATGCCAGGCTGTCTTCACTTTTTAAATTATTTTAAGCCATGTATCTGCCTTCATTGATCTCAGAAATTACTATTGCTGAAGTAGGAGTTACTGCTCTGATCTGATTTAACAAGTTGTGCTCCAAACTTCCCATCAGGTTACCAGGCTGGAGAGAGCTCTTATTTAAAAGGACAGAAAGGAGACCCAGAACCTCAGATGCTGCAGTTTTTACTAGTGGCAAATATAGATGTCATAAAAATAAGGACTAAATATTAGGAAAATGGGGTTGGTATTAGTACTTCTAATGTAGCCTGGTGGCTTCATTTCACAAATTGTGCAGAGAACTCCTCCAACTTTGCCTTACTTTCTTTCAAGTAGATATCAAGAAAAAAAATGCTCACGGATAAGCATTTAAAAAATGGATATTTTATGCAAACATACTGTTCTTTTAAAGTGGCTTCTTTTGGCTTTGTTCTGTGTTGCCAATTGTGCTTGTATCTCTGGAAACAGTTCCTGAGTTGTCTCTTAGCATTCTCAGAATCATCATCCCGAGGATATTGTGAAATGAGACCAAGTAATTGTAACTGAGATTGCTCAATGTGCTGTCAGTGCTAAGATTATAAGTGTGATTGTTCTGGCAGTCTGCTGTGATCAAGCCACCATGTTGTTTATCCTTATTTAGAGAGAAGTTTTTCTGGAATGTTATTTTAGTAGGCTACAAAAGCAATGATTATAATGTCTTGTTTAAGGAGACAAATGTTTCTGACTGCTTAAACACAGAACAGTTTTGTTCATCACTCCTGATGCAGTAAGTCAAGAAGTTTTCAGTCTGAAGAAGAAAAATACCTGTACTGGCATTATATTAAAACATTTTTAGCATCTTCCCTTTGCAAGAGGTGCCTGTTGACACATAGGAAGCAGAGGCAGTAAAGCTGGTGTTAGTGTCAGCTGTGTGTGTAATGCAGTTTGTACATAAAGAAGTAAAAAAACAATGAAAGGGTTTTTTTTTTATTCCTCCTGACAAAATCAGGAATAACATTTTGCAGTGTCCCTCATTAGGAGATAGCAGAGTAGAGCAGAGCTGTCTTGATAGTAATAACCATCTTTCAGATAATGCAGCAGTACGTCAGCACTGTTTTGTAATTTAGATTTGTTTTATTTTCAGTTCCTAGCAGAAGCCAAATAAAGGTGGTTGATGCTTTTGACCACAGCAAAAAAATTCCCCCCAATCTTTGCTGCTTAGAAAGTGTCAGGTAGTTTTGGGGCAGATGGTGTTGGTAAGGGGAAAAGAGAGCCTGGGAAGATGGGGAGCACTCAGGGACAGGTTTTAGCAAGCTGGCTGCTACATTGTGCTGGAGTTTATTGTTGTTTTTTCTGTTCCTGTGCATTATTCCAGAGCAGCCCTGTGTTCTCTCTGGGCACAGGAGCTCTCTGAAGCCTTTCACTGCTGCTCACCCAGGGCACAGATCCTGCTCTCATCACCCTGGCTGCTCTGTAAGTGCTGGAGCAGCACCTGAGGATCTCTGAGAGTCTCACAGTGCTGTTCAAAGCAGTGATTGTCCCCTCCTCGGACATTTGGGAATGTTCCCCATCCATGGGCAGTGCCTGTGTTAGTGTGGGTCCCTCCTGGGGATGGTGCCCATGGCTGGAGATGCTGCCAGGGCTTGCCTTGCTGTGGTGCAGCTGTATCCATCCTGTCACCCGTCCCTGGGAATGCTGTGGGAGTCCTCACACAGCATGTCCCAGCCCCTAGGGGTAGTGCTGAGTCCCTTCAGGCTGGAGAGGCCATTTCTGGGGCTCCTGAGATGCCCTGTTGAAGTCACATGGGGAGCGAGGGCAGGTGACAGCGGGTGTAGCCTGAAGGTCTTGTAGCTACATTTGTGGTTTAAGAGTGGCATAAATCAGCCAAAACTAAAGCTTTTCAGTGCTGGCTGAACCTCAGAGGAGGCAGGAAGTGTGGTGAAACTCACCTGGTCCCTCACCTTGAGAGGAAGAGAAAACCACGTCCAGGCAGACCCGGTGCACATTGATTTGTATCGGTTTGGGCAGAGGGGTTGGGGTGGGCAGGCTGCTGTGCTTAATTAAACACATTAATTTTGTCCTCAGAGACACTGCAGGCACCACCTTGCCTTGGTCTTGACCCTGCATTTGTCCTGGTTTTGCTCTTTTAAAGCACCAGCTGTGGGAGTTACCACTAAGGAAGTGCAAGCACATGGACAGTAAAGAGTTCATATGTCTTCAGCTATAATCCTAAATTAGGTGAGAAGAAATCAGCATGTTTTAAGCATAAAGCCCTTAAATCAGGGGGGAAATGCAGTCTCAGTTTCAGATAGAGCACTGGCTGGGTTACAGAAGCATTTTTTGCACTTTAAGTACCTGGGGCAGTTAGCACTGGGGGTTTAATATTGCCTATGATATTACTTTACTGTGATTAGCTCAGTGATATATTCCATATATAGATAACCTCTGGGCTATTTCTTTGAAATGTATTTCGATTTTACAAGTATATTACTATGACCATACTAAGAGGAAAATTACCAAGTTCAGGAGTCATTGCTGCTGAGTATCTTTAATGGCACATGTACCACTGTGATGCCACAGTTTGAACAATGTGCTTTAAATGTGCACCTCTTCTTAATTGAATAGACATTGTTGTTTTTCATGTCGTGTAAAAATATTGCCCTTACACTTATGTCAGTTCAAAGGGGCTCTTGTATAGGTAGCATTTTGAATTAGCTGATCAGAAAGCACCAGGAGCGTGCCTGGATGTTTAAAGAGTTGCATCTATATAAATCATGTGTCAAATACACTTTCCAGTGGCACTGGTGTGGGTAAGGTTAGGAATTGATTTATCTGGTGGAAATATTCAGCCCTTTCAGCATTCCCAGAGTATGTTTCTCAGCAAGTTGTTGCACACAAAAATACCTGCATTAAAAGATATTAGAAAGGCAGCTAAAAAGAGCACACAAACCTCAAAAAGTCCTTAAATTGAGATTGTCTGTGCAACCTTTATTTGCATCTCATGTGCATCTGCATTGCAATGAAGCCTTTATATGGTCTCATGCTATTTCTGCACAGGACCCTCACAGAAAGTAGGATGCTCAGTTAATGAGAGGCTATTCAATATTTTGTTTTCCTTTCATTAATCAATGTGTCCCTTATGCCTTATTTCTGCTTGTAATTCAAACCATGTTCTGGAGACAGAATTATTAATTTCCTTTTGGGCTCCTCTGTAGTGCTCATCATTTTAGTATTTGACTGGATCATAAGCACCTGGGAGTTTCTTTTTTTTTTGAATTAAAACTCCTTGTGAGGTAAGGGAGTTCCAGTTTTCCCCCATCTTGTAGGATTGAATTGACCAACAAGAGATTAAGGTCAAAACTACCCATTAATTTCAGGTGTCCAGCCTGAGATGACTTGGACCTGTTTTTTTCAGCTTACTTAGCAATGTACAGCACTTTACACAACCACATTGCAGCTCCCACTGAGTCCATTTGCAGCTGTGAATATTTAGCCCCTGCACTTAAGATAATGAAATCACAGACAGGAGTGGAAAGATTGCCTTCCTCTGTCAAGGCTGCCACTGGTGAAGGTGAGGAAGGACTCCATTCTTAATTAGGTGTGTCCTGGAGACCATTTGATTGGACTCTGTGATCTCTATCCACCAGCTCCCTGCCTGTTTCATCCTTTTTGCCTCTGTGAGCATCCCTTCCCTTCTCCAGCCTCTGCCCTTCCTGGCAGTCTTGTCCTCCTCACCTCTAACCCCCCTTCAGCCCTTCTTTACCTGACTTCTTGCCTTGCCCTAACCCATTCCTCCTGTCATGGCAGGGATCTCTGTTTTCCATGGAGCTCTGACCTGTTCTGTGTGGAATACTGAGCAGTGAAATAGAGATCAGCATGTGCTGATGTTGTGGGATCCAGGATCCCAGTTTTCAGAGGACTGGAGGAAGGGCATCTCTGGTGTTCAAAGCCCCCTCTGTTAAATTCCCAGGTCGTGCTCGAAGCTGTGCAGATGCCGCATCTTTCCAAATAAAAGGTTGCCAGATTGTTTTAATGCATACAAATGTTTTACTCACCCTGATCTTGAACCCAGCTGATCTCCTTCAGCTAGAGCTTTCAAGCTGGGGCAGGCACTTGGAAAGGCACATCTTGGCCAGCCAGATACTGATTTGGTTAAAATCAGTAAAATCATGTTTTACAAAAGAAACATTTAATTGTAGTGAAGTTGAAACACATTTGAAAGGTACCACCTGCATGAGACAGGAAGATTTGCATGATAAGAACATTTAATTATTTATATTGCACAAAATAGGTACTCTAATAACCTGACAGCAGATAGTACACATTTAGTTTGTATGAAAATTAAATATGATCATTGCCTTTTCTTTCTTGTGTCTGTGAAAGAGGCTGTGATGTTTGCTGTCAGAATGACAATATCGGTTGGGTTTCTCAAGGATTCTGGCTGATGAAGAGTTGTGTCTCCACCTAGAAATACAGCCTGGCACAAAATGCCAGTTTCTATTTCCCTTCCTAATGGAAAACATTCCTGTTTTCTCAATCCTGTCTTGCTTTTATTAAGTCAGACAGCCACACCTGTAGTAGATTAGAATTGATCAGACACGATTCCTGCTCTGCTGTGAACCCTTGTGGCATCATTATTTCATGAGCTGCCACGCTCTGAGATGCATTATTACTACTTTTTAAAGAATACCTGTAAGATCCATTTTTCTTTCATGTCTGACAATGCAACACTACGAAGGATGAGAATGGTAAACGAGGCAGCAACCATTATGAAAAGGTAATTTTGTTAATTGCCCATTGCTGCAGTGAGAACAGTTGTCTTGTTTTGCCAAAGAAAAGCTGTAAGTTTTTATCCTGAAAATGGGTTGAAACAGAATGAATTCTTGAAGTTTAGGGCTGGAGTTCTTTTCGACTACTTACTAAATTTATATATAAATATCCTAATATATGCATATTGTATACTAACATAAATGAGTATATAGTAGTGTATATATAAAAAATGACATTTTAAATAAGAAAAAAACCAAAAGGCTTTTTCACTGAGTGTCTGTAGTGTTTTACACCTCAAGGCTCATCTCTCTGCATAGTGAATGTAGGGGTTTTCCCCTCTCCACTGAGGGGCTCTTGAAGCTGTTTCATAAATGAGAGATAAAATGAGGACATGCAGTATTTCCATGTTCTCAGAATATCTTCTGTGACTGTGGCTATTCCGTGCTACTTGGGGACCTGTTCCAGTTTTAACAGTTTCCACAAGTACAACGGGCAGAAGGTTTTAAAAAGAATTACAGACTTTTGCAAAGATTGACAAAATAAAGCTGATGGGATTTCCTCTTTCCTTGAAGACTCGGTTGGGTAATACCACCTCTGTGTGATGTCAGAGGTAACATTAATTTTAATCAAGTAGGGATAAGTAAGCTTCTCCCTTTCTGTCTGTGATGCCAGCAGACCTGAGGAGTGGCAGCAAGGCGTTTCTCTTGTGTTTAGGGAAGAGGCTTTGCTGGTCCCTGCGCGTTCTTGGGCTCGTGGGAGTGCTCTGGAGGTGCAGCCTTGGGGTTGAGAGCAAAAAGTTGTGGGAACAGAAAAGGATGGATGGAAAACTGTTCTGGTGGAGTTTTCAGGAAAGGAGGAAAAGAGGCAGGGAGCCTCGCAGGTACAGAACCTCACATCTCTGTTTATGTGCTGCCTGACCAGCCAGGGTCGTGCTGGAGTCTGTGGGGGCTGCATGCTGAGAAAACCTGTGTTTCTCAATATTTGTGCTCAGCAAGACTTTGTTGGGTTTCTGGTCTGTAAATCAAGAGGAGACAGACTGGTGGTTACTGTAAAAATACTGAATTTCCTTCTCTGTAGTGAGCTGTAACTGGAAGGTGTAAGGAAGAAAAGAATTTCATTTTCAGTGTCATGATGGTCCATTATCATCACTGCATAAAGTTAAATACCAAATGCACTGGTACAGCAGCAGCAACTGAACATTCAATTCATCTAAGCTGAGAGAGTGTATTAAATCTAGAGCTAACTTTCAAATATTGCCGTTTAAATTACTATTAGCAGATGATTGTGTTCATAAATACTATAAAAATACCAGAAATACCCAGTGAAGGTGCTGGAGAATGGCAGTCTCCCAGTGAAGCATCAAGTTGGATGCAAAACCTCAACTTCACTTGAAGGTCTGATTGTGCAAGGATGCCAGAGTGCTGTGAGGTTTGTTTTTTTTTATCAGCCCTCTGAAGTGGGTGAATTCTCACCCATGGTGATGAATTTCTGTTTGAAATGAAATTCAAGCAACTTCTGAATATCAGCCTATAAACTTCATCTCCCCTGTACTCACTGGGTTAATTGAGGTGGATCTCACTTGGAAAAAGAAGTCTTCAGAAGGCTCCCCGTGCCAGTGTTCTTAATAGTATTCACAAAGACAGAATCTATCACCTAAGGACATTGATACTACAATAAATTGGAAGGAGCTATTTCCACATCTCTCATGTATATTGTATATAATGAGTCTCTGGGATGTCTCCACGCTGCTGATAAGCAGCCTGCAGCAAAGTAGATACAGCTCGTTTTATCTTGATTTCCAACTGCAGCCCTTGACTTGTGGGATTTGGGAACTCAGCAGCAAACCAAATAACGCCCTTCACAGGCCCTGACTTTGCTGGGCTTCATCCTCAGCCCCAAAGTTGGATGATCCCAGGCTGTTTCCATGCTCAGAGTTTTGCAAGGATGCTCCTTACTGGCAGAGGAGACTTTTACACAGCTGAATCATTTCCTTGGCCTTCCAGCTGAAAACCGAGTCCAGCTTTAGTGCTCCTGCCCCACTGCAGGTTCTGCTCTAAAATTATTCTGAGCATTCCTCACTGGGCTTCAAGTGACCTCTTTTTCCTCTCATTTTCTCCATGTCATTCCGAAAACCTCCCACCACGCTGCTGTGGCCGCTTTGGTCATGCCTGTAAAAATTACTGTAAAAATACTGAAGTTTGTGCAGGAGCACTGTGGGACTCACTTGTTGGGATTGGTTTTTGTGCACTGGATGTCAGGATTAGGGCTGTAAAACTTAGGTTGGATCATGCAAATTGACAGAGCTTGGTCCAAGCAGTCCAGATCCAATTGCTGTAACAGGCTTCATTTGGGACAGAGCAGAGAGGAATGAGAGGTTTAATACCAGGGCTCACCAAAATGTACATTACTCTGCTGTATTACTTCCATTATGACCCAGTTCTGCTATTGTGAGCCTTATAAAAGATAAAATAGGTCATCAGATGGAGATAAATCAATGAAAGCGAAATTGAATGTGTTCATAATCATTTTAAGATTTTTATATGGGCAAAAGATTAATTAAATAGACAAAAGTAATTTTCAAAGAGCCTTTTTAATACTAAGTCTCAGATAAAAGGGCAAGTGGAGAAATAGTCTGCAAAGCTTGTAAGGGTGGCCTAAAAGTGCTTGTTTGTAGTTGCTCAGTTGAACAGGAGGACAAGTGCAAAAGGTCAGGGGACTGCTGGGATCTGTGTTCTTGGCTTTGCTCTTGGTTTGGCCCCAAAATATGTGACTTCTCCTTGGCCCTGCTTAACCCAGGTGAGCAGGAGAGCTCCTCATCTCTGCAGCTGCTTGGGGCTCGTGTGCTTGGTGTCCAGCAGTGCTGGGCTGATTGCAAGTTTAGCATGAAGGAGGAGAATACTGCAGGGCAAAATGTGTTGGTGGTGATTCTCAGAACTCCAAGCTGTGCATCATCCTCCTCCTCCTCAGGACAGTTTTCCACGTAGTGTTCATAAAGTCATTTCAACATTTGCTTGTTAAAGTACCCAGTGGGCCAAAGAACTGTTCATCCTCAGCTTGGAATCCAGCAGCCTTACTGCTGTGCTAAAAGGTAAACAGACACTTAATCTCCAACATTTCCCCGTGATGTGATGATATAAAATACAAAATGTTGTGTACATAACCAGGAACATGAAATTGAGGATTTTCTGATTGCTTAAAATGGTGCTTTTTTTCTGGAGGGAGGAAAGCCAAGGTGAATGGTGTTAAAAAACTGCTTTACAAGTGTTGATTTTAAATTTAAATTAACTCACCTTGGCCGCTATTGCATCACTTTGCTTTTTCCTTGCTGCACGCATTTGGGCAGTCAACTTTCAGTGCTGAAATTCAAAGCCAGGCTGCATTTGTCACAGTGTGAGATCAGCTGCATAGGCAGTGGAAGAAGAGAGAAGGCAGAACTAATTGAATTTGGACGTTTCACAGAATCGAGGTGGGGCGGGAGGTGGTTCTTCCCTCGTGCTCAGGCCCCACTCTTGTAGTAAACACCCAGGGAAGTCAGTGGGTGCCTGTGCAGGCACTCACTGTGGGAGCTGCTGTCACAGCACGTTGTGGATGGTGGGTGGCTGAAAATGCAGCAGCTCCTGCTCTCAGGAATGCTGGTTCTCTGCACTCCCTGAGTCACTGATCTGCAGCCTTTGGTTGGTTGTCTCCATCTGAGCCTTGAAGGCTTGTATCCTGGTCCAGAATGGAAAATCTCATCTCCAGGGAATGGGGGAAGTGTTTCCTGCCTAGCACGAGCAAGGATGGGATGCATTCAGCTGTGTATGATGTGTGTGCAAATAAGGCTGAAGTAATAATGACTTTTCAGGAATAATAAGCCAAACACCCTTCACCCCAAGCTGCCACATTGATGGTGCCTGCTGTTGTTGTTAGACATTAAGCTGTTTGTCCCCAGTTAGAGTTGACATAACATGGGATTTTACTGTTTTCTACTTCTTTGTGACTTCTGCTAATAAAAGAATTCTGACGTGGTGCTGGTGATGATGAAAGAGGTCAAACTGTTCATAGTGTCTAAACAGAAGGCCCCTTACGTGGCTTTGTGTTTTCACTGCAGACACATTATTAGAGCACAGCTTCAGCTGCAGCAGTGTGGCACTTAGCAAACCCACAGTTTTAACATTATGTAGAAGCTGTAGCTTTGCAATCTGGCCAGCAATACTCCTGAAAAGCAGTTCCTGGGTTTAGGAACTGGTTTGGTGTCAGCCCTCTTCCCTATCCCCACAGGTGTGTGCAAGGTCATGCAGAAGCACAGGAAATAGTATTTACTTCTCTCAGGAAGGTTGGAAAGTGAGTTCAGGCAGAAGGCAAGGATATACTTTATAGTCACAAGATGTTGTAAGGGAAAGTGCTGCTCTGTCACCTGCTGTTGCAGTCACAAAAGTTTAATTTGATCTTTTTTAATATCATACCCAGGTGTGTCTGCCTTGCAATGAAGTGGTTAGCATAAATCTGCCATGTGCATTGGTATTTCATTTTTATTGGCTTTTATTTAACTTGGTAAAAGGTAATCTGTTTTTATTAATTGAATCGCTCTCCTTTCTCCTTCTGGCAGGGGCAAAGCTTCCCTTGGAAATTGCATTTAAGGGGGAAAACAAAAATCAAACAAACAAAAATCCAAAACACTGATATGATTGAAAGCCAGGAGCTTTCTGTGTTTTCCATCCTTGTCCTTGCTGCTGCCTGTAGCAGCCTCGTGGGCTGTCTGTGTGACTGCTGCTGTGGGCTGCTCCTGTCTCTCCAGGTAACCCCCAGCCTGCCATCTCCTGACCTTTGGGCTTCCACCAGCTGGAAGGATGCTCTGGCCATCCCCCAGAGTCCCCCAGAGCTCCACCTGGCTGGGATGGAGGTGCCTTTGAGCCTGTTTGTTGTGTCTGGGTGTTTCCTTGAGCCTTGCTAAGCACGCTGCACAGGGCCTGATGCCTGCCCTAGGTAGCTGGTGATAAATTTAAGAAGAAATTTCACTCAGAGGGAACTGGCTTTTGGATGATACTCTTTGAGTTTGTCCAGTGCCTCAGCTGAGCTATTATGAACCCTTCAGGAGTGACTGCTACAGCTGATTGATTTTTTTTTCAGGGCAGCTGAGACTTCTGAAAGGGAGCAAGGAAGATTTGAATTCCAGCAGTGGCTTATTGTGCAGAGAGAAGTAAATATTGATACAGAATGCTTATTTACTGAGCAGGGTTCGTGTCAGCAAAATTAAGGTGTGTACTTTGCTCTTCATTGTAGAGAAGAAATAGAGAAATTGATGGAGTTCAGAGTGATGGATGTGGCAGTGTAATTCAGCCCTTTCCTGGGTTTCTTCTCTTCCCCTCTTTTGAGAGGTGTGACTGGGCAGGGATTGGAAGAGATCTCCCTAAAACCTGCTGATTTTTTTTTCCATGTGGGCCAAATGCCAAGTACTACCAAGTTGATTCTGTTTCCAGAATGTGCAGCTTAGAGAGGGCTGTGGATGTAATAATCCTTTTCCATCCCTCCTTCACCTGCCAGGAGCTTGGGTGGCATCACCCCTTCAGTGGGCTTCACAGGGGGGAAAACTGGGGAGGATCCAAGTGCATCCAAGTCCACTGGCCTGTCTGAAATGCTGCCCTGCCTTGGATTTGGTGCTGATGTGGCCTTTTGACCCCAGTCTGGGTCACAGGGAGGGAAATGGGGCAGAGCTGGAGCAGAGCCCCTCCTGCTCCCAGCGCTGTGCCCGTGGCTCCAGGAGCACATCCCTGCTGGCAGTGGGGTCTGCACACATCCCACAGCCCCGAAAACAGCTACCCTGCAGCTCAGGGGGGAAATTAAAACCAGGAATGTGCAACTTTTCTCCCAGCCAGCCTGCAGTTGCTGCTGGATCAATGCTGTGTATTAGCAGGACTGTGCTACAAGGGGAGTTTCAGCAGCATTGCAGTGTAGGCACTTCCACTGGGAATTAGCACAGTCATAAATGTAGGAGAGCTTAAAAAAGGAGTAGCAGGGGAAAAGTATTGTATATCTGTTAATTATAAACCATAGATTGTACTTGCAGCAGCGGTGTTGGGAATGAATAGCTTATATTGTCCTATTTTCAGCAGCACTTTAGACTGTGAAAACTGATTTTATTTTAAATGCTTATTTTATTTTCAGCACTGCTCCGCTCAGTTTGATCAGGGAAGGTTCACCAGCTAGTAATCATCTATAAAACAAAGCTTCTGACTCAGTGCTGGTGGTAGTAACCGTGGTAGTTTTATGATGATAGCCAGTAATTAAGGTCAGGGTTTCATTGTGCTGAGCGCAGTGAAAACACATGCAAACAGACTGATAACCTCAAATTGCTTCCATTGTGAAGAGCTGAATGGTGCAATTGTCCTCTTAAAAAAAAGACAATCCACGTTGCACAGGTTCTGACTTTCTCCATGTAACAAAAAGAATCTCAGTAAGAAGAATTCAGTACCAGTGGATGGGGTGGGAAGAACATCGGTGCAGGTGATGCTTGCCCTGAAAAGGTTTTAATTATGCTAAAATAACACACCACTCTCCCCCTCCAAAAGAAAAATTCTGCCTACAGTCAGAATTTCAAAGACACTTCTTTTTTCCAACAACTCAGCCTCCAAAATTGGGCTGGCAATTAATTGTATTTGTACATTTTGAGGCTTAAAGGCTGATATTAAGCATCTGCTCCATTACTGTTTAGCTACCCAAACAGCTTCATTGTAGAGCTGAACACTTTATTAGTGTTTGTTCAGAGTACGTGCAGAGGAGGTTAGATAGCCTAGAAATTTTAAATGCTAATTTGTCATCACAGATTGTTTATCTACTTTTTTTTTATTCATGATAGAAGAGCATTTTATGGAGGCATAAAAAGAGATATTTATCACACATGCCCCTTCTTGGCTGTAGCCCATAATCACTCTAGTAGAGTTGAATATCAAGAGCTGGTTAATTCACAAATTGAGGTATTGACAGAATTTTGTACAACTTTTTTTTTTTTTTTAATTTCAGTTACATCTTTAATATGGTTTTAAATGGCTCTATCTTTCAAAATTTCCTAAAAGTAATTCCCTGTCAAATTGCATGACTCCACTAAGAGGACTACTTTTCTGCAAAATTGAAATTACTTACATGCTTATTTCGGTGACTAACTGCAAAATTATCAAATGATGTGTTTTAATCCAATTACATTCTTACTGGAGTGAAACTTGCCTAACACTTCCCATGTATACAGCCAGGGCTTTGGTTTCTGGCATGAATTCTGTGTTAGGAGCTCAACAGCATTTAAAGGCTTGTCAAGTTATCTGTTAATGCTTTTTTGAAGACTCAGAATGAGCTCTAAGGAAAAGAAGTAAAACTCTGATGGATTTCATATTACACTGAAGGAACTTATCAATACCAAAGTGTTACAAAATCATTCTGATGCTCCTAACTTTTATGCTATCCATGTGAAAATACACATGAGGGAGGTGTGGACAGGGAGAAAAAATTCATTGTGGTGGCAAGATTTCATGTCCTTAAATAAAGTTTTATAGTAAAGGAAAAATAAAGGGTGAAACATTGATTTTGCAGTCTTGTTTGAGAGATGTGCAGCCGTCCAGGGTGTATAGTCTCTAAAAATTTTGGGATGCTCTGTGAGGCGTCTGGTTATAAATCTGGGTGGTTAAAAATCTGCCTCAGAAATGTAGAATCTTATTATGTCACATTATTTTTAAAAATAGCTTGGTCTATGCATGTGCTTTGCCTTTATTTTCAAGGCTTTTTAAGGGTTCAAGGCTATTTTAAGGACTCTTGACCCTGTTCATTGGTAACTTTGGCAAATTCAAATAAATCATTCATGTGAGTATTTTGTGTGGTGTGTGCCAGGTAGTTTTTGGGAAGTTTTAGTAACAGTTGTCCAGTCATACTCAACAACATGCTTTGCTGAGAAAAACATCCTGTTTTTCCAAGTTTGTGTCTTCAATTTGCAGTTTTTAGGTCTTCTGCACCTGCTTTTGTGCAGAAACTCAGAATTTGGCCCAAGGCTGGGGAAGGCAAAGGATCAATTCTTTCTCATAGGAGCTGCAACCAAATTTTTTTAGTCTTTAAAAAAAAAAGAGAGTGTGTTAACATCCTCAGTAGAGGTGGGTTAAACCATGGATTCTGTCGTGAACACAAATTCAGGAGAGATCTTGCTTTTCTTGGATTTTGCTGTCACTTCCTTGGTGCCAGTGCAGGGCTTTGTGTAACTGTGGTAAGGAAAAGTAACCCGGCAAAAAATCCCCAAATCCTCCAGTCAAACCCATCTCTGCCCAGTTTAGGGACTAAGATGTTGTGCAGATGTGGCAGTGGCAGATGCTCCCACAAGCCCAGGTGACAATGCCAGTCACTCTTCCCCACCATCACAGTAACCCCCTCGTAGAAGGCCCCCAGATTTGTCAGGATTTTTCCCTTCGTGAAGCCCCACTGGCTGTCACCAGTCACCTCTGTATTTTCTGTGAGCCTTAACACAGTTCCCAGTATCTGAAAAAATTATAATGAAGAAGAGCTAATTATGAAACAGGTAATAAAATAGCTTATTCAGGTGATGCTGTTTTATTACCATCTCATTATGATTAAATAATTCCTATTAAGTTCTGGATCAAAGAGAAATTTCTCACAGGAGAGTTTACAGAGTAGTTTAATGGAGTCTATTTATTGTGTAATCCCAGGGTGAGTATTGGCTTTTACACTGTCATATTAACTTATTGTGACAATTCTATGCAGCACTCCCCTACGAACACTGGTGAGTGTAAGGGTGAGATTTTTTCCTTTCCTTTCCTTTTTTTTGTTTGTTTTTTTTTGTGATACTGCTGTCCAACAGGCTGTAGAATGGTTACTTTGCAGGAATATTTTGATCCTGAGCTTCTCTGGCTTTAAACAAACCAAACTGACAGTAGGCTGTCTTAAGGCTGAGATTAAAGAAAAATATCTGGGCAGCTTTTCATGTTATTTGTGCTGATATTTGGAAGGATAGAGGCATGGGTTCTGCCTATCAAGGAGACAGAGAGCATTTGACTTTAAAACTAAATAAAATCCCTGCAGAACTCTGTATTCGCTTACTTCCTATGCATGATGAGCTCTTGGCACTTTATTTTTCATTTTGTTTGAGGGTTGGTGCGGTGTTGGGTTGGGTTGTGAGTGTGGGCCTTTCAGCTTGTGAGGTTTTAAGCTTGTGAAAGCTTCTTGTGGGCTGAAATGTCACAGTTCTGCTGTTTGACACGTTTAGGCAGCGTGGCTGTCTCTGGCAGTCTGGGGCTGGCACAGCCTGGCAGGGCTGGACACGAGATGTGGTGGTGATGGCTGCTGAGAAAATGCCACGAGCAAAAGGAACGAGTGAGAGTGTGAAAAAGAGAAGTCACTGCAGAGGCATAACCCAGATAAGCAGGAACAGGAGCTTGCCTGGGTGTGTTTGCACTCTGACATGCCACATTCCATGATCTGTTCCCCTTGCCCAGGAGCATTATTTACCTGGCAGCTCAATAACTTAGGGTCCCATGCGGTGCCAGTGTCATTGTGGGGTGACACTGGTCCACCTCCTGCTGGATTTCACTCCTGCACCCAAATGAGTGGGAGTCTGGAAGGTTCCAAATCACCTTCACAATCAAGGAGCAGCAAATTGACCTTCAGGATTCCCTCATTGTAAATGGTGTTTTAACCCTCCAGTTCATGGAATAACATAAATGTGAGAACGTGGCCTTTTTCACATTTAATGTAATAATTTTTGTTGTAAATTCTGTAACTTTTTAGTGTTAGAAAAAAGCAGCCTGAAAAATGAGTGCTGTAGATTCCTGTGAGATAAAAGGCAGTTTCAAACGTTCCCAAGAATTATGTATGTTGTGTCTCATTTTAAGTCAATGAAATGATGTTGAGGGGAACTGACTCATGATGTTTGAGTACTTCAGGCTGAAACACTGGGCCTGGAACCAATACCATGTGATGGATATGAACCATCTTCAAATGAAGAAGAGCAATTGAAACACTTGGCACAAACGTTTCACAGTCATCTTGATTATTGGAAATGTTTACACACATTTTTAATGTAGAATTTCAAATGTAAGTGCAATTTGCTCTGTTTGGTTCATAAGCTGAGAAACAAATATGTTTTAATGGAAAAAAAAAAGTTCTAATGTATTTGCCTTGTAGATGAATTTGTTTGGGAATAGATCTTGCCTTGTTGTTTGTACTCCCTATTTCTGGAGATCTGGTTTCCCTTATTCCCCGAGGAGGAAAGGAATTATTCATTCATTTCCTTTCATTTTTTTTAATTGAAGATTGCAGCAAGGAGATTGTTTAACTGTACTCAATTTATTTTCAGAGCTAATTATTGTCTTTCATCCCTTGTATTACAATTACAGCTCGCTGGGTTGGGGCAGAGAGAGGCAGGCAGAGGTTTTCACATGTGAGGTGCTGTGGTGCTGTTTTTCACCCAGCAAACCCTCCAACCACCTTTGCACACCTATGAGTGCACTTCTTTTGATGTGGCTGCGTTAATTAGGGCCACAGCTCTGGGAGCCATGTGAGGACACAACGTGCCACACCATCAGGAGATCCTGATGTGATCCCAAGTCCTGCACTGCTGCTGGATCAGCTCTGCCAGGGCAGAGCCAGCTGGAATACAGTCCTGTGCTGCACAGTTAATCCTCTAAAAAGGGCACAAAATTAAAACTGAAGCCAGGCAGAGTTTCCACAATGAAAAGGTTTTCAAGCTGTGGTTGTGCTCCAGCTCTCGTTTGGAGAGCTGCGCTGCCACTGCAGTGACACACTGAAAGCTCTGCAGGTCAGCCTGTTCCTCCCCAGCACAATTCAGCCATTGCTCAGCTCTCCTGCTCACCCCAGCAGAGGCCTCTGTTCCTGCAGAGGATGAGCTGTGTGCTGCCCATTTCCCCCCTCTTTCCCAGGGCAGGTCCCTGTGCTGCTGTTAGGATTTAATGAGTCGGATGTGTGAGTGTGGCTGTGCTGCCCTGTCACTGCAACTGCCTGGACAAATCTGGAGCAGTCAGACACAGCTCATCAGCTGCTTCCTGGGCTCATTTCTGGATTAATAACTTGTGTGTTGTGTTATTTGATGTAGGGCTCTGAACACAGGCTCCAAGATCCACTCGAGCTCCTCCTGTTAGACGTGCATCACTTGGATTCCAAGTTTGATTGTGGGTTGTGATGGGTTTTGTGTGGATGTTGTTGTAGTTTCCTGGGGGTCTTATCATGGAGTAAGCCTCTCAAAAGACTTTATTGGGTGGATATAAAGAAGAAAGTGCCTTTTTTTGTATGTGTGCCTGTCCTGCAGTGAGGCAATGCTTGCTGGAGGGTCCTTTGGCAAGTGTTTTGCCTTCAGTGAAAGGTTTGCGACATGTCAATTAATTAACTGTCATAATTTGGATGGAGCTTTGCTTCCTCCTGGAATCTTGATCCATTCTCACCAGGTGCAATTGTATTAGCCCAAAAATGCCAGGTGAGAAAGCAGCCTCTCTGTGAATGGAGACAAGGGAGACTGGGGTTCACTGAATGTCGTGGGGTCTGCTCTTGTTACTCAGAAATGGAGCTTATTTAGTCAAAGCTGAGGGCCTCAAAATATACATGTCTTTGCAAATCTCTCTCTTCAGCTTCCTTTGCTGCAGCTTCAGAGCCATAAAAGAATAATTGCGCTTCTTTGCCTCCCAAGGGTGCTGAGAGAGTAAGTATTTTGTGATACAGCAGATGGGAGCATTCATTAGGGTGGCCAGTGGGAGTGGGATACCTGGCACCACAGGGAGGCAGCCTGGAGAGAGCTAAACCTCAGATTGTCAGGAGAAAGGATGAGGATGAAACTCCTGGTGGCTGAGATGAGGAGGACTAAAGAGCCCCCATGACTTGGCAGGAGCTCAGGTTAATACTGGTTGAATAGAGCTGGAAATTGGACGTGGTGACTTCCTTCCCCCAGCATCACTCAGGGAAGCATGGTTTTTTAAAGGAGGATTTAGATAAAATTGCTTATTAGTAAAGTGAGGATTATCCAGGATTTTAAAGTTTGTTCTTATCTCTAGTGTTGTTCAAGTGTGCAAACTTGAGGATATTTCAGCCCTTCATCATGGATCTTCAGCTGTAATAAGCCACAGACAGTGGACTGAAACCTGTCTATAGCTTGAGGGCTTTGCAGCTGTGGAAGATTCAGGATAGAGCAGGAAGAAAAAGGGCTACAGACTTTATAGAGAAGAGAGTACAATTATAAGCCAGAGCATCTTTCTTATTGTTCTTTGATTCTTTTCTTCCTTTCTTCTTTCTGGCATCAAATGGATTATTGCCATTTTAAAGTGCATGAGTGAAATGGGCCTTATTATCATTTGAACATTTTCTCCTGCCTTGAAGTGTCTTTCACTTAAACCATCAAATCCTGACAACTTCTCCCCACATCCACTTTTGCCATCATCAGTCACAGAGTGTGTGTGACATCAGAAAGGCCTCACGGCTGTGTTGAGCATGGGGAAGTCTCTCTGCTTCTGCTGGTGTTGCTTTGCCTTGCAGTCCCTTGGAGCTCTGCCCCACGCTGAAATAAAGCTGGGGGGAAGTGGAGGTGCCCTCGTTGCCTTCCTGAGTGATTTTGTGCTGCTTGTGTCGCATGGAGCCGTGAGTCTGTCAGGGCAGAGTTTCTCCTGGCCATCCCTGGAGATGCTGGAGTTGGGCAATGCTGGAAGTCATCCCTTAATGGATTTGGGGTCAGTTCCTTTGCTGGAGGGTTTGTGGGACCATGCAGCATTTGTGGTGTCCCATCAGGAAATTCAGCTGACAATCCTTTTCTGCCTACACGTTTGGCTGCATGACTAACATGAATAATTGATTTTACAAGATGGCAAACAAAGCAGATTCTCTGTTTGGATTGATATGCTTTTAAAGTTTTTTCCCCCATCTCTGTTTTTCCTCATGTGAAATGGGGCGGGCAGGGAGGTCAAAACCAACAAAACTTGCCCAAAAAAATTGTCAGGGTGGGACAAAAAAAATTTGTGTTAGACAAGCCCTTTCCATCAGAGCTCATCCAGGATAGTCATTTCAGACACTTGTGGGAGAAGTGGTGAGATGCTAAACAGGACAAGCAGAGCTGTGGAAGGACGTTGTGCTTGAAGGATCTCTTTGTCCTCTGTGCCACCTACAAGCACAGAGTTCAAAATCTCAAAGTCACTGACTTTCCTTCTCCTTGAGTAAGTCTAGAGCTCAGCTCTCTCCTGTCCTAGGAGATCATCCTGATTTCCACATCCCTGAAGATCGGGGAGGAGCAGAAGGTGCTGGTGGCTTCTCCTGCTCTGCTCAGATAAAATAATCAAATACACTCCCTCCAGGGTCTGAGTGTGTTATATTTGGACACATCTCAGTGGGTTGAGCACGTGTCCCTTGAGCTGTTCCACCCTGCCCTGGATACTGAGATGAGTTCAGGCATGTTTAAGGGGCACATTTCCCATTTTTCCAGCCCTCTTCTGCACCTGGCCTGGCGCCGTGCGCGGGCTCGCAAGCTCCCGTCTGGCGCAGGAGTTCACAGCTCTCCCTAAAATGGTGTGATGGTATTTCAGCCTTGGCAGCAGAGCAAGCTAGAAAGTTAGGACAGGAAATACTAGGAAAAGAGAAAACAGAGATATGTGTCTTTTTTAAGGCTGCAGCTCCTACTGGCACAGCTGCTGTGGTGGGGAAAGCTGTGCTGCTCCTGGCTGGCCATCTTGTGCCTCGAGGGAAGAGCGTGGTGTGCCAGTGTCCTGCGGTGCTCATCCTCCTCGCTGCCACCCTCTCACCTCACACTTGTGCTGCCTGCCTCTCCCTCTGCCTTGAAGAAGAGCAGGGTTGGTGGCAGAGCCACTGCTGTGCTGCTGGCGCCCTTCCACGCTCAGAATTTCTGCGTCGTTCCTTCCATTGCTGAGGGCGCATCTTGTGGGGCAGGGAAAAAAGGAATATCTGGATTTCAAGGTAGAAAAATACGGGTGAATTTCTTTCCTTCGTGTGGCATAGCCCAACCAAGGGAATGTTGCACTGCCACTGTGAGCTGCTGTTCAGCCATGGCTGCTCAATACGTGACACTTCTAAAATGGGAATTTTTTCAGAAGGATGATTTGAATTCTGTGTCTCTGCTTCTAAGAGTAAGCTTGAATTTTTGTGCTTTTTTTACCTTTTAAAGCTAGCACAGACTTTGATTGATATAAATCCACTCTGCTTCCTTTAATGAGATGCTCAGGAGAATGAAGGCAGCTTTTTTTGTTATTGTTGGTTTTTAAATTTTTGTTTATTTTGTGTTTCAGCATTGTCATCCTGTTTCTACTTCCAGCTGATAATATTGATTTTTTTTAGAAGTTTATATTTCATATTACATGCAAGTGCATTGGCATTCCACTAATGTAATATTAATGGATTATCTGTGGATTAGAAATATTATTTAGATTGTTATTCAAGGAAATGGTAGGTAGTGGGAATGAAGGTCCTGTTGTCTCTGTTGGCAGAATTAACAGTGCATCTCTAAAGAGCACTGCAGCAGGAAAAGAAAGGGAAATGTGTAAGCTGATCAGGAAATCAAATAGATAGGGAGATGGACAGTCTGCTGATGTCACAGGGACAAAGCTTAGCCTCAACAAAAATGAGAATTCAAATAATTTTCTGAGTTTATGAACACAATCCAGTTTTGTAGAGGCAGCTACATAGAATTTTAGGTTGGGTTAATTTTAATAAACAGCATTGATGCTGCTTCTACTACTCCCACTACTATTAAATCTTGCATTTTACCCTTTACTTCCTTCTCTTGTGGGATCCATTCGTAAAAACAGGGTATCTACAAAATGCTGTGCTCTTTGAAGATGACCTCCGATATTGTATTAGAAATAAACACATGGCTTAATATAACTTCATTAATATTTCTGCTGTGCCTTTGTGTCCTGGACCCTGAGCAGGATCCTGAAATAGTGATATTCTCCCCCCTTGCTCCAAATCCCAATTTTCCAGTTCTGTCCAGCAGTAGCAATGTTACATAGACATGTGCCTAAATTTGATGGTGTAAAGGCTGGAATTCCTCAAAGCTTAAACTTTAGTAATCATGGTTTTGGCACCATTTCTGCCCAGCTCAGTGTTTTGGCATGTACTTTTGTCCCATTAATGCCAGTGGGGTTTAGGCAGGTGCTTCAAATTCCTTTGCATGGACGTTCAGCTATCAGTGAAACAGGGATTCAGGGCAAAAAAACAGTGCCTGGTTGAAAACCACAAATAGGAAAACCTATGAGTCCTTACAGGTGTATCATCACCAAGATTGGAGTGAATTTCTCTGTCTTTGCCCCTGTAATAGTTATTTAGCTGGTTTATAAATTGGGAGCATGCTGTAATTTAGCAGGGAGGTGCTGACCATCAGCAGGCACTTGAATTAGGAGCAGATGTTGCTGTGCTGATGGCAGAGTTTGCCTTTGGTCCTGCCTGTCAGCACTGGAAATGAGGGGCTCTCTCCAGGCACAGCCCACCAACAAAATGCAAGTGCTGCCCAGAGAAGGTCACCAGCCTGCACAGCAGTGTCCAGCAGCAGGACTTTGCTGAACACTCAAAATAGGAAACAATAAATAAAGCATTCTCTCAGTGAGGGTGGTCCCATATCTTTCATATTCCTTGGAGGTAACAGTTGCTATGGCAACTCCTCATTTACTTCCCTTTTTTATTTTTTCTTCCATATATTGATAATTATATTAAGCAGCACATAAAGGCTGCTGGCTGGTGCAGAGCTCCGCTGCTGTAAACTCTGCACGGTTCCATTTGAAAATCTACCCTTTCACGTGTTTGTGGCTCTGTGCTGTCCCCTCATCAGGGACTGGCTGGACAGGTAGCCCAGAGCTATCATGCTCTACAGTAATTGTGTGTCTGGCGTTGTGCTCGTGCAGCCCTTCCCAAAGGCTGCCCCAGCACCTGCTTGTTTCTCTTCTGTGTTCACTCCAGGACTAAGAGGTGATTTTGGAGGTGTTCTTGGAGCTGTGCCCTCCATACCCCTGCTCGCTGCCTTTCCATCTGCTGGGCTGGTGGATCCTACACAACCTCACTGGGAATCAGAGCTTCAAGGAGAACATGAAATTTAGACAGGAATCTGAGACAGGTGGAGCTGGGCTGGCAGATGTGTAAATTGAGTGTATGTTCCTACATCTGCATGCCCAGTTTTGTAAGGCTGTGCCTCAGTGTTGTATCTTAGTGCTTGCCCCTTCTGGGGGCATCCCCTGTGAACACAATAAAGAAAAGTTCTGCCCTGGGCGCCTCAGGAAACAAACCTTCTCCCAGTTTTGGGGCTGCACTGGCAGCAGGGGTTTTATCTCCCATTTGAGAGCCATTTGCTCTTGGTAAATATTCTGTGCATTGACTTAGACCACACTTTGCAGTTGTCTCTGCCTCCTCTGTGGGGGCAAGTACCCGTTACCACAGTATGATGGGGTGTAAAATTGTTGTATATATTCTCAGCTTCATGGCCAAGTCAGCAACCTTAATTGCTTTGGCAGCTTTCCAGCAGCACTGGGATTGAATGGCTCTGGCATTATCACACCGACTTGCAGTTGCATGAAGTCGTAATCAAACAGGATATTCAGTTTAAAGCTTTTTGCCAATCTCTTGAAAACCATTTTGTCTCTGTGCATCACCTGCCACAGCTAACTTCTCTTCCAAAAGGAGGAGCTGGGAGTGGGAGTGTAGGAAGAGGATTTGGCCATTTTGTTTGCACGAGATAACTTGTTAATTGTGTGTACCTGAATACCTTTACACTTGGAAAAGTTGTGGTTTCAAACTGAAAGCCTGTCAAGGGGAGTATAAAAAGGGGGTGTGTGTGTAATTTTCACCTACTCATCAGAAGCAGCAAATGATAAGAGGACTATTTATAATCTGCTTGCTTTGTGGATTTTTAGTATCAGGTTGACAGATATAAAAGTGGATGTTTTGGGTTGTAAAGTTTCTAGTGGTGAGTTTTAATGCTGCTAATTTCATCAATTTGGGATTCTATTGTTACTTTGTCAGCCATGATGCATCACCCTTGTGGCAGTGCAAACACAGGACTGTTATCTTTAATTTTTGTGATAAAAATAAATTGTAAAACATTTGTGATTTGTTGCTGCTGAGAAAGATGACTGGGATATTGTAGTGAATGGCCTACTTACAGCTATATGGCAGAATAATGCGAGACTGAAATAATTTCTTAAACATTCTGTCATTCATTGCACATAATCTTGGAAGTGTAAATTGGCCTTTTGTAATGTTTATTTCAGTTGAACTACAGAAATGGTACTTTTTTACCCTAATCCTGCCCCATTAGAGACACAAACACAAGCTCATTTATCGTAGCTTGCAGTACTAATTTTTTACAACTGCTTGAATTATGCTAAGTGGTCTTGTGCAGTCTGGGAAACAGCAGCAGAGGTCCTGACCTTGCTTCTTTCCTCGATCAGCAAAGTTGAAATTAAAATATCAAGAGAAACAATTTCTGCAGCAAAATTGTAAAAGTTAATAGAGTTGAATCTACTTTTGCATTCATGTTCCTGTTAAATCAGCTCTATTCACATTATATTTCTGAAGCACATGAAAAAAATAAAGCCACTACTTTTTTGCTATCTTTGATGTAACAGATAAAAGAAAACAGAGACGCTTTAAATTGAATTTACTAAGTGCATATTTAATTTGCATTTAATGCACCAGGTATTGCATGTTAATCAAAATGAAGATGGCTATTAAAATATGCATTTAGGAATTAGCTGCTGTTGTGTTTGTGACAGTTGTTGCTCAGCGTGTTTAGAACAGCTTTACCATACAGGCTGGGGGACAAATCCCATGCTGGTTTCTATCCCAGCCAAGTTTGATTTGGTAACAGCATGGTTGAATTTCCTCCTTTGCCATAACTCAGCAGAGTTTCTTTTAATTGAACTCAGAGGATGGCCCACAGGCTGGGACTTCTCAAAGTGGGCATGGGCATGAAGGGGCTTTGGTATTTTATGTGTTTGGGCTGTGGAGGTGCCTGTGTCCTCTGGAGTCCTTGCACAGGGGATTTAGGTGCCCTGAGCCCCTCCTGCCCGACCACCCATGGGCACTTCAGAGCATCCCAGAGCATGGTCTGCTTGTTTTAATAGTGTTGGTTGTGCTGACAGTGCACAGGGGAGGCTGTTTAAGACTCCTCTCCATCCTGTGTAGGCTCCTGTGTGACCAGACACAAAAAGCATGCAAAGTTGTCAGCCTTGAGTAGAGGACAGTAAATTTTGGCTCGTGTATAACAAACATTATCCTTTACCTCATGCACTTGGACTGAAATCATTCTGGGCTATAACGTATCAGACTGCTGCTGATAGTTGGAGAAGGATATTCCTAGAAAAACATGTTTTAAGAAGACTTGGTAATCTGATAATATGTATTTTTAAGGATATTTGTGAGAAGGGGAAATTGCACTTGTCACCATCTGGATCAATACTTTCAACAAGTCATAATAAATGCTACTTACTGCTACTTAGGAGAGCATAATTAGTATTCAGTAAACCAATATTAAAATGTATGCTATGCTTTAAACTGTTTGACTGTATTAGCATTTAAATACCCTATTGTGTATTTGCTATTTCTTCTCTTCTTATAAAACTGTATTCTCCAGAGTTCAAAATGATTAATTTCCTTTAGAATATGTACAATGCAAGGATTTAACAATTCCTTGTATTTAATAATTGCTCAGTAGCCAGGCTTATTATTTCACATAAGCACTTGGGTACAGAGTCATCCAATATTAGGTCAATCATGCTAATAGGGAAATCTGCATAACACATTCCCTGTGCTCCAGGAGCGCAGGGGGAGGCTGGGTGCAGGGTGGGAAGGGCTGCACCACGCAGGCACCGTGAGGATCCCTCTCACATGTCAGCCTTCATTTTCTGCCTACCAGAACAACTGACAGCTGGATCAGGGCCTTGACGTGTCTTCAGAGAGTTTTGCCCTCCTTGGCATTTGCAGACAATTGTACAGCTCTGTCTGACAAGCAAAACCTTTTTTTTTTTTTTTTCTATTTTCCTTAAACTGACTCTCCTTCCACTCACTGTTGCTTACAAGCAGCGATCCCCTCCCGTGCCCAAGGGGCACGAAACACCAACAGGATTTGAACTCTGGCTCCAGGTTTAGCCCCTGCAATAAGATGAAGGGACTTCCCTCCACCATAATACTGCAAAAAATTATGGGAAGCCCTGCATAATGCCTGGAAATTGTATTCCCTCTTTGTCTACCCCCCATATAATCTCACCTTTTTTTCCTCCTGCAACTGTGAATAAGTTATTAAATACATGGCAGCTGAGCTGGTAAAGTGATTTACATCCTGCTTGCAGGTCCAGCCTTGAATATGATTAGTGTGCCTGTCTGAAAGATGGAACTGAAAAGGAAGGTTCTTTGAAAAAATGTGATGAGGCAACTTTTTTGTTAGCAGAGGGTTTTGAGAAAATCTGGTAATAAAAGTGAACATTGAGTTTGGCTGGCTTGAGGGCAGATTATTGTACCTAGAGGCTATTTTAGGAAGCAGCTTTCCATGAGATGGAGACCAAGCAGTTGGAGCTGCCCTGACCATGGGGACCAAGCATCTCTTGGTGCTGGAGCAGCTGTGCAGGGAGGGAACAGGAGCCAGGCAGAGGTCAGCAGTGCTGGCAGTTTGTCCTGACCAATCTGTCTGTTCTCATGAAGAAGTGACTAACCAAAACAGCTTCTTTTGCCGTGCAGGCTTTGCTCTGGTTGAGGTTTGGAGATGGGGATGTTTCCTCCAAGGAGACTTGTTTCCAGACTTCAAGAAAAGTGATTTGGTTTTTTTAGCAAGATACAATTAGTCATTTTTAAGAACAGTCTCCAAGCTCAGCAGTTTTTAAAATACACTAAAATCCATCTTTTCTTTGATCCAGACATGCAGGCAGTTGAAAAGAGAATTAGGGATGGGATTTAGAAGGAATGGTCAGGCTTAATGAAGCCACAAATTTATTAATGTCTCCTGCCTAGCTTTTCTAAAGGTTGATCTGTGTGAATTAGGTGCTCCTGTTGTACCATGACACAGGCTGGGCTCTCTTCCATGTGTGTCCTTGAATCCTTCACCCTTTCTGCCAGAGGGAGAGGACACTGTGGGGGACAGCACCACTCCCCTTCTTGCAGACTTTTCCTTTGACCTGGTATCTGCAAAGGCCCCCAGGCATAAATGATTTTGTATTAATGTTCTCCTGAATGACTGAACAAGGAACCTGTGGGTCTGCACCTTTTTAAGGCAGTATCAGTCCTGGGCAGTTTTGTGGAAAGCAGGACTCTGTCTGAGCCTGAGCAGGACTCATCTCACGGGACTGCAGAGCTGGGGTGTCTGAGGATGCTGTCCAGAGGGGAATCAAGGTCTCAATACACCCTGGTGAACATCAGCAGTGCTGGGGGTTGTGAATGAGTATGGAAATGCTGATCAAATCTCCTGCCCTGCCACAGGATATTCACTGCTCCTGTGCGTCCGCCTGTCAGGGATGTGAGACTCCCTGCTCAGATAAGCCTCTGAATTTGACTTTGTGGACTGAAAGTGTAGCTAAAAACCACCCACAGCCTTGCAGTAATATTTTGTTTTTCATAAATTCAGGCTTCCTAGGCTGTGTCAGTGTGTGTTGCTCAGATGGGTAGGCTGGGCAAGCCTGCTCTCTGCTGCAGGGGCAGTATTGGTAAGTGCTTAAAGAAGCACCGAGCATCCTTCTTTATCAAGGGGATTGCATCTCCAATAAGGGCAGCAACAATAGGAGTTGGACTGATATTTGATTTGAATAAGAGGGATTTCTTAGATCCCTTGGCCTAGCTGGGAGATGAGAGATAAGCCTTGCAGAAGAAGCACGCACGGTCTCTGAAATACCCAGCAAAACTCCCATCCCTCTCCCTGTAGGCTACTTAGCTGAGAAACTCAGCCCTGCATCTTGTGTAGATAAAATTGCTGTCAAATCCTTCTGAACTCTCTCTGCTTTCTGAAAACATGTCACCGAGGTGGAGATTTAAATCCAGCTTTTAAACTTCAGCAGGACTGGGAAAAACACACTTTCTAACACATTAATTGGTGAATTACAATTAATTTCCTGTAGAAGTGTGTATTATGTTCTCAATAATGCCACATGAAACACCATAATTAGTGTTTTTATGGTGAATTCTGAATTATTAATGCGTTGGTGCCTACTTTAGTGCCTCTGCTTGGGTCATTTGCATCTCTGGCAGAAGTTGGGGTTCTAGTCCTGCCACTTTAGCTTTACTTTCTTTTGCTTTTTCTTTTTTCTTTACTTTTACAGTGATTGTAACGACTGTTGGTTGAGGATCTGCTGGAGCTGGGTTTAACATTGTCCTTCAGGAAAGGGAAAGTGCCTGCTTGTGTTAATGGACTTTTTAAAGGCAGTGAGACCACCAGGACACTGACTGCTTTCCATAGTTTATCTGAATTGTTAGGACAGACCATTGATTGAGGCAGGAAATTACTATTATGAATACAATACTTTGCATTGATGATGATCTTTTCTAATACTTCACACTGTTGTAAAATCCCAGTATCTGATGACTTTTATACCTGACATTGCCAGTTCTGATCATTTTTCAAAGATATTTTGGAGGTAGTGAACTGAAAAAGTAAAATTTTCATTTGCCTGTTAAGGACACAGAGATGAAAAATGCAGAAAAATATTCACCCTGATAATGTATTTATTAAGTAACAAATATTGAGTTTGATGTCAGGACAGAAATTCATCTTTCAGCCAAAAGACTGGAACTAGCCATGGCTTTTCTGTTCTGCTGTAGCAGCAAGCAGATTTATCAGCTTAGAAATCAGGCTCCTGTACAGAGTTAGTTCTCAGTGTTCTTAAACTCTGTGTCTTGAGACTCAAAGTCCTCATTACTGTTCTGGTCTTTGGTACCAACATCAGCAAATAGGACAAGGCCAATATATTTTAATTATGTATTCCTCATCATGACAATGCTCTCTGTTCTCCTGTGGTCAAATGTGGCACAAAGCACGAAAATCACATTGTGTGATGTGCTCATGCACTGTTAACCCTGAGCAGGGTCTCTAATTGCAGGCAGTAATTAGTATCAGGTTTTTATGGATCTGTTGAGTATATCTGTGGATATGTGAAAAGGAGAATATAGCGTTGATCAAGTACACATCAGTTTTAAAAGAAATATTTCTCAGCCTTTATAGTTCATCACGCTGCCTGTTAGGATTGGCAGCTGCAAAATTAATTTGGGCTTCAGGTGAGTTAATGTTCTATATTTAATGGACAAAAAACCAAACAGACAAACCAGAACAAACTCCCAGATTTGGTTATTTCCATCCACTCTCTCTCTGGCCCCTGGGAGGTGACCCTGCTATGGATATTAATCCCTGGCTTTGAGACTGCAGCTCCTAATGGGGGAACCAGTTCCATGCTCTCAACAGATGGCAAATGTTTTCATCTACTTTTTTTTCTTGCTAAGTAGGTTTTAGCCGTAACAGGTTTTTTATGTTATTTCTACCAAATTTCCTTGGATGCAAATACTGTGTTTTTATTTCATTTTGGTTCTTACTTGGCTGTAAAATTCATCTTAAATAATATGGGTTATGCTTGTTTTAATTTTCCACTATAATTTTAACACAGCAGCTTAAAATATATTTATGATGCAATCCAGTGTTGGAAAATGAGCTGTAATGTACATTATAGTTGGTTTCCTACAATGTAAAAATATCTTTGCAGTTACATTCTGAAGGAATAACTGTCCTTAGGGGCTAAAAAAGCACACGCAGTTTACTTTGTTTCTTAAAGTTAATCATCAGAGCTCAAATGTAAACTTAAAAAGCATTAAACACTGACATAAAATGTAAGGAGTATTTTGTGGTTTTAAAGCCATGAAAGATAATGCAGAATATTTTACGGCGGAGAGAACTTTGTATTTCCTTGTGTGGAAATAAACCCTGAAATTGATGGTCAGACTCTTGTGCTGGCCCCACATAAAAACTGCAGTGGCAGAACACCACGCAGTGAATGGCACCATTTGGGCTGAGCAGCCAGCCAAGGAGGAGTGTGCTGAATCCCTAATTTTTATCCAAGTGACTTCATACTTCAGCTCTTTCCCCTATGTCTTATCCTCAGTTTGTTGAGAACGTGGATTTCACTGCTGTGGCTTTTTTATATTCAATTTTGTTTATATTTTAAGTGTATTTTGCAAATAGAGAGGAAACAGCAGAAAGATGGAACAGAGCAGGGATTTCACTGATTTTTTTACCCTGTGTGTGCATTTCCAGGCCTGTTGATAGAAATCCACCCATGCAGCACTTCCAGTGTTGGGCCTCCTCCTCTGACTTGTTTCCTGCATGATTTGTGACTCATTCCTTGGTGTGAATAATTTGAATTCTGCTTCTTGCCTAGAGAATTTGGGTAATGTGCCTTCAGAATGAGTTCAATTCTTCAATGGGGAAATACCAGCTAAAAGAAATGGCCTTTTGGTCAACACCTGCAAATTGTGTGTCACAAACTACTTTATTCTTGGAAAGTTCTGCACAGGTCAGCTGTAACAAGAGTAAAAGAGGATACACATGTTGGCTAAAGTGTATTTAAAACAGCATATGAGGAAAGGAAGGGAATAATCTTTCTCCCTAGATGAGCTCAGCAAGCAGGATGGCATTGTTAGAGTGGTGAAAGGGATATTTCCCATTATTAACTGCATTTGTATGACATGAAATGTCTGCGACTAAAAGCAATTTATATGTAACTTAAGGAATAATCGATATTGATTTGGAATGAAGAATGTTATGATCTTGTTTCTGAAAGATTCATGCAACTTGCAATTTTATGAAAACTTGATTCTATTACACCTTCCCTGCAGCAACACACCATAAAGATTGATTATACATTAAAAGCAATATTTGGGTGAAAAAATAGGCTAGGAGGATTTTCAGCTATCTTTTCCCTAGCTGCTTTTACTTTCTCCTCTCAGATGTATAAAAATGAAGTGTTTCCAAGAGGGGCCACAAGCTTAGACACTGGTAATATAATACTACCTAACACTTAGCATTTTACACCTTTGTAGCACTACACAAAAGAATGAATTCATTCTCAAAACACCTTTGAAAGAAGAGCTCTTTGAATATTGCATGTGGCAATAATGAACAATCGTATTTGTAACTTATTTTTCATTTTCCAGAAATAGTTGTTCAAACAAGTTCTTGCTTACAGGGTGGCTCATGAATAAGAAAAACGTTTGTAAATACTCAAGCAAAATACTCTATATGCTCAAGAGTTTACATCAGTAGAATTTGATTGCTTTGAAATCTCTCTTGGTGATTAGGGAACAAAAGCAAATCCTGTTTTAAAAGGTTACTAGCACACAGCTCAAGGTGTAAATGATAGATACTCCAAGTAGTAATTGTGGCAAGTAGAATGTCATAGGTGGTATTTGGTAGTGCATGGACCCTGACTTTTTTCTAGTTGCTGTAACTTGTGCTTTAGAACCTACATTTTTATGAACTGCACTAAAAACCTTCCCCTGACACACAAGTAATGATGTGGTTTGGCTTGAAAAACTCACCCTCAGAGTGGGAAAGAGAAATGTATAACGATTGATCTTTCATTTCTGCCCTCAGCTAGAGGTGCAAGTTCTGGGAAAGGGAAACTTTGTGTCTTGCAGGTTTGGGGGTTCTTGTTCTGGATGAGCTGAGCCATCAGTGCTGCTTGGGTTGTGTCAGTGCAGGGTAACCACGGCAAGGAAAGGCAGCACAGGGATGTTACAAAAAGCTGCAGAATTTGGAGCTTTGCTCTGCCCAGTCTGTAGTTATTGGTGCTGATAGAAAGGCACTGTTTGGGGCTTCTCCCACAAACCATGCTTAGGACCATCTGAGGAAGCAAAGAGAAATAATTCCTTTAATGTCCCAGTGACTCTGAGCGAGCAGCCCAGCCCTGCTTCAATTAGCACACAGCAACAGGGCTTTCATTTCTCACCCTTTGAGTGCACACACCTTCTTTTACTGCCTCAGTGTGTTTGTCCAAGAAGGTTTTTGATGTCTACTTTTTTTTTTCTTCTCCATCAGTTTCAAATTTTCAATGTCTGGCACTTGGTGGGAGTTCCCTGTGCAGCAGCAGTGAGCAGACCTCCCATCCAAAATCCATCCAGCCTTCTCCAATCAGGTTATTACAGGAAAGCTCTTCCTTGGGAGCTTGTGTGTTAAACAATTCATTTGAACATGCATAGTAGGGCTGTTGGTTCCTCTGAGATGATTCTGTACTTATTTTGGGGCAGACCTGCACAGAAATATGGCAGCTTTACTGCACAGCAATCCCCTGGCTGGAGCTGGGGTTTGAGTTATTTGTTGTTGACTCTGAAGTAGTGCAAGTTTCTGGGTAATTATTGGAACAAAACATGACATTAGCTATTGCCACGTAATGTGACAGCTGGTCTGGGTCACCTGCGCCAACAGTGAGTGGGTGGGAACAGAACTGGTGTGCAGGAGGCATTGCCCATGTGTTGAGGAGGATGAGGGTTATTAAATATCTGACGCAAGAAGAAGTGAGAGCCTCGAGTAAATGTGGAAGGTTTCCAGTATCACCAGGATTGCAGGGAACAAGACATTTGTACAAAGCCTAAATTGAGAATGTACTTGGGAATTGAGCTTGTTCTCAAATCATCAAGCCACGTGTGTGCTGCTCCTGCTAGTGCAGCCTGTTGTCTAATAAAGTTCATTGGTATTTTTCCAAAGAAATCCTGCTGACCAGTTGCTTTAGATTGTGCTGTGCAATTGCTTGAAACCCCAGTGTTCAATACTTGAAAACATTTGAAGTCCTAAATGTAGTTAGAGGTGTTTGTTTGCAGTGGACAAGGATTTTGCAGCAAACATCAAGGGAAGGTTTTTATCAGGAGGTGCTGTTTGGTTCAGGACTTGGAGGCAGCAAGTGTTATGGACTCAAAATACCAACCAGCCACTGCTGCAGTAATAGATTAGATTATAATATTAAAATGCAGCTTCTCTATGATATATAAAATCCTTTTTTCCCCTGGTTTTGGGAACATACCTGAATATTTTTCCTAATAGAGATGCTGAAGGGTATCCATGCTTAGGTGATAAGAGGATGGGGTTCAGAACCCAAACCTCAGGGATCCATTATCCACACAGAAACTGCACTGCAAAGACATGTTGCCATCATGGCAATTCTAAACAGATTTCCAGCTTATGACCATAGAAAAAGATCTCAAGGCAGGTTAGATGTAACTTCTCTTATTTTTTTTGTTTTTAATGTGCTTCTCTGATATAACTTCCCAATTGTCCTCTTTTAGAAGTCTATTGCATTAAATTCCTGAAGAGTCTTATCTTTTACATTCAAATGATGTATTGGCTTGGAAGTAAATGCATGAATGTCAAAACAAATCAATGGAATAAAAGAATAATAGGAATGAATCAGGCAAACATCATATAAATGGGAAACAGTGAAACCATGGTCATTCCAATGCGACATCCATAAATTCATAGTGAGGCTGTGTGTGTGTTAAGTTAACCATGCATGTAAGTGTTTGTAGGGTTGAGATCTGACTTAATTCTGTCACAGAAGTGCATAATTAAATGCATATAAAAATTAAATCACATGTGAGAAAATAGATTAAAGTAGAATCAAGTAAGCAAGACTTAAGTATCCCCAAACTAATATTGTTGTGTAATTTGAGAACAGTTAGGAACCTATTTTTGTATGTGTAGTACTGTATCTAAGCAACATTCTTTTAGGATGCTGTACTCGGGGAAAATAAGATTGTCTTCTTCAGAAGTGTAAAATGGTTGATATATTTTCCTTTTTTTTTCAACTCCCTGAAACAAGGTGATTGCTGACAGTCACTTGCTGTTACGGTGCAGATGGTTTTGAAGACACTAAAACAGGGGTCAGGAGACTGTGGTTCTCACTCTGTTAGTGACTTTCCAGGTTACCTTCAGTGACTTACTTCCATCTTTTTTTTTTTCCCCTCTCTTCTCCTTTGTTCTGTATAGACACGGGTTTGGAGGGCATGGCTCCCTGTGGTTGGTTTGTATGGTATGTACTCTATGCTTGGCTCTTGTCCTTAGAATAGTTCTTGCTGTACTGCAGTAGTATCAGAAATGGTGTTTAAAATTCCTCTTATACCAGAGCAAAGCTCAGCTTTGTTTCTTCATCACCTTTCTCAGGGAAAAGTGATTTTGCCCTAGGATCTTAGAGCATAACATTATCCTTGTCTTCCTCCTGTGGCAGCAAAACCCTACTGAAACTGGGAAAGCACCAGTCAAAAACAATTGGTCAAAAACAATACAGGCACAGTGCTTGGCAAGAATTGGTCCTTATGTTTTGGTAAAAATAAGCACCATAGAGAGTCCACAGCTGTAAAGCTCTGGTTCATTTCTGGTTTAAATGTGTGTGAATTCCATGATAAGTCAATGCCAAAACTTACATTGAACCACATCAGGAGGAAGAAAATGGATGCTATGCACAGCAGTAGTTCCAGAAGCCTGGCCCTGAAATACCAGCTCATGTTCTACATCCCCACCAGCTTTTGGATGTTATTCATCTTTCCACTCTCTTTTCCCTTTTTCTGGGGAGGGGGGAGTAAAAATAAACCTATGAAAAGAGGTGGCTGTTGTCATGCTGATCTGAGGTTTGAAAAATGGGAGTTGGTGGTGATTGGGCAGAGGCAGGATGGTCTGGGTTATAATCATTCTCTCCCACCACCTCTGTGTGCCCTCCATTTCCTGCAGAAGTCTATACCGAGTGACCCGGAGGCAAAAGTGATATTGTAACACCAGGCAGTGAAGTCTCAGGGATATAAATTATATATCAGGTGAGCACTGGCTGTACTGCAGGGATATCTGGACGTGTCCAGTAGCATTGCTGAGCATGTCACCTGTCTGTAGTGGTCAGCAAACTGCTGTCCCCAGGGTGACTGCAGTAGGCAGCCCCCAGATGAGGGTTTTTGGCAGCCCACTGACCCCCTGCTCCAGCTCTAATCTCTGATCAGGAACCATCTGCTCAGTGCAGCCCAAGCGAGTAAGCACTTTTCTAACTGTCAGGGATGACCTGGAGAAACTCATGGGGGAAATAAAACCATCAGCCACTGATTGGAATACTGATAGCCATCATTTGGAGTGGTGCTGCAGGAAACCAAATTATGCCTGTGCTCCCTGCCTCACTGCTCAGCAATATTGTCAATTTGAAGTTAAATCTTCTTGATCAATCCAGGCTCAATTTTGCCACCTTTTGTTGTATTGAATTATGTTTCCTAATGGGAACAGTCTCCTGTAATCCAGTGGCATGCATCACTCGGTAAGAAAGTGCAGTTACAGGATGTGGTGGTTTAAAAACAGTTTGTGTTTTCTTGCCTGACTTGGAGTCAGCTCTGATCTGAGCATGTCTGGAGTTACTTCTTCAGACTGCAAGGAGTGGTGGTAGTCACACCTGTGCAGCACAGGGAGAGGAAGCTGAGTCACTTCCATTGTACATGCAGGAGACATTTAGATTTTACTTTAATTTGCCATGGATGCAAAGCACAGGGGCTTCTGTAGTTGCTCTTCTTGGAGCAGGGAACAGACTTTTTGGCAGTCATGTGTTAAACCCATGGAAGCCAAACACCTGAAACAGGGATCCTTTGTCAGTCAGCATCTGCCAGTGTACACAATTTCCTAAACATCTGTTCAGTCATTACCATATTAAATCTGCAGTACCACAAGTGTCTGCATGTTAAATCACAGATCTGTATTTGAGATGCCTTAATTGAGTTGTAAATGTTATTTTATTACTTGGGTCACAGGACACAGGGAGAAATAAAGTTGTTTGTGAAAACCCAGAGCCAAATACTACAATCCTCTCTTGGTGTTTGCTCTGGCTGGCTCCTGCTGGGAGTCAGAGTCAGCAACAGAATGCTTGATCTCATGTGGCGAGGGTTGATGACAGTCTATTGACACCCCTCATGCTCTGTCACAGTGGTACCAGCAGCACAGACATGGTTCTTGCTATCCATGGGACTGGTTTCCCTCACCTTCCCTCTGCCATCCCAGGAAAGAAAGTTGAAGAAGAAATTCCTTGATGTATGTAAAATTTACTTTTCTGTCATCTAATTCTAGGCATGGATCTTGGAAATTAGGTTGCTTCATGGATTTATAGGGTTGACTTATAACCATATCATTTTAATGTGTCCTGGTGATGCAATGATTACTGATTGCAGGTGAAATAGTTTCTTTTTCCTGTTAAAAGAGTCTCCTTGCAACTTGTGCAATCACTTGTACCTTGACGTTTATTCCAAGGTGTACTCCATACCTATTTATATATATATATGGATCCTCTTATCCTGAATAGTCCTGTAAATGCTGAAAAGAGCATGAAAACCTCTTTGAAATGTGAGAAGAGCTGAAGGATGGACCATATTTTTCTGGCTGTTTGATGGCCAGTGAGGGAATGCATGGAGAAGGGAGGTGTGTCTGACTGAACAGAATGATGAGGAGAGATGCAGTGAGCTGAAGTGGGGAGGTGTCTGAGGGGACTCAGCTCACGATGACAGGAGGTAAGTGGTGGGATAAGCAAGAACTAAACTGGAGCTGGGAAGGGTTTTCATGCAGGACCCCTCTGTTTTCCAGTTCTGGTGCTGTCTGGTGGCCCTGGTCCATTATTCAGCTTCTGGGTGGGACTGATCCTGCCTGTGCGCTTAGCCTGTGCTCAATCCTGCTTGGGCTGAGCCTGTGTTCAGTCCTTCCTGGGCTGTGTCTGTGCTCTCATCCTGCCTGGGCTGTGTCTGTGCTCTCATCCTGCCTGGGCTGTGCTCAGTCCTGCCTGGGCTGTGTCTGTGCTCTCATCCTGCCTGGGCTGTGCTCTCATCCTGCCTGGGCTGTGCTCTCATCCTGCCTGGGCTGTGCTCAGTCCTGCCTGGGCTGTGCTCTCATCCTGCCTGGGCTGTGCTCAGTCCTGCCTGGGCTGGTGGCCAGGAGCACTGGGATGCCAGTCGGGAGCGCTTCCGCAGGGCAGATGGAGCTCAGCTCCCATGCCTTTGTGTTTCCATCACAGTCAGGGCACCGTGTACCTGGCTCCAGCTCCCTTGTGTGGAGGTGCAGTCCACTCATTTCTCACTGGGCTCCATCTGGAGGCACGACCTGGCTCTGTTCCCACCTCCAGCAGGCTGGGAGTGACGGGATTTCTCTGGTGTGCCTCAGCCAAGGGCCAGGAGGAGGCTGATGCCAAGTCAGCACGTTGGCAGCTGCAGTTGGAAGATGCTGACCCATATATTGTGCTGTGGCAGCTCCTTCCTTCCCTGCCCTGCTCTGAGGACACGGAGCCTGGCTCGTGTGCCGTGGTGCCAGGACCTGACACTGTAAGAGAGTTTGCAGCCACAGACCGAGCAGCTGGAATTTAATCACTCCAGCTACCCTTGATTAAGCCCCTGAATGCCCCTATCCACTGGCCAAGGCAGTGTTAGCCCAGTCCTGCAGATGGTGAAAGTGAGACACAAGGAGGTTAAGTAACTTGCCCAGGGCTGTGCAGTGACTGGTGACAGATCTCGGATTAGAGCTGCGAGTTCTTGGCTGGCAGAGGCTCCCACAGGCTGGACAGGGCTGCCCAGCACAGTGCCCAGGCTGCTGCTTGCAGCAGAGCTCTCCCAGCCAGAAAATCTTGTCTCCCATCTCCAGGGGAAAAGCTCCTCTTCTCTCAGCACAACCAAATCATTAAATATTTTGGTTTTTTTTCCATTTATGGGTACTTCATCTTTCCAGGTTCCCCCAGTCTTCCCAGGACCATCTAGCTGATCATAAAGATACTTTATTATTTATGCACAACCAGGAGAGTCCATAGGTGTGGAGTAGCTCTCCTTGTTCCCATCTGGCCTTACACAAGAAGCTGTTACTTTTCAGAGATAATTTGTGCTGCAGAGGCCACCTCTGCAGTTTCATTTTCCCTACTTAAATTCCCAGCCCACTCCAGAGTTGTGTTCCTCCTGTGCTGTTCAGGGCAGGCTCCATCCCTGCTGTGTGATGCTTTCCCAGCCCATCACAGCTCCCCCCAGCACAGTGAGCCCCCAGAGTGCAGCAGAGCCTCTCCATCCTCAGCTTTCTCTGGGGGTCCTGGTGGCTCCCCACAGCCACCCCTGTAGGTGTGGATGCCCAGGAGCCAGGGCTCCTGTGCCAGCTGCAAAGGAGAGTCAAGGTGCTGCTTGTGAAGCTGCTCCAGCCCTGGCCAGGTCCCGCAGCTCAGCTGGATCAGGCTCTGCCCCACACACTTGTGCTGGATCCCTCAAGCAGTGTTGATGAACACAGTGGGATGCACCCCTCAGATGCTGGAGAGAGGCACCATTTGGCCCTCAGACTTCCCACTGCAAAACAACTTGTTTATGTGGTAATCTCCTCAGGGTTAAAAACACACTAAAAAAAAAATAAAAAAAATTTAAGTGGTTTTAACACCATGGGAGGATGACAAAGAGCAGAATCTGGCTCCTGGCGACCAGGCTTTCCCTGCAAACTCTGCTTCAGGTGGTTTAAATGCTTTCCTCTTTCATCCTGCATGTCGTGCATCTCCGCACTTCCAGCCTCCTGCCACTCTGACAATGGGAAATGTCAGGAGAGAAGGATTATTCCTGCTCTAGCTCCAGCCCCACTGGAAGCAGGCAGTGCCAGCAATGTCAGGCAGATGCCTGTGCTGACGAGCGTGCCAGCTCCGTTTTGCTGGCCCAGAAGGTTCAGGTAGGTTGAGTAAGCCTTGGATAAGACCCCGAGCTGCTGGGTGCTCGTCTGAACCGACAGCCAAACCGTCTGAGGGCTGCCTGGTGCTTCTTGAGACCAGATGTAAACCCATATTGTGCTTGCAGGGCTGCAGGGAGAGCTGGCCCAGCTTGTTCCTGCATACTCAACATCTATGAGGATATTCATTCCCATTATTTAGCAACATTTTACTGTTAGATCACAACTTTGAAAGAAGCGTTTCTGATTGCTTGTTTTCATCTGCTTTATTCTCTATTCACTTCCTCAGGGCTGAGTAAATAATTCAAATATTTTTCTTTGAGGAATTCTTTATTAAAGATTTGACCACAAAATCCTTAGAGTGGTTCCGTATTTGAAATTATTTGTAAAAGTCTTTGATGCATCTTTCTGGGGTTTGTTTTCTTTCTGCATCACAATTACTGCTGAATTTTGTAGTACTGAGCTTTTGTATTATCCCATGTTTAAGTTTCCTTTTCTGTATTTGACTCTTACACAATAACCCAGCGCAGTATAAACTGAAATTTAGAATTGAATACACAGTTGGAAGTTATTTACAAGCTCAAAATCTGTTGCTGTGTTCCTCGATGTTAGCTGCAAACCCTGAATGCTTGCCTGTTTGTAGAAAGTGGGAACAAAAGCTTTTTAAATACTGTTGAGCTGAAGCTGAATCTCAGCATTCAGATTCAAAAACCCTTTTCCCCCTCATTCTCTCTCACTCTAATTTCTGTTGTAGTCCAGATTTATAGAGGCCTCGAGTTTATCTGTAAATCTGATTGCATTTACCCTGCAGTAGTTTTCTGTGCTCACAATCCATAAATATATTATTATGCCAGCAATATATAGATACCCATCACTTGGCTGCTCGGGAGCAGAGAGCACAGAGGAGGAAGGAGAAGGTGAGAGAGAGAGAGATGATTCTGCCCCTCAGCAGGAAAAAAAGCAGCTTTTTCCCCCACTTTTTATCCAGCAGCTTCTTCCCCATGTTATCTTAGCGTGCAATGGCACAGCCATGTTAAGGGAACCAATAACACTTGCTGTCCCCAAAATAAATACATAAACAAATAAAAATCCCTATCTAAGAGCTTGAGATGGAAAGAAATACAATACGAAAGAGAATTAAATTCCAAGCCCAGGTATGCTTCAGGCATTCCAGGGCAAAGAATTGCTTTGCTCTGGATGGGGCTTGAGGGAAGCAGGGGCCACCATTTGTCATCGTCAACACTTGGGTTGAGGTTTGGAGAGTGAAAATGTTTTCAGAAGGGAGGTGATACCATTGCTGGTTTGGCAGAGCAATAAAAGGAATGCTCAAATGTACCAATTAAAAGGTGTGAATGGCATTTTTATGGCCTTGTTCTGTGCACTCTCAGCACTGGATGCAGCCTGTATGGTAAGCCTGCTCTGGTCAGACATTATTCACTCTGATTTATATTCTTTAATTAAAGGCTTTTAACATTTAATTATACTGGGAAAGTAGCATTGGTGCTTAGGTCAGTTTATGGCACAGGAAATAATCTTATTTTTATTTTCTAAGCTGTGATTGCAAAGCAGAACTTCAGAATCTCCCCAAGTGGGCAAACCTCCCAAAACATTAGGTGTGCAGAATTGTGCATGCACTTGCACAGCTTGCACAGCAACTCAATTATTGCACTTACCTGCTTTGAATGCATGATCACATTAATTACTTGGGCAAGCTAGCTACGCATTATGCATATTTTTACAATCAGTGGTTGAACTGTATGCTTGTAAATATAACTGAGCTTTTCCTAACTGTAGTATATAATGTAATGAGAAAATTATCTGTGGAGTGGTAAAGTGGTAGCTTCTATATTGCCAGGAAGGATTTCCAGCATGCAGCAATTCTAGCTGTGAACATATCTGATTAAATTACATGAGTCTAGAATGAAAGTTGAATCAGTAAAAAGTGTTTTCATCTTTTTACTGAAGGCCAGAGTTTTCAAGCTGGGTGTTCAGGATTCTGCACCAATTTTTCTCTTTATCGTAATCCCCCCAAATAATAAAAATAAAAGATCATGTAGAACTGATACATACTTAACAATTAAGAAGAATAATCCGACTGATGACCCTCCAATTGTACAGTGCATGTTTAGCTTCCAGGAGGTGGATGTATTCTGCAAGTCTGCTTAGCTTTTTATCTTAAATTCTTGGATACCAGCCTACCCTTCCAAAACTCTCAACACAAACCCATCTCACAGGTTGTCCCTATCCAAGTGCCAGAAGCTGTTGAAGCAGAAATGGGGGGAAGATGAGGGCTGCAAAGTATCCACACTTCTGTCCCACACTAGGACCAGGGGGGATTATCCTTTTTGTTCCTGTCACTGTCATATTTCCTACCTTTGGTACCATTCCTCCTTGCTCATCTCCATTTTTTCCACTTGATTAAGTATCTAATTAGAATATTAGGGCAAGACTTTTTCATTCATGAGATGATGTCACAATTTCCAGGCACTGCATATGCTGCATTGCTAGGTAGCACTTAGCAATGTTTGGATCCCCATCTGTTACCTCAGTTTGGCACATTGTGCCTGCACTTTAAGCTCCAAAATGTTGTGACACTGCTTCCTACGTTCCTGGGTGCCAGGTGGATTGGAGCCATTCCTCGAAGGATGTGCATGTGCAGTGTAAAGGAGTAAATAACTTGGAATGGGCATTTGTCCTTGCTGTGAGGGTGTCATTGTTCAGTACCCAGCGCAGCCCGAGCCAGCTACTTCCCAGAGTAATACTCCAGCTTCCTGCTAATTATTTACTGAAACGATGACAGCTCTTTGGACATTGGCTGTGTTGTGGGTATTTCAGTAAATTGCTCACGTCTCTTACAGCAGAGTTCTTTCCTGCTACTACACCTTAGCATGTGGCAGAAGTACATGGTTCTATTAACAGTGTAAAGTTACCAGCACATATTTGCTGGTTTGGTAGTCTCCCACAGCCAGTGTTTTCCATGTGGAGTTGGGGAGAGCTACATCCTTACTTATCTTCGTGTCCTTTCTGCCAGCTGATGAGTGACCTGGTAAAGCTTTGGGACAGTTCTCTCTGCCTCCCAAGGCATCTTTGCCATTTCACTTTCCCTCTATGCCTTCTCAGTTTGTTAAAATGTACAAACCATCTTTCTCTTTTTTTTTCTCCCTTTTTTCCCCCTGGTTTGAGTGGAGGGTTGGACTGGATGGCCTCCCAAGGTCCCTTCCAACATCAAGGATTCCACAGTGCTCTTCCTCTCATGCTCTTCTTGCCTCTCCTCTCACTGCAAGGAGCACCTCATGGGCACCTTGTCAGCTTTAGGGAGCTGTCAGCACTGGAGGGGGAAGTCAGAAAAAAGCATTTTCATTATTTTACACAAAAATGATGAAGTCCCCTCAAAATAACTTCACTAACAGTGACCTAAATACTCAGTTCTGTCTGTATTTCTCTTAAAATTCATCAGAATTTAACTCCCTGTCGTGTTGGTATACTTGAGAATTGGATTGAAAGAGCTTGAAACTGGAGTAGATAATAGACCAGTTTGTAGACAGTGCAAATATTTCAGTACTGACCCATTTCCAGCACATTATTTTTAGTGTACGACATTTCATATCACTTTGCATTGAGATTTGATGTGACAGTATTAATAAACTTTAAACAAGGAGAAGAAGAGGAGGAAGAAAAAATCCTTTCTTTTTCTGGGCAAGTACTGTTTAATATCTGATGGACTGAAGGAGCCACGGATAGGGAGGAGGAGAGCAGCACCCTCAGGGTTGGAGTTTCCCTTATACCTATAAAAAGCTATCGTGTAACATGATGGCACATCCAACCAAAGCTCTCAAAACCATTTCATAATTTAGCAGTCAGTGCCTGGGGAGCCCAAGGGATTTAAGCACAAAGAACAGCAGAATAAGCAGAATCCCATTAATGGAGAGATTAGCAGGGCTGGAAGAAAGGAGTGTTTTCCATAAGCCGTTTGGGGTGCTCTGTGTCACCTGCATCTCCTGACAGCAGAGTGGTGACTCTGTCCTGAAGGGATGGGCAATGACAAAGCCAGAGCTGGCTGCATCAGGCAGGAGATAAGCAGCAGGAGATAAGGAGGCAAAAGGTGGAATAGTGCCTGTGCTGTCCCTGCAGCGCCAGGTCCTGGTAAAAGGCAGGAGGCTGAATTCCTCACGAGTTCGGCCCTCATGTTTTCACCACTGCTGTGATGGAATCCTCTAAAACATGGGGACCCGAGCATGACCTTTTTTCCCCATACTTTTTTCTGATTTTTCTTACTTTTTATTGAGCTGCTGAGCAGAGTTTAATGGTGGTGACGTTAAATTTGAGAGTTTATGGGTGAGAATCAAGGAAGGCCAACAAGGAAGATATCCTTATGGGAGTCTGCTATAGATCACCCAACCAGGATGAAGAGGTGGATGAAATATTCTATAAAGAGCTAGGAGGACTCTCTCAACCCCTACCCCTTTTTCTCATGGGGGACTTCAGCTTTCCAGATGTCTGCTAAAGAAACATAGCAAAGAAACAATGGGGTTGGTCTCTTCTCCCAAGTGACTCATATGTGCTCTTTTGTTTCTTCCAAAGGAATTAGAGTCCAAATGATGTTTATTCCCTGCAGTGCAGGTCATGATTGAAATACAGTTTTGAAAAACTGAAGTGATTTGTCTTTTTCAGTGTTTGGTCCTTTGGATTTTTTTTCCAGTGTTTGCACTGTGTAGACCTTCACTCTGCAGAGGAAGTAACAGAGCCAAGAAACTTGACTCCAGAAGAATTTCCTTCATAATAAGTGTTTGGTCTGGAGTTGTTGCCTGATTAACCTTGTTGGGCTTCCTGCCCAACTGTAGCTGTCACCAAAACCAGAGAATGAATGCTGGATTGAATTGAAAATCTTATGATTTGGGCAACAATTGAATTGCTGTCATCTTGTCCTGTTGTATCTAAATGGTAATTACATTCTTCCTGTAAGTTTGTGATTGGAAATGCTCTGTGGAGCTAAAAAGTGGACATACACCTGATGCTAGAAAAACCTGTGACATTTTACAGGAAACTATTTTTTCCTAGACAATTACAAAGCAGAAGGGATTTCAGCACTGAGAGAATACATGTTACTGGCTGAACAAATGCACATTATTTGCTAGAGAAACAGGTCAGTGTAACGAGCACTTCAGCATCTTTTTACTTTGACTGTGAAATACCAATTTCTGTTTTCCTAAATACTAACATTGTCTGTGAGCAGTATTTAAGTCAAAGAAATCTGTTATGGGTATTCATCCAAAGCAAATTCCTGCTGTTCCAGGGAGGAACTTTTCCATTTACTTGACTGTTCAGTTTTGCTCTACCCTGACCAGCTGTGTGTTTCTTGCTGTATGGGGGGAAGAGGGTTCAGACAGGAATGTACGAAGAGATCTGAAGTTGACCAGAAATGTGAGCAGCTTGAAATATGACTTGCCTTGCCCTTAACTCATTCTTTTTGAGAAAAGAAGTGCTACTTTCTGAATGATAAAACTACACAGCCTGAAAAATACATTAGAGGAGATTTTTGGGGGTACCTGGCTGACTATGTAGTGGGAAAAGTTTTGAAATTCAGCTTCCATTGAAAATAATTCATTGTTTGGATTTTTTGAATGAGTCCTCTGAAAATATACAATTGGTAAATAAAAGCCGTTATGAAATGTTTTTATTTTTTAATTGTGGAGATTTAGTGTAGCTGTTGTTGACTTCCCTGTGACCTGCTGTTCTCAGTGTAGCTTTTGTATAAAGGCAGTGGTGGTGCTAAATTGGTGCAGTTTCTGTCTCCTGTATGTACTGTACATTTAGAAACCACTGAGCCAGTTTTAATCCAGGTTCACAGTCCAAGTGTCTGCATTTCCTAGGATGTGCTCAGCCTGCCTCGGAATGTATTGCCACTCATGGCTTATTCCAAGAGGGTTTTTCCTTGTGTATTGCTTTTCTGTAGCACATAGGCAAATAAATTGTCAAATGCCCAGAAAAGTGCTGTGAGCACAAGCACATAATTAGTTTTAGGTAGACAATTCATTAAAGTGACTGGGTGAGTTCCTAAAGAGCTGTGTAACTGATTCCCCAGGATCCTGGGCTGCTGTGGCATCCTGATGTATCCACCCTGCATCTGGGAGAGGAACCAGCTGCAGAAATGGTGTGTGAGCTCTCCTGAAGGCTGTGGGCAATGAAAAGCTCTGCTGAAAAAGGAAAAGGGTTGTCTGAAGTGATAGAACATCTCAGGGACTGCAAGTGGTTTCAAGCACTCTCTCCCTTACTTAGATCAGGTTAAATTCACTTTCTGCCTTTCAGTAAGTAGGAGCTGAGTTTTAATTGTGGCTGCCTACAGGTCAGCTGCAGCTTGGGCTTGTGATTGATTGGGTCCTCCAGAGCAAGCCCAGATGAGCACAGGACAGTCAGCAGGAGCAAGCTCAGGCCAATTAGCTCCCAGTGCTATTGGCAATGCTATGGGAAATCCATTTTTTTATCAGTAAGACTGCAGCTTGTATCAGCAGTCTCCATTCCTCATAAGCAGATCATTGACTTATAAATTCTTCTGCTATCTTTGGGATGTTTTTATCCTGCTGCCTATTGCATGTACTAAATTTGAGGGGACACACCAGTAGCTGTAGCAATGGCAAAGCTAATATTTTCTTTCAAAGTATTGTGTTATATGTCAGCTGAAACAGCAAATGTATTTTTGCAGTGTGTTTTGCTGTCAGAGAATTGCATACAAGAATCAGCACATGCTCCCACTAGCAGCCTGTGTTCCTCCTCCTGATTTAATGGGGTAAATGATCATGGTTCCTACAACCAGGCTGAAAACTCTGTTATGTATTGCTGCTCATTTAGAAAGCAGTAAAGCTTAGTAAGTCAAGGCAATTGATTAAGCATCTCTCCTAAATTATAACAGAGCAGATCTCCATGCTGTGTCACTGGTAACATGTTTATGGCATTGAGTATTCATGGCTGCATCCTTCAGCTGAAATACATCTGGCTGCCTGAGGAGTGTCTGTGGGACTTGGTGCTGAAAATCCCCCTACCAAGCACGGGGCTGGAATTGGGGTGGGCCAGGACTGTTGAATTCTGGCACACCATCCCATGCAATTAATTCTATACCTAATGCCCTGTCTCTGCTGGGAATTTGGCCTCATTCTGCAGCTCTTTTCCAGCAATCAGTCATGCCAGCAATAAGAGATAACCCATCACCACTCTCCTTCTCACAGCTGAAGGACATGGCTCCTGCGAAAGTTTCACTGTCCTGAGTAACCCTTCTGCTCTTTGCTTGAAAGGTGTTTGCTTATTTGATACTTTAAATATCCTTAATCTCTTGAAAAAGCTTGTTGTTCTTTCTGAAAATTTTGCTAAAAAAGAAGGCAAGCTAGGAAAAAGAGCAAGGAAATGCAAATTGATTCTTAAGATTGTAAAGTATGGAACAGAACAGGAAAATTAGAACCTCCTTGGTCTAGAGAAGTTTTAGAGCAGAGCTAGTAATAGTGTGGAAACCATTTCAGCACATCACCACATCTAATAAATGCTCAGAGCCCATGGATATTGCATGTACACCACTACACACCAACACTTCTGTGCCAGTGTGCTTTAGTTACTCCTGCATAAATGATTAATAGGTAAATTAACGAGTGTTTTTAATGTGTGGTCATAGAAGGTGCTTGGTGAATGTGCATTTGATGTGTTTTCCAGGAAAGCTGAGACAGGCCAGGACACTGATGTGACTTTGGAAAAGCATCTTGTAAAAGCAAGTCAAATGATAGGAGAAAATAATTTCTTATCTGCATGTTCAAGTGCATAGGTTGTTATTTTTCTGACAGCCCCATCATTTATTATCTGTGCCATATTTTTTGCCTGTAAAATAGTGCTCTTTCCCCATGATCAGCCAATTGTTCTGTAAGGGCTGTCTTTCATCAAATCCGTGTACACTGTCAGACCTGAGGCCTGATCCAGGTTGGGAGCCAATCATGTTGCTGCTGGCAATAAGATACACAATAAGATTTTTTTCTTCTAATGAGAAGAAATGAATCCATCAACACTATAAGAGAAACAAATTCACCTTCTTGCATCATCAAAGGACATTCATATTTTCAATAGTGGTAGATGGGCATTGAAGTACAAAAGTATTTTGTCCTTGTTATCAGTCCCTGTCAGTTGGGGCTAAATGTCACTTCCTGTGAGTTGGATTAAAGCAAGGACAAGCAGAAAGAGATTGAGGTTTTCAGTAGATTAGACGTGTTTGCGCTCACAGATCCTTTTAAACAAAGTGCTCATTGTTCGAACATTTCCAAGATGTTCTGCAGTGTCATGATTTGCCTCAGGTTACTCAAATTGCACTTTTAATGCAAGAAGTGATGGAAGCAAGCACTGGTTATCCCATATCTCTGGTGGGGGGTTCACAGCCACAGACTACACACCCTGATTGTTGCTGGGTGTTTGCTTTTGGATGAATACAACTGGGGAGAGTCATCCTTTCCCTGGTACTTTCTATCCCATCATGGTGAATGTACAGCTCCACATTATCCACACAGACCCTGGGAGTTAAAAGGACTGTATGTATTAAGTATGCAGCTGTTCTATGACTAATTTATGCCTTAATACTTCGCTTTTATCGCGAGTGGTGGCGTGAAAACAGTGAGTAAGATGTTAACAAGAGGCTCTGTCTTGTTTTCAAAATCTCCTGGTAATGTCTCAATTCAGGCATTTTAATTTGGGTGGTTTTCCTTCATGTTACAAAGATAAGGCAGAGGAGGAAGGGCATATTTTTGTCCTCTGGCTGTGAAAAAAGTTTTTTCTCAGAAAAGAGTTATGTGGGAGCAGGATGCATCTTAGCTCCTGCTTAAGAACCGCTTTGGGTCAAGTAGTGAGCAGGTCTGTATCAGCTTTTTAAGCACTGGCAGATATTTTATCTCGGTGCTTTTTAAAAGTGCCTGGTTGACATTTGGCTCCAGAGATGAGATGTTTTCGTTTATCCAGATGTCTTGGATATATTCGTGGCCAGGATGTCATCCCTGGGGTGTTGGTGCTGCCGAACAGCTACAGACACAGGAACGTAATTGCTGTGTTTTCCCTGGCAGAACCCGCACCTCGGATAACCCTTGGACAGCGCTTGGAAAGGAGAAATATCACAATCCACATTGTCAGGGAACCAGAGAAAATCAGAAGCAGAGGAGCTGCTGCAGGAAAGGGCAGGCAGAGCGTGAGGAGGAACCAGAGGGCTTTGGGGAGGAGATGGCTCTGTGATAACGTCCCAGGTGCTGCCTGGCTGTGGGCTGGGGGTCAGCGGTGCCGATAACCCAGGGCTGAGCACACGCTGCTTCTCCTGCTTCCTCAGCCTTTTCATTAAGCTGCAGTAATGCTTACGTGCTCCTGCTAGGCATTGTCAGTTTTTTCTTAGCTAGATTTAAACATACATATAGCACCTAAAAGGTTCAAATTGGTGAAGTAATCTCTGTGCGTGTGTAGCCCAGCTCTGCTTCCCCGTCCTAATGTCTCTGAAAGGGAAGCATAACGCTGGTTTTCCATGTGCCTGTCTGCCTCCCCCATAAGGAAACCCCTTGCATTTGAGTTGTTCCAAGTCCAACAGTGCCAAAATGTATTTTTGTGAAATAAAATAGCTAATTAGATCACATAAACTTCCAGAATGTAAAAAATGAAACTGTAAAACAAGCAGCTGTGCACTTGAGGTTCATCCAACCTCTTCTGCACAAGTTGCATTTTGATCAGCCTGAAGACTGGGAGTTCATGGCATTCCCCCTTTCTGTGATCAGCCTCAGTGGTGTTCTTGAGGAATTGCCTTCTTTAAAAAATGGAACATTTAATTCTGTTGGGCAGCAGTGTCTTGCCATCTTGTAAACATCAATCCAAATTCACCTCTCTGTGCTATGCAGAAATGATGTCTCTCTAAAAAAATTTATAGCCACCCTGTCTCTAAAGGAGCATTCTCCACAAAATGAGAATTCAGAGCTTAGTCTTCTTAATGTGGGAAGGAAGATTGCTGCCACCTTTCTTTGTGCAAGTTTCTTATTAAGAATGGATTTGCAAGAAAGGAAGGGAATGTCTTTCAGAGGGAGAATGGTGTCAGTTTCTTACTGCTGTACTCTGGCATGCACTAAATAACTCTCTGCCAGACAGAGAGCATTTATCATTATCCCTGCATTTCTACTAATGCTGCAGAGTGCCTTGACCTCCAAAATTGTGTTCCCCAAAGATGGGAGATGTCTCTGTGCATCCTGCTGCATCCCTCGCAAGGACTGGCTTCAGGTTGGTGTTGTGTCTTCTGCTGGCCCAGACTGTTGAGTCAGGAGGGATTTCATAAATAGGTGTGCTGGCAAGATGGCTTAGACCTCATCAGTTCCCAAATTAATCTGGCCCAGACTTAGACAGAGCAGAGCAGGTGTGTGGAGCTTCCTCATCTCCCAGCTTCCCACCTCAAATGCACAGGGAGTTTCTTAAAATGCAGAGAGGCCTCAGCATGTGCTACCCAAGCACCGATTTCTCTTTTCCAGAGGTTTATGTACTTGCTGAAAAATGATTACTGTTCTTAAGAGTTTTCATCATCAATATTTGCATTTGTTTGTAAAAGTATCTTAAAGAATTAAAAAGGACTATAGCACACACACAAGCAGTTACTGTTCTGAGAGGGGGAAAATAACTTGCAAGATACAGTTATTAGTGTCAGGATTTGATTTCCTTTTTTTAAACAACTTAGCTTCTGAAATTATGAGGAGATGTCAGCAATAATTAGAGAATTCTTAGATTCACAGTGCAATCAACAAGTCATTTGTGTAGTTTTCCTTTCCATTCTGAACAGTTTTAGAAAGACAGAAAATCATGTGTTTATAGAGATACATGTATAATAATATGTATTTGTGCTTAATGTCTGCTAATCTCCATACTTCATAGAAAAAAAAAAGAAACCCAAGTTTTTCTGAACAGTTTTCTTCTTTTGAGGATTTTTGCATCTGACGTCGAGCATCCCCCTGTGTTTTGCAGCTGTTATTTTTTACCATGTATTCATTTCCATTCACTGACAATGTGCTACTCTGAGACCTGTGCATGTAAACTGCTCTTGAAAACACTCAGTGCTCAGAAGTCCTATTGAAATCAATATGAGAATAGAGAACAAATACTTGCCAATTTGAGCTCTGGGTGCTTACAAATGCAGCTGTAGTGTGGTAAAGATTAGAAAAGCTCAAACATTTCTGCTATTATATTTCTATAGAAATGTGCCATAATAATGTGGAATAAATATGTGGGAAGAAAATCCATACTTCAGCTTAACTGCCTCGGGTAATTAATATTATCATCATCATTTTATGAATGGAAAAAAAAAATGGCAGTAGAGGAGGTGTAGTTTCCCCAAGGCAGAAAAGTACATTTGGAGCTGATGCTGAAATTCAGGTTGGCTTGATCTCTGCTCCTCTTTGCTGAGGTCTCTGGAGCCAATGCTGGAGCAGATGCTGTACTTAATTTTCATGTTCTCTTTCACTTGAGTGAGGAGCACAGTTCCTTTTCAGCTTTCTACCTCGTTAGTGAGAAGTGAGAGATATTTCCACCGGGCAGTTCAATCCACTGAAAATTCGAGCTGTCGTTTTTCTCTTCCTTGACTTCGCAAGCAACCTCTGTGTCCTTCTGCTCTTTTGAAAGTGTTTTAGCCTAAAGTGCATGGAAATTTCAGACTTGGGGGAAACAAAAAAAGTGGTTTGACTTACTATCACAGATATCTGGAGATGTGAGGTTTTCTCCAGAAATTACAATATTTCCTGAGCCTTTCATTTCAATTAAAACAAGAGCAATGTGCCATGTTAGTGCAGTTTTCATCGTGGCTGCCCCACTGGCACAGGAATGGCTGTGCAATGTGAGCTCTGAAGTTCCTCATGATTGGTCCTGGGCACATCTCTGGCAGTATTCCTGGGAACAGTGGCATCAGCTCCTGCCGCTGCTGTTTGTTCCCAAGGTGTGTGCCCAGCCCAGTGGAGCCTGCAGAGCAGTTTTGTGTGCTGATGGACAGAAATGAGTGCAAGGGCTGGACTGATCACAGAAGTAGCATTGCTGTCCCAATAGGAGCATGGTACGTCCCCATTCTTCGTACCTGGTGGGATGCTGCTGCTGGAACAGCAGGTGAGAAAAACTAGAGGGAAGTATCAGACTCGTGTTGAAAAATAAGGGAGGAGGAGACAGCCGTTGGTTTGCCATAGGTTTCACACTGAGAAGTCTCAAATAGAATGTATTTTTCAGTATGTTAGGACTTTTAAGAGCATTTAGTTATTTATACAGAAGAGCCAAGAGTGGTTCTCAAAGAAGAATAAACATTAAATTACCATAATTCTTCCTCCTTTCTTTACAACAGAATGTGTAAAGGAGCTCTAAGAGCCCAGGAGAAAACACCAAGAAAAATTTTTAGCTCAAATGAGAGCAAGGTTTTTTTTTTTTTCTCAAGCAAAGTTTTCAAAGAAAATGCTATTTAATATTTAGGCCTTGAAAAGCAAACACATTCCTTTGTCACAGTCAGTTCAGCACACCAATAGCAGTCAGCTTTGGCTGTGAAAATGTCCACTCTGGGCTACATTAGGGTTTTTGTTTTGGGGTACAGTGTTGTAGGGCCAAAGTTTAACTGGACTTTTGTGTAAGGAGTGGCTCTAATGAAGGAATTTATCTTCAGCCCTAGAGCTGTTTTTTATTTCACACAGTCAGTATTCCAACATTTCTCTCAGTCTTTGTCTCCGCTTCTGTTACTGCTCCAGTGAAAGGGACTCTGCAGACCCTGGGCACTTGTGCCTGTCAGTGCCATCCTTGTTCCTGTGTCCATATGATCCATAGAAAGGCTTCCCTGGCTGTGAAAGGCAGCAGGCTGCTTGTATTGATTGCTAGGAGGGAGCAAGGGATGGAGATGATTGGTGGAGAGTTCAGAGAGTTATTATTATTGTCAGAGAGTTCCCTCGTGAGCCCGTTGGCTTTGAAGCCAGTGGTGGAGGAGCACAGTCCACATTAACTTGTGCACCTGGTGCTGCTCAAGAGGACACAGACAGACAGATGAGCCTACTTTGAAAGGTAGCCAAGACCATCTCTTCTCTTTTTTTGAGTAATCCCTTGATGTGCTGGAGAAAAGGAGACAAGGGAATATAATGTGTTTTAATTCAGTGAGTGTTGTGCAGGAAGAACAGACTATGACCTGATTTGACTTAAATACTCACAAATATTCACCATTTCCCTGATAGGCATTAGTCCAACCACTACACAGTATGTTGAGTTGAGGGTGGGAGAATGTATAGTATGAATGCAGATGAAATAAGAGCATATTCTATCATTATTTTTGTTTCTACTGCTCCTAGCACAATGAGTGTCGGAGTTGTCCTCATTAGTAGCATTGCAATAGGAAAAAGAAAATTATTAAAAGAATTTTAAAGTAGAAGGAATAAAGAAACAACAAACTTGCAGATTGTTAAATTACTCTTTGTTTTCATTATATTTTTAAATGCACGATAAGCTGAAGGTATTTGAGTCTTTTAATCATAAAGCATTGTCAAGACAACTGGGTCAATGTGTATCTTTGATGACTACCTTTAATTGGGGAGGGAGGGCAAATCAAGAAACTCTCTCCTTCAGGAGTACAGACAATAGTACTAGCAGAATAGTTAAAATATTTTAAATTGATTTTTTTCCTCTGTTAAAGAGACATTAGACAGGCTTCTTCAGCACTGTGCAGGCTTGAAGAGAATGAGAATAACAGGAACTCATTTAAATTCTGAGTGCATCCCTGTCTGTGTAACCAGCTTGTTGTTGTACTCTGCAGAATTGTTCGATGTGGATTAATATTGTTGACTAAATTTACGGAGCGCAGGGAGGGGAAGATTGAACTTTGCTGGGGTCTGGATTTTCTCTTGTTTCTCAAAAGGAGGGCAATAGATGCAGATTATTTGTGCATAGAAGGAAAAATTAAAAAAAAAAAAAACAAAACCACTGACTATTTGCTAAGGGGAGAGAGAGGGCACAATTTACTTTAAGTGATATCTCCACATTTAGCTACTGGAGGAGCAAGTGCTTGGGAAAAACCACATGGTGCTCAAAGCTCTCTCCTCCTATTAAAATAAAATAAATCTGTCCACGCTCAGCAGTCAAGATGGAACATTAATTAATGCAATGCTGAAATCACTAGGAACAAAAATGAAATTAATCCCTTAAATATGCTATTTTTATTCCAAGACTTCAGCTTCTCTTCCCAACCTGGATGTATGTGTTTCTCTGCGAAAGTGGAGCAAATGTGTAAATGTTGACAGCATGAAGAGCTCCCCGTAATGCTCCGTCTCTGCAGGGGACAGGAGAGCACTGAGCCTCCCTTGCTATCCAAATGAGCCTTCAGGAAGAGCTGTTTCACCCATGCTGGTGATAGAGCACTTGCCCAACACAGCAGCTACAGCTGGGTTTTGTGAATGGGTTGGGAAACTGCTCCAAGCTTGGCAAGTCAGATGTGGTGAGGCAGGGAAAGAGATGGACCCAGCTGATTCTAAAATAAATAGACTAAAAAGTGTGGGTGGAACTTCAGGAACACTATCTGCTAATTATTTTAATTTCTTATTGCTCACTGGAGCCAGATCAATTAAGAGGAGAAGGTGATAGTAATTACTGTCTGCGATGTAGACTGTCTAATTCCTTCTGGGTTGCAGGGAAGGGGGGGATAGTCAGAGAAACCCAAGACACCCCGAAGGAAAAGGCTTTGTGCAGTGTCTAATTAGTCAGTGGAACTCACTGGCACACAACATCATTGGGAAGGTTCCAAAACCTGTTTGGCCAGAGCGGTTGTGACAAGGAAGATCAGCAAACACAAGCAGGTGAACTGCTGGAGCCTGTTTTCCTGCTGGGACATCCCTTGGAGCTGCCTTCTCCGGAGCCTGTGCTGTGGCAGCAGTGCTGTCCATGGCTGGGCATGCCTGGGCACTCTGTCCCAGGGGGATGCCTGGGAATTTGGCAGGAGCTGAGCTCGCCCTGCAGCTCTCCTTGGTGGAGGTACTTACACAGCAGCTTTTTCTGGAGCTTGTTGATAAAAGTTGTAGAGATCTCTGCTGAAGGGGGCTCAGAGTTTCTGGAGGGGTGTGTGAGGGGAGCGCAGAGACACTGAGATTCTTTAATGTTGGTTCTTTGAGAAATGAGGCTAAAGCACCAAATAGCCATAAATCCAGGGAAAGGCATAATCTCCTGGGCTGGTAAATCTACAGATTTTGTTAAGTGGTCATGAGGACAGTTGCTGGATTATTCCATGACTGCCAACAACAGACTCTTTTGAACATTACTCCAAATTGGATGTTTAGAAAGACTGTCACAGACATGATTGGCAGGGAGTTGACTGCAGAGCTGTGCTCCTGTATGACAATTTACGTCACTCCTTATTATTCCTTGTAATTCCTTGCAAATCAATATCTTTGTAAATCAAAAAGAGGAAGAAGACATGAGCCAGTAATGTTTGGACAGGCCATAAACCAGTGCCCTAATGGACTCTCTCCACCAGGAAAGCCTTTCATAAAATAAAAATCCTCAAATGCAATTTTTAGCCCTCAACTTATTTTATTTACTTTTGGAGTGCAAGGTTCTTCCCATCTTTTTATTCCTGCAGCTGCAATATTACTTTTGTGTCTGTGAACTCCAGCTCACATGTTTTGTGCTCTGCTGGTAGGAGTGAGAAGTAATTTGTTTTGAAAAGCAAAGCAATGTAAATGTGTCACCTCTAGCTTGTCTCAGAGCTGATCTGTACTGTGGCAACCATGAGACCTTGAGAATTGCTTTGGGTTTTGGTGCTCCCCATGTCAAATTTGATTCTTTTTTCATTCTCTCCTCAGCTTAGTTGTTCCCACAGTTTTTCTCCTCCTCCATGGAGCTCAGGCTGTGTTAGCTCTGCAGCCATCTCTGGTTGCTGCAGATGTGGTTTTGTTACAGATGGGTCTGGCAAAACTGTGGGGCCAAGCAATGTTTCTTTAGCACCATTACTGTAAGTACATTTCAACACCCTAAGTACTTGTTCATGGACCAGGGATCTGTGAATTTGAGGCAAATCTCTGTAGATCAGTGGCCAGGGCTGTCCCTGTTTTGTTTTGTGGGTGACTGCAGTTGTTCCTCGATGACTGTGGCAGTACCTTTTGCAAGGCTTGCTATTCAGCAGCGTTTTTTCCTGCACCTTTCTCCTTCTATTTCACAGCTGCTTCCAACAAAAAAACTTCCTCTGTTATCTGTCTTGCCAAAATGAAATCCTGTCCTGTTGCCATTTTCATGTGTGGTGCCATGGAGGAAAGACAGACTTTCAGCTCCTGCACTGTCTTGGAAGGAGAGAAGACCAGGCTAATGGTCATTTAATGAGTTCTTCCCAGCAGATGCTAATGTGCCCAGAAATAACGTGGCACAAACACAGCTTTAATGAATGAAGAATGTGGAACAGGCTTTATTATAATTTTCAATTTGCTTTTGAGTTGAGCAAGCTGCATGAATACCCAAAGACATTTCTCTCTATTTGTCAACAGATGAATGCCCTCCGAATTGTTAAGGGCAACATTTTGTGAGCAGAGAGATGTTAGCCCCAGGCGTCTTGGCTAAATTGCAATTTGGGTAATTCAGTTTCACCTGCCTGAATTCCCCCTGCAGTTTCTCTTGGATGTGGAGCTCTTGCCTGCTCCTGCCCTGCACTGCTGTGCGCTCATACCATCCGCTATTAAACAGCTGCTGCCCATAAGTAGCTGAAACATTTTGGGATCCTCTGGGATGAATAGCTCTGTATAAATATAAAATGATACCATTACCATGTTTGAAGTAAGATTTAATATAAACAAACGATTGTTTCAGGAGATGGTGCTCAGCTGAGTTACAGCAGCTCGGGGCTCTGGGGAAGCAGTGGAGTACCAGCAGTCCTCCCCTCATAGCACTCATGTATGAGGTTTTTCAGAAAAGGGAGTAAGGAGAGAAAGCTTTTTCCTCTTTCCAGCTGAAGAAGGGAATTATGCCTCTGAGGCAGTGGAAGGGAGTGAGCCAGCTGCTGCTTCCCAAAGCAGAGCACACAGACTTGGACAAAACCATCTCTTCCCCACTGCCAGAAGGGGTGTTGGTAAAGGGATGTATTTTCTGTGCCTTTGGGGAGAGGTTCATTACCACCTTCTCAGTGTTCAAGGGGATAGAAGGATATGGCCATGACAGAGCATAGCTGGTTAACAGTCTCTATACCAAATTAAAAAGTGCATTTTTCAGGCTGTGCTGTAAGTCCTGGGAAGGAATCATTTCCATGGATGCTCTCACAGGTCAGTTTTTATAGCTGCTGTTGAGTTCTCACCCAGCACAGTGGCAGTAATGACCCTGTGGTTACCTTCCAGACACCAGCTTCTCTGGTTTCTTGAAACATGTCTTCCCACGAAAGTTCAAAATGTCCCTCACTTTACACTAATGAGAGGAAATTGTGTTGTAATCTCTGTACAAGGATTTGCTTAATGCATACAGCCAGTCAGGCTGGACAGCACCCGAGCTTTGCAAACTAAACATTCTTTTCAATAAACATCCTTTTTGCTCACAGCAAAAAAACTTGGTTTAATACAGCAGGTGCCATTCAAAATGTGCCATTTAGTGACAGAATCATTAATATTTTTAATGGTTTTTTTGATAATTCCACAGTCCAAGCATTAGTGGGGATGCAAATTCCACCACTTATGGCGAAGTTATTAAGGCACTGAGCTGCATGTCAAATAAATAGGTCATTTCTAGGTGTTACAGGGAAAAGAGAAAATGCTGCTGTAGAGCCAGGTCAGTGGAGGTGGAGGAAGCTGTTATGGAGTGGCACAGCCACAAATGCCCTCTGCCCCAGGGATGGGAACTGCTGGAGTCAAACCTCCTGCACCTTCTGTCTGTAGAACAGATGCAGTGTGGTCCTGGAGCTCCTGGCTGGAACTGTGGACTCATTACCCAGGGGACTGGAGAGGCTCCCTTGCAAACGTGTAGCCTGTGCAGCCTCACTGAAATATTTTTATTGAATAAATGCAGTATTTAAAAGTTTACTCTCTGTGTTTCTGATGGAAACCTCTTCTTCAAGCAGCTCCTTTTTTGTTGCTTACAGGAACTCCAGGAGGATCCTAGATTTACCATCTCATTATCGCCTTCGTGGGGGTGCTTCTTTTCTATTAGTGTTTTCATGTTGCCTGGCTGAAAAATGAGAAATAAGTACACAGGGACCTCTGAACAAAAGAAACCATGAGATAGATCCTCAGCTCAAGTCTAGTGTTGAGCTGTGATTGTAGTCAGGGGAGCTGTGTTGTGTGACATCACCAGCGATGCAGGGCAGGACTCTGGGTGGCTGCTGTGGCTTGTCATTGACTCTGAAAAGCTGCTGTGTCTGAATGTCTGAATGGAGCATTAAGTGCTCTGCAAGGTGCGTGCTGCTTCCTGATGTGTCATCTTCTGAATTGCTGAGCAACCTCTCTCATAATACTGTGTTATTAACAGAGGTTCAGAGCAAAACGCTGCAGGTTCAGTGGCATAAAGCAGCTTTCTTAGGAAGCTCCTGCACCCAGTCCATGCCTTGTTTTTCAGAGGATAGTGCTGCAATCCCTTAGTGTTGGTCTCCCAATGAGGTGATGCAGTCAGAACCCTGTTCTCCCCCATGCAGTGTGTATTTGGTGCAGACAGAGATGTTCCTTCTCTGGGTGACTCACCAGCTTCCAGGTGAGCCTGTCTTTCCCATTACAGAGAAGCACAGATGTGGCTACAGTGGATGGAAGTGCTCCCAGAGGGCATTACAATATTTCCATCCGTGGCCTCTTGCCTTGTCTTAATCGCCAGCATGACTTCTGCTGGTGCTGATGCTTTTAAGAATCCTGAATGCTTTATGTACTGGGGTTTTATGTGATTTGTCACTGGGAGGTCACAGTCTTTTTCATCTAATTATTTTCTACTGATAATTACTACTATTATTTTATGCTTACTGTTTTATGATGCCACATAGGGACAGAGTCCTACTGTGCTAAGCACAATGCAAGCCATAATAAGGAAATGGTTCCCACATAAAAAAAATTTGCTAATGTAGTATGAGCTATGATCCATCATTGGAATAGGCAGGAGGAGGAGGAGAGCTTATGGTGATAATTAAATAAGATGGGCAGGATGCAGCCTCCAACTCCCAGTTCTGAAACAAGGGCATGCGTTTACACCCACAATTATCACGACTGGGCAGCAGCAAGCACTGAAACACCTTTTTACCATTTCAGCCAAACTGGGACTGTAGTTGTCGGTTTGATGACTCAAGAAAGTAAAAAGCTGTGTTTTGAAAAATGAAAGAGAAAGATTGTTTAGGGTTCAGCTTTAAGAATGGGTTTTTTGAACAGTCAGTAGTTAAATAAATAAGAGGGAGTGTCTCAGATTTATCTGCAGAGAAAAGCTCAAAGTCATCTTCTACATGGTATATTGCTCATACAGAAAGATGGAACTTGGTAAATGCAAAATAAAGAATCCTTATTAGCCTGTTTGTCATGGATTTCCATAAAATGTAAGTCTGCCTGCAGTTCACCACCCTACCCAAGCAACACATTTAATTTCTGCGTCAGGAAGTACGATTTATTTATAAAGCAGGAACAGGTTGGTAGGGCGTTCCCTAATTTGGCTTTGGAAGGGGTGATGGTAAATTTACCAAGTGTCTCGAATTGAATCAACATTTTATAGGAGTTACAACTCTCATTTTTATAGTGAATAAAGAGCTAGGAGAATGAGGGGGGAAAGACCAAGTAATTAGCTGTTGAAATCACCAGCAATGTTTTGCAGACTGAAGGCAGCGCAGTGATTTACGAAAGCGTACAGCTGTAAATATTTTGATGTATATACATTTGTGTTTATATAGCTATAGATAGGTTCCTGATTCAAGTAACGCTGTCTTCTCCTCTTTGCATCACTTCAAAGCACCACAGAGTGCATCCAGGATCTGTCCTCTCACAGGGTGGGTCCCGTCATTTGCTGCATGTGGGGCTGTGGTTCTCCACTGTTGCTGTTCCATCAGCAGTCCCTCTCCAGCCCCCCCAGTTTTATTCTCCTCCTGTGTAGTGGAGCTGCTCCTCTGCCCTCTGATGCACCCCGTGCTTCAGGAGGTACCAGGCATGTGACAGTCACCAGGTCTTTCATCTTTGGTTTGACAGGAATGAAATGGAGGGAGAAATAGAGGAGCTTTTCAAACAGAGAGAGCAGCCGCTGACTCATTGTCTTCTTGGGGCGTGAGCGGGGCCTTCCTGAGGATTCCTGTGGACTTCAGGAGATCCAGCACAGCTTTAATGTGGCTGTTTGATTACAGTTCCCAAGGCAAGCCTTTCAACTCCACTTTCTGGCAAACAGAACTTTTCTTGGCCTTTCACTGCAGTGTTCTTTCAGCAGTGCCTTTGCGTTGCCTGATGTCAGAGCAGGCTGCTTTAAAGAGCCAGAAACCTCATCCTCAAGTTAAAAGGGAATTTCAGATGATTTTACTGGTGCTAAAATTTGGCAGAGTTCCATGGGCCAGGTTAACAAAAGGAATCGATCTGTGCAGTCAATAGGTCGTCTGCCCACTTCTCCCTGCTCAACGACAGATCCCTCACAGACAGTGAGGCAGCCTGACATCCTGCTCCCCAGCCACTGTGCTGGAGAATATAAACCAGGTGCATTGGGACACAAATACTGCACTGATCTCAGCAGGATGCCAAAGGTCCTCAGAGCTTTTTGATCTTCTACCACCTTTAAACAAAGAGATCCCCGTTTTTTTTTGCCTCTGGACAGGGCTTTCTGTCGACCTTCCACTTGCTGCTAGCAGGGCTGCTGTTCCTCTTGAAGGATTCAGCCTACTTTCCCTGTTGTGGCTGGAGGAATTCCTCACGGAACCTCTTTCCCAAGCCTTTTTTGCATTGGATTGTCCCCTTTAGCTCTGAGCTCTGGTGTTTCATCACTTGACCCGGTGGCATGGGGGGGGTGAGCAGTTTAGGTGAGGAACGTGTTGCTGAATATCATGTATAGCTGAAAGATGCTCAAATGGATGTTTGCCTCCTGACTGCTTCAGGTTTTGTATTAACATCTCCAGAGATAAAGAAATATTCATAAATTGATATTGGGAAATTGTGTGAAACAGGAAATTTTGGAAGGAACCTATGAGGCGGTGGATGGAAAACCTTCCCATTTGATTCTGGTCAACAAAAATAGCCTTTTTTCTGTGAGCCTCTTCTTCATTGAAAAGAAGAGCACTGGAAACATGTATTCCCATTTGTCACAGCTAAACAGCTTGCTCTGATGGTTAAATGTAAGAAACAGGTATGTCATGTACAATAATAATCTGCATAATTAATTATGATACTTATGGCTGTGAGCATCATTTCAAGAGGAATAGATGTAAGCAGCATTTAACAGTTTGAGAAAGGAGTCAGGATAAATGATTTATCCAGGGGTTTGTGTGGAGGAGGGCCTTTGCTCTGGAGGAGTGAGTGAGTGGCATCCAGAGATCCAACCTTGCCCTTGGTGTACCTGGAAGGAGAAGGGAGACACAGGTCAGGGCTGTTTGCCCATCTTACCTGGTTTATTAATTTGTCAGCTCAAAGAATCACTCTGGTATGGCACTTGTCCAAGTTACAAGCTAATATGTGGAATTACTTTGAAACCAGTGGGAATACTGCAGTTAGATTAAGGAGGAGAAGCAATTTTCCAGTTGTAGGATTAAATATAGCAGCAGAGCAGCATTTTCATATTATTTTATTTATTGATGGCTTTTTTAAAAGCCCACTCTAAAGTTTAACGGTCATTTTAGTGCTATTAGGTCATCAAGTAGTTAATGGTTTCAAGAATTTTAAAAACTGTTCAAAGGTTTTTAGACTGGATATTGCAGAATACCAGTTAACACGTTGCCTTGCTTTAAAAATGTAGCATTTCCAATGCATGTTTGACATGCTTGGGGCTACTCCAAGTCTTGATACTCAGAAGGAACCAACTGCAATATTAAGCTTTAATATTTTATTATGAAATTCAAGCTGTTTACAAGGTGTGCAGGGAAGAGTGGATTATATTTTGTCACGGTGCACGTTTTTACCCAGAGCTGGGTACCTGACTGTGATGGGACAGGTTTAGCTCCTCCCCAACAAAAGGAATAAAATGCAACTGCCAAAAAATCAAAGAATAGATTGCCTGTGTTGAGTAAATTGGATTGAAAAATATATCTGGGAGAACCATCAGATTTTCAGTTCTGACCTAGCAAAATGTTTCTCTCTGGCCTGTTCCTGTTGTCCCCCATACTGGAAATGTGCAGGAATTAGGCCATCGAGGATGAGATTTGTCCACGGCTCCTGCATGAAGAGCACTACATGTACTGTGCAAGCTGGATCCAGAAATGTCAATTCAGTTTATCAAATGCATGTTTTTAAGTCATTTCTGTATGCTTTTTTCAGCCTACCCTAGAACCTTCCATTAATTTCTCCCCTAGCAAATAAATCCTTTTAATATTTATCTGTATACACTAATTATGAATAGCTCTCCTTTTAACCATACTATTTCAGATAATTTGGGTTTCCTGTAATAGTTTCTTAGATAATTATTTAGTTGGATGTTAACATCTTCATAAAACAGAAGAATGATGGCTTGATTTTTTTTTCTTTCCTCTTCTGTAACGGGTGGCCATTCAAAATGGAACAGCTGTAGTGACTGAGAACTGTTATTATCCAGGGTGTGAATTACAGCAAAAGGACTGTAAAATGCGATGGAGTTTCAGACTTTGATAATAAAGATTCATCTCAGATCACCCGAGATTATAAAGGTGTTAAATGACTTGCTTTCTGTGCCTTTCTAATATTTCAGATTTCATAGTAGCATCACTGTCAAGATCTATTTGACATTCTGTAACACTTTCTCAAACAACAGCCTGTCTCTTCTCCTGACAGGGAGCATGCTTTGAATGAAAGTTCATTAGTCTATTGAAACATCTCAGTTAATTGCTAAGCCAGTACCCAGAATTGTCAAGTTCATATTTCCATCTGTGCCACAAGCATAGCAATAAAGAATTTTTTTGGACAGGTTAATTTGCCTAAAATACCGTGTAGTCAATCAGAGGAACAAAGTTGTTGATGGGAGCATCTGTCAAACTGGAGCTTTCATCAGAGCTGTCCCTCTCTGCGAGACGAACATCTCTGGCTTCCACGAGTTGGCAGAAATACAGCAAACAATAACAGCAGCTGCACTAGAATAATGTTATTCCACTGCTAAACACCAAACAGCTGGGTGTTGCATTGGTAAGAATGCTTTATAGTTTAGCTTCTTATGAAAATAAAATCCAGTCATTCAAATATAGCATTGTTTTAATATTTAATTTAGATTGTTTATATTATTTGCATTTTGTTAATTTTACATTTCATATAATTTGCTTGAAAATAGCACTTTCTTGGAAATTGTGTATGTACATGTGCGTGCATAAAGATTCCTAATACGTGGTGTTTTTCTTTAAAAAACAAAACAAAAGCAAATTAAATGTCTGCATAAAAAGCAAATTAAATGTCTAAACTGAAATTATTTAAATGAGCTGCGAACTTGCACTGAGATTTCCAAGGCATGCACTACATGGCCCACAGTGTGCCATTAATTTTCTGACAATCTGAAAGATCATTTAACAATTAAGTTCTGATCTTCTACTGATTTCCCTCATCATTGGTGATGCACACAGTGACTACGTCCAGTACTTGCTGCATGAAACACATCAATGTTAATGGAGAGAAAAATACAATAACTCATTTTACCACAAATAACATTTTCATGCTCTAGGAGATGAGCTTGAAACGCGAGTAATTCCAGCTAAATCAGTGGATTTAGCCGAGATTTACTGTAGTGTGAAAGAGGGTAAAATTTGACCAGCATCATCCAGAGCTGCAGAGCATTAAAGGCTGAGATGTGATGAGCATTACAGTGTGCAAAATAAGGTTTCATCTGGACCTTTTCACTGGTTCTGAGAAGAATAGATGTTTCTTGAAACATTTCCTTGAAAGTGTCTTTCTTTGTTGTTGATGACTGTAAATTTGAGGTTCACCCCAAAACAGGACCTTAAAAAAAGGAAAAAAAAATCGCAATGGGAGAGAGTTTCTTGACTATTTTGTAGTTTTTATCTTTGTGATACAGTGTGAGGCTAGACCTTGAAAATTAAGAGTATTTAACCCTCCAAGAGAGATGTTGCAGGCTGTTGATTTGCAGAGCACTTTTAATATCCTCCTCTAGAGGATGGTGGAAGTGTAACCAGCATTAATACTATTTCGGTCTTTCCTTGAGAAGGCGTCATTCCTCCTCCTGAATAGATTTGCTTTTCCATCATGGCTGGATTCCCTGGCAAGTTCTCCAGTGAAGTCAAACATATGTGTGTTAGAGAGAGTCTGCTGAGGGGGGAGTGTTCCAGAGCTCTGCCGTGGGATACGGAGTCCCTCGCCACTGCCTCGTCCTGATGTTCACAGTGGGTGGAAGGGAAGAGAGGACCAGGTGGGCAGAGATAAATTTGTGCAACGTCTGATTCCATCCCCCATCCACACTGTCCTGCTTCTCTCCAGGCCCCTTAGATGAGAAGGGAGAGCAGTTGGCAGGGGGAAGACTTGGGAATTAGAAAATCCATCAGTTCTGGAGGAACATAAGCCTATCAGCTACTTTATATTCTGTCAGGCTGTGGGGGAGAACTTAGCTTGTCTTATTAATGTCATATCAACATGTCTTATTAATAATGATAGAATCACTCAATACTATTGAAAAAGAATATAATAAGACCAGCTATGATAAGAGGTCAGGGCACAGAGCAATTCTTTTCTATCTCCTTTTTTGAGAGTTTGTGCTCTTAGCAAAGTCAACAGAGGTTTGCAAAAAGCCTCTGCTATTTTCACTATCCTGAAATGGTGACTTTTGCTCTTTGAATTTACCTGAGCATCCAAATCCACCAATGTTTTCAGGCTGGTAGCCAGTGCAATGACTGAAAGTTTATCTGTTTGCCCCAATTACTATATCTTCTCATCAGAATCAGTCTTGTCCTGAGAACCATTTCCTTATTGAAAATCTTGCCAATAAACCCATGGTTTCATTTACTAGCAGATGGTGAAGTTGGTTTTTTGGTTAGTTTTGTGGGTTTTTTCTCAAATTCACAGCTTAAATGTAGAGCTTTGTAGGTGTTCTGGGTTTGTACAGAGCCTTGCAGATGTGACTGCAGTGAATCCAGACTGGAGTATGGGGCTTAAAATCCTGGATGTTATTAGGTATCCGGGCACATCCCAGCTAAAAAGTCAGTAATGTTTATTCAGAATGTTGCCAGAGAAGACCTCATCCCAACAGCTTTCTACTTATTTTAGCGCCCATCTTCTGAGTTGGCAAAATCAACTGAGTTGGAAGTGGTTACTTTCAATTTACTGCATGAAAGAGGGTGGCTCCAGGTCATACATTTTTTTTTTTTATCTTGTCCAGCTTATTTGAACTTTTTGTTTTAAATGAAGGATGAATTTGAGGCAGTTGTGGAATTTTCTATGTGTCTTGTGTAAATTGAGTTGAGTTATGATTACCCATTTTATTTAAAAGTAGAATAATTGACCAGCTGTTAATGGCAAACTTCTGAAGAGAGGTCTTGATCCTGTGTTAACTTTACATTCCTGGAGGACAGTTTGTCATGAAACCAACATGATGTGTTGCTAATGATCACTTCATCCAGTCCATTGGCTCCCTGGGAGCCATTAAGCTGCAGGACCATCTGCTCCTATTAGTCCATTCCTGCCACTCCTGTGGTCTGACCTGCAGGTGAGGTGCAGGGAGTTTGACCAGCACCTGCAGAGCAAGTGTTGAAAGCTGGAGGTTTGGGCAGGTGTTTGCCCTGGTAGACTCTCATCCACAATGATTGAAGCAATGCTGAAGATCATCAAATCAGACCGGTTCTGAATTCAAGAGGGATCCAGAAACAAACAGTTATGGAGGCCTAGTGGCGTTGGGAAGTCTATGATCAGAGAGAGGAGCTAGAGGAAGTTAAAGAGAAAACAATTTCCCAGAAAATGGGAGTAATGGCAGATGAGTAGAAATTGCTGGAGTCCTCTCTTTGAACCAGCAGTGCTGGATTTAATTAGCTCCTCTCAGCAGATGAATGCATGTGATGCCAGGACTGGCACGGCCCTGGGTAGTCACAGACAGGCACAGGTTAACACAGTCCAAGGCCCTGAGGGGCTGGGAGGTCACCAAGTGACTTGTACAGATCACAGGCTGCAGGATTTTACCCCATGACTCCGTTGCTCCTGAAACTTCTGTGCAGTTAAAATTCTCTTTGCAGACAGGCAGCTCATCATGATTTCAAAGCGATGGGATAGGGAACGTGTTCCTCCTTGTGACCCTTTGTTCCATCTCCTAAGTGCCTTTGCTGCAAAGACAGTTGCACCCTACAGCTTATTTTCTGCCTTCAGTCGTGGCCATTAATTCTGGCTGTTTCTTTGCTGGGCGGAGTTCCTTTGTATCTCTATTTTTGCCTTTTGTAGGCACAGAAGCCTTGAACCGTGCTTGTTTGAAGTTCAGAAACCTCACAAACACGTGCCATGCCAGAACACTTGCCTGCTGCTGTTCTGCATATCAGTTGATCTAACAAAACACATTACCTCTTCTGTAAACTGTGATAAACCAACCTAGAAACCATCAGGGCTATGTCAACATCCACAGTGTTGAATTATTATGTTGCATCTTGTATTTGCACTAACATTTTAGGTGTGCATGTGTTTTTTCTTCACTTCTGTCAGTGAGCTCAGGCACTTTGTGGCACTGTAAGTTATGTCATAGAAGAATGACAGTTTTATTTGCTTTTATTGTCCACTGTGGAAGCATTGCAGGTTTGATTCTAAATTAATCTTTATTGTGTTTTTAAATTTCTTCTTATTCCTTGACATAACCCGCTATCTTTCAGACGTAGCTTTGCTGGCTACAATCAATTTATTATTCATAAATTCCCCTGTTTTGACAGCAGTAGTCTGGATTCAATTATGCCAAAAGGCCCAGTCATACCAGGCTGCAGTACTGAAAATGAATTGTTCAATGACGAGATCTGTCTTAGCCAGCGTTAAGTGTTGCTTTGACAATTATATAGATATACATATGCAGCCAAAAAAAAAAAAAAAAAAAAAACCTTTGGGGACATTTTTTGTTATCCCCCCCGTGGAAAGCAGAAGGGAAGAGTGGAGGAAGATAAATTGACAGATTATTAGCTGAGGCATCTTGTAAAGCCAGCCAGGGCCCGCTGCTCCAGCTCCGCTGCCTGCGCCGCTGGAGGCTGGACCGCAGTGGAAGACTGAGGACTGCAGCAGTACATGGAGCAGCAGATAAAATTAACACCATCATTTAGTTTTATTTGTTAGAGTTTTAAGTGAGCTGGAAGATAAAAATGTTTAAAATAACCCCTCGGAGAGAGGCTGTGCTGGAGAATCCCAGAATCTTCATATTTCCAAGTGACAGAACTGTACCTCTGCTGGTGTATTTGTGGAGGAAGAGAAGGGAGGAGCACTCCAGGTTATCTTTCAGGCTGACAGGTGAGAGGATTGACTGTAGGAGTTTTGAAGGCTGCACGGGGTGTCTGTCAGTAGACTGCAAGTTTTGCTGGCAGCATCAGATTTACACACTGGCATGGGCACGCACGTATCCTGCACACCCAGACAGTGACTAAAGGCCGCTCCCTTCCCCAGATTACATTTCCCTTCCAGGGTAAAAACACTTTCCTGCTGAAATAAGACCCTGCAGACACTGTGGTTTTAAAAAAAATAAAACCCACCCAACAAAAAAGCACCTTTTTTTGCCCTGAGATCTTCGTTGTGTCTTTTTGGGAGAATTAATTTTTGTGGTTAGAGCTTTCCCTGACCCTGTAGGATTAAAACAGGTACAGGAGGAGGACAGATGTCTCCATGCTCATTTGTCATGTGCTCAGGCTTTTTTCTGGAGCAAGAGTAGAGCTTTTTGGCATGTGCTGCCTTTTTTCCATGTGGAAATACTCAGGTTCAGATGCAGAACTCAGCTCCATGGTGCTCACAAGGGATGGAGGGATTCTCCAGAATGTGAGTCCCCCTTCCCAACAGTGAAGCAGAGTTGGAGGAGTTTTAGAAGAACCTTTGTGCAGATGTTGGGATCTGTTGTGGGAGAAGCTGGCTTGGAAATGCAGTTGTTTCTGAGTGCCTAAAAATGGGCCAGAAATTAAACTCAGGCGAGCTGAACTCTCTTGAAGGTCACATCCTAAGTGTTGAAGGCAGTCTGGCTCCATTGATAACAAACCAAAAAAAGAAGGGGAAAAAAAAGAAACCAGCAAGAATTAATATTGGTGTCCAAAAAATGAAGTGCATGCTGTACATATCCAGGTAAAATTACTACATGTGAGATTTGGAAACCCTTCATGGAGTTATCAAAAGCAATGGACTAAATATGCCAGATAAACAATGATTTATTGTCTGCCTACCTGACCCCTAACGGATGTAATCAATATGTTTATGATGCAGACTGCAAAGTGTCTGAATTGTGTAGAGCACATCCTGTGACATCCTCCTCTAGCAAAAGCAAAGGCAGTTACTCAAAAGGCTATTGATAATAACCAGAGGCTATATCAACTCACACGGTAATTTACCATCTTCTGTCTCATTGAATTAATTGATTTCCTTTATTGGCTATATAAATAATTTCCTGTGTTTTGCTATTTTTCTCTCTGTCTCAAGTGAATACTTTGTGCTTTACCAGCTCTCTGTGGTAAAAGAATTTGGTAATTGAAGTGTTTGAGTCCTGAAGGGCAAGGAATGGGATGTTGTTTTGTATTCTATGATAAATGTAGTAATAAACAATAATCCTAATTGTGTCTTGCACGTGCAGTAGCTGCTGAGGTGGGTGAGGAAACCCAAGGGCTCTGTTTTCCAGCTTCCCTGTGCTGCAGAGTACCAAGGGGTGCTGTGCCACCCATTCGATGGAGCAGTGCCCATCCATAGGATTTTTCTCTAGAGGGAGGTCAGTGTGATTTTGCCAGGTCAAGAAGTGGTGGATCACGTGCATTAAGTTATATCTGCTAATTAATGCAGATAAATATATCCTTCCATCCCTACACCTCCACCCCCAAAGCTCCTGTAATGCCACCCTGCCAGGCTTTTTTTTTTTTTTTAATAGATTTCATTTGAGGAAATAATGTTTTCAAAACACATATTTTAAATTGTGTTCAAAACCACCCAAACCTGGTTTGTGGGTCTTTTCATCTTCAAAGCAATTTGTAGCACTAGCTGATAAATATTATGTTACAGTTAATATATCAAAGCATAATGTAGTCTGTGACAGAATTGGTAGGTCATCCATCTGTGTCACATGAAAGGAATGTTTTTCTGGTTTGGTCTGCTAGTTACCTCTTTACCAAACTAAGGGAAATAACTTTGTAGTGAATCTTCAAAGACATGTTAGATTGCTTTCTCCTTTTCTTCTCTTCATAGGGATTTGGAATAGTTTTAAAGCATCAAAATCCTGATGTGTTGGAAAAGGGTTTCACATGCTGACCATAATGTTTGTGCTGTTTCAGCTGTTGGGTCAGCTGTCTCACCAAAGCTGATGTGAGTCTCTTGGGGAACAAATGCCTTTCTGGAAGAAGGGGGTGATATTTTATTGGATTATCCAGATTAGATGCAGGTGCTGTCTGAAGGGGCCTCTGTTTTTCAAGTTCGCATAACTTCAGCTCTGTCCCTTCAGACATTTGCTGAACATTGTTAGAAGAATGTTTACTTATATGTGAAAATGGAGCAATGGCAAGGTCACAGAGTAAACAGCTCATCTGAAAGAGCAGCATTTCTCATTCCTGGTTTTGCAGCCCCATTAGATTTGTGGCTCTAATCAGTCACATGAGAAAGCTCTGAAGGCACCTGGTGATTGCAGGCACCTTTTCAAAGGTGGTCTCTAAAAAAATATACACAGCAATTAGCAATAAATTGACTTGCTTCCTGAAACATATTAATTCTCTCTGAATTACTTAAAGTGACTCCTTTTTAGTTTATGAACCTAAAGATTTATTGGTGATCTCGTGCTCTGTGTCCTCAAACTCTGGATTAAGGATGAAATTAAAGACATAAAGCCTGTGGTGAAATGGGAACAGCTTTCAGCCAGGGCTGTGAACAGTTTGTACAAATGGAGGCAATATAGTGCCCACACCCACTCTGTCAGCCTGGAGGAGTTCACTGTGGCCCAAACTCTTATCTCTGTTTACACCTGTAATCTGATATTCTTGAAATGTGATAAGGAGTTCTGAAAGAAAACCACTGCTTCCATCTTTAATTACCATCCTAAAAAAAGCCTCCAAATTTCAGCTACAATAGTCTTGCTGAACCATCCTACTGTTCAGGATACTTTAAAATAAAATCCTTAATCCATTTTGAAGCCTTTAGTTTGAGGAATAAAAAGGAGTATAAACAAGAAAGTTCAGCTGTAAGCACAGAGCAGATATGAGAAGTGAGAGCTTGAGAACAAATCCTTGGGAAACAGATGGGGCTTGTGCTGTTTCTCTTTCTTCTAAAACCTCAGTTCTCAGCACACCATCTCGTGGTCTGTTAACTCCAAACATTTGAAGGGCAGATGGCTTCTTGGCCTTTCAGAAAACACAAGCACTGCTAGTGAAGCAGTTGCCATTATAATAGATACAACTTTATCTCCAGCCAAGTCTTTTGTGTTTCTTGCCACCATTTCTTTTTACTGTGGTGAGGGAGCAAGGAAAATGGATTTGATAGCCAGGTATCTTGTCTTGGACTCATTCTTGTCTCCACTGTTGCCTTACACACATTTCTCTTCTATCTGATGAAAAGTGTTGTACTCATTTTTATTTCCTTATTATGCTAAGAATTAAACTTTGAGAACAGCGGCTGTTGAATTCACCAGGAGCTGAATTCTTTAACTATAAAATTATGTTCTGCGTATTCATGAAAATGGATCAATTAAAGTCAAGGGGACTACTCACATGAGCAAATGCTAATTAACAAAACGGATGCTCTAATGAAGAGAACATGATAACGTTGCAGATAGATTCTGAATATTAAACATACTGCTCGGCAGCAGTAGAGGTGTTTACTCCATAGTATATGAGCAGTTTATTAAATTTCTGGTTGGAAATAAATGCTTTGGGTTGGTTCTCTAATTGGTAAATGTTCTGTACTTCCAGACTCGAGTGCTGTCTGGAGCAGTTATGATGCATCCTAAGTGTGCTCCTAAGTCAGTGCTGATCCACAGATTGATGATACCATCTAACCAAACCAGACAGGTGGCTTTGCTGCAATAAGAGCTTAAGATATTTCTTGCCCAGCTGGTGGGGAAGAAAAAAAAAAAGAGCTGTCTTTTTTTTCCCCTCTGAAAAAATAAAATTAAAAAAAGCTCAAAAAGCCTAATAATATAAAGACGGGACATCTATTATCACATGTAAGTCAGTGGGAGAGAGTCTTTAGAACAGCCTAGTAGCTGGATTTTCACATTAATTTATTTTCCTATTCATGGAAATTCTACTTTCATCACCAAGTGAACTTGGTGCTAATTAATTAAATATGAACTATTGATTAATGTATGAAGAACAGTGAAAGCTGTGGCTACAGGACTGGTCTATTTTCAGAGACTTTTCTGTATTCTCCCTAATATCATCTTAATATTTCATAGTTCAGGTCTGAATTAGGAGAAGTAAACAACCACTCCAATGGGATGGGGGGTGGTCCCAGCAGTGTTTTTGCAGCAGGGCTGGGAGCAGCCCAGAGCTGAAATGGGGCTGAGGCTGGGGGCTCTGTGGTGCCCTGGCTGTGGTTCCTGCCCAGCCCCACTCTGCTCATCCGTGGCTGGAGCTTGCCCCAGCCCAAGGGGCAGGAGGTGGCACCAAGGAGAGCAGGACACCCAAGGAGAGCAGGACATCCAGGGAATGAATGATGCCTTTGGCTGGAGGAAGAGCTGGATCAGATGTGTCTCATCATCTCTTGGGTCTTTTAGCGCAGGATTGGGGTAGGTGGAGGCAGGACAGGCAGGACAAGAAGCCCTCAGGAGGGAGGAGGTGGATGCTCTCTGGTCTTGCTGCTTCCCCTCCTCTGTTCCCCCTACCATCCTTTACTTCTCTTTTCCATGGGTTTTTTTTCAAAGAGGGAGGTAGGAGGGGAAGAAACCCAGCAAGTCCTGTTGACCAAGCCTTCCATGTGCTGCTGATGTCACCTGAATCCAGGCTTGTCCTTCTGACCTAAAGCCTGGTTGAACATGGAATCATGAAGCCATGAGGGAAGTGCCTCTGGCAGAGGGGTCTCTCTGATGCATCGGGCAGGAGAGGTCGGATATGTTACATGAGGACATTCAGCTGTCACAGACCCTGAAAACTGGGATCCTGGAAAGAAATTCTCTGCATTTGTACTTTAAACAGCAGATTTGTTTGAAAAGGCTGCTGACTTAGGGATATTATGGGCATATATATTATATGGGCACTAAATCCACTGAAAATGTTACCTGGGCTGTTGCTGAGGAACCAGATGTGTTTCATGTTGCTTCTCACACAAATAGGTTGTTATTTCTGATCTACAAAATATTTTTTATGGTAATCAAAGTCTTGTACAACCTGAAAACTGAACAGTTAGAATGGGTCATAATGAAATAAATTGTGGGGAAAGATATTTTTTAAAAGCAAAAGTAAAAAAATACCCAAACACCTTAATGGCTAGGTTTTGTCAGTAGGTAATGTGTTCCTGTAAGTTTAGGTATTGTCTTTACATTTTCTTAAGAAAATAAAAACTGTCATAACACTGTGCAGCATCAAGCAAGACTAAATCATCCCATGGCATGCATGATTAAAAGTATATCTTGAGTGCTATCCTGACACATCCACATTCTTGCAAGCCCGTTCCCACGATGTTCAAAACATTCAAAAGACTAAAGAGCTATGATTCCATTGATGTCTAATGAAGTTCACCACACAAAGGCTTTCCTTAAAGAAGTTCTTTTGGATGTCTGAAGTGACAGACAGATGTCAAGGTGATGCTGAGTGTGAGATGAAAAATTGAAAGCAAACAAATTACTTCAGTCATTTATGGGATGTGATTTGGCCCAACCTTGAAGTCTTTTGTGGGTGGGTTGGAGTGCTATCAGTCACCCCTGACACATGTTATTTGTGCATAATTATATGTTATTGACCCAGTACTGAGTAAAAAGGGCTCTGTGCATGCTTAGCATTGTTTGATCCCAGCCTCATCTGTCATTGAGACATAATGTACCAAATACTGCATTTTTCTGTTCTCCATGCAGATAGGGCTTACAGGTATCTCCACTATAAACTCTAATTGCCCTAATACAAATCCAGAGAAGGCTAAACCTCTCTTTCCAAGCTACTCCATCCTAGCATTGTCAGGAGTCAACAGATTTTAGTCCAGGAGGTGAAACATCCAGCTCTGAGCAGGGATTTCCAAGGTGAGCCATGGTGGTGCTCTGCTGGTGCTGGCTCTGATGGCAGCCGGCCTTTGATGCATGGTCTGTCACAGAGCTGCCCACATCCAGGGATTCAGATCTTCATCAGCCTGGGAGATGAAAGGTAATTTCAGGGCTGTGATGAAGAGCAGATCCTCGGCTGGTCAGCTCCCAGGGCCCTGCGGTGCTAATTAAGATCTCAGCTGTCTTGGTGACCTTGGCTCTGCTGCCACGTGTGAGCAGGGACGCAGGTGGGGCAGGACAGAGGGGGTGTGATCTGACACACCGAGTGTCAGCTTGTACCAAAAAAGGCATTGGAAGAGCTGGGCAACAACAACAACAACAAAAAAAAAAGGTTTGGAAGTAAAATTACTGAATGAAGTAAGGACACAGAGTCTTGAGCCATGAGCTACTGAATTCAAGGCAACATTGGCTTAAGGAGGGCTTTATTATGCTTAAAGAAAGAAAAATTAAATCTTCCTAATCGCTGCAGATAGTGATAGTGGTGACTGTTTTTCCAGTGATGGTGTTTTGTGTTTTAAGCAAAGCTTCTATGTCTCTTTTCAAAGAAATCTCAATAAGAGTTCAACTTTTTATATATTTTACAGGGTTTGCAGGATAAAAATACCAACTTTTTTCATTTGCTGGGAATGCTCTGTCTAACAAGTACCCTTTTCCAATTTTTATTATTTTTACAGTAACATCTATAAAAAAAGCAAATTAAAATATTTAAACACAACACTGAAAACATTTGTTCGTGCCTGCTGGCCGGCTTCCAACTCATGTAATTAAATCTTGCAGTCTGTTACCTAAATACTTCCCGCAGTTCCTACTCAGTGCAGTCCCTTCCCTGAGCTTCTGGCCCCAGCCAGTTTTACTCCTGCTTTGCACTGCAGCACAGCTGCCACTTTGGATCACAGGGATGGCTGCGTTTCTTGGGGAAAACTGACTCTCATATATAAATAATTGTTAAAGTGCTCAGGAAACCTCCCTGGGGTGAAGAGCACCATTGAAAAATAATAAGCCCTTCAGATGCATTATTAATATCGATCCCCTTGCTGGTCACATTCCAGCCCAGGGACAAGGAGAAGGTGACTCATGCAGTCTGTGTTAAACCCTGGCACCTGGGAAACCTGGCTGTGACACCAAGCCCTACCCCAAACCCCTCCATGAGACTGAACAAATCATTTATCCCTTTGTGTCTCACCATCCCCCACCTTGGACTTCTTGCTCCACAGCTTATTTAATATATATATTTTTATGATTTTAACAAGGGGATTTTGTTATTGTGGGTGGCCCATTCTCTGATTGTGCTGTCGGGGTGGAAGCCATGAATTCAGGCTGAAGTGAGCAACCAGCAAGTCCTGATGTGTGGGCTCAGTTTGATACCCTCCTTGTCACTACACTTTGCAGGTGAACGCAGATATTTTTCTAAGTTAGAAATGACAGAGTATTTCTCATGTTGAATGCAGAGGATCCCCCAGCAGACTTGTTTGGCCTGCACTCATTTTCTGTTGCACAGTGTAGGCATTTAAGCTTTGTCCACTGACAGCTTTTTTATCCTTTTTCACCCCTTAGATACTCTTTTGTAACTTTGGAAAGCAATTTGTAATGCATGTGAATGTGCAGAAAATACTCAGTGCTGATTCCCATACAGCAGAGCAGTTACTTATAGCTGTCCTTTAGTTTGAGTGAAGTCCTTCACTTTATGCTCAGATTAACCAATGTTCCAACTGAATTTGATGTTATCTCTCTTTTATTGATGTGAATTATTTATAGCAGAACTGTTGAATCATCAAAATGCGATTCCTGAGACTATTATTTATGCTAAGATATTAATCCCATGTTCCTATTAAGATTTATCCCTCTGTTCCTCGTTCTGGAATCCTGAATTAAATTTAATTATTCCATCTTTCTCTTTTGCAGTTGAAGTGCAGTTAGGTTCGTAAAGTAGAAGTATTAGCTTGTGGGTGACTGTGTTGAGGTCAAACACAAAATCTGTCCTCCCTGCTTTCCTGCAGGTGTAGATTTGAATTTTTATCACACCCAAAAGCAGCTCATGGAAGGCGCCTGGGTTAAAGATAAACTGCTTTTATACGTGGGATTTTTCTGGACGTGTGGATGCAATATTTAAATTAGTCCAGATAGCAACACTTACATTCATTCTCTCCAAAGAGAACTTTTTGTTTGTTGTTGTTGGGAGAGATCCCAGGTGATACCACACGTGTAGCCCTGCAGTTTTGCTTTTTCCTGAACATTCTACTTGTGCTGTGTCTTTTCTTTTCCTGTCCTTTTTGCAGGCTGGAGCAGGCAGCTCAGCAGCACTGGGGGCTGCCCCCAGCCCAGTTCCCTATCTCCATACATCCTCCTGCCTTTGCCCTGCTCCTTTGAAGTCAGAGGGGCTGCAGGTTATGGCAGCACATTTCATCTTGTGCAGCTACAGCTGCTCGCCACAAGCACTCCTGCAGCTGATTTTAAGACCTTTTATAATAATTATTATTTTTCTTGCAGGCATTTCTCCATCTTCGTATTCCAGAGAAGCCCCCCATCTCTTGTGCTGATAGTAATGATGTTATGGCAGAGAGATCCTCCTGGCTTTATTAGGTTCAGATTTATACAGTGCTTCTGTCTTGAATAATTCAAGACAGGGCCCAAACCAGGGCTCCAGATGAAAGCCATACATAAATGTAGGGCAACTCAGGTGTAAAGTTTGCAGCTGTGGTTCTAGTTCATCTCTGGCCTTTGTGTTTCTGATAAAAGAAAAAAAAAAAACACCAAAAAATAATCTAAAAAGAAGTCTCGATTTCAATATAAACCATTTCTCTCAAGGATTCTTCCTTCAGCATACGTGTGTATTCGTATACCAGGATTTTCAGCCTTAGACACCTACAGGTGGTTTCTCAGAAAACACACATCCAAAGCAGGAGTAGTGCCTTTTGTTTGTGTGTGAATGTCCTCTAACCTCTGGTGTTTGCCTTTCATTTGTTCTGAGAGCAGAACTTAACTCCTCCTCCTCCAGGGTGACAGGGTTAAACAGCTTCTGATACCACTCGGTGGAACAGCAGTACTGGCAGCCAATAAAGTGCAGCCCATTTGAAATCATTCCTAATGATTTAAAGAAGGAAGAATGTCACCCACAAGAACCATTTCTGCGTTTCAAAAGATTTTTCTACGATATTTTCCCGTGACTGATGTGCTAGATGCAAGCCCTTGATCTTCAAACCATTGTTGTGTTTTCAGTGATAAATGGCAGAGTTCTGCTGTGTTTGTGTGTGAGCACAAGTGTTCAAGGGTGGTGCTTGGGATTGCTGGAGTGGCAGGTTCCCTGCACTTTAATAAAAAACTTAAGGATTCATTTAAATGATTAGGCAGAATGTGCTGATAGTCATGTCTACTCGTTCTGAAGAACTTACTTGACCATTTGAAGCATGATGCAGCCTGGAGTTTGGATTGCCATTCCTTTTGTCAGTGGGGCTTCCTTCAATTACAGGTTTGGGTTTTCATTTGCCTTGTTTTGGTTGAGATCCGGGATACAGCTTGTTTGTGTAGTCACATGCAAATAAGAATAATAATTAAAACATATAGTAGTTTGAGTATTCAAAACACTGTGAAACATTTGCAGATGTTCTCACAACCCCTGTGTGGAGTAGGTAAACACTGGAGATAGGACTTCAAGGCAGTTTTGCATGGAGGATAACATCTCATAGTATTGCTGATGGAAAACAGGCATCAGACCTCCAACCCTCAGAGTGATGTGAGGGGACCTGACACATTTAATGTTGTTTATGTTTGTATCTCAATTTCAGAGCTTTCAGGGATGACTTTTTCAAGTTTTCTTGACATGGAGGAGTAGTAAAATCCACTTTGCTTTTAATGAGCAATGAAATGATGTTACATCTTTCCCAAGGCTAGAGCCCCTCAAAAAGCTAAGGGAATTTCACAAGACTTACAGTCACAGGCTGGACTGTGCATCCCTGAAGTAGGCAGAGATACTGTCACTGAATTGGGTAGGATTTGTGTAACACCCCTGTCTCCTGAGTAGAGCTGACAACATGTCAGGGGCTGGTCAGGGCAGAAATACCAGGTTTCATGATTTGCCATCATTCCTTAAAAGAATCCTATTAAAACCATGTGTGTACGTTAAAATCTGTGCAAAAATGAAGGTGATAAGCTGTTATCATTCTGCTTGCTGCAGGGGTATTTGCAAGCCTTTCTCTGGCCCCAGGCTGTTGTCTGCTCACCTGTTGGTCCATCTGGTTGTATTGAGTGAGGAGGAACCACGCATCCAGTCATTCTTCATATTTCTGTACCTGACAAACCTGTCAGTGTAAACTTATTTGGGTGGAAAGGATGAATCATGCTGGAATTAACATGCTGATTGAGTGGGAATTACATTTACAAATGTGCAGCACGGTGTGATGGAGTGTTTATGCCCCTGTGAAAAGGCATCTGGTGGCTGGAGTGGCAGCTCTTGAGCTCTCTGCAACTGCTTCTCAGCTCGAGCTGCTCTGTGCCAGCTTTCCTCCTCTGTATTGAAGGAAGGATAACCTCATTGTAGAAAATTACACTGAGAGTCCCAGCAAAAGATGGGGATTTTGACAGTGTCACCCTCGCGCTCCTCTAACTGGATTTCCATTTCCAGCAGGAAAGGATAAATGAAACAACAATTGTTCTGTTTTTGCACTGCTGCCGGGGAGGGAGCACAGAAGGAAACCAGGCATCCTGAAATCTGTGATCCTTAGGAGCTCTTTGTTAAATGAAAAAGGAAGATAGTTATCCATGATGTTGCCCTCCTGTATTTATAGGGATTTGAATGCATATATCTAGTCATTGGTACTAATGAGCTTATCAGAGTCTTTAAAGTGTTTTCTAAATCAACTAGACAGAGCTTACCCAGGCTGTCCTTGAGGCAGCTTTTTTTTTTTTCCCTTTCTTTTTTGAAGCAGATTATTATATTTCTCTCTCTAAGGTATTTACGTGATCTCAAATACAGAGCACTGATCTTCAGTGCATCTCCAGGAATATAGATGGCACAGGGAGGAAATGACTGATTGGAAGAGAGGGGAATTGAGACCTGCTCTGATATACTGAATCCTAAGCAAGTATCCATCCTATTGCAGTTATTGCTGTCTCTTAATGTTCATGTGAGTATTCAGAGGCAGATGGGCCTTCCCTCCTGTGCAACACTCTAAAAGTAATTTAAGCTGATGAAACAAAACAAGTATTCCACAATTATTAAGAGTTTATCATTTACTTTTTGTAATTCCACCCATCACAGGGAAGGATTTCAGCAGCTCTGCAGAATTGCAGCAATTTGAAGGATACCACACTCTTAATACCAGTTTTAGCAGACTTAATCTTTTGCTTCTCTAATTCCTAAGTGAGTCTGTGAATGCGAGGTGCGCGTTTCTGCAGATTTCGTTCATCGCTAAAATAAATAAATGAAAAAACTGCCTTATTCCTCAAGGACTTTCAGCTCCATCTACAGCAGAGAATGTAATTATACCCATATCATTGATCAGGGGACACCTCCCCTCACTCCAGTCTGTATAGCACCAGGATTTAGCATTTAAACTATATTTAAGTAACTGATGTATTAGACAAAGGAAGCCGTGCAGTAAGTGGATTGCCATCTACTTTTAGCTCAGCACGCTTGTTGAACGTGTGCCAAACTTCCTCGTTTCCTGGCGTTTCCTTTATTGTAGCCTGAGGAGCAGCGAATATCTGTGTGCAATTGGAGGTTTCTAGCATTTCACTTCACTGAATTCTCTGTTCCCTGTTGTCTCGTACAGACTGTCAACCATTTGTATTTCTGGGTTGGAACTAATCAGACCCATCTGGTCTTGCTGACAGTGTGAGCCAGGAGAATTGCTCTGTATCATGATACAGGATCCTGGAACTTGGGGCACAGAGAAATTTACTGCCTAGCCTAGTCCTGCTTTTTAATAAACTCAACGGTGCCACAGCACAGCTTATTTTCTCCTTTGTTTTAAATCAAAGATAGCAGTTGTCTGTCAGACCTCAAATGTATGAACACAAAGCAATCCTTAGATTGAAACATTTCCTTCTTGCTCAACCTGTAAGTAGTTCTTTGCATCCGTACTGGATGGAGCATTTTGTGCCAGAAAGAGTTTTTCAGCTGCAGAGTAAATTAGAAACCAGACAAAGAATAATGATTGTCTTTTCAGTGTTTCTTAATATCAGCTGGTAAATGAAGGTGAGGTTGTGTAAGAGCTCTTGTTGCCTAGTCTGCATTGGAAAGAGCATCCAGGCAGCTCCTAGGTTGCTCAAAGAATGCCAAATCAAAGGCTATGTGAGATGGGAAGCACTAATGCTGCATATTGTATGAAGTGTGCGTACCTGGGAGTATTTGAATTACATCTTCATTGTACATTAGGGAGAAAATTCAAGGCAAATCAAAAGTTTGTATTGATTTTGGGACCAGGGGAGGGGTTGCAGAGGATTATCTGAATAATGCTATTATTCACCTTTCTGTTGGAAACTTAAAGTGGATAGTGCAAAGAGCACTACTGAGAGAGATAAATGAGCTGCTTCACTTCAGAATGAACTCTCGTCTCAGCAAACTGTTGACATTATGTGCCTAAATTCCTTATGTACTTAGTAGAGTTATCTGCATAAAATATCCTTTAAATTCAAGAATGACTTCCATCAGCCCTGTAATGATATCAGGGGATGATTGTGCTCCCATTTTATTTCAGTGGGTGTACACAAATACTGCTATTCTACGAGATTATTAAATCGCAAAGGGCGCATTTTGTGATTATTTAGGACAGATTCCATTTCAGCAGTTCCAAACCTTGCAACCTTGTTCAGAGCAGTAAAATAAACCTGTAAGATGAAGAAAGACATTGTTGTCCTTTGAGCAAACATACCGAACAAGGAATTCTGTAATTGAACTTCTACCAGCACCTTTGCCAGTGTAGTATCAAAGGTACAGAATTTGATACAGCCGGTTACAAGCCTTCTCACAAATCATGAGGCAGAAATGCTGTACTGGAGGATTTAGGGACTGTACCCAAAATGTGGGAGCTGGATCATAGATTTGCAGGATCCATGGGTGCATTTGAGTCCCTACTCCATCCTGGCCCTACCAGGAAGCTTAAAAGTAGTTTTAGTACCGGTGGATTTCGTTTGGCCGTGTTAACGCTTATTACTGAAAAGCCTGAAAAAGGATAAAGGTAAAAAGTCCAAAATCTCAGTTACCAGCAGACAGAAATTCTAACCTGCAGAGGGGAAGGAAAGGAAAGGTTGCTGGGAATGCAACTAAATAGAACCCTCACAGTATCATGCACCAAACAATTCACAGGCACAAAGGGTAAATGAGGCAGAGCACGGTTTGCTGATCTGACGTGGAAATCAGAAACAAGAGCATCCGTTGCAGCTATAAATCTGCCTCACCAGGAATTTGTCAGTTTTTCTGTTCCCCAAAATGAGTTAGGGAATGTGAAGAATATTTGTTCATGCTGTAGGAAGGGGTGAAAAGAAGGTGTTGCATGGGTGAGCAACAGCACTGGTGGAAACGGTGCGGAAGGAAGAGCTAAGGTTTTTGCGAAAGTTCTTTGGCAAGAACACATCTCTAAAGGTTTTCTGTGATGCAGATATCCCATTTCCCTCATCTTGAAGAGGAAAAGGTGTTGGGGATAAAACTTCAAATTACTCTTGAGCCATCTCGCGGGGTTTTCACTCTGTTTCCTGAGTCTTGTCTCCAATAAGCTCCAACTCAATAGAAATTTGCTTTAGTCCTAACGCTGTAAAAACCGAGTAAGCACTTTGAGATTTGCCCCATTGATTTTGCCAAGTTTTGGTTGAGTGAGAACTTAATAAAGGTTTTGGATTGTGAAGATAAAGAACTGACTTCTGACATCCTGATTCAATTTCTAGCCAGTCATTTTACGGATTAACTCCCATTGAGTTCAGCAGGAGCGTGTCAGTGCAAGGGCTGAGCCAGGATCCAGCCCTTGCTCCCCTGCCAGGAGTCAATGTCTGCCTCCTTTAACCTGCCCATCGATCCAGGAGTTCAGAACTTCAGGGAAGAAACAACCACAGCTTCTGTGATGAGTTTGATCAGAGGGCAGGGGTTACGATGGCTCCAGCAACAAGAAAGTTAAAAGGAGTCCAAGCAGAGGGAGGGAAGGGGAGGACATCTGGTCCTGAGAGGAGAAAAGGTGGTTTTATGGGCCTTGGGGCAACCTGTGTTTGTCAGCAGAGGAGAGCAGTGAATTAGATCCTGCAGTTACAGGCATGGTGGTTGGCTGGTGTTGGATTAAATCCCAGCACGCAGAAGGAGAAGGAAAATGTGGGGCTTGTGCCTTGTGTTGGTGGTGATGAAAAAGCCCCAGGAAGGTGAGGTGAGTTCTTCACCATGGTGAAGAGCATTCAGCACACAGAACTGCACCACCAGCTGCAGAAATGGGTCCACGTTTGGAGACTGGTGGGCTGAGAACATTTCATATCTCTCTAACCCAAGCATTGCAGTTTTGAAGGGATTCCAGATCCCAAAGCTTCTGCGTGGGTGGTCTCCCTGCAGTGAGGGGCAGTGGTGTCTGTGAGCTGCTGTGGCTCCCCTGCCTCAAATATGCCATCCATGGACACCCCCATAGCGGTGCAGCGAACTCCACACCCCTCTACTGCACAATTCAGACACTTGGAAAGTCCCACTCAGCCTTCTCCAAAACAGGGGAGCAGGGAGCAAGCAGCCACTGATGCTGTAAATACCCCTTCTTCCTTCAACAGCAGAAATCAGACAGTTTTCATGTGATTTCCTGAGTTGCTGTCATCATTATTCTTCCTTTTCTATTATTTCCTTTTTTGTCTTTTTTAAATCACTTATGTCTACCCATTTGAGCACAGTCTTGATGTATCCAGGATATTTCCTGTGAGATGCCTGTCTGAGTTTGGTGGGAAATACGTAGCATTTGTACAAATTCTCATTAAGAGACAATACATTTGGGAAGGGTGGAAGATCTCTGATTTTGAGGGGAGTACATTAATTTTAAAAACAACTCTGCTTGATCTGTGGTGGAGATTAATAAACTAGTGAGATTTTGTTTGGAAACATGAAATTTCTTTTTTTGAGTTGCATAAGCACAGCACAGTCGCTTAAACATTTTAAATCAATTTTCTTTGCACTCTTAGAATTCAAAAACCACAAAATGGATTTCTTTCAAGTTTCTTGTATTCCAAGGTTCAGCCCAGAGGGATTTTTTTTCTTTTTTTTTTTTTTCTTTTTTTTTTTTTTTTTTGTGGCTTAGAATAGGGTTTTGTAGTGAAAAGCCTGACAGATCCTTTACTGTACTGCCACTAGGTACAATGCTCTAATACATAGTGCAAGATTAACTTGTATTTTAATAAAGTATCTGGAACAGAATAAAGGGAGCATTTTAAAAGTATTAGTTGAAATCTATGTTAGTTTGGTTTGAAGCAGTGTTAAGAGAATACACCTTCTTTGGTTTCCCTGGTTCAGTCAAGAGCATAAGCAGCAAAACTGTGATGTAGGGAGCCTTTCAAATGGTTAAACATTTCAGTCCTCTGTTCCTTACAAAAGTTGATGCCTTTTGAAAATGTAGCTACTCTGTCAGCTTCTCAGAATGATAAGAATGTGCTGAATTTCTTTGTGTAACATATCCCTTCTTCCCAATTTCTTGCTAAAAGAAAGGAATAATAAAGGGCATCATGGTCTTTGTCCATTCCAAAGCCTGGCAGTTGTTTGCTGCCTGCCCCTCAACACATGTGGCTCTGGAGCATGGCCATTCCCAGACAGGGGCACTGCTGACACAACAGCCTGGGGTCCCATTGCTGCAGGAGCAATTCCCAGCCTGCAGAACTGTGGGGGTTCATTAGCTCAGGTTCTGCTTTTAGTTGTTTTTCCTTGCAGGTGTGTGTGATGGTAGCTTTTTGTGTGTTTTGGATTACTGAAGGAGTTAAAATTGTCCATTTTTTTAAAGTTTGTTTTTATATATGCATTATACAGGTTCTAATTTTATGCACTGGCGCACTCAGATGCATATATAAATATATTTATGTTTATTTATGTAAATTTGCATTATCCATCTCCAGTATCTCATACTGGCCATTGGCCAAGATAAGATGTAATTCATAGCAGAGCCTTTGATCAGATCCCATGTGTTAAACCTTACAGGACGTAAAGCTTGATAAGATTTGTGAGAGCCCTGAATACTTATGTAGGAAAGATGGCCAGGGTTGGATTAGTACAGACCACAAACCTTTGTTCTTTGGAGCAAGCTCTAATTAAGGGGGTAACGAGCAACATCCTTGTGCTGCTGACACCGTCCCTACTGACTGCTGACAGGCTGCGGGGTGGACTGAACTGAGGAGGAGGTTCTGGACCATTGGCCTCATCTACAAGGGCCTTTTCTGTGTCACATGATGCACTCCAATATGCACTGCATGAACATGTCTGTGGAATGGCTCTGTGCAGAGTTATTGCAGCTTTGCCCATACCAGAGCCTGGTCCACACTCAGTGGAACAGGAGCTTGGTGCAGAGCACTGTTCACCATGTCCCGAGTGTCACAGATGTGTCACAGCCATGGGCACCAAAGTGATTAAATCCTTCAAATTCATCCATTAAATTGCTCTTTAAATTCCTATAAGCGCTGTAAAAAGCAGAGCCCCTTTTCCATGGTTCTGCTGGGATACTTGTATACCATGGATGTCTGATCCCTGTTGCACATCCACATTGACTTTGAAAGTGGAAACTATAATATTATGTAATCTTGGCTTGAAGGCAAATATTAGCTAATTTAACCAGATATAATCTACCCCCAAATGTCTACACTACTCACTATTGAAGCAGTGCTTTTAAAAGGTTTCTTAAAATAAGCACAAATTTAAAATTGTATGTTTAGCTCTCAGGGAAATAACAAGTATTTAACTGGAGCATTGGTTTCCCTGTGCCATGCACTGCTGATTTACTGAAGCTGGACAAAGTAATTCCCATCAGCATTGATTGAGAATGTCCAGGTTTTGCCTTTCAATTAATTATGAAACAATCTGTTGTCAGCATTCCCAACAGATAGTGAGACTTTGCCATTCAGAGTTAATGTGGATGAATGTGGATGTAGTGAGGCACTGGGAAGAAAGGCTGTAATGAAATTCAGACTGAGCTGAACTGGAGAAAAAGGGCAAAGAGGAGAAGAGAAGAATGAGCACATTGAGATCCTGGACAAGCAGAGAGGGGCTGATGAATTTTTCAGTTCCAGCAGGCAGGGTGGCTGCTGGGCTCCGAGGGACTTGGCGTGGGGAGTGGATGATGCAGCATCTCTCAGGGAGGCAAAGTCCATCTGGGCCCCATGAATGAGCTGGGCTGGGCATGGCAGACCGAGAGCTGCTTTCCTGAGCTGTCACAGGACACTGGGCTGTTCACACATTCTGCAGCTGCAGGTGCTCATCTGTGGCAAGGACATAGCAGCAGCAAAAACTTCCAAAGCAGGGAGTGTTCATGTAGCTCCATCCTCACCATATCTCTTCTGTTAATGTTTGTAACTGCTCGTCCCTCAGAATATGAAGGAATAAGATTGCAGAAGTGTGAAAAGACCCACTGATGGCATCTGCTGATCTGCTCAACAGTCTGAGACCCAGAACGGGGCCGTGTTTGCCGTGGGCACTTCTGTCCCCACCATGTGCACGGGTGTGCCTGTGTGAGTGACACTGCTGTGTGGACACATCCAGTGTTCATCCAGCTCTCTGGAGGGATTCAGTTCCCCAAGGATGCAGGCAGGTGTCTGGTGGGATTTGCTAAATGCTTAAACCAGTTGGCTCCTTAACCCCATGAAATTAGTCTGATCGGGTGCCTAATTCACTCACGCGTGGCACTGGGACAAATCTTTGTGCCAGCAAAATGCACTTTGAAAACCCCCCAAAAACCCCATCTAAGACATGGCTATAGAAAATTTTGGAGATTCAGCCTGTGATACAGCACATGAGTTTGTTTTTCGGTAGTTTTCCCTCAGTAACTTTGGAAGTCATTTTTCTCTGTATTTTGAATGCCACAGGGCTGTGCCTGCTGAGAAATTAGCAGAAAGCCATGCAGTCCATCCATCATTGTTGGTGTGTTTGTTGGTTTTTTCCTTCCCACGTCGTATATTGAAACCCATAATTAAGACTAATCTTTTAAATGCCTTTGTAGAAAAAGAACACAGCAGGCATGGAGTGGACTTTTTTTATTAAAATTAACAAAAGAAGCAAAATTTGTACATAACAGATAACTACTGAACATAGACTTAATAATTAAAAGGGCTTCTGTAAGCCTGTTCTTACAGATACTGAGTAAATAAAATTGCTATTGCTGGCAGATAGATACTTCTGTTCACAATAAAAATTTACAATTTAGGATAAACAGTTCTTCCATTACAGGCTATGGAATTCATTGGAATATGTCCCCCATCTTAACAGCAACAACAATAATTAGGAATCACCAGCACTTGTCAAGAATTATATATTTATAGTTATCTCAGGACAGAAGGAATTCTCTTCTGAAGTAGAGGATGCTATTCAAACACTAAGGTGTTACTGTACATAGGTTTTGGGAATTAGACACATCCTTTTAAAAGCATGTGCTTCTCTGCTGTCTTGGATCTAACTAGTGACCTGTGCTGAATGAAGCAGAGCACATGCCAGTGCATTTTAGAACCGTGAAAGTGATGCTATTTACAGCTACCAAGGGAATGGTGCTATAAATAATCATTGATTTGGGGGTTTTTAGCCTCTCCAATTCAGTGTTTAACAGTCCCGTTTTTCATAACCAATAAAACTGCTTTGGGTTCTTATTGATATTCATCATTCCAGATTGTGTTTTAATATTCTGGAAGAATTAAAAATATTTTTATCCCTCTTTTGTCTGTAGCTTTACTTAAAAATCAACTGGAGATTTTAATCTCCTTAAGAATACATGAATGTTCAAAAGAGGGAATGGGTGATTTCTCTCTTGGGTGGTACAAGTTGATTATCTTCCTGATTGCCATTTCTCCCTGTTAAATGGTTTTAGTGACTACCTAGGAGCTGGAATGTCCCAGATGTAGCTTCTTAGCAGATGATGAATGCCTTTTATAACATGCCCTTTGTAGGGGCTTAGACAGTCTGGAAGGATTCACAATAATACCTCAAGATTACTCTGAGCACACAAACACAATAGCACAGCAGCTGATGTTTATTCATCTTTCATGAGGCTCGTGTAGGCACAAAGAGCAAGGTTGCTTTCTGATTTACTGGGGTCATTTGGCATCAAAAGTGTCCCAGACCTTTGAGTGTGTCATGTTAAGGCTGTGCTGCACTACATGCAAAGATTGTGTTTTTAACTGATGCTGTCTGCTGCTGTTTTTCCTTTTGCCCTTTCAGCATCTCTTTCTTTCTTCCTTTTCCCTGTGCTGTTCATCCTCCAGGATGATTCTAGGTTACAATGAGCTTTACTACTGAATGGGACAGGTAGTGTTGGCAGAGGGTCAGTGTGATGGGGACAGGAACACTTTCCTCTATCCCAGGTTGTTCCAAGCCCCACCCAGCCTGGCCTTGGACACTTCCAGGAACTGGGCAGTCACAGCTTCTCTGAGCAAACAGTTCCAGAGCCTCGGCATCCTCACAGGGAAGAATTTCTTCCTAACATCAAATCTAGACCTTTCAGAGCCATTCCCCCTTCTCCTGTGACTACATGCTCTTGTCCAGAGTCCCTTTCCAGCTCTCTCAAAGGCCTGCCCGTGTTTTGAAATTTGCCTGAAAGGGTGAGGAGAAGAAAGAACATGGCCCATAATTTCAGATCTTAAAATTAAACACATGGTTATCACCATGACTGAGCTGGGCCATTGTGCACAGTGTTTTTGGAGATGAAGCCTCAAGAATGATTATGGAGCTCTGTGGAGACCCTAAGGGCTAATTGCTATAGTCTGGATATAGACTGGATGTGGATGGGAGGACATCTCACCACATTTTTCTACACTGTTTGCAGTTGGGAACCCTTGCTTTTACTGGGATAAAGCTTCAGAGTTAGTGAAGCTACTATTATTACTGCTTTACAACTCTTGCCATCTCTTGCTAAGAATAAATAGGTGAGATGGAACTTCTTGCTTAAATGTCTCTTTTATCTTCCTGGGGTGAATATCTGCCGTGACGTTCCCTTGTTCCGTGGTATTGTCTGGGAAGCTTTTCCTTTCTTCTGCATTCTTGATATTTTCTCTTCTCTTCTAAAAGAAACCCCGGCAAAATGCAAGCAAACAAAAAAAGAAGGCATCTCAGAACCTGACCTCCTTCCCCTCCCAACACATTGAAAGGCTTTAATGAAAATAACTTTTGGCAGCTGTGTTTGAGTGACCAATGTGGAATGGGATGTGACATCGGAGCATAAACAAAACTGATAAATGTATGCAGGATGCAATACTACAGCTGGAATAAAAGATTCAGATGCCTCTTCTTTTTGACACATCACATTGTAGGGTCACAGACTGAGCTGAATGTGCATCTTGAGGAATGGAAATGTCTTCGTTGATGTAAACTGGTTTTAACCCCCTCAGTATTTCGAGATAAATACCGTTGACTTGGAGAAGGCACATTCTCACTTTACATTCAACCTCTCTCCTTCCTGTAAAACATTTTAAATCTTAGGGGTCTGAGCCAGCCACAAATTAGGGAATAATGGGGGTATCAGTAAGGTTGTTTCATGGCACTTAAAATTAAAGGAATTCTTACTGAGCTACCAGCAGCTTGCTTTTTTTGCTTTTTTTTTTTCCTTGCCAGCTCTTCACTGTCTTTGCTTTAAAATTCTTCAATGAAGATTGGCATGGTAAGATCAAAATCAGTGCTGTGTAAAAAGCAAGTTTTTACAGTTCAGTCTTTCTTTTTTCTTGTACCTGGTAAGAAAAGATGTCATTAGGAGGACTGGCGATTTTCACCTCAAATGAAATGTCAGATCTAATATTCCCTGTGAGTCTCTGTGTCTTTGTTAAGATCTCATTATCTTGTGAACATGTGGACCAAGTCCAAAAGAATTATATCTTTAATATTTGTCTATCAGTCTCATGTCCTTTTTGCTTCTAACGGAGCTGAGACAGGGGAGGGTTTGTTAGTGCAGGGATTACTTCATTAGTTTGATTCGGCATGTCTTGGATTCACAGTGCTTTCAAGAGACATCAGGAAATAAATTCAGAATGTGTTATGAGGATGCCCACAGAGCAAATAACATGGGCAAATTACCTCACTGCTAAAGGGAAAATAAAAATCACATATCCACTGTAGACAATATGACAAAATAGAGCAGCATGCAGGGGGGAAATCTCCTGTAAATACTGCACATTCATATTCATGTGTTTTACATTAAAGCAGTAGAATCCATATAAAACTGCACTTATTAAAAGAAAACATTTCTAAGAAACAAAACAAATAGCTAAGTACTGGGGAAGCAAAGTGAAGCTTTTAAAGTACTGTTTCCTAAAAAAATAATCCTCTTATGTAACTTAGAGTGGCTTTTAATTATCTACATAGCACCAGCAAGCAGAGCAGTGGTGAACTTGGGGATGTGTGGCACCATTTAGGTTTTAAGTGTTACTCATTTTGCAGCCACAGTGGTTTAAGGGAGATGGCACCTTTGTGAGTTCTACTACCAGGAATTAATTTGGAAATTCTCCTGTGTGCTGGTAGCTGTTTGGAAAATGTATCCATATGGATTAGCACAGGGTGTTGGATTGGATAGAGCAGCCTCCAAAATCAGTTGTTTTAAATAACATTTATATGTGTGTGTGTGTGCATTTTGAAAGGAACTGATGAAATCATCATTTCTGGAAGGATGGATTTGGGTATCCATAGCTTGGAGAAACTGACAATGAATTTGGAGTTTGAGAAATGCCATCCTGCAATGAAAAGACTGTAATATTTTATTACGGGCCTGACAAATTCAGAGCATAATGAGGTTTATAGAGATGTTGCTGTTGACTTCAGCAAAGGCAAGATTAGGTCTTCATAAGTTTCTGTGGGAATAATCTCTATGGATAGCTCATTTACAAACATGAGTGGATCATTTAGACTCATGGGACATGTTTATTATTCACATATAAGTAATTAATATTCAAGCCTAGGGGAATTTATTCCTCTTACTTATCTGTCTTATAGGAACTGACCCTTTTCTCCATCCAAAAGATTCCCTTCCCACATGTCCTGGCAAAGGTGACGCAAGTGGTGCAGTGGGCTGGAGGGGCTCATAATGCAAAGGGAAGGGGTTTTAATAGGATGCAACTTTCAGACTTCATTTAGACAAGTTATGCACGTTAGTTCCTGCCTAAAGAGGTTCGTTTGATGAGTTTTCATGCAGGTTAGATACAGCCCTTAATTATATATTAGTAAACATGGCTAAACACATTCCTTTGGTTATTTTATCATTGAAATAAACTCCAGATCAAAGCAGGACACAATCATCTATAGCAAGTTGTCTCCTCCTATTGCAGGCACTGACTGTTCATGTATTAGAAGGCATTTATTAAAATATTCAATTAAAACCAGGCATCATTGTACTGTAAATAACATTTAAATTGACAGAAAATGGAAAGTGTTTAACTACATGCAAATTATGAAGGATGGTTTTAGGGGCAGAAATTTCATTTGGGGCTTGCATTGGGAAGGAGCATTTTTATACATATCTTCTAAGTGGCAGAATCTCAGGAGGAAGAACATCAGGCACCCCAACTGCTGGTGTTTTTGAAAAGCTCTCCAAAGACTTGAATTCTTCGAATTAAGACGTTAAAATCCTGCACTCGTTAATATGGGGATTAGTTAAATGTGAGCCAGCATGTATACACGTACCGTAATTAGGGGTTTTATTTGATCTTTATATATTTGATGAAAGCAATGTGAGGCAAAGAGTCATCTCAAAAACAAAACCCACTCCAGTTTTGCAGTGATTGTTCCTCTCATGGTGCTCTCGGGGCTTCCTGGAGACCTTTGCTGCAGCTGGGGGCAGCAATGGGCATTGCTGAGATCTTACAGGCACGTGGGCTCACTTCTGCCAGGGATGTGAGGGGGCTGATGGCAATATTCCTGCTCACATTCCCACTGGGATCCTTCTTTCTTCCCCCTTCTCACCAGGGAGATAGAAAGACCCAGGAATTCCTCTGCAGCAGAGTCCCCGGTGTGGATGTGAGGGGGCGGGTGCCGCCCACCCGGGGGTGGATGTCTCTCATTTGCTTTTCTAGACCAAATATTCCTCAGAGAAAATTTGTTGGAATGGCTGAGGGCCTTGCTGTTCATGCTGGGAAGGGCTGTTCCACTGCTCTGGATTTTCTACTTCTCTCTTCTGTGTTTTGGGTCTCTGTAAAATCCTCCTCATAAGATACCATTCTGCTTTTTCTGCCTTCATATAAGGAGAAGAACAAAAAGTCAGTGTTTACCCCAGCTCAGAATGTGCCTGTGCCTCAACTCTGCCTCCACATGTGCTGAAAACTGGATATTTGCAAACCCTCACTTTGCAGGTGCAAGAAGAAATCTGCTAACGTTTTGACACTTTTGGCAGTCCTTTAAATAGCCTCACACCTACATGGCCCAGAATTTCCTCCTGGATTAGTATGGCACACAGTTTCTGCAGCTTTCTGTGCTCATTTTGGGGTTCCTCCACAGGTTGGTGTTGTTGGATGTGGGAACACAGGTGCAGGCGTGTGCACACTGAGGCTGAGGAGTGGAAATCCATCCCTTCTGCAGAATAAAGTCTTTCATTTCCTCCAGACTACATTTGAATGTAATACAAAACATAATGGGACTTGGCACTTCTGGAAGCCAGTCCATACCACCCACTTTGCTTTTTGTTACAGTGTGAGGGAAACATGAGCAAAATCAAATTACATGAGGTGCAGAAGAAGCTGCAATGTCCTGACACCCACATACCAGGGGAAAAAAATAGTCTAGATCTGTATTTTGCCCTCCTAAAAATATAAAGAAAGAAAAACCACTCCACCATTCTTCCTTCTGGTGTGGTTTGTGGGCTTATATTCAGCGTAGTTGGGAGAGAAATTGAGAAATTAATCTTTTGTCCTGTTTGGTGCCAAGGTCCCATTGACAGAAATGGTGTCAAAGAGTCACCCTGGATTTAGGTCGCCCACATTTCCACAAGTGCTTCATGGGGAGAATGTTCCTTATTGCCCCATGCTCACAGATTCTCTGTGCAGATGTTCCATTGCCATTTTTGCTGGCACATCTTTTGTTCTGTACCACACAGTGGAATGGGAGATACCATTTAATGTGAGTTACCAACGAATCACATACGGTGCCACTGAGGAGCTCTTTGCAGTACCTGGTGGGAATTTTCTCTTGCTTGCAAACTGAATGATGTGTCTTCTCTGAAATTCTTACAAAATAATAATAGATTAAAAATCTGATGCGGTGGACTAGAGTTAAATTGGGAGGTGCCGAAATAGATTAGTGAAGCTATCTCTGTCTCTCTCTATTTATTTATTTCTTTATTTATTTCCCTCGCCTGTGTTTATTTATGTATATAGACTTCTGATGTTAATTGGACACAATCAGTAAAAAGAAGTCTGAGCATCTTTTAAAATTTGAGTACAAATGCCCCTGAAGTGGGGACCCCCATTTGCAAGCATCCTTTAACTGCTGCCTGACCGGCGCAGGGCACAGAGCTCAGGGTTTTGCCAAGAGGATTGTTGTCCATGAATTTACAGGAGCTGACTGCTGGTGTACATGGCACTGCATGCATGGAAGGGCTGAATCCATTAAAGCTGAAACAATAGTTACCTAAAAAAAGGCAGGTTGTTCTTCCATTAAAGCATACAGTGGACTTGTAAATTCCAAAGAGCTGGGTGAAAGAATGGACGTTAGTATAATCAGATTTGTCATCTTGTCCCTGCTGCAGTGTAGGAGAGTTACTGGAGCTGAAAGTGTTCCTGTCATGGGTACAACTGGCTGCAAAACGGCTCCAGAGCCTCTGCTTCCCCTGGGATGCCCTGGGACATGGCCAGGGAGCTGAGCCTTGGCTCCATCCTGAGCCCACCAGGAAGGGCCAGAGCTGGGGATGCTGTGCTGGTGGTAGGAGAGGGATCTGGGGACTCCCCAGCACAAGGAGCTGCTGTGGGTGCTGTGCCTGTTGGGGTGCACTGAAAGGCACCATGGGGCTCCCAGCAGCTCATGGGTGTGATGTGAAATCATCCACAAGACTCCAATGTGGCACTGGGAAGTCCAGAGTTCCAAGAGGTCTGTCTGAAGAGCAAGTTCAGCACTCCCAGGGCACGGTGTGGCCCTTGGGGATGTGCTAACAGCAGTGTCCCCTCCAGGACCATGCACCTGGCCAGGACTGGAGCTGACATCCCAGCCCTTGCAGGCCAGTTAAACATGCTGCTGCCCTGGTACAGCGCTTCCATGTGTCCAGATGTTATCTGAGACTGCCAAAACGGTGCTGACAAAGGGAGAGAACAAAATGGAGATTTTCGAATCATTACCCCTCAAATCTGAAACAAATTTCATGGACCAAGGAAAAGGCTTCAGGGCATTTTCTGAGTTTCCGAGCTTAGCTGCAAAAAAGCACAGTGTTAAGAACTCAAAAAAGGTCACAATAATATTTTATAATAGCAAGTGTTAGCCTAAATGCAAAGGTTGGAGCTAGTGCTCCCCATAAATAATACATACAAACAGAAAAGTGATCCAAGGGGTCTGTGTTATTCCTGCTAACATGCAGCAGTATCCTTTTATAGGAGAAAAATACATATAAAAATCACAGAAAATGTTGAATACTTTTGCAAGCTGCTTTTGAGAAGCTGAGTGTCTCTGTGTAAAGATGGGAATGACAGCTCATAGTACATTAAAGTGAATAGAGTTCCCAAGTCATTCAGCAATTTCAGAAATTCACTTAATCTCAGTTTTATACAGGGTAATTTTTTTTTCCCTATCAGAATGATTGTCTGGGTTTGTATGTCTGCTCTTTCTCTCTCTGCTAAGGTGGGAACATGCAAGATTCTAGGAGATGTTACATGTAATTTCACTTGTTCTATTCAAATTTACCTGTTTTAAACACATTTCCAAAATAATGCAAGTAGACAGTTACGAAAGGCTCCTGTTTACCATTACCCAAACCAAAAAAGGAAGAAAATGAAGACACTGCCTTAGTTCCTTAGTTTGATTTTATTCAGTCCCTGATAGAATAATAGAATATTTTGGGTTGGAAGGGACCTTAGATATGATCTAGTCCAACCCCCTACCATGGGCAGGGACACCTTCCACTAGACCAGGATGCTCCTGGTCTTGAACACTTATTTCTGATTAAAGTAGCTGATAGAAACAGCATGGATAAGACATGGTTAACTGTTAAATGAGTGTTCAAAATGGTTATGAGCCCTGACAGATAGCATGAGCCTGAAAAATCTTTTCCTTCTAGCTGTAGGACAAGGAAAGCTGCTGGGAAGAATGGACATCTTGTAGATTCTTCATTATTTTTTCAACCACAGCAAGAGATGTGGAACCTCATGAGATGCTCTTGTAGGCAGACACACTTTCTGCCTTTCAAATTCTGCTTAATCTTGAATGTAGAATCTTTGGCTGCCTTGTTTGCATTTGCAGAGAGCCAGCTGGAGTAAATTCAACTCCGTTACAATAAAAATTTGTAGGCAAGGCTCCTCTCCGATAACGTTCTTGCTGCACTCCCCTAAATAAAACCTTGGCAATCCATAAAGCTGGAGAGAGGCTAAACCTGAGTGTGGGATTTGGGGGCTGGTGTGGTAAATGATTTTGGATCACGAGCTGACCTCTGTAATTACCCCTGCCCCAGGTCTGTGTGGTTTGGGTGTCCAGGTGTGGGGTTTGCCCACTGGGCCCACCGCAGCCATTGGCAGGTTGCAGACACAGGAACAGGTGCGAGTACAAAGCACACGATGAGTAATTTGTAGGATGCCCCTGTAATTTCATGCATATTAAGCCAGTTATGCAGAACAGTTTCAGTACATTTGGAAGCACAGATCTTGCACATTCAAGTTGATCAGTGAAAATGAAGCTTTTAGCTGTTTGTTCCGATTAGCATTTGAATACCAACCTACCCAGTTTTGGGGCAGAAAGGGAACTATCCCATGGGATTACTCATAAAAATAATTCTAGGTGCTTATTTATAAAACTCCAGTGTCAGTAAGTTATTTCAGAAACAAAGTATTTCTGTTTTAATGGTGAACAAAACTGCATTCACATTCTGTTGCTCAGTTTTCAGTATCCTGCAGAATTCATTTGCCAATTGCTTTTAAACATCAGCAACTCTTATCCATTCCAACATCAGAGGAATTTGAAAGAGAGCTCCATGCAGAATTGATCTGATCCAGCAACATCAGGATTATATATGAGGGGTTTTTTCAGGTGTAAGTAGACCAGAATGTTCCCAAATCGTAATTTTATTTTTTTTTCTTTGCCAAGATCAAGGAGAACTTGCCAGTTTTTACTGGAAGAATAAGAATTTTCAGAAAACTCCTGTAGATCTCCAAACTGTTCATAAATTTATTGACAGTTGGCAGCCCTGCTGTGTGTGCTGTACTGTTCTATATCTGCCTTCTCCACATCTGCTTTGTCGGGGTATGAGACGGCGAGGCAAAAGTAGCTTAAGGAGGCTTAGCAGTGTCTGTAAATAAAATGGGGGAAAAAGCTTTATTTTTTCCCTTCCTCAAAAGATTTTCCATTTTTTTTAACGTGAAAGGATTTTAATGAAATCCTTGAGTTTAAGAACAGCAAGTGCAAAACAAAGGGGTCTAGCTGTTGTGTTTCCTGTGAGTAATTCCTTCAGACAAGAGATGAGGGAGTGGAAAAGAACATCCTCCAAATGCAAAAAGCCAAGTCTCCATTACTTTTACTGCTGACTAAAATCTTAGTGCAATATCAGATCCCTCTGCTCACAGGTGATGTTAGTTTATAACAGCATCCTGGCGGGTTTTTTGCCTTGTTCCATAAAAAAGGCTCCCAGTCACAGCATGGCAGCTCAGGGTATCAATGCACTTCCAAATATTTGATTCTGCAAGGAAAACAGGCTGCTGTGTTTTTTTCCCTGCAAAGCTGTGCCTCGCAGAGCCAAGCCCAGGGCTGCTCCTGGCACTGCTCACCTGTGATGCATCACGCTGTGCGTTGTGCTGACCATGCTGTATAAATTGCACCCCTCCCGCCCAGTCCTGCAAAGTCAAATTTAACTGGGGAAATTGAAGTACAGTGTCTGGGGCTTAGTGAAGCACAGCAAATCCTTTCTATAAGCTCTGGAGGTGACCTTTTAAACCACCTCCCACACCAAGCCTCCTACTTTTATTTTTGACAGTGAATATAAACCATAGGAAGGGCTAGTGAGAGGGCTGTAATACTTGTGCTCTGCTTGTGGCTTCTAAAAGAATTTCAAGAGGACCTGGGAATCTCTCCTGTTTGTGATTTGACACAGTTAGAGGGACTTCAGTGCCATGACAAATGACAGTATTAACTCAACACCCTAATTCAGGTGAACAGAGCCATTGGCCAGATTTGATCCTTCCATAGGCAGTGGATAAGCGCAGTGACAGAGCTGCTGAATCAGACAGTAGTTTAAACATCTACTTCATTTTAATTGAGCCTAAGAAGTATTTTTAGGGAATGTTTAAAGTACAAAGGAAAATTTTGTTTAAAAATAGATTTTTGACAATGTAAAATAGGTTAGTGCTTCCTTTGAGGCAAACAAACAACCCACTTAAGAATTAAAAATTTTCAAGCAAATGATTTGGAAATCCTTCCTTCTTGAAGCGTGATCAAAGTAAAGTCTTGACAGGTAGCATTTATCACAGGTAGTACTTTCTGCTCAGTAAGTACTTGATGAGGCAAAAAGAAAAATTAGAATGGGGGTTCATGGTTACAAGAGTGTCTATTGTACTTAAAGCATAAAAATCCTCCCTTTAGGAAAATCTTCTATTTCCACAGAAGCCGAAGCTCTGTTTTGAAGCTATTGCTTGGGTTTGAAGCTATTGCTTGGGTTTTGAAGCTATTGCTTGCCCAAAATTATTGGGTTTGTCATTACATAACGGGATTTTGGGATGGAAGAAGCAGAAATGGAGAAGAGGGGCTGGATTGCTCTTTCCAGGCTGCCCTGCAGAGCAGGATTGGCTGGGCACCCTGGTGTCTTTATCAGGATGCTGGTCCTTTGAAATGTTTCACATGGTGGAACTTCAGTCTTGCCATAATCCTATGCAAAGCACTTGAGTGCTTAATTTTCAGCCTGGAAATGGACCAAGTGAAGTGAATAAGGATTAGTTAGGGTCTGAGGAGAGAATTTCCAAAGGCGTAGAGGACAGTTAGAGCTTCTAATTCTTTTCAAAAGCCAGAGGAAGTCAAGCACCTAGTACACACACTCGAGAGATTGTAAATCTTTCCATAAGGTAAAAAGCATGCATTGAAGTGATGTGCTGCATTAAGAAGCCCGTCTGTGATGAATTTCTCCTCCATCTCAATGTTCAGCCCCAATTTCCTTTCATTACTTGAATCCCTTCTCTCCTAGGTATAGCAGCTGACACCCCTCTCTATATTCACTTTCTTCTTTCTCACTTCCCTTCAGGTCAGACTTTGAACCAGTGTGTTGTGCTGTAGGTGATGAAATGATTATTTTCCCCCCAAAAAATAAGATCTTTAAAAGAGAAATTCTTGTATCCTCCTTTAACTTGATTTAGATGTCACGACATTCCCTATTCACAGAACAATTCTTCCTCATTTGAATGGTTGAGAAGCAGAAACATTGGCACTGATCAGGGAGATAACATGGTAACTGAGATCTTGAGGGGAATGCAAAGAAGGGGCCCAGGTTGTGTTTTTAAATATTTCTGAATTGCCATCATGTCTAGAACTTTAAACTCTCTTTCCGTAAGAGTTCCAGTGCAGTAGCAACAGATTTCAGATCTTGCTCATAAGCACTCAGCCTGATACCTCTTGAGTGGGTAGAAGGTGCACAGTTAATTATTCCCCCCATGAAAAGTGTGTTTTCAAGAGCAGCCATGTCAAATTTTAGTGAGTGCTGCAAGTGGTTATGAAATATAGCTGCAGTGTGTGGAAGGCATCCAAATATATCCTATTTCAGCTTCTCAGATCCACCACTCTGGATTTATGGGCACTCTTTCTGTGCGTGAAGGACAGGATCTCAGAGCAAGGAATGCTGATTCTGTTTTCCTGGGGAGAAGTGATCCTTCTCTGTATTTTACTGAGCAGCTGATTCTTAAAATAAATGGACTAAATGAGGGGGGGGGGGGAGATTTATTAAGCCTATCTGACAACTCACAGCCCCACCCCAAGTACAGTAAAAATATACAGCCTAAGCGAGCTCCAACCTAATGGACCCAACTCAAAAGAATTTATTTATAGGAGTTTTTAGTTTCTTCTCCATCCTGCCCAGCAAATGGCCCTCTGTCAGCAGTATTCCCTGCAGTGCAACTCCTGAGCTGCCTGGTGCCGAGATCCCGAGGGACCCCGCAGTGCAGAAGGCACACGTTCCTTGGGTACCTATGCCTACAACTGATGTCAAGCCTTTAAAATATTTAGGAAGGTGCAACTGCAAATTGCGAATAGGAGCATTACCCGTGCAAGGCTTTTAGGTTTTTTGCTGGAGGCTGCAAGACTTTGCAAGGAAGGCGTTGAGGCTGTTGTCTGCACTTGAACACCCCAGCTTGCAGTGAAAATGAAGCCTGTGAGCCAGCTGTTTTCTTTTGCAGATGTAGACACTTAACTATGAGCCACCTGATTGTCAGCAGTAGTGAGCAATCACAGCTCCCATTCATCTTTGTGAGAGCCCTGGTGCTTGCTGCTGTTGGAAATAAGACCACTTGTGCTCAGGTGCCTGACAGAAAGTGAGTTTGAAAGTGTTTTGCCTTGAACAGGAGTTACAATGATTTGCCTTCTTCAGGATGGCTGAGCCAGGCCAACACACTTTGCCTTGACTCTGGAATCTGAGTTGTTCCTGAAAGGCTTTGCAGGTGACTTCATAGGATTCTTCAGGAAATTATGCTGCTTTTCTCTCTGTCTCATGTTTACTTTGCATTTCTCTTTGGCACCAATGCTCTGATCAAATCTTGGTGTTGTCTGAGCAGATGAAATGTCACCCTGGTTGTGTCCCTGTTGATCAGGTGAGGTGTTCACAGAGTTCTCCAGGCAGGCAGTGTGTGCTGGTTCCTGGCTCTGGCACATCCCTGGAGCTGCTGTGGTTCCTGCTGTGTGCAGGCACCCAGACCTCTTGCTCTGGAGGTGTCTGGCTTTCCCAGCTGGTGCCCTGGTGTTTAAGGATGAACACATGCAAAACAGACATGATCTGGCATGGAAGTGAGCCCAGTTCTCAGTGAAAAGCATCTACAGAGTTTTGGCTTTCTGAAGGCACGGAACTTCCAGGTTTGTGGTACCAACATTTCATCTTCAGCCTTTTGTGAGCTCGGAACCCTTCCAGGGCTGGATTACATTCCTTCATGTTTTCTGATAAGTGCAGATCAGACACTTCCCTCAGCACACAGAAACCCTTCCTTATCTAGTTCAGACATCTGTACCTCGCAGCACAAGTTCCATTTTTAAGGGTTTTTTCTCAACAAGAGACTTTGCTAAAGCTGTATTTTACAACTGTTCAGTGCAAAACCTTCTTTGAGCCAGGTGAAGGACTGAGCACTGTGAATTCTGCAAGGAAGTTCTGGATCAGATTATGGATGGATATGTGTTTTTAGGAAGCTGCTGTCCCTGTTTATGACATAAATCATCAGCAACCTCTCTTTAAATCCAGTCAGTGAACTAATGTTGACTGAAACCGTGTATGGAAGTGATGCCCCAGCTCAGGAACCCTTTGGCTGACCCAGGCTCTGAGAGATTAAAAGTGTTTAAAAGATCCCTTCCAACTCAATCTCTTCTGTGATTCTGTGTTTTTGGAACAAGTTGTTTGCACAGGGGCCCACAGTCTGATGGTTTTGGGGTTTTTTGGCTCCTGATTGCTGGGTCTGCAAAGATACCTCTCTGACTGGAAGCATTAGGTGTGGAGACTCAGGTGGAATTTTGGGTGTCTAAATTCAGGCTCAAGTGCCTTCATTTTTCAGTTTTTCAGATATGCAGTAGAAAAGTAAATTGGCGGTAATGTGTAAAATAGCACAATTGCTTTTTAATTACTTGCCTAAATGGGAAACAGTTATCAGGAGAGCAGGCAGGAGGCTGAACAAATGTTAAATAGTAATTGACAAAATTTTTTTTGGTTTTGTCCAGTGCTTTTCCCAGAACATTCCATGTTCTTTGAGACAAGACTGCAGTTAGAAATGAACACCTCTCTTTCTCTGCAGCACACAGCAGTGGGATTTCCAGAGTCCAAAATCTGCTAGACACTGAGCCAGACCATTCTGACAGTTTTCCAAATGAAAGATACTGAGAGGTGCTTTCAATTATCTAAAGCTGTGCCATTTGCCTTTTGAAATTTCCTCCTCTCCTACCCTTTTTCTCATCAGGCTGTAAAAGACTAGTTGTTGTCCGTCTTTTGTACTTTACACCACCAGAATGTGCATTCACTGGGATGAAATCACCCACGTATTTCAGAGACGAGTCATTTATTGTGACCTTTAGCAATCTGAACGCACCTAATTACCTTGTTCCAGTTTGCTGGGCTTCCCTTGCACCTCCCTGGCCAGGATCCTTCCTTCCCCCAGCTTCTAAAATCCCAGGCAAGCAACCTGGATGGAAGTTAGCAGTGCTGAGATGCAGAATTCCCACGGACAGCAAAGTGCTGACATGTGCAAAGATGTGTAAATAAGCTGAACGTTGTGAGTGTTTGAGAAACAACCATAATGCAAAAAAACAAAATACCCATCTGGTTAAGGCTATCAAAGGGCTTGGCCTCAGATTTGCTGAGAGTAAAGAAGAATTCCCACTTGCTTGAGCAGACTGTGGAGCAGCCATAGGCTTTTCAGTGGGTTTTTTTAGACTCACTAGACCAACAACACGAAGTGAGAGAAGAAAGTCTAAAAGAGAAAGTATTAGAACAGAAGGAAATGAAATGCGGCTAAAGAAAATTGATTCTGTTTCATCAAATACTTTTTGAAGTTATGAAGTTGCGGTATTTATCTCAGAAGTACTTATTTTCTGCATGGATTTCAGAGCTATAAAAATATACATTCTCCTTTGTCAACATTTTTTCCTAAAAAAAGCTCAGTTTAGATAGCTGGACATGTACTAATCCCTTTTCATTCTACAAAAGAAGGAATGAGAAGGAGAGAAAACAAAATTATTTGATTCCTTATGAACTCAAACAATTTGTTTAAATGTATTTTATGCCAAAAAAGCATTCTGAGCTGGGAAGCTCAGAAGCTTTTGGAATGATTCATATGGACTTCAGAAGCCCAAGCATTTAAGCCGCACAAAGGACAAGGAATGTGAAAAATCATGTCTAGTTGGAGGGTTTGGGATAATTCCTTTCATAATTTTCACTTGGACTGCCCTTTGTATAAGAGGTTGCAGCCTGAGCAGGGTTAGACACTTGGATGGCTTGGGGTTGAGCTTTGCCTGGGACAAAAGGGGACATGAGGGGACATTCCAGCCCAGAATTCTGCCTGTCCCTGGGCTTCTGCCTCTCCCTGTCGTGCTGGCATTTCCCATATGCTGTAGCAAAGAGTTCATTGCCACAAGATGTCACTGACACTAAGAATTTAGTGAGCATCTTCGACAGGAAATATGGCATTGAAGTGGCTGCGAAGCATTCACAGCTTCCAGATACCACACTTGGTAAATAAAAGCTTGAAACTGCTTGGAACTGAGCAGATCTGCAGTTCCTAGGGTCAGGATGAATTCCCTTCTTTCCTCACTGTTTTCCCCCTGTCTTCCTCTGCCCCAGGTAGGGAGCAGCATGCTAGGAGAGATTCCAGGTTTGATCTCAGGCAGCAGCTCCCAACACCCCATTCCCAGTTCAATTTAGTCAGCAACTGGTTTTTGCCAGATCCTCAGTCTGTTAGATGGAAGTGACAATAATTACTTGTTTCCCAGGCATGGTGAAATGTTTAATTGCCTGAAATTGTAGTCTTGAGATGAAAATACTTGGAAACAAAAGTGTTATTGCAACACTGAATTGCTGTTAAAACAGCTTTCCCCATCATTAATATATCCACCATATTCGGGAAGGAAATTCATATGAAACACAACAGAAATGACAAATTATGCCAAACATTCTAAATAGTGGATCTGTGCTGTGTTCAGTGCTAGATTTGAGGTGAGTCATGGTGGAAAATAAGGCAGTAGCTGCTCTAGTTGGAGCACAGCAGATTTAGGGAGGGATAAACGTCCCAGCCTTCTGTGCTGAGGGTCCCCATTGCCTCTGGCTAAACCCTCACAGCTGCTGGCGTGGGCTAGTGGAGATGTTTTTAAACTGTTTTTCAGTCAGCAGGATTTGGGAATTTCACTCCAGAAAAGGAACAGAAATGTCTTGTGTGATTGCACGTCTGAAAAATTTCAACTGGAAATGTTTAAATATTCCCTCTGTAAGGTTTTATTTTAATGAAGTCAGAAATGTTTTGTGACAGCTTTGTCACACATTTATTCTTCAGGTTCTTTCAGAATTTTTCAAGCCAGCTCTACCTGTTGTGGTAGTTTGTAGCTGAATCTTCTCTGTAACATGTTATGATGGCAGCCATTGGAAGGTTAATAGGAAACTCTGTGTGGCACTTGCAGCAAGCTACAACTTTTTGATTGGAATTTGGGATGTGTCAGAAGAAAGCCTTCCCTGTGAGTTAAATTTTACAGAGGAAGCTCTAACACTTCCAAATGTGTCTGCTAAGTAGAAGAGTAGTAAGTCAAAAACATAAGGCAGGATCAAGTGCAGCTTGATGAAATATTCCCCAGCATCCAGAGAATGCTCCAACATCCCTGCCTGCAGGGTTCTTCCTCTTAAAGGCACTGCCAGGAGTCTTGTATGGTCTTCGCAGACACTTTTCCTCTGGAGCCAAACCTTCAGCACACCCTGGCTGTGCTGGGTCAGGTGAAACGTGCAGAATCCCATGGAAGATGCAGCCACGTCTCCCTGTGATTGCCAGCTGGCCTCTGTTGAGAAATGTCCCTAATTCCCATAATAGTGTGGCTATTTCATGGTACTTTAAAGTGAGAACTCTCGGGTGGCTGGCCACATAAGCAGCTTTCACATAAACGCTTCAGTTCTGCTCCACAGCAAATGGCTTAGGTGCTGATAACACGCTGGAACACAGCACAGAGCTCGGTGTTTGTGTGGTACAATTAAATTGTCTCAGGCACATTAGACCCACCTGGTGTGCACATCCCATACAGGTGCCTTTCCTAAGACCTCCTCAAACTCCTCCTGGTGCTTTGTCCTCTCTATTTAACCACCTGTTTAGGTAGAAACACAACTGCACACCACGGGCAAAGCACTGAGGCCATTTATTCAGGCTCTGCTTTTTTGTAAGGTATATGTGCAAATTTGCAGTTGGAAGTCACTGTGTGCAAATGGCAATCTGATGCCCAGAACAGTTGTTCTGGCACAAACACGCTGAGCCTACGTGAGCATCTGTCATGAAATTTATACATCAGTCAAATTCCTGCTTGGTTGTTTGACCTTTGCAAGATGGAGTGGGTGAAGATTTAATATAGAGGTCTGAGGATTGAACAGATTTTGCTTAAATGACATTTTGTACAAGTTTCTTACTACTATCTCTGGGGCTAAGTCAAGTTTGTTCCAAACTCCAGTTCCAGACATTCTATGGACTTAGTAAGGAGGTACCTCAGGAGGCAGCTGTACTGTGAGGTCTCACTCACTCTGCTTCCCATGTACCACTCACTCACAGGTCGGTCTGAGCCTCTTGGACATTGCAGAATACACAGATATTGTCATTGGGTGATAATGAGACATGGATTTAGCAGATATTTTCTGTCCATGAAAAGTGTTCTTTTGAATCAACGTGATTGTGTCTGTTGGTACTCCTGAAGTGTTTGTCTTCCTTCCCTGTGATCCCAGCCAGCTGATAAGTATGGCAAAGCTCCATCCTGGAGTCTGGCTGGGCAGGTGATCACCTTCAGACCTTGTGTGCCTTCTTTCTCAAGCTCATGGTGAGCAAAGTCTTTGGTGGCTTGGTGAGTCAATACCAAATTCCCCACAGTGGGATTCCTAAGGGAGGTGTGGTTTTGGTGTCCCTTTGGTGACACTTTTACTAGTGTACCTTTGACACCTTTGGTAGCACAGTGATTATTCTTGCCAGATGGACTTGGGACCTGCAAATTAGGAAGGGAAGAAGGGAATTAAAGTAGAACTCTTTCCAGGACTTGAAAATGGTTTTGCTTAAGGTAGAGCTGCAGCACAGCTACAGGGCTTGACCTGTCAGTCAGCTGGCACGAGGGGACAGGACATTTTTGCTGGAAAGCCTGCTGTCCATGGTTTATTCCCAGTATCCTGTGTGTGCTGTAGGGCACAGCTCACAGGCACTGCCAGAGCTTCTCCTCGGCCAGATTTCCCCAAAGCAGATGGGTTCTGAAGGGTACATGTGTTGAGGTATTGGCAGAGGGGAGTTAACTCCAAGCTGTGAGAGGTTGTGGCTGAATGTTGTTGCTGAGAGAGGTCCCCTAGTACAGTGTACGTGGTCTAGAGTTTTACATTCATATGAAATCATGGTGTAGATATTTTTGCATGTTAATAAGTGCAAAGAGTGAAATGTAGACCAAAACTTGCCTAATCATGGGGAAAAAAGGCATGGGCGTCAGTGAGAGTGGGATGCTGCTGTTCCACAAGCACAAATGGAGTCGGAGGAGCATTTCAGGGTAAGTTCTTTGATTCATTCATGCTTCTCTGTGAATGAATCACAGAGCTTCTCTCTGCATCTCTCCTGCAAGACCTCAGGTAGACTTGGAGTTGGTGCAGCCACTTTCCTACCAGCCTGATTTGACATTAGGAGATTTTTAGGCTTCTGCTGTGGCTGATCATTGCTGGTTTATGTGACTGTGTAGTGTGGTGGTTGGTGAGTGGGCATGCCAGCAGTTAACCAGCATAGCTACCTGGAGTAGAGATATTTGCAGAGTAAAATTATTCTTAAGGCTGCAATAAGTGACATTCAGTTATTTTATTATGGGTATCGTTTACAGTATAAATCTGTCTTGAGAGAGAGTGGTCGGTCTCTTTGAGAGAGAGTTTGGTTTCTTCTTTGGCTTTTTATTCCTGATAGAATTAAGCTGGAAGACTGGAAGACTTCATCCAAAGCATGGGTTTGGCTTATTATGAAGTGCAGCTTTTCAGCTATTTATTGTGTTGCACTGTGAAGCCGGATTCTCTCACATGGGCACCAGTATAAGCATAAAATAGTTTAGCAGTAATAACAAATTGGAGGAAGTGATTGATAGTCCCTTGTCAAAATAAATTTCATATCATACATTTTCTGCCCAGGGAGGCAGGGTATTATTCTGTTTCATTTTATTGTTTTCCTGTTGCTGTTGGCAAATGCCTCACCTACTGCCTGCTTCTGCTGTATTAGGTTGCAGAGGGAGAAAAATAAATAGTGAATCTTTAAAAAACCCAATCTTTTATTAATAGGGAAGGGATTAAAAACAAGCAAAAATCCATATTTTCATTAAATGTTTCATGAAGTGTCCTTGTTTTGTGGAAGCATTTTTAAAAGATTTGTCAGAGAACCAGGTTCTTGCAGACTGAACCACTCCTGTTAAACACCAAAATATTCAAGCATGGGGGGAAGAGGAGTTGTAAAATCACCCCATGCATGCATTTCTTGAGGCGGTTCAAAAGTGTTCTTTCAAAATGCTCCTCCACTGTGCCAGTGAGAGGATTAATTCTGTTTGCTGTGAGACAGGGCTGTGTCCTGAGGCTGGTGACCAGCCACAGGTGCCACCACTGCAGGGGGACATGGGGGTGGCAGAACCCTTTCCCAGCTGGTGTCTGGTGGGGCTGGCGCTCGTGTGCCAGTCGGGCAGCAACACAAAACCCACTGGGAGGAAGGAGATTTTCAGTGAGGAGAAACAAAATACCTAAAGCAAACAAACAGAGCTGAAGACGCTGCAGGAGCAGCTTTTGGAACGCTCCCTTTGCTGGCTGGGGAATACAGCGGGAACATCGGCTCCGCGCAGGAGCCGGGCGCGTCCCCTTAAGGATTTACCACCCAACTTCTCAGTTCTTTAAAGGCAAGATTAATGAGCACTTTATCCAGCGCATATGAGCTGCCTATCAAGAATATTTTCAACAGTGCACCAGTGATACACTGCAGATAGTGCTGACAGAAGCTAAAGTGAAATGTCATACTTTGAGATCTGACGCCGTGTGCAGTTGGAAGAGGGCCTGTACTGCCTTCAGAGACTGACAGCTAAATCCTTCATTCTTTCAGCTTCCAACATATGGCATGAAGTAGGGTGTGAAAGATAAATTTCTTTGGATAGGTGCAGAAAATATGTGCAACATTTTTACTGGTTGGCTGCATAGAAAGATCAAAACAGACGTGTTTTCTGAGAGCAGGAATTTCAGGCTTTGAAATCGTACCTCCAGATTGCCCGTATTAATGATGGGTACCTGCCTGCAGGAATTAATGGAATTCTCTGTAAGCCTGGCAGAGACTGCTTGAGAGAAAATGGGTCAGTGAGGCCATGAGGGTTCCCTGTCTGCCCTCAGCTGCCTTGTGCCATATTTACTGTTAAAACAGGGAGTTGGGAGAAAGTTCCAAATATGACTCAACTTTTCTTTGCATCACTGGAAGGTGTCCATGGAGCCACACTGTCTGTCTGTATGAGCATCCCCTGTATAGCTGTGTGTGCCTTTCATAGATTCCAAGTTATTTCAGGATACTGGGATGGAATTGACTATGAAGCAAAGCGTTCTGTCTTCATCATCCATTACCCTGATACAACCCTGTCAGAAATTTGGTATATGCTTAATATTATGTTGCTTAAAGATTTCATCCTTACAGCTGAAGTAAATTGCTTCACATAGGTGGGTGTTTTAGCCAGACAGAAGATAAAATATTAATCTTGATTAACTCAAAGTAAACAGATGTTCTCTGTTGCCAATATTGCTAAAAACTACATTCATAACTGTATATTTTAGGATCAATGCAATTTATTCTCTCAGGAGATCTGTGCTATTGTAAGTTTAGAGGCAAAGTAACCAGGCAGACATGGAAACCAGTACATAAATATGCAATGAAAATCTAGAGAACATGAAAATGTAGAATTTAGGAATGGGAAAAAAAAAGCACTTTTATATTGTCATTTTATAAGAACTAAGGGGGGAAAAAAGACATACTTATAAAATATATTCTCTTCTTCAAGCCTCTTCCCTTACCTATCTCTCCCTGCCCATCTGCAGTCTGTTCTCTTAATTTTGTGCTCAGTAGGACAGGACTGACCTTTTGCTCTACCTTCAAGGCATCCCCCAGGTAACAGCTCCCTTCACCCAGTGCTGTGCACTGTGAGAGGGGGACAAAGGATATTGTTTGTTTCTGGCACAGAGTTTAAGGAAAATTCTCTTACACAGAAAGTCAAGTCTTTATTTTAACTCCTCGAATTGTTACCCAGAACAATTAAATATGTAATGTTCCCTTTTTACCTGCATGTTAGTGACAGAAGCACCCAATGGGAAAAGTCTCAATAGGAAATGCAAATGGAAGGGCCTCATTTCAGTGAGTGTGGAAATCAGATGCCTCTGGAAGTAGGATTGGTGTTTAAAATGTCATATTCTGAAAGTATGGCCAGAAGATTCTACATTTCACAGAATATTGGAAAATTGTTGTATTTATACTTACATTTTGCATGTGCTCGTTGCAATATGTAAGAGTGAGGAATTTGGATTTTAACCAGTGAAATGTGGAATGTGGTCATCTGGGACACACTTTGGCCTGCTCAGTCCTTTCCCTGTTAACTGACTGACTGTTCCTTGCTTCCACAAAGTTACTCAGGCTGCAGGCAGAGGAGAACACGGCCCAGCCAAAGAAATTAGAGGAACAAGAGACTATGGAGAAGCTCAGATTCAGGAAATGTATAGAGCATCCAAAACCTGATGTCCTCCTGCACTAATACATATTTTAATGACAACAAATCTAGCCCCTCACATTAATAGTTGTGCCATGGAGAGTGATAAGGTTGGAAAGAGGCAGGAAGTTTATTTGCTTTCATTGGAGCTTGAAGATTCATTCTGCTTTTCTTCTGGGCTCACACATTTCTAGCAATTGAGGGAAGAGTTTGAATGGTGAATATCCCATCTAACTGTTTACATTTTAAAATAATCTTCAGATTTATTAAGGTGACATCTCTGCAGGATGAAATCTAATTCAGAGGCTAACAGCTAATAGCAATAATTTATACCCAGAGATTGTTTCTAACACGGGCAATCCTCGATCATTCCCCAAATGCTTTTCTCCTTGGTCTTATAGCACTGCTTGTACAAAAAGATAGATGATCTACCAACAGAGATACTGCTTTAAATTGCCAGCTTTAGGGGCAAATGTGTCCTTTCCTCTCCTCCCCTCTGTGAGAGCAGCTCTGCCCTGGGGCCATGGTACATATGGATCATAGGGATCACAGCCTGTGCTTTAGGCAAGCATCCTTTTTCCCAGGTGTGGAGACAGGACTGACCCCAGAAGTGCAGCCTCTGCAGGGATGTTTGGAACCCCACACATCTGGTAACTCTGCTCCTGGAGGGAGGCAGAGAATGGAGATGGTACAATTTACTGGAATGTAAATTGGGAGGCATGCCAGTGAAATCTGTGAATGTGCTATTATTTAAAACACAACTGAAATTAGACTCCAGCTGCATTTATGGATACGTGCCCTGGCTATTCGCTGGAATAACCCAAAGGCACAGGCACCTTTGAGTGAATTCCTCTTTTTATTCCTCCTTTTTGCTTAAAACCCATCTCATTTGTGTGTAGCTGATTCATATTATTTCTCTGCTTAGCACGTTATGAGCAAATGAAACTGCCTGCAAAGTTGCCAGTGCGTTCCAGCCGAGCCTGGCCGCCCGCCCGTCGCAGCCAGCTGTAATTCCACCTTGGCAGCCACCAGCAAAGGGGACTCTCCCAGCACCAGCTTTCAGCCCCTGCTGATCCAGCCTGCCTCTCACTGGGCAGATAAAGTAGAAAATGTTTTATCCCCGTACCAGTTTTTGCAACCTGATCCCTACTTTAATGTTTGGTTGAACAAATTGGGTGTAAGCCACATTAAAATCCTATAGCTGCTTCTTACCTGTGATCAAACCTTCCTGTCTTTCAGCCTACATCCCATCTGTTTGGAAATGTTTAGCATAGAGCTTTTTGCCTGTGGTGAAAAAAAAACCAACAAAAGAGAGGCAGCCCCAGAATGTTTCTTAAAAACCTTTTATGATGTGCCTACACCTTGCTCTGGGTTCCAGTCTCATTTTTGATTCTTTTTTAAATCGTGGTCAGGAGAAGGAGTAGAAAATCAGTATTGGATAAAAGTGAATTACAGCCTGATCCTGGTGTCCTGTAGCAGTGCTACATAAATGCCAGTATTTTTTGTGTGGCAGAAAGGGCATGGTGGTGGCAAATCTGGAGTCACACGTTTAGGGAAGTTTGTAGGCAATAGGGGAGATGGGAATGTGATACAAATCTTCAGGAGCCAGCACAAGATTAGCTCCGTTCTCCTGGTCATGGCTGCAAGCATCTGGCAACCTGGAGGAACTGGAGTGCTGCTCCAAAAGAGGATGGGATGATGTGCTTGCAAGGTTGTTACCCTGCCTAGAAAGTGGGATAAGCAGCATTTCATTCACTTTTCTTACTCAGCTGTAACTTCAAGAACTAATGTAACCAATAATTAAAACTAGAATTTTCTAAAGATGCTAAGCCAATTAGACTCAAAATACAATGGAAAGTCAAGGTGAGTTAGGCTTCTAATTCCCTTAGGGGCTAATTTCCAACAAAGTCTAAGAGATTATGTTAAGCCTATTAATGCAATATGAAATTATAAATGTCTTATAAAAAATTATCTTGTGTAGCTATCAGTTTGCTTCAACTCAGCAGTGCTGATTCTTTTCAATATGGGGAGAAGATGAGCAGAAGAAAGGAACAGAAATTGTCTCTCTGTCAGACCTGTTTGGCAGTAGAGGAGATTTAGTCATCTTCCTTTGGAAGACAGAGGTCTTGTATGGGAGAAGTTTATGATGGCTGTTAAGGCTCAAAGTAATTTGTAGTTTTTCAGTCCTGGGTTGCTCTGAGGCTTGAGAGCATCTCAGCCTACGTGATATGGCCCCAGCATCTCTTTGTCACACAGTATTCTGTGTTTCTAAAATGCGTGGGGTTTTTTATTTAAATACAGAACTCTGAAATCATCCTCTGTATTTTCTCATAGCATAGAGTACTGCAGTTGAGCATAATCACTTCTTATGTCAAAGCTTCAATTACATGATTTACTCTTCTAAAATTAAACATGCAAGTACCAACAATAATAAAAAGTGTTCTGCTTAATTCTAAAATTGTTTCAGCTACCAAACAGATTAGTGGCTTCTTTCTTCAAATTTGGGAAATATTTTGCATAGAGCAGCTAAGGGTGAAGAATGTCATCTGTAATTTCGTTCCTAAATTCTGTGCTGTGTCCATGTGCATTTAAACATCCTGTGACTTTAGTCTTAAAATTATGCATAATTGTGCATTAATTAGAGGTACTAATGCATTTATTCCAACACATGGGCTGCCTATGAGATGCAGCAAGTCTTGCATTGTTATAGCTCTGGGTGTAGATTCAGTGTCTGTTTTGCAGATGCTGAGGAGCTGAATTCCTCTTTGGTAGGGGAGCAGGGAGTGGAGCACAGGGTGAGATCTGCACTGCAGCATCCCTGCTGTCTCCTCGTCACTCAGGCAACCTGTTTGTGCAACGTGGGTACATGTGGCAATGTGAATTTGCTTTCCAAAATCTCCTTTAGAGCTCTCCCTCAAAAAAGAGGGCTGGGGTTTTGGGGGAAGCTGGTGATGCTTCCCAAAGGTCCTGTGGCTGGAAATGTCCTGTTTTGGTTCTGCAGACTTCAGGGAGCCTGCTGCAGGTGCACAGCCTGTGCAAGCTCTTCACCTGGATGAAATTGAAGGATTAAGGGCTTTTTTTTTTTTTGTATTTCTCTGTGATGAGAAAAGTGAAGATGAGAATTTAATGAATCTGGATATAGATCATCTGAGAGGTGTAGACCCCACAATCCCTACCCTGAGTTGGCTGGCAAAACAGCTTCATCAAGTGCTTATGACTGCTTCCCATTTTTGCCTTTTACTTTTTAACTTTGTAGTCATTCCAATTTTGCAGTTATTTATTCCAATGTACGCAAAACTCTGAGTGGATTTGTGCTGCTGAAATTAAATAGGGAGACAAAACAACTGTGGGTAATTAGGCACATTTCATGTATCTGTGTACGCATCTTAAAACAACAGAAACTGTCTATATTTGCACTGGAGCCTCGGATTTGATGGCATTCACTAAATCTAATTATAGGCTACAGGAATTTGCAAAAGTCCCCTAATGTTTATGTAGAGTTTACTATTTTTCCCCACAGTACTTTGATGGATCTTACAATTAATCTTCAGATTCATTTGATTGGAATTTAGAATTCTTAGGTTGCATCTGTTGTTGGTTTTGTGGTGGGGGTTTACCCTACACCACTTAGTGTAGGGTGTTCTTTGCATGCTTTTGTACATAAGGTTTTTCTTACATACCAATAATATTGCTCATATAAGTTTCAAATGAGAAAAGAATCAAAGAAATGGAGCTTTCTTAAGTCCCAGAAGACTTCAAGTACTGCAGGCATTGTTGGGATGCTGAAGATAACAAGAGAACAAAAAAATCCAATTAAAAAGACATTTCTTTTCAGCCTCCTCTCTTACCTGTTTTCTGTGAAATATGCAATCTTGTTAATTTTCTACTACATCATCAGGACCCATAAAATCTGAGTCACTTCAGTTCTTGGCATGTGCTTTAGTACAGAAAAAGTTTTTTCTGGGAAAAGTATTCTCTTTATATTTGCTCTCAGCACCCACCTTGTTAGTCAGTGCTGGCTGGTGTTGCTGGCTCTAGAGCTCCTTCTGGAAGGAGGAATTGCAGAGGAATCAAATATGCTACGAGGCAAATAAGCCTGGAAATTCCTCTGGCTTCTGCTGGTCTGGAAATGCAGGACAGAGGTTGATGGGGGAGCTGGACCTCTCCCTCTCCTGGTTTGTTATGCTCAGTTCTTCCCAAGCTGCAGCACATCCCATGGTCTGGTGGCACTGCCAGGAGCTGGAGGGATCTGTGCTTCAGCGGGGCATCCTCAAGCCCCAAGGATGCCTCTCCAGTCCCACACATGTGCATTTTCTTGTTCCACTTTTTTTTTTTTTTTTTTTTTTAAATATCTGGCAGCATCTCTTTACTGATTTTTCACAAAGACCTGTCCTGTTGGCTCCTGGCAGATAAAGTTTTCCCCCACTCCTTTACCTGGCTCCAGCTGCATCCCTGGCCACTGGGGGAGCAGAGAGTGGTCAGGGGAGGTCACTGCGTGCTCTGATGGAAATTTCTGAGCATCACAGAGCTTCAGACCACAGATTCCCAACAGGCTGGCACAGCGAGCCACCAGGGCTGTTCCCAGGGACTGCCTTTGCTGCTGGCGCTGGTGACTCCTGGAATGACCTCCTGCATTTGAACACGGTGTAGAAAGGCACTGTGTCTGTCTAAACCTCAGCAGCTCATGACAGACTGCACTTAGCAGGAACAGCAGGCGCTGAGTGCCCTTTGAGACACTGCAAAGGGATACTCTGACACCTTCTCCATCAGCCACGGGAAGTCGCTTGGGAGGTGCTTTTGTATCACTGCAGGGAGTAAAAGGAGCTGCAGAATAAAAAGTGGGTTTAATCAAGAGTTACTTGGTGATATCCTCTCACCTCACCCTCCTGATTGTATCTGCGCAGCGAGGAGCTAGTTAATTTTAATGACAAAAATGGAGAATCTCCTTATTGAAATTTAAATTAGGTTAATGACTAGTGATATGGCTAAAGGGTATAATTTACAAAACACAAATCCCTAATGCAAAAGTGTGTGTTCCGTATCACCCATGGAAATCCCTTAATTTTGATTTGACTGGTGTAAAGGCAAAAATCAAACACAAAATCTCGTTAGCATTTCCAAGACTGAAACGCAGCCCACTTGAGCGTGTGTCTCCCTCTTCCAAAGGGGAGTCTGCCTCCGAGCAAGCTGAGCTCCTGCCAGAACACTTCCCCCCTCCTTTCCTCCCCAGGATAATACCTGGATTGTGAGGAGGGATCAACCTCCATTTCCAAAGGCACCTGGGGTCGGCTGCTCAGTTGTAGCCTTCTCATAGCTGAAACCAGACTTTTAAGGATGGAGCTGCCTTCGAACCAGCTGATGAAGTTACCAGTTTTAGGGCAGGGTTTGAGTCACTGGAGGATGACCGTCTGTCTGTCCGTGTTGTAATGGGAATGGAGCATCTCTCATACCATGACCTTAGGAGTTTTTTAACCCGTGTTTCAGCAGGAGCTCCTGAGATGCTGGTTTCTCTTGGCAGTCTGGTCCAGTGTGTTTGCACTGGGCTTTTGCAGCATTGCTTGGCACCAGGAGATACTGGAAAATGTGATATATCCTTGTTATGCTGGCAGTGTCCAGCTTTAATCACAGCACAGGGCAGGGTTGTTGTACTCTGCCAAGCTCATCTTAGTGCAATTGGCACCCCCCAAAATTCTAAGAATGAGTGAAGCAGTGAAGGAACAATGAATCACTGGCCTCAGCACCCCTTTCTCTTCTACTTGCAGTCACCCACTGTACCCTAAATGTGTTTCCTCTCTCTCCTCACCTCCCAGCTGTCTGTGCATTCCCAGTTATACTTCTGTCAAGTAGATAGCAGCAAAATGAAGGATGTGGAGGCGAGGGAAGGAAGTTGGGGGACTCAGAGAATGTGGGAATACAGTGAGTAGGAGCTTCTCTGACTGATGGAGTAACAGCATCACGAGGCACGAGACTACACACAGTGCTTTTGAGGAGTATGTGAATTTCTCTTCCCTTGGCACTTGAAATAACACAGAGCTGCAGGCTGTGTCTGTGCTGTCCTGGTCAGCTGGTGTGTGGGGCTGCTCAGACTGGCAGCAGAACGTTGCTCAGACAGGTACTAATGGGCACCACAGTGCTGAAAGGAACATCAGTTTCCCATTAGAACCAAATGTTTCCTGTGTCTCTGCAAGCTGTGGTGTGCATGAAATAAAAACCTCTGACGTTTATGAGGTTCTTTACAACATGGGAGCAAACAGTTACTTTTAGTGTCTTAATTTCATATGGGCATTTTACTTGCCTGGTGCATTCAGTGACATCCATGAAGAACAGGAATGACATTAAAGCACCGCACTGAATTGCTGGTAATTTGTAGAACAGAACTCATTCTTTTCTTATCATTTCCCATTTTGTGAACATGACTTTGTGAATTGATTTGACTTCAGAGTGCACTTAAAGGTGCTAGCATTGCATGCAGGCTCTTCCAAGTCATCTCAGAGTAAAGCCATGCTGCTTTCTTTCCTGCAGAAGTATGGAAAAAACATTTTGAAATAAATTAACTAGGAGATGCTGCAGCTTAAATGAGTACCACAGCAAAAGTAAAGGCAGGTACTCTCAAATCTTCAGCAGATAATTGCTGTATAAATAAATGGCATCAGAGGAGGGAAAAATTGAGGTATTTCAGAAATGGCAATTGAAATGGGTCAGTTGAAGGAAACAAGGTTTAAAAGTTGAAACAACACCGGGTCCTTGGACTGAGAATAAAGACTGACTTATTCACCCATGCCCCTAGGAAAGTTACAAACTGGAGGAGAAAGAGTTGGTGTTGTAAGATGGTCTGGTCACACTTTTAATCAGAACCATCTGTACTAGGTAAATTTCTGAAAGTTTTAAAGACAGGTGAACCAGTATAGCAATAGCTGAAATCACGAAGTACAAATCAGAAAAAAACCTTTAAAAGTACAGGATTTTTTTTTTTTTTAAATTAGTTACACCACAAGATTTTGTTGGAAGTGGAGACTTCTCAATTAAAAAATGCTTTCAACTGCTGCTATCTCTTCCCTCACTCGTCTGTCCTGGTTTCAGGTCACATATGAATAGAGAGGGGGGTTTTGCATGTATTAAAGCACATAACAGATAAGAGAGTAAGGACTCTGCATCTGTGTATTTGCAGCTACAGGTTTCCATGCTAGGATTACAAGGTGAGCCCAGGATGTGTTTTATATTTTAATCTTCTCTAGGTGTCAGGCTGTTTGGGGGACAGCCTGGATCTTTTATCGTACCTTCGGGTCTGCTACCAGCATCTAAGTAATGATAAGCCATTAAAGAATAAACAAAACATAGCATTTGTTGACCTGCTGCTCAGGTCTGTTTTGTAGCTCTGTGTACAAAATGCTGTTGAGAAAAGTCCTGGGTTTCCCTGGCAGCTGGGAGGCTGAAAGCTGGCTGCCTTTTTACCTGTGGGAGTAAAACAAGAGCAGGCCATGAGTGGAAGGGCACTAGAAAAGGCAGTGGCAGCACTGAGGCATTCCAGCTCTCAGCACTCCATGGAACCAGCAGTTTTCCACTGAACATTTTTTGCTTTCACTTGTTGTGGAATGAAACCCATTGATAGAAGAGTACAGGCCTCAGAGAGAGGAGCTGGGTGACAATGGAGGATATTTCACACCAGTGCCTGCTGTGGGAGACGCGGAAATGAACCTGGGGAAGCAGCTTCCCTGAGCATCTCTGCTCCTGGAGTCCAGCAAATATCTATGCAACGTGGGCTCCACTCTCAGCCCTCCTGGCTGGATTTCCTCATTCTTACCCAAGCTTGTGCAGTGCTGTTAACCTGCTTTTCACTCTGTGTGCAAATGACCCTTTTGCAGCAATAATGACAAATCTTTCCCCATGCTGTGGGAGTGCTGTGAAAACAAGCAAGGACAGCCTGCAGGACCAGCCTGCCTAGTCACTTCCCATTTTTATGGAGGCTGAGGGATAGAAGTTCTGCACCCTCAGCATGTTGAAGTGCCTCCAGGGGATGTTATACAAAATCAGGTGAAATCCAGTGCTGGATGCTGATCATTTTTCCTGCTTTCCCTCTGAGGCACTCACCTCTATTGGCTGTTGGATGCTGAGGGCATCCATTCCCAGGCTGCTGCCAGAGAGCCTGGGCATGCAGCACTGCCTGTGCAAGGACAAAGCTCAGCTCACCACGAAATTTGGATTAGAAAGACCTGGGAAGTGTGACCCTGTCAGATGTAACACTGAGGGGTACAGTTCCTGCTGCCATCACTTGTGAGTGAGCTGTGAGACTCGATCATGCACCAACACTTGTTAGCAAGGCTGAAAACGGGGTAAAATTGATGTTTTAGCTAAGTATGTTCCAACGTACTTCAAAATCTTAAGAATTAATCAGTGAGTTGTCAGAGAGCTTCAGACTTATTACTTTTTAATAGCATTTTTTATTACTTGCTAATTATAAGGTGAGAAAGGTGTGAGGCACAGCTAGTATTATAGTTCCTTAAGTAAATTGGAGCAGAAGGTCACAATAAATTGAAAAGTTATTAAGTATGTACTTTGCTGAAGACATAATGCTTATCATTATAAAACACAGGAATACAGACACACTGGGTTTTTTTAATGTCCACAGATGGCACGAGCTAATTATTCTCATTTGTATAGCACCTTACACCTCTGTAGATTTTTTTCAGAATGTTGAAAAACAGATGATCACGTCTGTTTTTGTAGCTGTGTGAGAGTTTTTCATTAACAAGATCAGGCAGGACCATCTGTGTGTTCTAGTAAAAAGTTTACCACCAACAGTGAATTCAAAACTTTCAAACAATGGATGAATTCATAATTTGTCATGTGTAGATACAGAGCCTTGGCTGACAGCCCGTGCAGCTTAGGCACAGGTTCCTAAATGCATTTCTTAGGGAGAAAATGCCAGTCATGTTCTGCTTTGCATTATTGACCAAAGGAGGTTTTTAGGTTTGTGCCTTTTATGGCACTCTCCTGCTGCACCCACAGGCACCTCATTCAGCACTGTCACCGGAGAGGAATGACCCCAAAGGATGCTGGTGGAGCATCTTTCCCTCCCTTCTGTACACAGAAATGTGGGAAGCAGCCAGGAAATGGAAGGGAAGGTGCAGAGGGAGGTTTTACACGGACTGTTGTGATTTCTGCTCTCCTGCAGAGCCCAGCAGGACAGGCAGCTCCACGCCCACGCTGCACTGCACCGTGTAACTTCAGCCTCAAGACAAAACTGATGGAACACGTCAGTGGTGGATACAGCTGATGATGGAGCACAGTGGAGTATGGAATTGTCTGCTGTCTGTGACTCTGAGTGTTGCACTTTCACTCTTCCCATGCAATTTCACTCTGCCTCAGCCTTCTTACAGTGCCTGGCTGCCTCTCCCAGTTCCCTTCCCTTGGGCTCAGTGCTTGGAGGCAGCCTTGTGACTGCATGCAGGGCCTTGTGCAGTACAGATCCCAGCTGCTCTCCGTTCCCCGCCAGGGCAGCTGCCCCCAGAATGTGACAAATGCCCTAAAAACAAGGCTCTAGTGAGGCAAACCCCTCGCATCCCCGGTCCAGAGTTGTTCTGCAAAAGGGATGGTTCTGTGGGGCACAGCCAGGCTGGGGAGATGGAGCTCAACACAGGAAAAGGACAAAAAAGTTGAAAACAGATGGGGGCAGAGATGTCTGGGTATCTTAATTTTATTTTGTCACTTCTAATTTCTGTTGGACACAGCCTGGAGCGTCGAATGAGTGCTTGACAAGTAGTCAGGAAATCAGTGATTTCTAACCCTGAGCACTATCAGCTTTCCCAGCTTTCCCTGGCTCGTGTGCCTCCCATGTGCAGTTGTCAGCGCTCACCGAGGTTGTGAGGCTCGTTAGCTGTGGATGGATATCGCTCGTTAGAGGCAGAAATGCGTCTTGTCTTTCCAAGGGAAACATTAAGAATTCCACTCTGCAAATTAAGGTGTTCATTTAAGCCTCTTCCAAGATTCCCGTGAAAAATTGCGGCTCGTACACGTGTCCTCAGCCAGTCCTGTTTTCACTGGAGTGCGCCAATCAGAGAGGGCTTCATCTCAAAGTGTGGTTCTTTTAATGAGGCATTGCCTTTGTGTCACACATAATTCATGTGCTTGGGAGCCTGCTCAGGTGGGATTTTCAAAATTCAGTGCTTGGGCTAATTTCAGGTTTAGTTTTACTGAGAAGCTTAAAACCTACCCCAGGTAAAGTGGGGAGCTGCTGACATCCCCACAGCCAGTGTGAGGAGCAGCATCTGATGCTGCATGCAGTGTTCTGCAGATTGTCAGCTATTTTTTCTTGGATGAACCATTAAACTTTTCCCTTTCTCAGCTTCCCAGTTTTGCAGAGAAGGAATGGTGATGCTTTTGTATCACAGAAAAGCTTTTCTGAGTTGTAATTAATGACTGACATGTTTGGGTGTTCGGGGAGGAAATCTCCCTTGAATTATTGCTTTGCGAGATTATTATTTTTAGAATGGCATGTGAAAAATTTCTTCAAATATATTTCATCTTCTCTTGCTATCCTTCATCTTCCTTGTTCTTATGTCCAAAATGTAATTATAAAACGTTCCCTTAGGAAATAAAAATTTTAAGTGGACTCTTTCAAGCCATACTTGAAATTTGGGAAGGAGGGGTAGGGGCTTCAATTGTTGCTTCTTTTATTTCTTGATTTGTGCTGCAGTGCTATTGAGCAGCTGCAGTTATAGACAGCAGAGAAGTAGGAGCTGTACAAAATAAACATTTTAAATGTAGTAGATTGTAATGCATTTTGCTACTCCAGCACCCAACCCCAAACAATGAAGAAATTATTCATTTCTTGGCTTGCTTCTGTTTTAAAAAATAAAACCTCTAAAAATAATAACTAAAACATTCGGGTGCATTATTCTCCAGGCATGGAGGAGACAAAAACTCATTTTCAGATTCTGTCATATTTGAAATAAACAACCAACAAAACTTCAGGATATAATAATGCTATAATGCTTCCTATATTTTGGGGATTTTTAGATCCATATACAAAAGGTGCTTTGCTACACATTTTTGTCTTGCCCTGTGTCTGCATTTTTAATGATAGGTGTGCTTCCAGCTAGCACTCAGCTTCCTGCTTTCTCATTAAAAGCAAACGCCAAGGACAGACCAAGGGTTATGGAGAGAAGATGTGTCACAGGAAGAAAAGAAACTGAGAGAAACCTATCCCACTTTGACAGCCTGAAGGGTGTTTTTAGCCGAAGTATCATTCCTGTAGTTATACAAAAGCATAATTGAGAATTATTTTGCAGACTGTGGTCTTTGGTATTTTAAATTAATTAATGAAAAGCTGTTTATCTGTGCCTGTACCCTCACTGGACAAAAGACCTCTGGTTATTTCTAAGCAAGGTTCCCAGCCTCATAGTTGTGCTGTAAATGATCAATAGCCTCGTAATGAGTGAGCTCTGTGCCTCCACGAGAGCTGAGAACATTGCTATGGGTGGGATGACTTTAACTCAGTATTGTGGCATGATAAACTACCTTTTAATAGAACATTAACATTAATCTAAACAAGATTAGTGGAGCAAAGCATTGCACGAATAAGCTTGCTCAATTAAAACAGATGGTCTTCCATGCTGAATCCCATTATGTTCCTGAAGCCTCCCTTGCATTCCCACACGCTCGGGCGTGAGCTGCCTCCTTCCAGTGGCACGGAGTGTGGCACATACAGATGAGCTCAGCTCTGTGCCACAGCACTCACTCTGTCATCTTTTACTCTGAGAGCTCTTCAGGATTTCATATTTATCAAATTATTTCTGAATGATTAACACAAGATCTTTACATTTTCTTCTAATTACATGTCTGTCATTAATCTGCTCTATTTCTTTTGCCCCGAGCATTTTAGAGAAGGTGGAGAGTGATAGGATTCAGCAATTAGGATCAGCTGTAAGCATGATTAAGGCTGTCCAAAACCAGAGGAGAAGAAAAAAAAAAAATCTAAGACTGCAGCAACACGAATGTGTAGTGTTAGCTAAAATTAATGATCAAACATTGCATCTTAGCATCTTAATATTGTCTCAAGCAAAATGGCTTTACATTTGGAAGTAACACACATTCACAATCTAATCACCGTTTTTTTCCCCGGACAAGCTTTTACTGTTCATTACTAGAAGAAACAGAGTTTTGTTGCTTCAGTATTTTTTTTTTCCCAGGGTAGAAGCACAGCAAAGTAGTCACATGTATTAGGAAGCCTTAAGCTTTTCAATTTTATTTTTTTTAAATTCGTTGCTTTAAAGAAACCTCTTAAGGAGTAATTCATCTCTAGAGCAAACCTTTCAGTTCAAACCAGCTAAATTAAAAGGTGGCGAAAACAGGCAGGATTTGACCTTGTGTACCCACACCCTGCCTTGCTGCTAAGACAGAAGAGAATTTTTTAGTAATCTGGCTAGAACTAAGCAGAATAAATCACTAAATACTCTGTAGCTTCAGTGTGAGGGCTTGGAGCAAGCAGGGTGTAACAAGAGGGTTACCTCTTTGTCCTTTGCTTACCCTAGAGTATTCTTTGTAGACTTGATCATGCTTTAACCCTCATTTGTCAGATGAACAGTGCCAGAAAAATGGCCTGAATTCCAGACTAATGGAGATAAACCCTGCTGAGGAGGCTGCCTGTGAGCCCTCTGGATGCTCATGGTTTGGAGCGGCCGTGAATCAGCCAGGGCTGGGCTGGCTCTTCTCTGTTCTCTGGTGGACCAGAGTTTCAAAAGATGAAGTGATGCTTTGCTTGCCAAGTGTTGTGAGTCCATAACAAGTATGATTTAGGCCAGCCCAGGACCTTCATCCTTCAGTCTCCCCTTTAAACATTGACTTGAAATCCAGGCAATGGACAGTGCCCAATGGAACCAAGATTTTCAAGACAGTCACAACCAAGCATTGGAATGAGAGGCTGGAGAGGGTACAAGCACTTTCTGGTGCTGGGTAGTAGAATAAAATTCATTAATCCTTTGGTTGATTTCCTGCCTTGTCTGGGGTACTTGGCACTGCTCATTTTGAATCTCCCTTTCAAATCAAAACAGTGTTTTCCCTGTGCCCAGAAATAGAGACGTGACTCTTGGAAAGGAACTAAACCATGAAGGAATGGCTGTCAGTGCTGAGTTTCAGGTGTGAATTAGTTTTTGTGGAAATACTGTCTAGAGAGCCAGTCTGCCTGGTGGATGTCATTCTGGATTTGGAAAACACCCCCATAGGGTGAACAGAGGCTGTTAATTATTGGTGGGCACTGGAAACTGGATGATGGATATGTACACCACTGCTCAGTCACTGTGACTTAAATGTAAATGAAATTTAATGTGGAATTATGTATGATTGACAAGATTAACTGTGGTCTTAAACCAGCTAATATGCTGGTGGGAGTGTTGGCTTTTCATTTTTGGGTTTCCATGGCTGGCTTTTCCAGAAACAAGAGCCCCAGATGTCTCTAGCCTGTACACCAGCTTTCCAGTGAAGATAAATGAACATTAAATCACAGGTGGAAGGAGGAGGTGTTTTAGACAGGAAAGTCTGTTCTAGGATAAGCTTCCTACCCTAGAAGCTCATGAAGTTTGCGTGATAACGGGCAGCTCATGAACAAAAACCCATTTGGTTCCTGGTAACAGGGGCCTGGTGCAAGTCATCAATCACTGCCAAAAATCAGCAGTGCCACACGAGGATGAGGCATGGGGAGGGAGCAGCAGAACCATCCCTCACTGATTCCTCCTGCACCAGCTGAGCAGAGCTGAACAGAATATTGGTCCTTTGCTCCTTAAGCATCCAGAAATAACAGGGTAGGGAGGGAATATAATATCCCCCTCCACAGGGGCGTTGTGTGGCACAGATACCCAAAGGGCTGCCTAAACACAGTGTTTTAAACAAGACAGGCTGTAATTTGCACTCTGAAGCTGCTGCTTGGGTGGATCTTGCCCAGGTGGCTGCATTGCTGCCCTGTACCTTTCCCTTTCACAGCCTCAGTCTGTGCTGGAGGACAGGAATGGTTTTCAAGCCAAAGGAGCTGCAGGTGGGTGCCAGGCAGGTGTCCTGGCCACAGAGGGACCATGTCAGCCCTGTGCCCATCCCAGCCTCCATCCCTGGGCACTGCTGGAGCCTCCAGGGGCACTGCCAGGACCTCATCCTCACCATGTGGAATCAATGTCCACTGTGTTCTGGGAGCTGCGTCCACAGGGAGAGTCCTGCAGAGACAAAGGACTTGCCCGTGGCAGGCAGGTTCAACAAAAAGATTTGCTGGGGTTTTTTTTGATCTTTTTATAGTCATTCAGGAAAATGTTAAAGTGACAGGTACAGGTCAGGATTGGTGTGGCTGGTTGGGATTCAGTGGAGCTCAATGTCTGTCCCCTCTTCCATGTAATGACCTATTGTGAGATGGGTTGAGAGTGGCTGGTGAAGTTTTGATGGCATTTTATGTTTTATGGAGTAGAAATGTTGTTGTATTGGAGCTGCAGAGGATTCCTCATGAGTAGTTTCTCTTTTCTTTGCTGGCTTTTCTTGTTACTTTTTCTATTTGCCCAATGGTCTGGGTGAGCTATTCATGCTTTTTGCTTTAAAGGTCAGAAATACCATTTAAACTGTATGAATTATGGACTGAATAATACTTTTTTGTTTCTTACTTCAAGTTTTTTTGCAAGTTTTCTGTTAAAAAAAGGTAGTAGATGGTTAATTTTAGCAGACATTTGGGGGGTTGGAAGCCTTGGTTTTGATTAATTCAGGTATAGCCCCAGTTCATAGACATGAAATTGCTGCTTGATGTACCATTTATTGCCACTGCCCACATAGAACAAGAGGGAAATTTGGGACAATTTTGTATTTTCAGGACAGTTTCAGGAAACCTGTGCCAGTCTCCATCATATAATCTGTTAGGAGATCAGTTCACTGGTAATATTGTACACCTTAAAGGCAAAAAAAGAAGAAAAATCTCCCTTGTAGCCTGAGTCAATAATATGAGCCATCCCTGTAAATGAGTATTTTAATTGGTTTATTTGAGTTTATTCATGCAAGTAAGTTTTGTAGAATATCCTGCTCCTTTATGTAAAGGGAATCTTTTTTTGTTCTTTGGGTAGTTGCTGGTCGTTCTTTTCTTCCTTATCACATTGTAGAAAAGTAATGTGATTACTGAACAACTTGAATTAATTGGAAAAAACTGAGATAAACAAGTGCCCATTCTCCCTCATCTTTGGATATTAGCTTAATTTGAGACCCGATCCAGGATGAATAATTAAATAGTAAAAATTAAAACTTGTGGTCATAGCACCGCAGTACAAATGAGTGCATACTTGTTCTGTGCCAAGACTTATTTTAGTATTTAGAATAAACCTGAGGGTGTAATTTCATCACGTTCCTAACAAAGTGTTTACACTGAGCTAGACATCACTGACAGCGGTAGCTGACAGTCCTTACTGAGGCCTGCTCTGGAAAAATCTGCAAATGTGTGAGTGCAAAGTGTTGAAGTGCTGCTCCCCGTGTTGGAAAAGGACGCAAGAGCCAGTGTCCTCGTGGGGTGGTGCCCTTCACATCTGCACAGGGATTTTCAAGATCACCTCATTCTAATCCCACTGCCCTGAGCAGAGACACCTCCCAGCTTGCTCAAAAAACCCCATCCAGCCCAGCCCTGATGTGTAGCTCATAAAAGAAACGGGGGTTGAGGTTTGGTAGGACTCCCTTTGATACCATTCTTCACATTTGTCTAACCTTTCAAAGATAGCAGCAAGTCGATGTTTCTTTCTCAACCCATCAATCAGTAAATAAAAAAAATAAATTACAGCCCTCATAACTGACTTTTATCTCTTCAAATGGCCTGACTTTTTGTTTTCAGCTGAAGGCTCTCACAGTTGAGCTGGTGTGAAAGGGGAGCAGACGGCCCGATGACGGGCAGCTCTGAGATCAGAGATTCCATGGAATATGGTATTTTTTAATCATGTTTCCTCTAGCAGTCCCCTCAGAATGATAAGTAGTAGATGTCAGTGTGGATTTGGAAGAAGAGAAAGTATCTGTTTACATGCAAAACTTTTTAATTAAAAAACAGATACGGAGCCAAGATATTTCTTGCATTCCTGTTGCTCTACCTGGAGGGTTGGTTGCTCTGCAGATGGTTCAGCACACGAGTCGTGCTCTGTGCTGACACTGGGGGAGGGAAAACACAGCTATTGGCCCTTTTTGCCTTCCAGTTTCAGCAGTTCAGACATCTGGGCCAATTTCTCATCCTATTCCCAAACCTTCTGTGCCGTTAGTAGGACAGGATTCTGCCTGAATGGGCCTGAGCTGCCCAGTGGGTGTGTTGGGCTGGCAGAGATGAGATCTCCTGTCCTCCTGGAGGGTCTGTGCAGGACCACTAAACATTTTCAGAAGCCTCAGTCATTCGGTAGAAACATTAGGACATTTCTAGAAATAGCCTTCAGCCTTTTTGTAAGTTGGGGAGAAAAGTTGGTTGGGTTTGTCACATCCTTTTTTTATTATTTTTATTTTTTACAGAATTAATTTTGATGGGTGATGTGGAAGCAGAGAAATTTGAAGTTTGAAAGTGGAATTTATTTATTTATTTATTTATTACACTCTGTGTTGTGGTGGTAGTTGTTCAACCATAGAAATTAAAAAGTCATTTCTGAATCAGCTTATTCCCAGACAGATCAAGAATATTATGAGGGAAAAAACCTCCAAAACAACAGAAAATTTAGCCCAAAAAAGTCCGAGTATGATGGCTTTGAACAATTGCATTCCTGACTGTTACCCAGGGGAGGAGCAGTGTTTTATTCTTCAGGTGCAGTATGGATCTGTCCTGTGTGCTGAGGAAGTGCCACCCCATGGAGGTGCTTTAAAATGATGGCACCTGGCCACTGGAACTGTCTCCACACCCCCAAAGAGCCCCTGGGGGTAGGGAGAGGGCTGCAGTAATGAGGGATTATTTTTTTTACCTGTCACCACACTGGTTTGCATTAAGAGCAGCAGTCAGTTTTATACTCTTATTTTCTTTAGAAGTTTATTGTTATAAAAAGAAACTTTTTAGTCTTACACTGTTCATGAAATCAGGTGCAGGCTTGCCTGCTAATCAGTGGTTTCAGTGGTGCTTTTACTTCATCTAAAAAGTCATTATAGGGATTACTTTAATAAAGGCCATATGCATATTTTAAGTATGTTTTTGTACTATTTTTAGAAAGAGCTTTCAGTTTGTGGTTAATAGTGTAGAAAAATATCTAGGTGGATAAAACAAATACAAATATAATAGTTACAAGATCTACTCATAATTAAAACCCAAGGGGAGTGAAGACAAGCAATAAATCAGTGTTTGTATGAACCAGATGTTGTCTATTTTGGGCAGTGGTGGAACTCCACGTGGCTCTCAGAGGTGAGGCTGAGACTTTGTGGACAGCAAAATGTGCTTTTCCAGCAGAAGCTGTTAGCCTTTGTGTCTTGTGCCAGAACTGAGACACTTCTGTCATTTGCTGCTCTCCAGCCTAAAAGTGAGCTTGGTTCACCTGTCTGCAGCTGAATAGTTTATGGAGTTTGGGTGTTTTAGAAGGTTTTAAATGGAGAAAGAAAGAGTTTTTAAGAGAGAATTCACACAAGTAGCAGGATGCTGCTGAAAAGTCACATCCTGCATCAAAGCAGCATGTGTGCTGTAAGCATTTTGCAAAACCAACTATGTTTTAGAGGCAAAATGGAAAAAAAATCTGATATATCCAGGCTGATGCTATCTGCTCTCAGGAGCAATTTGATCATAACCCTCTTTATATCCATCTCTTCCGCTGCTGAAGTTCCCTACCTTAAAATGAATTTGTTCTGAGGCAACTCACTGGGGGAATCTAAACCAGTCTTTGCTATCAGTGACACGTGTTCAATGACATTTTACTGCATTTCTTACCCAGCTCATCTGAGGAATCCTACTGCTAATTGTTATATTATTATTGTTACTGTTATTATAGTTATTGTTATTGTCATTGTCATTTGCTGCCCCTGCAGCCCTGTGGGGAGAAGTGGCACTGGCGCTGCTGGGGCTGGAGCTGGGCTCGTGCTGGGTGCATGGGAGACTCGTCCCTCCCACATCAGCTCCCAAATCACCTTTCCCTTTCCAGATTTGGGGAGAGTGCAAGGCCAGGTGGGCTCAGCCCGACCGCCAGCTCCGCACGCGGGCTGCTGCCCATAGGTGGTAAAATGCAAATCTTATTGCGGCAAGACAATATTTTCCTTTTGGATTCTGGGTTTTGTGTGCTTTTGGAAAGCATTTGGCAGCCACAGCAAGTATGTTTACAAAAAGAGCAGAACTGGTAAAGTTCAGGTTCGTGTTTGGATTCAGCCCCAGCAAACTGAAGCTGAAGCTGTGCCAGACGTTTGAAGCTGCCAGACGACAGTTCATCTCAAACAGAAAGCTGAAGAGGGGGAAAGAAATTTGTCAAATGTATTCCATGTGGAATTTCAGGCAATTTAATTTGATTCACTACACTCTGAAATGTCTTGGACTTCCCTATTGTTTCTTTACTTTAACACTAAATTTGATACCTTCTGGGATCTTCAGTGCTTTGTGCTGCATTTGTCACGTTCTCTAATTTACTGGCTTCAGTCTCTCTGGGTTTTAATTGAAGGGACTGAGCCCTGCAAAAGTGCTCCATGAAATTTAAGGTTGCTAGTTTAATCTTGAAGTTGTTCTTCAGGCGAGGGGACAGCATTTCTTTTGGACACTACTGTAAGTAAGAAGGGCCAGAGGGGATGAATGTAAAAATAGGAAAGGGAAAGTTTCAGTAAACCTCATCCCTGAGACTCCATCGGTGGCAGCAGCAGCAGCGAAGCTCTGTGGCTGTGGGGATGCTGTGGTCAGGACATGTTCCAGGGTGGCTGCAGAGGCCAGGAGGTTCTGCTTGGGTCTGTGATGACCAACACCAGACTGCCTGGATCTGTGTTTTATTGTGGTTTTGCTTTTCCAGTTAATTTCCTGCTCTGTGGGTGAATTTCCTGTGGAGTCAGTGTACACTGGAGCCCAGCCCCAGGGCAGGATCCTCTGGCTCGCTGCAGCCTGGCAGCTCTGACACTGGCCAGGGTTTGCTACCCCCACAAGTGCAGTTTGGGCATCAAGGCCACTTGTTCTCCTCCTGCTCCCTCTGACCAAGTGCCAGACACAGAACCCAGAGCCTCCATCTGTAAATAAAACTCACTGAATTTGTCCAAATGTCAAAGCACTTGAGCCCACCAGGAACCAAACAGTGTTTTATTCTACATAATAGTAATTTTTCTTGAAACCTGCAGACTTGTGTAGGTTATAGCTAAAGGTAAAGGACTGCTGCTGCTTTTTGTGCAGGCAGAAGAGCAGAGGTTCACAGCAGCTACAAGTTAAATATAGCTACCCTGCCTTGACTCTTTCAGGTAACAAAGTCTTCCATTTCTAATATTCTTGCCTGAAACATCTATTCATTTACTGCATTGGGATGTGACTCCCTGGATCAGCGTGTGTTCACACTCGAGCCAGGCTGAGGAAGATGAGAACACTCAACCCCAAAGCTGACAGTGTTTACACACAAGTCAAGTCCTTGAGGAGTTCAGTGTCTTTACTGGTGTGTCTGATTTTTTTCCCCCTGACATGTGCAGCCTCTGTTTCTAGGTGCTGAGAGTTTGTTTGTTTGAAGAGTGTGAGGAGAGAGAAGCCTGAGGCTGTCTGACACAGCTGCATTTGGAGCATCTCTTTCAACTTCTTTTCCTAGGCTGCAAATGGCCTCTGTTCACTTCGGTTTTTTTCCTCACTAAAAATCTTCCTGCAGCTCCCAATGTCTTCCTAATACACTTCTGGCAAGTTGAAAAGAGATCTGTGACAGAGGGGAAACCCCCCCAAGGCCAGCAGGTCACCGTCAGTGGGGCTGGCAGGGGTGGCTGTGCAGGAGCTGTGTGTCCTTCCCACTTCCCACCAGTGCTCCCAGTGTCAGGATGTACCAGTACCAGCAGGGCTAGGCTCTCTGCTCTGCCCAGGAGGGCTCCAAGCCTCATGGGGATTGTCTCCAACACAGTCCCAGCCTCCCAATAGCTCCTTCCAGAGATGCTCCTGCCCACAGGAGTGATGGGCAAGCGGCTGTTACAACCTAGAGATTGCCCTACCATTACACAGATTCCACCCTTTAAAATTATCACACACAAGCGTCCAGAAAACTTGCAGTTCTTCCTCAAGAAATGCATAGTGGTGTTTAAAGTCTTCTCCCACATAGGTAGTTTGACAAACATGAGAGTGTAGTGGAGATCATTAGTGCTAAGAGAAAAACCTCCAAATAAAGCGCCCTGGGATTTATGTACTCTGTGCTGGTAATAATAATTAGAACATATCCTACTGCAGGTAACTCCCACAACTTGCACTTTGCTCTGAAGCTGGGAAACTCATTGATTAATCCATGGGGTCAATCAGTCCATCTTGTTTGGAGAGTTAATCTCTGGTGTGCACCAGGACCAAGAGTAAATCAGGTTTATTTACTGCTGCTTAATCAGAGAACCCAAACCCTCCTGTAGAGTGGTGAGAGGTTTGTTTCTGCTTAGCCTTTAATTGCAAAATGATCTCATTAGTGCCATAGTGAATCTCAGTACCATCCTACAGACACGTGGAACTTAAAGAGCAAAGAACAAAAATGGTTGCCTGCAAGAACTCAGCATCTGCCACAAAGTTTTGTGCAGTTGGTATTGGCAGGATTACCCAAACCAGGCTTCTCTTTATTAGCCTGTTAATCTGGAGCTGACCATCAGCTGCACATCCCAGTGGCTTTCTGTCTACATTGCTGTTAAAAACAGAGCAGGACTGTCATGCTGAAACTGCCAGGAAAGGTTTTTATCCAAAGATGAAGATGCTGAGAACAACATGGAAACCAACAGCAGGGTCACTGTGGTGTTTACCAAAGAAAAGGGCAATCCTCCAAGTTATCCCAGGAGAGAACTTCAGACCTTGTAAGTGTCCTTACCTCTGTCATCAGGCCCTGGCTCATGTATTAATTGCCATTCCTCAGATGCCCCAGTAACGGAGAGAGTGGATCTCAAATGGGCAGTGAAATCCCAAATAAAGCAATCCTTGCCAAAGCAGGTGCTGGAAACACAGAGGTGAGGTTGCATACTCACAGTAAAGCCCTGAGCATGAAAATGTGGAAAGCAGTGAAAATGGTCTTTAACATGAGCACCAATAGATGCAGGTTCATGTTTCTGTGCTGAAGAAAATGCTTGAATGTGAGTCCACATCCTACAAGTCCAATTCAAGCTCGCTGCCCTTTGAAATCTGGGTAGTATCTCTGTGCCTTTTTGGCAGGAATCAGCTAGATAAAATGTAGAAAATTTGGGATAAAAAGACTCCTCTTCATGCTAAATACCAGAAAGAGAATAGAAGGGAATATTCCCTTTACTAATACTTGTTTCTAATCAGATAAAAATAAGTGACAGTGTAGGAAGAATCCCTCTACTAACTGCCAGAACATGTCGATTTATCAAATTTTTCTACCATTGCTCTTTTTTTGAGCTCGCCTCGGAGCTGACAGTGTATGTTTTACAGTGCAGCAAGGTAGATTGATTGATCCTAAATAGAAAAGCCTTTGGGGTCTTGAGCTGATGTTTTAGCTTCAGAAAAAAACTGAGTAAAGCATGTTAATGTAGAGAAAGGAACCTGGCTTAATTGGACCAACTCCTGGCTTGCTGAAAATTAATGGCTGGCTGGCTGTTGCCAGAGTGATTCATCTTTTCTATCATGTTCTATAGTCCTTCTCTCCAGGGGTCTGTACTCCCCTCCAATTCCAAACCAAAAGTGAAATATACTTCTTCATTTTTTTCTTCCTTAAAAACATGTATTTTAGTTGAATTGGCTTCCAGTAAATGAAAAATAGCACAGGTGGGAATATGAAGGAGGCACTCAGTGTCTGGGAATTAGATTTTTGTTTTGTTTGAATGGGATTTAGATTTTTTTTTTTAATGTACCCTTACCTCCTCATTGCTACTGGCTGACTGCACACGTGACAGAGTGACTTTTTAAAGGATCCTGATTTGTCTGTTGAATTGTATTGTTCCTTTTTCTCTAGCCATGGAAACAGAAATTCTGTGTAAGCAAGAGCTGATAAAAGTGAATATAAAGCTGGAAAAGATGTTGAAAGCATTTAGGTGGCTCTGGTAATGAAAAGATGACTTTTCCCTATAGTTCCATCAAGCCCACAGAAGTATTTTATATTTTTAAAATAAGTGACTGGTGCACGAAAAAGCCTTGCCATTTTCCCCATAAAACCTACAGTCCTGGCTTTGTGGAAGCAAAACAGCTGCAGGTGACTGTGAGGTAGTCAGGAATTCAGTGGTGTGTGCCTAAAACCCACATGGATAACCTGATCGTGGAGGGGGGGGGTTGAGCTTTGCAACTTAAAGAGGGCAAATTCAAAATGTGCCTTTAAACATAAAATACTTCTGTGTCCCTTTTGAAATCTGTCTGCTGGAGGCAGATTGCTGCTCTTTTGCTGACTCCAAGATGTCACCAAGTTGAGTGGCACGTGGAGTCATTTCCAACAAGCGTGGAGTAGGTTGGGAATGTCATGAGTGTTGCAGTATTGCATTGTCTGAATAGGAGGATTCGCTGTAAGTGAAGATTACAAGAAGACAAATAAAGAAAGATTTTGTTTAACATAATTACATATGGTAAATTGTTATGGTAATTTACTATTATTCCAGTAAGGCAAATATTAGTAGTCATAGCTCAGAGATCATAAATAATGCACTGGAAAATTGGATGTAATGTTTCACACTGACCTGAGGTTTGAGAAATGGGTAGAACTGCAGCAGATTTCTGTGCTATTAATTGCAAGAAAATAACATTAAGAACATGCTAAATCATGCTAAATGTTTTCAGCAGATGATGGACTGTGGGATAGTTCATTAATTCTCCAAACTCATTCATTATATTTGTTTTTTACTCCAAGAACACTTAATGAATAATCAATGCTTTGTGAAGCTGAGGGTGTGAGAATGCACATTTTTATATACATTCATATACCAACCAAGATCCATCCATTTATTTCCTACAGTTTTTTTTTTTGCATCAAAGCATTTTTTAAACTGTATACTCTTAAACTCAATCACTAGGGATGTGTTTATTAGTCTTTGAAGCAGCTGTTTGAATTGCTGTTTTTACCTTTTACCAGAAGAGTTTGGTTCTCCCACGGTGCTATAAATATTAACTAAAGACACTAAGAGTTTATTAGTGTGATGTCCTTTATGGGGACATGGTGGAAAATGTAACCTATAAAATTAGTAATGAGAAGATAAAAATTACACATTGTCTCCGTCAGGTTTTACAGCCATCATTTTTTCCTATTTATGTGTTGTTTTTCTTGTGGAGAAGGAGAAGGGCTCTGAGCATTTAATGAACTGCAGGAAGCAAATCTGGCTGTGTATTGTGTGATGGTGTGGGATTTACTGTAAGCAGGAGTGGGATAGACACAGGAGTCCAGGCTTAGATGTAGCATTGTGTGTAAGTGTGTGGCTCAAGTCAGTTTTAATTTCCACAAAACACTGAAACCCCATCTCTGAGTTGTTCCAGAGTGGTTAAAATGCCTGTGGTACCTGGATACATCCATCCTTTTAATACAGAGAAACAAAACAGAACAAGATAAGACAAGAGGGAACGACCTCAAGTTGCACCAGGGGAGGGTTAGGTTAGATATGAGAAGAAATTTCTTCATTGAAAGGTTTGTCAAGCAGTAGAACGGGCTGCCCAGGGAAGTGATGGAAGCACCATCCCTGGAAATGCTCAAATAACATGCAGATGTGCCACCTGGGGACATGGTTTAGGGGTGGACCTGACAGGGCTGGCTTAAGGGCTGGGCTCTGAGATCTTAGAGGTCTCTTGCAACCTTTGTGACTCTATAATTCTATTCAAATCCTCTTGCCTCCGTTTCAGCACTTGCCTTTTGTAGACAAAATATTTCAGTCACAGAATAATTCCACTGTGTATTTACACGTGCTCACGGGACTCCATTTCACAAACAATTGCAATAACTTGTGTGACGTCCCTTAGATTTTTCACCCTGCACTAATCTGGAAATGCCCAGTAGTTTGTAGGGAGAAGGATCTGCCTCTGTTTGCTTTTTGAAAGTCCATCTTTCTAATTTTTCTGTCTTGTTCACTTGTACCTGGGCAATGGAGGCAGTTTCCTGGCAGTTTGAATTCCAAGGACCCACATCCCAGCTTTTTTCCAGGTTTCCAGTGTGGCCATGGGGAATTCACTCAGCTGCAGTTGGTTCCCACTGCTGTGAAACAGTTTCCTCCCAGACTCACAGAGGGATTGCACGAACATAAAGAAGGATGCCTCGAAAATGTGGCCATGTAAAATTTTATGCTGCATACTTACTTTGCCCGATAAATGTGGCTTCCCAACAAGGCACAGCACGCTCTGGTTCACATTAGCACTTAATGGAGAAATCACTTTGTGAGGCTGTAACGTGCCCGTGCATTTTTGTGGTTAGCTGAATGGTTTCGTGCCTGTTCTTAGACAACAGGAGCCTCTCCACACAGGACATGTTTGGGATTTTTTAATTTCTGGTGTGGAGACATGCTGGGAATGCTGGCCAGGACTGAACCCCCTGCAGAAGCCAGAGGAGATGGATGAGTGCAGACATTTGGGAGCATTGGGCCAGAAGTGCCAGGGCAGGAATTCAAGTTGATTTGCTCATGATCACACAGGAGGGACATTTCCGTGCATGGTGAGGACTCTGCAGGTTACCCAGACATCTGAAAATCCCAAAGGTTGCAGTTAAGCCATGCTCACCTTAATGATGTTCACAGAAGGGGTGAGGGGTGGATTTGGCTGCTTGGATTTATCGCAGTGCACCGGGTGCAAGGGAGCTGGTCAAGAGACACGACTTGAAAAGCAGATGGATCCTGCTGGAAATAGTGCTGCGTGCTTGCTGCTTTAAAGTTCATCAGGCAAGAAACATCTTTTGCAGAGATAATCCTCAAAACCATGGTGAAAAACAGAGTCCTGAAGGGACCCATACCCTGAACTGTGGGACGATGTCCTGCCAGGGGGTCTATCCTAATAAATGAATATTATCCCTCCTGCTCTTCCAGCCCTATGCTGCTTGCCAGAGGGGGCACTTTTTAATGGACTAGGAGAAGTCAAAGGAAAATCCAGAAGGATAAGGCTAAAAGCGAATTCTTTGGTTTATACCATTTATAGTCCTATTAAATTCAGTATTTCTCTCAGACATTTGGGGGGCAAGAAGTTCAGTGTATTCATACATCTTTCAAGATCCTGGCTTGATCATTTGACTCTGTCCAGCCAGCTTAACAAGCTAAATAATAAAAGGGAACAATGCAAAACTTGTTGAATTTTTTTTTTCACCCTGTGTCTTTTTTGAAGTAAAATACCTTTTTTTTTCTCAGATGCCCAGCAGTCTGCTGCAGACTCCTGCAGCTTCTCTGCCCATCACTCAGTACCTGTTTCAGCTTATCAAATTGTTGTACTTCCTCCTTTCATAGAGAAGCAATTAAAAATGATGAGGGTAAAGGGTTAAACCTAAAAGCTTGCTAATGAGGGTGTCTTCTTGGTTTTCCTTTCATCAGGTATTAGATGTTGTTTTCAGCATAAGCTTTCGATAAGCTTCACTGAACATTTTTCCAGTGTATTTTTTAAAAAGTTGGGGTTTTTTTTACTATCCTGTAAAAATGATAGATGTGTGACTCTGCTGTTTATCCAAAATCCTAATTACTGATGCTGCAGCTTTTGAATGTTAAATTTGTGCAGTGTTCTTTAGGCTCCAGACTGGTCAAAGAAAGATTGATTTGTGTCCACAGAGAGTTTTAAGACTAGTAAACACAGCCAACGGTTGTTTATTTATTTTTTGCATTATTTGAAAGTCAAGAGTTGCATCAACTGCAAATTACATAGACGTAGAGATTTCTAAGGGAGAAAAAGGAGGAAAAAAGCAAAAGTTGTCTGCCATTGAATGAAATTTTAATTTCTGTCTCCACAAGAGCAAAGAGTAGGGGTAAGAGGTAGAATTTCAAAATATGGATGAGATTTCCTTTCCTTGAGCAATGCTATTTATTATAGAACAATAGCTTGATTTGTTTTTTTCCTAAGCCTGTACACATATATTTGGGAAAAGTGTTTTATATGCAAATATATCTAAATGAGGTTTATAGATTTTGTGGGTCTTTATGTATATATATAGATAGATAGATAGATAGATAGATAGATAGATAGATAGATAGATAGAGATAGAGATATACATATATATATATATATATACATATATAAACCAGTGCAGATCAGCAGTCTTGTAACATCCCAAGGACTCATTTTCAAAAGGCAGCAAAAAGGATGCTTTAGGATTTCTAATCACAGAATCATTTGGGTTAGAAAACACCTCCAAGACCACTGGGTCCAGCTGTTCACCCAGCACTGCCAAGCCCAGCCCTGAGCTTTGCCCTTCCCTGTGATGGAGGTGGGAGCAGCTCAGCTCTCCTGCATTTCCAGCGTGTTTCCTGTGTATGAGCAGTCCTGTGCCTGACAGAGCCAAGCAGGGTCATCCGTTTTGGGGCTGGAATCTCCTGCAGAGCTGCCCAGGTGAGCCAGGGCCATTGCTGCTGTGCAGAGTGACTGAAAACTGCAATCCTTGTGTCCTTGAAGCCTTTCTTGCAGTTCCTAAAGGCTCTTAGGAGAGGAGCTGGCTGTGCTAATCCCTTGCAGAGCATTCACCTAGCTGTGCTACCTGAGAGGAGCAATGTGGGGCAGAAAAGATGCTTGTTTAAAAAAGAAAAAAGAATCAGATGATTTCTCTCAGGATTTTCTCCGTCTCTAGTCAAGTTTGTTTTAAACTAATGGAAGTAATTAGCAAGTCACAGAGGGACTTTGTCTACGAGGTAGCCATTTTTAGATAATGGAGCATAAAAGTCGACACAGTGACATATGACACCAGAGCAGCATCTTGGAGCCACGAGCTGGGTCTTAAGCAGATGTTTAAGTACTTTGAATATGAAATCACTACATACACATATAGAAAGGTTGTGGTTTTGTTCTTTTTTTCTCTCAGACTACTGTAGGGCTTTCTTTTAATCTCAATAGAAATCAAAGTATGCTCTGAAATGTTTTTTAATGTGCAGTCATTGTCACTCCTTTCTCTCTTCTTTAAATGTCTTTCAGTGAGTGATGCGTGGGTTCTTGGGGAGCAGGGATGGAACTGGAGTTTTACGTGACCGTTTCCCAGCAGAGGGGTGCAGCAATACAGCAGCTGATGTGCCAAGTTCCTAACAGTGACCGTGGTGTTGAGCTGAAAATAAATAGCATTTAGAAGTGAAGATGCACTTGATGTGTTCACACATATTTATTGTAGCTGTGAATGCAGGGGTGAGTTGCAGAAAGTCCAGAGAGATGAAGGTGATCTCCCAGCAGGGTGGTCCCAGAGGTCCAGGGTATCTCCCCTCACAGGTCTCTGAGATTGTCCCAGTTCTTGTAGGTGCCAGCAAACCCTGTGTGTGCTTACCCTCATCCAGGGCTTTCACGTAGTTTTTATGCACTAAATAACTTTATCCATCTTATTTTTTATAAATCAATGTGTCACATTCTCTGTTTGTGCCCAGCAGTTGCTGCAGCATTTGGTAACACTTCCCACCACACACATAAAAATGTACCAGCGTGGTCTAAATAAATACACAGCACAGAAAGCCTTTGTAGATGTACAGTTATGACACAATCACAGCACCCCAGTTATTGAGGGGTGCAGTTTGGTGAAGGAGGGGAAGGATTTTCCCCTCCTCTGCTACTGCCTGCTCCTCATTTCTCCGTCCTTTGATGTGCCTGGGGACTTTGACAGCCAGATGGGTTGAGCCATTTCCTGGCTGCTTTTTTCCTTCACCTGTGCCATGGTTGTTTGTTTTGTTTTGTTTTTTTTAATTTAAATCCAAATTAGTCCTTGATTCAGCTCAGATCAGCACTGCAGAGCTGTGATGGGTACAGGGGGAAGGGGACAGCTGGGGCACAGCTGTCCCAGGAGCTCCTCTCCCCCAGAGCCCTGCATCCCTCCTCCCACCACAGCCAGTCTGGGTCTCTCCATCTGACCCAGCCCTTCTTCTGCAGGAATTAAGTGCCTACTGAAGCCCACCAGAGCTGGCCCAGCAGGTTGTCCTCCTCTCTAGGCAGGCTGGAGCATCTCAGCATGAGAACCTGTCTAGCGATCCGAGCTGGAGCGCTGTGCATCCATTCTCACTCACTTGAGATGTTTTTACGGGTACAATATGTTTTCCTTCACCACATGTGTGTTCCGCCCCGTGGATTACTGAAATGGCAGAAAGTGTTTTGTTTCCTGTGTTATTAGCTGCAGGTTCAATTTCTATCAGATTTGTCAACTCTGTCATATAATAGGGTTGAGGTTTTTTTTTCTGGTCTAATGTATGTGACATGTTTCATAATGCCAATAAAAATAGTTTTCAAACTAGACTGTGAAAGGCTTTGACCAAAAAAAAGGGCGAAAATAGAAATACCAGCGACTGGGGCGCTTTGATCTGGCAAACTATGCTTTCAAATGACACGTTATGGCTTATGAAGCACAGTTTTACAGTTCCTTTTTGCAGTAGCTGTAACATGTGAGGGGTTGGCCAAGGTGGGAATGAAGCTCAGGATAGGGGGTCCAGTTCCAGCAGCAGATGCGTGCTCCAGAATGGTTTCAACTTTTATTTCTGTGTTAAATTTTTTTTGTTGTTTTTATATTTCTGATAATGGAGTTGTTATGGGCTTTTGAATTTCAGTTAAGAATGTGCAAATAGGCTATCTGGTAAGTAGGTTATTGAAGGGTTAGGGAAATGGAGAACATTTCCTGAAAAAAAATACCCACAGCGTGGGTAATAGACTCCAGTTGAATTTAAAAGATAATGGCGACAAGGGAGAAATCCACTTGTACAAATGGGGAACAGCTGTGTTTGAGAACTAATGAAACTGTATCAAATACTTTAAAAATGGCTTACAACTTCTTCCCTGGGGAACAGAGATAAAGCACAAGAGCACTCCTGAAAGGTCGAAGAAACAGTTAAATCATTTCCTTGATGGTTATTAGAGATATAGAAGACATCAGTGAAAATTAAATGTCTGAAACTTGTATTTGATTGCTTTCCTTATCACGCCAATCTCACACATTTCTCCCATCTCTTCCTCTCTGTTCTAGTAAAATTTAATAACTGTGCCGGTAACAAGGGCGTGCGGTACGAAACCAACAGCCTGGACTTCAAGGTGAGGGCAGACGGGACCCTGTACGCCGCCCACCACCTGCAGGTGCCCTCCAAGCAGCTGATCCTGGTGGTGACTGCCTGGGACCCCCAGACCCTGGGCAGATGGGAGGCCATGGTCAGGTTTCTGGTGGCAGAGAAGTCCCAGCACAGCGGACACAAGGTAAGAGTTTTTTCAGAGCTCTTTTTCCTGCTTTGTTCTTCCTTTGCCCCAAAGTGTTTGTGTTGTCTGGTCTGTGCTTCATAAGGAAGTGTCCAAGGAGGAGATACCATGAGCAGCATCAAATTCCTTGCAAATGATCCTTGCACCTCTCTGACAGAAATTATTTAAGGTCTCCAGTGAGAGAAGTGTTCTCTAAGTTCATACTTCTGTATTTTTAAGTGACCACTTGTCTCTGTCATACACCATAGGTCATGTACATCATGTTTGCACCTCGCGGCTGATAATCTCTCTTGACTCCAACTCAGACCAGGAGATGAAGGGTGAAGAGTCAAACCCAACCATCTTCTTGATGGTTTTAAGCTCAAATTTCTTTTGTGACCACACAGTTGTGCACTGGCAGCTCTGCCCTGCTCCTCATCTCCCCTGTTTTCAGAGTCACTCTTGCGAGCAATCTGCATGGCCCTGCAGCTTCCAGAGGGGAGATTTGGGCTTGTTCCTTCCCTTGCAAGGACAGGGAGCGTTGCTGCTGCCTGATAAGGGACACGTGCTGACACACGGGGCAGGCAGTGCGGCGTGGCGGTGCCAGCGTCCCCTCTGCTCAGTGCCAGCAGCTTCCCTCGCCCACCCTGGCAGAGAAAAGCCAGAGCCAGCGTTGCAGTCAGAAGGGTACAGATGGTTTCTTTCTGCTTTAGTTCCATACACGCTGCTGAAAAGCAGGAGGGCTCTGTCCCTGCCCAGCAGTCTGACAGCAGTGTTCCTTCAGTGAAAATCTGCTGGTGGGCTGCACAGAGCCACTGCAGTTGGGGGCTGCTCCAGGAAAAAAACACTTTCTTCTGCTCTGCCCTGGAGTAGCTGTCACTTTCCCCCCTCTTCTATACCATTTTTGGCAGCAGCAGTTCACCTTTTCCTTTGCAGTGCTAGTCTGGGCTGACGATCTTTTACTACATGGAGTAAATGCAGTTATCTTCAGTGACCAGTTATCTCTGGTGCTGGCTCCAACAATGCAGTGCTGGGCTGGTTGGGTGGTGACATTCGAGCAGGATTTGGCAGGGAATTGTTTCAAGAGCCTGGTTTATTGCTGGGTCTTGAGGACCTGCAGAGTAAGGATGAAGGGGTATGTCCTGGGAGCAGCCATGGCTCCTCCAGGGACAGGTGGGGTCTCTTGGCTGTGGCTGTAATTTGGATTAATGCACCCCAGTCATGGTCCAAACAGCAAAACTGACCTCTGCTGTCATCCTGTCTGTGATGCTTGGACAGAGAGTGCAGGGCAGGGTGGGGAAAGAAGGAGAGACTTTCTGTGCCAAGTTGTTACAATTCCACCACGTAACTCTGTGCCATTTGGGAGAGTTTTTGCCACATTTGGGACAAAAAGGAAAAACTTGGACAGACTTTAATCTCTCACTTGCCAGTGGGCTGACCCCTAAGGCTTTGCAGGGCTTAGAGTCATATGAATACACTTCTGCTGCTGTTCAGTAGGGCTTGAGCTTGTGCAAGATGTAATTAAACCCTGTTTGTTATTGTCAACTCTATTTGCCATTTCTAACCAAAGAAATACTGCTTCCTTCTAAAAGTAATTAAATATTGAAGGAACAAAGTAAGATATCTTACATACTGCTTTACATTTCTTCTCAGTGTAGCAGAAAAAAAAAACCTGAATAAGCACACATTTCTGTTTTAGTAGAATATTTGGTTGGAAATTCATCTAATGTTAATGTAATCTGAACTCTGGTTGAAAACAGAGAGCTAAGCTTCTTAAAATTCATATCCCTCCTTTCTAAAAGCCTTATTAGTGTGTAGTTTGAGGCTGGAAAAATACAGAAAACAAGACTAATGACAAGGTCATAAGCAGTTTTATTGTGGGTCCCTATAGCAGACATCTGACTTGTGTTTTATTTAAATGCCTGTGGTTTTTGCAAGCAGAATAATCCTTTGTTTACTAAAGAAATAAATATGATTATGAGATTATTTTAAAAAATAATAGTGTTTGTGCAGAAAAAAGAACTCCAAACCTTATAGTATCCAGTTCAATATGTTTCAGGCCATGACCCTTGTATGCTTTGTGGCTTTTACTAGAGGCAGATTTCACATTTGGTTTTGTGTAGAATAATATGACTCAAACAGAACTGTATATTTTTTTAAGACATTTCAGATTGTTTTGTTATACTCAGGATATAGAGATGGCAAATGTGGGAGAGAAAGGAGGAGGTGACCTGAGGGGGGGAGGGAAACCAGTTTTCTTCTGGTACATCAATTTATTTCCATTTTACTTTGTAAACTTGTGACTGATTTTGTGAAAATGCTGAACAATTTCCAGACATTATAAATAATTGGCATGAAATTCAGTTACTGCACCTGCTGGTCACTGTTTGTTGGCGCCTGTAGCACAAAAAAAAGTCCTTTTACCTCGTCCTCCCCAGCTCCATGAGCAATGGCCCTCAGTGAGGGGAGTGCTTCTGACAGGGGCCTTGGTGCCCCTCAGAACCCCCTCTGAAAGAATAAATCAGAATTTAGTTCATGATTATCCAGGCATTAAAACTGCATCAAAACCAGCCCTCCTAGAATGGCCATTATTAGACACTTGGTTCATTGTGGAGGTTATAATACAGAATAAATATTCTGGGAGAAATCAGTGTTTTTGGGATGCTGGCTGAGATTTTGGGGGACCAGGAGTGAGCCTGCCTGCACACTGGGGACGGTGGGCTGCTTTCCAGGAGAGCACAGAGGATTTATCCAGCAATAAATCATCCTTTGCATCTGTGATCCTTTGTTGTCACAGTGTGTATGACTGAAAATCTGTGTGACAGGCTGCCGTGGTGGTGGCCAAGGGCTTCCAAGGCAGCAGATCATTTCTTGTTGGGCCAGTCCCCCCGTTGTGTGCTTTCACTGCAAAATCAGAAGGTTTGGTGTCCATACCTGTGCTCCAGATCCCCCAGCTGAGCCTTGCTCTTGATGCAGCCTAACATTTTGATGGGGAGGGACCCAGCACAGTGACAGTTCCCCCTCGTTCACAGTGTTGGCCTTATAAATGTGCTGATTGCTTGAGATGACTGAATAACCTGCCAGTTTTCAGTGAAAAACACTGTAAGGAAAGAGTTCTAACTACTGCATTAAAGTGTCATGCTAGTAGGGTGAAATGATAGAAAAGAAGGCAAATACTTTAAAAATGCATTTTATGATACACGAAGCATGCATTCCCCCTCCTCCCCAGCAAACACTTGAATGTAAACTTTTTTTCCTGGTTAATACGAGTGATGTTAGTAACTCAGGGAACTTTTTTGTTCAGTCTTGCAGGAAACCTGATAGCAATTCAATTAGAAAATGCAAATGAGGTCACACATTTCCCACAAGAGTGCTGAATTACTCCAGAGGAAACTGAGTGATATTCCAGCATAACAATAAATACTTAAGATAAAGTTTCTTCTACAGTTCTTGTCTGGCTGCCTGTTGTTCCAATTGAAAGTATCAGTCGGGGCCGTGGGTGTAGTTTGGGAAGAAAGAAGAAGAAAAGAAAAGAAAAAAGAAAAGAGAACAAAGAAAATTAAAAAAAAAAAGGAGAAAAGATGCTGTTTTATGAAATAATATAAAGTCTTTGTGGCTTGTGTCAGCATTTGTGAAAGATGAACTTGAGTGGGATAATGCTCTAGAAGAAAACAAAGTAAAGCTGGGCTTTACTTATCTGGAATTAGCAGTGTAATGTCTTCTTTTCTAAGAGTGCATGCTATTATTTTGAAAAATTGGATATTGATTCAACCAGTAGTCTAAAAATGAAAATTATGTTTGTGAACAGTGACATTGCTGAGGACTGCAGTCTTCAGAGTGTCCTGTTTTCTTGTTACAGAAACTCAAATTTTCCCACTTACAAGTAGAAATATTGTGCCATTTGTCCTTCACACAATGCACCTGCCCTGTGTGTCCATCAGTCCAAGCTCCTCCTCATCATTCCTTGAAAATCAACTTCCTCCACCCCCTGTGTTGGCTCCTCCCATCTGAAGTTCTGACCTTCTCATTTATATTGATTGTTTTCTTTGATGTTCAATCCTTTCATGTGTCTAAGGCACATCTGGCAAATTTTCTTCTGAATTTATTTAGCTGTCTATTTTTCTGTAGTTTTCACCAGATTGCAGAAGTACAGCATAGAAAGGAATTCACAGCAGAAGAGCTTAGAGGTACAGGATATATTCAGCACATGTAAGATGTCAGTCATCTGCTGCCAGTGACTTAGTTTGGAAAAAAAAATGCTGTTTTCTTTGAGCTGTGTTTATGTCAACCAAAGTTTCTCGTTGTTTGAGCTTTTCAAATTCTGAGCATGGAAATATGTAAATTTTTGTGATGTTAAATCACTGGGAATTGTGCAATTAAATTCAGAAATATATGAGGTCTGCAGCTACTGTTTAAAACATTGAAAACTACTGTCAGAAATCAATTCTTGCTTAAGCCCAGCTTGTGTTTTATTGTATCTCTTCTTATTTTGGGCTGCTTTCATAACCCAGCTATGAGTCCACAGCCAGACAACGTGAATGTGAAAAGCTGATTCTTACAGACAGAGGGCTTTTTTTTTTTTTAATTCAAAGCCTTTAAATAATCATCTGTGGTATTTCACCTGGCTGAGGTTTTAAATTCCAAGTACAGCCTTTTATTGCTGATCACAAGCACAAAGGTCTCCAGGCAAGGAAAGGCTTATTCAGCACTGCTCTCATTCATGACCTGGGTTATTGTGCTGCCAGGATGCTCTGCACGAGGCTGGGGAGCCCTCCCTTGAAGGAGGAAAATCAGAGTTTAAGTGGGATCTGTGCTTCCAGTGACTCCAGTCTCCCTGACAGTCTTGAGCAGGTGCACCTGGAGGAAATGAGACAAAATGTGTTCACTTTCTTTCTTCCTTTCCCCTGCACTGGCGTGAGATGTTATCTATGGCACCAGGGTGATGGGAGTTTGCCCCATCAAACTGTTTTATCACTAGAGAAGGGCTGAAAAAAGATGGTTTAGTTGTCATCCTGCCTTTTTCTGACAGTACTGGTGCATATTTTAAGTACTGGGTCATTACAGTGGCACTGTCCTTTCACTGCCTCTGTGGGGCAACCAAGGCAGTAACTAAATCCAGCAAAATGGCAGCTGGAATAATTTTTTATTTTTGTATCTCATCAGTCAAGCAAGACCTGGATTTATCTGTCAGGGAGGGTACATGCAGAGATTTCTGTTTCCTTCAGATAACTTGTGAGACATTGTTTGGGGTTTTAACAAATCAGATCAGTGGAAAAGATAAGAGAGAAGATGACTAATAAATTAGTATCATATAATTGTTACCAGTGAGACTGCTCATGATAATTGTGCCAGTCTAATGAAGATGCATCTGCTGAACTCGCCTGACCTCGTGCTTGAGTGAATTTGAACGTCTCACCTGTAATCATTGCAGGAGGAGAGAGTGGTGTTTGTGAAAACACGTGAACTTCCCTGGCCTGATTTTCAGGTGTGCTGCATGCCATTGCCTCGTGCTGCAGCCAAGATAAGATATGACACACAGGTGCTCATTGCCTTGGAAAATCAGCCCACTACGGGAAGTTTCCAAGCACTGCACTTGCTGCATTTAGTTCTTGAGCAGTCAGCATCATACCAAGGGTCAGGCTCAAAGCCATGCTCAAAAAACCATCTGTAAGTGAAATTCACTCCAGATCTGTCTTTCTTCAAACAAAAAGAAGTCCTAAGGATTGAACTGCCTACACAGAAATAAGTTTTTCCTGATAAAACAAACCCCTTGGACTGCTGCGTGCTCCTGCCTGTGATGTGTTCCTTGCCCTTGCCAGATCAAAGCTTTTGACCTCCCATTTCATGTTCTTTGTTGGTAACTGCTGAATTCTCACTGCCACTTCAAAAAAATATTTTGGACTGGATATCCTAAAAATACCTTCATTGCTGTGATAATCTGATGACAGCTGCTTGTAAACATGAATTTGAGTACAGACAAAAATTGCTTTGCACAGGCACATCCATTAAAATAAACTGGTTTTAGGGGCTCTGAGTGTCCAGGAACTTTCCTTTAGCCCAGCAAGCTGAGGCAGATTGGCAGGTGCAAGCTCAGTGTGAAGGAGGGTTTTTGGTTCCTCCCAGCCTCTGGAGGCCGGGTCCTGGATTGCTGGATGAGGCAGTGACCCTCTGGCATGTCCAGCAGCCAGGGATGGGTGTCCAGCAGGGCAGGGTGGCCTGAGGGCCTCAAGGAATGGGATCTCAAACACTGTCCCCACCCAGCAAAGCATTTAAACTCAGGCTTAAGTTTCATCTCGCAAATTGAGATAAATTGAATGTGTCCTCACGGTCAAATTTGAGCATTTCTTAGGTGCACTCTGGAATTGGAGGAAAAAAAAAAAAAAGAACAGTCTTTTCTCAAGAGCCTCTTGAAATAACCAAAGGATAACTTGAAAGGGCAAATTCTCACACTAGCACTGAGGAGAAGTACCAGACTGAATTACTTTACTTTGTGCTAAAGTAGCAGCAGCGCCTGTGATCTTTTAAATCTCTTGTGATCTTTTTACTTGCAAACATTATGAAGAGGAGGAGTATTGTTACATTTAATTCATTATGATTATTTTAATTCATGTATCTTTTGAACCTCATGGCTTTAGAGAAATAAAATAAGATTACAGTTTTTCACAGGCTTTTAAGGGGTAGACTTGCTCCCACTTCTTTCTGTGATGAAGAGCACTTCTAGTAGTCTGAGTTTTAGAAGCAAAAGAATTGTGTTTTGGAGCCATGTTTTCAATTATTTTTTAGAAATTTTACTGGGAAGGAAGAACTCAGATTGCTAGCCCAGATTTTTCATACATTTTTCTCAAGATTAGGTGCAGGATGAGAGAGGTAATTCCAAGCTGCAGTAGAGGTTTTCACTGTAGAGTGTGTGGCAAGATCTACCACCTTTATTCCTAGTATACAGTACATAACAAGTATGAGTATTTTGTGATTTAATAGCCCTACTCTTGAGAAGTGCTTGTACTTCTGAAGCCATTGTGTATGGCTTCTCCCAATTATGAGAATGACATTAACTTGAAGATAGAAGTGTCTCTTGGCAAACACTAGAAGGTAGAGTACAACAGTAATTTAGATGTTTCCTAAACAATCCTACCTGAGAAGCACTGTGAGATTAGATCTTACAAAGGGAGTATGAAAAGGTCAAGTTGATGTGGGGAGCTTTGCAAGGAAACAACCTCATCAGAACTTTTCCTGTTGGGATAAGATGTTCAAGCCTTAAAATGAGGAGGAGAAGTACATCCAGAGCTGTGCTTTGGGGATGATGTCATCTTCTGTCCATTGACAGCTCTTGCAATATTCAAAGCCTGACAATGACAAGAAAAGTATCACAGATGCTGGAAACCTGTGGGAGCCATAAAAGATTCCACCAAAGCCAGATGGATTTCTAAGGTACCTGCTTTGGTACGTGATTCTTCCAGAGAATGGGAGAGGAAGATCAGTCGAAACCCTGAGAGAGTGCGCCGGCCAGGAGATGCCTCTAATCATCCGTGTGGTACCACAGAATAAGTCTGAGCACAGCTCTGCCTCTCCTTTCCTGCTGAAACTCCCATCCCTTAGAGATCCTGTGGGCATTTTGTGTCTGCTCAGTAACGAAGTGAGCGCGCTGCCCGCGCCCGTCCTGACTGCAGCACAAAAGCAAAGCCTATTGAAGCGCTCTGGTGACTGGCTGGATTTCAGCTTAAATTGGTGATAACTTACCCAACAGAAGGTGTGGGTGAGCTCAGGAGATTTCTGATTTCAATTAAATTATACTGGGAAATCAACATCTCCTGTCCCAGCCTGGTCAGCAGGCACCCAAAAAGCCCCGTTCTGGCCCCGGGGACATTAGCTGCAGTCTGTGTCCATGGGGCCCTCACCAACCCTGATAGGTTTTCAGATCAAAGAGATCAACATGTACTTGGGTTTTTTTAAATGAGAACGTTCTGTGGTAACCACATGGGTTATGCCCAGAGCTGGTGCATCTCTTTTCTCTGGAGTCCAGACTTAACTCAGAATTTAATTACAGTAACCCACAAAGGGCCCTGCTGCACCTTTTGCAAAGAAAGGATCTTCTGCCTGACTCACAAACCAGTGTGTCATGTTCTCCCCATTTAAAAATTCCCTGGTTTTACCTCATACTATTCTTCAGCTTTTTTCTTGCATTTCAGCCCTGCAACACCAAGGAGCATTTTGACTCCTCGGTCACGCTGATCACATTTTATCAGTTCTATCGGGTAAAATTTTCCAAAGCCTGCAAAGCCAGCCAGATACCTAACAACCTTAAATTTGCATTCATGCCTCATTTTTCAGCTCTCAAGGAACAGGGCATGTAGAGCTTTGACACTGACTCCTCGGGAACGAGGGGTTTTGGCACGGCTGATGCATTTGTGTGTGTTTCGTGGCTCATTCTCCTCCTCTGAGGGCAGTAACTTGGTTAGCTTTTAGTCAAACTTTTTCTTCCCTGTCAGCTGATGTGTTCTGGAAGCCCATGCACTTGCCAAATCTGACAATTTTTCTTACTAATTGACTCTAATGCGAACTGCTCTATGCAGTCCCACTGCTAGCTGATAAAAACAAAAAGTAATGAATTTTTGCTTAACTAGCTGATTTAATTAAAATGTTTTATACTGTACTTGTATGGTTTCTATAAATGGAGAGGTAATTTTGTTTAATGAGTTCCTAACCAAACATAACATTCCTGATTGTACGTAGCCAGATTTGATAAAGGTCACAAACGCTGCAATTCCACTGTTTGCTTTTGGAAGTCGTGATGATCAAACAGCTTGCTTGGGTACTGGAAATATCCTGTCAGGATTGGTTCCCTCTATTCCTGTTTATACCAGAAATTATTAGTATAGTTTTAGGAGCAGAGGGGGTTCTTCTCTGTATTTGAACACTGTTCATTATCTTTAAAGTGGAAGTGTACTGCCAAAATCCCATCTCATTGTCAATTAGTGGCTTCTCTGCAAACACATTAATTTAATGCCCCTGCTGAAGAGCTGTGTATGTTGGAACATCTTGCTGCTGAAACAATAGTTTTCGGAGCTCTTTGACACAAATCATTCATGAATGGCAATTTATGCTGTGATGGTAATGGGATGTGACATGCAGCTATCTTTGATTAAATTTACCACAGCTTACAACTATTAGTAAATAAAGCTAATACAGACAGTCATCTCAGAGTTCTAGAGGGTGGGTAAGGAGAAAAACAGATTATGGATTCCTTACCTGTGCAGTTCCTAAATAATAGCTGCACATAGCACAACTATAATAAATTAAAGTCTAAAATAAAAAGTCTGATCTTTTTAAAACTACTTTTTTTTTCCTGTCTCCAACTTCAGCAAATTCAGCAATGACCTAAATAAAAAAGGAATCAATTACCGTAAAATAAATAAATTTGCTGTTTGTTCTGCAACCCTTTCATTCTACTTTATGAGAACACAAAATGGAATATCTCTCTATACTGAAAGATCAAAAACTGGAGAAATGGTGCATTTTGGGAAAAAAGGGTTCATTCGTCCTCCACTGCCGTCCCTGATGTCAGCAAAATGTTGTTTCCTTAGAACAGAATTCATGCAAATGTTTATTTTGCAGCACTCTCATGTTCCCTTTGTTAAAGAACTAAGCTCTATTTTCATTGTCTTATTTTCTGTTTGGTAAATATAATTTTCTCCTGTCCTTTCTGCAGCTACCATGGAAACAAGCAAAAATGCTTCAGATTAAATATTTTTTAATAGATTCTCTTTTTTCCTGGTAGAAAATGGTAGCACTTTTCAAAATGTATATTGATATAGGAGATGAAGGGAAATATGTTTGAGCAATGGACTAAAGGTGGCTTTGTATCCCCTTGTATTGACAAAAATATATTAAAAACACGTTGCCTCAGTTAAACCCTATGAGTGACACTAGAAGAAGCAGAGCAACCCAGGTATTATTTCTTTTCTGAAAAATGTCTAGTGTGAAGTGTTAGAGATCCTACAAAAATAACAAGACTGGCATATAAATAAAACAGGTTAAATCATGAATCATTCTGATACGTGGAAAATAAAGGCCTTAATTCCCTTCCTCCAATTGCAGGTACTTTTTATTGCAAATGCAAGTATAATATATTTTAGTGCCGAAGCATTTCATTTTTCGGGTTGAGCCCTATGAAATTATTAATCTCCAACAAACGTACCCTAAGACTCGCTTGTTATTTATATGCAGGGAATGGTGGCTTATTTACCCAAACATTAGAGTGATCCAAAATGTTCAGCTAAGCAGGAACACAAAATATGATATTATATTATGTAAATGGGTTTGTGATACGCTCTGCTGGATAATAACTTCCAGATGTCTCCGTAGCCAGAGGCTGACGGATATCAAAGGCAGGTTGGCTGGGAGGGGAGACAAGCCAGCTGGCGAGACTGGCTACTGCTAAGTGTAGCGGAAGGTGGAAGCTGGTGTTTCTTCACACTCACTGGTTTTATTTGTGGGCTAGTGAAAAGTCAGTGGCTCGTAGCCTTCTTGTCACGAGCAGGGTAGGGCTGGAGGGGCTGCTGGCATCCCACGTGTCTTGTTCTGTCAGAGGATTATCTTTCAGCCTCTTTCACGAGCAGAGGTTGGGTTTAGTCTGAGCCTCCCCATAAATGAAAGGCTGACGAGCCACAGACCAACACTGACAGGAGATTATAGACTCACTAAATGGCTTTTCCAAATTATCCTTTATTCCCAGTGCCAGGTGCAGACAAGGAATGTCCCTGTGCCCTCAGCACTGGGGTGTAAATGGAGTTAGTTGAAGCACCCTGCAGCCTCACTAGTTGGGAGTAAGGTTTCTTAAAGGTGTTGGGTTCTGACAGTCCTTTTGGATTTAGCTCCATGTCCTCTTCCCAATGCAGAATGTTGTGTTCTCCATCCTTAAAGGCAATTCTAGCCTGAAAAGGGACTGGAAATGACTCCTGGGAGATTCCACTGGAGCTGCTGACATAGACTCCATGATACCCCTACACCTTCTGTGAAGCAGGCTGGGAGAGGAAAGTTCTTTTCACAATCCTTATAGATTGTGAAAAATTGGGATTGTGATTGAGGCTGCACCTCCTCCCACCTCGCATTGCTTTCTGAAAGCTTGATCTGCTATCTCAGTAAAAGGTTTCTGATGGTCTTCTATATGTGTTTCAAATTTATTTCAATTAATAGCAAAAAAAAAAAAAAGAAACCCAAATCAAAAAAGTGGTAAGGGGAATTGCAGGGCAGATTCTGCCACTCTGAGCTGCAGTTGATCCTCAGCTCTTCAGCTGCCTTATCAAACGCAGGGAGGATGGTCTCCAAGAGGCTCTTCCTCTGCTCTGCAACTAGTCATAACAAATATTGGAGTTGTACATTCCAGAGAAAGAAGTGTTTATCAGCAGAAGATACAAGTGCTGTGTTACGATTTGCCAGCGCTGGCAGTGTCCATGTGTGTCACAGTTATGGGCCAGAAGCCCACTGGAAGAGACATGGGATAACTCAGAGCCAAGTGTCAATCCCAGGCTTGCAGAATTTGGGTGTTAAATAATACAGCCAGCACAGGACTGCTCAGCTTCACCAGCGGGCTCTGAAAGATTCTGCCCCAATACAAATACTAAGGCATTAGATCCTACTGAATTCAAACTCTCCTAACAAGTTTACATCCCAGCATGGGCTCTTCTCCTGTTGTTTCTCTTTGTCCCACACTTTGTAATTACTTTTTCCCCTTGATCTTGAAGGTTTTCATCTGTTTTGGCTCAGCTGTATTTCTCTAGCTTATCAGCGTCCTAAAGTGATTGACAGGCATAATTACTGAATTATCTGACTATTTTATATCCTCCTGTAATTATCTTTGTATTACCAAAGACCGTGCTCACATGTTCCATGTTTAGAGTTTGATCCTGTTGTAAAGAGTTATAAATGTCACCGTGTAATTTTTGGAATGGAGAGTGGATTTCACTCTCCCCTGGGCACGTGTTTCATGGATTGCCTGGTGCTGTATACCATCATTTTCGTGCCATATATAAGACAGTTAGAAAAACAGTGGGAGGGAAGTCACCCCAAAGCAGCAGCACTAGAGGTGCTTGGCTTGATTTTCTGAAGGACTATGGACAGTTTGTGTTCTGGTGGCACTACAAAAGGTAGAGGAATATTTTATATTTTGAAAATGTTTCTGAGATTCCATAAAGCATATGGCCAGTGAGGTCATGAGAAAAGGAGCAGTTGTTATCGCAGCAAAAACTGTTCCACAGCAAAACTAGAATTAGAAGCTGTATTTTAGAATTAATTGAATTTGGTCATACTCTACTTTTGAGTTGAACTTTAGATTCTTGCAAACCCAAAAACACTGGAGAATTTTCTGGGGCTCACAGTTCAACGATGCTGTTGTTCCAGATATGTTCTGGGATGTTTCAGTCAGAGATCTGAATAGTTCTGGCATTTATACTCACCAGACTTTGTTACTGCATTTGTCTCACAGCTTTTAGGCAGCAGAAAACATGTACAACATATTTAAGCAACACCAGAGAAATTAAGGTCAAGAGAATGCATTGTCAACAAATGAAGATAAAAAAGAGCTGTTGTTTAAAAAAAGAAAAAAAAAATGTTGTTGCAAGATGCTTTTGAAATTCTACATATCAAATTCAGAGTCATGTTGATGATTTATTCTAATATAGGAAAACATCATCAAGAGTGACAAGCAAGCTAGTCACTGTCTAGTCACCTGCCAGCAAGTATTTCATACAGACTAAAAAGGCTGGTATTGCCTTGCTGAGCTGACACTAATTATTTCAGTATACACGGAGCTTTGGGACTCGTGTTAATTCTCAAGTCTGTCTTTAGTTCAGACTCATTCCACTGTGTAAACTCAGAAGAGCACAAATTATTTGACCATCCTTTCATAATCTGTCCCCATGCTCACTTGCCAATTATATAAACTGATCCAAATACCTGCTCTCAAAGGATTCCCATTTGAGAATCACAAGCCAATTAAAAAAAATAGGGGATATCCACTATTCTGTGGCTCATGTCTCATAGTCCTATTTCATGTTGTCATGCATTTCTGGGTGTCTTCTTTAGATATGATTGATTTCATCAGTGCTCAGGAAAGATACCTTTCTGGCAATAAAATAATTTTTAAATGAAACCTCTTTTGAATATTGCATTATATCCCATGGGAAGGAGGAGGTCAGCAGTGCCTACCAGTGTCCTGACTATCCCCAGAAAGTCTCCCACTGCCACACCATGACTGTGTTTCTTTGTTTATTGCCCACTTCAGTAAGCGTTCTAAGAGCAACATCTAAATATGGAACACGGTGCTGTGATTTTTTTGAAGGTGTGGAAACAGCACTTAGGTGAACACAACCCACATCATGAGTGTGAGACAGGACCTGAGGAACGTGCCTCCGTGTGTGACTGAAAATATTTGTCTGTTCTGTGAAAATTCAGCTCTGGAACAGGCTTGTTTTTACGTTTTGCAGCAAAAATAGCTGCATTTTGGCACAAATGCTTCCAATCCTTGCAGCCAGAGGATGTCTGCCCTCCAGAGGTAACAGAGATCAGAGCCATGACCAAGCTGTGAGAATGGGCTCCTTGCTGCTGTTCCCTGCTCTCAGTATCTCCAGCCTTTCTGGACGAGGTCCACACAGCTCTGGAGCCACATCTCAGTTTAGCTTTCACTTACTGTTTAGTTTTCATATACTGTGTAGTCTGGAGGTGACTGCCTGTTTCTGTACCTCCCAATCAGGAATTGAAAAGTGCTAATAAATGGATTTACATCAGACTAGAAGGCCTGAAGCAATGATTCCCACTGAAATCAGTGCCTACAGATAACTGCTTGGAGGGTGTTTGGGCTTTTATGTTTGGAGTAAGACAAAAAGTGAATGTGGCTTAAAATGGCAGCAGCCTCAGAAAATGCTTTGATAGCTTTTCCTGCATTGCTCTTGTGTGTTGGGGCATTGGGTTTGGGGTGAGTGGGTTTTTTGGAGAAAAATAGCTGAAAATTGTAACATTCAGAGAACAGTATTCCCACTGGATCTTACCTCAAATGAAAAGAATGTGACTTGCAGTCTTTGTGATTTATGAAAGTTTAAACATTTTCTGGTGGGAGTGCGGGTCACCATATGGTAACAAAAGCCCTTGCTAGTTATCTTTTCTGCAGACTTTCAGAAGTAATTGCTGGAATCCTAGAAGACCACAGAGTATTGAAGTCTTGGGACTGCATAACCTCTGAAGAGCCTTCCTAAATTTACATTTCATTGATTCATCCATTCTATAGGGCATAAATTTTCTAATAGTGAGCCAGTCTCTCTAAGTCAAAACCATGGTCCCACCATTTCCATTTTTATTCATAGCACTGATACATTTCCAACACCAAAGTATTCCATTCAGAGATTCCATAGTTTAAAAAAAAAATCACAAAGAAGGACTCAAAGTCACACCAAATAATGAAAATTTATTGTGCCTGAGATGTATTACACTTCCCAGGCAGCGTGGGGTGTGTATTTTGGGATTTGTGTTCAAAATCCAGCTCTCATATAAAGATCATTTGTTATGAAGCACTCAGAATCTGAACTTATGCACCTTTGCAGCCATGGGGCTGACTGTCCCTCTGGCTGGGGTTGGGTTCGTGTGGCAGAATACTTCTGCAGAGCCACAAACTGCAGGTTCTTGTAGCCCTCCTCATGCTTAATACCAAATTATATAGCTGGACCCTTGGCATGGACTGTGAAGGAATCCTCTCCCACTTTTTGTGTTCTGGTAGATTGCACTTATGGGAAATTTTCAGCAAGTTCTTTACTCTGGTTCTCTGCTGTGTCTCCTTGCAGCTGGTGTAATGAAGAAAATACTTTCTGGGAGGCGTCTTGATTTGGGAGTGACAGCTCCATTTGGGAATGTTTTAGTTGATGAGGTGGTGTTAGGTCATAGGTTTGACTTGATGATCTGCAAGGTCTTTTCCAACCTAGCTGATTCTCTGAATCGGTGTTTCTGTGAAAAGGAAGCAGCAGCAGAGCTGCCAGTAAACACTTTGTGTCTTTGTTCCATGTGGCCATTGACTCTACTGTTGGGACAGGTCCTAAGAAGCGAGGAAGAAGCTAACTGGCTGTGCTTTCTTGTTCCCAAAACAGCCCAAAGGAAGGAAGGCGCTGCCTGGAGAGCTGGTGCAGCAGCAGAGTGACACCCTGCTGCCGTGGCGGCAGCACCAGAGTGCCAACGGGCTGCGGCGGCAGAAGCGGGACTGGGTCATCCCACCCATCAACGTGCCCGAAAACTCCAGAGGGCCCTTCCCGCAGCAGCTGGTTCGGGTGAGTTAAAGAACAAAATACTGATAACAGTGCTGATAATAATGGTGATCTTGTGGTGGCTCTGGTGAAGCAGTAGATTTGGGAAGCCTGGCTCAAAGCGCAGGCTCTCTGCTCTCCCTCCCTCCTGCAGGAATGGTTGCCTTTTCCATGCTGCTCCAAAGCTCCTCGCCCCAGTTTCCCTCCCCAGCTGACGGCAGCCTAATCGCCTCCTTCCAGCCAGTCCCTCCTGAGACGCTGGCACCGCTGCCAGGATGGCACTTTGCCCACGCTCTCATCCAAAAAGCGGCTGCAGGTGTAAAAGCTGGGCTGGGTGGCACCCAGCAGCGAGGGTGCTGCATCCTTCCCTTGCCATCGCTCCCTCCCTCCCGCGCCCATCCCGCTGCAGATGCGCGGCGGCCCGGGGGAGGTTGGCTGCCTGCCGCCGCTGCAGATGGATCCGGCAGCCTCCCCTGTGTTGCTTCTTTCTTTCTTCAGAAGGATAATCTCTGAGATCAAGTTTACCCATGTGGTTTTCTGTGATGATTATGGGATGACAGGAAAAGAAAAGGAAGGGGAAAGGAGTGTTTTGCAGAGACATTTGGTTGATTTATTGTTGTTGTTGATAAGTGTTAGTGAAATACAAACACATGTTGCTATTCCTCTTGTGGGTGCTGGCTTTGGTTTTTTGGAGCAGTGAAATGATTAGCTGTAAAAAAAAAAAAAAAAAAAAAAATAAAAAAGTAAAACTCCTTGGCAGACATTTGCTGCTAGCTCTTCCCTTGGAAGAAAATGGCAACAATATAAAAACTCAAAAGTTATTTCAAGTAGCAGTGGTGTGTCATTGCGTCCCTTCTCAGCAAGTTCATTTAGTCTTTCTGAAGCAGTGCCTGGATTCACATGAGTTGCATCATTACCTGTTTCTGTGTCTGGGAGGAAGGGGCATGTTCCCAATTCAGCCAGGGATTGTTTAAGCTTGGACTGTTGGTGTCATTTGTCTGTGCAATTAGGGAGTACAATAAGGACTAAGAAGTACCAGGTGGCAAATATTCTTATATCTGTCCTGGAAATCCAGGGAGGGAAGCCAGAGAGTCTTTGTGTGGTCAGCAATGCGGGGTGTGGAGTGACCCATTAATGTGTCGTCCTACTAAGCTGAAGAAAAGTCTGGACAGGAGAATAGCCTGATGTGTCAAAAATGCCTTTCTAAATTAATAATTTAGGTTAAATCTTGAATTCCTGTGAAAAAACAAAGGGGAGTACTTGCAAAATGAACTTGTGCTCTCTTCCATTCCCTACTGATTGGAGTTTTGACTAGACAGCAAGAGGACAACTTGGCACCAGCTTACCATGGCAAATTTGTTGATTTATAAGGACTGAAATCTCTATGGCACTTTTTACCCTACAGTCTGGAGATGAAACAGAAGGACTCAACTGTGCAAAATTCTAATATTAATGGAAATGACAAATAATAAATTTTATATAGGTACTGAAAATTTTATATTCATCACTTAGACTACCGGTAACCTTGGAAAGATAACATGGCTTATGGAAATACAGAACTCCCAGATTTTCCACAATATATTCCATTGCAGTTTTTGAATACAGATGCTAGAGGAAACACTGAAAATGAAGTGAAAATGGGATGGGAAATTTAAAAAAACAAACTGGCTTACAAAGGGCTGTTTTCCTCTTCGCCTGACGTACAGAAAGCATCATAATGACAGGGAAGATCATACAAAGAGTGCAACTTGATTAAGCGTGAGACCCCTGATGTTTCGGGCTTGGTTTGAGTTTCTGCTCCTCTGCAGCATCTGGCCCTTTTGCCAATGCCTGAATGTGAAGCTTGGGTGATTCCTATCAGGAGTTGCAGCTCCCTCTGTTAGACTTTGCTCTTTAATTATCCAGAATAGGACAAATCAACATCTTCAAAGACCAGCACTATCTGATTATTTCCATCCACATAATCTTCAGATTGCCCTGGAGCATTTTGCTGTCTCCTAGATCTAGGTAAGAGTTTTGATCTGATTTCCCATGCTTTTTGCTCGCTGGGCACTGAATATTTTTGTGTCCATCTGCTCACAAACTGGAACCAGAAGTGCACATGTGAAGTTGCAGCTCAGCTCTCATTTGTACAGAAGCAGGTCTGTCATTGTTTTCTCTGCTATTTTATATACAACATTCAAACCTACCGCTGGTTCTTGGACACTGAACTTTTTTGGTTCAGAAAGACCAGCCTGAGCTTGCATTTTGTAGGTATAACTAAAGGAAACCAGTCCCTCCACAGTTCTGACTTTGGTTCTGGCTTACTCCAAGGAGAGGAAGGGATGGCATGAAAAATCTCATCACTAAAAAACCAAAAAGCCCTACCAGAAGTACATTTTCATAGAACCACTTGCTGTTTGCGTTTTTATAGGTCAGACTAATTTGAAATGCATAGGCAAATCTTTCAGGTTCCCTCTTACTCCTGCTTCCTATTGTGAAGGTAAAAATTCCATTTTATGGAAGTTGATTAGTTACTTGTCAGTATTTTTAGCAAGGCTGTGCCTGAATGAAGTTTAAATCATAGCAAAGGTGAATGCAGCTTGATGGGAGCCACATACCTCGAAAGGCAGCCCTGTCTGGTTCAGCTGGGATCAACTGTAATTCTCTGCTCATTAAACCATTTCATTCTGATAAAATACGTTAAATGAAAAAGTTTTTAGAGAAAAAAAAGAAAAAAGGAACATTATCCCTGCCAAAAAAACCCTTCTGTTAATTACAGGGTTTTTTCTTTCTGAGGAACATCCGTGTCTGTTCATATACATCAACCACACTAACTAGAAAATGTGTTTCAGAAAAATAATAGCTGCAAAAATAATAATAGGAATTTCTAATTAATTTTGGCTGCTGAAAAGGTTTACTTACTCTTTGAAGAGTTTAAATTAACATCTGACATTTATAAGCTTAAAAAAATTTGTTAGTGTATAAAAATGTTTTGTAAATTCTACTTTTGTCTTTGAGCTGAGAAAACAGTTATCAAAATTTATTGATATATGCTTATTTTGGAAACATTTATGAAAATCTTGAGTTTAATTTCCTTCTGCTTCACTTCCACCTTTGTACTAGGAATAATATTGTGCATGCTGTGAAATATTTCACTGTTGTGAGGCTAATTTCATTACTAATTGTCAGGTACTCTCATTATTATAACTGAAGTCCATAAAAATGCCTATTAAAAATACAAAAACAATATGAAATCCCCCTCCTTCTCCAAGCAAATGACTCATGCAGGCACACTGATCAGCTAAGATAATATATTAAATAGTTGCATCCTTGCTGAGCTCTGTCTATTTTCTCACTGACTCATCCTTTTTAGCTACATGCGTAGCTAATTCTTAATTATCTATTATCTAATTATCTATTAGCTTATCTTGTATTTCATCCTCTTTTGAACTTCAAAAAGAATCTCAGTTTTGGATCCACAAGCCAGTCTCCAGCTGCTTCTAAAGGGAATCTTGACTCAGTTTTCAAGGCAAGTCTTGGTCCATCTCAATGGACACATGAAAATAATTAATTTAAAAAACAAGCCTTGTGCAGAATTGGCCTTTGGTCATCTTTGACATGCTTAGATAATGGGCTTCTCTGTCAACCACTGCAACGATGTTCTTCTCCTTTGTGAGGGCTCCAGACTTTCAGTTCATCTCCAGGATCTTTGCAGAGCTCTTAGAGCCTCCCATCTTGCGCTTCACAGACCCGAATTTTTCCACCTTGCCTTTATTAAACATAAAACTGAAAAAATGCATTATTTTCCTGTTAGATCTCTTAAGATAAACAACTTGTTCATTCTCATTATACCAGCATGAAAATCCCCTGAGGATGACCAAGACAGGATCTTGGTGCTCTCACAAACTGCCTTGATTGCATGCTGCAGGCACAGCATGGGCTCCCATATCCGAGCGCTGGTGATCTCAGCCGCAAGAACACTAGAAATAACCTGATGTGTGTAACAGGGAACAAGAGGGAAGGATGCATTTTATGTAAATTTAATCAGAAAGTCCTGAAGTGGCTTGGAAAGTTGGCAGAATATAATATACCTGAAGACTCTTGCGTTGTTGCTTAGCAGAGGTGTCGTTGTCGGGTCGGGTTTCCAGCAGCAAGGGGTGCCTTAAGGGAGCAGAGAGATCCTCCTGAGAGACTGCAAAACACTGTGGTGGACTCATGGGTGGGTTTAGCACATCTTAAGCTATCCTGTGACTTTGAATATTTAATATTAAATAAGTTGATAGCACGCTCTCCAGCTCAACAGCTCAACAGCCTGTTTGTGAGCCACAGCCTACTCTGGCTCAGGAAATGGGTGAGACAGCTCTCCCAAATTCTGAAATCCTGGTGCTGGAGACACCCAAGGCACACTGAGCTGTGAAATCCCTGCCAGCTTGGACCATCAGCCCTCAATGCTGCCATCTCCTTTGCTCCTCATGGCTGTTTCAGCGTGTGCCTTTGCACTGTTTTAAATAGTTTTATTGTAGGAAATCCCTCTTGCCTCCTCTATCACAGCATTGCTCACTGCTGTGAAATTGGCAGTGCAGAATCCATTAGCTCCCAGCTGCAAGACAGATGGCATCTGTCTGTGGTGAGAGAAGGTTTGTTGAGAAAAGGCCTTGCAAATGCTTCCCAAAGGACATCAGACCTTACTTTTCCTGAGAGAGATGCAAACAGCATTGATTACAAATAGACCTAGATCTTCCTTGTTCTCCACAGAAACAGCTGTTTCTTTTGCCTCACCAACCACACACACTCTCAAAGAAAAAAAATTGCTAGTTCTGGCTCTCAGTGTACCTCACCTTTGTGATGCCCTGTGAGCATCATCAGTTGAAATTCAGAAATGAGGGGATTTGGTCTTTATTGTAACACTCAGAACAGGATAAGGAGCAAGCCTAGAGGGTGGAGAGGAGATGGGATGTTGTGCAGGTGGTGGTGCTCTGGAGAGTCACAGCCTTGCTTTGAAATATGGTTCAAGGATGTAGATTGAGGCAGCTCTTGATTCAACTGCAATTTCACACCACTAACCAAGCTGACGCCAAAGAAGGAAAGATGAGCAGGAAAATGGTTCATTAATTGTTCATCTTGCCATGGTCTTGGGTCTTGACAATTTTGCCATTGATCTCTCCTCTCTGTGTGTGTGTTACCAAATCAGGACTCACAAATGATTCACAGAATGAATGGACAAAGTGAAATATGACACAGTGCTGCTTCCTTGATGTGTCCATTTGAAATTCCTTTAAAACCTACAGTCTGAAGCAAGCTCCTGAGCATATTCCATGCTGTATGTACTGCTCAAAGGACATCCCTTTGTTTGCATTCTCCCTGATGATGCCATTCTCAGTTTCCAGCATTCACTGAAAGAGAAGGGCAGATCCTGATGTAAATCTCTCTGCCAGAGCTGGTGGGGCTACCCCAGTGTGTGCCATTTGGGAATCTGGGTCGAAGGAAGCAGATGCCCAGTGCTTTATGGGCTTCCCATGCACACGCACATCCAGCATTATGGATTGAAAAGTGCAGCTACAGCATAAATGCTCCATTTAAAATTCTCTTACAACAGCATTCAAGCCTATACTGTAATTATACATATTGTATTTCCTTGTATTCAGACCCATAGGGAATTTATATTGTCCTTGCTAAAGCCAGAGGGACTGAAGGAAAGTAGTCATTTAATGATTCAGCTGTCTTGGGCTCTATGATTTAATCAATCATATGAAAGAAATTTTTAGATTCTTTGTGTTTAGAGTTCTCTTGTCTGAGCAGAAAATGTTCCCTTTTTGAATTGCTTTAATAGCTGTATTTATGCAGCTGAAAGTTCCTTAAGAAATGAAAGTAAAATCAAATTGCTGAGAATGCCTAGATAATTTATCGGAGAATATTCAATTAGAATATATTAATATTTTAGATTTCCATCATTAATTTAATATTCAGAGATTTAATTTAGTCGTTGAATTGCTGTAGTGCCATGCGTGGGTAGATTGTTAGGCTGAGTGCTTAAAACACCTGCCACAAATGGGTGAATCTCACTTTGATTCCCAAGAGCACAAATGCCTTTCTACTGACATAAGTCTTGCAGCAAAAACTCAGACACTAAATCTTGCCTGTGCTCTGCATTTTTCCATAATTGCAGAAAGGAATAATACAATCTTCTAGCAGAATAAATGCAAGAGCCTGATTTATTTATGCATTCAAATCCAGACTGAGGGGGAATTTGGTGCTCTGTGGTTCTGAGTTTGTCAATGTATTACTGAAAAATTTCATTTTGCCAGACTGGCCTTGTCACTTACTCAAGGAGAACTGTCCTAAGTGAGGTTGGGATTTAAAGGTGATTGACACTTTGCAGACAGATACCAAGGACTCCTGTTGCCCAGTTCAGCTCAAAAAGCTGCCCTTGAGTTTTTGCTATTTTCCAGAATACTTTGGGAATAGTAACATGAATGGAAAAATGCCCCACTAAATCATAAAATGCCATTTGATTTGGAAGTGATAAATATTTGAATGCAGCATCCCAGTTGCATGAAGGAGATGGAACCATTTTTAATTTCTCACCCAACATATAAACTGAGATCCTCAGAAGCCACTGGAGGCAGTGAGACTGCTCCCACTGATTGGGAAGTGTCAGCATGACATTTCAAAAGTCTCAAAAATCATTCATAATATTTATGATTAACTTCAAGTCATTAATTTAGGGTACAGCAAGTCAGACTGGGAGGAGGCTGGGATAACAGACCTGTGGTCTGACCTTGTGGTTGATGTTTCAAACTGTTTTGCAGTCACTCAGCATCCCCTGAGGCAGTGGGGTGGGATATACTAGCAGGGGTTTGTGACCCTACTACCAGTGACTACTGGTTAAATCAAAATTGTAAGTGAGAGACAGGGAATGATGGAATTGTTTAGGTTGGGAAGGGACCTTTAAGATCCTCTAGTCCAGCTGTGATCCAGACAGCCTTTGCTTAGGTATTTTTCCGTGCAGGATCTGACTTTTTCACCCTGCCTGCATCGCTGAGGATGGTCTTTCACAGATAAGAACCCGAGGCAGGGAAGCTGAGTGGCTTTGTTTGAGACCACAGAGCTGTTACCATGGCCATGGGCAGCACTCTCTGATTATCAGCATCAGGACCTGTCCTTGGGTTATTTGAAGAATCACATAATGGACTCGGATTTCAATGGGGTGGTCAGAAATCTTCTGCTGGTGGTTATAGTCAGTCACATTGTTCCATGTCTGAGTCCACCTGTGCATCAGGTCTGTTTACACACAGCTCTGTTTTCATAGCCATGCAAAGGTGCTTCTCTGCTCTCTGCTGGCTGTCCACCAATTCCTCCACCACCACCCCCATCCAGCCCCCACCTTTTAGCTCCAGCTTCACTTTGGGAGCAAGAGATTCAGGAAGCACAGAAGGATAACTACCCCTCGAATTGTCATCACAGGCATACTGCAAAAGAGTTCATCAGTCACTCCAAAGAGTATTTAGCTATAATACCCCATTGCACATATTGCAACATATCATTACCTCCCATCCTCTCCAGAAAGTGAGATAACTGTAATAGCCACTCAGGCTGGCTGTCATTACGTGTACAGGCAAAGGCAGGAAGGCATAGTCAGAGCTAATGCACACAGCTCATGAAAGCTATTGAAAATCTGTGAAGACATGTACACAAAAACAGTGGGTTAATTTGCTTAGAAAAGAGCTTTGGTTTTGCTCCTGCCTTTTCCAAAGTAAAACAGTAATAATGAAAAAAGCTGAGACAGAACAGACAAAGAACTCACAATCTGCCTCTTTGCTGCAGGAGTTCATTCTTTAACACTCAGCACCCACATTAGGTGAGTGTGGGACTTGGCTTCCTTGATGAGTTGAAATGGAGTCCCGAAGACAGAGTGGTGCTGTGTGGGTGTGAGTTTGGATTTGCAGAATGATGGTGCAGATATAACCTTGACAGCTAGGCTGTTGCTGAAATTCACTGTAGCAGGCTGGGATGAGATAGGAAAAGAAAAAACCTACAGTTTTTATTTCCTTACTAGTGCATATGTTCTTGATAGTCTGCACCAATGAAGAATTAAATACAGCACCCTGGAATTTCAGATGTCAGCTTTTAAGACTTTAGAGAATTTACTCTTGGGCTAATTTTAAGCTCTCATTGCTGTGGTTAATTGGGGTTTTTTAATAACAGCTGAGATTTGCAGTGATAAAGGTGTCACCATCCAAATCCTTTCTTAGCTGTCTCTAATGCAGGCTGATGAAAGATGTAAGCCCATGGCCACATGGTGGGGCAGCAAAGAGTAGATATGTAGTAGTTTACCAGTTTCAATAAAGGCCCCATTTCCTTGCAGTTTTTCCTTTCCCATAATTCTTACCATATTTTTATAATTACCATATTTATAATAACATTCATATTTGTTGCTAATTTCCTTAATTTAAAGGACATTTTCCTCCTATCCGAACAGTTAGACAACTTAAAAAGCAAACAAACAAAACCTTGGATTATATTAAGGGAAACATTTTGCCCAAGGCAATTTGGATATCTGCAGATGGTGGCACTGAACATTTTGGCCCTTGTTCAGCAGAGATTTTAAGAATGTGCCTAAATTTGAGCCTTTAAGTAACTCCAGTGGCTCTTCAGAATATATTTGTTGACTGGAAACTAAGGACATGAGTAATGCCTGACTGGATTAATGTACCCAGCATTGTGCAGTACTAACCTTTGTGGCCATGTTTATAGTTTTTATTAGATTCCCAGTTTTAATTACACTTCTCTGAGTGTACTAGCAGTATACAGGGAGCACACTCTCAGATGTGCACACACATCAGCCTTTGCATATGTCCTTTTTTTTCCTAATAGACCCCAGAACCTGCCTTGAAAAGCCACCCAGTAGACCTTTGTTGCATTTTTTTTGGCACTGGGTAAAGAGAGCTGAATTCTTTCCCCTCCATGAACCAACTCATGCATCCCCTAAGAGCCCCCACAGCTGCTGAACCTGCCACGTACTCACCTTTGTCATAACAAACCACCTGGCCCTGCCCTCCCTGTGCAAAGTTTCACCTGAGGAATCCCCCTTTAGGAATCAAGTTTTGGAAACCAGGACTGATCCTCTATGACTCAAGCTGTAAACTCCTAAATCTAGAAGTTTCTCATGGAAATATAAATAAACCCCTAAATGCCATACTGCTGGTGGCATTGCTGGGACATTTGCCTTCCTGGCTCCTCCTTCCACTCGTGATCTCTGCTCATTTTAATCAAAACATCATGACCTGAGGAGGGTTTTGTATCTGTGCTTGGGTTTTTAGCCCTTTGGGGCTGTTTTTCAGTTGACTTATTTGTTTGATTTGTGCTTCAAGGCTTTGTGAGCTGTAACATTTATTTAAGCAAAGAACCTAATTTTCTTGTTGTTAAAAGAGGGATAGTTTAAGCAAGAAGAAAAACTGTGTGGGCTTGTTGTTTCTGTCTAAGAAATGAAAGGCATGCATTGTGTTGAGAAAAGATAGGACATGGAGCCCGTGGTTTGAACCTTTAGGGGAACTTGTAGTGCATGTGCCCCTCTGCTAGGTAAACTCCTCTGTGGAAAAGGCAGAGCTGCAGTGTCCCCATTAGTGCAGGACTATGAAAAATTCAGTGGGAATGGCCAATTTTCCTTATTTCCAAGTCACTGAAAAAAAGCTAGGGCAGCTAAAAGGCAGAGTTTCTGACCACACTGTGAGCTATTTGGAGTTATTTCTGAAGTAACATCACTGGAAGGGAGCATATTAGTAGAGAGAGGAAAGGAAACTAAGATTAAGGATCTGCACTAAAAAGTGTTGCTAGTTAATCCAAGCCCTCAGAAGAGATTTGTGTGAGTTGGAAAACAAAAATAAATGTTTAGCCAGCTTACATTTTCAGTGGTGTGGTTTGCAGTGAAGTGATGACACAATTTACTTACCAGTAAGTGGCATTCAACTGCCTCTAACAAAAAGAAATTACAGTAGAAGAATCAGACATCATCAGAGCGTAAATCTTTTATGGAAGATTATAGCAGTTATTTATTATTTGAAAGCAAAGAATTGAGAAGCAAGGTGGCATTTTCTTTCAGTCATGGGAAATGCACCCTGTAATGTCTCCATGGAAAAAAGGAAAATGGTACACCAAAGTGTTCCCATTCAGCTCGATGGCAAAAGCACTATTCGTTAGCATCTGGTTTTGCAGGGAAACTCCTGTTAAGAGAGGAATTTAAATATCGGAGGAAGCATTTCCAACAACTGTCTGGGTTTACTGAATATTTTTCAGACAGTGTTATGTTTATGGCACAGGTTTTAGTATGCTAAAGGAAAAGGCAATTCAGAATTTATGAAACAGCTGCTGTGTCTTTTGAGCACCTAAGGGACAGAATGACACAACACATATGTATTTCTGAAGTCATTGCAAAGAAACAACCCAACAACTTTCTGTACTTCCTTTTGAACCATAACCCATGGTATCTGCAAGCATTAAAACATTTTCTTTTAATTTTTTAATTAGACATGAATACAAAATGTAACATTTGGGTATAACATGCTATTAGGAAATCAGCTTTTTCTCCTCCTTCTGTATCCATTCAGTTGTTAAATGTCCCCCCTCCCTTCCTTTTTTTTTAACCTCTTGTTCTTAATGAGACTTCCTCCTTCTCCCCATGAATCTTTATGTAGGCAACCTTAGCTCTTGATTAATCAGTAATTAGGGAAGGAGTCAAACTGATTTCAAGTCTTTAGTATCATACTCTCCAGCTGAAATTCAAAACTAAAATCTGAAGGAAAGCCACAGTGTCAATATTATGCTCTGTCTAACCATATGATGACAAAAATCACATCAGAGTCAGACCAGGCATATCTATTTATATAGGCACAAGTTGATATTGAGTGTAACACAATCATGATTCTCTCCCACGGCTGCTTTCTCACACATCCCCTGCCTTTGTAACCATCAGCATTCACTACTTCGCCTTAAAGTTTACTACACCCTCTGTCATCTCATCTGACACGAACTGCTTCACTTCACTCCGTGTTTGCTGAGCAGTTAGGGCTCAATTCAAAGTTTAATGAGCCCTCATTAACCTCCATGAGCTTCGGATCAAACCCTTGTAGTCTAATATGGAAATAATGCCGGGGTATTATGGAGTTAAAAGCTGCCATACAGTGGTCTGAGGATAAAGTCACTGCGGGCGGGCGGCTTAATGGGGTATTAATTGGATAGAGGGTGTTCATAACTACTGAGCACTGAGTGTGGATGTTGGTGAAAGAAGGGAGTAAATGCTAAACTAAGGTTGAGGTTCCCTTTGCATCTGTGCTGTAACTCTGCTGCAGCCTTTGGGGACTTAATGCTGATGGGGAGGAGTTTTCTGGCCCAGGTTGATGGGTGCTGTCGCTCACAGGTCATCTTCTCTCTCATCCTCCTGCTCTGAAGTCGTGCCTGTCTTGGCTCCATCAAAATCATTCTTCCAGAAACTAACCGTTAGCAAAAAGGTGGTGTCGTTGGAAAGGAGATGCTAATTCCACACCACAGCTTTTGCATTTTCTCTTTTTTTCTTCTCTGGGGTAAGGTGCTTTCAACACAACATTTAAAGTAACCCAGAATGTTGTGCTGCCTGAACTCTTGGTCCAGTCAGACCCCCAGCAAGGCTGTCTCTCTATTCCTATGGACTGCTTGGAATATTCCTGGGGCTCTGCTGATCAAAGATCTCCACCAAGTCACGTCAAAGCAGTGTATATTCAATATTTTAGTCTGTTCCCTTGGGCTTAGTCTTTTTGTACCCCAAATACTGTTAATTCTTGGAGAAGCTCCATTTCTTCTTCAGGCAGTGTGCAGAGGATGATGAGGAACAAGGAACAGCAAAGAATTTGTCCTTGTTGATACAGATTCTCTCATGGTCTGAAGGATACCTGGGTCCCTTAGCAGATCCTGCCACGTGCCCAGGGCCACCACGGCAGGGACACCGGGCTGCTGCTGCCCCTTCTGAGCTGATACTGCCTGTGCAGTGGGGAGGCTTTGGGAACTGTGACATCATCTCTTCACCAGAGAAGTGGGACTGATTCCTTTCATTTATTTATCTTAGATATTCTCTGTGCCTCTTGCCTTTTCAAAGAGCTGTTCCTTTCCTTCTGTGAAGCCACAGATGCAACACATCCTGTCTTCCTCCATGCAGCCAAGTGCTTTTCCCTTTGGGCTGGTGACAAGTCACTTATTTCCTCCATATAGCTTAGGAAAAAAAGAACAATCACATATGCAACCATTACAGAAATGTTTTTCTGGAAACTCTCAATCCATATCTCCATAAGACATTTCCCCATTCTCTATCATTTCTAAGCAAAAGGCTGTGTAATAGCTGTCTCTGTACTGCCTGTGTGCCAGCCTGCAGTTCCTGCCTAGCCTAATCCCATATGGGAACAAGGCTTGAACATATATGCTAAGAAGGGTTATGAAATTCTGCTTGATTTTCTGCTCTCCTTTTTATTCTTCAATTGATTAAGCAGCTGCTAAAATAAGCCTTCCATTGGAAGAGTTCCATAATGCCCTCCCCTCTAGAGCAATACTGCAGCCTATATACCTCCCTTCTTTGTGTCTACACATTTCCAGTTCTTGTCTCCTCTTCCACATTTTTGGGTCTTGTTTCCACATTTTGGTTTTTGCTGTAGTGTGTTTCCATCTTTCCAGACGTTTTCTCTGTCTCAGGTGGTCCCTGTGCCAGGATCAGGAGTCAGTCACAATCCCTGAAAACTGTGAGGTTGGCTGAAGCCTTGGCTGTCTCTAGTTCTTGTACCATCAGTTCCAAATCTTTCTTCTCAGTGGGAAATATTTTTTTAAAAAATAAAAAAACCCGCAAACACCTAGACTTGTGGTGTCTCCAGAAATTGAGAATGTAAATACAGAGCAATCTGTGATGAAACCTGGAGCATTCCCACTGTCATCTCTCCATGGATTTATGTACCAGTTAAATGTGTTTTCCTACAGGACAGTGTGGGCGGAAGTGTGGACATTTCACAACCAAGGGTGTTGCTTTAAGGGCTGAATCAAAGTGTGGGAGATTTCATTAATCTTTCCCATTCAGATTTTCTGATTGAGCTTTTTTATTTATAATTATATGTCTGTCTGATTGAGAAAGCTATTCATCCCTTCAATGATAAATTATCAAGAAGGATGGACAGGATGCTTTTAAAGCCTTTCAGCCCCATAGTTGTAGCCACTTATACTGATAGCTTGCACGGGAAAATGGAATGTGAATCAGAGAAAACATGGGAAATAATAGGAGGAAAATTCAGAATCCGTTTCTGATGAGTTTATATTAAACCCAAAGATCTTCCACTTCATAGAGAAATTATTTAAGTTTTATGCAGCTTTTGAGATTATGACAAGCTGAACAACTTGTTCTGGCTTGGTGCTCAAGCGCCATATGGTACTACTTCAGCAATTTGATGTGATATTATGAATAAGAGTGCATGAGTAGTGAAATGTTTGGGGTTTTTATATCATATTGGCCTTCTGCAATAGACATTAAAAATGAATTCTGTTTAGAGTAAGGGAAGGGGGGAAAAAAACCCCAGACCTGCAGGTTTCAATAGCATAATTGCAGCAAGCAAGTGGAAGATGAATCTGTGGTGATTAGGAAAGCAGTTGCTGACAGGATCCCTTGGACAGGTGGGGATAACCCATGTTCTACAGGCCCTGTTCTCCTTTAGGTTTTCTCTGATACCATGCTTGTATTATCTTCAAAGGAAAAAATCTTTATGTGCTATTATCTATGTTCAGGGCTAGTGGTTTGCAAATGATTGTTATGAAAGTGGAAATTGACTTTGTGTGTAAAAATAAAATCTTAGGCTAAGATTGTAATCTCAGACAAGTATATGGAAGCAATAGTCAGCAAAAGGTAATGATAAAATCTCGATGTCCCTGTCTGAAGAAGGGCCATCATCCTTCCCTGTGTTTCTTTTCCACTAGTTATAGGAAGTTGCTTCCTCAAATTTTGTTGCTAAAAGCAGTTCATGGATGGCAGGATGTGACTGCCAAATTTTGGAGGATGAAGTAACATGGAGATAGGAAGTCTGGTACAATTCACTGGCAGTGGTGCCCCTTAGTGTGTCAGTGTGTACTGAATTCTAAAGATAAAACAAATCCCACCCCTACCAATATATATGTATATTTTTATATATGTGATAGATTTGAACTAATGGTGCGTGTAAAACATAGAGCTGGTGTACCCAGAGAGGGTGGGACTGGTCCACCAGTACAGATTCATGGGAGGCATCTCTGGGAGGCAGAGGGTGGCACAGGCTCTGCCTGAGGATTCACTGGAATAACTAGTGGGACTGAACACCTGCCTGGAAAATTTGGCTCAGTTTCTTACTCTGAATTACAGCTACATTAGTAGAATTTTAAGAGACAAATGCTGCATTGAACACAAACTGTTCATATGGAAAAATGTCTGATTTTTATAGTAATTTTGGGATTTGTCTTGTCTGGATGTTTCCCTAAATTTGTTTTTCAAATGGCTTTTGGTTCAGAATGGAGCTTTAGTTTGTAGTGTGGATAGTGCCTCCACTCCACAGAGCTGACTGGTTTTCACTAGCTGCTTTGCATTGTTTTTTTTTACCCTGAGAATTTCTTTCTTCTTGTTCTTAATATATTCCCAGTCGGAATTTAGCTTCTGAAAAAAAGAGAAATCTTTCATCGCTGCAGTGATTTTTAGCAGTTGTATCCTTTTATGCATCATTCTCACACAGTGTGAACATTTTAACCTTTTCTTAATTATTAGCATTTCCATTCCTGCTGTTCATTAATCTGTGCTGGGCAAGGACCATGATGTGTTGCCCAAGGATGCAGCCGTGGAGCTGCTCAGCTCCTGCTCTGTGGAAACCTCAGCCTACAGAGATTTTCATGGAGCATCTACCATTTTGCTTTTGAAGTCTGAACTCAGAACTGATTTATTTATTTTTTAATGGATAGGTTGGCTCACTGTCCTGCTGAGTTTATCTGCTTTAGTTATATATGTGAAAATGTTGTATAAATCCAAGCTGCTCTTAACTGCACTCGGATAGTAAACGGTGCACAGTGTATTCTTACCACAGGTACACAAAACAAATTATTCCTGACACCTGGTAAAATCTAAACCAAGAAACTGATAGAAATTAAGCAGTAAATTACCCAACAAAGTTAAGGTCCAGCCTCTCTTCCTCTGGCTCCAGTTCTCACTTATAAAAGGAATTGAGGCTGCATCTACGGCTTTAGCTACCTGGATTTTCTCCTCAGGTATTTAGTAGTATGTGCTCTCAGACTACAGTTCACAACTGAATTGCAGGCACAAATGCTGCTGATACCAGAGTAGGCCTAAATGACTCTGCAAAAGTCAGAAAGGAAATCCAGGGTATATTTGAGAACTGAGCAGACTCCCCCAAATCTCTCAAGTAATCCCTCCACCTTAGGTTTTTTGCATTTGCTCTGGAGTTGTTAAGATATTGCTGGTGGTAACTTGAGCTGATAGATATTTCTAGAAAATCTAGTTTTAAAAATAACATCCAGCCAAACTGAAACTTATTTCAAGTGTTCACATTCCATAACTCCATTTCTCATAATCAGCAAAGGCCCTGGTTTTCAGAATGTGACTTTATTTTGGCAAAATTAGGATTCTAATACTTATGTACATTTTGTTCTTCATTAATTTTCTGCAGATAAAGCAAAAATCCCACTTTCTAAATGGCTTTTATTTAGAATACAGTTCAGTGGTGCTTCTGGAATATTGGTTTGTAATTCTCATATTCATTTAACCCCAGCTTTCCAAGCTATATGTAGTGAAAATATAACCACTTTCCTCTTGGTTAGAGTACAGTACTTAGTGTTTTTTAAGTCTAGTACTGGGCAAACTGTGCTGGGTTTTATGTTGATGATAAAGCTTTAATTGCACTTCTGCAATCCTCATCATGTGTAAAACAGTACCACTAAGCTAAATGGGAACATCATCCCATAAAAACCAGGCAGCCTGGAGTATGATTAAGAGACAGTAATTTTTCCTTATCTGGACCAGCATGGTTTCAGTTTTCATACTTTGCTTTCCAACACTTCACCGCTGCTCAGACACATGTATTCCCTACCACCAAAGATTTCCATACAGCCTCCTAAATTCACTCCTCTCCCTCCTGCATGGAAACAGCAAAAAACTCTACAAGAATTCAAACAGTCTTTAATTTCCCAAGACTCCTCTGTTGCCTAGCCGTGTCTGAGCAGCTCGCTGGCTCCGCGGCGTTTTGCGCGCGTTGCCGCGTACAGGTGGCAGGAGGTGAGGAGAAGGTGGCACCACGTGGTGAGAAGGTGGCACCACGTGGCGAGAAGGTGGCACCACGTGGCGAGAAGGTGGCACCACGTGGCGAGAAGGTGGCACCATGTGTCCTTTTCAGGGAGGAGCAGTTTGACCCTCGGCTCCTTGTTTCCACGCCTGTTGTGGGGAGCTGTTGTACGTATGGAGTGATATCGGCTGTGTGGCAGCAAAGCAAAAATGTCTTGAGAATTCTTAGGTAGTGGGAAGTAGGAAGAGGAAAAATGGGAATGTTGTTCAAAATCCACTTTCTTTGGCAGGTGCTCATGCCGAAACTGTCAGTGAGCACTAACAGGGCTTAGTTCACTTGACTGAGTGTTACTCAGGGGAGATTTTGGGCCAAGTTTCCATTCTTGCCAACAGTTTCTTTCTCCACTGTAATTCATTAATTAGCAGCTATACCTGTTTACATAATGAAGTGTCGGAGAGCTTTTATCAGTGTGTTGCCATCTGAAATGTCACAGTGTTCTCTTGATCAAATTAGAAATGTCTGACCAGAAAGTCCCCGGCATTTCAGGGCATTGCATGTGACTCATGAAAGGGAACAGTTAATGATGGTGGCAGTGAAAAAAAATCAGTCCAGGCACATTTTCCACAGTGTAATTTCCCAATGCTCAAATATTTGAAAATCAAAAAAAATTAATACTTTCATGCATGCAGTATGTAAGTTTAAACTCGTGTTCTCAAATGAGATGTTTTAATTCTGTTGCTCTGTCGTGCTTAGAAATAAAAAACTAGCCCAGACTCCAGCCCTGTTAGATTCCTAGCCAGTTTATAATAAATGTGGAGATGACAGGATTACCATCCCCAGATGTGGAGCACAGCATATGGTGCCCGTGTAGGAAAATACAGCTTGCACTGGGGTCCTGGTAATGAGTTTCTATAGGTATGTACATATAGATTCCTGTAACACTGGTTGGAGAAAGATGCAGAGCTACCATCACCAAGTATATTTAGATGGGTTTTTACTTTCTCGTTGTCAAGGGTCTGTCTCTGTTGTGATGTGATTGGAGATTAATTTCAGTGAATATTAGTATTTAAAAGGATTTTCCCCTCATCTTTTCCTTAATCCCTTTTTGCTGAATGTATGCTTCATTTCATTCTGTTCTATGTTGAGATTTGTTGAAAGGGATGGAGAAGAGTTTGTATTTCCCTTTTTGGCAGCCTGAGCTCTATGTGGTTTGTGTGAATTCTTCTTTCAGGAGAGAACATTTAAAGGCAAGAACTCCTCTTTGTGCCTGTAGAAGGGTAAAATCAAGCCTCTCCTACAGCGCGTTTCAAAGCGTTTCACTAGGAAACAAGAGCATTTTGCATTCACATATCCTAACCAGGATTCATTTTGAAGAGGCTTGAAGGCAGTGACAAATAGAGGGATTTTATAATGTGTAACTCGGCTGAACTGCCAGGGTTCTGCAGAGAGGCATCCTTTGTGCAAAGCTAAAAATGTCATAGGCTAGAATGAAGTAATAGCACAAAGTAAATTTCTGAGATTTTCCTTTAAAAATATGCTTCAAGTATTCACAATAGAGCTGTGCTTTTAAAGCAGTCAGACCTATCCCCTAGAGATTAATTAGTAGTACAATGCTTGATTTTGAAAAGGAGAAGATGGTAAAGGTGGCAGCATTGAAAATCTTGTCAAATGTCTTGAAAATGCATGGAGAGAACCAGCAGCAAGAACACTGCAAGGAAGCAGAAGGATGTCCAGAGACACACAAACCCACTGTGGAGAAGGTGGCATCACCCTGTTGGGTTTAGCACAGGTTCTCTTTGGCACACAGGCTCTGCTCAGCCCCTCCATATCCGCTTTGGGACTCTCACATCAGCGGCTGCTTTCGTTTCAGTCTGGGGACTGTCGTGTCCTCTGGCCATCACAGCAGAGCTGTAGGGCAAGACACCAAATCCTCCCTGTGCTCCGACCTCTGCCATCCTGAGAAAACAGGTCGGGATCTGATCCCAGAATATGTTACTGTTGAACTTTGCTGCTGGAAGGAACAAACAATATCAAACCAAAGAGCTCAGCTTTGTGAAGGGTTTAACATGCTCTTACAGTGACCTCCTGTGGAACAGAGCAGACTCCTTGGTGCCCTGCACTGGGGCACTGACACTTTTCCTAAAACCCGCGGCCCCTCGCATCCTGCATGGCTCTGCCAAAGACTCCCACACGTTTCCTTACTCTTCTCAGGCAAGATGTGGATTTCTTTCTAGCTGAATGAACTCTCACCTTCCGAAAAGACATCTCTGATTAGTGTTTCAGAGCCACAGGCTGCTCAGTGTCTGCGAGGCCAGAGCCAGCACTTGCCTTCAGCAGCTCAACTACCCAACCTTGTTCTTTGCATGATGGTTTTAATAAATGTTATATCAGTTTTAATATCATGAGTATTTCATTTACAAGGTGATGATGTGTTTGTAGAGCATGCAATACATTTCATTTAGCAGTTACATGCACTGAGGGATGCATTGAATAAAATATTACTTTAAAATTAGATGATTTCTTTAATTCTAAATACAGGCTCTCTGGGTTAATACATATTGCATCTAACTCAAGTGGTGATGTAGCTTCTGTAACCTATTTGTTCATGCATTGTAATTCTTTCATTGTGTTGTCCAGTGAATTTTATGAGTATTATTTGTTAATATGTTCATTTTATTTGAATAAAAAAGCAAGTCATTCCAATGCAGTGACTGATCACGCTGTGAAATTAGATTTTGAGAGCAGCCTGTAAAGGGAAATAGTCTGTTTGCTTTTTTAGGGAACTGTTGCCCCTGTGGTGTTGGCTTTGCCTTTGTGAGAGTGTCTGTAGTGCTAGAGCCACTCCAAAGGAGAGGTGCAGCAGCAGCTGCTCAAAAGCAATACCCAGCCATGGCTGGGGACGTGTGGCCTGAGGAGAAGCAGGAGCCCCTTTGCAGGAGCCACTGGTGTGGGAACAAGGCAGGGGACACCTCAGACCACCCAGGACAGGTGAGTTCTTTGAGCAGTGCTGGCAGGGCAGGGGCAGCACAGGGTCCCCTCTTTGCATGAGTGGAGCTGAGGGCGTCTCCTCCTGCTGCCAGAGGCTGCAAAGGCTGTTCCAGACTGGCTCCAGCCTTCCCACAGCATGGCATGCATCACTCCAGTAGCCTTGCACGTTGAGGATGCACTAAATTGTCAGCCAGCTGAGGGCTTCCCTTTTATCTTCTACCTTCTGCCTTGCTTGAGAGAGTAGAAAGACAAATTAAGGCATTCAGCCTCCGTGCTACATGAGTCACTCATCTTGAGTCACTTGTGAAGGAAAAAACCCATTCTGGGCTTTTTTGGGCTGTGCTGCTGAAGGAGTCCACAGGACCTCTCAAGTACCTCCAGGCACAGTTTCTAAGCCCTTGAAAGCTTCATTGCCATGTTGTTTGATACGTTATCCAACAGAATAAAATATTTCCAGTTAATGTTTTAAACATGTGCAGCTCTAAGCAGTGAGCAGAGATGAGAGCCTGCATTTCAGCCTGCTCCTGCATCACACTTAGCAGTAAGGAACCACTGGAAATTGCAGTTTCCTTGTTTGCTGCTTTCATGGAGGGTGAGAAGAGGAAAAGGGAGGGAAGGAAAAAGCTTTTTGGGAGCTGGAGCCACCTGCCTCGTGCATATTTCTGTGTACAAAAGGGAAAGAGATGATTCAGCTGCCGTGCCATGAATAATTTGCTGGCATGAAGTCGAGATGATCAGAAGAGTGAATTCATCCTGCAGGTTCTATTTCATCAGTTTCACATCCAGAAAATGTCCTTCTCTCCATAAAATCCTGATTATTGTGCAGAGAGATGAGACCCAAGCCCAGCATGGACTCTGGGAGGCAAATGATTGTGGCTGGGGTAGGGCATCAGATCTGAAGGCAAGGTCTGGGTCCCTTTCCCACTTGTGGCTGGGTCTGTGCTGGAGACAGAACTGAAAACTGGTAGGGAAGTTCTCAGGGCTGTGGTCTGGCTGAGCTAACTGTCCAGCTAAGCCTCAAAGACTTTTTTTCATTTTTGTTAGAATTCGTTGGGGGAATCCAGCAGGACTCCACAAGCTGAAGCCATCCCCACTGGGTCCTGGAGCTCCTTCTGTACCCCAGAAGGTGCCTAAAGGCTCCTCTTGGCAAGGTGACAACATCTCAGATTTCAAACACACAAACTTTATCTGAATAGTAGTAGATTGGCACGAGCAGATGATGCTTCTTCATGTCCTTGTAGCGTGATTTCTGCTGCAGTGTGAATGTGCACATGAACAGCAGCAGGTGTTCAGCAAGTGCCAAGCAGATCCTTGGTTTCTTTGTAAATTGGCCTTGGCTGATGGAGTGAAAGGAGAGAGGAGGGAGCCAGGAGGGTGTTTAACCCTTTAGCTGGAAAGTTGACCTCAGTGAAGAAGTTCCATCTTCCCATAATTGCATTAATTATATTCTGAGGGATTTCTTATTTTCCTTGTATTTAAATGAGGTAGAACTTGACTTTTCTTCCCCCATTCCATTTTCATCCTTTTTTCCTGGGCACGACTGCTTATCTAATCAGCCACTACTGTTTTCTCTGACAGTCTCGCAGCTGTAGTGACACTCAGTCTCAGTCACATCAAACAAGCAAATGACTTTCATTCACAGCACCTTTTGTCTGATCAAATAGGTAATTACTACGTGAAATTAAAGGCTTTAACAAAAAAGTTCTTTATTGTTCCTGACTGACAGAAGCAATACAAAGAGAAAGTGCTGTGATTCAAATGCCATGGTGACACCAGCCCCATCGTGGAAGCAATCAAAGGCATTACTTATACACTCCAGTGAGAATACAAACCAGGCAGAGGCAGACTGACAGACTGCCTTTAATCTTTGCTACCCCCCCACAACTCTTCCTTTTTTTTTTCAAAGGAGAATATCATTTTATGCAAATAGTAAATATGACAGGAAGATTCAGATATTTGAAATGTATTTGGAGGATCAGTGCAGTTCCCACCATCAGTAAGTAGGGTGCTGTCTTTGATTGCCAAGTGACATCAGGCTAATTCATGTTGTGGCTTTTGGGACTAGTGATCTAGATTTCCTTGAGGAGAAAATAAAACAAAGAAACTTCTTTGAAAATGAAGAATTTCAACATTTATCCTCAGCATCTCCTGTTAAAGCCAGCCTTTCATCCTCTGTTCTCCTGCTCTGTCCTTTAATCACTTCTTCTCTCTGCTGGTGAGCATCATTCTCTGCTCTTTGCATTTTACCTCTGGGAGAGGTATGTGTGCCACCAAGGTGCTTTCAATACAGTTTTCACAAAGGACTGATGATAGAAAATGGGATGGATACAGCTTCTCAAAAAGCTTTTCTTTAATGAGGGCCACAGGTTTACTGCAAAGAGCAGAACTAATCGGGGAGCCTGGTTCTGAGCATCAGCCTGTGCAAGGGAGGTAAAGAGAAAGGTAAACATCAAGTAAATATGCCTGTTTGTCTATCAGTTATTAGTGGCACAGAGCTGCCAGGAACCGAGTCAAGGTCATGTTTGAGCAGGTGTCTGTGACAAGAGATTGCAGGTCTGAATTATGCCAGCAGAGAGATACAGTATATTTGCTCTCACCTTCCCCGGGTTGTAGGCCAAGTGGGTAATCTGCTTTTTCTACAAACTTTTAGGGTAATCTGCTTGTTTTTCACCTTAGTGCATTCCAGGGAAACTTAAATTTATGGAAGAGGTGGTTTTATGTTGGAGCAGGTGATGTGCTGAGGTCAGTACCCCACAGGGATGTTCCCATGAGGGCACCCCATGGGTTCTGTGCAGCTGCTGGGGTACCTGTGCTGAGTCAGACTGTAATCACAGAGCTGCTCCACTGAAATTAGTCACAGAGCTGTGTATTAACCTGACACACTCCCTGAACCCAGACATTCACAAATATGTAAGGAATACTAATAGCAGTGTACTGTGAGAGCGTAATCTCTCCCTGCTCTATGTGCCAAGGCAGAAGATGCGCTTTGTACCCTTGCTGCATGCATCTGATGGAGTTCTAGAGGTGAGGTGACAGCACAGCCGAAGTTTCTCAGCAGCAACAACAGATTTTGGAAAGAACAGATTCCCCTCACCTGCAGGAGTAGCAGAGAGTGAGCTGAAAGCCAGCCCTGTACAGGATCAGCAGGGATTGCTGGCCACAGACCACTTTGGATCAAACTGTGGGTCATAAATCCAGCTGGTTCACAGACTCATTTGCCAGTCTCTGAGCCTGCATCTTCCATGCCCTCCTCTCTTCACCGCAGTGTCCCCACTGAGCACGGCTGAGTGGAGTTTTGTTAGAAGCAGGGCTGCTTGTGGAAGATCAAAGAGCAATTGTAGCCAAAAATAGGATTTTTCCTCATCTGCCTCCAGCTAGGAATAGGAGACAAATCCTTTCTCCGTGGCCTGTGCTGTACATGAGGTTATTCATTAGGACTAGTCAGGAGCTAAATTAGAACCCAGCTGCCACTTGTTGGGTAGTTCATCATGCAGAGCAGACCACTTTGTGGCTCCCACCACTGTGGGGGAGGCAAATGCACCTCTAGAGGCTGTTTTTAACCTACACATCACCAGTTTGAGCACAGATTGCTTGAGGGATGGAGAGCAGTCTCTTAGCTCCTGGGGCTGCTCTGTCCCAGGAATCCAGCAGCTTGCTCCTGCTGTTCCCAGCAGTCCTGCAGAGCAGCCCCGTCTCACTGGGTGAGAGCACAGTTTAGCAGTGGAGGCAAAGTAGGATGTCATTATATGGTTATATAGGATTTCTTAAGCTTCTGAGAGTCAATTCAACCATCTTGAAAGAACATATGCAAAATATGTGCTTGGCGTTGAAATACCTCCAAAGTCTGGGAAGAATTGCAGCCTGTGGATGAGGCTATCTCTATTCTCACATGAGGTTTATTGTAACTGATGTTTAGCAGCTCGGGGTATTCCTACCTGTAAACTGAAGCTGCTGCTTTTGCTGATTGACAAAGGCATCAATGCTGTTTGCAGGTCTACAGGAGGATGTAGGTTAAAAAGCTTAAGGAAAAGATGTCTGGCACACTTCTGAATGAGTATTAGAGGGGAAAAAATGGTAAGCACCCAAAGCAGAAAACTACAAAAAACTGCTTCATAATGTCCATTTGATGATGGTTTGGGAGTGGAATAAATAGATGAAGAGGCCATAGGGAATACAGACAGCAACACACTTGGAAGTGGCAGAGCTCCTGTTTGCATTGCTGCTGGTGTCAGAGCCCACCCCGTTACCAGCAAATGTGCACTCCAGCAAAGGAAGGTTTGATTTCTAACCTTAAAGATACAATCTGTTTTCTTGGATTTGTTTCAAGCTCTGCAGTGCCAGCTGCATAAAATACCACTAAGCTTTTGCACAGAGACATTTATAATCACTTTACCCTGTAGCAGGAAAAAACGTCTCCATTTAGACACTCATTCTGAGTTCATGCACACATTAAGGACAAACTTTAGATCTTAATGAGGTGTAGGAGGGTTTTTTCCCCCTTTAGCTCTGTTTTCTGTTCTCTTATAGATCATACTATATTTCAGAGCATTAGGAAGAGAGATGTTGAATCTTTAATGTGATGTGAAACAAAAGAAAAAGTCTGAACTGCAACAGAGATGAACTTCAGAATTGTAATCTCTTTAAATCCTGATCCAGCGCTCACTGAAGTCAATGGAAAGGCTTCAATTGATTTCAGTTTCTAAAGCTCAGTGGGTTATGTTGGTTTTTGTCATGTTAGCTTAACAACTTGCACTTCCTTCTTTGGAATTCTCTTCTGGTACATTTATAAATATAAAAGCTTTCCAAAAGCCACTTAATACACTCTGATTCTGGTGGTTGTGCTTAGTGCTGGCTGGAGGTAGTGGCTTACAAAGAAAGGGTTAAATGGAGACCTTCTCTGCATTTCCAAGTCTCTCCTGGATCATTTTATCCCACCGCCCAGTTTTCCATGCGTCTTTGGGGGCATGGCTGTGCCAAGAGCACTGCCAGTCTCAGCACAGGTGGTTCAGAAATCTCCCCAGGACGTGCCATGGTCGTTGTGCACAGCCCTTTCTGAAGGCTGACCCTGTTCCCTGTGTCCTGGTGCAGCCACCTTTTCCCAGGAACGGGCTGTTGCTGGATCCTTGGTTCCACCACAGCAAGTTTGCTAAGCTTCTGAATTTGTGTTTGATCATAATGGGAAGATAGCAAACCATTTCAAATTACTTTAGTTTGGGGAAGCCAAGCTGGGTGCAAGTATTCATTTTTTCAGGCAGACAGTCAAGTTGTTCAGGGATTTCTTTGTTAGATTGGATTTTCTTGTCTCTCTGGCAAGAAGTGACTAAAGAGCTCAATACTGTGGACGCTTTCCTGTAAGCAAAATGCTGTAACTGTGGAATATTTTCATTTCACTAAACCTCATCTTTCAGCAAAGAGACCAATTGTGAAAAGCATGTTTGTAGTTTTGTCTTAAAGTGCAGATCTAATCAGTTCTTTAGACTATCTGGAGCATGAACATAAATATTAACAAAAGGCTCTGTATAATTCAATATTTACTTGTCAGCCTGTGCACCTTGCCCGACATTCATAGCAAGATACCAAAAGTTTAGGGTTTTTTTCCTTTTAGAATTTTGTACTTCAGACCCGAGAAGCTTGCTTTGATTATTAAAAATACATATCTCAAACCTTTATTTGCATCTGAGCATTTTGGCTATTTCTTTATGTGCCTGGTTGGCTTTGATTCTTGTTACGTGTTTGCAAGTAAGAAGAGAATAAAGAATGTGAACAAAAGGCTTTTAAGGATATATCCAGCTGGAAAGCAACCTAGAAGTCATGACCATGAAGAAAAAACCTAGTGCAGTAGCTTTTATGTATGCTGCCTTTTGCTTCTGCAGATCTTCTTATCTCAAATGTGATTTTTCATTGTGCTTCATGACAGATTTTACCATTGATGGTAGAAATAGAAAAGTTACAGACCTGACACTTGTGTGCAGAAGTTAAGATCTGAATGAAAAGGGTGTTCACCCCTAGTGCTGTGCCATGACAATCTTACTAGGTTTGACTATATCTGGTTTATTTAGCAATGAGCCTTTTCAAATAAAAACAGTTCTTTCTGATATTCATAAGACAATTCATATCAAATAATACCCAGTTAGAACTGTTTGAAAATTGCTACTGATTTCACTAGTCTTACAGCAGTTGTAGGATTGGAAAATCGTTGGGATTTGTTGTAAGGGTTGTATAAAAACTATGTTCTTATTGAACAAAAGGGAACATTTGGTAAAATAAATGGGTTATGAAGATGTGTTAGTGTGCTGTGCAATGCTAAATAGTAAACACTGACCTCTCAGCTGCCATGTGGACTTGTGTTTTTTGTTCTTGTGTGCCCTCATGTACAGAGGGGTGTAAGTGCTGGATGAACTTGGTTTCCTGAGCATGCAATGTTATTGTTTGTGATGCACAGTGATGGCTCACAGAGAGCAGACAGAGAACATGGAAAACCACATGGCCATGTTTTATTCCTGAGCAGGTTAAAGTGCACAAAGCACAAGGCTGTAAAAATGTATTCTCTTAATCTCTGAGAATGTAATCTCGACTCTGGCACTTATTTCCATTTGATTTTTTTATGCAGATGACTTCAACCTCTTGGTCAGTTTCCCCCATAGAATGATAATTCATCCTATTGGAAAATAATTTTAAATTTAGCTAAAGAATAGCTCTCTTAACCATTTTTTTTCCTTCCCAAACAAATTCGTGCTAATTCCTGGAAGGAGAATAGTAAAGCAGAGCCAGCTCAGGGCTTCCCAAGACTGTGGGTGGATTCAAGAGGCTGGTTGCTCCCATCACGGGACAGAGGATGGAGCTGGGATGAGGATGGAGATGATGAGGTGATGAGCTGTGGCCCTGCAGGGAGAGATGGATGTGAGTGGCAGTGGTTGTCCTGGGCTTTGGCACCACCATTGTGCAGTTCTGTTTTTTCAGTCTCTGCTATGGTAGCAGTGACAGCAGCCAGGCTGGTTTTCCAGGGCTTAGAAATCTCTGGATGAGGCCAGAGGGAGCAGAGTTGATGTTGTCACAGCCTCCCAAACCGCTTCCCCACAGAGCAGCCTTTGCTCAGAGCCAGCCCTGTGTAAAACTGTCACAGGAATTTCATCTCCTCGCTTATAATACAAATACAGAGCAGCTCAGCTGCCCAAAGTGGATCTCTTTTAGATTGCCCAGGTGTTCCAGAGAGGAAAACATGGACTGTTATGTGCACTTGGCGTTACCATCAGTTCCAGCAAGCCTGGCCTGTGTGGAATCGGTACCAAGTGCTGCGTTTTGCAGTGTTGTGGGCAGTGCTCAGATGTCCAGCTTGGAGCTGAGCCTTGTGTGATCCCAGCACCAAGAGAAGGATTCAGCCAAGCAGGCAGTGCCAGGAAGGGACCCAGGAGCACCAAGGTCAGCTCAGACCTGAGCTCTGCCTGAATCATCAGCAGCTCAGCAGTGATCCTGGGGCAACATCCTCACTTTAGAGCTGGGCAGAGAAGCTGTTTGCCTACCAAAAAAGGACAAGTGGGATAAAAAAGTGTTATCTCCTGAGAGGAAAGCTTGCTGGGGTTTTGCTGTGGCCACCAAGTCCCCCACAGTGCTGGTCTGGGGACGCTTGCACTTACAGGTAATCAGTCCTTGTATGCTGGGAAATATCTCCTACCTGACTAATTATTCAGATGTGAAATGGCTGAATTAAATAAGGATTTGAACATGCTACTTCTTCTGCATCATGAGAGAACAGGATTATTCCTCTGTGCCTGCTCATTGGAGGAAATGGCAGTGGTGATTTTGGGGTGACCTCGTGGCCTTGGGACATTTCTGTTCAAGTGGGAATCTTGGAGAAAGGGAACAGTCTGCTTTTCGCAAGTCACATGAAAAGCAAAGCCCTGTAACTCTGAATTAGGGCTGTAGTCACTCAAATCTTGTTTAGAAAGGGCATAATATCTTTGCCAAACACATTTGCAGTGTTGAAGCTGCTCATAATTACGACCTTCATGAATTTATAACACTGTATGCTCCAGCAATGGAAAAGGCTCCTACACTTGAGCGATGAGATTTTGATAAAATAGGATTTAAATATTCTATTAGCAGAAATGTTATATTAAATGATGAGGAGGCATTCAAATACTGCCTGACTTTCACCATGTGACTGTGAACTACATTATGCCTGGGTCAATTAGGCTATTTTAAACCCGTGGCTTTCTTGCATTAATCCTTTTCACAGAAAGCCAGTGTTCCCTCTGAATTTCACCATTTCTCTCCTCTGGCCTCCCCCTAATACACAGCACTGTCTCCTGCCACATCCAGCAAGCTCTGCTGTTTTCCCTCCTTCTCTACTGTGATATGAGGTGCAGTGCCTGAGCGCTGGGAACGGGGTTAACCTTGATCCAACTTGAAACAGGTTCTTGCAACTCCTGCTTGGATCTCCCTGCTCACTCCAGCTGCCCCAAAATGAAGTTGTGTCACAATTGTCATAACCCCATTGCAGCTCACATGGAGCAGCGCAGGGCCCCAGGGAGCTTGGACACAGGATGGTGCTCTTGGGGGTGTGCAGAGGTGCTGGCTCAGCTGCACGCCGGGCCAGATTGCAGGGGGAGCAGCTTTGTCCTCACCTCGTAGCAGGCTGGTCATTTCTCAAGGGGAAGAGAGAGGGTGGCTGTTCTGAGTATTTTCTGTGCTGTGTCTGAAAGCCTAGCAGAGATCAAATGGGAGTGTGTGGTGAGATGGGGTGGGAATTTACTGCACCCTCATTATTTGCACACAGGCACTCCTCAAGGAGTATTTCACTGGCAAAGTGGAATAAGCTGTCGCCTGCAGTGACACTTCTAATGCAAACATCACCCCTGGGAGAGATAGCAGGAAATAGCCATGGAGGGAGTTGGACATGCCTGTGGATGGGCTCCGGGTGGAGGAGAGGTTTACCCCAGAATTTATGGCTGATCAGTAGATTGTTGCATTCGAGTTGACTAACATCTCCCTGTGTGGTTTTTTTTTCTTCCCCCTAGTGTTAATGGTATTTTTCTTTTCTTTTTGTAGTCCAGTGGTTTCTAAAGCAAAGCTGGCACAGCTCAAAGTCTCGGGCATGCTGCAATAATTGACATGCTTTGTCAATCTCTCTGCTCTTTCATGACCAAGAGTTGACCCAGTCCCTCTCATATACCAGGTGTTTTCAGGGATTCAGTATTAAGACACAATCGCTTCAGTGGATCTAAGAGATAAATCCTGTAATATTAAACTCTTAGTCAAATATTTTGAAATGTGCTGAGGCCACATAATTCTTTCTCTTTTTTTTTCCATTTTTCAACAAGAAAATAAAACCTGCAGGACCTAAAAGATCACTCAATGATCCTCTTCTCAGTGATGTTGTATGGCACAGTTGGCGAGTGTACAAAGGCATTGGATCAGAACCAAGTCAGAATTAAATTTAGGCTCATGAAACTTTGTTCTCCGATTTGATTCTCAAAGCTGCTAATCCTAAATTATCATGAGAAAACATGTAAAAAAAAGAGACATAAAGACATCAGAGCAGCTGAGCTTTCAAATGGAAAGCCAAGTCAGACCTGCTGTCTGCAGGCTCTTTACTCACTGGAAATGGGATGTTGTAATTGCCTCCTGATCAGGCCTAATTGTGTTTACCTGAACCTGCAATGATTTTCCCCCTTTACAGAAATCTTAGGAAAGCTTCTTCTGTGAGCCACTGCAAGTAAACAAACAGAAAATTGAATAAATCATCCCACAAAAATCAATTATTGGGGCAACAATTATTTCTGACTGGTTTTTTTCACATCTGGCTGTGGTTCGTGGTGTTTTTCAGTGTGAATACCAAAGACTGTGAACCATCCCGCAGAACTCGAGGTGGATGCCAGCGCTGAAATGCAGAGTTGTAGCTCACTAATGAGATCCAGACAAACAGCAAGGAGGAAAACGCAAATAACACAAAGGAGGAGGAAAAGCATGGAAAAAATTAGGAAACATTTTCATTATTCTTTCCCCTCTCTTATTGACATCTCAAGTAATTGTCTGGGACAGGGTTTCTGTAGCTCCCACTTAAGAAATAGTTAAAGGTCATGCAGTTTGGCCAGGCAAGATTAGCCATCCTTACAGGCTAATAAAATCAATGTTCAGACAACATCACGGCCTGCATTTAGATGTAGCATATTCCAGATACATCTTTTAGAACAGCCACGCTGCACAGAGTGCAAATTGATGATGAAAACTTTTCAAAGGTTGTTCCGTTCTTGCAGGAATGAAAAGAACATTGAGTTTTTCAGTTTGTAGAGCAGCCTGTTTCATTTGAATAGCCTGTTTGCTTGTCTGTCACTGCTTCTAGTCTAAACTTCAAAATCCCATGCAGGACAAATTATAAAGCAAATAAATTATATATCCAAGTGACAACAACAAAGCCCTCTTGAATTACTAATCCTGGACTCTGTATTTGTGTGAGTGGTCACAAGCAGACAGCAGCACTAAATATTAGTTTTTGTCCCCATTAACATCTCAATGTGTAATTATTATTGTTTGTATTACAGCAAACAAGAAATGTCAGCCCTGTTGCTAAAAATAAGAAGGTTGCCAGTAGGTCTCCTGAAAGTTCAAACATTTCATTAAATGGTTTTATGTTAGGTAGGTAACTATGCTGGTGATAATATAGTGTAATGGTAATATAATAGAAGCTACAAATAATGTTTTATGACTGTTTTGTTCTCTGTACTACATGTCTAAATGGTTTCCCTTACAAGCCAAGCAGAAGGTGTTTTATAACGGTGTCTTAAAACCTCCTAATTAGCAGCAGTTTTAAGATACACACTTCTTGGCAATCTTTTGGGGATCGATCGAGAATAACTGTAGCAGACTTTAAATCTTCTGCCTGGAAAGATTATCCTAATTCTTTTTCTAATTCCCCTGTCCCAAGGCACCATGACTGGAGATTTCTGAACAAAACAGTGTCGTGCTGGCTCTGCTGGCATGTAGGTCAGGCACTCCAGAACCACCATTAACCTGTGCTGTGCTTTGAGGGGGAAAATTTCATCAAAACCATTTTCTTATCAGACCCCAGAAGCTGTTGGACCTCCACATTTAACCACACAATTAAAAAATCTTTACAATACGTGGCACTCCGGCTCTTTGGCGATACCTTATTTCCTCCAGAAGAAAAATCTCCCCATGTATTCACATTCCATGGGGTCTTTTGGCTCTCTGATTTATCCTGTGTCCTCAAAATAGATCATTAATATGATCACATGCATTTACAGAGGCAGCAGAGCTATAGATGGAACTCATTTTAGGATGACATTTTAGTCATTGTTTTCTAAAGCACTGTTTTGGCATGATTTAGTACTCGTGTGTATCAGTTATGGAAGTGTTGTATTTGATGTCTTCAGTGTTTCTTTTCCTCTTTTCTGTGCTAGTTGGTATAATTTATATGAATGCTTTAACCCACCCCCCCCCCATGTGTGGTGTACTTGTAATGTACATGTAATTACCAGCCGTCTTCCAGCTTTTTTTGGCTGCATGGAAGTATTTTTAAATCTGTTTCAGTCCTGCCAGTGGATATGTGCCCACACACATGCACACACATTTTGGGAGCGTGGTTATTTGGGCTTTCTAACAAACTGTGCCTCCCTGATAACGCCTTCTCAAGAAGTGAACAAAATGTCTTGGAGATAACAGTATTCTGCAGCACAATGTACAGAAGGGGAAGATGGTTTTTATTCTTGCTGGGCTGGCAGGCTGTCTCAAAGGAGACGGGCTAATTTGAATGGGGTTCAGGTTGCTGTGTCCTAAGTTTTTCTGTAGTTCCTGAAATTATGTTTTTAAGCTTACTGGCAGCTACAGGTTCTCATCCTGATGTGCAGGTGAGCCATCCTTAGCAAAGAACAAACCTGCAGGATTCAGACGGCTCCATCACTTAAGGATTCTGAAATGGAAGAGTATCTGCAAATGCATCACACTGTGCAGTGAATCAGTTCTCTAAAGCAAGCAGCAAAATGTAAATAAAATACTTAATTTTTTGGTGGAGCCTCAAAGACTCCATTGGCTTCAGTAGATTTGGTATTGGTACATATTAACAGTGTCACTGGGAGCTTGTGTGCTACAGGCTGTGCTTCTAAAACTCGGGGTCTGCTTGTGAAAATCGGATTCACAACATTCAGGCAGTCAAATCTCTTCAGCTTCCTCCTACTTAAAAAAGAAAAAAAAAGGCTTAAAAATGAGGGAATTGGTGTCCTTCAGAATCTGCTTTCAGCCCTAGTTTATAGAGGATCAATATACAAATGTTGGAGCTCTATTTCTGTGTTTCAGGGCTAATCATTTCTTCAGCTGATAGTACATCAGCCTTTAATCCCCCCAAGTGGCTTTCACTGCTGCATAAACTGCCAAATTTGCATTTGTTTTGAAGAGTTTGTTTGCGCACAGAGGTTTCAAAAGCTCGGAAATCAAAATGTAGCCACTGGTCTCTAGATATTATGAATCCTGTAGTTTGTTATTCCACTATAGAGACTAATAAGGAGCTGACTTCATTTGCAGTATAGTGAGCAGTTCCCATAAAGACCCCGAGCTCCGAGGAGCGATGCCACGGCCAGCACATCCGCACTGCCTGGTGGGGCTCTCCGGGAGAGAGAGCAGCCTCTGAGCTGCTCCACTGGGCTCTCCCCCTCCCTCCTGTTATTTTCCTTCTTTTAAAAAGGCATTTGCAAGCAACATCTGTCCTCCGAGCAGGGCTGAGAAACGTGCACCTGTACGGAAACAGGAGACAGATGAATGGTCATGTCTCGCTTCTTCTGCAGAAAGATGCAAAACAAATGTTGGCCATCAGGACCATCAAGTTGCTGTGGACACTCCCTGGAGTACATGTTTTCTAAAACCACGCAAAATCTGCTTGGCAGTTTGTGAAATATGTCATCTGCTTTCCATATGTTTCCTTTCCAAATTCACGGCGATGTCAGAAAATATAAAGTTGCTTCCCCGCGCTAAGGGCGCAGGTCCCCCGGTGAAATTCCCTTCCCAACATGGCTTTAAATTTGCACTTTTCCACAAGAAATCTTGGGTTTTAAATGGATGTGGGGCTGTGGACTGTTGTTTTAATGCACATTATACATTGCTGTTGCAGAGAGAATGTGTTGTACATCACTGCATTGCATCTTGGTGTGGTCTGATTTCCATCCCATGCTTGATTTTTTTTACAGCAAAACAAAAAAACACATTGGTAGAGGAGCTCTGTGTTCTCCCTGTGAAGCTTTGTCTTTCCATGTTGCATTCTCCCAACTGAACTGGAGTCACTGGTGACTTCAGACACCTGAGACACTTATTTGGGTTGTTTGACCTTCCTGTTCAGCTCCTGCAGGCACAGACTGTTGGCAGTTCTGGGTGGCACTGGATGCAAATCCATTGGAGTTAGAGAAGAGGATGGAATAAAGCACAAGGTCTGTTTGCTAGTCAGATATACCAGGTGGTATTACCTGGTTCAGGATCACCTTATAAAAAACTTGGAGGTTGTATAATAATAAATAGAGAACCTTGATAATGTGTTTGAGCAACAGCCTGATGTAGCTCTGGCCTGTGCACATGGGTTCTGGCTCCTGCTTGCAGACATGGCTGGGAAGGTGCCTTGGGTAACTGAATGATCCCTGTAATAGTTTCTGTTGGATAAAATGCTGTGTGGGGTGGGCAGAGGCTGGGGATGTGATAAGGTGACACTATTTTCCTCCTTTTTATGGGAAAGTTGTCAGTGTTGCTTTAAATCCTCATTAGAATTCAAAGAGCCCTAACATCGCCAACACTGTTTCAGGATTAGAATTTGTTAATTAATTTAATCCTCGCCCCTTCTTCATCTTCACGGATTCTGCAGTGACAGATGGTAAATCCTTAAGACTTCAGTAGGAATAAAGGGTTAAAATCCAAAGGCCTGGATTAGATGGGATTGCAAAAAGTGCATGGACAATTCTCAGTGTCTGTTTTATGATTTGCCAGCTTCTCGGGGGCAGGGTGCTGAAGTGCAGAGCAGGCAGAGTCCCTGCCTATTAGCACTATTTAGTTACAGTAGACAAGATTTAGGGCTGTGTTTCCTGAGCATGTCACTGTAATAACTTACTTGTTTGTTACAACTGTTTTCCAAAATCACAGGATTGTTCCCTAATGTGTTGGTGAATAATGTTTTTATTATTCCTGTCTGCAGTAAAGGGCATCTCAGTGCCTCCAAAATCACTCATGTAATAAAACTGCTGCCATTTTATCATTTTAATAGAATAACAGTTTTGTATAATGTTGCAAATATCACCCTCCAATATACGATGGTGACAGTAACAGCAGAAGACAGGCACTTTTACAGCACAAAATTATTACCTTGTTTAGATTATCAGATAAAAATTTTACCATCGCATTAAAATGAAAATGAAATGAAGGCCAATAAAACGCAGAAGGGCCCTGTCCAAGCAGGAGCCCTGGGAGGTTGGCTGCTGGCCACAGGGGCTGCCAGCCTGCCTGGAGGGCACTTGGCCAAGGAAGCCACGCTGAGAGGTCGCCAGCTGATTTTACACTGAGAAATTCAGCTGCCCAAAATGCTGCTGCCAAGCGAGGATCACCTCCTGGAAAGGTTTTTAAGGTGTAGCAGTAAAAGGGAGGAATGCAGAGGAAGCCTCGAGCTCTCTCTTATTGCGTCGTTGGGAATAAGAATGAAAAATAAGGAGGATCAGGTCTTTTGAAAATGTTCTTTCTGTGTAAGAGTTGAACCCTTGGGGGGATCAATACAGCTCTCACTGATTTGAATCAATACTAGCACAACCTGTTAGAAAGAGGAATATGCCATGAAACCACTGGGCTGTAGGAGAGCAAGCCAGCCGTGGCACATCCTGTAACACATCCCTGCCTCCTGCAGTGCCCTGGGCTTTATCACTTTGCCCTGGCTCTGCCAGGAGAGGCTGAAAAACTCAGGAGGAGGTTGTCCCCTCCATCCCTTGTCTCCAGCGCTGCTGAGAGGGAATGAGCAGGATTCTGCTCTGTGGATGAGCACCAGCACTGCAGCCTGCTTATCTGAAATCAGATTTGTGGCTGCTTCTAGAAGGTCAGCGCAAATTAAATTGTTACTTGGTGTCCAAAAGATTCAAAACCTATTTCAGTCTCGTTACTCTCCTACTGCTTGTTTTTTCTCTTTCATTATTTACATCTCTGGTATCTGCTTTTGATACCTCCTGTTAGATTTGTCTGATGCTCATTAATATCTCCCCTACTGGCTCATACACGTTTTATACCCCAGTGTGCAGATACAGTGAGATCTTTCTCCTTTATCACACGCCTGCAACTGATTTCTTTCCCATCTCTTCTTCCTGTTTTTTCCCTGCCACAGTATCACACAGATGTATCACCAGGTTCAGCACTGGATTTGTGTCAGGGTCTTGCTCCTTCTTTTATTACCCTTGGGGAATATCATGCAATGCCCATTCACCAGGAGCAAAGCACTTCTGGTTTTGAAATGCTGGCTTCTACAGTTCAGTTCGTAATGTGTCACGTAAATCCTAAAACATTTCAAATCTAAAAAAGTTTATTTCTTTGGATGATATCCTCCAGTCCTTGGGATATCACAGTGAGCTCATCAGTCTGTTGAGAATAGTATTTGTGTCTTTAACCTGTGTTGGCATCAGTGGTATTGCAGGTAACATTCTAAACTGGAGATTTATTACTAGTTCCCAAAAGACTCCCGAAAGGTGAGTTTTCCTTGCTGAAAGGAATTGGTAAGTTCAAGGTACAGGTTTCCAAGTACAGTGTGATACTCTGTGCTAACAATGTTTGGCATATCTCCCAGCACATCCCAATCAATGCAGAATAAGGTCTACCCAACATTGGTGAGAATCACATGTATAATATATATGCAGATATACTCTGAATAAATCAGTGTAAACAATGCTGAAACAGTGGGACAATCCATTACCAGAAATAAATTGGCAGGGACCTGCTGCAGAGCTCCCAGCATTTGGCAGCTCTGCCTGGATCAAAGAGCCGTGCCCTACCTCCTCCAGGGGAGCTTGCAAAAGGTGTAGAGCAAGCTGGTAGCTCTGGGACGTGGTCAGTGGATGCAGCTTTGGAATAATGCAGCTCCTTTATCTGATCAGAGCCTGTCGTACCCTCGCAGGAGGCAGAGCTCACTGCAGCACAGCTGGGGATTCATCAGCACAGGTGAGGCAGCTGCGGTACTCTGAGCAGCCTGGCCAGCCCAGGCCAGTGCCCTGCAGAGCTCCAGCCCTGCTCCAGCAGCCACACAGCTCCATTAGCCTGGCGCTGTGCCCTGGCAAACACCCCCAAACCCTCAGCAGGAGCAATTAGCCGGGGCAGGCAGCCTGCGGCACTGGCACTGCTCACTGTGCCCTGCAGACGCTGCAGCCCCTGTGCCACACTGAGTGGCCAACTCTGCCCCCATACACCCAATCGCTCAGTGTTTCCTTGGATCCCATCTTTCCTGAACATTGGCTCCCTTTTTTCTGTTGTGCTCCTCGTACCGAGCAGTCCTGCAAGGGCAGGGAGCAGTACCAGCACCTCCACCCAGTGGAAATTCCCCATCCTCACATGTCCCAGCTGCCAGAGTTAAGGCACAATTTGCCTATCCCAGCACAAATGGAACAATATGGTGTCTTATTTCTAGCCTCTCTTTCCATGGCTTTGCTCTGCTAATTTCTTAAATTAGGAATTTTTCACATGAAAGGTTTCTTTCTGACTTCCATCGGCATTTGTCAGATTCTTAGGGCAGAGGGCAAAACTCAGAACCTGCGTTGGGGAGTGCAGTTCCATTGATGTCAGCAGAAATGTGCCTGCTTACATCAGTCTGGAATTTAGCCCACAGTGGTTCTTTTGTAGCATCAGAAAGCTCTGTGTGCACCTGAGCTGAATGTCCACGCTGTAAGATCAGAGTGTGGCTGGGACAATTGGCATGTGGGTAATTGGTACATTTCTGTAAGAGAAAATGGTTCATGATCCTTATAAAGGAAAATAAAATAAAGTAATGTTATTCCCCACTGACATATTAAGTGAATTGATAGTGTTTGAAAAGGCAGGTATTAAATCTGGAAGCAGCATGAGTGTTATGAAGTAGGTAGCAGTTTTATCCCAGCAATTTAAAATTCCTATCATTCAGCTCTTGCTGATTTGAAAGTCACACATTTATTTTAGATTGTAGCCATGAATTTCTTGGGAATTACCTGACATGAAAGCATGGAAGAGTCACTTGATAGGAACTGACAAGACAATATCAAAGAAAACATCTTGATACACTTAATCCAGTTTTGATTTTATAAAAAGTTTTTTCATCCAGCCTTGTTATTCATTAGGAGCATCTTGGTATTAGGAAAGCCATTAAGTTGGCTAAAAAGTCTGGGCATCCTGTAGGGCAATAATCTAAAGCATCCCTGGAGATCTGATTTCAGATTCCAAATGGATTAGGGCTTTTTCTCCCCTTGTGTGCATCGTTTACTCACGAGTATGAATTGTCTGGCTCTTTATTTCCTTGCTGTGCCTTTAATGTGGAAAATGCTACAAAAACATTCAGCATGTCAGGATAAGAAACTGTTTCTGGGAGAGCCTGGGACTGCACTGGTAGGTGTGTTAGAAGACAGGACTGAAGTTTTTGCCTTTGGATTGTGTCTGTGCTGCTCTGCTGTGTTTGTTTAATGCTGCCAGCTTTCATGATCACTGAAAACTCACCAGCTGATCTGTGCTTTGAATTAGTTCAGATTGAAGGTGTGGGAGATGAAGCAAACAAGCAGCCCAGATGCTTTTGGCACGATCTGACACCACCCCTGGTCTGATGGAGATGACCAGATGTTGCAGGACACGGGAGATGGCTGCTGTGCCTTTGCCTGTCCCGCTGCCCTGACGCGATGTCAGAGCGCAGAGATGTTCTGGCTCGTGCTGCTGGGGAGCTGTCTCCTCCCATTACTGCACCAGATGATCTGGAAAGCATGACCCTTTTCCCATGTGTGTGATACGCAGACCATCAAACACACAGGCTGTCACAGGCAGCTGTTGCCCCGAGGAAAGGACAGCGTGGTGCCAGAGGAGGGGCCACGCGCTGCCCGAGCACCTGCAGATTCTTCTGAGGATGCAGGATGTTCTGCTGGGCTTCTCTTAGCACCCCCTCATGGGGCAGCAGCTCTGCTCCAGGTCAGATAGTGATTAATAAAGAGTTCATTTCCCCTCATGCTTAGTTAAAATGAGCCATCCAGCTCGGTTCTGGCTCCAGGGTTGCTCTCTGGTAGGAAGCTGGGAGGAGCAGGATATAGGGAAGGATGGATGTGTTTGCCTTCCCTCCCCTGAGAGGAGGAAAAAGAAATCTGCACTGGGCTTTTCTTTAGTGTTGGCTTTAACTTTATGGTCAGCATCTGTCACTGATGAGCAGTGGGAGCTCTGAAGTGCTGACCAGCTCTTTTCACAACCCTTTAAATAACCAGAAAGACACAGAAAGTAATAAAAAGCGGAGATGAGAATCCATATTAAAGGCATTAATAACTTGAACAGAAGTCTCTATTTAAATAATGTTTTGAAACATACTGTCAAATATTTTTCTATTGTATGGGCTTTGCAATGCAGCCTTTTTCCCCTAAAGACCTGGGGACTGTAGTGTGCCAAGTCACACAAGGGAAGTTCTGCATTCCATAATTTTTATTAAAATTCTCATAAGATGGTGGTACTCTTCTGTCATGACTGTCAGTAGAAAAAACCATCAAGACCCTTGTACAAGGAAGGATTTAATTGCTAGCATCACAAGTGTTTATTCTCTTGCAAAACTTCCAGCGGATGTGTTTCTTTGTTGGCATTAAATGGAAATAGGACTGAAAATCAGTGATGTTCTCATGAGGGATCCTGGATGTTTATGTACCTCATACCCTTTTTTTCGAAAATTATACTGTATCTGCAAAAAGATACTGCTTAAAGATTGAGCAATCAGATGTTTCCAAGGCATCTTCTAACTTCTTGCTTGTAAACAGAATTCTTTATTAAGTGAACCATTTTTAACAGCATTTTCTAGGAAAACAAATTTGAATTGCTCTGTGCTCTGGGTATGTGGCATCTCACAGACCTCACTGGGCAAATCAGTGTTTTGAAAGAATCTGCTTGTTCAAAGCAGGAGCCTGTGACTTCCTAAGTGATAATTGTATATTCTCTGTACCATGCCAGCATCTCTGTGTGTGCCTGCACACCACGCCTGTCTCTGCCGTATCCAGGAGCCTCGTGAGAACCTAACATGGAGCTGCACTTTCCTTAATCAAATCCAGCTACCAGTTTCTGAGGAAAACAAAAATTTCCCCCCATGTTTACTGTCATACTTTCACACATCATATACACAAAAACCCGTTTCTGCTAATTTAATAATTATGACAGTTCACCCCTTCTTTCCTTCACACTAGAGCAGCAATACATTTTGAGTCACATCAGTAGCATTCCTGCTGACCAAGATTATAGCTCAGCAGGAAAACAAGTCATTCCAAATTGTCTCCTGGCGTAAACATTTTGGATCACTTTTATATTACAACTGAAAGGGGAAAAATCTTGGGTTTCAGACTCTTTTGTGCTCTTGTCATGGGAAAAATGACAGGGCTTTTATTTCTACAATGAGCATTACTTTTGCTTCTTTTTACTGCTTTAGCAATAACAACTTTTAAAGAAAAAAAAATAGCTGTGTTTTTAGTCTGCTGTTTTTACACACGTATCTGCAGATTAAAGACTCCCTAGGTACCTATTGACACAATAGACTGTAACAGCTCCTCTGGAGCCATGTCAAACTGTTATAATCAACCCTGTCAGTGATCCACGGATAATAGGACATTAAGAGGGGCTTGAACCATATCTTTCAATCCCAGCTGGGTGTCTGAAGTGATGTGGAGGTTGCAGCTCTTCAGCCCATGCTCCGGTCACACACTTGAGGTGACCACTGAGGTGACACTTGGTTGGGAGCAACGTGAAGGGAAGGATGAACAGCATCTCCCTGGTTGAACATTGTGGTTTGACATGGCAGCATGGCTGGAAAAAGGGCTCCCACCAGTTCCTGCTGTTCTCTGCACCTGTTCTCTTCCACAGGGTGAAGGATTTGTCTGGAAAGCCTTGGCACTGGGGCCTTTGGTGGACAGTCTTCTGTGTGGTTTTCTACCAAAGAGCTGTCAATCAGGCCTCTGGTATCTGGGTGTTTGTTGGATGTTTGTACTCTTCTGTCGTTGGTTACAGTGCTGCTGGAATTGTCATCCATATACATACATATATATATATATATATATATATATATAAAATCTCTATATATCTCTGTATATGCAGATGCTGGTACTTACTCTGATACATTTTGAGAAAAACATTTAGAATTGATGGAGGAAGGAGTTAGGCAGGATGGAGCATTTAATCCCAAAATCTTCCTTCAGTACTGCCCCAAATTTTCTCAAGCACCATACTGTCAAGAAAGCCACTGCAGCCTCCACTGCCATCCCAGCAAGGCACAAACAACCTCAAGTGGGATTTATCAGTTTACTTTCTAAGACTGTTGAACGAATAAAAGCTGGAGAAGGGTAGTGCTGGAGCTGACAATATGGTGCTGCTGGTCCTTACAAGCTGTCTAAAATGCCGTCTCAATGTAGCTTCTTAAATAGAAAAAAAACCCACCTTATTTCATCCACTGACTCAACACTTAATTACAGCAGCTCTAGGAAGAACCGAATGTTATGAAGGTCAGTAAAGTTACGACCCTCCAGTATTCAGGCCTGGTTTTCTCCCTTACAAAATTTAAAAGAAGAAATCCCTTTTGTACCTCATAGGCCTTAAGGTTTATGTGTTTTAATGGATGTCTGGCTGTCACATAAATATATAGCTTTAAAGACAACGAAATGTTCTAGGCAGTAAAAGAGGCTAGTTTAAACAAATTGCTTGTGTCATGATTTCATATTCATCCCTCAGAGAAGATGATTAGGTCCTGCGAAGACAAAAGGACAAATGATACATTTGTAGCATGGAATTAAACCCGAACATTTCCAGGGAAAAAGAAGAAAAAAACCTCTTCCTTCTTAGAGAAAATAAATTTGATTGGAAAGTAAAACTAAATTAGTGTATATATCTAAACACACACAGAATTGCAGAGATTTTTTTCCTGTGTAAGCTAGTGAAGGTCTTCCAGAACTGTCAGTAGAGCTGATACATCTGTCTGTGTGTCTCTGGTACCCTCAGCTGGCCACGCTTGCTGCTGTCAGACTCGCCTTATTTCGGTAGCTTTGCTGAATTTTTGACCATTTGAGGTGTTTGACACTTGTCTCGGGCAGAATAATTTCAAAAAGTTCCAGCTGAAACAGTTCTTTCATCTCATGCAATTAGGGTGAGACTGAAATGCATTTTCTCATTTTGGTGCTTGCTTGTTTTCGGTTACAGGCTGTTTCAGAGCCCTTTGAAGTCGATGGAAATGTGTCCATTAACTTCAGTAGACTCTAGTTTGTCCCTAATCGATAGTAATTTGATTAAAATAGCTCTGAATGTTCTGGATCCCAGTGGATGTTGCAGTTGTTCTTTATGTTGCAATAGCCCCCAGCTCTTCTGTGCACTGTCAGTTCTGTTTGCCAGGGTAAGGGAAAGCACAAGGAGACTTGGGAATCTCACGTTTCTCTGCTTGCCAAGGGCATCTTTTTCTCCTTGCAGCTACCTGAATTAATACTCACAGCCTCCCATGGCTGCTTACCCCAGACCAGTGCGTCAGTCTCATCTCTCAGCTCCTGATTCTTTTAAACTCAATATTGAAGGGAAAGAGAGGAAAAACAGCCACAGAGCTCTGCATTGAAATTGAAGTTCTGACACAGATGCAAAGTTTTCCAAATCAAAGAGAATTGATGAGCCTTGCACTGGCAGGTGCCCCAGCTTAGTCACAACCTGAATAATCCTGAAATTTAGAGTCCATCAGTGCTGCCAGATGTAGCCACTGCCCAGTTCCTACTCCTGTGCTGTGGAGGAGAGCCTGGCACAGAGGTGCTGGAGCACCACTCCTCAGAGGGGGAGGCACATCTTGGAGTCCTGGGGATTCAGGATGCAAGAGGCACGGTGGTGATGAGTGTTCCATGTCACTGTGCACCCCCTGCTAGGTGATTCTGGTCACAGTGGGGACAGCCCCACACACCAGCTCTTAATTAGAGGCAAAATGCCATCCCCCAGTCGTGGCCTCGAACCAAAAGGGATGAGCTAAGAGTGACTGTCAGCCTCTGGATAAAGAGATGGGCAAGAGCACAAATGCCTGGGAACAGGGCCATGGAGGAAATGAGTAAGATGCCCTTCCAAAGCAAGTCTTTCTTTGTTAGGCTCATTAAATATATATATAAAAAGTAAGTTGTAACTTGTATGCTCAACACAACATTTTAAAAGCTCACATAGTTTTCAACCATGCCCTGCTAAGCACAAACTAGGATTCATTTGGAATTTGCTAATTAATACTGGCATAGCATTGTCCCCTGCTGTTGCCCAAGTTCTTGCTTGAGAGAACTTTTTCTTTTTAAAGAAGAAAGAAAATATTTCATCTTGGAACAGTAAGGTGCCTCTTCAGATGTGAAGTCTGCCAAAATAGAAAAGGGGGAGAAAAGGGGGGATTTTCCCTTTGCTTTTACTGAATTACTTTATCATCAGTAGCACAACCAGCTCTTTAGTAAGGTGATGACCAGAAATACCATTGCAAGAAATGCTAGAAATGCTTTTCTCATCCACATCTTTAAGCACTAAAAGCCGGGGAAGAGTAAATCGTCATTTAAACTCTGGGTATTGCACCGGGAGAAATGATTTTGCCTCTTTTCTCTCTATGAACTAATGGATGTGGAATCTTTCAAAAAGTAAACCAACTCCTCTTAATAAAGCTCTGCATATAGATATTTAGCAGCTAAGCACTAAATCCATGGAATAGGGGGAAAGTGCAGAAGTAGTGGATTAATATAAAAAGGATGCTTTTTCCCCTTCAAAGCCTCCTTAAGTGCTGACTGATGGAATAAACCCTGAAAACTTTCTCTGTGCTAATTGTCATGTTCCTTGGCTTGCATCCCATTTGCTGTCCATCATCCTCTGCAGTTTAAGAAGTTTCACACAAGAGCTTTCTTCTTGTGTTTACAGGCATGCCATGTAGTGTATTCAAACCCAGGGATAGTTCAGAGGGTCAGGAAATCTTCCTCCTGCTTCTTATTAAAAAGAGAAAAAAAATAAAGAAAAAGCCCTGAAGATTTAGAATTTGAAGAAACATCATTTCCCCACAAACATCCAGCTCCTCAAAGGCACAAGAGCCAACTTTGAGCTTTCCCAGAAATAAACATGAAGAGATATCCCACTCTAATCACCACAGAAATACTGGGTCAGCCTGGCAGCCACGGGAAATGGGTGTAAAGCTGAACTTAGAGAAGCTGTGCTGGTTTACACCAGCTCAGAGAGCAAGGCATGGTTTATAAGGCAGCTGCATGGTTTTGAGTGTGTGGCAGAATGTTTTCTTTTAATTTCCTCTTATACAAAAAAAAAAAAAAAAAAAAACACAAACCAAAAAAAACCCAAACACACACACACACAAAAAAAGATACTGTATGAAATAATAATCTTTTCCTTTTTAGTATCACCTTTGGAGTGTGCAGAGGATTGATGGAGGGAGATGACCTGTAATTCCATCCCAATTAAATGCCCAAAGTCAGCAGTTCACAATTCTTTTGCTGGTGGATTATTTTCAACCTTCCTGGTTCCCACAGGACCTATTCCCTGCGTCATTACCAAGTTTTTTAAATTGAAAGTATTATGAAGGCAATTTCCTGCTACCAGCAACCAGCAACTTTCACATCACTTTCTCAGGGCCCTGCAGCCTGAGAACAACTGCTGCAACTAAATCTATCAGCAGCAGGGTATTGGATGGAGTGACCTGAATTACCAAAAATCAAAATGCTCAGAAAATGTGCTATAAGAAATGGGTTCTGCTTACTCACTGCTGATGGTTTTAAAGGTTGTCAGGGACCACTGTGTTTCAGGGTCACTCCTGTTGTCACCAGGCTCCAGCAAAGCTTTGGGAAGGTGTGTGTGCTGGATGGGATGGGTCTGTAAGAGCCAGAGAAGATATTTCTGACTCACAACTGAACTATAAAATCTGACATGACAGTGAATGTAGTGAAGAGATCAAAGAGCAGGAGAAAACACTGAGATGTTGTAAGAGCTCAGATTTCATTAGTGCTTCAAAAAAAGAAAATGGAGCAGGGTTTCCCAGCCCTGTTCCTGGAGGGCTGCTCAGGGGAGTGAGGAGCAGGCTGGGTGCTGCTCAGCAAAGCCTTCTGCAGTGCAACACCTTTTCTGTCAGCTGATGTTAAGGAATAATCTTTTCCAGGGCTCACATAGAGGCTGCAGCATCCTGTGGCTGCACTACAGGAGCCCATGGCCAGATATGCTGTATATCCATGGTAAGATGTGCAGGAAACCCTGGGAATAATTTGATTTAGGTTTCAGGTGTTTTGATAGGAACCACAGTTGAACTGGAGATCTGATCCCAATTTCCCAGTGTTGAATATCTTGAAATGTGTCATTGATGCTGTCAAATGCACAGAGGAAGCAACATCTCTTTCAATCTGTTTTACTTGATGGAGTAGCATGTGTTTGTTGTAGCTGGTGCTTGACTGAGAGTAAAAGTGGCAGAAGCAGCACGATCTGGGGTGGGTAGTACCCCTCTAAATAAGCCCAGTGTGCAGATTTCTGCATTTCCTACATGATTTGGCTGTTCCCAGCTGGTCCTGATCCTCAGCATTGCCAGAAATATCTCTATTACACAGCTTGGAAAACAAGCAGCAGGTCAGACGGGTTCTCCATGCTCACAGTCATTCTCTATTTCATTCCTCTGGCTGCAATTGATGGACCCAGCGGTGTAGAACAAATATTGCTCCCATAATTACCTGCTGCCTGTTAGATCCACAGGTAGCACTGGGTCAGGGGAGCTTTGGTGGCAACCAGAACAGAGCAGTAGGTATGTGATGAACAGACACTGCCATTTCCTCCTGTGGGTCCCCTCGCTGGAAGTATCGATGTGGTTATTGGGCATCTCTGGCTAAAAGAATGCTGTTTGTTGTCCCTGCCAGCTGCATTTACAGTATTTTGCTAATCCATTCTTTTTGACACCACAAATGCTGTGTTTCCTTGTGCTCCTTTATTGATCGAAGGAAAGATTCGATTTGACAGCAATTTCAGGAAAACCTTCAAGTTGTCCAAGATGCAGGAGAATTATTAACCACTCTAAGCTGACATATGGTAATTTAGTGTTTCATGTTTGCCCTCACATGCTGAGGAGTCATCATACCAAGTTACCAGCTGATGCCCACAAGTTCATGAGTATATAAAGAATAGCTGAAATAGTTCTCTGTTTAAAAACCCAGCCCTTTATTCACTGGGTGTTAAACTTCCTTTGGCAGGGAGGTGGGGGCTGGATCCCCCTGCACTACCCACTGTAGTTGGTGTAAATTAATAGGATTTTGCAGCTGTATTTGTACAACTTCATCTTGAAATAATTTTAATTTCTGTGCCTAGGCTTATAATTTTTTCAAGCGCGTTACACAGTTGGCTGTACATAATTATGTCTTACAGCCATAAGCACTGACAATCTGCTTACCTAAACTATTCTGCTCTAAACTTGTCATTTCACTGATGGTGAATTCATATAATGCATGTAATTCACCAGATCAAAAATTAAATTATCAATTAATAATACTGCAGGAAAAAAAAATTAAACAAGAAATTCTGTCTATCAGAGTATCTGCAGTTAAAAGGGGAGTTCAGAACAGGCAGCCCAGACCAGTCTGGACTCTAAAATCATTGATGACTTGAATGCAGTTGTTGTTGGGGTTTTTGGAGGGTGAGAAGCTTGTGTTTGTGATCCTTGAGGACTGTTACTTGCTTTGGAGAGTTAAATCCAGAACCAGAATGTGTCATAAATGGAAGTGAGATATGAAAAGGCTCTGTAATGTGTCAGAAATTACTGCTTTTTTTTTTTTTTTTTTCTAATCTCTGGCGCCATGTCCTCAAGCTGGCCTGTCTGCCTCTTGGCATTAGAAGTGTGTGGATGGGAAGCACATCAATAAGTCACATGAATAAGTCTAACATGAATGCAAGTCAAAGCAAGCAGGGGTCTCAGATCAAACCCACTCAGAAACAGAGTTAACGAAAGGGGAAAACTTGCCAAAAATCCAGCCCTGTGAATTCGTTCCAAATGAGCAGAGTTCAGCCAGGTTTGAAATTTCCTCGAGGGCAATCTCCCATCCCTGATGCATGAGGCACATCTGCACAAGCAGTGGGTGTTTGAATTGAGGACACTCACACCAAGGGAGAGGTACCCTCAGAACTCAGGGTGTTGGTGCAGGAGCTGCAGCTGCTGGGGGCCCCTGGGTGTAGGCAGGGGCTGCAGGAAGGTGATGGGAGGGCACAGGAGAGCTGGCTGGGAGAGGGGGTGCTGGCATGAGCCTGGCAGTGTGTCCTGCAGCTGCTGTGTCCTGCGTGCAGCTGTGTGCCTGCACGCCAGATGTGTACGTGTGGGCACGGGCTGGATCCAGCTGTGCAGGATGGGTGAGCCAGCCTGATGTTTGCTGTCACCTTCCTGGGTATTCCTGACCACAGAGCTCTTGTGCTGTCTTGCTCTGCAAGTTTATTGAAGGGAAAATACAGCTCTGGAGTGTCCAGCGTAGCTGTTGTGGAAGGAAACATATGTGTGCATGCATGGGCAGAATTTGGCCATCAGGGAAGAGTTATCCAGGAGGATTCAGTATTTTGTCTGTGTAACAAAAGAGGATGAGTTCTAGGAGCAAAGACATTTCACACTTTGTTCACTGGTCAGAAAATCATAGAATCATGGAATATCTCAGGTTGGACAGGATCCTTCAGGATCATCCAACCTAGACCTGCACTGATGTCTTTTAGCCTTGGTGCACAGAGAGAACTTCATTCCCTGCCTCCTCACATTGGTGTTTCCTTTTACTGGCCGTTGAAATAACTTCTGCATATGCTGTGCCATGAAATCTACCCTACATAACAAACAAATAGGTTTGCTGTTCCTGTAATTAAACTTTTTCGAGAGACTTTGAGAGCTGCAGAGCTTTAAATCCTGCTCTGCAGGCCTCTCAAAGTAGTGTCTCAAACACAAGCCTCAGCAGATTTTGTTCTCCAAAATAGACACACTGGCAGGTTTTATTGTTTATATTGTTTATTCCCATTGTTAGCTATTTGCAGGCAGGTCCAAAAGCTTTTTTTTCATGCTGAGGGCAGCACTCACAATCATGCCACAGCACCACTTCTCCATGATCAGGGATATCTGTAGGCATCATGCCATTGGGAGTTCAGTGCATGACTCTGGGAAAGCCAAGCTCACTACAAAAGCAAAGGTCACACACACTAAGACCGATTATATCCCTTGAGGCTTGGAAAAACTTCCTTCCTGAGGACACCAGTGTGTTTGTTCTCCCCTGAATGCTTGTTCCCTGTGTCCCAGCTCACTGTCCTACCAAGAGGAATGCTGCTTGTGGTAAATTGCTGTGGGTCGAGTGAAGACCATTCTTCACTTGTTCTTCTGCTGTGCAGATAAATTTCTAAATGCCATGTGCCAGATTTTCAGCTGAAATAAATTAGCGTGCCTCTGTTTGAAGCTACTGAGTTTACACTGATTTATATCAGCTGAGGGCCTCAATCATTAGTTACAGTGATCAGGTTACTCCTGCGCAGGTCAATATTTGTTACCCTTATTTATCTTCTGCGCTGAGCACTCGAGTTTCCTGCTCAGTTTTACCCAGAAAGGTGCTGGATTCTCTTTTCCAGGCTTGCTTTGTGGCAGACATGATGTAAGGACATAAGGCTTCAGGAGAGATACACTTCAAAAAGAAATGAGGACAAATTCCCGCTGCCATGATTTGTTTTTCTTGACTTTGTCTTCATTTCGGCGTAGCCATCACAGGCAACGTGGGGTCAGCTGCACAAAGGTGCTGCAGGATGGTGCCCTCTGCAAAGAAACAGTGGGTAGCCCTTCTTAAATAGATTATGAAGGATGATCTTCTCTTGCCTGTCACAGCTCCTCTGTCACAGGAGTAAGAGCAGTGTGTTTTGAACTCTCAGATGTATTTCCTCTCACTTTTTGTCACAGAGCATCCTCTACAGCAGAGGGTTTGTGCATCTGGTTCAAATCCCAGCCAGGCATTATCAGCCCCTTGCATCTTGCACAGTATGAACCAGCCTCAGTTCTTCAGGGCCAAAATTCACCTGATAGCAGCACACCAGCTCCACTGGGATGCCTTCAGTCACTGCAGTGAAGAATCTGCTCTCTTGCAAGAGAGATAAGGGAAAGAGCAGTAAAAATTAGTTTTGTTGGTTCTGCTATCAAGGTTCTGGCAGTGATAAGATGTTGGTCACGTGGAGGTGTTCTGTAATCTTCTTTTCCCATCAGAGCTGCTCTCCTCCCTCTCTCCTGCCTTGCTACAGTCTGAAGCACTTCCACAGTGGAGTTCTCAGGCTGCAAAAGGCCCGAAGAAAGGCACATACTGCTTTAGAAATGACTGTGCCATATCAATTACTGTTAGATATGAAAGATCCATTAGCATTGGCCGGTTCCTGATATGGGGACCTTGGCTTCTTGACCTTTATAATAGTGAGTGGGAGAGATAAATAATTACTTAATTATTTAATCACAAAGACCATGCAACAAACTGCAGTTTACTGAGTTTTTCACTGGTAAAGACAGAGACCTTACATGAGCTTCTGGCAGTCCCAAGTCACCACTCAGAAACTTTGACCAGCTGCAGAGTTACACAGAGCAGATTGCCCCCCTGAGCCCTGCAGACTTCAGTCTTTTTGTGTCAGGATAACTCAAGCTAAAACATAAATTCTTTGCTGTTTCAGCAGGTAGGAAAGTAGAGTTAAGCTGCAGCAAATCCTTGGCCTGGATGCACTGCTGCACACCAGGTACTCTGTGCTTGTAGTGTGTCATCTCATCATGTACAGAATTTGGTTTTCTAGGCAAAAAGTGTTATTTCACTTTTATCCCAAGCAGAATAATTGTAGTTTTGAATTAGACTGTGAGTCTGACAAGTTCAGTTTCATCCTGTACTTATGCGTGGGGTCACACACAGTTACTGGCCAGAGTTGCAGGCAAAAATTCTCTCCCACTGCATTACCAGCTCCTTATTGAGCCTGATTGATATGCTGTTCTCCATCTGCTCAGTGTTACATTTTCATCCAGGTAGAGGAGGAAAATCCTGGTAAACAATTCAAAAAAAACTTGGAAGCCAGAGGAGTGAAAACTATCAAAGCTACCCGTGGGCATAGGGAAGGCTCCAGAGGAGTGTGTCCATGTGGATGTAATTGGCCTGAAGGGAGCAGCAGGGTTGGAGAGGAGCCCTTGGACAGAGAGAGCCACGTGGAAGCCAAACGACCTGTGAAATGCTGGGAGCTGTCAGCAGCTGAACATTTGGTGCAGCACCTCAGCCAAGCACTCGCAGGGTGCGTGCAGAGGAAGCAAATCCTCCTGGTAAGGAGCAGGAGAGCTGGATGGGAAGGGCTGGATGGGAAGGGCTGGATGGCAATGGGCTCCTCTGCAGGTACCACGGAACAAGTCAGGCACACAGGAGAGGTTCTTCTCTTTTGGGTTCAAACATCTCATAGCTTCATTTCTTTAACGCAGGCTGCATCATCCATTAAATTAATGGCTTAAATGACAGCTTGAATCTCTCTGGAGCACTACTTGGACTCTCTTATCATCAAAATAAATAACATTAAAAATCACTTTGCACAGATTTTGGCTGGAAGATTTAACCTGACATGGGAGAGATCCAGCCATCGGGGCAAAGGGAACATTTTATAGTTTGGCTTTGGATTTGTATTTTAAAGAAGAGGAAGAAACTTAAGCTCTCAGCAGTGATCTCAACCATGTGAAAATTTGGTCTCTAGTCTAGGTGTATTCCTTGTTTCTCATTCTCTTGGTAGAAAGAGAAAACCACTTCTTCCAGGAAATGTGTTATATACTTAAGCCTTTAGGAGGATAGATTTCACCCGTGGAAGACTGACTTCTCTTCTTTTTACCTGAAACCAGATACAAAGTTTTTAGAAAATCATGTGTGAGATGAAACCAGTCCCAGTTGAGGAAAGAAAGAAATCCCCAAGTAAAAATGTGCAAGTCCATCCCTTTTTTCTTTGCCAGTAGAGGTCTTTCCTTACTTAACCTTGGTTGTAAATGCCACCACCATGGACACCTGGCTCGGTCAATGGTCATTTTGTCCAGGGGTGGATGAACACTTAAGGGCAAGTTGCTGCTAAACCCAGGGCTGGATGTACTGAAAATGCTGGGTTCCTACAAACCAGCCTTGCCATGTCAAAGCATCCTCTTTGCAGGGCACAGAAGAGAGGGTTTCCTCTGAAGACAGAAGTGATTCAGAGGATCTTCTGGGTTTTTGGGGTTTTTTCATTTCCTTCTAGGACATAGCTTGGGGTCATTGGCAAGTGTGATAATAGGAGACAGAAGTTAAATATTACCTTCACCTGGCTGGGTCTCCAAATCTGTCTTAATTTTTTCTCTGCTTGACTTTTGCATCTTTTTATTGAAACCATATGTGATTCTTTCAGCAACATGCAGTAATTTGTTTGGAAATAGAGGGCTAGAGATGTGTCTCTTTACTGGCTTCTAAAACAACTGTGAAATAAGAGTTAAGAACTTTTATACAAATGAGTCCTAAACATATTGCAAATTCAGTTAAAAATAAATAAGTCCTTAGCAAAGATTTCAATAAACAGTAGGAGTCGTTGAATTAAAATATTTCCACTAAAATTAATGAGCCAATCCTGGAATGCTTAGACTGACTCTTAAGTGTGCTCTTTTAAAGGCTTTGAATATGTTTGCCTGTCTGAATTTCTATGGAGCATTTTGAATGCATGACAGATTATAATCTTCAATTATTTTAATTTGGTTTTCTTAATGGGCAAAATAGCTAAGAGCTTAATAATAAAAGACACTTACTGCTTATCATTTACATTATTTTATGTGTTCATTAATAATTATAATGGGTTTTATAAAACAAAAAAATCGAGTCTAAGTATCCCCAGGTCATGTTAGTGCAAATGTGGCATACTATTCTGTGGGAGATTTGGTAAACTAAGTGTTTCTTGAAGGGCATTTTTTACTCCATATGTTGTAGAGCAAGACAAAGAACTTCAAAGGAAATTTATTTTCTGGTTCATTCTGTGGAAGGGAAATGTAACAGAGGATAAATGTCCTGCTTTGCTCTCTCCAGATACATTTCCAGGCACAGTGCAGGGATGGGCAGAACCCAGACCACAGCACCTTATGAAATTCTCTACATATAGTTTATTAGGTACAGGAGAACTGTGGTCACAGTCACATCTTCTCTTCTGTAGGCTCAGTTGTCCTTGTTCATTCAGCTTTTCCTTACACACCCCATTTCCTGGGCCTCCAGGCATTTTCTTTACTGCTCTCTAAACAGTCTCCATTGGAACACTTCTTTTCCTGGCAATGTTGTGCTCCAAAAACTGTATAATTTATGGTCTCACTGGTGCCCTCCAATCTGCTGACCTCATAGATTGCATGCTCTGTACCAGCCCTGCTCCTGGCATGGGAGCATTGCAGGGATCTCTGGTGGTTTCTGTCACTGCCAGGACAAGGGAGGAGGGCTTGTGAATTCAAACCCCTGCAGCAAGAAAGGGCAGTGCTGAGAGCACAAGGGTGTGGATCAAAGAAAAGCACTGATAAAATCTGATACCTTAGAGGAGCTCACCACTTGAAATTCTGTTCACCAGTAAAGTTTGTGGGAATGGTTTAGCTACCCAGTAAATCCTGACAGAGATGCACAACCCCTAAGATATTATCTGCAAAAGCAGGGTGCAGTCCTGTGCCACAAACACTGCTTTTCTGTTGAAATGTGACATGAGGAGAGGCCAGCTTGGAAGGGCTTAGCCCTGTATTGTCTCAGGAGTTGCAACGTTAATTTTCAAACATTTTAGTTATTAGATCAGAGCCTGCAGTAGAAAATCCCCGTCTTGTGAAATTGCACCATTTCTCCTGTTTGTGGGATTGCTTTGTAGAAACACAGGCTTAGTCAGACTCTGGATGTTCTGGTTCTGAGTTGCAAACATGGCAGTGTTTTGGGTGATGCCTCAATGATGTGAGCTCCAGCCACTCACTGCTGGGCTGCAAGGCCACCCTGTCCTTGCTGGCCACAGCCAAGCAGAGGGATGGCAGCTCCGGAGAGGTGCCTGGCTCTGCTGCAGGTTCCCTCTGGGGCTCTTGGTGGCTGATCCCACAGTTTCCAGATGGTCCATTTGTATCTGTCAGAGTTGGTGAGGGTTCCTGCATGGAAAATGCTGCCTGTGTTCATGAGGTAGGATGGGAACAAGGGATTGCATCTTCCAACATAAATTGCCTTTTGATCTGGGACATTTTCCCTCACCAGTGAATCAATCCACTCCAAGCTCCGTCCCGGAGGGGCTTTTTAGAGCATAAAAGCTGCTTTGCAAGCAAATTTCTTTTATGACAGTCATCAGCCATCATCATTCATCCTGCTCACATCATCATATGCAGAGCTGTATCATGCCAGGCACTGGAGAAGCTCAAAGCTCCAAGGGTTCTCTGAGTAAAAAATGTATAAATGCAGCTAAGGAAAACCATCCCTCTGCCATCTGTTCTCTAACCCAGAGCCCTGCATACCTCTTGACTGCATTATAAAAGGAGAGATAAATGAAAGGAAAATTCATGTGTATGTTCTCCAGTCAGATGATTATCATATGGATCTGTTAGCGTCTTCACACTTGCAGGTTAAATGAAGGAAAAAGTAACTCCCTTCTGAACCAGTAAATTCCCCCAACCTGTAATTTTTATTACTGATTTAGTGAGCTCCTTAGGAATAGAGAGGGCTTTATTACTATTATTATTATTGTTATTATTATTATTATTATTATTATTATTATTATGGTAAACTGCTCCAAGAACCGTTTCAACAAAAGTAAACCTTGCATTGTGTTCGGATAATGTTCTTAACTTCTCAACAAGATTTAATAAATTGCACCCTGGGAATTAGGCAAATTAAACCTTTGGTCAAAATGTTACGGGATTACTAAAAAAATCTTTTCTAAAATTTTTTGATCTCATTAAGAGTGCTAAAATGATATGCTCCAATATAAAAAGCATGTGTGTGATAAATATCTCCCTCGTAGTAAAATGTACTATGCTTCATTGCCAATGGTCTTTGCAACTTTCTGTGACAAGTGCTACTTCTTCCATTATTTTTTTTCTGAGCACTTCAGACCCTTGTATTTTTGCTGGAAATGGATTTAAGTATAGGTAGCAGGCAAACCCTTGTGCTATGATTGCAATTAACAGCAAATAACGGGTCTTTGCTGAATATTTGCAGTATATTTCCCCCATCTTTGTTTTGCTCAATGCAGCATAATTAGCTCATGGATTTCTCTCAGTATAATTGGCTGTGGGTCTTATGATATATTTCATCTCCTAGATCTGCAATGATTTACATACAGACAGCTTAGACCCTATTAATGCTAATAAAAGTGCTGCAAGGACATCCTATAGCGTGCACTTTATTAAATTGTACATAGCTTTCTTCGAGAGCTTCTGTTTATCTGCATTTTCCAAAAAAAAAAAACATAGTGCCTTTAGCACTGAATATTTAAATCCAGGCTCCTTTTCCCTGTTCCTGTCTCTCTCTATGCATTTCTAATGCTTCTATCACAATGGGATCTGGGTACTATATGCAACAGGAAATAGAGCAGAAAAATGTCCACTAACAAGCTCTTCCCTTCTGTGATTCGGGTTAAAACTGCTCCTGTTTTGGTTTCCTGGAGTGTCTGCTTAGCTCTTTGGTGTTTGTGCTCAAGCACAGCCATAGCTGAGCCAGGCTGGGGCTGGGTAGAAGTGCAAAATACCTTTGTTGGGTTGTTTTGGGTTTTTTCCACCTTTTTGAAGGGTAAATTTACGTTATAGTTTGTTTGGAGACAGACGCACACTGATAAAGACACACAGCTGTGTGTCCCACATCACCCTTTTTAATTTGTGAGGTGGGTACCCCATCCTGGCGCAAAGCTGGAGGTCCAGCAGTGTCTTTCAGTTTCCATTTACCTTTGCCTGGCTCCAGATGTGGATGTAGTGGGTTGGAGCTTGAACTCCCTGGTGTGAGCTGTGCACTTGCACAGACATTGCCACCAGCTCGATTTCCAGCCCTTTTCCTCTGGCAGGGCAGAGCTGACCTTCTGAAAATGGGGACTGTGATCTTCAGCTGTCAAACTGGTGATAATGTTGTCAAACTGCTGACAATACTTGCACAGTTGTGCAGGCAGTGCTTGATTTTAGTATACCCTTCCTCACCCACAGATTTGCTAATGAAAGTTGAATTCATGGCTTGTCTGCTTGGGTCTCTCTTCCAAATACCCGCTAGCACCTCGTAAATCTGGACAAATCCTCCTGTGCAGCATGAGGGCACTTTCAGTGTCTCCAGGCCCTCTTTTAAGTGACTATACCAGTGTAAGTCCGGTCAGTTTTCTCAGTGCTAACAGTGTAACAAGCAGTGAATCCTTTGGAGAGAAGACAAATGGAACTGTGTCTATTCTTTGACCTGCAGCTCCAGCGGCGCAGGTGCCGCGCGGATCAATCCTGGCGGTGCCTGTAATAACTGACATGATTAGCCATTAGCAGCAGCAGACAGTTTGGTGGGGGGAGTACAAAGAAAACAGTGTACAAACTTGGTAATGATCTGGACAAAGGTATCAAAGGAGATTCTGGGAGCCAGGGATCTGATATTGCCCTGCACCGACGTGTTCAGCGTCTTGTCAGCCTCCTGTGTCAGGAGAGGAAGGAAAAGCAGAAGGTCACATATGGGAGGAGTGTGCAGCAGCCCACAGCCCCGTCTCAATTCCTTTGCCTGACAAGAAAAGCCTCCTCTTCCCTTGGGAAATGACCTTCTCTCCCCAAATCTAGGCAGTTTGGGGGACACAGGATCCCACTAAGTTCACTCAGGCCCCTCCAAGGGTGCAGCTGCCGTAGCAGAGATGCCAATGTGCATTCAGCTACAAGGGCTCTATTATCTTACCACTACTTTGTTGAATTCATAGACCTGTTAGGGAAAAATTTATGCACATCGCTTTTTACAGTGCCAAGACACTTTGTGATGGTGCAGGGGGTGGTAATTTATTTGTACCTTGCACTTTCTTTTGGGAATAGTCACGCTGTTGCAAGAACTTCTTTCAGCATTTGATCAGAAAATTAAATTTATGTTTAAAGAGATAGTCGGGGTTGCTAGGACAACATATTAACCTCCCTTCTTTTTTTCCTCAGCTCTGAATCTGAGGTTCAGGGAACTCACTGTGCTGTACTCGGCTTGCAATGTTGTTCTCAAGGAGCAGGAGGGAAGGGCTTTCAGAAACAGTGTCCAAAACATGCTTTTCCTCAACAAATAACCACATGAAATGGTAACATCCCACTGGGCATTCCCAGCCTGGCCTTGTCAAGCCAGCATAGTTGGACAAAGAGGAGCAAACAGCCCTGTTCTTTGAATTTCATGGGAGTATTTGTGTGCACAGTCACCAGGACTGAGAATACAATGGGGGAGCTTGCAGACAGCGTTTTCAGAAATGATTAATGGCTGGGAGACTCTGGGTATGGCTGAAAAATTTGGACACTTTCAGGAGACTGGGGTTTCAGTAATATGCAAACAGTGGGTTTTGTGCATTTTAGGCTCTTCCACATCTCAGTTGAAAAGTCATAATTTCAATGATTTCTCATGAATTAAAAAGGAGCAAAACAGCTGAAACTTTGTGAAATGTACTTTTCATGGCTTTTCACCAAATCTTTGGCGTTCAGCTCCCTTGTCAGGACTGACAGTGGTATTGCATCTCTGCAGCCTTCAGGCTCAAATCTTTTAAAGTTGCTTAAACATCCATATGGCTTTTGTCCAGAACTTATGGATTCCTGTCTCTGTTATCTCCTCCAGATCCGTTCCGACAAGGACAAGGAGATCCATATCAGGTACAGCATCACTGGAGTGGGAGCCGACCAGCCGCCCATGGAGGTCTTCAACATTGACCCTGTGTCTGGCAGGATGTACGTGACACGCCCGATGGACAGGGAGGAAAGAGCTTCCTACCACGTGAGCATCAAACACCCTGACTTTCAGCTGGGCTCACAAGCTCAAGGCAGAATCGCTGGGTTCAGGAAGGGGCACGCTAAACCAGCCAAACCCATGCCAAGTGCTGGTTGGTGGCAGCTGAACATGAGCCAGCAGTGTGGCCAGGAAGGCCAGTGGCACCTGGCCTGTATCAGCAGCAGTGTGGCCAGGGCAGTGATTGTCCCTCCTGTGCTGGGCACTGGTGAGGCCACTCCTCAAATCTGGGGTCAGTTTTGGGCCCCTCACCACATTGAGCATGTCCAGGGAAGGGTGGCCAAGCTGGGAAAGGTGGGGAGAGTTTGATGAGAGCAGCTGAAGGAGCTGGGGAGGGGCTCAGCCTGGAGAAAAGGAGGCTCAGGGGAGACCTCTGTGGTTTCCCTGGAAGGAGGTTGTAGCCTCATGGGAGTTGGTCTCTTCTCCCAAGTAACAAGTGAGGGAACAAGAGGAAATGGCCTCAAGCTGTGCCAGGAGAGATTGAGGTTGGATATCATGAAAAATTTCTTCACCAAAAGGGCTGTCCAGCCCTGGCACAGGCTGCCCAAGGGCAGCGGTGAAGTTACCATCCCTGGAGAGATTCAAAAGCCATGTAGATGTGGCACTTGAGGACATGGTTGAGTGATGGGCTTGGCAGTGCTGAGGGGGAACAGTTGGACTTGACCTGAGAGGGCTTTTCCAACCTAAACAATTCTGTGATTATATGAAAGTGGAGATAAACTGATGTCTCTTTCAGACACAGAGTCATTTGTTTAAAATGGTTCAACTTCACACTGCTTGTTAAATCCATGCAAATTTATGTGTAGACTGAACCACCCAAAACCATGAGAAGCCAGTCACTACATTAGCATGTCTTGGGAAATTACTAATTTAAGAATCATTACTGCATCTAAACATGCAATAATTGCTATAGTCATTTTTCACTTTAATTCACCAGGAGATGTTCAGGCAGTATGATGGGGGTGTGTCAGATAGGTTTTTAAATACGCAGATAGGCTAATATTAAATATCAGGGAATTAATTAAGATTAATTACACTCAAAAGTGATGGTGCCTCATGCTATCCTAGTTCATAAAATGCTCTACCTGCAGAATGCTCACAGTGTAATTGATTGCTGTGTTTTGATATAAATCCCAGCTCCTCTATTGCACAATTGCACAGCAGATCCAGTCCCACAAATTGCTAAAAGAATAGGTTGCCCCTTGCATGATAGCTCTGCAAAATTTCAAACGTTTTCTGCGTCTGCACTCTGGTTGTCTGCTGGAGTGGTTGTGAAAGGCTGTTTCATGGGTTGCTATCAGCCTTAGCCCATCTCCTGGCGTGGTAATAGCCCTGCCCAGGGATGCTGTAATGCCGGCAGAGCGCACGGGTCACTTCCAGCGACACCGCATCCCGAACTGCGCCGAAGGAGATGCACATTCTGTCAGCTTTATCAGGCATCCGGTTAACCATGTTGACACAGCTTCTGGGCTGGGGTGGAAAGATAAAGAAAATAGATTACCTCTTTAGTTGGGTGGAAAAAGAGATTTCCCCTGGGTAAAAGGAGATCTGAAGAAAAATTATTTTATACTCTGTGAACAAGAACAATTATTTTGTTTGTTGTGCCTAGGAAAATATGAAGAGAGGTTGTTTCGGAGAAGAAATGTTTGAGATAAAGTGTGTGTCATCTCAGTGTTGTTGCTATTGTTTCAGCAGTGCCAGGTTATTATAACAGTCTAGTCAATAATAAAAAAGTTAAGACTTTTGATGGAGCAGCTGTGATGTCTGTGATCAGACACTCACAGTCAAAAACATGAGATGAAACAGATTTTGTCCTCAATCCTAACAAACCCTGCGCCCCTTAAAAATGAACTGAACCTACCAGTCACAGTGAATTCAGCAAATTGAATTCTTGCCTTGTCAAAGGTGATGGGATGAAGCTGCCTTGTACATTCCACAGGATTTCCAGCCTTTGCTGTTCCTCGCAGAAACCTTGAACTAGTGGCATCCGTATGTAAATAAGCATATTCATACTCTGAAGGTTACAGGAAGATGTATTTTTATAGAGAGAATAACTGATAGGTGTGTTATGAGACCTTACAGACAGGAATACTGAATGATAGAAAAATCTCTGTCAGGAGAACAGTAGAAAGTGATGAAGAACATTTTAAGTTGTGTCTGTAAATGACCTTTAGATCCATCAGCCTCAGTAATGTTGGATTGATGATTTCTTGAACCATCAGCTGTTCATTTATTAACCCTTTACAAAGCCTTTATAAATACACCATGCACAAAGCAATGACCCAAACACTGGAGCAGAAGCTTACAGTAGGAATGAACAGTGCTGGAAACAAGAAAAAGTTTGGCCCATTTCCAGAAAGAAAATAAATTCCAAAGTCTTGCCTAGAGGTGGGTTTGAAGAAGTCAATGAATTTATGCCACTTCATGGAGCCCAGTCTCTTCAGCTGATGGAAAGCCAACATGTAGCCAGGTTTGAACTGAGTGCTGGAAGAGCAGTGACTGAGGTGTAGCTTGGGTGTGAACTGCAGAGCTTGGCCACCTTTAAACTTGAGATCTGCTGTAGTTTCCTTTAGCTTAAATTAGTAGCTTTGCTCTTCAGTGAGAATGTGAGTGGAGCTGCAAGGCGCCCTCTGCAAGGGTCCTGCAAGGGTCCCTCTGACCCAGCAGGGCATGGGCTCTGTCTCTGATGCAGCCTTGTGTTCCAGCTGAAGGTGGGTGCATTTACACAGCTTCAGGTTTTCTGCGGCCCCAAAAAAAAACCAAATCTTTTCAGCATCTCTGTCACTCTCGAGTGTTGTCCTTGCTGCTTTTGTTCCCAGGTAATCTAAAAACTAATTATAAAAGAAAGAACAATAATTTGCAAGTCTTTGTAAGGCTACATATCAAGAGTTCTGTTTCATTAACTCCCACATTTTCAACACATATTTTCTTATGCATAATTATCTGTATTGCTTCAGGACTACCATTTTTAAAATACTAGTGTTTTAACAGTCCCTGCATTCAGCAAGCCATTTGTCTGATGAAACCTGCCTCGTTCCCTAAGGTGAAACAGATTTTTTTCTAATTAAATCAGGAGTTCTGCAGCAGAACTTCCCCTGTTTTTGTGATCATTCTTGAACTTTTAGGGAGGATCATTCCGAGCTTGAGTTATGCAGAGATGTATGTGCCTCTGGGACTCACAGCCCCTGCCCAGGTGCTGTGTGTGCTGGTGATCACAAGTTCAGCTGTATTTTGGCCTCATCTGTTTGTGTCTGCACTCCAAACCAGAGCACAAACTCTCCAGGGACCTCGCAGGCATCCCAGACACAGAGTCAGCTGAAAATATGAGCAGAGAAAAGCAAAAAGGGCTCTGCAGCCACTTAATCAACCCCACATTGTGGGGACTGCCCAGTTGAGTGCCCAGTTGAGTGGGACTCAGTTGAGTGGTGTCCTGGGAGCCACCCTGGTGTCATTAGTGCCATGGAACACAGCTGTGGGACACACAGCCAAGGGACACACAGCCATGGGGCACACATCCGTGGGACACACAGCAAGGGACACACAGCCATGGGGCACACATCTGTGGGACACACAGCCATGGGCACACATCTGTGTGACACACAGCAAGGGACACACAGCTGTGGGGCACACATCTGTGGGACACACAGCCATGGGACACCTAGCAAGGGACACACAGCCATGGGAAACACAGCCATGGGCACACATCTGTGTGACACACAGCTGTGGGGCACACATCTGTGGGGCACACATCTGTGGGACACACATCTGTGGGACACGCAGCAAGGGACACGCAGCAAGGGACACACGCTCACGGGGCACATCCCCATTTCTCTGCCATCTCACTGTGGCAGGCATGTGCTGCACCTCCCCTTGCAGTCAGCCCCTGAAATGTTCCCTGCAAGCCAAGGAAGTTTCAGCAGGTAGTGATATTTAATATGCATGAGTTCTCTTGGCCTCACTTAGCTGTGCTCCCCAAGTCCCGTTTGTGCTGCTGACAGAATTAGTGGCTCTGAATGTCTTTTCTGATCCAGACACCAGTTTCATATTAAGCTGCAGTTAGGCCTGGCAAGTACAAAGGATAGAAAATTGGTAGCTTAGTTTTCCAAGACGTTTCTCAAACTCTGTTTTCAAAAGACATCAGCATAAACGTGTCAGTAAGTAATCATTGCTTATGATGCTCAAGTAGTATGCGTTATAGGGAAACTTTGAAGCAAGTCCTAATCCAGTTCCAGACACATGTGTGCACTGTCAGCTTCAGGCTGATGAAATACTCCCTCAGAAATGGCTGGAGCAGAACAGGTGGGTTATAGACTGACAAAGAGTTGTTTTAAATGCAAAGGAACAAAACAATTTTACTACAAATTAAGGGATAATTCCAGTATTTTGAACCATGTTGAATAATGCCAGCCGTTTGTGTCACAATGCTCTAAATTGAACTTTTAATCACAATTAAGAGCACACAAATTAGGCATGACATTGTATGCTTATTGCTTAAAGGCTCTGTCACTGATTGATAATGTATATTTGTATTAGTAGTATTAGTGCCTAAGTAATATTCATATTTAACACAATTCACTGTGTTGACTTTGACTAACTACCTTCAGATACCACCAGCCCCCAGTGTAATCAATAATCATGATACCAAATCATTTGTATGCCAGCAGCTACATTTACACTGGAAACTGTCAGTGGGAAAACCTCAGAGACCTGTGGTAGCTGCTGCTGAATATGATAGCAATAATTGTCACACTTTTAAACAATATTTGTTAAAGAATATCGAGCCAGCTCCTTGGCTGGTACAGCAGAGTGATGCATCAGCTAGACATTAGTTGGCTACGTGTACTAATTTTTCAGAATCCTTTCAAAGGTATTTAGTTTGATTTTATTCCTTCTTCACTCCTGTCATGTTCTTTCCTTGGGGAAAATGTAAATATTTCAAACTAACTTTATAAATGTTTTTTAACTGTCTCTTCAGGCACCCACCAGCTCCCATTTGAGTACTTGTGCATGCCCCATGTCTGGCATGTGTCCTGTGGCTCGGGTGATGCTCACTGACCTTGCCCTGGTGTGTTTTCCAGCTCAAAATGATGTGTGTGTCTGATGGAGCTCAACCTTGATCACCTTTTGCGCCTTGCCCAGTGCTACAAAGCACTCCCATGCACCTGCTTTTCATGCCCTCCACCACTTCAACACCAAAACAGAGGTGGCAGAGGTGGTTTGGTCACAGGTGGCCATGGAGCACCACGTGGGCTCCAACTGTGCCTTGCAGAAATGAGCCCCATCTCAGCCACTGAGAAATGGCTCCAGAAAAAAAGTGTGTTGTCCAGCTTGAGGATGCCTCATGAATACCAAAAGTAGGACAAAAGAATGAGGGAGAAGATGAATTAAGGAAGAGAAATGTAGTGTAGATCTGCCTTGGAGATTCCAGCCAGTTTCCTAGCAGACAGATTGACCCCCTGGAGTCCCTTCTTCCTTGGCTCTCTCTGCTGAGGATAGTCTCTAATGAGGAATTGTCTCTTAACAAGGAATGGTTTTTAGCAGGAAGAGCTCCCATTGAGTTGAAATTCAATCCTGTGGCTCAGGACTCTCTTCTCCCTTTGCCTCAGCTGGCACTGACCACAGGGAAGCAACATGTTGTGAGAGATACGGAGGCATTGGCACACGAGAGTTGTTCAGAGAGAACAGGCAGAGAAAATTAATGCAAAAAAGCACAAAAGGAAAAAAGTAGAAACGTTCACTGAAGCCAGGCCAAAAAAAGGAGCAGGAGAGAGAGTGCCATCGTCCTGTCACTGCTGAGTCAGGACATCAGTGACCACACCAGTGTGCCCAGCACTGCCCTGCCTCCCATAGCTTAGCCCAGTGCTGGTGCTGGGCTCAGGACACTTGAGCATGTCACCACAGGTTTGATGAGATTCCTGCAGTCTTGCTTATTGAATTTTTTTTGCCTTGAGTGCAGGCAGTAATGCGCTGATGGGTACATGTGCTCAGTGAGTGCAACAAGCAGATAGATGTGCATTGCTGAGAAATCCCTTACTCCTGGAGATTTCAAACAAAAGCTATCGAATGTAATTAAAAATTTGCAGGGGGAGAGTCAGATCTGAGGGGGGAGATACCAGCTTTGCTCTCTGCTTTATCTCTGAATGGAACCATTTCCGCTGCTGGAAATGCTGTAAGAGAGAGCCCAGTGCTGCCTCAGTTTGAAGATAATAACTTTAATTTTAGTTCTGAATTACTTTTTTTCAAAGACAGTCTGACCTCTGACTGTAAAGTTATTGAATTGCTACATCTGACATGATGAAGGATAGCTCAACAGGTGGGAGCCAAAGCAGTTCCTGTGTAGGAAAGAAATGCAGATATTAAGAGCATTGCAAGTCATGAAACACAAATGGTACACTCTGTATTGAAAGCAAAGCTGGACTTCTTCTGGCTTTAAAGAAAACGTGCTGCTTAATTTCCTTTGGAAAAAAAAAAAAAAGTGTTTTTCTCCCAGCTCATTTCATGTGGCAGTTTGTTCTCTTTGCTTGATTAAATGTTAATCCAGCCCATTCTAATGGTGTGCAGTTCCTTTTGTTAAGCTTTGGACTTCTGAGCACCATACATGAAGGGGAAAGTTGCATCAATCACCAGCACAGTGAGAGTGAAAGACAGGAACCAGGGCTAATGCAATTAGCACATTTATTTGTCATGCATCAGAGGAGCTGGAGACCTCCCTGTAAAGTCAGCTCTGACTCCCAGCAGCAGCCTGATGGTGTAGGGAACTGCTGGGAGGGACCAGAGGCCTCCATCCTGCTGGATGGCAGAGCTGGTGTGTCCCCTGTCCTTCAGCCCCACTCTCCCAGCCAGCCCTGGCATGAACAGGTTGCCCAGAGGAGCTGAGGCTGTCCCATCCCTGCAGGTGTTCAAGCACAGGTTGGATGGAGCTTGGAGCACCCTGGTCCAGTGGAAAGTTCCCTGCCTGTGACAGAGGGTTGGAACTAGATGAGCTCTAAGGTCTTTCCAGCCCAGCCCATTGTGTGACTCTGTGACTCTGTGAAGCTGACGTCCTCTGCAGCCTTGGTTCCCCAGCCCACCAGCCCTGTGGGATGGCACGTGACCATCCCGAGTGCCGTCCCCAGTTCTCGTGGCAGGGTGGAGGTTCGGCAGTGCTCACGGGCTAAGATGAAGAGGGATGGTGGCTAAAATCTGCAGCACTCAGAGCCAGGCAGAGCCTCCCCACTGCCAGCCGGGTCGGGGGCTGTGCAGCTCTTCCCTCGCTGTCGGAGTTCTCCCGACGCCGGCGTCAGCGGCGCGTTCAGCCACACACCATTTACAGTAGCCATCTGTTCCCTCTAATGAGAAAGCTATCCATTTTTTTCACCTGGTTACTGATTGTTCCAGACTATTGTGATTGCTTCGTTTTATTAATTACTCATTTTGACATGCCGTATCTGTCTCTTTTGTTCAGAAAACAGATGCTCTTGTTTCTGGGCATTATTACTGATGGTTATTGCTAATAAGATAAAGCTGCAGTTCCAGTTTAACTGAGGGCTTAACACTGTGGCTCTGGTTATTGAAATGCCTCAGCACTGGGTATTTTATTGAAGCCTGAGGAAATTGCATTCTTAGTGCCATGGGGCCTCCCATTATTTGAAGGAAAGGGACTTTTTAAATGTCTTTTGGTGCGCAGAGCAATGGGGTCGGTAGCTGTTGCGGTTCCTGGAGACCATGATTAAACAAAGAACAAACATCACTAAGATCATGCTGAAATCTCTTCACTTACTAATCCCTAGTATTGTGGGTGTGAAACGCTGCAGGTTCCCATAAGAAACTTCTCGCTCAAAATCATTTCCTCACTTTATTTGGAACTAAGCAAAATTTGCTTTTCAGATTGTCAGACGAGGTTCAATATGTCTTAAAAATTAAAATAGGGTGGTCTGTGAGCTGTGAAGGGGATAAGATAGCATCACTACACCAGAGCTGAAGTGTTTCCACTGACAATCACCGTTTTAAAATATTATTTCAATATTATATTAAGCTCTGAAAACCTGTCTGTGAGTCAAGTGTAGATGGAAACCATGTCAGTGCTTTCTGCTGGAATTAGATACTGGCTCCATTCAATTTTGAGGAAGTATTTATGATGTAAAGTCAATCCTTGCAAAACAGTCTCTCATTCTGCAAGAAATCCAGTTGCTGATATTGTGCTTTCATTGTGCTCATTCCCAGCTCCGGGCTCATGCAGTGGACATGAATGGAAACAAGGTGGAGAATCCCATTGACCTTTACATCTATGTGATTGACATGAATGACAACAGGCCGGAGTTCATCAACCAAGTCTACAATGGATCTGTTGATGAAGGCTCTAAACCAGGTACAGTTGAAAAAAAAGTCTCAAAGTTTCACGGATTTTCAGCCGTTCATTTGCTGTGGTGGCTTGGGCTCTGCTGGGAACACAGGATGAGGGAGAGGTTTGCTCTTGCTGGGTGTTGGTGGAAGACTGATGGAGGTGAGAACAATCCCATTGTGTATCTTTCTCTGGATGAAGAGAAAGTGCAGACTTGGGATGGAGCAACCTGGGTCCTGGTGGTCCCGTCCTGGCTGTGGAATTTGTTAAAGCAGCAGTTTTGTAGAGTAATGCTCTGTAGCACCATTCTCATACACTCACTGCACACGTACAGGGCTGTTATTCTAATTACAGAGCACTGAAAGACAGCCTGGCAGTGGCCTTTCCCTGACCCTGTGCTCAATATCCTCCTCCTTGATATTTAATTCAGTCATTTGCCAGCTCAATATCTGGCATCCAGTCAGACTCCAAAGAAGGCTCTGTCTCAAGGAAACACTTTCTTACTTGGGACCTGATGGAAACCTGGAGAAGTGGGAATATTCACATTGAAATTGCAGGCTCATCCTCTGTCCCCACAGACTATTCTAACAGAGGGTAAAATGGGGGAAAAACCTGAAGTTGAATTACAGGAAATTTATGGGTGAAAAATCAGTGATGGCATAAGCTGTATGGGGAAAAGGGATGATTTTTACATGAGCACATTTATATGCTTGGAAGAAACAGAGCTGTAAAGGTCTTTAATGTTCTCTTTCCAACTCTACTGTTGATTTGTTATTTAAGTGTGGTGTAACCCTGGAGTTTCCAATATGGGAGCAGGGTTGGTTTAGCTCATTGCTGAGTGTAACTAAAATGACTGTATCCATTCTTTGAACATAAATTGTTTTGTGTCACCAGTACAATTGGAAAACTCCTGAAATCAGAGGGAGTTTTTTTTCCTAGATTCTCTCCTTGGTTGTTTGCCAGCTGAGGGGTTAAATACCCCGTGACTTTGGTTTGTGTCAGCAAACATTTATCACAGTGGCTCCGCTGCCGGAGGTGTGACAGGGAAGCCTCCAGTGGGCTCTGTTTTTAACAAGGTGATTCACAGTCCTGATTGATTGTCTTCCAGCACTGTGAGGGACAGGCAGCTGTGGGGGACATGCGGTGGGGACAGAACGTGACATTGTTTCTGAGCAAAGAATAGGTACAGCTCCCTTTCTGATTCCTTTGGGTGGTGATGTCCCAGCTTCAAAGTCCTGATCGTGGTTCTGCTTGGAGGAGGGAATGTGAGGAGTCCCTCAGCTGGCAGCTCTGATTACATCTTCCCAGAGAATTTTTCCAGCTTTCATTTGAAGGCCACTTTGGGGCATATAAAGGTTTGAAGATTGATACAACATTTCCATAGCAAATCAAATTTCTTACATCTTATTTGAGGACAGATCAATATTCAAAGTGTTCCCAAATGTTTTAACTAGCTCTGTTCATCTGTCAGAGAAGCAGTAAATTGCATCCTCTTCTTGTCTGAAATCCAGATAAGCCTTTGAGCTATTAAATAGAACAGGATAATTTGCCTACAAAATACTTGTGCCTCTGCTTCTAGCAGTGTTCTTTGGTATTCTCTGTCCCAGGCTGGAGTGCTTGCCTTTAAGGCAGGAAGGTAGAAAGCAATCTGTTTTTATTCAAAAGCAATTACATTTGTCTTTGATGTATTTGTCGGGTTTTTTCCTCTCTCTCTCCTGTTTAATCGGTATTCTTTTAAAGGTTTATATTAGTATTGAATTTCTCTTCCTTGCTTTTGTTGAGCCTCCCAGGAATTTGGGTATTGGAGGCCCTCATTCCGTGTGTTTGGCAAGAAACATGATCTTGTGCCTTTGAGAAAGTGATAGAGAGGTCATGGAGTTAAAGGGAATATCTGCATGCTCCTCCTTTGCCTCAAAATGATGTGTCACTCTTTTGTGCAGAGACAAATGTAGACAATGTATTTAGCTAAGGGTAGATCTTGCAAATATTTAGAAACTTTTTATTGGTTGAAGATGCCTCAGAATATTGTAACAAATAAGGAGGTACCACCAGCCATTGCAAGAGAAGAAATACATTACCAGAATTCATGATTATTTCTGGCAGCGGTTGAGAAATGAAAGACACTGCATATTCTTTGAGGTAACAGCAAAATTTGTTCAGTACTGATTCAACAGTAAGTTAGAGATGTATATGCATCTATAAAAATATATCTGCATATGTGTGAATATCCATGCTTCAAGCAAACCAAAAAATCTTGTTATATGTTACAGGAGTTCAGCATTCATTTTCCTCTGCTCAGTGCTGCTGAACTATGCCTGAGGTCTGAAAATGCTTCCCTGGATATCCTGTGCAATTGTTATTTCTCACATCTTCCATATGCCCATTTATAATGGCTGTGATTAAAAATGCAGGATTACTTGATTACGACAGTATCTGCAATGTTCTTAATTTTGCACACCTCTGATGAGAGATATTAGAGTATCCCAAATAAATGCTGGCTCTGAGGGCAGCTAGAATGAGCAGCCAGTGGCTGTTTGAAGTCAGTCGGAATTTTGCCCAGATTTAATTAAAAAAAAAACCCAGATAAAAAAGGATGTATGGAGCTTGAGCTCTAACCATGGAAATTTTGCAGAGCAAAACCATCACAGATGTGCTGCTGAGCAGAGGCTGAGCGGGGCACAGTGACCTTGAGCTGCAGGGAAAGCCCTGGTTAGGCTTCAGTGGGATCAACAGAGCAGCTCCTGTTCCAGTGAGCAGGAAAGGGCTCTGAGGAGCTGTCCAGCACTCCCGGGCTCCGGGCTGGAGCAGAGGCAGGGCTGAGTGTGCACAGCAGCAGGGCTGTCCCTCCGCAGGATCCTGGTCCCTGCTGGGGCTGGGATGTGGTGACCTGGAGCAGAGTGTGTGGCCTCATCTCTGAGCCCGGCTGCAGAGTGTGCCAGGGCAGGGCAGGGCATGGAGGGTGGCCAAGGAAGATGTGACCTACTGACTCAACAGTGAACAAGCCAAAAGAGGGTGGAGTGAAGCAAGGAAAGGGAATGTAGAAGGAGGCGTGCTCCAGCCTGCAGCACGGTGTGACACTGCTGGGCACTCAGTCTCCTGCAGGAGCAAGTTTGCTGTAGCCTGGAATACAAATATACAAAATTTTCCAAGAGCTGGAAGAATTGGCAGTGATGTGGAGAGACTCATTAGACAGTCTGATGGGGTTTAAGTGAAGGGGCTTCCCAGCCTGCAGAGCACTCAGCCTGGGTTCCCAAGGAGCATGCTCTCTGCAAGTCACCTTGAAGCAACCCTTGACAGAAATAGAAAAGAAATCATCAAGTATTATTAATTATAATAGGTTGTTGTTGCTGGTTAAGATTATAATAACTTAATTGAAATAGTGTCTTGAGCCACAGCATAGTGTTCTTGAAATCAGGAGCTCACTCTTGGTGAAGTTCTCCATAGAGAACTGGCCCCTGGACATCCTCAGATGTGCTGGCTCCTAAACTGAATTACATCTCTTTCCTTTTCTGATACTCTCTGGAAGAACAGTTTAATGCATTTCTACCTCATGTAGCCTCAGGTCAAGTAGCTGGGCAATTTAAAATGTGTAAAAGCAGGCCCTTCCAAAATGCAGAACAGGAGTAGTGATGCAGGATTTCCTTTTCCACAGGACCATCTTTCTTCCTCACTCTCCCCCTCCACGCGCTGTTTTGATTTAACGCGCCGCTGTTTGAAAGTGTATCTTAAAAGACCGTATTTTACTCATGTTGAATAATGTTCTGCCTCTTTGAACTTTGCCTCTGTGTGAAGAACACAGCCAAGTTTTAAAAATGCAGCTGCAAGCTGGAGCTGAAATTCCCCTGCTCCCTCTGGCAGCCTTAATCAGCAGAGCTCTCCTGGAGCTGCGCGTTGCCTTTCAAGCGCTGACAAAGCGGGATGGGTGCAGAGCTCGGCTGCCCAGCACTGCCTGCCCTGCAAGGATTCTGCTGCCTTTTCCATGCCCACAGCTCCCAGCTGCATCACACCAGCTCCTTACAGCAGGAAGGAACTGGGGCTTGGAGTGGGATTTTCCCCTCTGTGAGCACAAGCCCATGAACTCGTACTGCTGGCTGTGCAGGATCCCAGCAGTGTTCTTGGGGAGGGCTCTTTCAGGAGAAACTCTTACAGTTTCAAAAAAAAAAAAATTACTCAATAAGACGGCCTGAAAATGCTTAAATATGAAAGAAGAAAGGGAATTTAATCACAAAAGAATAGTGTGATGGAGAAGGATTGATTTCATCTCTGCAGAAGCTTAGTTTTGCTATAACCACAGCAGACCCTTCCTTGTGGAAGGATGTGGATGTCTCACTTAACTGAAGTGTTCAGTTCTGAAAAGGTCAATGTGAAATGCTCTGCAGTGACTTGAGTGCTTTGCTCTGGGTTGTATCTATTTTGTTTTAACAGAAAGATTGTCAAAAATTAACTCATCTCTCCAAAACAATTTGTTCCTGTCAGACTGGCCTTTTCCATTCCCATTCATCCTTTCCACTTCACTAACTCTGTGGATGCATCTTGGTCCCTTTCAAGTCAATAGCACAAGTCCAAGTGACTGATTTTAAACTCTATCCAGCCCCTTCATTCTCCTGGAGCTGGGTAGGATAGTTTACTCCTACCACCCTGCTTAGGAGTGGTGTGAAAGAGTGCTGAGTGTAGAGAGTCCTCCAAAATAAAGGAATATTAGTATTTCTTACGTGAGAAATGTTGTAATTTAAAATTTCTCCTTCTCCTCCTGAGTCCATGGAACTCTGATAGAATAATTGTTGATAACATGCCACGTGAAAAATTAAATAGCTGGGAGCCAAATCTATATGTGGCAAATCGAGTTAAAGAAATCTCATAAAAAATAAGCAGTATATTAAAAAAACCCAAGGATTTTAAAAGCTGATTACTCTACTAGTGTCCCAGTTTGTTTATTTTATTTCTATGCCAGCAGAGATTCCCTCAGAGATTAACACCATGGACTAATGCACAGATGGGGCCAGAAACTCGAAAGTCATCTGAATATTAAGAATTTAAATCTTTAGCCTCAGTGATTTGAACAGAAAGCCAATTATGAGGCTGAATTAGTTTTCAAATTAAACTGCAATTTAAGGCATGTGAAATTAATCTTTTAAGGCATATAGTTGCATTTGTATATATATATTCATGGGGAGAATTTGGATTCTGCAGTTCTGGCTTGTTCCTCTTCTCCAACCTGACAGTGCAATTCATGAGGAGATGCCTGGTGTGCCTGGTTGTTTGTTCAGTGAAGGAGCAGAGCAGGTGTAGTTGGCTGGCAGGGCCTGAAATCTGAAGAGAAGATGTTTCATTTTAAAAAATTAATAGGACACAGAGTGAATCCCTTTTCCTGCCACTGCAACCCATTCCAAAAATGCCATAGCACTGCTCGTAGTCAAAACATTCAATATGTTTTTTCCAGCTTGGAGGTAAGTTAATTTTAGAACTCTTCATTTAGGAAGGTCCCAGTTCAAGAGAGCACCTGACCAGGTTCATGGATGGGGCTGCCACACGTTCTGGTTTGTAGCACTAGAAATGTAAAATAATGCAAATGCTGAATGTTTCAGAGAGATCATGCACAGGTGTAAAATATTCCAGAGGGTCAGAGTAGGACTCATTGGATTCTTCCATTCATCCCAGAGGTGCATCACTTCTGGATCCATCCCAAGCTTGAATATATTCATCTGTGGCAGTGCCATCTTCTGCACCCTGGGCAGGTGTTGCTCTTATCCTTGCACTTTATATGCTATTAAAAATGGCTTTGTCCAACCTGATTCTATTCTCTCACACATTACACACAGACTTAGGATACACAATATTCCTTTTCAAGTTCTTTTGCTCAGCCAAGCACAATTTTAAGGTAAGAAATTGTTTTTCTGCAGACTCATGTGGTAGTGCTTTCCATTTTCTTTCGAGGTGAGTGGTTATGAAATCTGTACTCTTAATTTCCTTTTCAGAAGCATCCAGTCCCAAGAGCAAGGAAGTGAATTATAGGACTGTAAGTGAGGAAAAAAATGCAAATCCCAAGATGGGTTTTCCCTCCAAAAAAAAGAAGGACAAGTTGATGTAAAGGGGAAAAAAAAATAAATGTGGAAATCATGGTCTGACACCAATGTAGGAGGGAGTTACAACTGAACACTATAATATCCTACACTCTGCCTCCTTTTAACCAGCAGTTACAAATAGCATGGTGTGATATATATAATAATGTTTATATTCTATTACACCACTTTATATTGTATTGTATTCTAGTGTCAAAATTCAGGGTTTGGACTGCAGCCTTGTGGAGGATGTGCTCAGTGTCAGGCTGTGTGCAGCTGGGGCTGCATGATTTCCGGAGTCACACGTGCCTTCAGTGCAGCATCAAACCTGGGTGTTCAGCAGAGTTCACTGGGGATGTTCAGGATATCTTGTCCTAAGTAGCCTTGCTTTACCCCTTCTTTAAATTAGCCCTGGAAATCGAGAGGATGCATGTGCAGGAACTCAGCCAAGCTGAACTTTGTGGATTTATGCAGCCAGAACCATTTGCTCACAGGCTGGGTGTGCCTTTGCCCACCCTGATGTTTGACTGGTGGGATTTCTCTGGGGTAAGAGGGTCTCAGTGAGCTGCAGGCTGCTGGAGGGGAGTGATCTCCAAATCTGGCAAGGGCCATGTGTGTGCTGCAGTCAGTGCATCTGCTCCCTGGCTCTCCGGAGGTATTTATTCCATTTTTAGCAATAAGGAGGTCTTATTTCCGTCCTGGGTGACAGCAGCCTCTTCAGCTCTCTCTGTTGTCTCTCCAGACCTGCTCGCTCTCTTTATTCTCATTAGGTTGGCTCTTGCCCTGTCTGAAGCTGAAAATCCAATGTCTCTGCTAATTAGGAAGTGGCATCCGTTACGAATTAGGTTAGCTGCTTGAAAGGTCAAAATTTGCCAATGATTACAAAAATTATGGTGAAGGAGAATGACAGTAGCTATCAGTTACAACGGAAAGAATATCATTCGGAAGGAAAGTGCCGCTTCTATTTCATTTTTTTATCCAGAGCATGTGGGATGCAGTTTAATTTAAGTACATTTGCAATTTATTACACCTGCAGTACTCGCACTCACTTCTGTCATCTTGATGTCTTGTCCATTTTCCTGTTCACCTCTGTGACTCCACTCAGGACCCTTGCTGGGTCAGCTACCCAATTTCATTTGAACCACTTACAATGAGTGTGTGAAATTGTTTCACATCACCCATTGAGTACATTTAATTTTTTTTCACTTGAGGATGCACGTTTGTTAGATGAAATGCTTTAGTCTTTAACACTACAGAAAGTTCAGTTGTACTCTGAGGACTTTTTCAGGATCCCATCATACTTGTCATTGGAACTTGGTTTTGATGCCTTTGCTTTTTCTTTTGTGTTTCTGTCCCTGAGACCTCCTTGCAGTGAAATCACCTAAAGGGTGAAGGGTGCCTGTTATGAGTAGTGGCATGAGATTCCCATCCTCTGTGGGGAAGGAAATGGGTATCAGGAAACTGTTCTGAGTAGAAAATTGTAGTTTTAGGAAATGTTGTAAATTTTACACTGTTTTTCAGTATTTAATCTTCCCACAAGTCTTACTGTCTTCTCTATCGAGCATCAGATGCAGAGGGTTCACTAAGTGAGCTTTCCAATTTGGGGGAAAAAAAATGAGGAGTAAGGGGAAGTTTCCATTAGTACAAAGCCATTATTAACTTGGGTTAATGAAGATCTAATGTAACGTGGCTATCACCACATGTCTGCACATAATGATTCCATCCTTTTCTATGGGGGAATGATTAAATTAAGTATCTAGTAGGTCAAAATTAGACTGAGAAGGTTAAGCAACCTTTAATGATTCTGCAGCCATTTACCAGCCATTTAAAAACATAAACTGTAAGATAAAGCTGGATAGAGAAACAGCATTATCAGTAAAAAGTGGGTGAATTTTTAGTGTTTTCTGTTTATATCACAGGAGAAGACTGAGAGGATTATGTGGTTTTGCAGTGACATGTGGGATAAAGGGCAAAATAAAAGGAGTTTTGATTTTTATATTTTGTTGCCTTCCTGGTAAGTGCCCATTAGCTCTTTATTTTAACATGCATTAAATCTAACTAATGGATATCAAACCAGCTTAGAAAAATGGGAATTATAAAGCAATTGTAACAAAGACTTCAGGAGCACAACTGTGCCAAAATATTTTTTGTGTGACTTAAACTCCTGAAAGCTCCATCTTTATGGAGAAATGAAGTCGCATAGATGGGAGAGCAGAGATTGCAGACAACGTGAGGGGAATTAGCAACCCTCAGCATGCTTTGGGATTGTCTGAGCTACAAAGAACTGGGCTGATTCTCAGATTCCAGGGTGATTTGAGGGGGACATTTGTTTGTGACTGTGCTTATCTGCTTACACATACTCAGGGCAGCTATCTCTCTTGTTTTGCTTTTATTTTTCCTTAGTGTATACAGATGGAATGAGATATGGTGAATCTAGCAAAATCTCTTTGCAGTCTTTTGCAAGGAGGTGCAATTCATTTTAAAATTGACAAACAAAACTGAATGTACAGGTGCAAATCATCTCCCTTTGCTTCCATTCCCCCAGGTTCTCTAGGCATTTTTTTGCCTATCCTGTAGAAACTTTAATTAATCCAATGGGAATATTTTCCATAAGGGTTGCTTTCAAGCATTTCTCTCATGTGTCTTATCCATGGTTAGAAACAAAACCATCTCATTTGACAAAATAGCATCTGGGAGGTTACAGTCTCTGGGAAATCAAAGAGAATGCATTGGGAAGTTACAGATTCTGGAGGTCTTGCCTTTTATTGATAGATCTCCTTCATCATGCCATCCATTAATTTTAACTCAGGTGATATATGAACTCTGCACGTTAGTTAATGAAGGCTAATGCACAGTAATCTTGTCATCACTAGCTGTGCATGGTAATTCAATCTGCTGCTCAGAAGAGCTGTTCAACATACAGTAAATTTGATTTAATATTGACATGATGTACTAGGTTTGGTATTTTATTTAACATACCATGTGCCTTATTTGATGAGAAATGGTTTTCTTTCAGTAGGTTACATACCTGAGTTAGGCCAGGTGTGTACTTTAATGCAGTTATATCAGATATATATCTGTCATATCTGCACTGGGTATTCATCCTGTGATACACTGCACAGACTGGGGCAAATTTCTGAGTTTGGGCACTTTTTGCATTCATTTAATGTTGTCAGTGTGCTTGAAAGCAAGCCCTGCAGAGCAGAAAAATAAAGATTATGCTTTTCTCAGGCATTGCAAGCAGAAAGTCCCTCTTGCCCTGTTTACACTTGTTTAACCTACTCTTGGACCTTCATCACCACCAGCAGGATCTGATGCAAAATTGACAGAGTATAGATTGGGGGTCTTGAGTGTGACTTGGAGGAGTTTTCTCAGTGTTTCTGGTCTGTAGTAATTGCTCCTAGCCTCTGTTTGGGTAGGATAGAGGGCTGTAAATATGGTGTGGTTAATACTTTGATTTCCACAAAAGACACACATCCTGTGGGCCAGATTAGGCAGTCAGTGCTTCATCATTTAAACCAAGCAACACCAGCTTCAGTCCTCGAGTGTGTTAGAGCTGTGCTCTCTGCCACTGTATATTTGCCTAATTTGTGTAGTATTAGGGGCTGGATACAGGGATATATTGCCTTTAGTTTAATATAAAGTACATGAAGATGTATCTCCATGTAAAGGATGTAGGAGCATGGCATTATTTACTTTATTGCAGGTAAATCATCACCAACCATCTGAGTGCAGAGCAAGAGTTTATACAGCACCCAGAGGATGTCAGACACTTTATCTGTGTATATCCACATCGCTCTGTGGAATACTCTTGTGCACAGATCTATGTTTGCGTCGTTCACTGCAGCACGCAGGTGTCTGGAGGATAAATCTTGCTTAAAGACAGGCTAAATGCAAAGCAAACCAAGTGGAACATGGCAGTGGGGTAGGTTACACCAGCTGATCCCTCAGGAGCCATCCCTAGGGATGGTGCCCTCAGCACGGAGAACAGGAGATGCTGTGGGTCAGCACTGGTGGAAAAGTGTGTGCACAGGAAGGGGAGAGGAGATATCAGCCACTGTCCAGGCTGTGGAGAGGGAGAAGCAATTTGCAGCCAGTTTTCAGCAGACTGTGGTCAGACAGACAGCCCCAGGGAGAGCCAGGAAGGAAGTGGCTGCTGCAGCTCCGTGTGTATCCCTTTGCAGAGGGTGTTTTATTAAGTTACAAGATAGTAATTAATGCCAAGTTCCTCTCTTTATTTTCTCTGTGGTTGGGTTTCATAATGGAAATTAAAGATAAGAGATAGGGAGCAGATTGCCTCTTGAAATACAGCTCCCTGGTGCTCAGTTCATGACTTTAGAGACATTTCTCCAGCCCCATCTCCCTTTATGGAGATGCAGGTCAAATGCTGCTGAAATAGTCCTTTTTCTCTAGAGCAGATGTGCTCAGTCCAGTGTTACACCGCAGGAAAGAAGCAAAAGGGTCAGAGAAAGAGTGAAGGAGACGTTCTGTGCTCTCCATCCACAGTACAGCTGCTGTCCCGCCACCCCCTCCCACCACAGCTGCAGCCTGTCAGGTTCCCCTGCCAAGCTGGGAACCCACCATTTCATACACGTGCTGGGTAATTTTGGAATCTACACCGAAATCTGAGACATCCCACATGAGGAGGGACCACAGTGGTGGGGTGCCCTTGTCTGAACCTGAAAGTCCAAATGACTTTCAGAGCTGTTTTTTCAGCTAGAAGTGCATCATGAAACACCACCTGTTTTTTGGAATACATCCTAAGACTGCATGTGTCCTAAAATAGATTCTGTTTTCCTCTTCCGCTTCTGTTTTCATTAGCCCCAGGTTTTGACATTCTGTTCAGAGATATTTTCAGTATTGAATGCATTAAGATAACATAAATTCCAAATCAAACATCTCATTCAGCATATTTCCTATTTAAATTTCTCCTGTACATTTTCCCTGTAGTTATCTAAGGGTTGGCTTCATTATTTGTATCAGCTGTCTCATGATAACTGGTTTTGCAAAAGAGCAAAAAACGAATGCTTGGAGAGAAAATGGAGAAAAATTTGTTGCTTGCACAGCCTTGTTTCAATTCAGTGTTCCTTCCGTCTTCTGAAGTTTATTGATCGGGAGAATGTTAAAGTTGTTGAATAGTTTGTTTTCATTTCACAAATGTGAATCAGGATTATTGCAGAAAAACAGGAATGTATTCATCATTAAGATTTGCTTTACACATTCATTTATTTTTTAATCTATAATTCTTATTGAACTAAGAAAACTCACAGGAATATATGTATCACCACCGAGAACAAAAAGAGCCTGATTGAGGCAGATGGAAGATCAGCAAAGCACTTCACACAAGTGTAAAAATACAAACTTCTTCTACACTTCTGCTAATACTGAGAAACACTGGTTTTCCAGAGTTGGAAAAGGTGCTGGGGGGATTTCCTGTGTGCTGAGTGGCTGAAAGATACTTGGCTAAGGTACAAAGTGCTGCAGCTATTTAGAGTATGCGGTATTTTTCAAGTCTTTTGCAAACACATACAAGCTCTGCAGCTCTCTGGTCTTCCTGAAGACCAGACTCCCTTCCTGGGAGTGTGGTAGCTCCCTGTGTGACCAGGCTGGGTGTGCCAGAGGAGAAACTGCACAATGCTGATGCAGCCACTTGTCCTCAAGTTTGCCCATGGGTCACATCTAACCCAGAGAGCAGAACAAACTCAGCTCTTTTTGGAGAGCCACGTATGGCTCCATCTCAAGTCAGCTCAGGTTCTTGCTGGGACCACTTGGCATCTCTCCAGCAGGGCAGGCTCATAAGTTGGTCCATGTGCCCAAACTTCCCACGTGTGCAGTGTTCGAGCAGCACCTTCCCTCTTCTCATGGATGCTGTTGGGTTTGGTGATCACAAACGAGGTTGTGTCTGGTTTTGCTGTCTCTCTTTGCCTCCCACTCCTCTTCTCAGGTCTCATATCATTATATTCATCCACTGTTGCAGATTGCCTTGTGTCAGCAGTGTGTGCCTGCCCTTCTACTCATTCCCTTCCACCAATATGACAAGTGTAAAGCCAGGCCCTATGAGCTCGGGGGGTGTGACAGGACCATGCAGCTGCAGGAGTCCATCCAATCAAATAACATCTTTTACGCTCATAATGATAATTTCCCACTTTAGCAAAACACCCTGCTGCCAAACTCCAGTGCTAATGAGCCTGTCAGTGCATCAGTGCACTCCCGACAGTATCGAGAATGTAGGGATTGTTTTTTGCAAGGCAAATGAAGACACTGATGATTAGCAAGAAACAAACCAACAATTCAATACATCACTGGCCACACATACCAAATCATTGATTTTCTGTCCTGCTGGGCAGCAGCTGTTGTATTTGCTCTGTAGAAATGGATTTTTTAATCCTGGAGGGACAAGAAAGGTGAATGTTTCTCCAAGAACTGGAAGCAGCAGGCAGTTGCTTCCTGCACTGGGTATGGGCATGTTGATGGTGTCCTTCTGAAGCTGCTGAGAAGTCTGATGGGCTTTCCACTATTAAATTCTGCTTCTGAATGCGTGTGAATGCAGTGATTGGATGGGGAAAAAAATCTCCTGTGAGAATCTGTGAAATTGCAGGACAAAAAATGCTGCCCTAAAACTCACAATCACTGAAAGAATTAGAAGTTAATCATAGATACCCTCACATGACTTCTCTCTATCTACCAGTTACGTGTAATCAGCATCCTTCCACATCATCTGTCTCAGCAGTGTTGCTATTTCCATAATCCTCACCTTGCCTGGCTGAAGTGAGATGTCTATTCCCCAGCATTTCTGAACGAAACGCATGACCCCAGGTCAGTGGGACCACAGTCTGCTCTGCAGTTTGGTGGCACTGATAATCCCTCTTGCCTTGTCCCCAGGGACCTACGTGATGACGGTGACGGCGAACGACGCGGACGACGGCACCACGGCCAACGGGATGGTGAGGTACCGCATCGTCACGCAGACCCCGCAGAGCCCCTCCCAAAACATGTTCACCATCAACAGCGAGACAGGGGACATCGTCACCGTGGCCGCTGGGCTCGACAGGGAGGTGAGTTTGAAACCCTCTCACCAGGTGTTTGTTGAGGGTTGCTGATGTGAAAAGCCCAAACCCGGTCTTTAATGCCAAGGCTCTAAAAGCTGGAGTTGAGGTGTGGAGATCACAGTCTTTGCTTCTGCAGCAGCTGTGGGGCATCGTGGCTTTGATGTGATATTTTTGTCCATATCAGTCAATGAAACCCTGAGAGAATCTTCAAACTACAGGAGCTGATATTTTCCTTTCCTAAGTTTGTAAAACTCAAAGATGTAGAAAATATTCCAGGAGGCAGAGGGGGATGAATAAATGGTCATTTGTCCCCCCTTCTGTTGAGGGGAAATAAAGTGTAAGACATCTATAGCCCTTTCTAGACCTGTCTTCCTTAGTTCTTTGCATGTTAGCCCTGGAAAAGGAACACAGCCTGCACTCAGCACACTTCATGTCCTTGTGTCATTTCCAAACTAGTAAAATGTCTTCCAGTGATTTTAGGTTTGTGTGATGTTCTGCCTTCAGTGCCTCTTCTTTCTGGCATTTTACAATGTGCAGTTTTTCCAAATGCAGCAGAAATTTCACTTTTACTGACAAAAAAATACTCTGCTAGTGTAAACTATATGTGATTCTCAGAGCTGTGCCTCCTCTGGTTGTGGGTGTAGCTCAAGGACAAAGCATTTATACCTCACACATTAAACAAAAGCCAATGCAGTGTCAGTGGTGTGGGATGGAGTGAGTGGGGAGGGAGGGGATGGGCTCAGTGGGTGTAAAGGGAGAGAATCCCAGAACTTCAGTTCTGCTTTTATTCCCCATTGGACTGTGCAGGTGATGGAGTGCAGCTCAGTGCAGCTGGGGGAGCTCTGTGGACTGAGTGATGGGAACAACGGGCCACCGAGAGTATGGAAGGAAGGACTTGCTTAGTCTGAGGCTCAGGTGTTTCTTTTCAGGCAGTCCCCAGAGCCAACACATCCAGTGGGAGAGTCCAGCTTGGGAGAGCCCAGTGTGCTGCGTTTCTGGGAGAAGGCACCAGAAACTGGTTTTGTTCTTCTTTCTCTCCTTTCCTCCCCTGTGGCAATGGCAGGGCAAGCAGGAATCCCCACTTGTGGGCCTAGGACCTAAACTCTGAGAGGTGAAGCCTCCAGCACCTTGGAGATTTTTCCCATGCCCCTCAGGCCTGCAGCACATTTTTGGCCCCACTGCTGATGCTGTGCCAGCCTCCAGTCAGGAGACATTCCCTGCCAGGGATTGTGCCCGTTTCATTCCCATGTCTGGGGCTGCTTTTCTGCTTGAGAGCAGCTCGGGGAGGATCCCAAAGGCAGCTGCTGAAAGCAGATAAAAGGCCCAGCAGCAGCTCAGCAGCACGTGTGGAGCCCTGGGGCATCCCGGGACACTTGGGGTGGGATGGGGATGGGGATGGGGATGGGGATGGGATGGGGATGGGGATGGGGATGGGGATGGGGATGGGGATGGGGATGGGGATGGGGATGGGGATGGGGATGGGGATGGGGATGGGATGGGGGTGGGGGTGGGGATGGGGATGGGGATGGGGATGGGGATGGGGATGGGGATGAGAATGCTGGCTGGGAATGCTGGCTGGGAGCAGCAGAGGGCTCGCCCTCGGCGCTGTTTCAGGGTGAGCTGGCCCAGGGGGGACACGCTGTGTGAAACAGCTTTCCAAGAAGGTCAGGAAAGCAGAGAGCTTTCCAGGTGTGAAGGCAGGAAGCAGAGCTGGGGGAGCAGGAGGAGCTCCAGCACCTGCTCCTTCCCACCTGACGTGGCAGACTCTGCAAGCACAACCTAGGGCGGATTTGACCTTTCCCTGCTCCTTTTATTCCAAGAGCTGGGAAGTTGACTGAATCTTAAGCAGGTAGATGATCCCAGGCTGTGCTGGAGCCTGAGGCAGGCTTGCAGTGGAAGAGGAGAAACAAGTGCTGGAGAGATTGCTGGCAGCCCCCAGGGGGATGGTAGCAGAGTACTCAGAGAAGAAATTGGAATTCTGGCAGGAAAATGCTGATTTTATGGAAATGAAAGAACTGTTATTGCCCCCCTGACATCAGTGCAGGCCAGCTTTAATGCTGGGCTTTATGGGCAGAGAAAGGTCGTCGGTTTATATTAATTTCAGAAACACAGATTGGGATAACTTGGTGGGAGAGAGGTTTTAATCTCAGCAAATCAGCTCAGAAAAGAGGCAGGTGATAATTAGGGGGAAAGGATAAGGCAGAATCTTTTTCATTGCTTCTCTCATTGCATCTGAAGTTTTTTAAAAACTTGCAGGGGAACCATGTGCTTTGTGTAAGTTCCCTTGTGCTCATGGTCCAGGAAATCACAGCTGGCACATTGTGTGTGGAAATCTGGTGTTGAGTGTCCCAGGCTGAGTACAAGACTGGGCAAGGGACACTTGGATCAAGGCAGAACAACCAGCTCTGGGCATAATCCTGGGGCTGCCCTGAAGCTATGGGCCATGCTTATTCCCAGCTCTCTCTCCTGCTTTCAGGATTACATCTGGAATTGGCAAAACTTTCTGGTGTATTACCATAAAGTTATATTGCATCTAAGTTGAAAATTGTGTTTAAACACTCCCATTACTGTACCACAAACTGGTTTTTTGTTTTTGTTTGTTTTTCCTGAAAACTTGAGGAAGCTATTAGAGGAGTGAATTTGGGGTTGCTGCTGACATTTCCTTATCATTAGGAAAAGGAGACGAAGAGCAATATTTGGAATGCAGATGTGTGTAAATTAAAATGTTAACAAATCTGACCTATTCAGCTGAAACTCCTATAACCAAGATAAATTCCCAGGATACCAGTTATTTCTCCAAATGCTTATTGACACATTTATCAGTGCCTGAGACATGATTAAGTTAAGCTGTGGTGATACAGAATGAGGTTTTCAGTCTCCATTGGAGCCTTCTCCCTTGCTTCTGCAATGCAAAGCAGGTGTAAAAATAACTTCCAGAGCTATTCCATATCTGAGAGACAGGTCTATGTTCCAGATCCAGCATTTGTCTTTCAAAAGGGAGAGAAGTCACTTCAAAACTGGTGTTCCTAGCTCAGCATTTCTGTTGCATGCTCATTAAATGAGATTTCCTGATGTTCTCAGCATCTCCACTTAAATATTGGTTCTTTGCTGGTTTCCTAAATTACCTTCAATCAAGAACTTAACCTAAATTACCTTCAAGAATGAACTGGATGAAGTTTTAGCTTATTTTGTGTCAGGACAAGTGTTTTGTTTGACCTGTGAGAAACCTATTTTTTAAGACCAGGTCATGTATTTTTGCTGCTGTTTCTAAACCCCCATTTCCACAAACCATGGAGGAAATTAAAAATGCAGCCTCTCAAATTGTGCTGGTCTCTCCTAAATGTGCCTGACACTGAAGATAGCACAATCAAAAGCCAAAATATTAAAATATTGATGGCTTTAAAGTTATCTTACCTGGTTCCTTTTAATCTGGATGTAAATATGGTGACAATGCTCTGTGTCCACTCACTCATTATGACTGCACTTAATTGAATGGATCCCCAAGGAAGATAAAGTTAATTGGACTGCACTTCATAAAAATTATTAAAGGAAGACAGTTTAGCAACAGCCTGATGTAAGCCTGGATGCCTGAGCATGAGAAATGCCAAGGGTGGAACAAAGGAACACCCATCCCTTGAACTAAGAGGGGAAATTATAGGGATTTAGGGTCATGAGAGGTTCAGAAGTACATTCAGACAGGCAGGTTTTGATGGGAAGGTTGAAAGCAGATACTTGCTGCAGGAAAACATCGGAGGAGCATAGGAAATCTGCAGCTGATTTAATGAAATTAGGAGGGAAAAATCATGTGATGGTGGGAGAACAAAATGTGTGAATTACAGGGAAGGCTGTGAATGCATGAGACGAGCACGTTGTGGCAAAGTTCAGGGGTAGGGAGGACCATGGCAGCTGATTTAATTTATGGCAGGCTGCTGCAGGAGTGGGTGGTACTACACAAGATGCTGCCAGACTGACGGCTTCATTTAGCAGCACGTCTGAATTCCACATTTCATTAATCTGGGAGGTTTTTTCCCACTGGCAAGAAAATTGCAAGAGATAAGAAAGGGTCAGGTGAGTCTCAGACACAAGCAGAACATTCATATTTTTGTTTTCTATCCTGAAAAGTAACATTTCTCTGTATAACCTTGCAAAAGTGACCAGCTCTGTTCCACATTTTACTTTGTTCCTTCCACTCAGCCCAGTGTCCCAGGTGGGATCAAGCCCAGACTGTCAGTCTGATGGTGCTCCTGGTGCAGTAACTTGACCCCATGACCAATTTTGATTTCTCTGGTGGCAGAATAGCTGTCTCAGTAGCACAGTAAGCCTGCAGTGGGGCTATAGTATAGGCAATATCATCCTCTGAAGAGCTTCTCCTAAATATTTGATGAACACGGACTTTGAGCAAGCAGGAGAGAAAAAAAAAAAGGAATGAGAGAAAAGGAGGTGATTGATCCCAGGCTCTGCTGGCAGGCCAATAAATGTTGAGGCATCTCAAATGTCATCCAGGTTTATTTGAGATAATAAGTATTTCAGCACTGCGGTGCTTGTAGTATAATGTTGCTAACTTTTTGAGACGTCCCTTAGAAAGGAGTCTCTTCCCAGCACATTCATCTGGTGCTGGAGAAAAGAAGGAAATCAGGAGCACTGAGTTACTTCTTCCAAATTTCTGTATGTTTGTATTTCTTTTAGAAGTGATTGGATCTCTTCTGCTGCAAATGCTTTTAAAAATACATGAAATCCGATTCTATGATTACTGCACTTGGCTTTCTGAAAACGTGATGTTGCTGGTCCTTCTCAAGTGAGTGAAAGATAAAAGGGAGAGCCTGCCAACAACTGAGTTAGAGGTTTATTTTATTTATGAATGAAATGGCAGAATTTTTGAGGGGAAGAGGAGAAGTTCTTCTTATTAGCAGAGACAGTTGATTTCTTTTCCCAAAACTCTGGGTTCGGTGCAGCTACACATTTCTGATAGTGCAGAATTTGAAATGTTATGTTAAAGAAAAAAAAAAGAAAAACAACTGTACACTACTCCAAACACTGAGCAGGGGTGGTTCTTTACTATCTGCAGTAACTATTTTGGGTACATTTATCTCCAGGTCATTGCAATAGCTTTTCAAAACCTTCTTGTTCATTCAAATGCTGGCTGGGAGTAAACAAGGCATTGCCCTGGTACAGGAATGATTTTAGCCATTGAGACTGCTGTGAAACATTCCCATAGATAGACACCCACTAGTCTGAGATTACCCAAATACAGTGGGTTCAGTCTGGGTTTGTCTCTTCCAGCCAGACAATCATCCAGGTGTAGCCAGCAGGCAACTCAGGCTGAGCCTGGCTTTCTGTAGCAGGAAACTTCCCCTGACAGTGGAGCCCAGCAGCTTTCAGTCCTTCATCCACCCCTGGAATACAGCAAAAGGAATTTATTCTGTTCTAAATTACCATGGCCCATGCTAATTATTTCCCTCACTGCGTATCACTGTGATGCCCTGCAAAGCTGCCTCTGCTCCTCAGAGCAGAGCTGGAGGAACATCTGCTGCAGCGTGAGGCTGAGGGATCCCCCACCACACCAGTGATGGATGAGTTTACCTGGGCAGATTGTCACTCGTGTGTGTGTACTGACAGAATACAAAGAATGAGGGAAAGTGACATCTAAATGGCTTGACTGCATCCTGTGAGCTCCTGTTCCCATTTTCCTCAGTCAGATTAGCCTTCTCCAAGGAGCAGAGAGGAGTAATGCTGAATTGCTGCAAGCATGTCACCTTCTGACATGCACAATCCAGCATCCACCCTGTTTGCTATTTGTATCCATTACAGGAGTTTTTTAAAATGAGAGGGATTCTGCTTTTCATGTTCTTGTCACTACTTTTTCCAGAGGAGAACTAAAACAAGGTTGTTAGACCCTGCAGAGCCATGAGTATCTTGCTTTTCAAGATGAACTTCCCATACCACTGCATCAAAACATGCAGAAAAAGGCCTCCACAGCTGAACTCACAGGAGGAGAACCAGAATGAGGGATTAGTAATTATTTTGCCAGCGAGGCACATCCATTTCTATGAATTTGGGCCACGAGTCCTTGTATTTAGCTTCCAGACTTGCAGGCTCCCCAAGTGACTGGGATGATGAAGGACTGGAACAGACTTCCAGGGTTAAGTGGCTTTTCCACTTCTCACAGCATTCAAGCAGTGATTGGGAGTCCTTGTGGAACATGTCTTCAAGGCAGTTATAAACTACCAGAGTCTTAGCAGGGATAAGCAGGTAAAATACTCCAGCATCCTCTGTCAGACTGTGTTTTACTTGTCCCTTCCAGCTTTGGCCCTGATGTGTTTCTGCCCCTCTGCCACTGAGGAGGAGTTTGCCCTGTGCTGTCACACAACAGGCTCTGCCCTCGCTGTCTGCCTGGCAGCCACGTGCCATCCAGGGATTTGTGGAGCACAAAGTCACTCTGAGGGATGAAATCCACTCTGTGCACATCATTTCTCATGAATACTACGTTATCCCTGATACCTTGTAATTTTTCAGGGCCATGTAACGAAAATGTAAATACTGAAGCTTTATGTATTAATATGCCTGAAATCATTACTTAAAGATAAAACTGGTTAAATTATTCAGTTATAAAATTATCCCATTTCCACAGCAGCATATCCTGTCAAAGGAAGAGCTGATTAGCCATAAGCTGAATTTAGCCAGCAGATTTATGCTGGATTCTGGTTTATGTTTCTGCATTGTACATAGGATTGACTTGAGTTTGTCCCATCATTCCAGTGCATTTCATTTTCTCATTACAGACAAGAATGACCTTTCTCAGCAAATTATGGTGAGGAGCGCTACCACTCATCAGTGAAGAAGAATCATTTTATTAACCCTGTTTAGTGCTTTGCAAGTGTGTTGTGCACTCAGTGGAGGGCCACTTGCAGTAATTTGAGATACCAGAAGTTAGCAGAGAGGGAGGGCTCAAATCTGCTCTGAGCACTCTTGGTCCAGCACTGCTTAAGCGATCCCTCATAGCTTTTGTTTCAGGGTGGAAAGATGTGAGCAAATCCTTGTCACAGAAATCACACCATTTGTTTTAATTCAGAAGAGAACAATGCCAGTGGTTCTGAAACCTTGTCACAATTCCCAGAAGGAATATGTCTCCCCATCTGAGCTCCTCAAGTGGCAGTGCCTGTGTGTCTTTCTGGTGGGTGTTTCTGCAAGGAGATCTGTACCTTTTTCTCTTCTGCATGATTGCTGCAACTCTCTAAACAAGAAGCTGGCAATCAGTTTTAGAGCTCCTGCGTATGGAAAGGGGTTTTTGATTACTTTTCCTTTAAAAAAGCCTGATAGCTAGATAGACTAGTAAAACTGATAGAGGAAGGGCTCTGAGCCATGGCCTTGGAAGAAAATAGCATGAGTAGAAAAAAAAAAAAAAAAAGTAGATATGATAGGAGACACTTCTAAAGAATAAAAGAGCTTTCCAAAGAAAGAGGCTGGTAAATAGCTTGAAACCTGTGGGAGTCCTCTGAGCAGACAGCAAAACAGCCATGGTGTTTATCTCCCAAAAAGGTACACCAGGAGGGTGATCAGGACACAAGTGTAACAGGCTGGAGATCATCTGGCTGTACAAACTGAGAATATGTTGGCACAGTTTGGCTGTGAGTTTGTGTGAGCTCAGCCTGGCTGTGTGATCTGCTTGCACTCATCTTGGCCCTGTCCTGTCCTAAGGCCTTTCATTCCCCATCAGATTGCATTTTTAATAAAGAGGGTCAAACAGAGCACTTGGGCTGGTTTTATTGGTCTGCTGTGTAGATTTTCAGCCCTGGTCCCAGTGCACCATGTGTCCTTCCTGAAGCTGTGCACAGGAGGATGCTGCAGCCTCAGAACTGGGCTGTAAATGGGAACCTACAGCCAGTTTACATCTCCTGTGGAGCCAATTCCACCAAGAGTGAGTCCTGCCCTTTGGCTGAAATGAAGAGTTTCCTCCCACTCAGGCAGTGCCGATGACACTGTTTACTGCCTGCCAGAGTAGCTCCCAATTTGGTTTTTTAATTCTTTCTCCCATTTGGCTTAGACTCTCTTCATACACCTGGCTTGCTTTCAGTATTGCCAGCATTTAGATGCTGGAGCCTCTGGAGGAGGTTGTACTGACTCACATGTGGAACTGGAATGGCTTTTTATACATATTTGGGTGAGCTATTGAGGAGATATTACCAAATTGAAAAGCTGCATGATTTGGGGTTTAACTATTCAGATAAAACAAAGCTTTGAGTTTAATTGGATCCGATTATAGAGTCCAAGCAAAAATAGGACTGACACCCCACCTAATCAGTTTCCTTCTTTTAAATATGGAAATCTTCAGAGCCTCTCCTATAAGAAAATTCCACATATACTAATAGTCTGTAGATCCCTTTCTTTCTTCACACACATTTTAATATGTTCAGAGAGTTCTGGTACAGTCTGGTTGCACTTGTTTCAAGTTCCATGAAATCCCACCTCAGACTACAGTGGGTTGGTTTATACATTATTCAGTAGTAAAATCCCAGCTGAATAGGGAGGAGGAAAAAAAAGTTAAGTATCGGAGTGGAAAGCTCACCAGGTCCTTAGCATAATCTCTCTGGTTCAGACCTGCATTTCTTTTTCTATTTGAGCTTGTCTTACAGTGGAGAAGAGTGTATCGTTCCAATTTCAGATAGAAGACTACCTGCTCGGCTCAGGCAGATTTAAAGTTTTTCTTTTGGTACATCACATCCTTTCCAACATCCCCTTCCCCTCTCTAAAGGGATTATTGTCTAAATCTGCACCAGGTCAAGTGAAATAATTAAACACAAGCTGGCTCCACTAATTAACTTATCCACAGACCATTGTCTGTTATTAGCATTTTAAAGAGAGACTTTGTTAACTCCTTCTTCCTAGACCTAGTACTACTTTTTTTATTAGCAGAATTCATTCCTGTGAGCATCTTTGGCTCCATTTCTTGCTTAAATATTATCTTCAACACATTTGCCAGAGCATGAGTGAGTTTGTGGGATGTTTCACCCTGCATCAGTTACTTTTCTTAACTGGGCATAAGAAGAAGGCAGCTTGAATGCAAAGGACTGTGACTGTCAGAAGACCAAATACAGTCTCTTGTATTCTGAAATATTCTTAAAATAGGAAGTTCTCAGTGTAAACAGCGGAGAGGCTGTTACATGCTCTGTAAAGTATAATTTAGATTGTGATATATCTAGAGTTTTTATAGTACATCTCATCTGGAACAGTGTCAAGATGGTGGCGTTTGTATTTGCAGAGGATGTAATACTTCCAAAAATACAGAAATGTGTGCACAGGGACCAAAATGTGGGTGTTTGCTGTTCTGCATCACGAATCCTGTCTATTTCCTTGAGTTCTGTACTAATTAGTACCCAGAAAGGTGGCAGAAGGTGGCTCTTTGAAGGGGAGGACTGTTCTTGTTAGACACTTGTGAGCATCACTAGGCTGGCTATAAATAAACACAACATCAGGTACTGAGGTTTGGGTTGTTCTCCATTCACTGCAGGCTGAGATAGGATTCATGGATAAGGCCAGCAAGGTGGCACATGCAGGCAGGATGGAGCTGTGTCTTATTCTTCCCAGAATTGCACATTAAAGCATCTAGGAGCCTGTAGTAGCAGAGCTGAAGCCGTGAGGCAGTTTGTTCTTTTGTCATGGTAACCTCACCATTTTTCTTCCAATTTTTAGGCTAAATATTTTCCTTTCATTGTTGTTCTGTTATTCCAGTTTTCTAAAAAATTCTGAGGACTTTGTGTAAGAAATCCTCATTAAATAGAGTACATGTCAGTACAATCATGTTTTATTCAAGCTATTCATTTTTTGCACTTAAAATGCTTTCCGTTCTAAATGCCCTTCCAGAAAAATAAATGTGGTTTTCAGTTAAAGTAAACAGGTCACATACTCAGTGACCTTAAATCTGATGGCTCAAATTGAGAAGGGGAACTAATTGCATAAAAATGCAGTGACTCATATTATCCAGATGTTCAATAAGTTGGTCTTTCCAACTTACTTATAAATGCCTGAAAAATAGATTGTAATTTCCTATTTATACCAACATGGAATTCACCTCAGTTTATAGGGAAGGATTTTGTTTTAATGGTTCAAGCTTTGGGCAGATGCCCAAGGAGGGATGAACTGACCAGACTGACTGCAGCTGCTTGAGGATGGGAATCAAGGTCTGTAAGTCAGCAGCAACTGACTCCTGTAGAAGTGGGAAGCTTTTCTGCCAGGTATCTGCTATTCTAAAGGAAGGATTTGATGCCACCCAAGCAGGAACATACCAAATAAAATGCCCACTTAGGAATCACAGTGGTCACCTTCTGAAGGTGAATTTCCGAGAGGTCAGAAGAGCAGCATCCTTGTCTCTTGAACTCAGGGCCAAACCTGTGGTTTGCTTGCAGCAGAGTAGAGTTGGCCCAGCCTCAGAGATCTGCTGTGATCAAAACGCCCTACCCTGTATTGGGTGTGTTTTGCTTCCAGGGGAGCCTGTGCTGATGTGAAGTAGCAGCTGAGAGGATACTCCACGCATTACTCATTCTGGAAGTGGTTTGTTTTGGAGATGTGTATGTTTCTGCAATTATTTTAGCCATTAAACTTCAGCCCTGAAAATGCTTTCATCTTGGCTGATTCCATCTTTTTGTGGCCATGGCAATGGAGAGGAGTGTGATGGGAAATGCATTACTAGGTTTGTAAATTATGTGCAGTTCCCTCCCCCCACCCCGAGTGTTTGATAGCAGAAGATGATGTTTGACAGAGAAGATAATGAACAGTATTTGCTGGTAAATCAAGAGCTAGATGTGGTTTGAAAGAAAGCATATTTGGGCATATAGAGACAATCTGGAAGGTTACCGGTGCTGTGCACTATCAGAAAATCTGCTCCACAGATGAGCAGCAGAGCAGCTTCCACCAGTGAGTGCTGGAGAGGAACTGGGTGGCCTCATGATTTCAGGGTATCAGCTCTTGACAAAGCAATTGAGCCAACTTCCCTAGAAAAACAGCCTGCAGGGTAACCTGCAGGGCATCAGAGGCAGGTAGGTAGCCCACCCCCAGCTCCTTTAGCCATGACCACCTCCCTGAGAACCCCTAAAGTAAAAAGTGGGAGAATCTCTCAGATCTATCCATCAGATTAGAAATTGAAGCATCAGCAATCATTTATGCAGATGATCCTGATTGAGCAGGAAGCGCCCCACAACATTTTCCCCACCCCAGATTAGGACAAAATAATGATTTTTTAAAATTGTAATTACCAGTCAGAAAATAAAGTCTGGAGAGATTTAGCATTTTTGTTTTAATAGCTGCAAAAATGTCGCATTGATATTGGTCTTTTAAAATGATGTTTGACATTTTGAAAGATCGATTTTTGTCAAAGTTAGCTCCGACCATTAAAACCATTTTTAAAGGAGCTCTTTTGCAATGTAAAAATAAATTCCAAGTGAGGGAGAGCTTTCAAGTGCCCGTCCTTGGGAGCAGTTTCACTCTTAGCATCTTGTGATGAAAAACCATTTTGTCATAATATTCTCCACCAGTTTTCATCCTCAGGCCCCTTCAGCTCTCTATATGGTCTCTGCCACTACTGTCATCCAACCATATCAAAATGGGTATTTAGGGATGTTCTTCTGAAAACTAATTCCAGTGTTTGCAATAAGAGCTGCTAATGTAACTCGGAGTGACCATTGCCTGCAGTATCAGCATCTTCAAAGGCTGACTGACACATTTGAGAAATGGATTTTGTGCTACTCTGCTGACCCCAGACTCTGTGCCAGGGCAGTTCAGAGAGGGGCACAGTCCTTTCTGTACAAGCTCCATAGGGAATAAGGAAAGCTAAATTACAGACTTCATATCCAGATGTGCAGGGGAGCGTTCATGGAAAATGCATCAAAAACATCTTGCAAAAACTCATTTAAAGTTACATAAATTATTGTGTGCATTTTCACATGCAGTTATTTTCAAGTCTAACCAGCTGTATCTGATTGAAGTGGCCCTAAATAAATGGATCGTTACATAAACACAACATTTGTTTGGGGATTTTTTTCCCAATAAGGTCTGGGCCCTGTTTGCTTCGCAGTGTTGCACAGACTGTGAGAAGGAGGTGTCTGAATTTCAGTGGGACATTTTGACACAGAAAATCCCATTCTTAGTATGTTTGGAGTTTCTAAGTCATATGGTGACAGATACCTTAAAAGAAGACACAGTAAATAATATGGCACGTATTTTGCAGAGCAATTGGAATGCAAGCAGCGAGTCCAAAGAGGTGATCACATTTCATTTCACTTTTTTCACCCCGTTTCGGTGCATCAAGCCAATGTCTGGTGCGTGCTGATGCACTGAGGAGGCTCCCCAGCAGCATCTTGGGTCGCTGTTTGTTGGGAAGAGCTGATGTTTGCAGTTCCAGGGGAGCCCTTTGTCACCATCCAAGGTGGTAACGCCTCACTCCCTCCCCCGCAGGTGTTACCATCTCACAGATCAATTACCTGATAAAGGGTGACCCTGGGCCAGGCCTTGGTTACTCACTGCTGCAAGTCCAATCCACAAAGTTCAGAAGTCCTTAAAGCACCTCTGAAATTCTTTCTAGCGGGTCCCAGGGTTCTATAAATGAGGCAATAAACCAAGTGACTCAAGGCACAGAGATGCATGTCTGTGCTGTCTCTGTTCCAAACCAGAATAAAACATGAAAGAATAAGCTGAAAGATGTGACGGTTTTTATTGAAGAAATAATCAGAGAGTCGCTTATCAGAATCAGGAAACCTGCTTTATCCTTTGTTGCATTATAAATAAGAATTATATTTGTTCTTGGGGAGCGAGCCTGAAGAACACTGCAAGACGTTATTATGAGTGATGCGCGGGGAGGATCTGAATAAATACTGCCTGTCTGCCCCATTAGGTGGTTTTATTTCTTACATTTCTCTGATTCCTCTACCAGGAACGAGTTGTTTTATCATTTCAGAGGTGTACTCAGAGGTGAGCCATGATTGGTTTGCTTGTGGGGGCCTGAATTCCAAGCTGACAGAGGGAGGATGCCAGGCAAGGAGAATGGTGGTGGGGAGGAGGCAGGGGCTGGGGTCTCCAGGTGTGCCCCAGCTGCTCACTGTCCAGTGGGCTCTCCAGCTGCAGGGAGAGTGCTGGTGGCCAGGGCAGCCCATGGTGGTGTGGAGGAAACAAGAAGTAACAGGAAGATAAAAGGGAGAAACAGAAACAGAAGGAAGAGACATTTGTAGGGATAGAAGATGGAGGGTGGAAGCGAGGAGTTTACTTTTTCTACTCTTGTAAACTCTTGCAAAGGCTGTTAGCTCTGGATTTGAAAGGTTATAGAGAATGCCATCCTAGGTAGAACAACACACATAGTGCAGCATCCTCTCATGATCCAGGCATCTGTCAGAGCTGCAGGCACGAGCTCTTGGAGCTGTGTGTGCCGGTTACGTCTCGCGCTAGGTGATTAGATGTAAAATTACACAGTATCATCCCAACTTGGAACATAAAACCACTTCCATGCTCTGTCTTGACTGTTCATAATGTTTCTTGGCAGAAGTTGTTGCAGACACCAGCTTTCAATCCTTCCAAATTAAATGTCAGTTGATGGCAGCGCCGTCATCAGCGGGAGCGTCCTGCTCATCCCACTTCCCCCAGCTCTGCGCCTCCTCAGCTGGCTGATGAGCAGCTCAGCTGGGAGCACTTTCGAAGGAGATCTTTGACTTTCTTTGGCTTCCCAGAGGAATTCATAATTATTTCCTCCTTTATCATGGAGTGCAGCTGGAGTCTTCAGCTCCATTAGAACTGCCCTGGTAATTTCACAGTGTGAAATTTACAGCAAACTAGGGACATTAACGTTAAATAAATTTATGCAACAGCAACCCTCACCCAAGTCATTAAAAGTGTGTGCAGTTTTTAATGGATGCTTCAGCATGGCATTTGATAAGTTTGTTCATTTCTTTTCCCAGTCTGTTAATTATACATACACACATACACACACACATTGTTCTGCCAGAGGTTTTGGTGGAAGCTGGCTGTGGCCACGGATGTCACCTCCTCGCAGACACTTTAAACATGGCTGTAATCCCAACCTCAGTGGAGTGAGGAGAGGCTGTCACCAAGAGTGGATTTGGCGGGGGGAAGTGTGACAGTGTGGGTCTGTGTGCAACTCCAATAATCCAATTGAACTATGCAGTGATTCTGAACCACGTCTATTTGAGAAGACAGGATATCATAAAGGCTGCTAATATGGTGGAAAATTGCATTAAGCTGAGACAAGACAAAGTTGATTATGTGTACAAGTAGTGCAGATGTGCCTGGCACTGGTCGTTTATGCATACTGATTGATCTTAAATACAGCAGAGCAGGGGATGGGATGGGGTTTCTGTGCTTATTGATTTTGTTTCAGCTCCTTGGGCTGTCACCAGAGGCTTTCAAATCCGACTGCCTTGACCGATACAAGCCCTGATAAGAAAGCTTGATAAGGAAGCAGGCACGGGGCTGATGTCCTGGCCAGACAAAGCCTGCTGGGTATGTCCTTTGAGAAGCAGATATTCAGGAACAGCCCTGCTCTTCAGCTCCGGGGTGTGGAATTCTCTGGGAAGCTGCAGTTGGCATTTGGGCTGCCTTGCTGGATGTTCCCAGTGTGAGCTGTGAGGAACAGCCTGGAGTGCTCACAAGGGTCAGTTTGCTGCATGATCTGCTTCATTTCAGTTTGCTGAAGGAGGAGACTTGGTTTCCTAATTGTTTAATTTTGGCTTCTATAAACCCGCTGGAGCAGAACTGTTGTTTTTCCACCTCTCCCACATTCCAAGCAGGGAAGCTAGAAACAGGAGGTTTTCATCCTGTTCTTTGGTTGTTGTCTCATTCCTCAGGAGTCTTTATTAAAACAGTTTTCTTTAGTCCTGCTCTGCCTGGAGCCACTGACCTCTGCCACCAGGCAGCCTGGCTTCCAAGGACTCTGTGACTCTGCTGGCATGAGCCATTTAATGGTTTCCAACTAAAAGACAGCAGATTTAGATTTGATATTAGGAAAAAATTCTTACTGTGAGGGTGGTGAGGCCCTGGCACAGGTTGCCCAGAGAAGCTGTGGCTTCTCCATCCCTGGAAGTGTCCAAGGCCAGGCTGGACAGGGCTTGGAGCAAGCTGGGATAGGGGAAGATGTCCCTGCCCAAGGCAGATGAGCTTGAGGGTCCCTTCCAACCCAGGCTGTTCCATGATTCCATGATTCTCTGATCACTGGCATGGAGCTTGAAACGTGATGTGGGAGTCAAAGACCCTGGTTTTCTAATAAACAAAATATTTAGGAGTAGAGATAATTAAACATCTAGCAGTCAGGAAAAAGGATTTGTGGATGTTTGTCCTGGGAATTCCCTAATATCCCAGTCCTGAGGGTTTTTATGTGTACGGTCATCTCCACCTACGTTGGCTGCAGCCTGAGCTCTGTGCAGGTGAGTCTGCTGACACAGATGAGCTTTCATGATTGTGATTTACATCTGAAAGAGGAATTTGTAAGCATGTTGAATTGAGTGCATATAACTTACCTTGATTTATATTTGAGCTGAGGTGAAAGAACTCTATCTGTGATTATGGACATCAAAGACAATATATTGAAATTCAGTTTTCTAATGTACACATCATTTATCAAATCTCTGCCCAATAATGCCAACATTTGCTGCACAGAAATACAGTGTGATGGATTACCTGCTTCCCACCAGCTTTCTGAAGGCCAAGGAAGATAAACACAGGATTCTTGCAGAAATGCCAAGTTCAGTCTAGGGAGAGGGACTGAAATCAAAAACCCCAGGGCAGTTAGGAAAATTCATAAGCAGGATAAGAATTTCAGGAACCTTGCAGGCCTCAAAGGAAACAAGTTTCTTGGTTTCTTGCTGTCACCAAGAGCACGAGCAACCCACCTGCTGCAGGCAGAGCATGTCACCTTTTGCAGAATTTGGCCTGGTTTAGTGCCTGCTCTTGGGATGCTGATAATCTTAAAAAAAGCACATTTCCTACATCTAAAGCAGCAGCGGTCTGGACTTGGATCCATAACAGCCAGTTCTTGCCTGGAATCTGAAAAAAAAAAAAAAAAAGCTTAGAAATATGAATTTCAAATTACAACCAGGAAAAAAATAAATAGCAGAAAACACTTTTATTTCTTGCTGAGCTTCTATTCAGTTCCTGCTTCCTGTGTTGACAGTGTAAGTTATACTTGGGCAGGAAAAAAAGGAAGCCCACAAACATAATTGCAACCATGTCTAATTAGGCAGAGCTATGTAAATTTAGCGTTTCTACATGATTATAAATGTCAGGAGAGCCTTAGATAAGACATGAGAGTTTTGAGTATCTCTTGTGTACCTAGTCTAAAATGTCCTTATTGCTAATCCTATTCATCTGGAGTTGCTTCCTAATTAGAATATTTATGGGCTAATAAGGAGGTGAACAAGACACTCCAGTTCAGTTCCAAAGGTGAGAGCAGGGATTCATTAGACTCGGCGTCTCTGTTTTGATTGCTGTACAATGTAATTAACATTGTGCTAGACAATCATTTTAGATTTACCTTAACAACAAATGTTTAAGAAGATTCCTGTTGTTCCCTCTTTGTGCCCTGGTCTGCTGAAACCAAAAGCAGGGATGTCAGCAGCTTTGAGAGATTTGGGGGTTCCTGGATGGTTTGGGGTTTTTTTGCTTGTTGTATTTTCTGAGCTGTTTTGACCTCAGTCTGTCAGTTACTGATGTTTCTAAGTTTTGGCCATGCCAGCTAAAAGTGAATCTGGTTTGCATATTTTATGAATTCATGTTTTATAAATTTTATATCACTAGGACCTGCTTTATAGGAAATGCTTACTTTGATATTTTGGTGGGTTTTTTTCAGAATTTTCACTCTCATGCCTATAACCAGTGACCTGATATAAAACAGAATTTTTAAAGTCAGATATAATTCAGCTTGTTTTAGCTTATACTACCATGAAAGCACTGGGAGTGCCTGACGTTCAGTGCCTGACTCGTTAATTTTTCTTCTGGAAGTTTCTTCACCACCAGGAGCCCCACTGAGCCCAGGCACAGCAGCAGCAGGAAAAATGCCTCCTGCATCCAGATTGAGAACCAGGCAATCCCGAGTTCCACCCCCAACCCAAGGTTGTAGCCCTCGGGGCTGCCTAAGGGGAGATGCTCTTTCCCTGAGCCCAAGGGGGAGCTGGGAGGGTCGCCAATCCCAAACCCCTGTGGCATTGCTGCTCAGGCCAGGGACCGTGGGGACAGCTCCTGATGGATTTTAGAAAGGACAAGACACAGAGTTTCTGTTCTCCCTCCCACATGTCTCTTTACTTTAAGCCCCACTCCTGTCTGCAGACCACATCTGAGTTCTGCAAAGCAATGGCCATAATTTATACAAATGCTAAATTGCATCTGTAATTGTCCCCTAAATTGTCCCCTATTTTTTTGCCAGTGCTGTGGCCAGTCTCAAAGTCAACTCCTTTCCAAGGGTAAGCTGATCAAAGCAAAGCCTGGGGGCCTTGATCTCTTCTCTTTCCTTTCCATACTGATCTGGTTGTCTGAGAAAACAACGTTCTGTGGCTTTAAAGGTGTGATCAGAGAAGTTGTTAAGATGTCAAGTCACGTTACTTCAAGTCTTCTCTGTATAAATTACAGTGAGGTACGGTGATCTCATAAATAATGATAAATATAGCAACATTCTACTGCTGATGGAAATCATTATCAGCCATTATCAACTTTAATTAATATATTCACATTATTCAAATCCAGGTAGAAAATGTTCTTTGGCATCCAGTCTAGAGGAGTGTAGATTGTGGCTTTTGTGCAGCTTGAAAAACAGCTGGCAACAGGGAAGCAGCTCTGGGGAAATATTTTGTTTAGATTTAGGGTCCAGCACATTGATTGTCCCATAAATGTCCCCCACTTTCCATGCTTGTGTGCAAGGGCTGGTAGACATCATGTTTTCCAGGGTTGTTTCTTTCCTTGGAGCACTGCTCCTGCACCAGAAGAGCTTCTTGTTGTTTGTGGCATCTCAGTTGTCTCCGTGGCAACCAGGGTAATGCTGGAGAATACACAATTGAAGATGCTGGAGATGAGTACTGGTAGCAAATGTTCTTTAACATGAAAAATGAGTGAAAACAAACAGAAAATATGGGCTAAATAAACCTCTGCTAGTTCTAAATGGAATGGTTCTTGAAAATTTCCATTAGGGCTTAACAACTCTTTAAATAAATATCCACTATGTCCCCTTCCATCTGAGGGTTTCCATCTGTTGATTGTGTTTGTTTGCTTTTTCTCCCATTTTGTGAAAATCCCGAGGCCCAGTCCTGCTGCACACCCAGCCCCTGGGTACAGGGCTGAGCATTCCCTTCCCTTTGGAAAAGGAGCTGAGAAACATCATCAGACAAATGTACCCCACCTGCCACTGCAGGAGCTAACCCATAAAACCCTCCATCCTCACTCCTGTTGCCCCTGGAGTGTGGCCAGAGCTGTGTTTGCAGCTTTCCAGGAGAGAGAGGAGTGTTTGTTCAAGCAGGAATTCCCTGTTTATCCAGGGCTGTGCTCAGCCGAGGGCAGAGGGCTCTGCTCCATGCGCACAGGAGAGCAGGTGGGAAAACTTCTTGAAGAGGTGTTCCTGCATCCATCTTCTCCCTCTGTGCCTGCCCCTCTCAGCATGCCAGGGGCACTGAGCATGGCATCCCTCCACAGGCAGTGCAGAATCTCTGGGATAATCCCTGTCCCTCAGACATGCACCCTTTAGACCAAAGAAGGTGCCAGCCTGGGATGGTATCTTCTGTTCCAGACAGAGCAGTGAAAGTGGGCTCTCCGTGGTGTGTGCTGTGTTTTCCATGGCTCCCATCAGTGATTCCCTGGGCTAATGGGAAGCCACTAATGACTCAGAGTAAGGACCTGTTACGGCTGGTGTGAGGTAGCACTTTGTTTCTGCTGTCAGATAATACATCTCTAAATCTGCACTGTTCTTACATTTCCTGTGAGAATAAAAGAGATGAAAAATCCATACAGTTCCCATTAACCAAGAGAGGGAGGTAAACACTGCTGTTAGTGGGGTGAGATAAAACCTTTTCACTCTGGGACACAAATGTGAGTTCAACTTATGATAAAATTAAATACATTTCATGATCTCACCTTACTCCCCACAGGGAGTCAATCCATTTCATAAAATTCTTGACACACCCTTATCAAAGCCTCCAGCTTCTTCTGAGAGAGACCAAGGACCAGAGTCCTAGATCCCTTTGCATTCTGCCTGAAGAGGATGTCCCACCAGCTCCACATGGAGCCTGGCCTTACAGCCCTGCTTCTTCCTTGCAGTGAAGAATCTCAGCTTCTGGTTCTTCTCCTTTCCCAGTGTGGTTTTGTCTGAGAAGTGGAGGAAATACACACAACTTTTACTTAGTGTAAGTTCATACACCTGAACTTGAGGTGAGCGGCTCCACAGGAACTTAAAAGTGCTGTAAGAGTAGAAAAACACTAATTTGCTTTCCAAAAGGATATGTCTCTCCAGAATTTTGGAGAATAATTAACTTAGAACCTCATCAGCTCCTCCTAAGTCTGCTGCAGAGCTCAGATGCTCAGCTGGATTTTTAAGAACATAGGGATGCAGTTTTAGGGATGTTTCCCTTGCATTGTACAGGCAGCTGACACTTTGGAGCATGGACCACAGATGAGATGGTTTCATCTGAATTCCATGTAACAACCAAAGCAGAAATAGTTTGTTTTGAGGGAATTCTTTGTCCCACTGTGTCTGTTTTCCTCTGTAATTGCCAGAGATTATCAGTACTGGAATAAGGACTATTGTTTGCATTAACATGGCCTGAAAAAATTCCAGCTCACACATGGTACCCTTAAGTGGGATAAGACACCCCAGGCTTATGGCAGGTGATGGGTGGCATGAAGCCATCCTGTGGAGGGACTAAAGCACTCTAAAGCCACACCCTAGCTTGTCTCACAACAATTTTTTATGTACCTGTATCCTCAGACTGCAGTTATATTTTTGGACTGGTTCTGTCACTGATGAATTGCTGCCCAAAACTTACAGTCAGTTCACTTACATGTGCAAAAAGTTTCTTTTGGAATAATTCTGCTCAGGGAACTGATGCAACTCAGCAAAAGAACTGTCTTGCACATAGAAACCAGTCTGAGCTGGGGGTGGGGGGAAAAGAAGTAACATTGTGAGGGTGGATTTAATCAATACAGTTTTACTTCTGTGCATGAAGAAAGCTTAAAACTGCATTCAGCATCTCCAACTGGACTCTGCAAACCAATGAATCCCTCTGAAAAAAGAGCCTTAATTCCTCTGCCTGTTCCCCATTTGAGGAACAGGAATAATTCTCAGCTTGCAGAAGTTTAATGAGTATGAATTTGTCAATATTTATGCCTACAAAGAAAATAAAATATGCTGGCATTATTTATAGCATTTCAGTAAGCTCGTCAGAGCAGCATCATATATGATCAGGTCATGGGTTAACAGGGATTAATTATCTTGGCAGAATTATGCTTTGCAATTTTTCATTTCAGTCTGTTACTTTTGAGTATTTGATAATGTAGCTTACTAAATTCAGGGTCATTTTGCTTCTCGTATGAAATTCAGCACTTCCCTACATAAATGTTTTTTAAGCGGAAATGTAGCCAGAACTGGGGAGAGCTGAAGTGCTGAAATTCCCTCTTGCAGCTAATAGCCACAAAACTGCTACATTCGTCCAATTTTGTAACTGCAAGAATTGTGTTTCATCACATAAAGGTGGTTGGCAAGTTCCTCTTTCATACCTCGTGGCAATGTGAAGTTAATTCCATATTACAGGAGCCTGGGAGGTTGTCAAGGGGGTCTCTGCAGTGCCAATTCCTTTATAAAATTTCCCCTGCTCCTGGTCACCCAAAGGGCCTTTGACACTTGCACAGATCCTGCACATCCCTTAGTTGACAAAAAAGCATAGAAATTAAATGCTGTTTGATTAAGGCCCTGATCTGGGAAAATTAAATTTTGTCTTCAATTATTGCAGTGGCTTCTGGCTGCTGCTCCATCCTCTTGTCATACACAGTCACCAGAAAGGGCCCAAGGTACCCTTCCAAAGGTCTCCCTGTACAGCTGGGACAATTTAGGATTATCAAAAATCCTTCTTGGTTTATTCCCTCCTCTTTCAAGTTAATAAACAGGGCATTTAATTTCACACTCCATATATCAATCTGCTTTTTCTGGAGCTCTGCTCTGCCCAGACCCTTTCCTGTCACTGACATGGAGCAGTTCTCCTCCGGATGGCAGCGGCTGCTCTCTTTGGAGTCTCACCTGGGCGTACAGAGACTCTGCTAAGGCACATCTGATTAAGGCTGACAGGCTCAGGATGGGAAGGAAAACGTCCCTGCTCATCACAGCAGCTCTCACAGTGGCACTCTGCCAGCCTGGCGTCTCAATCATTTCATTTATCAGCAGTTTCTCCCTTTATCACGAAGTCATTTGTTCCTGTTCCTCGCTTGCCCGGTTTTATCTCGTGTCTGAAGCCCTCTGAGCAGGCAGGACAGTGAGCTGTACTCTCCAAAGCAGAGCAGGCTCCTTTTGAAAAGCATCTGCAAAACCTCTGAGTCCCCAGAGGTTGTGGTTCAGACCTCACTGTGCTGTTTCTCTGCTGGCTCTTTGGTTATAATGGAACCCAAAGCTAACTTTGCCCAAATGCCCTGCAGCCACTTCCAGTAGAGCAGTCAATATTTTCCTGGGGATCTCATCCCCAGATTGGAATTCTGTGTCTCATTCCCCAGATGCTGTAGCCCGGAGAGCAGTGAGTGCTGACAGCCATCAGGAAGCTCCATGGGAAGCCCTGTACCATTAAGACTGCTCTCTGAAAATAATTCTTCATTTTGGTGGCCTTTCTTTTGTATTTGTGACTTCTATTAAATCCATTAATACAATGTTTAATAAAAAATCCTTCTTTTCTATCTGTCTAATACAGCTAGATATAAACATCAGGATCAGTAGCTTGTAAAAAAAGCTGAGATGCCTTCTTCAGAAAAGTGTAGCACTTCATCCTCCATTAATCCTAGCCCTTGCTCAGTGAATTATTTGTACCATTGAAGTAATTGTAGCTGTGTAGCATTTGATAAGTTATTACAAACTTTATTACTGTATTTTGCTCTGGACCTAAGTGTTTTTTCAGTCAGATTCAGTCTGAACTGTAGCCCTTCTACACCAAGACATAGTACAAGTCAAGTATTGAATCAACTGCATGTCTTTATTTCCTGTGTATTACAACTTTAACATTATTAATGTATACAAAATCAGTAAGATCAAATATTGCTCGGGTTCAAATGCCATTGTTTCTTGTCATGGGTCAGAATTTCCAGCCAGAAAAAAAAAAAAATCCTTCACTCCCAGGATAAGCTTTGAGTTCATTTTCCCACAGCACTGGAGATCTTTTTCATCGCGCCTGTTTTCATGTAGCCCTTTTCCAAGGCAGAGAAACAAAGCCTTTGCAGGCAGAGCTGGTTTTGACAAAAGCCCCCTTTACTATTTCCAACTTCACAACCAAACTGAATTTCTTTTCCAGAAGTTGTCAATCACATTCTCCCTCAGCAGATCGACACAACATGACCCTGCCCAGGGTGGGTGAAACAGCTCTTAAGAGAAATACAATCGGGAGCATCTCACATTAATCTCTCCTCTCTGTTATTTGACTGTTTTCCACTAACCTTTCCTTCTGCCAAATTTAATTAAATCAGCTGCTTTTGTGGCTCTAACCTGGTCCTTCTCTGTTTGGACATTCCCTTCAATTCATAAGGCACATATGATATGCAGGCAGCCAAGCTATTAGCCAAGCTATTTTCTTAAAAAAGGAAAAGCTTAGCCAAGCTATTTTCTTAAAATAGTTCTCAGCAATGAATAAAGAATGACACCAAATGAGTTTATTTTATCCAGACCATAAGGAGTCAACACAGTACAGATGCCCCAGACTTGTGTTGTGCTCCTGACTGCCAATAATTTTAAAATCCAGGATTTTAGTGTTATTCATACCACGTGTATACATATAGGATTAGACAAAACGGTTTGAATATATTACATTGATTTTATTTTATTTTTAGTTGCTGCACTGATAGATTTTTAAAAAACCTGATGTTCCTCAGAATAAAAAGGTCTGGCTACATCAGTGGTGTCATGAGTGTGGAATTTCAAGCTTTCTGCAGAAATGAGACCAAGTATAAGTAATGAGCAATATTATGAATATTTATTCACCTACACTGATCCTCCTGATGATCTTTTTCAAGCTTCCAGCCTGACAGAGCTTAAAGAAGAAGGCAGTTTTACCTGAATAGTGAAAGGTTTTTCTTCCTCTTTCTAATCAAGCGTGATATAGCAGAAAACAAATCAGGCTGATAAAAACAGAAGTCAGATTTACAAGAAAAACAGCTGTAGCAGCTAAATGGCTTAAAGCAGAGAAAGTAGGAAAACAGCATGTGGGGCTAATGATGGGTGGTTTTCAGGTTTCAGAATACATTAAGGCATTCTCCCTGTTTATTAAATTGCTCTGGCAGCATTTGACAGCAAAGGTTTTGTGGATTATAAGAGTGCAATGGACATAACTAGGATATTTTTTTATCCTAAAGCCTGGCCTTTGGGTAATCACCAAGAAGTTGCACGCTACAGGAGGAATTTGCTTTCCACAAGTCCAAAGAAGGTTGTTTTTTTACCTAAAAAATAAATGTTTCTGAGATTGTTGTTTACTTTCCCTTCTCTGCCTTGAGATTCTGAGTTTTTTCTGTCTCAGCACTCACTGCTTTTGTCAGTAAGTGGCAGAAACAACCTGGAAGCAGCATCAATTTACTGCTGGCATATTTACCAAAGGGCACCTCTCTGCAGCACCAGGTGCTGTGTGACCACCCAGACTTTGAACTGTTGCTCGAATCTCCCTGCTCAAGAAAAGCCAAATGTAATTTCATGGTTTTACAGAAATTGCCTCAGCCAAAAGTTAGAAGGCATATTATTCCTGAGGTCTCCTTTTAAGTGCTCTTTGTGAGGTGACCTGAAATCTCTGGGGCATAAAGGCTGGAAAGTGTTGGTGGGAGTTGGGTTGGGGCTGGTTCCTGTTCCTGGGAGATGCAGATGGACACCAGCTCTGTCCTGGGCAGAGGGAAGGGGCTGGAGATGGGAGCTCTGCAGCCTCCCTCATCCCAGTGGCCAAGCGCTTCAGCCAACAAATGGATTTCTCTTCTCACAGTAGCACTGTTAGATAAGAAAGAGTTTTAATTTCATTTTGAAGTGTTATTTTCAATTTCTTTGATGCACAGAAAAATTAAATGACCTGTTAAAGGTCACTTGGGGAGGGTTTGAGAAAATGCTAAAGAAATCCAGATCTTCCAAGCTGCAGCCTGCAGCCTTAATCACAACCCTCCTCTGTTTTGGCACAGTGGCTGCAGTCAGAATCTAAATACATTATCCAAGATATTCATCACATCAATTTTTTTTACTGAAATTTATCAATAGCTCATGCCAGCTCACTGCCATCCCTCTGCATGACTGTCAGAAGCAGGTAATTCAGTTTTCTTATTTCTCCCCTGCCTCCTTGTGGACTTTCATCTGATCTGGAGTTTAGATCACTGAAAAGGGAGATGCCCATTCCTAGTGGAGCTGTGATTCTGATGTTGATATAAGTGAGATAACCATGAGAAGCTCATTGACTGACAGTTTTTCTAAACGGGAAAGCTGATGCTATCCAAGGACAGAGGAACTGTAACAAAGGGGCTTCTGACAATAATTTTGATCATAGTTCTGATAATAGTTTTGAAGTCAGCTCATAGCCCCTGAGTCACTTCATTCAAGTTTTGAGAAATGCCTGTGCTCAGATATCAGATAAGAAATGTTGAGGCCTCTGTTTCCCACCCTCTGCAAGTCAAAATGTTCAAGTACAGAACAAGTATGGGGTTAATAACAAACCCTGCTGTGCTGTTAACCTTGGACACGGCACAGTTCTGAACATGCTGCTGCCACCAGTGCTGGGGTCAGAGCCTGGCAAAGCCTCTGCAAGGTGTGCTTGGGTCACTTTACTGTTTTGGTGGATGTATTTTCCTGTATGCCCCTTTCTTTGGGCAGAAGTTGCTGCATTGAAATTCCACATTTTTCACTGCAGCTTCAGTGTTTTTTCAAAACCTTGATAGCCCAGGCTCAGTGTCTAATTCCTTAGGGGTAAAACTCCAAAAAAAGAAAGAAGTATCTATCTCAGATGAATGTGGTGGCAGCATATTGCACTCAAAGCACCTCTGTTCCAGTTTAATACAGCCCTTCCTATGCACAGTATTGCTGGCACCAGGCATTGTTAAGAGAATCATTAAAATGATCCATCAGGATCCCCAGTCTGTCTTACCATTTCCAGTTATTTGTCTGCTGTGGGTTGGTTTTGTTTCTTTTTTCTTTTTTTTTTCTCCTGGTTTAGTCTCAGGGCTGTTCAATGCTTGGAGTTTCTATTTCTGAGCTTCCCTGTGTATCCCTGACAACTGGCAGATCATTCTCAGAGCTGAGCTGAGCTCCTGGAGAAGCTCAGCAGCGTCCTGGCACTCACCATGAGATGAGGTGCATGAGCAATTCTGTTTGGTTCACAGACCTTCTGTCTGGGAGGCTCCGGGGAGATGTGGCCAGGATGCTGGAAGGCTTTTTGGGATGCCTGCTGGGGTCTGCTCTGTACCCAGTGCAGGAACAGTTTCCACTTCACCACTTCCCCTGCCTGGATGACACGAGAAAAGGCAGCCGTGGGCAGCAGCCACTGAACTGTTTGGTCTCATGCTACTGAAAGGCCAAACAGAGTAGACTCCTGAAAGGCTTTCTGGCATTCTTTGATGTTGTAACCTCTGTGTGACAAAAAGATCATATTCAGTTTCTTTCAGTTAACTTTTAAAGCACTTCCTCCTGCTTTCATAGCAAAGCTCAGCTTGCTAGTGCTGGGTGTTGTACCCACCACCAGAGGCTGTTTTGCTTTCAGAAGCTGCCACACAAAAGAGGAGAGAGCTGCTAAAAGCTGGAGCAGGTCCCATTTACACTTATGTGGGAGATTCAACACCCACCCTGGGAGAAGCTGGAAAAGTTAATGGTGTGTCTGGTGGTTCCAAATGGGTTGCAAGGTGTAAATTGTAACACATAATTTTCTATCATAAAGTGCAGTAGCTTAAGAGAGAATGAGTTGTATGAGGTGTGAGATCTCCCAGGTTATGGGTCGTAGGTGCTAAGAGGGAAAGTGTTAAGAAGTAGTTTAATTGCTGGTTGTTAATCAGGCTGCCAGGAGAAAGCCATTAAAGGTGGATGTCAGTGTAGCTCCAGTGCCAAGTGAAAATCCGAGCTGGGCTATGGGCCTTCATTTCTATCAGACAAAATGGTTTTTGAAGGGGAGTGGAACAGCTCCTCCAGACTGGAGGTGTGGGTGAAACTGCTGTGGGTGGTGGGACTGAGGCTCTTCTTGGCACAGAGTTTCTGGTGTTTGGGTGGTGGCAGGTTTGGTCAGAGGGTCACAGGAACATGCAGGGTCTGGCCAGCACATCACAGGCCAGGTGTCACATCAACACCTCTGCTGGGAAGAAAGGCAGCCTGGCGAGCCCAGGGCTGTTCCCAGCAGAGTAAACTCTGCCTTGCTGGGCAGAGCCAGACCAGCACCAGCCCTGCCTGGGGCTCTGCCAGCACAGGCAGCTCATAAAATCAAATACACCAGAGGTCTGTGAAAGGAGAACACTTTGCCATGCTGGCTGAAAAGCCAGTGTAGCCCCAGCCAAATGGAGGAAACAGCCCTGGCTGTTTGCTTCACTGTCTGGTTGTGCAGCACTGAGCAAGTGCCCCGGTTTGTACTGAAAATAGCATTCCCTCCCTTGCTTTATGCCTGTCTTAGCAGGAACATGGACACCTCAGGTAGGAGCTGGTCCTGTACAGCGAGGCAGTGATGGAGCAAAGCTGCATCATCTCAGCTCAGGCAGAGCCTGTGCATTGGGATTTCCAGGCCCAGGGCTTGGTGTCTGCTGAGGACTCTGCAGCCACAGTGTGATGCTGTGTTAGATGTGAGAAATGAAAAAGTGAAAGTTTATCAAAAACTCTGCTCAACTCTGGCACAGGGGTGAGGCTCCCTCAGCATCACCATCGCTGGGGGAGCTGCAGGTGTGCTGGGTTCCCTGGGTGTCCTGTGAAAGCTGCCTTCTTCCCAGAGCTCCCAGAAGAGGGCTTTCTGCTGGAAATCTGTTTTTATTTAACCGAGGCTAAGTAGGGAGTATTAAGGGATAGATGCTTTAAAAGCTTTTCCTGTGAGCTTTGTGTAAAGGGTGGCTATTGAGGTCTTTTTTGGAAAAGTACTTTTGCTGAGTCAAGTGATGTTTGGGGGGAGTTTGTTTATTTGTTTTTAAAGTGCCTTTCCTGGTTCTGGTGCAGTATTTATTAGTGATGTGTTTGCCATCTCTGATACCCAAAAACATGAACATCAAGTCTTCAGTAGCATGCAAAAAAATTATTTAGAAAGCAAATCTCAAGAATATCTTGTATTCATCTCATTGGTGTTGCAAAATTAAGGGGACATGAAAAAAAACATAGATATAAAGGAGATGTGAGGATAACCACAGGAAGAAATATAATTTAGATTTCCTATCTCCTTCACCAATGGATTCCTGCTAATACATCCTACATCCTGGTAACCTTATTTGCTTTACCAGACGTGATGCTAAAATTAGCTAGTCATACATTTCTCAGGAAGTAGTAATTAATTGGACAATATTTGTACAGGGCTTTGAAAATGTAGTTCCTAATTTTGCAAACCCTTTGTCCATAATGCAGATTAATTTAATCACATAATTACTGCATTTCTGGACTTTGGTATACGCAGTTCCCCAGCTCATGTGTGATGTATAATAATTGCCTGTGTAAACTGGCAAGAGCCACATTTCTCAAATACCGTGCGTGCACATTTGAAAATTGGGATCACAGGTAGCACTTCCTTACTAGGGCTTCATTTTAAAATACTTTGTTCTTTTCTACTCTGTCTCTGCATACGATTTACTCTTGTTTATACCCGTCTCAGCAAGACTCTGCTCAGCTCAGGCAGGGATTTGAGCCGGTGCTTTCTGTGCCAGGCTCTGTCTCGATGGGGAGAGCCACTTGCAAAGGCTGTAATTTTGTTTGGGGCACCTGGTCTTTTGTGTGTGCCAATGGAATGGGCTGGTTCGGTGATAACGATCAGTGTTAAGCCTTTTCACATGAACAGTCGGTGCTATTTGGACTGAAAGGTTTTTTTTCTTTTCTTTTTCTTTTTAGAAAGTTGTTTGTACACAGAGAATGCTAAGAGATCTGCCTTCTGCTTTAGCTCAATTTGTCATAATTTCTACCTAGACCAAGAGGATTTGGCCCTAATTTAATATATTCTTTTGAACGTTTTTGCTCCCCAGACCCTGTATTAGATTCCTCCAGCATCTCACTCCTTTATTGGTAAAGGACCCTACTAATTTCCAGCCTAAATTTATTCATGGCCAGTTTATACCCATTTGTTCTTGTGTCAACATTGTCCTTTAGTTGAAATTGCTTCCTTGCCTTCCTAGTGTTTATCCTCCTGATGTTATTTATAGACAGCAATCATATCTGCTATCAGCCTTCATTTTGCTAGACTAAACAAGCCAGGCTCTTCCAGGCACTCCTCCTGTGATGGGCTCTTCAGTGCCAGCACCTGGTTGGATCTGAGGGCTCGGTAGTGAGCAGGAGGGCCTGGCTTGTGCTCAGCATCCCCATGAGCCCTGGCTGCTTGGCACAGGGATCAGGATTGCCAGATGTGCCCTGCCCAGAGCTGCACACAGGGTGTTTGCCTCCTTGCTTGGCAGCAGGGAGCTGGTGGGACATGGGGACAGCCCTGCTTCCTCGTGTCCAGTTGAACAACTTGCAGGAAAGTTTTATTTTATTGGTGCCTTGCTGCATTTTCCTGTATTTTGTGGTATTAGATCACATTTTTCTATTATGCAGTTGCCCTTCTTCCAAGCTGCCATTCCTCCTGTACAAGGCACCTTTTTAACCAAGCCCTTGACTAATTTCCCATTAACCAACTTAACAAATTCCTTCAACTAATTCCCATCTTCTGCTGATGTATTTCTTTGGGGCACTGTGTCAGATGACTGACAGATGAGCAGACAGATTAGATCTGCCACAGTTCCTTTAATTATTCCTTCCTTCATAATTTTTCCTTAAAAAGTCCTTCTTAGTTTTTAGGTCAGATTAAAAGCTCTGCACTTATCAAGATGAGTTTTTTTCCTTGTCTGGAGTAGAAACAGCACATTTGCTTTGCTGTAGCATGAAGATCTGTTTGATTTATTAAAACCACTTGCCACAGGACCTCCCACAGGCTTCAGTGGGGCTGGATTTTTTTATCTAGACCCCCTTGGGCCACAGGCTCATGTCCTGAGCTCCCCAGCATCACCATCAGAGCAAACACACAGTAAATGTTAGGACTATTTTGGTTTACCTCTATGCTGTAGTTTCTGCCCTGTGCTATTTAAAATGTCATTTTTGCAAAGAAAGAGAATAGGAGAATTATTCTGTATGATCAAAATGCCATCGAGAAAATGTCTCTCATGCTTGGGGGCATGAGGCTGCCTTTTTTTCTTAATAGTTGTAACAATAATAATACTATTAGGACAACAAACTGAGATGCCCCTGGAGATGATGTGACAAATTGGAAGGACATGCTGAAATTGAAATTGATTGAATAGTTCAATAAAATCAGCTTAATGCACAAAAGCAAAAAGATTAGCTAGAGAAAAACAAAAAATCAGTAATTTGTTATCTGCTGGGGCCAATCTCACTGGAGATTGAATTAGTTATAAACTAAAACTAGGCACTTGAAAGGAGCACCCTTATATTCACACAGTGCTGGAGCCTTTGGGATGGAGCTGGATGTGGATGGCAACCTGAAGGTTTGGCAGATCAGATCTCAGACTGTTTCCATTTGGTGGACTTGACAATGTTTGGTTTATGGCTGGACTTGATTTTAAAGGTCTTTTCTAACCTGTATATTTCTGTGATTTTGTATCTCTGAGTTCTGTACAAGTTCCCACACTGTTCCCACTGTCAAAATCCACTTTTGCTCTAAACACAATAGTTTTGTGTTCAGTTGATGGAAATCAGTGCAACTTTGGGGATGTCTCTGGGGTTCCCCCAGCAGCTCACTTGTGATGTGTACCCAATGGCTGTCCTGAGATCCAGCACCTCTCCAGCATGTGCATTCCCACCATGGTCCTGCCTGATCACTCCATCCCTTTGGAATCTGCTGTAATTCCCACATTTCCTGAGCAGGCTTGGACTGCCTGCACTTGCTGCACAAGTGCTGTGTTCCTTTGCCATCCTTCCCTTCTTTCCATCCCTCTACACCAGCTCCTTGTGGTTGGTGCATTTGCACGTTCTAATAAATTCTGGCCATTTTCCTTCTCTTTTTTTTGTGTTGTGTGATCTGATCAACATCTTCCTTTTAAACTTCTTTCCTTTAGTGCTCTGAATTCGTGTGGTTTTTTTTTTAATTAACACTACAGAGCTCAGTGAACAGTGCTTTGTTAAAAAAACAACTTTGTTGTAAACCTGGGGTCTGTGAGCGCACACACACAGATGTGTTTGTCTCATTTATGTGAAATCTGATTGCTGCTGCTTTTCTAAGTATCCTCCCCACTTCTATGATTTAAACCTTCTGTTATTTAAACCAAAGTATTTGGCCTGCTAGAAAATACTTCCATCAGCTTCCCAGATAGTCTATAACAGAGAATAAGGAAGTAAAAGCTAGATATGAAATAGAAATTATATTCACTAATAAGGACATTTCAGCCTTGTGCAGTGCTTTACAAATGGAGTAGTGAACAGAACCTTCTTGCATGAGCCAAAACAAGGGCTAACAATAGTTTCTCCCTCATTTTTTATTATACAAGATAGGAAGAGATAATGAAAGTGCATTTCCATAATATATTCCAGTTCCAAGGTGCTGATGGATCCCTAAGTGTGATGTCTTGTCAATTTAGCAGGTCAATTAAAAGCCCTGGAATCAAGAGAAAGCTAAAATGCGGATCTCTTATTCTGGCAACTCAGAAGAATTAAAGAACTGAGCCAGTTACAGCACTTCAAGGATGTTTATATGGGAATAAAGAGACTTAATTGACCTAATTCTTGCCCTTTGAAACTTCAGAGGACATTTGACATTTTACACACGCTTGTAGCATTGGCACCTTGAAGGAGCAGGTACCCTGGGTACCTGAGCTGTGTTCTGGGGGTAGTTGATCTTTCCTTGCACCAAAGTCCCTCCACTTGACTTCACAAAAAAGCTTTTCCTGCATAAAATTCTGCCTCCACTTGGTTTACACCCCTTTGGGGCTCTCTGATGTGCCTCCTGCAGCTTAAGGAATGGGGTTGAGTTGAGCTTTTGGCTGGATTCTTCTCTGGTTCTTGTGCCTCCCTTTGCCCACTTTCATGAGAGGAGCTTTGCTTTCCTATCTGCCTGTGAAGTGCTCTGTGAGCACGACAGTAATCAATAGTAAATTCTGCAGGTCTAAATGAAAGTTTATTGTCAAAGCCAGTTGTAAAGATCAGGAGACTTCTCTTGATGCAGGCAGATATTCCTAAGTAAAGAGATCGCAGGAAGATATGTACACATGCAACATCAGATGGCCTCTCCTATTTTATTCAGGTTTATTTTCCAGTTGCATTGACTTACAGCATCCTTTAGAACTTTGCTGTGTGATTTTTATGGCTGGCTCTGTGAGGTTTTTTCCTTTGAGAGCTGTGTTGTAGGGGGTGCTCAGGAATTTAAATTACTTCTGCTGAAGTGCTGTTCATTGCACTGAATTATTTTTTTCTTCCATACTGGACTTAAATTCTCCTTATTTACAAAGATTGTGTTAAGGATTGAAACACGAAGAGCATTTGAATGCTTTTTGGGCAACAAACTGTGTGAGCAGAACGAGCTGGAGGGCTGCCAGGCAATGTTGATGTCAATTTTGGGGGTATTATGTTCTTAGCAATGTTTTTAGTGAGAACACATGAACAGAACTTTTACTGGTTTTCAGAAGACAGAAGCTAATGTTGCAGAAAATGCTTAAAAGTTAATAAAAATGTCAGCTTCAACCAGGGAATTTTGCCCATAAGACTTTTATTTTCCCACGAGACAGGTAATGTCCAGGAATCTGTGCAAAAATCACTTCAAAAACAATGCAGAAAATTAATTGATTTTTTCACTATCATTTTTAATCCAATTAACTTCTTAGTCTGCCTAAAGATCACACTTGTACATGGAAAATAAACCAAGGCGTTTCACAGGGTGCATTTTTTTGTCTCTAATCTTTTCCTTTTCTTCTTTTTTTTTTTTTTCTCCAGAAAGTTCAGCAGTACATAGTCATTGTTCAAGCAACAGACATGGAAGGAAATCTGAACTATGGTCTCTCAAACACGGCCACAGCAATCATTACAGTGACAGATGTGAATGACAACCCCCCTGAATTCACTACCAGCACTGTGAGTATCCACGCAGCAGAGCAGCAGGGTGATGCATGCACATGCTGCTTTTAACTCACGGGTGTTGATATCTGCTCTCCCTCCGAGCTGGTTGGGCAGACAGGAGGAACTCCGATGGGTAACTGTGGAATAAAGACTTTCAGGGGAGAAAAAGGAAAAAGGAAAAGACTGATTCATGAACCAGCAAACCTGTTTGGTGACTGATTTGGCCAAGGCACTGAAGGAGCTGAAATAACGTGGCAAACAGCCCATGTCTGATTGCACCAAAGAGGATGCAGTTGTTTCATAGCAATTGGCTCTAGACATATCTGAGTTATTAATACTTCTGAGTGAAATCCTGAGCGCTGAGAGATATTTGGGGTTTATGGCTTGGGTATGATTTCAAGAGGGCTGTAAGTGCTCTAAATGGTAACAGGTAGCTGGTAAAATTTGTATTTCACTGATAGCTCTAACAGATGTATTTGTGTGTGCTGGCAGTAAATGTGTAGACATTCTTCAGTACATCTGGTTTTAATCAGGTAAAGATTTTTCTTATGTTTTATTAGCACAGCCTTCTTCTGTTCTGCTTTCATATGTTCCAAGGTATTCCTGGAGGACAAGGGGAAAAAAACAGAGATTGCAAATGACAAATTTTTAGAGCTGGCTAAGGTAAAAAATGAAGATTTGGAAGGTGAAATGTGGTGGTCTGGTTCATTCCAGCCTTCATAATCCATAGATGTAGAACATCTGAAATGTGCATGGTAAATTTAGAAATCACAGAGCAGTGCAGAGGTCTATATGCTAATAAATGAGAAATGCTTGTGTATCCCCTGTCTGTATTCATATGAGGGTCAACAAGGAGCAGTAAGTGATGTATCTTAAATAGACATCAAATCTTTTCAAATACAGAAGGTCTAACTTCTTTGCGCTCAAGTCACTGAACATCCTTGGAGGAGTGTTTTTATTATTTATATAATTCTGAATTTTCATTCCATCCTAAAGGGTTTCTAAATATTTATTAGCGTGGGACCAAAGTTTCCCTTTAGTTATACTCTTACAAACTGCAAATATGTCACAGAACTCAAGGAAGTCATGCAGAGGCCAGTTTATGCCCCTGTGGACCCAAACTGGATTCATGTCCGTTCTGGAGTCTGGGTCCTTCCTTCCCATCTCCACTGGGAGCTGGGCTTGGGGTTGTGCCATGCTCAGCTCCCAAACAGCATTTTCTCACAAAGTGACTTGGACATTGGTTCTAAGAAGAAAAAAGGCACTGAATTCCTCCTGAGTCTCAGCAAAATGGGCACCTAGCATGTTTTCAGGTCTGGGCATCGATCCCCAGGCTGTGCTGCTGCTCCAGTGGATGTAACAGCACACGTGTGCCCTGTGCCCATCATGGATGCTCCAGTCTTTCTGCTATAAAGTTGTGGTTGAGGATCTCCTTAGGTGTGGTACAGTTACGAAGAGCCATAAAAATACAGCACAGGTCTTGGGCTGTGTGGTCCTTTCTCCTGCCAGGACAGAATTATTCTCTCTGGAAGGAGGTTTGTGTCTGTGGGGCTGCAGGGCCTTGCACCACAGCACTGCCACAGCTCCCTGGTGTGTGGGGGGACTTTGTTCTGCCAGGTAAATGCTTCTCTGCCCTCCATTTGAGTGAAAAAGGAATGACATCTAGTGGCCGTGTCACCTCAGCACAAGCTATTCACATGACCCAGGTCGTGGGGTCCTTGTCTCCAGATGCAAGATGGGAGATGAGGTTTTGGGGAGCAGGGTGAGCTGGGTCAGGGTTACTTGCATGGGAGCACATTGGTGCCTTCTGCAGGGCAGCATCTCCTCCAGATGCGGTGTTTTTTAATGGCATTCCAAAGCACTTCTCAAAGCTGATGGAAGGTGGGATAATGGAAATTTTCTTTCAGGTGAATTCTGAGTATTTAATGTCTCGGTGTGTATTAAACCTGGAAGGAATAAAAGCCATCAAGAGAATTACCCACAGAATTGTGTTAAATGGATTAGAAAATGCTACTCTTCCTCTAAGCAGAGTTGATATGTACCATTATTTCTCTAATTTCAATCACCAAAGAAAGAGTTTTGCAAGGGCCAAAGGGCTTTACACAGTGGCACGTGGGACTTCTTTATAAAGAGTTGAAAACCAAGGGTGTTTTACAATAATACTTTGTGATTCTATGGAAACAAATATCTTTGATATACTCCCGGGTATAGCTAGGCTGAATTTCATGTGAGTATGAAAGTATAATATGTTTTTTCTCTTACTGGCAGAGGGAACAGCATCAGGCTGATGAGTTTCTTTAAGCCTGAGCTGAATCTCCTCGCTGTCCTCAAATAGTCTGATCTGCATTTTAACACCTCTTAAAAAAATAGCAAAAATCACTTTCCAGGAAATCTATAGCTCCTCAGAGAGTGAGAAAGCCCATGGTCTCTTTTAAGTCTGTGGACTGTTTGGAGAGATATTGTATATTTTTATTTTAAATAGTTGTATTGAGATGCTGCTGTAAAAACAAAAATAGACTGAATAACTGAAACTGTGGCTTGCTCTTGGCAAGCAGCCAGATGAGAGGAACTCAGGAGCTGTATTCATCCCAGACAGATACAGAGGCCCACCCTATAGAGCTCTTAAATTACCTGTCATTCAGCCAGGGTGGTTTCAGACTTAATCGTTTCTGGATGGGAATGTAGCTCAGGAGGACACTGCACCACGCTGGTGTCACAGCTCATGTATTCAGCAGCAGGAATTAATGTTGCTGTGTTAAATTTAACAACAGGGTGGGAGAGAGGAAAGCATCCACTGTGATGGTCGAGAGAGTCGGGGCACGTCTGCAGGCAAGCACAGTGCAGAGGGGAAGGGCTGCGTGCATGGACCGTGGGCAAGTTCAGACACAGGCACAGCAAAGCCAGAATGGCACATCCAGCACAGGTGTGTTGGTGAATGGACATCCAAAATACCAGATGGGCTGGCATCAAAGTGTACTGCTGGATGAGAAGTAGTCAAAGAGCAATAAAATTACAGAGAAGTTCCTTAAAGGTACAAAATGAAGATTTTGTAAAGTAAAACTCCAGAATTCCTGGGTGCTTCCATGAAAACTGATGTCAGTGGGTTTCACATCCTTTGGTCCACCACCTGAAAGGCAGGGGAAGGAGGAGCCCCACCTTCTCAAACAAAGGGTTCTGAAATTATATGGGAGGAAGGAAATCAGAGTCTCTGGATGCAACAATTTGGAACTCAAGTCTGCTGTTAACTCTAAGGCCAGTCTCCATCAGTGTGGCCTGTCCTGACAGTTGTGAGAATTGCATGCATCATGCTGCAGGGCACTGGGCACAGCGAGGACCAGGAGCCTCCTCTGGTCCTGTCCAGCTCTTTTTTGTGATGGTGAATGTTTTTGTGATCTGCAGTGCTAGCTGTGCCTGTGCTGAGAAGCATCAGAGAGCAGCCAGCAGTGGGGATGTGTCTCCTGAGAGACACCACAAGAGTGGAGCATGCCCTGAAATGCTGTAGATGTCACAGGCAGCTGTTTGGGGCATTTTTAATGGTTTAGTGCAGGATTGTGACCCAGGGAATGCTCTTCTGGCTATCTAAGGGACTTCAGCCTGTCCACAGCATTGTGTTGTTCGTGTGACATTGCTGCTTGCAAAAATAAATGAAGGGGGGCCAAAGAGGAGAGGTAGCACTGACTCCTCAAAGGGCCCAACCATCCCATGTCCACAGGCTCTGGGTCAGATGCCATACAAAAAGGTATTTTAATACCCCATGCCCAAGTTTTCTGTGACTTATTCATTTCTGTGGATTTTTTGGTGGCTTTTGCACCTGCCAAGTCACCAGCTGTTGTAAAATATTGACATTTTAACTGGACTGTGTTACAAAGGCTTTGTAGGAATTTTTACTGGAAAACTGGCTCTCTTACTGTTGTAAGATGAAGGTATCACTGTGCCCTCCATTATCCATAGTCCTTGTTACTTATAACAGTGTCATGTCCTCTGACGTGTCTTAATTATGGGGAAATTCCTCCGTCTCCCTTCAAACATTTATCTCCTGTGTGCAAGTGAGTTGTGGGTTTTCCATACTAATATGGATCCGTAGCCTCTGGTCAGATGCTCACCTCAGATACAGGGGATGCAGTGAAATTAGAGTTGGTATTTCAGAGATTAAAAGTCAGCAGAGATAGAACAATGCTGGGTAGTCTCAGGTGGGCTTTATGTAAGATTGAAGCATCTTTCTTGCACACAGGAGGAACACCTTTAATTCCAGTGAAGCCTTTACCTCCTCCCAGGCAGGATGCCCTTTCCAGTCTGACCCATGATACTGTTAATAGCCATTCAAGGATTTCCACTTTATCTAAGAAAATGCATAATCAGAGGGGAGGAGAAGTGAAAGAAATCCATGCCTACACTTGACTCATACAAAGTCTATTTTTATCATATTCAATCAGGAACAATCAGGCACAGAGAGGAGACGCAGATGAATTTGCATGATCAGACTTCTGTGTCTGAAATGTTAATTAAAAGTTATTTTAAATTTGCCTACTGTGCAGAACTTGTTTTTATAGTAGCCCATGTAAGGAAAATATTATTTCACTGGGCTAAAGTGCTCATGATTACTTGAGTTTGTGAATTCTTGGGAAAACCTGCCTGGCAATCAACCCCTCAAAAAAAAAATTTGGAGGGAAAGAAAGGGAAAAAAGAAACTGGGCTATTCAAGTTCTTTAAGCTCCTGAGCCTTAGGAGGTCTTATTTTAAGCTACTTTAAAATTTGCCCTTTGTCACTGCTTTGAGAATCTCCTCTTCCAAAGCTGAATCCAGTGGAGTCTGTTTTAAAGAGGCAGCTCTAGGACAGCATCCCCTTCCCTGCCTCGCTGGCTAATCCTGACACTGAGTTAGGAGCAGCTCCAAAGGTTTAGGACTGGACTATTGGGGATGGATGGGTGCTTCTCAGCTCACAGGGCAGTGCTGGCCTTTGCTGGCCTGGCAAAGGCTGCCTGGCCAAAGAGTGGCTGAACTCAAAGCAGAGTTGCTGGTGAGGAGTAGCCTGAGTTCAGAGAGGCTGTGTTGGGGCAGCAGGGATGTGTTTCTGGGTAAGGCTAAGCTGGTTACAGCATGGACTTGGCTGATCAGTGAAGGAGCAAATCCTTGTTGCAAGCACATTGGGAAAGGCAGTTCTTGCCAGGTTCTACCTGGCCAGTTTAATTAATGTTGTCAGAGCAGGCTCCCCCCTGGCTGCTGCAGCGAGGCTGAGTTAACCTGGCTCGTGCTGGGCTGGATCAGGCAGTGCTGGAATCTGCAGGGAAGAGCTCAGTGCTTCCTGCACAAAAGAGCCCAAGTTAAAAGGGCTTCTTGGGTTTGGCACCACACTGCCAAAAATGTCTGACCTTTCTCTGTGCAGGTGTTCTGGTTCCTCGAGTGCTGTGGGAGATGTTAATGAGCCCATTCTGAGAAGTGCTTTGGAATTTGAGAGTGGAGATGCTCTCGGAGCATCGCTGCCCTGCTGGCATTGCCTTTACCAGAAATAGTTCTTCCTTCTCCCATTCTGATGTTTCCTTCCCATCTTCTCTCCCCTGTGATTTACTAGTGTACATTTGTACTTCATTCCATGAAGCACAACAAGCCAAGATCCTCCAACCCCTTCTGCTTTACAGCTTCCCTTCCCTGGGTATCTTGCTAACCCTGCTGTGCTCCACGCTCTGCTCAGTTTTCATTCTTCTGACCCAATTTGGATATAGTAATCCAGTTTCAGTGCCTTGAACAAGGGCATTAGTATTTCCTTTTTCACAGCCATGGTGTAGCTCTCACTTAGCCTCCTGCTCTGTGAACTTGTCAAAATTGTGGAAACAAAGCAAACAAGCATAACCTAAAACTGTATTCTCTGTTCTGAATGTGTTTGTTCTCACATTCATTGTTTGTTTGAGGAGAGAAAATAGCTGTGCATCAACCTATGCCAGAGCAGCACTGCACAGAAATAGATTATGTGAACTGTAAAAATGTGACTTTTTTGCAAGTGGGGTGAATGCTTTGCCTGGGCTCCAGCCCCCTCAGTCAGATCCTGCTGAGCTCCATTTTCAATGGTGAGTTTCAAAATAGCAAAGCAGCAGAGAAAACCTCAGCTCTTCCTCCAGGCTGAAAGATTGTGACTTCCAAGTGACTGGGATGCAAAGATGCAAATAGGTCTGCTTTGGAGAAATGATATTTAATGGTCGTAGGAAACCAAAATCAGCATCCACGTCAGGCTGCCTTGGGCTTTCCTAAACACATTTGTAGGCAGATGTACCCAGAAGCATTTGGAACATGGGAGTGTTCTGAGAAATCCCTTTTACATGCATGCTCATGTTTTACAAATTCATCTTACGCTGTGGAGGGAGAGCCCAGCAGGAGTGGGATGTCACTGGGATTTCCTACAGACAGAAAATTGGACCAGGATGCCTTTGAGGGCTTCCTAAAAAGAAATCTTAACAGGTTGATCCAAGAAAAACTAGTGAAAGTGGGAAGCTTGCTATCTCCCAGGACCTTGGCACGTGTCCATCTGCCTCCTCCCTGTTCCTAGACCCTGGAAAAGATTAAGGGCTTAAATCTTGAGCACTGTGTACATGACTTCACATGACTTGCCAGTGTACAGACTAAAGCTGCATGTGTAGCTGTCCATTCAGGTCTCACTGTCCCTGTCACTACACCTGTGCCATTCAGAAAGTCTGCAGTGATATTTGGATGTAGATTAGCCCGGATCACACGGCGGTTTTAAATCATCAAAACTACACCTGTGGCATAATTTAGAGGCAGTTGTCACACAAGAATTCAAGTAGATGGCACGGGTCAGAGCTGGCAAGGGGAAGGAGCAGTGCTGTGGTGAGGGCATGTACAGGACTGTGCTGTTTTACAGCTGAAGACAGACCCTGAGTTCTGTACAGTCCTGCAGACAGGCTTTATTGTTAAAAATCAATTATGCTTTCATGGAAATTCCCAGATGACTGTGTTCACTTGCAATTTCCAGTCAGCAGGAGGCTCAGCCAAACTACCCAGCAAAGCCTGGGCTGTTACAGAGCTGTCAGCCTCTAACTGAAATAAATTATTATATCCAAGTCAATCAGATATGCCCAGTAGCATTTGGGTATGTGAGCATCCACCTAATTCTGTGTGCATTTCCATTAAATATACAGTCAGTGAAGTCTTAAAAACCACAAATCAGTCTAGTTTTCCTAAATAAGATTCCAGTGCTTATAAATTGAAATAGGCTTTCTGCCTCTCATTGCATGTCCTGGTGACAACCTTTGCCGTGAAGAGTGAATTTAGATTTAGAATGTTAGGTTGGGAGGTAGCAGTAACAAACAGAGCACAAGGAGAAGCTCTATTCACTCTTCCCATCCTGTTACAGCCTCGTGCTGAACTCACCACAGTAATTCCAGGGCTTTGCAGCTGTAGACACACAGGTTAACCACAATTAGGAAATTATTTACATCTTGATGTGCCTTTGGAGTCCAGCTGGCCTTTGGAGATGGATCCCTACCTCAGTGAAAGCCTGTCCACTGGAGCTGGGGGTGTGAGATGCCCACACAGTTTCATTCTGTGAGAGATCAGGGTGATCCCCAGCTCCAGGAGCAGATTCCTGGGAGCACTGGGGCTCTCCCAGGCACAGCATCTCTGAGTGCCTGGAGGTCCTTTCAGTGCCGTGCTAGGGAACACACGAAACACTTCCTTCTCTCTTGTGGATGCTCAACTTTTGTTCTTTATTTTATCACCTCTTTCATCTAAAATGAAAGCTATTTCTCACTTTATGAGAAAACAAGAATTCCTCATGTCTTAATGAAAAAAGCATCAGCCTCTTCCGTGATGTCTGTTAAGCCTTTACACCAGTGTAGCACATGACAGAGAGGATGAGATACCTTTGAGACTGCCAAACAGCCAGAGATGCAGAGATGTACATGTATAAATACCAAATATAGATGTGCATATTGCTGGATCCAAAGCATAGATAGATGCTGATGCCAGGGAAACAGTCATCAATCACATCCAAGTCTCTACTCACAGATAAATTGTGGTTTATATGAATTATTCCATTACATTGTGTGGGTATATATGCATTGATTTAAAAAAAAAAAAGTCATCTCCTTGATGGAAGTCTCTTCCTAATAGACCCCATTAATCAAAACCTAAATTTACAGTGCCTTTTGTTTTGTGTATTTCCTTTCAGTACATTCATTTTCAAATTATCACTAAATTAATCATGTACAGAGCTTTAAACTGGCTGCCACGTGGTAAAGCAGTTCTGGTTCCTCTCCATTACACTGAGCATTAGTTATTAAGGCACAGTTCAAGGCTCTGTTTAGCCTGGTTCTGCCCTGAACCTAATTGGAATCAGCTAGATTCTTCCTTCTAAATGGGTCAGTCACACAGAAAAAGCATCAAACATAATCTCGAGATTGTGAAATAAAGCAGAGAAAAAGAAAAAAGAAGATCATTTTGTTTCTCCTCATTGATACCTGCCTGGTGGTTAAAAGAAGGATTAAAATGAGGTCATTAAACTTTCCTTGGAGACAAAACCCAGACCTCAGTGTTAATGTGATTAATCAAATATAAAAGTGAAGCTCTTCTGAATGAATAACTCATTTTTATAGAATATCTAATTACTGAAATGTCGTCTGCTGCAGAAAAAAAAAAGGGGGGGAGAGAAATTAATTGCAATAACAATTCAAGAAGATAAAGTTTTTCTGAATTAGGTCTACACAAGAAGCTAAATTGAGTTGATTAAGTAATTTTGGTTTCAGGAACACCCTTGATGGAAGTTAGTGGTAATGAATTTTTCAGACCTCAGAGTTTAAAATTGCCAAAGACCAGTGATTAAAAAAAAAAAAAAAAGCAGGAACGATAGTTCCATTACAAATTTCAATTTTCTGTCATGAAAAAAAAAATAGGGGGGTGGATATTAAGAAATACTCTATTGGTCTCTCCTAGATTGGACACATGTAGCACTTGGTGTAAAATCAAGAATAACACAACCTCCTCTCCGTGCTGGAGAGTGTAATCTCAGTCAGCTGGAGCTGCAGCACCTCACGGGAGGCAGAGGCAGGAGGAGCAGCACAGATTCCATGAGCTTCCTGCATGGGTTCCACCTGGAGCCCTCCTGCCTGTGCAGGGCTTCAGCAGCTGTCACTCAGGGGGTGAGTGGCACGTAGTGGCACATCCATCCTCAGCACCACGGAGATGTGTAGCAGTGCATGGACGTGACACATCCATTGATTTGACATTTGGCTTTCTAGCCTGCTGGTTTGTGCAGCTGGGTTAATATTATAATTAATATTATAATTTAATTAATAGTAGATTTTTAGATTTTAATTAATATTAAATACCATATAATATTATCAAAGCACAGACAACCCCTGGCCCACGACAGCGCCCATCAGCCGTGGCTTACTGTCCCCATTTGTCATGAGCCCTCTCATTTGAGCTTCTGGCAGAGCTGTCTCCTGGTTCAGTGTCTCATTTAGCAGGGATTTCTCTCCTCCCACTCCTCCCCTGTTCAGTCTGTGCAGGATCTAGAGGGAGAAGCCCCAGACCACTTCCCCACCCCGTGCTTTCCATGGAATTGCCAGTGAGAAGGAGCTTCCAGGCAGGTGTGAGCTACCTGTGTGCAGGGAGGTGTGACAGGACCACATGTCACTGACAGAATCTCTGGAGTCAGAGGAAATGCAGAGGGAAATGCCCTTGTTCCTCTGTGCTGTGCTGCCATGGAAATTGCCCTGGGCTGCGCCACCAGATCCGTGTGTGGGGATCAGATGCTGTTCCCATCATCTCTGCTGTGTCAGTCAGGCTACAATTTCAAGGAGAAATCAGACATTGATGCTCCTATATCACATATCTACCCACGTTTCTTGTCTGACATTTTTCCACCTGTAGCATTTCCCTCAAATTTGAATGGTTTCTTGTAGATTTTGTGCCTTTTTCTGCTTTTGGTTATGTACAAAATATCCTAATTTTCCTCCTCAACCCATAACTGGCCTTGGAGAGCCTCATTCAGGCTGAATGTAGACCCCCAGCACCATCATGGTTAGGCTGGATATCCACACAGCCCTGGCATGTCCATGTCTGCCTGATGTCCCAGGCCAACACCCATTTGTGCTGGATTACTTCATTATCTCTAAAGTCCTTCAGCATCTCAGGCTCTGGTGTGAGGCTGAGAAATTTAAATACATTCTGTGACTCCATTATTGGAAGGCAGTGAAATAAATCCCCTCCTGGGGTTGGCTAACTTCCTTGGGTCGGCAGGTTTTTAATTCTTCAATATTCTTCTGCTTTAAAAACAGTTGCTTCCGAGGGCTGTCATTTTAAGAGGATATATATCTGGAACTTCATTAAGTACATTTCACTTATGAAATCTTCAGTGACATGCTGTGGGGAAAGAAAAAGGGAGATTTAGCAAAGGATTTGGGAGTGCTGTGAGTTTTCTCTTATCAAATCTTTCTAACTGTCCAGGATGTCTTAAAGCTTCCCAGTTGAAGAAGAAAGGGTCACAACGCAGCGAGCAGCCAGTTAAAATCAGAGAGTGGGTGAAAGGTTTACAGAGTTTTTTTGAGCATGGCAGAGTTTTTCAGCGTAGTGCAATGACAGGTTTTAATTGCTAAAAAAGGATAAATAATAGTCTTTTCTTTCCTGATTTTACAACCCATCTTTTCTTTGACCCAATATTCTGTGTTTCTCACTGAATTCCTCTGCTCCGTTCCACAGGAAATGTTGTAAACAAAAATTTCAGCAAGAAGCCTCTTTTTCATGGCAGGGCTCATTAATTTCACAGTATTTAATGTAGTTTTTTCTGTGCTCCGAGTTACTGTAAACAAGCAGGCATTTCTCTAGAATGCCAGATTCACACCTAGGTGAAGGTGGCAGAGAGTTGGGCTAGGTGACCTGTCCAGGTCCTTTCCAACATGAACCATTCTGTAATTCTGAGATTTTAGGCACTGCCATTATATTTTAAGCATCAGTTAGGACGTGAAGAAATGGCCATTGTGTTACCAGTGCAGAACACTGTGCCTTCAAACCAGAGAATAAACCACATTTTCAGAATAAAACACCTCCTTCACTGGCTTTCTCCTACAAGACTGCTCCAACCAGTCAGGAACCCTTTTTTTGGCAAGACCAGAGGGTCTTCCAGTGCCTGATGATGGAGTTCCAACCTGCTCATTAAAAAAACCCAAAACCCCCCTGTGTGCTAGTTCTGAGACTAATCTGGGAATAACAGAGATTCCAATTGCAGTGCAGAGGAAGTTTGAGCAGGAGTCAGTGTGCAGATGGGCTGAGCTGTGCTGAACAGGAAACTTGCTAAAAATCTCAATACCAGGATTATAGCATGTGTAAAAATCAGTTTCAGTACTCTCTTCCTTTCCCACATACCCATCTTGAGATCCCAGAGGCACATGAGCAGCTTTCATATGCCTTAAAATCTGGAAAAATTAAATTAAAAACTCATTACGGGGAATGGGCAGTTAATAAGAAAATCCTAAACCAGATTTATCAGCTTAAGGCCCTTCTTTATGAAACTTTATTACAGGTACCTGAATTGAAACATCCCCTTCTAGACACATTTCACCAAGAGATACAGAGCCAGACCTGTGGAGTACATTTTGCTCACTTAGAAGCTGAGCTCTCTCACTCAATTTTTGCTGCTCTGGTTTACATGTAAATCAGGAAAATCTTGTTTTCAGAGTGTTGTTCAAAGCAGCGTGGTTTTTTGCTGCTTTGCAGTTTGCAGGAGAAGGAAATGTGAGGCCTGACATGCCAACAAATGACTTGATTGCATCCTCTTTTTAGGGAGTTGGTTATTTTAGAGAGTAAAAGTACATTGGAAAGCCCCCCTGTGCCATGGTGGGGGATGCAGGGGGCTCTGCTTTGGCAATTCCAGGTCAGGGTATCACGTTTCTTGCCTGACATTTTTCCACCTGTAGCATTTCCCTCAAATTTGAATGGTTTCTTGTAGATTTTGTACCTCTCTCTGCTTTTGATTATATAGAGAATATCCTAATTCTCCTCCTCAGCCGAGACCTGGCCTTGGAGAGCCTCATTAAGCCAGGGTGGTTCAATTTGAGCTGGTGGAGCTTCCCAGCTGGGAAGCAGAACAAGCTTCTTCTGGCCTGTTTCACCCCAGCCTATACAAACCCGTTTGGGCTCCCAGTGGAGCTCGGAGCCTGGGGAGAGCCGTGCTGGGATCAGCTCATCCCAGTTCCCTGCCAGCCTTCCTGGGGCTTTTCCACCCTGGCAGCTCAGGCAGGATCACAGGGCTCTGTGGCAATGCACTGGGGAGATCGATAGGCTAATCCAGGCTGACCTAATGGATTTATCAAGTAACACATGAATTAATGATTTTCTCAGCATTCTGCCCCAGCACAGGGCATGGCTCCAGCCCGTTCTGCAGCTGCCTCAGGAGACAGACAAGTCACTTCAGCCTTTGGTTCTGCACTGAAGGGAAGCATAGGGCTGTCAAGCACTGTAGAGCCATGGTGTATCTGTTCAAAACTGTTCTGTTATATAAATGTATGTATATAAAGGTTTTTTTCCAAGAATGAGGCTTTGTAGGCAGTTCCAGCTGTTTTTAAATCTATGTCTCTATTTTAAAGAGAGCATTACTAATTACATCTGACAATCAAAAAGTCTGCAGAAAAGTATCAGCCACCTTTTCCTGCTGTTCATTCCGTGGGCAAGAAACAAAGGTATGTTAGACAAGAGAGCAAATGAAATGTTCAAAGGATCCTTGTCTAGAACTGAAAAATACAGGGCTGTGCTATCAGATCAGAATTTTAATTTATATTGTTTCCACTGGTTCCTGACATAAAATCTTTCATTGTTGGGTATAACCATTGTTAAAGGTCACTGTTGCAAAGGCTACATCCTTTAGAGGAGATGAGATCCCATTTTGGATAAATTCACCATTTTTGTTCCTAACAAGGAGATAGTATCAGGATTTGAATGTACAAGAGTGTCGGTTTACGGATTAAAGGCTTTTGTGTTCTGCAAACCACACTATGCCAGATTTCATGAGTTTCAGTGAGATCTGCAAGTCCCCAAAGTCAAGTAGGTTGATTAAAGTGGTTCTTTATAGCTTTTGAAATAGAGATAAAGTACAACTTTCCTACACGGGTTAATGTAGAATTTTTTTTCTTGACAAGGCTATATGCCTTCCAAGGACATAATTTTAATCTCTTTTTAAACCTTTCATATGAACATTGTAAAAAGCTCCTTTGTGTTGTAATGCATTTTTATAAAATATCTAAATTTCTATGCAAACTTCAAACCTCATTTCTTAAGATATATTTATTTGGAAATGGTTATCTTGCAGCAGAATGGTGTCTTGTGGCATCATTTCTGTAGCATCTTTTCATACTATCAAAAGAATGTAACATCTGATAATGAAAAAAAATTAGTGCTCTTTGTTAGATATGCAAACTACGTTTTGTTTTTTTTTTAATATCCTTTTACTATTATGTTTTCTGCACTCCTGGCAAGTACTCAAAGAGTCTTTGAACCAAGGTGAAACCTACATGTTCCTTCCTCACACCAGAGTCTGAAGTGAGAGGGTTTTCTTTTGCTGCTTCTGAAAGAGAGGGTATTGCTTTATTCTCATCTGCTCCAGCTTTGTCTTCATATTCTAAGAGTAAAATTTGTATGTTGATCCAGAGTAAGTCATTACTTGAGATTCTGAAAACATGACACCAGTAAAGTGTAAAGCCAGCGGCTGTCACCTGTGGCAGGAACACGACAGAGGTTGTCTGTGCTCCAGCCTGAGATCAGTTTCAGAAGTGCCAAACTTTAAGGCTTGCTGTTGGTTTTCAAACTCTTCCAAAGAAAAAGAAACCAGCACATGGAGACCACGCTGAGCATCACTCAAGCTTCCAGCACAAGCTCCCTGTGAGCAGGTGGCTGTCTTGTCTGCAGCACTCCATGCTCAGAGCTGAGAGGGCTCCTTTGCAGGCAGGTGAGCTGCCTTAATGGCACAAACTGCTGAGGACAAAGGCAAAACTTCCAAAGCATCTTTTCAGAGCTGGTGAGCTCATTGTCATGCACTTCCTTGAGTGGGCTGGGCCAGGCTGACTCCTGCCTGGCCAGCAGGAGGTGATGCCTGCAGCCCAGGCAGCCCCTTTGCAGGGGAGCACCGTGACAGCTGGGTGTGAATGCATGCATGGGCTGTGGAATAGATTCACCTGGATGTGAAGCTGAAGCAGAGCATGGGATTTTGTGGTTATGAACCTGGAAAAACAACAGCCCAGAGGTTTATGGAGGGGCTGCTAGCTGGTGGGATGCAGAGCAGCCTCAGAAAGGAGTGAGAACATCCGTGGTCATCACTCGAGACCTCACCAGAGTGAGTAGTTTAATAAAACCAGAAATGAGCATCTCAAAGCCTGGCTTTCAAAATAAGGCTGACTTTACAGGGGTTTTGTGGGGATTTGAGCAAGCTCATGGTCTCCTTTGCACACAGTGGAGGGAGACCCTGGCAGTCCCTGTGTGACTGTCACAGCAGCTGAGAGCTGGGATAACTCACAGCGCAGCACAGCCATCCCCACAGAAAACAATATTGGAAATTAAAGGTCACAGAATTGATAGTAAGGCTTAAGAAAACAGCAATTAGTCTGCTAGGAAGAAAAGCTAAATTACCCGTAGTAGGAGTAGAGGGGGGAGAAAAAGAGCGTTATTGATCTAAATATCAAGTTGGCAGATACACGGAGTACAATCTAGAAGTTTTTTACACCTCTGGGCTCATTCAACCCACACAATAAAAAATGCAGGCCTATAAAGATGCAATAAGAAGCAATCAATTAGGATGGCATTTGCTTGTTTCCGTGCTGCAGTTGGGCAGGCACATCACAATTAATGATTTATTAGGAAATTTCCCCCCCACCACCACCATTTTACACAGACTGCTGCAACCAGACCAGAGTTGTTTATTAATTTTCCTGCTCTTCAAGAATCTTTGTTAGCAGAAAAGGTAAACCCAAGCCTGGGATGCCAGCATGGGGTTGGGTGATGCCCTGGAGCGTGAGGAGCTGTGGGTTTCATTCAGCCAGTGGAGCCCCTGAGTGCTGGGCTCCCTGGGCACATCACCTCATCTCCAGAGCCTAATGGGGCAGGCTGGCAGCAGGAATTGGGGAGGGATGGCACCCCCCCTCCACCACATGCACTCACTGTCATTTCAGTTTCTCCCAGCCTAAGGGGCCTAGAGAGAAGATTCAGCACTTTGCAGCAGTCATATCTGTCAGGGGAGGGGTTCAGAGTCCAATAAGAGGACTGAGATGCCCTTATTCTTCTGTTATCCATAGCTGTAGGTCATGAAACACTATTTGTCCAGGCAATTCTGCCTTCATAAACCCCTGCTACCTGGAACTAATGTTGTGTCATCATTAGCCAATCTTGGAGGCAACAGAAAGATCTTTCCTGCAGACATTCATCTGAATAAGTCTTTGCCTTCACAGCTTTTTAGCAAAACCAGCCAGGGAAAGAAGTAAGAACATTGGGGGAAAAAAAGGAATTCCCTTTAGAAGGAAGCCTGAATAATTATCTTTGTGTTCATTTGTCTCAATCCCACACCTCCCTAGGAGTGGCTGCAGTAGCTAATTGGTTTTACTCAGCTGTGCATGGCTTCACTGCCCAGACTCCAGATTTATTGCACAAAGTCAAGTCATGGTGTGAATTCATCATTTGTCCCCCACATCAGTCCCTTTCTCCTCTGAGGTGATATTTGTCTGCATGTTTATGTGCTGTCAGGTCCAAATGACATGAAAGATAAATTCTGGGATTAACCAATTTTAGTACCAACCCAAAAATCAGAATGAATTATTTCCTTTTCAGCAAGGCATAGCTTCAGAGGGGCCAGCTCAAGGAGAGTGGGAGAAGGAGTTTTGCCAGCACAGGCCTTTATAGGAGGGGAAGAAAAAAATACCCCACAGAATTTAGGGATTTAAGAACATGCCAGTTTCAGAATGAATCCTTATCTGAGAAGGGAAGGCAAGTGTGTAACAATCAGCCAGAGAAATCTTTATGAGTGGTCTTTAAAAATTTTCTGGAAATCAAGGGCTTCAAATGCAACAATTGAAAGTGAAGCTAAATGAAATACAGGGGAATATGAGTAAATGCTACAGGTATAGGTCAAGCACTGCTTTATCAATCTTGTGTTTACTCCAGCAGCTCCTCTGTTGCCCATTGTTTTACCTTGTTTGAATAGATATGCTTCTCTTTATTTGAAAATCAATTGTAATCTTATGAAAGAGAACTTAGAGCAGAGGGAATGCTGGAAAGCAGCATAGTGAAAGATGTTCATTATCCTGAATTACTCCAGGGTAGGGAGGGAATGACATTAAAGAAGTGTGGGTAGCTTTGAGCTGCCATCCTTCCTTTAGCAGGTGTAATTTAATGTCATTACTTAATTTTATTAAAGGTAAAGACAATTGTGGACAATACACATTACAGCATTTACCTATAATAATGATAGTGGGGGAGTGTGAGAGGGAGGAAAGGCAGACTCCAGTTTGAATTCCCAGTAGCTGCTGATCTGTAGCTGATGAAAATTACTCTTTTCTTCATGGCACATCTCTCCAAGATTTGCTTTTTACCCTGAATAGCTTTGGATGGCTCCTTTGATTCCAGTGAAGGTGCTCTGTTCTCCTCAGAATAATACTTTGCTTTATAAGCACAGTAAGCAGTATCCACTCTCAATTCTGCTTAGGACAGATAATTTCCTGACTGTACCTAACAGAGGTCAACAACAAGTGGATGAACTCCTGGATTGCCCAGGATGTGCTGAGCATTGTGGTATTCACCCCAGTGAAAAAGCTTTATAGGCTGCTGTGATCTTCCTCCAGGCTTTATATTGGCATGTCTTGTATATTTATCATTTCAGTATAACCTCATGTTTTAAAATGTGTAAGCTCTGTCACTGTGGGCTGAAAACAGATGTTGTGATGGCTGCTAGAGGAGCTGCTGTAAAGTCTGTTGTGTGGGGCTTTTCCAAACTCATTGGCAGCACCTGGGCTGTGACCTACTGAAGATGTTCAGGGATCATATAGGACTGGCCCTCTTAAATGGGTTAAATACTGCTGATGGTTTGTTCTTGATGACTTAATTCTCTTTGGTTCTGCAGGGCATAAGCCTAGGATTGACAGACGAAATCTGTGGTCCTGTGTTGAAGATTTGAGATGGTTTCACAGAGTGTTTAACTCCTTTGGAATTACAATATGATACCTTGTTGTCAGCAGTGCAGCCTAAAAGAGACTGGGGGCTCGTGAGCTTGTCACTGCTGCCATGCCATACAACATTAATTTAATGTAATGGGCAATAACTAGTGTGGATTTAGGAAGAGATGATCCTGTTTAACTAATCTGCTTCAGTTCAGACAAGGTTGATAGTGGAGTGTACATATGACATAATCTAATGGATTTTTCAAGAGGCTTTTGATAAATTTCCATATATTTCCCTTGCTTAAGCTGTGTGCCTCAGAGACTCCAAATTGGGCAAGAGAATGGGTAAAGAACAAGTGAAATCAGGGGAGATAAAGAGAATAGAAGAGCTGTAGCATGTAGTGGAATAAGAATTATCCTGCAGCTTCCCCCTGTTCTTCCCCACCACTCAGCATGGCTGGAAAGAGATGCCATCTGCATTCACTAATAAAAACTTGTTTAGGACAGGTGCATAGCAGAAGAGAGGGCAAGATGCCATTCAGGATACCACTAAAGGGCAAATTTAAATTTACATTAGCATAAGGCAGATTGAATATTTTTGCTGTCAGCGGTGAAACAATATATACTAAATACAAGCATCCGTGACGGAGAGATGCCAAAGGATGGGGGTGGGTTAGGAGGGGAAACGGACTCTTGTGCTAACAAAGGAATGATTTATTATCATTTACACAACCTGGCATTTGTGCACACCAAAGGCCAGGTTTTAGAAGTGCTCTGCTCCTGCAGTTTGGGGCCAGAATTTCAGTTGCAGACTCCGAGCCAGCCGCTCCCGGCTTTCCCCAGTGTTTAATTTGCCATATGTCAATCAGAGTGTTGATTTGCAAGTGCTGTTAATAGGCAGTGCTGAGACATGAGGGCAGTTGAAAATTTGGGAATGTGTCTTACTGGCAGCTTTTGAGCCCCAAACACTGGAAGTATTCACAGGCCAGGATCCCTGATCAGCCATAAGATAAATCAGGGACTGGAAAGCAGAAAAGAATGCAGTTAATGTGTCAGGATGTGCCTGAACGGGACATGCTCCGTGGAAATCAGTGCTAAATGAGAGAATTAAGCACCAGGAAAGGCTGTGGCAAAATCACAAGAAACCCTTCAAATAATGAGACAAAATCAGGGGCAAGAAAGAAATAAAATGAAGTAAAATCACTGAAGAAGCAATAAAATGCCATCACTGAAATCTGAGTGAGGCAAAATACCTTGGGATAAATGGAGATAGTCATCCTAAAAATTTAGACATTTCAGTATGTCATTTTCCCCTGCTGTTGACAATTAACTCTCTGGTTGCTGTAATTAAGCAAGAATATCAAGAATGTTTTCTGTTGGATTCCTTGGAGCATTTGCTGAATCTTGTGCAGCGGCTGTGTAATAGTGGGTTTGTTCTCCTTCGGGCTGAGATGTGAAGTTAGGCTTTGGGGAAATACTCAAAAGAAAAAAACCAGGAAAAGTCTTGCCTTTTCCTCATAATAAACCTGAGGACCAAGCTGTGGATCTTCCTTGAGATGTGATTTCAGATATCAAGGAAGCAGCTCAGAAAGCTATTCTGCAAATCCAACCTACTGGAATCCCAGAGGGCATTTATACAGAAGTAAAACAAGGAATATCTGAGCCATTCACCTCTTTCACATATTGCTTTACTCAAGCAGTGGAAAGGCAGTGCAGTGTTCTCTTGGGGGTCAGTGCCTGCCTGCACAGAAAGTCTAAAATTCTCAGTAACCAGGGTTCTAACAGAAAAGCAGAATTGAGAAGATGTTTTGCTCATTTCAAATAACTCCATGGTCCTCTTCACGGGACTGGCATCCCGGTGGGCGTGGTGATGGAGGGGAGAGGGCAGGGAGGTGTGAGGATGGACAGAAAGCTCCCACCACGACCACCCCTGTCTTTCCTTTGCAGTATTCAGGAGAAGTGCCTGAGAACAGGGTGGAGGTTGTGGTGGCAAACCTGACGGTGATGGACCGCGACCAGCCGCACTCTCCCAACTGGAACGCCATCTACCGCATCATCAGCGGGGACCCCTCGGGCCACTTCACCATCCGCACGGACCCCGTCACCAACGAGGGCATGGTCACCGTGGTCAAGGTAAGCGGGAAGCCAGGGACACTGTGGTTGTCACTCTTACAGCTGCAGGGATTGCCAGGAGCCTGCAGTTGTTTCATGCTTTCCCTGCCTGGAAGTACGAGTGCTTGGATCTGTTGTTTCCCATCTCTCTGTGTGTAGGAGTCCTGAATACTCTCCAGCATATGGCGCTGGTTCTGGGTTTCCCAGCTCAGCCCACCTCACCATGAGCTTTCAGAAAGCCTCATATGCTGAAGGGATTCCCAGCACCGGAGCCTGGCCTCCACCTCCTGCTTCTCCTTGACTTTTTGAGCTCTCTGAGAGGGAACGAGCCTGGGCTGGGCAGCCCTGCCCTTCTTGAGCCAGAAAAGCCCCTGTTTGCTGTGGATCAAGGGCAGTGTTTCACTGCCTGGGTCAGTCAAGTGATCCTCTGTGAAAGCAGGGAGTGTAGGAGAGATCTCAGGAGGGGTGAATTTTCCCTTTGACTGAGTTGTTTGGCAGCAAAACTGTTGGAGAGATTTTCCTTTTCCTGGTATTAAGTGATCAACACACAGTGTGGGACAGATCCTCAGTTCAGGACAGCTCCACTCAAAGCCACCCCCCAGGCTGGATCAGCAGAAGATCTTGTCTACAGACTCCCAAGAAATCAAACCAGAAATATCCACCATCCTTCTTCCCTCCATGTGCTGGTAGAGCTGGAAGCCTCAAGATACTCACAACAAGTGTCAATTTGTGTTTCCTTCCTTGCCTCCTGTTTCCAAAGAACATGACTCTATCTTCATTGGAGCATTTGCTTCTCTTTCATTTGTGGGGCCAGTGAGTGTTCGTGCAGTCAGGACATCACTGGACCCCTTCAGCATTCACTGAAGCTCTTCCCAGATAAGATGCCTGTGGTTGCTCCCTCTGACTACAAAAAACAGCAAAGACATCACACACAGGCTGTTGAGACGTGCAGGAGCTGCACAACACACACTGTGCACTGCACATGGGGAGGATTAGTATCTGCTGGGGTGGATAAAGGCAGCACCTTCTGACAAAAAGTTTTAACCAACAACATAGGTAGAAATACTAAGTTTAAAGAGCAGCATGATTCAAGGATAGATCTGCGTTGAGCCCTGCTTCCTTGTTGTTAGCTAAACAAGCTGCAGTCATTCCTAATGTGCACAGTTTGTGTCTTAGGAGAAATGGCATCAGTGAGATGCCAGTGAGGTCACACTGGCAGGAACGTGTGAGCCTGTCCTGTTCCCTGACCCCTGGGCTGTGTGTGTGTGTCTGCAGATGCTGCTCTGCTGAACTTCAAGGGACACACCATCCTACTTGCCAGATGGTATTTCAGCAGGGTCCTCTTATTTATCAATTTTATTGCCCTGTGATGGTGGCTGACAGCCTTACTATGAAACCCCTTCAAGCTTAGACACATGTATATGTTGCATATATGTGTGTAAGCATACATATATCCAAATCTATATTTTCTGCTTAAACAGAAAACATTCAATGAAGAAAAGCGCAAAAATTTAACTTCCACTGACACCAGCAGCCAGTCTGAAATCAAAATGCCAACAGTTTCAGTGCAAGTAGGGGAGGACCCCTTATTCTTAATCTTGCAAAGTGTCAGGACTGTAGTTTAAAGGCACATCAAAGTGAACAACAGGGGATTTGCATGATCAACACTGCTGCACAAGGACTTGTGCATAATGAACCATCCCTTATTCACAACTTGCAGGCAAAAAGCAGGGCAGATTTGTCAAGACACCATTGATGCTGGTGTTGATTTTCCACTGCTGTGTAACCCACAGTGATCACAAAGCAGAGAACCACATGAAAATCCCATCTCATCAAGCTGAGCTCAGAGCTTGAAATTGCATTGGATGTCTTCACTACATCACCTCACCTGATCCTCCTGGGCACCAGGGTTCCCTACCCCTGTCTGGCTGGGAGGCTTTTTGGTGTATTTTCAGCAAGGAGAATGAGTGAAATTGCTTGTGATTAAATTTTCATGGTGAAGAAGGGAAGACTCTTAGGATTCCACCTTCTTTGAAATATTTTGTTCTCTGTTAATAAGTGAATATGCTTAAAGATTTGGGGGATGTATTCTCATCAGACTGGGTGGCCAGTCAGAGCTTGTTCTTTGCTGTGTTGGAGCAGTCTCTTGCTGGTTTGATCACTGATGTGGGTTGAAAACACAGGTAAAAAATTAAAGTCAAGTAATGAACCATTTATTTACAGACCCTACATGTCTGGATTTTCACGTGGCTCTTCAAAGCCACTCACAGATAACTCCTGCTGCGAGCAAAGGAGTGACAGCAGCAGCACAGGGAGGGGGGCTCTGTGCAGAATCCCACCACTTCACCAGCATTTCAGGGGCCTGAAACGGAGGGCTAGAAATCCTTCCAAGCCAGATTTCCCTTTGGAGTTCAGATTATGCTCATGGGGGCCATTTTGAGGCTGCCCTCAGGAAAACCCCATCTGTATCTCCAGTGTGATCACCAAAAGTATAACATTTCCCTTTTCTGTTCTTGCCTTTCCAAACCATTTCCATAACTGTGCAAGACCCTAATCTTCAAAGAAAGCCTTGATCAAGGGCAGAGAGAAACCTCCCACTCAGATGAGACACCGCAGAGTCTGAAGACAATCTCCCAGAGCAGCAGTGGCTGCCCTGTGGCAGCCAGCTAAGTAAAATGTTATTATAAACTCTGCATGGATCAGAGCTGTGAATTTATAATGGAGATGCTGCTGAAGCTTCAGTTATTATTTGCCTCAACTATAACACCAGGCAAATGTGTTCACTTCAGTTAAAAGTACCCCGAGAAAGGGAGGACACGTGGCAAGCCCTCGGCATCGCTCTGCTGCAGCCAGGTCGGAGGTGCTGGTGAAGGAGGAGGAGGTGCAGCATCTTCAGGGGATATTTCACAGCCAGATCACACACCAAACATCCAGCCAGGGCTACCTGCAAAAGTGCTGCTTTTCAATGTCATGTCAAGTGCTTCTTGGACATGAAAGTGAAAAGTAGGCAAGAGTCCCACATGTCCTTGTCCCAAATGTACTGTGTCCCAAAAGCTCTGTGGGCTTTTTCAGGATTCTGCTGTCATAGAATCAAAGAATCATTTTGGTGGAAAACACTTCTGGATCTTCAAGTCCAGCTGCTAACCTAGCAATGCTAAGTCCACTGTGTCCCTAAAAGCACATCAAATGACCAGTGTACAGCGTTTCCAGTGAGATGCATGGAGGTGCAAGGGGTGAGTGTGGTGTGAGGAACACTGAGTGCTCTGTGCACCATTATCACCAGAGGGAGGCAGTTTTAGGGAGCAGAGGTATGAACAGTTCTGGTATAAATTGCTTATTAAGGTGTTCTGAAAGAACACCTTAGAAAGAAGTTCTGCCTAAGGGCTGGACAGTGTCTGGCTGCAAGGGGCTGCTGTCCCATGGGGTTCAATAGCCCAAACTGCCAGGACAGCACGGACTCTTGATTTTACCTTCTTCTTTTTTTTTTTTTTTTTTTTTTTTTAACTGTGTGAAATAGGACTCAGTGGACACAGAAGAGATGAGCAGATCAGCTCTGTCTTGCAGACTGAAGTGTGGTGGACACTGTTTGGTGCCACTGATGCCTCCTAGACACCCTTTGGGGTGCCTGATCCTGGTCCAGCTCTGCTCCTTGCATGATTTTTCTGTAGCACAAGAAAGAAGCTCAGAGAGCAGCCCTACATTTTTACATTTTTCTGAGGGAAAAAACCTCACTGCTTTACATCAGGCCGCATCCTAGGAGAGCTGTGTGTGGTCAGTGTGTCCTGAGCATCAGCAGCAGGGAGTTGCCCACATCATTCCCCCATGGAGCTGCTCAGCCCCCAGCTGCCTCTGAGCCCCTCCGGGGAGGGAGCTGCAGGGAGGCTGTGGACAGCCTAGCAAACAGAGCAGCATGAAAAAAAAAGAAAAAAAAAAAAAACCAAAAAACAAAAAAACCAAAAACTGTGGGAATATAAATTAGAGGGGGTGTGAAAAGAAATGGAGGAAATGCATTAGTCAAATTGTTTCAAGGCCTTGAATAGTGTTTAAATGGGAACTTTTACCATGCATTGGTTTTGAATGCAGCACAAGTCCGTGAGTCAGCACGGGTGGGTGTACTGGGAATCTTTATGCTTCCTTTTATTTATTAAATGTTGGCCCTGCCTGTCAGGAAGCCATTTAGCATCGGGAACATTTGCACTTCAATCGAGTAGAGATTGTGCTGTTTTACCTTTTGCCCCTGAAATTTGTTTCTCTCGTGTAGGCTCCTATGATTTGATTTCCCTCCTGACAATACTGGGTTTTAAACAGGACATGGCAGGCAGCTCCTGCTGCTGTAAATCCCTGTCCAAGTCGGTGTAGCTGTGGCGTTTTACACCCTGAGTGAGTGCTTTGCAGACTCAGCACTGGAGAAGGTATTAGGGAGGATGGATATGCTTCTAAATTTGTAAATCACGGCCAAGCAGTTTTTAACAAGCAGAGGTGTGATCCTGCATAACTCCAGCCTCCCTGGCAGATGATTAGCGACTTCCCTCATAATAATTAGTGGGATGGTTTAGAAATTATTATTATACTGAGCTCAGTCAGTCGTGCCAGCAAAGGCTTTTCACTCTGTCTGGCTCCTGGGACAGACACATTGTCTTCATGTGTGTGTTGAGAAGAGATCTGTGGCCTCCCAGCAGCAAAACCCAGCTGTAAGAGCTGTAGGCAACCTCCAGAGACCACGAGGTGCCTTGCAGGAGGATGAGAGGTCCCACTGGAAAGACCACCTGCTTAACCTGACCAGGGATTGTTCCTGGCAGCTCCAGCTTGGCTTATAAACTCATTTAAGAGAGAAAATAAAGAGCCCTTCAGGCTCATGAGTCCGCAGAGACTGTCCTGGTTCCACAGTCAGCAGTTTCAGTGCCAATAGCATTGCTAAGTGCCCGTCCCAACCCTCTGAACAGGCCCCACCTGTTGCATCACAGCAGCCCTGGGTGGGTTTGTTCATTTGATGCTCAGCTCTCACAGGCAAGTTGTCTTTGGCAAACCACTTAGCATTGGAACAAAATACAAGGCAGATGCTCCCTGCTGTTTGCAGTTTTTCCTGCGTGGAATTTTTTTAACTACTTGACCCTCCAAAAACTGGAAGGCCAAATCCTCCAGCGGATTTAAGTTGCTCTGGATTTACACCTTCAAAAGATCAGAGCTCAGGAGGAAACAAGATCAGGCAATGACTTTGATATCATCTGCCTTCTAGTCTTGCAGCTCCAGCCAGAAGGTAGAATTTATTCTCTGCTTGGCTCTCTACTTGCTTGTTTGTTTGTTTTAGGCAGTCGATTACGAGATGAACAGAGCTTTCATGCTGACAGTGATGGTATCAAACCAAGCTCCCCTGGCCAGTGGCATCCAGATGTCCTTCCAGTCGACAGCAGGAGTCACCATTTCAGTCACAGATGTCAACGAAGCACCGTATTTCCCAACCAACCACAAGCTGATCAGGCTGGAGGAAGGGGTGCCCACGGGGACGGTGCTGACCACGTTTTCGGCGGTGGATCCCGATCGCTTCATGCAGCAGGCAGTAAGGTGGGACACCAGGCAGTGAGGTGGGACACCAGGCAGCCTGGGGGCTCCCCTGCAGCTGGGGGGTTCAGCTGCACAAGTCTGGGGAGCCAAGCAGCTGAAAGCTGATTTCCAAACTGGCTGGTGGGATGTGAAGGAGATCTTGGCAGGAGTGGCGCCTGCAGTCGAGCGCTTGCACAGTGTCCTGCAGGTCTGTGAACTCACGGCCCCCCTGCTGCAGGTAAGGCAGGCTCTGAGCAGCTGGGTTGGATCCTGTGTTACTGGCTTGCTGTGGGGCAGATCACACCTTCAAGTGAAGCAGATTTCTGCGTTGTTACAGAGGTCAGGGCTGCTTCATACCCAGTCTTTGGCTCTGCCTCACCTGACCTGTGTGGTTCATGCACTTCATAAACACAGAGGTTTAGAAAAAGGTATCTTTGTTATTTCTGTTTTAAGGGGGGAAACTGAGGCATAGAAAGGGCTAGGCCTGGGTTTTCAAAGGGAATTTTTAATCATGCCTTGTGTTGCTTCCAGAGCATTTAGGTTCAACCTTGCTTAAAAGCACAGTGCAAGAGGAGCTGTCGGCTAGTTCAGAACAAGGCTGGTGGGGTTACAAACAGCTGCTGGGCAGGTTTTTGAAGTGTCAAATTGTTCAGTGTTGCCTGAGCAGTCAAACACCCATTCACAGGCCGTTGGCACTTGGTCTGTATCTCACCGGTGCTCCCCTTGCCTGCTCCCAGTAGGTGCAATTTGTTCTAAACCTCCCTTTCTCTTCAGAGCAGCTGCCTAACATAACCTCCCTTAGCTGCTTTCCCTATGAATAGGATTCAGCTGGCAAAATTTTAACCTTGTAAAAGTCAGGTTCTATCCAAGCAGTTTGAGATCACTTTTAATTCGTTCTGTGACCAGGAGGGTGTCACTCACTCTGTTTTGTCCCACCTGGGCAGAGCAGGGACTGAATCCAGGGTCCAGGACCCCGGCTCACACACCTTCCCAGCAGGAAATAATTGGCAGAAAAGTGTAGGTGAGAATGAGTCCTTGTGACACTTTCACAACTATTACAGCTCCGTCTGTGCAGATAGGAAATGCATTTCCTGCTCCTGGATACTTTTACATCCACAGAAATTGTTTTCTTTTTTGCTCCCAGTCTGTAAGAGCTGTGGTATTTTTGGCAAAACCTGAGTATACAACATGACCATGGCTGAGGCCACTTAAACTTGCATCAGTTGTGACATTTTGTGTCAGGAAGAGTTTGAAATATTTCACCTGGCACAAAGCTGTCAGGTCTAGAAAATGGTAGTTTATTCACTGCCTCATCTTGTTGTCTTTAGACAGGCATTGTGACTTTGGAGGAAAGAGACCATCCTAACTAATAAGCCCATTTTTCTTATGTTCTTTTTGAAATATTGGCCTTTGAAGGGTCTTTATTTCCCTGATGTCTGTACCAAGGCTGGTATTCAGAGGAGAGAACAGCTCATTTGTGATTGAGTACTCCCTCCAACCTGGAGGGGGGTGATCTGTAATCCAAACGAGCGCCTGCTGTTCCTGTCATTGCACAGGGCACGTGTAGGGTCTGCTAAGGTTTCCTGTGAGCATGAGCAGCCAGTTACTTGGGTTGTTTCTTTCTAGGGCTTCCAGGACATGCATTTTGTGCATCCACAGCACCTCGTTTCCAAACCCCAGTACAATCTCTCTCCCTTTGCATCAAGACAGGCAATGCCCAGGCTTGCAGGAAGCAGTGGGGTGGTTTTGGGGTCCTGTCTTTGTGAGATGTAAGAAAGATCTTTTATTTTTTACTTCACAGTTGGCACTGGTGAGTTAGGAAAAAAAGATACCTAAAAGGCTAAACCTACAGATCCATGATAAGCACTTTGCAGAGCTGATCCAGCTGCTAGAGCCTTGCATAGAAATTTCAGTCTCTAAATAGTCTTTGATGAAATAGAGTTTTTACAAATAGAATATGAGGAAGCAGGAGCATCTCCAGTAATGCACAGCTTGGCATGGGCAGTGTCACACCTCAGGTTATCCTCATTAGCCACAGACACATTCACAAAGCCAGCTTTGAAACTGGATCCCTGGTCATTTAGCAGAGAAAGGGCAGGAGCCTCACAGCAGTGATACTGAAATGAAAACATCCCAAAGAGTCTAGCTCCATGAAATGTAATTCTTTCCTTTGGCAGGAGTTTGTGCAGCTGCGTGTTGCTTTTCTCTTCACATGGATTGACTCAGCTCAAGTTTCCCTTTGAGTTTCTGCTTCAAACAGCCCAATTCTGGAAAGGGATATTCACCAGAAGCCAGTAATGCTCTCACCTGCATATCTAATGACAAATTATATAAAACTATCAGCAGGTCTGAGTTAGCCATGAAATAAGCTCAGCTTCTGTTTGCTTATTTCAGTAATTTATAGTCTGGCCATTTATTAGCTTCCAGTTGGATAGTTATGGTCCATCTCATTTCAAACAGTACAAAACTGGGAGGCAGCAAAGCAAGAAAACAAGCAGGTAAGGAGGATGAACTAAACACACTGATCTGGAGAGCACAGGAAAAGTTTGCCCAAAAAACCCACATTCTCAGCTGGTTTCATGGGACATGAACAGACAACTGTGAGTTGACTGAGTAGTTGGGAGGTAACTGTGACAGTATGGTATTCCCAAACTGTTGTTGATTAGTGGTGGGCAGAAAACGGGAATATCTTTGACTTTAAAAGCCTGTTTTCAGAAGGGCAGGGTCAGGAGCAGGAGAAAGCAGGAATTCATCCTCAAATTCAGGCATATGAATGCAATGGTCTTTGCAGACCCCATTTCTGCTCAGCTGCAGAGACCTCAGGAAATGCCCTCTCCTAGCAGCAGGAAACTGTCATGTAAGTGGCACTTAGTGGAAAGAAGAACCTTTAAAACTAAAGTAATTGAAAAATTGAATAATTGTAAAGGTCAAAAACCGGATACTCAATTAGCATTGTGTTTGTCAACAAAACCAGTTATCCAAAGGTCCTTTGAATCACAGGTCAGGAGTCCAGAAAAAAAACGTATTTCAAGCAATATTAAGGATATGTCAGTGAAAAGACTGCCATGTATTTATTTCCTTTCTCTGTAGATACTCTAAGCTGTCAGATCCTGCAAACTGGCTGAACATTAATGCCACAAATGGTCAGATCACTACTGCTGCTGTCCTTGATCGAGAGTCAGACTACATTAAGAATAATGTCTACGAGGCCACATTCTTGGCGGCTGACAACGGTGAGCCCAGGCTTCACATTGTTCATGCTTCAATAAGACTCTAATGTGATGCATTAAGAGAAATGATGCCCTGACAGAGTTGTCAGTATAAGTTATCTTTTTCCCAGGTTTTTACGGTCAAAAATGTGAAAGTGGGACGGGAAATTGCTGGAGTAAATTAAATGTGCACAGTATACGGGGAGTGTTATTAAGGGAAAGGGAGGACAAATGGAAAATTGATTTGGGGAGTTCAGTGTGGCGGTGTAGCCTGAACTTAAAAAAGTGTCAGAGGGATGTGCTCTCCAGGGGCTGCCGAGCACACCGGTCCTGGTAATCCTCCCAAAGGCACTGATCAGAGCATTCAGGAAGCCTTCCATCAGGGAACCAGAAATAATTTTATGGGATGGCAGGAGGGTATTAAAAATAAGCCCATCTGTTGAACCGTGGTAGCTTTCGTAAAAGGTGTGTCCATCACTGGAGCTGGGCTCTTTCTGGCCACTGCCTGCCTGCAATGTGCAGCCATCATCAGATCATCTGGGTGCTGCTGTGCTTATTACCAAAGCCACTCAGGCCAGTCAGGTCTCCTGAAGAAGTTCTTTTTGCTCTTCTCATTGAAAATCACTCAGTGCTTTTGGTCCAGTCAGCACTGAGAGCTGTGCTGGCCTCACTCAAGGGCAGGCAGCCCAGTACTGCTGCTCTGCTTTTCTCTTCCTAATCCTGGTTAGGAGGAGCTGACAAATTTTGCTAACCACACCCAAATGTGGGCATGCTGGTATTTCATTCCTCAGTTCCTCCATCTGGAAAAGGTTCAGGAGTTTCCCAGGACAAGGAGAAGGCCTTCCTCCCCCTCACCCACCCTCATGTCCTGCTGTGGGGTGCTGAGCACTCAAACCAGAGCCCTCCTTCAGCAGCACAATTCAGTCTAGGCTTGGCTGTGAGCACCTCAATATATTGCTCATGCTCTGCAGGTGCTTTCAAGGCATTGTTTGTGTGATCCCTCAGGCTGGAGGTGCCATGGTGATTATGAGCAGATTTGGTGATGTTTGCAGGGCTAATGAAAACTTCCTCCCTCTGGGGTTCCATGCATCACTTCAATCATTGCCTCCCAGGCCACAGGGGTGAGGGAAACTCATGGAAGAGTTTCAGTGCGGAGGAGCTGTACCAAGAAGTGCATTTTGTCCCTTCTTTGTGCCATGAGTGGTAGGACTCACCCCACAGCCCCGTCCTGAGCTTCCCCTCCATGAAGGCAACCAGAACAGGGAAATTCAAAATATTCTCAAATGATCTAGTGGTGTTCATCTGCAAAAGCTGCAGGGCAAAACAGGACAAATGAGTAGGCCAAGGCTGTTCACAGATGCAGGGGTAGAGTTTGAACCTATCAACCTAATCCTCACCATCTGACCTTGCAAATTCCAGGCACTTGGTGCAATGTGATGTGGAGTTAACCCCTTTCCCTGGCTGTGGCGCTGATGCTGCAGCGCATCAGCACCTCCACATCCATCATTCAGCAGCTCGGAAAGTGAGGGCCTAGATAAATCTCTTTAGTCTGAAAAATTAATCTATCACTGGTATATTGCAGCCATTAAAATGCACATAAAGCAACACCTTATTTAAAATTCTGTCTAGAGTGCTTAGGATAACAGCTAAAGTTTCATCTAGGCTAATAGACTCTTACCACATTGCTCCCAAGTTCCAGGTTCTCCAGCATCAAAGAAAGCTTTGGGTCAAGGGTTTTGCTGGGGATTTTTGTCTCTTTCTTGCAGAAGCAGCAGCATCTTCTCTCCTTGAAGTTCTTTTTGCTGTTCTCAGTACATGATAAAGAAGTTTAGCCAATACTCCTTGGACATGCTCTCTTTCTCTCCCTGGGCTCCAGTGCAGAGATATTGTCTTTAAGAAATGTCTTGGCTGCAATGTAAGGAGGGCAAAAAGAGAATCCTAATCAACAGCATGGTTTTAACCTGATTTCTGAGGAGAGAGTCCCTTGGAGAGAGTCCCACTGTGTCTACACAAGAGTGGAGCCTGGCAGCGTTAGAACCTCTCAGCCAATTTCAGCCAATCTCCCAGGGAAGCTGAGGACTTGAATGTGTCATATTCCAGCAGGCTTCTGCTGAGCAAAAGAGCTGAGCATTAAATCCTTGGCTTATACCTTGCTGTGGGAATGCAGACACTGGCCCTGTGAAACAGGCAATGATGGAGAATTCAACAGTTAAATGTAGATGCAGAAGTTGTATTGTCTTCTTCCTTTTGTCATTAGTATTTCAATCTTAATTTCAGGGATCAGACCAGCTTCTCTCCTGGAGTCAATGGTGATATTTTAGTCCTCATCTCCTGAGGATAAAGTCCAAGGATCCTTCATTGCACATCAGTACCTGCTCTATGTCCTTGCTCTCTCCATATAAGACAGCTGAAATAATGTGAAATGTTCCATAGTTTGTAGGATGTGGCCATTAAAAATTTGTTTACTTTTCATTTCTCCTAAAGCTACCCCTGAACTGCACTCAGGAACACAAAGAAACAAAAATACCAGGACTCAGATCCCAACAGTACTCAATGGCCCAACAAAAGTGCATTTCTATGTGCAGCAATTGCAGGTTATTTCAGCCACGTGCCAGTTAGTGCCTCTCAGGACTGACGGTTTGTGTTCAGTCTGTCTCAGAGGTTACAGTGCTTTTATCCCAGAAGATACTCTGGGTAATGTGAAAGCAGTAAAATCACTTTGCTTGGTCCCAAAAGTCAGTTTTCATGTCCAGTCCCAGTATCCTGGTGGGCTGTCTGCCTCTCCAGAAGCTTTCAAGGCTGATCAAAAGACCTTGTTTTAGAGGGAGACCTACCCCATGCTTACAAGATGAAAGGATGAGAATTCGTGATTGAAGAGCTTATGTGGGAACAATGAAAAAAGGATTTCCAGACCTCCTTCGGAATTTTTGAGGCTCCCTTGAGACATGGAGAAAGGAATGTGGGAAGGATGGCCTGTGGAAGCAGAAGCCTGATGGTGAAGTGGTTTGTGTAGCTTTGTATCTAGCAGTGAGAGAAAGGGCCAGGACTGAAAATACAAACTTTAAAAAGAATTGCTGAAGACATGCAGGCAGAGGGCAGGCCAACACAGAGCTGCCAGATGAATGTGGGGGGAGAAAAATGAAAAACACTGTGCCATTTCTGGGAAGGCTGTTCTCTCCTGCCAGGGCAGATACTACTTTGTTTGAGTAGTCATTAGTCTGACAAATGTTGCTCTCCATCAAGAAGGGGTGGACGACCAGGACTGCTGTGCTGTGACGTCCCTGCTGGTTGGGACAGATGTGGAGAGGATGGGAAATTGTGTATTGAGACCTAACACTGCTGCTGGGGGTTAGTGGCATCACCCAGCACGTCTGGTGATGGCTCACATTGTGGGCTTCCAGCAGGGACCTCTCACCACTAAAGCTGGGGCTGGATGTGGCATGTGCTGAGGAGTTGGGCTTTCTTTGAAGCAGAGTAATGGTCTGCAAAGCTGAAAACTGGCCAGCAAGTGCTACAGTAAATGCTGACCAATGGGTTACAATATGTAGATTTTTCTCCCCTCCAAGCCCTCTTCTTTCTCTTGTCAGCTCTCTTTCTAATGGTTTTTCTTCTTCAAAACAGCCATTACCAAGATTTGCAGGAGCAGCTTGGCATCACCTGCTTGCAGTTTTAGTTTGACTAGGGGCATTGCTGCAGGCTACAGATCTGCAGAACTCAACCTCCTGTTCTGCAGGAGTGAAAAACAGCAACATTAGGAGGCCTGGGGAAGTTTTGTACCGCGTAAAGCAAGGGACCATGAAAGTGCAGTATGTCCCTAATAAGGTCCAGGGAGGGAAGGTGAAAATCCTGGTTTATTGGACCTGGAAGGCAGAGAGGGGGCTGGTCCGTAGTGTTGCCAATCCCTCTGCTCCCCGGGTGGTGCTCACAGGTCCGTGTTTCCCGTGCAGGAATTCCCCCTGCCAGCGGCACCGGCACTCTGCAGATCTACCTGATCGACATCAACGACAACGCTCCGGAGCTGCTGCCAAAGGAGGCGCAGATCTGCGAGAAGCCAAACCTCAATGTCATCAACATCACGGCCGCGGACGCTGACATCGATCCAAACGTGGGGCCCTTCGTCTTTGAGCTGCCAAGTGTGCCATCTGCAGTGAGGAAGAACTGGACCATCACACGGCTCAATGGTAAATGGGGCAGGCAATCCTGAGCACGTTTGGGCTCCGGTTCTCTAATGAGCCCCACGTGTGGCTTCCAACTTCAAAACTTTCCCACTTTTTTTAATCCGATTTTTATTTTTTAGAGCACATTACGGCTGACATTATAGACAAGATAGTTAATCAGAAATGATTTGTATCAGACCTGCAGCATAACTCTAAGAGCCTTGGCACTTGGCTTTTTTTAATGCAGTTCATAATTATGAACAGTTATCAGTAGTGAACAGAGTATAAATCATCCATAATGGCCAAGGGGAAAAAAGCTATTATCAGTCTTCCTTATGTTCCTCCAGTGTAATTGTCATAAGCCACAATCAGGATCAATGTTCATTTCTCTGACCATAATTGCATAAAGGCAGCCTTTTAATTTACCATGGAACCAGGAGGGCTAGGTAAGTGTGAAGATTACCAGTATGTGAAGGATTTTTATATTGCAGCGTGCAACCACAAATGGCTCTAATTGCTCTGCTTATTGGCAGTTTCAGCAGAGGATGGAAAATATCATGGAGTTGTGGGCTGGTTTTGGCTTCAATGCTGGTCCCTCTCGCTGAGGTCTGGCAGAGGGTGCTAGACCAGGGGCAGCAGCTCATGCCCTCACAGCTCAGGGCTCAGTCACAACGGGATTACCTGGCTGTGCCTGTCATCACTGAGTTCCCAAAATCCTCAGGGGTAAGCGTGAGTGAGTACAGAACCTGCACAAAAGGCCAGGGGCAGCCCAGCCTCAGGAAGCATTATTGATGTGTGCCTATTTGTGTTTGATGCCATTTTGAACACATGCAAGTGGATTTGCAAATGCCAGGCAGGTAGTGGAGGGCAGCAGTGAGTGCACACAGTACTTGGCAAAGCACAGGCTGCTTGTTGGCCAGACTGTTGGGGCAGAGGTCTGAAGCTGTCCTGCCCAGGCGTGTTGTTGCTTTACCTCTTCTGCAGGGCTCAGAAGAGGGCTCTAGCAGAGAAGCCTGCACAAGTGTGGCTGCAAGGCTCTACCAGTGCCTGTCATCTGTCTGTCTGTCTGTCTTGGTCTCCAGGGGACTATGCCCAGCTCAGTTTGCGGATCATGTACCTGGAAGCAGGAGTGTACGATGTGCCCATCATCGTGACAGACTCAGGAAACCCCCCCTTGTACAACACCTCTGTCATCAAGGTGAAGGTGTGCCCGTGTGACGAGAACGGCGACTGCACCACCATTGGGGCCGTGGCTGCCGCGGGGCTGGGCACGGGGGCCATCATTGCCATCCTGATCTGCATCATCATCTTGCTGAGTGAGTACCACAGGGCCTGGCCTAAAACCACAGACTGCTGTGGGTTGGAAGGGACCTTAAAGTTCATCTTGTTCCAACCCTCCTGTCACAGGCAGGAACACCCTCCACTCTCCCAGGTTGCTCCAAGCCCCGTCCAACCTGGCCGTGGACACTTCAGGGATGGGACTGCCTCAGCTTCTCTGGACAGCCTGTGCCACACAGTAAAGAATTTCTTCCCAAAATCTGCTCTAAATCTACCCTCCTTCATGTTTCCCTGTTGTTCTTTCCTATAGCTTGTATTTTTCAAGCTCCATGCAGAGGGCAGGTCCCTGAGCTTGGGCTGTGGAGGTGGTTCACACATCTGCATTCAGACCTCCTTCACTGCAGCATCAGCAAAATGAGCTCTGCCTGTGTCAGACCTGTCTTTCTAAGACTTCCAGTAGGTTTGCAAACATTATTACACCTGACAACAACTTGTAAGTAGTGAGTGTGATAGGATCGTCCGCATTTTGCAGGAAAAGGTTGAAGGCTCCTTCCAAATTTCTCTGTCAGATTCTCCCACAGCTCTCATGTCTGGCTGGCTGTGGATATACTGGTTCCCAATACCTGATAGGCTGGTTATGAGAGTCTGGCTAGTCCTTGCAGAGCCAGTGCATAACTGTGTTTTTCTGGTTGTTCCAAGGTAAAGAAGAATGGTAGTTATTCCCATTGCTTTTAAAATTACCTCGGATTGGGGGGTTTATGAGTGTTTTTAGAGGAAGGATTCCCAGTTTGTCAGAAATTATAGAGGACGGCGGTTACATCACAGAGAAAGACTGGTTATCCCTTTCCTCAAGGCAAAACTCTCCCATTTTGCCCAGGAGTGCTGTTAGTCCCAGGCTTCCATGAGCATTACCAATAACCATGTGTGCGCACACTTAAAAAATAAAAATTATATCATTATAACTTCAAGCAGGAGTTGGCACAGTAGGAATAGATAAAAACAAGCACTGAAATGAACAATGAGGTAAATATTAATCAAGAAACACAGGATGAATCCATGGGACTCTCATTAAAGCTAATGGGAGTTATGGTGCTAAATCACATTTAATATTTACCCCCAGTGTGTTTTAACAGAGAGCAGACAGAGCGACGTATGCTCCAAGTGTCACCTCATGGGGACATGACATGGTACATTAGGAAAATGGGTCACCCCTGGACTTCCATCCACATCCAGGGCTGGGGCTGGGAATGTGTTGGTGTGCAATTGATCGGCTGGATCAGCATGCCGAGTGAGGAAGGAGCTGGGTGTTTGAGCAGACCCTGCTCCTCTCCCAGCCCAGCTGAGCTGATGGAACATCCCTGTGCCCAGCCACAGTGCCCAATTCCTGCCCCCCATTCCCAGTTTTGGCTGCTCCCTTCAGCCAGGGTGGTTGTTGGGCACTGCAGTCGCACGCCCCGATGAAGATGAAGGTGTTCATCAGCCTCACCTCCTTTTGCTGTGCAGGTTTGCTGCTGCCCCTGGGCTCAAAGTTTGCATGGGACCCACAGAGGTGATTAAACACAGGTCTTCTTTTTGCTGCTCTGGTATAAATCCAGTGCTAAAATACAATTTAAAACGGTTGAAAATCCTATTGACTGAAATTAACTTCAGCTGAAGGACATTTGATTTAAGAGATTCCTCTTTCCATTTTCAGATACATTACCCCATTTTAAATTATGGGTTTTATTACAAAAGCTTATTTTTACATTCATTGTAATTCTAATTGACTTTTTTTTTTATCTTGGAGAGCTGCAAAGCACTGTATCAGTGATGAAACATGTAATTTGCAATGAACAGTTTTACAGTTACATCCTTCCAGTGTTTTGCCGCCTTTCTATCTGTTTCATATCATGACCTCTAAACAATAGCCTAGAAAAAGGCAGAAGAGGGATTTTCTTGTGCTGTTTGTCCATTTTGGAGTCAGCAGGTCAAAGTTGGATGACTTTAAATGGAAGAAGAAACAAGGGGACAGATCCAAGATTGCTCCTGTGAAGGAAGTTTATGCCTCTACCTTTGCTCAAAGGGGTTTTTTCTTGCTACCTGATGTATTAGCTGCACAAATAACACATTTAGAAGAGCAACGCAGTAAAAAATTGTGAAGGGTGAAGACAATAGATTTCAAGGAAAACTACATGCAGAGCAAAAATGGTTCTAACAGCAGTAATAGCACTTCCCATTCTGCAGAGTGAATAAAAGGAAGGAGAGTGCACTACATCCACCATTGACACTTTGAAGGTGGTTTTTTTTTTTCCAAGGAAGCTGTAAAGGCATTAATGGCACCATTTTTTCCACAAGTGCATGAAAAAGTATCATTAAATAAAAAAAAAAAAAAAGGAAATAAAAAGATAAACCCCAGTAACCATTATAATATTGTCTTTGTGGACCAGTCAGGTATCTTGTTGTGAGAGACTTGAAAAGGAACAATGAAAAAATGACTTCAATAGTCTGCTAAATAGCTGAGATTTTATATTACAGATGAGAGTTACATTTTCCTTCCTTTTCTTTTTTTCTTTCTTGCATAGATCTGGGATAAGCATTAAAGAAATGCTGAACTATCTGAAAACAATTCTGTTAGCTGGCAGGCAGGGATGTGCCAGTTGGCACACAACGGCAGTAATTAGCTGTCCCGTCCTCTTTGCTCACTTCACTGAATTCCCATTGGGTATAGACACTTTGGTGCTGGGAGGAAGGATTTGGTTCCTCCTAACCACCTCCTCCAGTTGAGGGCTGACCCAGGTGAAATGAACCTGGGATGCTTGTTCCCACCTCCACCGTCCATCCTTTGCTCTCTTCTGCAAATTGCCACCACTGCAGCTCAGTGTGGGGCTTGCATGGAGAATGGAGGGGAGAGCAGGCAGTGGAAGGTGTGACTGCAGCAGCTGCCCAGGCTGAACTTTCATTCTTCAGGGCATTATTTGCAGCTACTGAGTACAAGAATGAAAACGAACGTATTAACACGTTCTTGAAGAAGACGAGATCTGCCTGCCTTATGTTAGTGGAGACTTGAGTTCCCAGATAATCTTGTATGCAGTAATTCACAGGGAGCACACAGCCAGCCCCTGGGACATGGGTGTCCCTTTGAAGGGTGAGGTTGTGGAGCAGTGAGCCAGTGTTCCCTGTGGGTAGAGTTGTTTAAGAAGGGAAGAATTTCTCATGATTCAAGAACTGCTCATCTCTTGCTGTTATTGTGCTGAGAGGGATTAGCCAAGCCTGGCATGCAAATGCCGATGCCTGAGGAGCTTGGCTGTGTGCTACCAGATTTGCTCTCCCTCGTTCTGCAAAGCTAGCCCTGCTCTCTGAAAGGATTTCAGATGATCTGAGATTTGCTTTCCAAGTCGATGGCCAAGTGCATGTGCTAATGTCCTGACTAATCTGATCTCAGAAGTCTAAAGAGCCTCCCTCATGGACCAAAGAAGAATATGAGGGAGGCCAAATTGGATTACAGGACTCAGTGTTGTGCATCCTCCCCAGATCAGTCTTGTCTGGCCAACTGCAGAAAACAGCAGAGACTGTCACAGTCAGGGCTCATGACCTGAATGGGCTGAACCTGTGTCACAGTGCTGGAACAGCCCCTTGTGCACAAATGTTGGGTATCTGCACCTGTTCCCTTCTCTACAGCTCTCTTCCCTCCATCTTTATGTCCCTGAGTAAAAAGGTGGAAATCTAATCCTGAAAACTCAGGATTCAGATCAAATATTTTCAGAAAGCTGCAGTTTTCACACTTTCTGGTTTCTCCTCCTTTGATTGTGTGTTTTACTCCTGATTAATATCAGCTCAATCAGCATCGGTGATGGATCTTAAAGAAATGTTTGTAGTGGGAATCTGTCACAGTATTTACAGCTCTCACTGATCTCTCCCTTAAAAACTAGACCATGCAATAGGTTCACATTTTATCCCTCCTGCCAGCAGCCAGCGAGGTTCTCTGCAGTGGGCAGGGGTAGGTGAGGAGTTAGGACACCCTCAGCCTGGCCTAGTCCTGCAGGAGGCCCCAGCTCACCCAGCTTCCTCCCCGTTGCAGCCATGGTCCTGCTCTTCGTGGTGTGGATGAAGCGCCGGGAGAAGGAGCGGCACACCAAGCAGCTGCTCATCGACCCCGAGGACGACGTCAGGGACAACATCCTCAAGTACGACGAGGAGGGAGGTGGAGAGGAGGATCAGGTGAGAAATAAAATACGTATAAAATACATGTACATGCTTATAAAATACACTGAGTTGTGGCCAAGGAGCTGCTGTGCAATCTGTACTCTCAAAAAAGGCAGAAACCATATTATTTTTAGTAAAATACATGCAAAGGGTTGTGTTCTTTTATTTATGACTAGGCAACTTTATTGGCTTCCTGGGTGTGGTGGAGGGACAGCAGGTCCAGGACATTCAGGATATTATTGGGACACCCTCCTGTGCAAGCAGGACCATGCCAGGAGGCCAGTGCCACAGGGATTTTTCTACCCTCTGGGCACCTTCCTGGAGAAGGAAGGAAGGAATCACTCCATTGACACTCATGTTCAAACCATATTTCTGTTACTTAAGTCATTAAAATTGTATATTTTACCAGAGATCTTAATAAAACGAGCCAGTAGCTACTGCCCTGCCCAGCCCTGCGTCTGCAGTCTCTTGCCTTGGCTTGCTTGAGCCTTGATCTTCTGTGGGCTTTCCCTGCATTTACTTAATCATCTCTAATGTGCCTTTAATTTCTTTTAATTTCTGGACATGGTTTGTGAGAAATGTCTAAAGAGATTTGGGGATTTTCTCTTTCACCACGCAGCGCGCGGTGGCAAAGCTGTGCTGGGTGACAGAGCCCTGAGCCACAGGCTGCCTGAACACGTCAGCTTTCCTCCAGTGGCTCTTCCTCCAGACACCAGTGCTGATATTGCATGAAAACGTCCTTGGCCTGCACTCCTAGGATGTGCTTTTCCACTGCTACCTGTCCAGTTCCTCAGGCAAAATAGCAAAGTTGGGTCACTCATGTTGAAGTCACTGGTTTTTACTCCTATCAAACACAAGTAAAAGCCCAGGACACTCTCAAGTATTATGTTCATGCAGATTATGTGATTGTACGTTGTGTGATGGCTTTATTTTTGCTTGTTGAATTGGACTGCATGGTTCCAGGTCAGTGCTTAGGGATCCCCCAAAACCACTGCAGCACATCCTGCCAGGGAGGTCCTGGTGGCGAACCCGGTGAGAGCTGCCATGGAAAACTCTGAGGCAGAAGTTTACCCAAACCTTAAAAAGTTCTTATTCCACAGAAAAATCCTTGCAATTAACATTTCTTTTTTTTTTTTTCCTGTGGCTGTCGAGTTATTTATAAATATTGCTCCTGGAGATTCAATCATCCCCATCTGAGCACAAGGATCGTTTTCCTGGTAGAACAAAGCACTGTTCTAAGCATTCCAAGTAGCTGAAGTATCTGGTTTCAGGCAACTACACAGTAGGCTTAAATATTTTAGGAAGGATTCGTTAAAAATAACAGCAAAGGATAAGCAGCAAAACACCATTACCTACATGAATACATTTTTAATGAAATATTACCTGGTTCTCATTTTGTGATAGAAACCTATTCTGTTGGGATTTTTCACAAGCAAAAAGAACGTAATTACTTTGAAAGGTCTACATGCATAAATGCAATACACATTTTAATGTTTTTACTTCTGTAGAAATGTAATTGCAATAATATGTCTACTTACTCTGTGTCTCTACATTATATTGTGTATTTTGTCAAAAAAAGTTATGTGTACACCTATGCATGCACAAACAAAAGTCAGGGTTTTATCCCAAATATTTAGATACTGTATGAAATATTCAGAAGTATTTAAATAATTAATTTAACATATAAAATACACTCTTAAGAGGTCAATTTTATGAGCTCCTCAGAGGTCAGGTCCATCTGTAATTCAGATGGAAGTGCTGCATACCCAGGGATAAGATTTGCCATCAAACTTCAGCTGAAACAGAATTAGAGCCCTTGACTTGTTTGCACATGGAGTGAGTCGGTGATCTGAACGAAAAGCTCCGGGTTTCACACTGTGCCTTCCCATTTGTCACAGGATTACGATTTAAGCCAGCTCCAGCAGCCAGAGACCATGGATCATGTGCTGAACAAGACACCTGGAGTCAGAAGGGTGGATGAAAGACCTATTGGTGCTGAACCACAGTATCCCATAAGACCAGTAATCCCACATCCAGGGGATATTGGTGATTTTATTAATGAGGTATGTTCTGTAGGGGGTCCTGTGTCACATCTTCAAAGCTTGAGCAGCCAGCTGAAGTCAGGTTTTCCTGACTGCACGGGACAAGCAGTGCTACTGCTCAGGGCAGAAATCTGATGCCAGCCAGGGAAAGGATTGGTATGAGCAAAGGATGCAGGGCTTGGCCTAATGAAGGCACTGAACCAGCAGAAAGCCCAAGATTTCTGTCTTGTGGGTGTCACAAACACCATGCTTTTCAGAACCCAGGCAAAATGAGCCATTTGTGGCTCCTGGACTTGTAATTATTTCAGCAGTCTGTGCCTTCCTCGTAAGCTCTGTTTGGTGTAAAGCCTCAAAGAGTTTGCAGCACAGAGAGACTCAGATCAGAGAGAGTTTCTTTATTTTATGTTAGATTACTGCTCCTTTATCTGCCTGTACAAATATCTATCCATTTGGTATTTCTTATCTCATTTTTAGTTTTGAGTGATTGAGTGGTTACAAACCAATCAATGCATTATTTCCTCCGAGACAAAGCACACCATCCGTTTCCTAAGCCAGAAAAATAAATGTTACAGCCATTTAATTCTATTATTACGTGCATTTCCTGCTGTGCTTTTCTCATTTTCATCATTAAAATCCCTTCTTCCTTTGTCCCTTTGCCCATCCTTCACTCACATTTACACACATCCGAGCTTGGGAAGACTCGCTCTCCTCACACACGCCCCTGCTGCTGAAACCAGTTCCATCTCCCCACGCTGAGGCCAGTGCTTCTGAAGGTGGGAGTGTGGAACATTTGCTTTATTGCAGGGCTATTCCACCTGGCTTTTCCTGACGCTGGGCTCTGCAGCAAAGCAATTCTTTTTCTCCATATCCCGAGGCCATTTCCATGGCCTGCCTACGCTGCTGCCCACGCTGCACAGGGGCAGCAATGCTCCCCAGCCCTCTGCCCAGGATTCCACACCTCACGTCTGTCCTAATTGCAGAATTTTGCCAGGAGTGATTTTTATTTTTTTTTTATTTTGTTTTCCTAAAGGAATGAGAATCACCAGAATTAAAATATAGGTGGGGGAGGAAGGGTGCTGGTTTTTGTTTCATTGGCTAAGCTGGAAGTCTCAACAGGCAACCCCAGCAAGGGCACGCTGGCAGGACAGAAAGCTTTCCAGATCCAGAAATGGATCATTGGAAATAAACAATTGGAAATAATGACTCATTTTAGGGACACTGGGAGTTATTGGGTTTTCTGCTGGGGGCAGCTGAGAGGTCTCTACCTGGAGGTGCATCCGGGAAGCCCCAGGACATTCATTTTTCCCTTTTAGCTTCGCTGCTGGGATCCCAAACATCCCCCCAGCCCACCCCAAACCCCGTGGTGGGCATTAACATTTTGTGTTCACCCCCCCAGGGCCTGCGTGCAGCAGACAACGACCCCACAGCCCCCCCCTACGACTCCCTGCTCGTCTTTGACTACGAAGGCAGCGGCTCCACCGCCGGCTCCGTCAGCTCCCTCAACTCCTCCAGCTCCGGGGACCAGGACTACGACTACCTGAACGACTGGGGGCCCCGGTTCAAGAAACTGGCAGACATGTACGGGGGAGGAGAGGAAGATTAAACTGACCTCATCTTATTACAAAAAAAAAAAAAAAAAAATTTAAAAAAAAAAGGAGGAAAAAAAAATACAGCAAACAAATGAAAAAAAACCAACAAACCCACAGACGACGTTAACGAAGAGCTGATGCAGGAGCAAGAACTGTACAGATGTGGCAGCTTTTTTAATTAATATCCCCTGCTGACTGTATTGTTATTTTTAGTGGTGATATAGGAGGTTTCTTTTTTTTTTCTTTTTTTCTGTTGTATTTTTTTTTTCTAGAATATTGAGCTGTCTCGCATGAACACTTGTCTCTGCTGCAGGTTTCTTTTTGGGTTTTTTTTTTGTTTGTTTTTTTTAATGTCAGCTGGGATATTGCTCGTTTACCTGCTTTATGACTAAAGAGAGTGAAAGGCACTCTGTCTTAACTTGAATTTCTTAGAACAGAAGCACTGTTTTTAAAATATATATATATATATATATATTTGAAAGTGCCTTTTGGTGCATGTGTCAGATTCCCTTCAATCTCAGGAGTGATGAAAACAAACATACAACCATCCTGGGCAGCACTCCCTGTGACCCTAAGCCAGTTCTAGCTGGGAAGGAGTTAACAAAAAGGAACTGTGGAGATTGTTTCTTTTTTGCCTTTTTTTGTTCTGTTTTGTTTCGTTGGGTTTTTTTTAAGGGGGTGACTCATTCTGGGGTGGAAGAAGATGGGGGGGCGGGGAGGGGGGGAGATGTTTTGAGTCAAAATCTTAACAGCCATCTTTAAGCCTCAGCAGGTGGTGAACTAGTCATCATGTTGTATATAATTCAGTGTTATCAGATGCAAAATACTGACCAGAGGGCTCTGCTGGCCCCTGGTCACACTCAATGTAGCTGCATAGAACTATAGCATTGATAAAGCCTTTGGTTATTGCAACAGAAATCTCCGACAGCCCTTGCCTAAACCCTACGAAGTAAATGGTGACATGACCAAAGGCCCATCTGTTTGTTTTTCTGCTATCGCCGTGTTTTGGCTCCCACGACCTCGTGAGCGACGGACACGCCGGCGGGGTGAGGTGGAGGTGGTGGTGGTGGTGGTGGTGGTGGTGGTGTCCCCCATCCCTGAGGATGCCCAGCACTGGTGCTGCTCTGCTGGGCTGAGGCAGGGTTTGTGCGGCGGCGCCGCTCGCGGCCGAGGCAGCGCCAAGGACAGGGACAGGTTACCCACACTTTTCCCATCCCTAAGTATGGAGTTAGTCTAGTACCACATTAATGCCTCGGAGCACTAGTAGCCAAAGCTCAACAACATGGTGTAACTCAGCTAATGTGTGTCCTTTCTATTCGATGGGTAGGCGCTGCTATCTGTAGTAAATGTGTTTTTTTGGAGAAGAAGTGCAACGAGGGCCTGTTAAGTATCTCGTGGTTAATATGCTCAAGCATTGCCAAGTAAGCAAGAGGTTTCGCAGCATCCAGGCATAATTCAAGATCAGTATTATAAATGGTAGCAAACTACCTAGTTTATATGTAGGGTCAGTTTAACCAATAACAAATAGTTATTAGCTTTTTTTATTACATTTTTCCTTTACTGATTTGGACTAGTGGGTTTATGTCTAATGTTTGTAAAATGATTTAGACTGCATGGATGTGTAATATAAACCACATTTAATGGATTATGAGCCACTTAATTAATGTGCTATGAAATCTTGGATTACCTGTGTTTTATATTCTGCAGACGATTTTGCAGTGGGTTCGCTAAAACTTGTAAAAGTGCTTAGATATATTTTCCTTTAAATCCAAGAATGTGCACAGTATTGGAAGGTGATTATCCAGGGGATAATCATGCTTTTTTTGATATCTCTATTGATTCTCAAGTTGAATGCTAAGAGTTAAGGGGGGGAGGCGGGGGGAGCGAGCGCGTGCACATGAGAGCGAGAATGAGAGGACGAGAGCTTGGGGTGATGAGTGGGCGCCTTTCAGAGGGTAAACTGGGCTGCAAGATCGTCTCTATAGATTTTTGAAATGCTCCTAGTGCATTTTATATTTCATTGTATCATATTTTCTATAAAATGCAATTTCTGTAAATTAATGAGCATTTGAAATGTGTCTTGTATGAAGTGGAATATGGTAAAAGTCTGCCCGAGGGGACTTCAGTGTTACCAGGATGTTATTAACTACCAAGGGTGAGACCTTTCTTTTTGTCTTGGTCGGTCAGTCAATGGGTCAGTTTGTCTTTCACGGCTCAGAGAGCCAACTCACTCTTACCCAAGGTTCTTGAGGAGACCAGGAGGCAATAGTGAGGACCTCAGAGGAGAGGGACGGCGCTAATGGCAGCAACAAGGTGAGGATGTCACACCACAGGCATGGGCTGGCAGCACCTGACACTCTTCCAGATTCCCATTCCATCGTTGTGAACTCAAGTCATCTTGTGTGACCACCATGGAAGTCTTGGTTTGCTTCTGCTGTGTGCCGTCCCCCTCCTCTCAACCACTCTTGGCAAACCTCACAGCCCCCTGTTCCCTGGCACAGAGGCTGCATGGCCCTGCAGCCTCTCTTCCTTACCAATGGCACTCTTGATTCTTCCCTGTTTCTTTTGGAAAAGCCACGGGCTGGAATATTTCACCACCAGGGCTTTGCACTTCTGCAGAAGCTGCCTGGGCACGGGCACAGTGAATAATAAAAATGCACTTGGTGTGTCTTGCTGCTGGTGTCTGTCGCCGTGGCCTCGTCACCAACACGGGAGGAGGACTCAGCTCGAGGGCCGGGTGGTGCCGATGGTTCTCCATCCTTTGGGTTGTGCCTCTGCCTGCCGGCTCCGTGCAGCTCCTGGAATGCTCGTGTGGATCCTGCAAAGCCAGGTCTCTGCCGTGAGCTGTGCCTTGCCATCCACCTGGCACTGCTTGCCTGGGAGAGCAGCTCAGTCCCTGCTCCAGAGCGCTTGGTGCTTAACATCTGCTGCGGCTTTGGCTGGGCTGAGGGATTTCAGGTAGGGAAGGGCTGCCAGGGATGTGGGATGGCAGCTCCAGGCCAGCAGCAGTGCACACTCTCCCCAGCAGTGAAAGGAGCCACTTAGCCATGAAGGGGATGTTGTCTGACTTCAGCTTGTCTAAACATTTCAGGTTTTCAAGAATTTATGCAACCTAAGTCAAACAAAACTTCGAGTGATTAAAAATAAACCAACCTGTTTCCATTGGCAACTTTTTTTTTTTAAATCAGCAGATCTTTTTTTCTGCAGCATTTGCAATCCAGCCATTCCAATACCATGAGCCTATAAATCAAAGCAACCAGATTATTGTGTTTTGACCTAGTTCTGTTCAGCCTCCCTCTGCAGGACCTTTTCCTTCTTTTCCTCTTCCCCTTTCTCCTCCCTATATACTCCTTCTCTGAGATTTACAGCTCCACAAGCAGCAGCAGCCTCAGGCCACTTTTCTCACAGTGGACTGGTGGAAGGTAAGCGAGGGGCACATCCAGCAATGAAAACAGAACACTTTTTACAAACCTTTTTGCTTGCTAAACTGGTGGTTTGTAACCCAGCTAAGAAAATTTACATTAATCCATGGGGTCCCACTGACAAGGTGACTTTGCCATCACTCTGGCCCCCTCTGGTCCTCATGGATGTGGCACGGTGACAACCAGCTGCAGCTGGAGGTGATGGTGACTTACAAGGAGCTGTGGTGAGGCAAAGAGCCCTTTGGCTGAGCCTGCAGTTGCTGTTTATTCTGAGAGGCCTCAGGAGGGGTTAATGCATTGACACCAGAGTCCCTGTTCCCTGACTAATCTAAACTAAAACATTAAACTATTTAAAGTGATCCCCACTCTTTGTGCCCTTCTAGGCAGTGGGGAAGGACTTGCTTTCAGGCAGGTGGAGGGTATCCTGTCCCTAAAACACCACTGTCCCACCCTGTTACCCCATAGCACTGCCAGGGGACACCAGCACAGCTGTCCCTGCTGTCTAAGGGGTGGGGACAGAGAGTTCCCAGGACACGTGGTGGCCTCCCTACCGCCTAAGGATGAGGATTGCACGTCCCCAAGGCAGGGATGTGCAGCTCCAGTGTCACTGCTGTGCCCACAGCCACCCCTGGCAGAGCATGGCCCACAGCCCTGGTGGTCTGTTCATCACGGAGCCTAAAACTGGGAGCAGCATCAGTCACAGAAATGCTTTGCAAGGCAAGGAGGAGATTCAGCAGGTCATTAATGACAGTAAATAGGCAAGTCTGTTCTAGGTGTCCCATGTTCTAGTCATCGTTTCGCTTCTGGGTTTCTGTTTTCTTTTCCATTTTCCCCCCTATTTTGTTGGACCAGGCAATGCCATTGGCAGTTGCACGATGGTGATGGGGAGTTTGCTCCCCTGGGTTTTTATGGAAAGTCAGGTCCAAATCCAGCCTTCAGAAGTGGGGTTTCAGAGGTGGCTGTAACTGCTTCACAGGGTGGACACTCAGGCATTGAAGAGCAGTAATGGTCAGTGCAGCGTCTGTACCACACAATATGCCAAGATTGCAACTTTGTTTAATCTAAAAAAAACCCATATTAAAGGTAAAATACAGAACTTTTATTTGTGATGTCTTTTGGAGCTCTTCATTTTAAGTGTGAAAAAAAAATACTGGGGGGGGGGGGGGAAATGCTGTGTCATGCTGAATGCAAGTGTTTAAATCAGCAGCCAGACAACGTAGGTGTCTCCCACGCAAATTAACTCGGTTTCGTGGGGAAAATAAAAGTTCTTTCCAGTCCACACCAACCCCACATACAACTGTTCACACACAGTGTACATAATGTAGTTAGTGCTTGAAGATACAAATGTAATAGGGGAAAAAACAACAACAACAAGAAGTAGATGTATAATTGGAGCACTCTTTTTTTTTTAATTTTCATTTTAATGAGGATTTTGCATGTTTCCTTTCTGATGGAGAGGCTGTGTAGCAGCCCGCATGACTGTGGTTGTTCTCAAGGAAGACTTCTGCTGTTCTGCTGTACTCACGCTGAAGCAAAAGCAAAAGTTTGCGTCCGTTAACCAAGTTCAAAAACCTTTTTTTTGTAACCGCCAACAGCACAAATATTTTGTATTGTTGTTTGTACCATTTTTGTACCAAAATCAAAAGAGGAAAAAAAAAAAAGGGAAGAAAGTAAATGTTTTCAATGTGTTTTTAGTGCCACTGCAATCTTGGTTTCCAAACTGAGTGACAGGTTTGCTGATTTATTGTGTATCAAAGCTGAACTGGCGCACTGACGCCTGGCTCCAGTGTAATAAAAATAAAGTCCCCCTTTTGAATAGTCTCACTTGCTTTATTATTATCATTATTTTGTTTGTTTGTTTCATTTTCTTTCCCCAAATGTCCACCCCAGCTCAGTCACTGTTTGTGGCTCTTATACTCACAGTGAGCCAGCAAGGGGTGGGCTGGCTGCAGGTGTGGGTCCAGGTGCACAGACATCAGTGGGGTTTTTGGAGATCTTGGGTCCTCCTGCAGAAATTTGCATCCATTAAAGGCAGGAGTGTGGCTCCCCTCTGGGCCATGTTGTTGTTTGGATTATGGCTGAGGTGGTGCAGGTTCCTCCAAAAGAGGACATCCATTTCTGCGACTGAGCTGTTGGTGAAAATCATTGGGTGGTGATTTCACTCCTGCAGCCCCAGATCTTTGTGCTTTAGCCCAATTCCAGCACATTCAGGGGTCTTTACTTGCTGCTGACACGTTGGTCACCCCTGGCTGCTGCATCAGGGCAGCCAGCCCCTCCACCTGCCCACTGCCAGGGAACAGGAATGGTCCAAAAGGTCTTAAGGAATGACTGAGCACCCTGAGCCAGCTGATGGCCTGCTGGAAACCTGAGCTTCCTTCTCCCAGCTGTATTTCTCCACCTTCTCTGCAGGTGCAGGAGCAAAGTCACTGCTGGAGATGCTGCTGTGAGTGAGTGTGCAAACCCTTCATGCCAGCATCGCTGTGTGCAGCAGCACATCTCCTTCAGGGCCAGCATTCCTGCTTTTCTGCAGCTCTCTTCCCTGGTGGGTTTCCCCTGGGAGGGAGGACAAACACCCTGGTGCTGGGCTGAGCAGCAGGGGCTGGGCACAATTAGCAATTAGTGCTGGCAGGCATCACTCACAGCGCCCTGGGGACGGGGCCAGGTGGGCAGCTGGGGCTCCATCACTCTCACCCCAACACCAGCCCGCACATGCCATGGGTTGGGGAGGCCTCAGCAGGTCTCACTCCAGTGATCTGTGGAGCTGCTCTGGCCAAGTGTGTGGAAAGCAGCACTGTCTCATTTTTAATGAACGTTAAGATGAATGCAAATCCTGTACATGGCAATTTACTTCCCCCCGGAGTCAGCTAAGAATATTTTATTGCTAGTTTTGCTAATTCTCAAGCTGTTCTATTTCTTAAAATTATCTTTAACCACTGAATAATGCAAGACTGTTGCATCACAAATATTAGTTTCTGCTATCAGTGGAAGGCTGGGCTCTCATCATTGTGTTATTAGGCTCTTATCTGCCTGCAGAAAGCCTTGTTCCTCAAATGATTGAGCTGCGTGCTTAACTTTGACCGTGTGAATAGTTTTCCTAAGCTGATGGAAACAGCTGCCCTCCCCTAAATCCAGGGACTTTTGTACCAAAATTAAAAATAACAACAATTACTATTACAGTTATTATTATAGGCTCTTGGGTTGGGGTTTTTCTCCCAAGTCATACACCAGAATTTGAAATAGAATTTGGTTCAGATCAAACCAAAGCACACAGGGATTATAATTCTTTTTTCCAATAAATGAAATAACTGAACCTTTCTTTATTCTCTAGACTAAAACCTTTGCATTAACAAGACCTTTTCCTGCCCATCCCTCTCCCCCAATTTCTTTTTAAATACAGAGCAAGTTTTTTAGCCAAAAACTGAGTTAACAGATACAAGAACCAAAAAAAAAAAAAAAAAAAAAAAGAGAGATCAATCCTAACTCTGTATGCCATACTGCACTACTGTTAAAACAGTAGTGGGAGAGGGCATAAGAAGCATTGGGAAGGTCAAATGTTTTATTAATCGCTGGCCAAGCTGTTTACTAAGGCCAAAAAATATATTTAATTAAGGTAAAAGAGCCCAAAGACCTCTCTTCTGGCAAATTCACTCCACATGTGGAGAAAAATGTGCTCAGCTGTGCTGATGACACGGGGAGGTCCTGTGTGCAGCTGAGCACCTTGTCCCTTGGTGTGCACATCCCTTCTGCCCAGCCCTGGCAGGGACTGGTGCTGCCTGAGACTGAGCTTTAGCCTCTTCCCCTGCATTTATTGTGATCAGTAGGGCCAAAAATTCTACAAAAGACCAGGATGGGATGGACAAGGACATACAGACAGACGCCTGTGGGAAGCCCTTGCCCAGCTAAGTGGCTCCCCTAACTAGCTCACTTGGAAAAAGCCCCAGCACTTCTTGCAGCCACCAAACAGCAGCACCAAGCAGGAGCATCAGCTGTTCCATGCTGGGATACACTGAAAGGACAAGGACAAGGACATCCACAGAGGATGGGCTTCAGCAGGCCCTGCCCTCTGCTCAGATGGCCCTAGCAGTGCTCCAGTCATTATTTATGGTGTCCTCTGATCCCATTCAGGGCAGGTCTGCGTGGGGAAAGAGAGTTGAGGATTTGGATGTCGGTGCAAAGCAGGGAGGGGAGCTGGGGATCCCTCACCAGCAGTGGGGCTGGAGCAGCCCCCAGGCAGAGCGAGCCACAGGCTCCCTGGGACATGGGCAGCAGCAAAACCTTCCTCCCAGCAGAGCTGTGGGCTTTTCTCCCACTCCCCCTGCCCTGATTAATCGCGGCTGCTCCGCACGCAGCGCCCCAGCACAATCCACAGCACAATCCATCTCTCCTGCTCCTCACCTCGCCCGCCTCCTCCCCACTTTATTGTTTTAATAAGAACGTATTTTTGTTCTTTTTTTTTTTTGCTGCAATGCTCTTTGCAAGCAGGGCTGCAGCAGCAGGGGGTGGCAGTGACAAGGGCAGTGTCCCCCACAGTGGGGACAGTCCAGTCTGGTGACAGGGGCCCTGTGCCGTGGCCAGGACCTAAAGATACTAATTTAACACACCCTCCTGACTACCCCTGGGGTTCTGTGAAAAGCCAGGGCTTGCTGGCAGGTTTGCCCTCCCTGCTGCTGCCCTCATCCATCCCCTCGGCCATGGAGATCAGAGGACTGGGGAGGAAGGATGTCTCCATCAACACCTTTCATCCACCTCCTTGTAAAGGTGGTTTTTAAGCCAGCCTAACCCAAATGACCCCAAACCTTTGGTGAAATGCCTGGAGGCCTTGGTGAGCTGCACTCAGTATACAGGGTTAGAAGGGAAACTTTGCTTCAAGGTTTTGCCTTAATTAGTGATTAGCTTTAGGAGGGTCATTTCCACCTGCAGCCAAAGGAAAATGGTCCCTCCCCAGCTAATTGGGAATTCACAGCCTGGGGCCAGGCTCTCGCTGTGTGCAGGGCCATGAACCCCAAACCACGCACTGACCCTACAAGAAGTGCATTTAGAGCAGCAGCTGCCATTTGAGGCATGTGTGGTTATTAAATCTCTGTGTAAGCAGCCCCTGGTTTGCCTTAGTGAGCAGGATCCAGTGCCATGGGTTTCCCTGGGGCTGGGGCTGGCCTGCCCCTGGCACCTTTAAAAATCTATCGTTAGACCTGGCAATAAAAATGCAGAAGAATCATCATTTGATGCTCAGCAGCTGCTAAACTGAGCTGGACAGCTGGGCACAAGGATTAGCAGGGGGTGAGATGGGAAGGGCAGATAGCTGGGCTGGGTTTGTCCAGCCAGTGTATTCAGAATAGCTCAAACCTACCTTGGTTTGCAGAGTTAGCTCAGCCCCTCTGGCTTGTGCTTATCCTGGCTCTGTTTTACCCTCCAAGCACACACAAATGTTGGCAAATAAAGAACAAGTTGGTGTTCACCCAGAAGTTTTCCTCAGAGAGATAAAGTCTCTCTCTGCCTGTGCTGGAAGCTGCTAAAAGTGGATTGTCAAAAATCCCTGGCAGGCTGCAGAAGGAATAAGTCAGAATCGGGTCTCTGTCAATACTCCCAATCTTCACAAACCAGATTTATGATACCTGAGGCCACATGGAAGCTTTGTAACTGAGTACATAACAACCATGCCATTAACCTGTGCTGTCTATAGCCAAACTCACTACTTGATGAAGTAGTTTGAGTTACCTCAGGGTATAAAGGGCAACCCAGCTAATCCTGGTCTGTGAAAACCATATTGATTGGGATGGAGTGCCAATCAGACATGCAGATATGCACATTTGTGTGAGGACTCCCTGGCCTGTGCTGCTCCCAGCTGAGTGCTGGCAGCCAGCTCACACACTGACATACATTTATCATCATAGATCTTCTCTCACCTTGGGCCTGGAGAAGGAGTGAGTGCCTTGCTTTAATACAGTGCCATCGATCCTGAGGGCTCCAACAATAACCATTGGGTAATCAGAATTCACATTTTACCACAAACTGGGGTTGAGCTGCTTTTTAGCATTTTGTAGGGACAGAAAGGAATTCAGCACCCTGTGAAAAAGGCCCACAAGGCACCACAGAGGAGAGGATGTAGGAATGCATCCCCACAGGTGACCCCAAATTCCAGACCTCAGGCAAAAAGCAATGTCAGGAAGGCAATACATCACATCACTATAGTACTGTATAAAATATTTAACTTCTAAGTACATTACCAAAGTGGTTTCTTTTGACATTACATTTGTGCTCTTGTAAAAGGCATGAAGCCAAGAGCAAATATCCAGGCCAGAACAACCAAACACCGCTGCAGTGCCACGGCCGTGCTGGCTCAGGGGACCTGGGACAAGTCTGACAAGAAATTCTCATTACCCCCTGCCCCAGTGCAGGATGCCACCGCAGCCCCAAGCCCTGGCTGAGACACACTCCTGAGTACCTCAGGGCAGGAAAGCATGTTTGTACAGAGAATGCTGCTATTTAAGTGCCTCTGATGAAAAGCATTTTATCCTCTTCCCTGCTTTAATGCAAGGAAACATGCAAATGGAGAGCAGGGCTTTGCTGCAGGTACCCAGCCCCTGCAAGCAGGCAGTGCCTCACTTCCAAGGCATGTAACAAAGAGAAAAGGAACAACCTTCTCCTTGCTGAAAATGCTTCTCTAAATTTTTCACTGAGCATCTTACTTTTCCATTTGTTCTGCTTCTGTTCATGCTTGTCTCTCCCATTTGTTCTTGTACTTCTGCAGCTGCAGAAGGACCCTGGTGGCACTGAGGCAACTGGATGTGCAGGGGGGTGGAGGGGTGGAACTGCTTAAGTTGACATTTTATGAAGAAATCTATTTCAGCACAGCAACATCTTGCCTCCCCCCCAAAAAAAAATTAAGTAGGTAACACAAAATAACCCTAAAAAACAAACTAACTAACAAAAAAGAATCAAAATATTTTCATTGAGACTTATCAAAGAAACAACAAGTGAGGCTTCAGCCAAATTGGAAATTATGTCCAGTCATTGGGAGCTCCCTGGCTGTGCTACCCCTCTGCAAATGGAAGCTCTGCCCCATCATTTGGGCTCCCTCCTCCTAGGGGAAGATTGCAGTCAACCTAGAGATTTCAGCCCAAGCAGAAAAGGGCTTCTTTTAAGAGAAACTCCTCATTTCCTTGCCTAAGAACAGCTTAGGTGAACAGGCAAAGGGTCAAGTCCAGGCTGAGCCTCCCTCCTGCAGGGGAGTATCAGAGCAGGGTCCTCAAGGACCTCTTTTCTCAAAGCCTCCTAATGAGCACAGCCCAGCAACACAGAGGCTCCCAGCAGGCTGAGCATGGAGCAGAGGGCAATACTGGGTTATCTCCAGATAGGAGATGGCTTTTTAGCAGGATTTCTTAAGCAAAAGCAGCTGTGCTCTGCCTGCAGCCCCCTCCCCTGCTTCTCCCTGCTTCACAGCAGCAGCTGAACTCCTTCACAAAGAGAAACTAAACTGGACAAAGACAGAAAGATAATTAAGGCCCTGCATCTTCTGTTCAGGCAGGAAAGGAGACCTTAAAGCTGCCCTGAAGAGGGACAAAGCCTCCAAGGGAACTTGCAGGCAGCTACAAGGAACCATGAGGAGCTCCACATCTATTGCACTGGCACTTGTGGGATGCCCTGTGTGCTGTGAGGTTAGTGCCCAGCATCCCACCAGGAGTCCCAAAATAAGCCCAGTTCCTCCTGCCAGCGAGCCAAGGTGGCACAGGGCAGCTGGAGGAGCAGCGTGCCACCCCCTGGGCTGGGTGAGGGCTCAGCAGGATGGGGAGCAGGGCAGCTCCCAGCAGGGTCAGTCCCAGCCAGGCAGCTCCTGCTTCCCCAGCTGCTCCCCGAGCTGTGGAGGGCTGCCAGGCCATGGCCCAGGATACTTCAAATGTCTCAAAATCATCCCATGGGCTCCATCCTAGTTATTTATAGGAGCTTATTCTCGAAAATCTCAGTGGGGATTGGAGCCCTGCTATGCTAAATCCTCTCCAAACACACATTAACAGACCCCAGACCGGGCTTGCTGCTCAAGTTGTGATTTAAAGTCTGTGCAGAGATGGCAGGTCGGAAGCAATCCTTCCCCAAGAATATGCTGCAGACCTCAAAATATTCATTGCCATCTGTCCTTTTCTGTCGTGGGTTTACAGAGCTCTTCTCAGAGTCCTGCCCTGGGCTGGGGGATGCCAAGGCTCCCCAGGAGCATTCACAGAGGATAACAGAAAATGCCCAGGAAATGCAGTTTCCTGGTGGAAACAAAGGGAGTGGGCTGGGTAATCCTGCCAGGCTGCCTGCTCTGGGACAGCCTAATGCTGCTCCTTGCAGACAGAAGGTCTTTTGGACTGATTGCATTATAATTTAATCCATCCTTCAGCGATTTCAGCTCTCAAGATTGTTGTTATTTTACACCTCAGCAGAAGTTCACGAGGAACAAAATGAGGTTGCAATCCTCTAGGGGAAGCTGGCAAGAGTCACAAATCCATCTTTGTGGATACAGATTTAAGCTTAGGTCCAAATAATTAGTTCTTTACCCAGGCCTTAAGCTAAGGGGACAGTGAGTTCATCTGCAGAGGCTGCAGAACAGCTTCCTGGGAAGCTGCAGCACCCCCACATTCCTTTCCCACCCTCATTTATAAAGCAAAGGTTCCAAGCAGTGCTGGATGTGGCTCACAGTCCAGCAAGGGCAGGATAACCCAGAGCTCCTGGCTGCATAGCCAGGAGGAGCTTTCACCAGGGACCACAGAGACCCCCCTGGCTCTAAACTGAAGCTCCTGTGGATAAACAGCCTTTTTTCCACCTTGTCCCTTCCCAGGCAGCCCCGTGCTGCTGTAGCACAGTGGCTGTGGCTGTAGGCTCACCAGCAGGGTGGGAGGAGGGAGGCTGCACCCACTGAGCAAGTCCAAGGGCATTCCCAGCAGCAAGCCTCTGCTTTTGAAAATCCACGATGAATTAGCTGTGCCTTTAGCACCACTAATCAGAGACCCAGCTAAGAAAAGCCTGAAACAGCATGAGAGCCCTGAGAGGCAGGAAATGGCATTGTCCCTGTCCTCCCCGGAGCTGCTCCTTGCCCTGCCTGCCCTGTGGACAGCCCCACTGTGGGGGAGTCCACGAAGCAGAGCTGCTGAGGACCAGTGAAAAGCTGGGCTTTGACTGGGCTTTAGCTCTTTGCCACAGCACCCTCGTTGCAGACACAGCCGGACCCAAGGCAGGGCTGAAGCAGCCCCCATGTCCCTCCTGCACCCACCTGTCACAGACTCCCTGAAAGGCTGGTCAGTGAGATCTCCATCCCACACACAGGCTTTAATTTACCCATGCCAGGGCACATAAACCCACCCTGCTGGCCAGGCTGTGAGCCCAAGACCTGGCAAATTCAGCTCATGTTTCACCCCTTCTGCTCCCCATAGGATGACCCAAACTCATCAGGAGGCACTGGGGCACCCCCCAGCCTCCACTTCTGCACTCCTTCCCCTCAGTGGCCATGGGGACACCATGGGGACACATTTCTCAGGCTGCCACTGAGGAGTGATGGCTCTATCAGCCTCCTCTGCCTGCCTGTGCCTTCCCTTATTTATTCCCCACTTGGAGCTGCGGCCTGTGGCTGCTGAAGCATTTGGAAGTTTGTGTAAAGGTTTTATTGCTTCATTTTTAACCTCTGCACAAATGTCCACATCATTAGCTTGGGTTTTTTCACCCTGGATCACATCCCCTCTGTGCTTTTCTCCTCCCCATGCTCCTCTCCCTGCCAGGCAAAGTGGAATGGGGACCTGGAGGGGGAATTATTACTGCTGAGGTTCTTTTTCTCAAGGAGGGAGTTGGTCTGGATTTTTTCCATGCCATATGCAAAGATGTGCACACACAAGGTCCGGCTCTCCACCACTCTCTTCCTCCCCTTGTCTCAACTCCTCAGCTGCAAACAAACCCAGCCCAATTCCTCCCCCAGAGCCCATGAATGGCTGTGGGGCAGCAATGCAAAGCCATGGCACACGCAGCAGTATCAAAACCTCCCAGTGAGTGGGACCTGGCCCACAGAGCCCACTTTCACATGAAAACACCAAAGCCTGGCTTGGAAAACCAAAGCCATGACCAAGACCACAGCCACCACCTCCCTCAGCCCCCTGGGACATCTGCTGGAGAGCAGACCTGTGACAGGCCATGGCTGACCCCCAAGGCTGACAAACTCTGCATTGTCACTCATTTGTGATGTCCTGCTTTGAATTCCCACCAGCGTGAGCCTATCCACCCCATGCCACCTGGGTAATGACCATGACAAGCCCTACAGGACGGGAAGCTGGAGCTGGGCTGTGCCACCAACAGCCCCAAGTCCCCATCCCAAAGGAGAAGCTGCAGGAGATGCAGCCCCATCTCAGGAGCAGAGACCCCTTCCCACCTTCATTTCACATCTAAACCCAGCACAGCAAAACATCTGATCCCTTCCCATGCAACCACGGGGTTAAAAAGGTGCAGGTGTTGTAAAATTTGTCATGCCCTGGCATTCCTGTCTGATCTCCTTGCTTTTCCACAGGCAATACAGAAGCAGCACAGATTTTCTTCTTCCTTTTGAAGATGTGCTCCTGCAGCCCTGGGCACAAACACTGGCCATTTTGCCCTCACCCTGGCTGGGCTTGGCACAATTTTCCTGGTTTGAGAACAGCCCTTGTCCTTGTCAGCAGGTCCAACCCCCAGCCAGGCACAGAGCACGCAGGGGCACACCAGCAGTGACTGGGCATTCCAACAATCTCTCGACTCCTTGGACTTCAGAGGCCACTTTGCTGCCACCAGTGGCACAACTCAACCCCCAGGAACAGCGTGTCATCTCAGACCATGTCCTCAAGGTGGGGGATAAGATATGCAGAGCAAAATTCTTCCAGAGCAGGAACTCAGGCTCTGCAAACATCAGCGATGCAGGCGTCGTGTCGGGGATTATCCGCCGTCATGGCATGCAGAGGGAAGATGGATTTCAAGATGATAATAAGAATGACACACGTTGCTTTTTCCCCTTTCTGCTGACACACAATTTAGCAGCCACTGCAGAATTTTCTTCCCATTTAAAATTTCCGTTTAATAGCCAAGGAGCTCATGTTAATTCAGATGATCTTTCCCGCAGCACGACGAGGAACGGGGCCTCTTCTAGAAGCTTTTTTCCCAGTCTCTGGCTGTGGATAATAAAATAATATCTCCTGTGGCTTCCCAAAGGCCACAGAGAACGTGTCCTTTACCACGCTATCAAAATCCACTTGACCCAAGGCTGAGCAGAGTCAACAGTGTTTAAAAATTAGACTCTCCTAACAGCACCTCCTCCTGGGAGGGGTCCAAGGAGGTTTCTCGATGTGTTTGCAGGATGCAGGGGATGCAGTGAGTGTCTTGCTGCCTGCCATCCCATCCCTGAGGCAGGGTCCCCATGGCAGGCAGGCCAGGCACTGGTGGGGACCCTGTGGTGACAGCAGGATGGGCTCCAGGGACATGGGCCAGCAGGGCTGGAACAGGAACAGCATCCCCAGCTCAGGGGGATGTGCTCCCCTATCCTCCCCTGCAAACCTCACCCTCAGAGGGTTGGGCTGGATATTTTAACATGTGCTCCTTGGTTTTATTCCAATTTTCCCATTTCCCCTTCCCCTGAGCGTGCCCTAACCCAAAGCCAGGCTGACCCCAGGGTGTGGGCTACCCCTGGCCCTGCCAGCAGGAGATGGGAGCAGGGCTATGGCCCCCCTGACCTCCAGCTCTCCCCACGTGCCAGTGAAGGTGTTGTCTTGGCAGCTCACCCCAGATGGGAAATTGCATCTTGCTTTTATTTATCTATTTTTCCAACCAAGTGTAGCTGGCGGTCAGGAGAGCCCACGGAGCAAACTTCCTCCTCACTTAAACAAACAGCAAAATCATTACCAAATTCTCTCCTGTGCATTGCAGCTGCATATATTCACTTATCCTATAGAGCAGAAACATGGGGTATTGCTTAATTAAGGATGTGGGTGTAGAGGTTCCAGGAGCAGAGGTTTCACATGGAAATCTCCTGGCTGTGAGCATGGCCAGGGTACACAGGGAGCATATTAATGCTTTGTGCACTGAGCCCCCCTGCCTAAATCAGTGGCTAAACCCATTCTGAGGGAAGGAACTCCTGTGCTCAACTTTATTATTCACCCAAAAGCATCCCCAGGATGGAGATAGAGAAGTGAGGGCATCTCCCCACAGACCTCAGTGAATGCCAGCCCACCTAAAGTCTCTTCCTCGTTCCTCTCCCTGCCCTGAAATAACGACATAAACCCAGCGTTTTCAACTCCTTCTTCCTTTTTTTTTTTTTTTTTAATGGTAGGACATGATTCAGGTTATTGCCAAGAACTGCAAATTGTTTACCAGCCTTGTGCAAACAAAGGCTCTGATCAGCCACAGAAGCACAGCCCTGAGGCTCTCCAGCAACCCAGAATTCTTTAATTACTTAACAAAAGCTCAGTCTTACTTTTGGTTTTTTTCTTTTTTCTTTTTTTTTTTTTTTCTTTCCCTCAGCTGTTACCTTGGAAAACCACAATCCTGGGTGCCTTCCACACCCCACGCTGCTAAAACCTCGTTTAGTGACGACTTTGCCCAAGTAGTTCCCCAGCTGGGATTGAAGCAGGGCCGTGCTCCTTCAGGAAGAGCTGCCTGGAACCAGCAGAACAGCTGTGGCAGGAACTTTCCTGGTGGCAAAAGTTTCTCCTGAACACACACACACACACACACACACACACGTGCTCGTGGACACATGGAATGAGCATCTCCTACAGAGCCTGGCAGCTGGCAGTGAGCATCCCCTAATTTCTCCCTGATTTTATGCCTGGATCTTTGCTCGGATCTGGTTTTGGCCACCCCAAGAGGTGTTTTGGAGACAAGCAGGCAGATGAGTTTCACAAACATAGTGAGAAAGGAGAGCAGGCACTGGGAATGCACAGTGTCGCTCCCAAAAAATGGGCAAAACCCATCACTCCTCCAGCAGCAAGAAGAGGGAGAAAGGAATCCCCATCCTTTAGTTCTCACCTAACACAGGCACCACCCCACCATAGTCAGGGAACAGCAAGGCAACGGGAAACTAGAGTTCACTAAAAATTTTGTGAGATGCCTTATTTTTACCATCTCAAAAAAGCCTCCAGCCCCTTTTCATTGAAAAAATAATCTGCACATTAGGAAAAAAAAAAAAAACAAACAAAACTTTTTAACAAAGGAGCCAAATTTGCATTGCATTAACTGAGGAGCAGTTCAAGGTGCAGAATCATTCACTGTCAGTCTCAGGGAGGTGTCTGTGGAGGGTAAATAAGGCTCGTGCACAGCCAGCTCAGTGTAAGCTGTCATTGCAGCCAAGCCATCAGTCAGGAGAAAAACAGAACGTTGGCAGATCCCAGAATACATAAATTAAACATGCTTACCACTTGCCATCAGCAAAAAAGTTTTTAAAAAATAAAAAAGCTGCCTTTCGAGCTCCCCCCCTCACACACACACCCCCCACTTATCTCTACTGCTTCTCCGTGCAGCATAAATTCAGTTCTCAACATCTCTGTTTTCAGACATCCAAATGGACTCTAAGGAGAAGGGGGAGGGTGGAAAACAAACCCAAAAATTTGGTGAAGCTGTGAAAATGCCAGCTCAGCACAGAGAGACAGCATCAGCCTCAGCACAGCCCCAGGTGGGGATTCCTGGGGTTTGGGAAGAGGAGGAAAGGCATGGCAGAGTGGGCCAGGATGGGCTGAGCTCTCAGCCTGCCCCAGAACCCCAATTTTCCAGCCTGGACCCAGGACAGCTGTGGCACCAATGGCATCTCCCAGCCCCCTGGCAAACAACCCCATCAATCCCCAATCAAATCCTTGGCAGCACCAATGTCACAGTCAAATGCAGTGAATTGATTTGCCATAAGTCATATTTACTGTCTCAGCCATAAATGTGTCAAATCCAATCTTTTTAACTGTAAATAATGCCAGAAATTCTCCTTTTTTTAGAAGCCTCCACTACAGAACCTCCAAGAGAGAGCAGGAAGCGCTGCATTAAACTGTGGGGGTGTCAGAGCTGTGTTTACAAAAATATCTGATCCAGACAAGTTCTGCTTCATCCTCTGGGATCTGCCGTGGATGGGGAGGCCAAGAGGGAGGTGGGGTGGAGGCAGCTGCAGGATAACCCCAGGTTATCCCCTGCTGGAGGAAGGTGCAGGTGAGACCCCACACACGGCGCTCCCCAGCAAAGAGTGGTCAAGAGGCAGGGCTGATACTGCCTTGAATTGGGTTTGTTTTTCCTTCCGTTTGTTTTTCCTTCAGTTCCCGGGGGAATTGCACCCCTAGAGCTACTTGACACTGCTTTTTGGGATGGTTTGATAGAGCTCAAGGCGAGTGGCTCTGAGATGGAGCTGCTCACTGCCAGCCTCTGCCTGTTCTGTCCCCACACCCTGAGTGCTGCCAGACTTCCAGAGCTCCCTGTGGCTGTGTGGATCCCAGCCTCACAAACAGGGATTCGGGCATTGCATTGCTCACCGAGACCATTGCACTCAGCTTGTTCAGGGTCTTGGTTCTCACTAAAACAGCCAGAGCAGCGCCAAGCCCAATGCCCTGCCTCACTCTCTGCTCTGCATCACACCTGTGAGTCAAGCACATCTGTCTCCAAAGTGCACTGCCCGGGTTGCTGCCAGACCAGGGCGAGACAGGGCTGCAGTAATTGATGTCAAACTGCCCTTCCTGCCAAGGCTTTGGGCTGATCTGACAGAACCAATGGAAATCACAGGTTTAAGAGAAAGCTCTCCCAGAGAGGGAGCCTGAGCTCCTGTCCTCCCCCTGCCTATTTGAGCAGCGCTGGGAAACATCTCCTGACACATCCCTCACCTCCTCCCCATCTGTCAGGACCATCTTGATGGTGTTTCCCTCCTCCCCTCTCCTTTCTTTGCACTCATTTCTCTTTCCATCATTCTCCTGTCTCTGCTGACAGATCAAAGCTCTCCCCCCAAACCCATCTAATCACAGACAATCATTCCCATTTCCCTGGAGTTACACAACAAAATCTGGGTGTGAGGCTGCAGGAGCGTCCCTCTGGCACATGGATAAGAGCACCAGTCCCTTCCCCCAGCCCTCCCTTCTCACTGTCCCACCTCAGGCACCCCTGGTCAAAGCTCCATGTCCAAACCCCACCAAAGGAGAGCCACAGCTGGAAGAAGCAGTGGGTCACGAAGATGAGTTGTCCTCCAGCTTTCTGCAGCACAAAGCTCAGCCCTGAGCTGAGGAGCCCTGTGCCTCCACCACAAGGCTTTGCCTCCAGAGTGCCTAGCTGATCCCACTTCATCTGTTCTGTGCTGCCTGTGGAGCCCACAGAGGCATCCACCAGAATCCTGTCCCAGCCATGACCCACAGCCATCCCTGCTGGCTGGCCCAGCAGGACACCTGCTCTCACTGCCGCCTTGGGACACGGGGACCTTGCTCCCACCTGGCTCAAAATGAACTTTTTTGGGCACAGGACACATTCTCAGAGGATTTGGGTTTCTCCTGCTGTTACAAAAATGCTGAAGCAAAGCCAAGGAGCAGCAAGTGGAGGAGCTGCTGATGTCTTGTGCTTGTGGTGGAGTGAAGGGCTCAGAGAATCAGAGAATAAGCTGAGTTGGAAGGGACCCACAGGGACTGAGTCCAGCTCCTGCCCAGCCCTTGCTGCAGACACCAGAATGATGTGGTTCAGGGGGCCTGGTGGTGTCCAGGCAGAGCTTGGGCCTGGGGGTCTTTTCCAGCAATAATAACTCTATGAGTCCATGATTTCTGTGTCTGCCTGACCTCCCACCTGCCCTGGTACCACTGAACCACCACCCGCTCTGAAACTTCTCTGCTCTGCCCAGCTCTGGGTTCCCTTCAGTGTTAAGTTGCAGGAGCTGCAGATGGGATTTCACACTGGAAATCAGAAATAAGGGCACTGCTTTGTGAACTTCCAGCTCACTGGCTCTCTCCCTGATCATTAAAGCCAGCATCCTTTCAAGATGAGCACAAATCTCCCACTAAACGTGCTCCAAACCAGAAGGCACACAATGGAGGCAGCAATTAGGAGCAACTGCTGCATAGACAGAACAATAATTGATCAGTGTTTCTGTGGAAAAGCAACTGGGAGAGCAACTGAGCTGGGGTGGAACAGGCTCCCTGGCCATCCCTGTGATCTGGACAATTTTCAGTTTTATGTGGGGAGAGAAGTAAAACCAAAAAGGGTCTGTGTTGAATTTTGTTCGCTAAATAATGAAAGGTGGCAGCATGAGAGAGCCTTGGGAAAGGACACTCCAGGTGGGAAGGATAGGATGACTCTGCCCTGACTGAGAACAATTTCAGTGTCGACCTCTATCAATGCCACCTCCAAGCACCCAAAACACTGCTCCACTGGGGCAAGCCATGGCCTGATGCATCATCCTTTTATCATTTAACGGGTTTTCCAATTTGTGTCATGCCCAGCATCTCCTGGGCTTTGTCTGGGAGCTGTTGGTGGCACAGGAGCACTGGAATCTGCCCCTCCTGGTGGCACTGTCAGGGGAGGATGTCCCTCACTGGAGCAGGCTGGACACACCAATCCACTGTTGCATATTCAACAGCACCAGTTTGCCTCCTGAACTCTAATTTACTCAAGGTCTCTGTGGGATCCTAAATGGACTTTGAGATATTTAATAAATGGACCATTAGTATTCCCTTGCTTTCCCATGTTCAGCAGTGTCAACATGTTGCTAATGTATGGCAGAGCTTCCCAAACGAGCCAGGTTTCCTCCCAGTATCTCAAACAAAGCTTCCTGCTTTCCTCTGCTGCATCAGACAAAGCCAGCCTGACACAGCCATGGGAGTGGATATGAAACCCCCAAAAAGCTTATGCATTAGATCCTCACAGCAGCAGAGCCTTTCTTTAAATCAAATAAAGAAGACAGCCCCTTCCTTCCATCCACTGGCAAAGTTTAAACTCCAAGGATAAAGTCTGCCACCAATTAAAAAGAAAAATGTGCTGTGCTGAAGGATGCAGAGGGGAGGAGGTGGTGGATGAAGCACAGCAGAGAGGGAAGAGCGTGCTTGGACGCTTGATTTAATTTGGGCTGAGAATTACACGCTTATCTACATTTTTTTTCCAGGCTAATTGGAAATTTCACAGCTTTTCACGAGTGGCCCAGGGACGATTACCAAGGTACCTGGTTCTGCCAGCCCCAGCAGGGCTGTGAGCAGAGTGGGCAAAGCCTGGAACTGCTCCATTCCAGCTCAAGGGAGACGGGGATTTGGGATGCTTCAGACCTCCGTGGAGCTGGAGAGCAAGACAAGGTCAGGTTGTGAGAAACAACTGCTCACTTTGAAAATTTAAAAAGGTTTATTAAACCTTAACAAAAATACAGCAAAAGACTACATAAGGAAAAAGTTGCAGGGCTGGGAACTGCCCTCGTGGATACCACATGGCTGGTTCATCTTCAAGATGGATGCCCAGTCTTTTATACCCCAGGGCATACCATCAGCCAGCCCTGGCTGCTCCCAGAGCCTGTCAGCCAGCTCTTTGCTATTTATCGGTGCAGACTGCTTTCTTGTAACTGGATTGGAGGTCAGGGGTTGCCATGCCTCACCCCCTGAGCACCCAGCTTTTCCATTCCCACCGCCCCAGGTGAGGGACACGTGTGCACCTTCTACCTGTGCTAGACAGCCCCGGCTGTCTGATGGCCACGATACAGGGGAAAAAGGAACCGTGGGGAGAACAGAGGGCATCCAAGCTACAGCAACATAGCTATAAATCACTAAAGCTTTTAATAATATTCACACAATAGCTATCTTTTAATTGCGAGGGCCAATCATCTCATTATCCACCTATAACAAGGTGGAGATCCTGCCTTGGTGTCCCCTCCTGGGGTAGAGGAGAGCAGCCCTTCCTGCCTCCCTGCCATGGAACCGGCTGTACGGCAGGCTGAGGAGCAGCCTGATGCGAGCACTAATTACCCTAATTCTGATACAGACTAGACTTCCCACGCTCGGCTCGGTAACTGTAGCGTTTCTTTCCCGTCCTGGGTGTGATTCTGCTCGGGAGAGAGGAGCAAGGAAGCAGAGCCGAGCTGTGTGAGGGAGTCAGTGCTTCAGAGGCTGCTCGGCTGTTATCTCACACCTCACTCACCACATAATCAGACATGAATCCGATATGCAAAGGAGGCACTGCGGTAAAAAAAAAAGCACTTGAAAGGTGCTTATAGTTTTGTTCCGTACAGACAGCGCTGATCTCCCAAAACATTGGCATTTCAAGGTGCAAATGAGCCTTTCCTGCCTCTTGCAGGCTTTTCTAACGCTTGGACTCCTTGTAAGCGAGGTTAAAGAAGGTGTGAGAAGCACTTAATTACAAACACACCAAATGCCTTTGACAAGTCCAAATGAGAGTTTGCCTGAGCAAGAATCATTTCAATCCCAGCACAGAGCCACCACAGTCTCTGAACCGTGCACGGGGAGGTGAAGGCAGAATAATTTAAATAAAAGTCAGGGAAAAGAACTTCTTTAACTGCAAAGTTCATCAAGGAGAGTTGCTGTTCTTATACAAAGCTACTGATCTCAAGGGATGGAAGAGTTTGCAAATCCAGTGAGGGAAAAACACAGAAAATTTACTCAGAAGTCTGAAACACAGACTGAAATTAATAGTATGGGAGCTAACGCTTGGGTGAGTACTGCAAGAAATAGCCACTGAATTTGGAAGCTGAATTTTTAAATATACTCACCTCATTTAGGCTGTTCCTCTCCTCACATTCACTTCCCATGAATATTCAAGCAGAGCAGAGAATTTGCTGGCAGGAATATTAGCAAGAGCAGTGCCAATATCAGAGCATATATTCGCTGGTCCTGGAAGGGATTCACAGGGAAGTGCATTCCAGAGCTGTAATTGCACTCGGCAGTGCCCGTTCAGCAGGGCCTGCCAGTGCCCTGCCAGTGCTGGACTGGGGCTGGGCACAGGGCTGAGCACAGAGCCAGGCAGCTCCTGGGGCCATTCTGGGCTCTGGCACCTCCTCAGACCCTGAGCAGCCCCAAATGGACTGGCAGCCCCAGCCAAGGGTGCAAAAACCAAGGTGGGATAAAGGAGGCTGTGAAACAGAACCCAGGAGAGTCCCAGCTCTAAAGCTCATTCCACCCTGAGGTGTTCAGTGCCCAGGAGAAGAGCAGGACACACCACGAGGACAGGGAACTGATGATCCCATTGAGTCTGGTCATACTGATGAAGATGAAACCTGCCAGTGCTTTAGCAGGTCCCATTCTCTCCAGATGTGAAGGGAGAACATTTGTTCCTCCGTGGCAGTGAAAATTTATTGATGCTCTTGATGCCTTCTGCTCAGCACACCCCAGTTTCTCTGTCCAGCAGAGTGTTACATGGAAATGCAGAACTGAAAGCCATGAAAAATCCTGAGTGGGACAGGGCTGGAGGATTGTCCTCCCAGCATTCACAGGATGGGGTCTGCAGAACGAAATTCAAGGGCTTTTCTCCTGTACAGACACACCTCAAGCCCACTGCCACCTGCCCTCTCCCCCAGCAGCTGAAAGCACATTTGTGCTGAGGAGGAAGGAGGGTTGGTCCAGCATTTCCTATTTTTGGCAACGTCCATATATCCTGGGGAGTCTATAGCCAGTGAATTAGATGGCACTCCAAGGGAGGTGGCACTGAACATATGGCTCTGCAGTGTAATATATTCAGAGAAGTTTGATTTAAAGGTAGCAGGGAGGTAGGTGCAGGTCCCACAATCTGTTTAGGGGAGGTTGCGCCTTTCAAAGAATTTTGAGGCTATTTGCAGTGAAATCAGATGTGACACTGAGCCAAGCTCAATGATACCAGTGCTGAGAGCACGGGGAGGACATCAAAGACAACTGCAGGAGATGCAGTTAGCTCAGGTGCCTCTGGACTGGGCTCAGGTGGGACCTTTCCACTGCTCAGGGGTCACAGCACAGCAAGAGGCCCTGGTGCTGCTCATGCTGGAAGTCTGAGTCAATTTCAAGCAGTTTTCAGGGCTCTTTTTTGAGCTCCCAAATCTTAAAACAAACAAAAATTCTTTAAACAAACAAAAAATTCTTTAAACAAACTCAAATTCAAAAAAAGAGTAAGCATCAGGGACCATGTGCAATGGCCCCACATGTGCTGACTCCTGCCCAGGAGCAGGAGGGAGCCAGTGCTGAGCCCCCAGCCTGCAGCAGGGACCTGCTGGTCAGACACAGGCTGCTCCATGTAAGGGTTGAAAGAAATAATTAGGTGCAGTAGTTTAAAACACACACAGCAGTGCTCTGCTGGTCAGATGACCTTAATTAGGCAGTAAAGTGTGGCAAATGTTAATAGGAAATAGTGCCTGCCTGGAGATGATAAATAAAATGCATTGATCTCTAAGTACCGAGCTGGCAATTCTTTATTTGGAGGAAAAGATATGATTAAAAGTAATCCAGCAGTAAATATGGCACAGCTCCCCTGTCATCGGTTCTGGGACAGGTTAGTCAGGCACACCTCTGCCTCCAGTGCAGGACCAGCTGCACGGAGCTGCAGGTCAGCCCTGCACAGCAGCTTGTCCTTGCCAGCACAAAGCTGGGGTCTTTGCAGCCACTGATGTGCTGCCAGTGAGGCAGAGGGAGATCTCCTTGCACAATTCCACTTGAACTCCCAGCTGCCAAAGAGGGGAGTCATCGCTCACGTGCCTGTATCACCTCCACCCCTCACCTTGTGTCACCAGCAGCCCCTGGAAGCCTCTGGTGGCTCCTCCAGGGCACAGCCACAGCCCCCATTTCCTCAGTGCCTCCTGTGCAGCAGCCCCACAGCCTGGAGGGTCGGTGCGTGGTGCCAACACACCCTGGGGACACCTGAGGCCAGGTGGAGGCAGGTTTCTAATACCTGCCCATGGCCAGCCTGGCTATAAAGTGATTCTCTGCAGAGCAGGAGTTCATTACTGGAGTTGTTCAATGCAATTACATTTTCTAGGGCTCATCTGGGAGAGCAAAGGTGAATCTCTGCAAGAGCAGGAGGGAGGAGGGTTTCAGCACTGGTGTATCCCAGGGGTTTGCAGGTGGTTTCCCCAGCAAGGCACGCTGGCAGCATATGCATCATCTCCTTCACATCACACAGCTGGGGAATGGATTTTTCCCCTCACAAAGCCCCTTTCCTCTCAAAATGTGTCCCTCAGTGTTATTCCATCTGCAGCTAATGGGGCCACAATGTCTGGCCCATCCTCACTGCTGCCCCTTGCTTGGGGAACAGAGGGGAAAGCAAGCTGGGAATTAATTTTGTTGGTTTTGCCATTAAGTGATTTCCACCCAGCTGAGGAAGTCAGAATGTCTTGGCAAAGCAGCCCTCAGTGAGCAGGGCTCAGTATTTCTCATTCCCACCATTCTCAATCCTCAGGGTGTTTTGCTGGCCCCTTCCTCTCATCTCTCAGTCTCCAGTGCTCCTGTGCCTGTCATTTTCACCCCTGTATCCCTCTCAAAGCTAAAGAAAACCTGGAATCATCCCCCACCTCTGCTCCCAGGAGTGCACACTAACTGCTGGGACATGGGCAGACAGCATCAACATCAGATTTGCAGGTGAGAAACCTGGGCACAGCGTCTGCCTGGGTGTGCTTTTAATTGCTCACAGCCCTCCTTTTCACCCAGAAGTGCTTTCTCTGTCCAGACTGCAGTATTGGTTTGGCATGACACGTGCTCAGTTTGGGATGTGTTTTAAGGGACTTCTTCTGCAGAACTATGTATTAAATTCCTTTCCAATTCATGCTTGTTTGGTGCCAGAATTGTGTTATCATACACCAGATGGAGCTAAATAAAAATACCACAAGTGCTGCAATATATTGATGTGATAGATATATAATAATTAGATGTGCTGTAAAGCTATTAAGGCTGCAAATCTGAAGTATCTATTATATTTTCTCCATTTCTATTTCCACAACATCCCTCATAGCATGGTGACAACTGGCAATGTTAACATCCACATACATCTTTCTTTTTTTTTTTTTTTTCCAGGCACAAACAGGCTGTAATATCTGCAGGATTTATCTCAGTGTGACTCAGTCTATCTGATAATAACAGAATGGAAGCAAAGCCCTCTCCCTGCACAGGAGAACTCGAGGGACCTGGGGGGATTCCTCCCAGTCCGGGGGTGTGGGAGCAGCAGGGCTGTGAGGATGGGACAGGGCTCAGAGCATCCAGGGACAGAGGGACAGGGCTCAGAGCATCCAGGGACAGCGTTTCTGATGGGGAAGTGTCGCCACTCACCAGGCAAAGGTTTGCAGAGGATCCAGCGTGGGGACAGTGCTCCCTGCTTGCAGGCAGCAGGAACACACCCTCCGAGCTCTGCATCCCGCGGGATGCCAGCGGCTCCTCGGGGATTCCTCAGGGTTGTAGGGCCCCATCCCAGGGCCAGACTCAGTCTGCAGGGAGTGGAGCATGTCTGAGCCAGCACGGGGGAACGAGCCTCCGGCAGGTCCACTGGAAAATCATCCCTGGAACAGCAGGTCTCTCCTGCCTTTTCCTCTCCAGTATCCCTTAAATTAAAGGACCAGCACCCCCAGGCTTGCACCCGATGGCTCAGGCAGCAACAGCAGCCAAATGTGCAGGGGGATGAGCTGCCAAAGCATTCACTCTGTTTTTGTAGAGAGATGGCAGCTGGCAGGGGGTGCCCTGGCTGGGCCATCAGCCCTGGAGCATCCCTACAAGGCTTTGGTGGAAAACCACCCTCCCCTCGTGCTTCTCCTCTGCTCCCATGCACATCCCACACACCCACCCGAGCAGCCAGAGGCACCTGGGCTCACTTGGCTGTGCCAGAAATGCCACCCCCACCCTGCTGCCCCCGTTCCTGGCAGGGGGAAGCAGCTTCCCAGCCCTGGTTGGTGCCAGGCACCAGCCCCAGCGCAGCCTCCCACCCTTTATCCACTGGCTTTTCCAAGTGCCTTTGGGCTGTTGTGTTGGCATTTCTCTCCTGAAACGCTGGATTTTGTGGCTACCCTGTCATCTGTGATGAGTGGGCTCTATTTTAAATCACTCTTTATGTTATTCAAAAAAAAAAACAACCCATGCCACTTCCAAGAAAAACAACAAAAATCCCACAAAAAGCCACCTCAGGAGCCCTGTGCCAGCTCCACACAGCAGCAGCAGATGCATTCATAGAGTCATTCAACTTGGAAAATACTTCCAAGATCATCAACTCCAGCCAAACGCCACCTTGCCCACCAAACCTTGTTTCAAGTGCTACGTTTACTTATTTTTCCAGCACCAGTGCTCCTGGAGCTCTAGGCTCTTCTAGGCTCAAGCCCAACCCTAAGCCTTAGCCTAACCCCAGCTCTTTCTAAAGGGGAAGGAGGGTGTTTTCTGCAAGCACAGCTTTCAAATAAATCTTAATTCAAGTAATTGAACAGGCAGCATTTATTTTTCCTCTTGTTTTTATTTTCCTACCAGCTTCCCTGTCAGTTTAACTCACAGGTAATGTGATTTTATATCAGCATGTCTGTGGGATGCTATGGGCTCTGGACACCTAAAGATGCTTCAGGATCTTGGCTCATCTGTCCAAGGCCCATGGGGTTGGTCCCATCCTGCCTGTCTTGGATGATGTTTCTGCCCTCTTGGGACACGGTGTCCCCTCTCACTGTCAGTCTGCAGGGGCTGCCTTTACCTGAACAGCCTTCCCTTTCCCCAGAGCTGCAGCCAAACCTCCAGAGTTTCTGCTTGCAGATTTTCAAGAGCTTCGGGATACATTAGACAGGATAAAAATTTTATAAGGGAATCATTATATACACTTTCATATGCATAACCCTCATGTTTCAGGGTAAAAAGCACCTCCTAACTGCCTGGGGTAAGGGGGAACTCCTCCCCTGGGTGCATTAGAGCCTAATTGTTTGTTATGGATGTTATGTGGTAAGCTTTTAATAAAACCTCCAGACTTTCCTGAAGGCTCACACACTAAAAAAAAAAGTCTGATGGGACAGGACACCTGGGCTTGGCACAGGGCAGGGTTCACCATCAACCACATCCTCCAGACTTTCCTGAAGGCTCACACACTAAAAAGAAGTCTCATGGGACAGGACGCCTGTGCCAAGGGCAGAGTTCATCATCAGCCACAGAAGATTGGAAGGAACTGCCTGCCCACAAGCCTGGAAAGGGCCTGGGCACTGCCGTGGTGGGATGGGGAGCTGAGGAGGGGCTCAGACACAGCCCATCCTGACTCCCTGAGCAGCTGGGGTCCCCCTGCTCCCCACAGAACCCCTCGGCCAGCCCCGCTAGAACACAGCACCTTCCTCCTAGCAGCAAACACAGCCAACAAACCTGTTTACGTTTGAGTTGGGAACGGTGTCACATCTCCTAAGTGTCTTAAAGTAATACTTGATGATATTCTCTCCTTCAGTAAACATATTGATTAGATTACAAATAAGATTAGGAGTGAACACGGCCCTTTGCGGAGCGCGAGGCAGCGCCGCGGCTTCCTCCTGCCAAGCAGCTTCGAGTTCATTTGTTACAGAAGCTCTTGATTATTGTGATTTAATGTGACTCTGCTCTTCCTCCCCCACGGGGACACCAAACAATTAGTGGCTGCATTTTGGGGTGATTATAACATACCTTGGGGGTGTTCAGGAGGCAAAGAATTAAAGAGCGAAGGATTTAACGACCTAGAAAACAGCGATTCCCTGAGACGGCGCTGCCCGTGGCGTGGTTTGGCCTGGAATCCATGCAGCAGCCAGGGCTGGGACATGACAGTGCTGGCAGCCAGGCCAAGCCAGCCCCTGAGCCACAGGGTGACATCAGAGAGTGGCTTTGGGAGCATCTTGGAGGTTTACAGTGACCTGGGCACCGAGGGAGATGGGAAAAGGAGCAGACTCAAAGCTCTGATTGCTGCCAGCAGCATGAGTGGATGGATGGGTGGATGGATGGATGGATGGAATGCAAGCAGGGTCACCCCACTGCTGTCCCCACAGCCTGGCCCGGCCCTGCACCCAATCTCTCTCCATCACTGCATCCCTCACTGATGGATGAGGGGAGGGAAATTCCTCTGGTACACAACAGAATAACTGGGATTTAGGGCCAAGTGCCACAGGGATCCTGGCTGGATCCAGGCAGCTGGGAAGCCCGCACCAGCCTGCTCCTCCACGCAGCAGTTAAGGTAGGGTAAGGGCAGGAGGCAGCAGTGAAGGATAAGAACCCGGACAGACCCTGCTCTGCAGCCCCGCAGTCCCAAAGCACATTCCTGGGATAGCTGGGATTTTTTACCTCCAGCATCCACAGCTCCTGGCTCAATTTACCTCCACCCTTTCCAAACACTACTTACATGGGCCCTCATCCATTTGCAACTTGCAGGAATTGCAGCGCTTGAAAGAAGGGGGGAAATTAGGAGGTGGTGGTTAAAATGTTGATTCTGTGTGTGCTGCGCTTCTTGTCACCGATTTTCTTACATCTTGCCATCACCAGGAGTTCCCTTTGAACATCTCTGTCCTGTTTGTAAATGTTTCTAATTGACAGTTTCATTTTCTTCTGTACTTTTTCCCTCAGCTTGTACCTGCCTTTGCTCTTGTAGCTCACAGACATTTGCTCCACTCAGCGACTGTGCCTCCCAAAAAGACTGAAATACTTAAATAGTCTGGGACAGCCATTCTGATCAAACCCTACTGAAGCACACATTCCTTTTATTTAAATTAATTTTTTTTAATTGGAGTTCGGCAGAAGTGGGGGGGATGATGTAGCATCATCCAAGCTACATCCCCTTTTCTCCCGTCCCACTTTCTATTATTTAACAGTCAGCAAATTAATAATTAATACTTCGCATTAAGCAGAAAAAAGCATTGTCCCCACCGCGGGCCGTGGTTTGGGCAGGGCTGTGTTTCCGAGCGGGGATGGAGCGGGGAACGGAGAGGGAGTGGAGCGGGGATGGAGCGGGGAATGGAGCGGGAATGGAGCAGGGATAGAGCGGGGAACGGAACGGGGATGGAGCGGGGAACGGAGCGGGAATGGAGCAGGGATAGAGCGGGGAACGGAACGGGGATGGAGCGGGGAACGGAGTGGGGATAGAGCGGGGATGGAGCGGGGAATGGAGCGGGAATGGAGCAGGGATAGAGCGGGGAACGGAACGGGGATGGAGCGGGGATGGAGCAGGGATAGAGCGGGGGATGGAGCGGGGAACGGAGCGGAGCCGGAGCGGGGAACGGAGCGGAGCGGGGAACGGAGCCGGGGAACGGAGCGGGAAACGGAGCCGGGGATGGAGCCGGGAACGGAGCGGGAATGGAGCAGGGATAGAGCGGGGAACGGAGCCGGGGAACGGAGCGGGAACCGGAGCCGGGGAACGGAGCCGGGGAACGGAGCCGGGGAACGGAGCCGGGGAACGGAGCCGGGGAACGGAGCGGGGAACAGAGCGCTCGGCGCGGCGTAGCCGGGCTCAGAGCACCCTCTGCCGCCTGACGAGGCCTTTCCACTTGCTCAGCCTTTCCACTTGCTCAGGGAGAAAACGGATATGGCTCCTTCCTAATGAAATACCAGCAATTACAGAGCGTTTCCCAGCCGAGGGTTTCCGTGCCCTCCCTCAGCGGGAATTCAGCTGAAGCGCGGATGGGATGCAGTCGGTGTTAATCCCCTCTGACAGGTGGAGGCACGGGAAAACAAGGACCAGCTGCCTCCACGATTCTCACCTCTTTGTGTTATTTTTCCCAGGAGTCATTATTGCCTTGTCCCTCGCCCCCCAGGGCGGGGAGAGCCCAGCACTGACCTCTTTCCTCGCCCCCACCCGGTTCCACTCTGCCCCGGCTCTCTGCCATTAAACTCCTGCTGAGTGTTGAACTACTTTGTCAACACTTCGATTTCTTTTTCCCCCTCAACTTCTCACACTACTCCCTTTCCAAATCCAGACACAAAATACTCTATAACCAGAATGCTCGCTGGATAAAAGGTGGAAAAAAACCCAGGAGTTTTCCTTGGAAACTTTCCTTAGCATCCCCATCCTCAGAGGCAGCATCCCTCTGCAGTTTGCATGTGCAGGACAAAACATCCAGGAGGCTCTCTGCTAGACAATTATAAAATGATTCCGTTTTACACCTTTAAGCAGCTTTGAGTGACACTTACACTCCCCAGTTCTGCAAAATCAGCTTTTGTCAGGATCAGGGATACAGGAGAGGTGGTGGGTCACAGAGTCACCCCCACTTGCATGTTTCAAAAACATGCATCTTTCATATCTATAAAGCAGATTTTTATAAATATCTCTCAGTGGATGCATGTATTTATACACAAATATATATATACAGACACACATATTTCATGCATAAATATATATGTCTGTCCATAAATTAGGCGGGCTGGGAGCAGGGAGGAGCCAGAAGGAGCCCAGGGGATCCCCAACCTCCTGACTTTCCCTCCATGCTCACAAAGCAACTTCACAAACTCACAGAAGAATCCATCCAAGCCTACAAACCCTCCAAGACAGCACTTCCCATCTCAAGAATGTGATGTTGGCACTGGGGGGTTGAGCCCTCATCATCTCCACGGCCACTGCCGACCACACTCACCCACCACACTCCACCTTCCCTCTCCCTGACTGCTTCTGTTGCCAGGGAAATGGGGATGCTCACACGGACCTGCTTTGTGTTGAGTAGGTATCAGGTTTTGCTATTTTTAGGGTGTTTTTTAAATTTATGGCCAGCACCAGGCACATTCCCAGAGGATGAATGTGCTCAGGGCTTCCATCTCACCCACCTTGCGCTGCCTCTCACCTTGGCTGTCCAGGTCTCTCATTTTCCCCTTCCCAGCCATCAGCTCCTGCCCTCACCCTGCCCACATGAGCTCCTGGGCATTTTTCCCTCAGGGAACTGAGTTATGGGGAGTTTTTCTGGGATCAGGCTGCAGGGACAGCAGGGACAGGCCTGCCCTGGGTTTGGGGAGGAGAGGGCTGGATGGGAACGGTGCCCATCTGCACTGGCACACTCAACTCCAGCAGAACAGCTGGTTTAGAGCTGTGCTCCAAATGGAGACCTTGAAATATCTATGTCAAGAATAAGCACATACACACAAAATGTATCCCCACCACTCAATAGGAGTAAGTAGGAAAAGCAGGAATTCGCACCACACAAATAGAATTAAAAGGACAAACAAAAAGTACTATAGGAAGGAAACCCACAACTCAAATCACACACCACTGCTGTGCATCAGTGCGGGAAGTGAGAATATATTTTTTCAAAGGAACTTAACTCTTATTTCTCAAATATAAATGATCAATCCCACCAATTCCACCTGAAGGTGAAGGGCCCTACCTATAACTTACCCAGATTTTACTCTTGTCCCTCTCAAAGTGGAGCAAAGGAGCTGAACAGTGACACACTCAACACAACACGAGGATTTTCATTTTCACTGAGAGAGGCTGTGCCTAAACATCAGCACGTTGCTCTCCTGGGAAATTAGATATATTGTTCTTCATATTCCAATCTGCCATAATTGGGCAACTCTCCAACGTGTTCGCTCGAAATCAGAGCACCAAATGTATCACAGCAAACTAGAAAGCACTCACAACTTTTTTTTTTTTTTTTTTTTGGCAACTTGATTCTGTTATTGGATTGAAAAAGTACATAAGTGCTTAAGTTAAACCATGCAGTACTTTTACAGAGCAGTAAAAGCCAGATTTGTTATGCATTTATGCAGCACTTTCACAGCAGTATGGTACCATATCACAGCCCAAACGCTGTTCGTGTTGTTTGTACAAGTCCTCTGTTGACTTCAGAACAGGGAAACTCCCAGGAGGAAAAGAAACAGGGTGCAAACCAGCTGCTTCCAGAGAATAACAGTAAACAAGCTGAGCAGGAAAACAAAGGCAAGATAAACTGTTTCACAGGAAAGTTATTTCTGAAGGGGCAGAACAAAATAAGATCAGGCAGCGGCTACGAGGCCTCCCTGCAATGCACCCAGAGCTCCCCTCACCTTCCCACACCTGCAGCAGCACCGGGCGAGTTTCCCTCAGCTGACACAGGAAAACATGACTGAATTCCCAAAAGCAAGTTTTAAAGAATCTATTCCTTTTCTGTCACAGCTCTGTGGCATCTAATAACAACACACAAAATGAAGGAGCTCTGGCTTGCCCCTGCTGGGCTCTGGCACAACCGTTCCCAGGACTCCAGTGGGAGAGGGGAGAGTGCAGGGTTTGGCCACAGCAGATTTGCAGGGGGAGGACAGATCTGGGCTATTAAAATGCAGTTTTAATGCCTCTAGTTGTCATCCTGTGGGATATCCTAACTGGGGGAAGCTTTCGTGGTGGGCAAATAAAAGTCAGGTCAGCCATGGTAGAGCAGCCCTGAAGGTGCTGCCCTCCCTATTCACCCCTCCAAGAAACATCTCCCAAATTCATCAGCCTGGCAACTACCACAGACAGGGAAATGTCACCTGCTAAAAAACCTCCCCAAATATCGAGGAGCAATCCTTGCCAGGGGGACTGCTCCCATGGCATTCCCAAAAATCTAAAGATTGGGATCAGCCCACACTACCTAAACCTTTTCCTCCTGGCACTTTACACATTTTAGCACATCAGGTCCTTGCCTAAAGCCCTTCTGCGCAGAAATCCTGGCGCTGGAAGTCTTTGAAGAAGGGACCCTCCCACCTTGCACACCCAAGCACAGGCTCTGCACACTCACCTGGGCAGGTGGATCCACACTCCCACACTGCAGGGAAATGCCACTCCTGAAAGTGCCACCACCCCAGCCCAGCTGCCACCCTCCCTCACTTACCCCAGTGGTCAAGACTCTCCTCTGCAGATGGACAAACAGCTGTAAACCTAAGAAAACAGTTAAAATTCCCATTGGAGTTCTTTTAAATTTGTAATTTAGACAATCTCAGAAATCTGGAGAAACTTCTTGGATCACAGGGAAACCTCCAGTAAAATCTTAATTGCTGTGAAATTGGTGTTATTTATCATGCATGCATCTCTCTCTATATATTAAAAGGTCTCCTGAGAACATATCTATTTAATTATAAACCTGTGAAATAAGAACAGGCTGAATTCAGGGTGCTCTATTCTATCCTACTTGTTCTGATCAATTTTTCTACTGGGAGAAGAATGGTATCAACAGTTCAGCAACGCTACAGCTATGCACTACCAAATCAAAGGTGTTTAAAAAAATAGACATCAAGGCTTCTGTAAAACAGGGTGGAGAGCCCACTACAAGTCACAGACTTGCAAGAGAGAAGGAACCTGTCCCTGATACTGAGCTGAAAGAGTGTGCTAAAATAAAGGTGCAATAAACCCTCACTGACTCACACAGAGAACATCCCAGCTGTGGCAAACTTCAGTTTCGGGGGTGCTCACAACAAAGGTGCATCAGTCTTGGTACAGAGACCCATGGAAAGGGGCAGTGAATTCTCTTCCACTTCACCCTCAGTCTCTGGTGGAGCTGCACAAGCTTTGGGGCAAGGAAAGAATCACAATTCCTCTCTCTGCAGGTCACTAACACACAAGAGGAATGCTGCTGTGCACAGGTATTGCCCTGTAAATGCCAGCCCTCCTCAGTTGTGACTTCGAAATGTCACATTTCTGAGCAGCTTCAAGAACAGTTACTGGTTTTATCATAAAAAAAAAAAAAACAACAACACATGAACAAAAGTCTTCAGCTGCTGTGAGAACTCCTCACAGTGCCAGTGTACTGACAATAATGGGCCAATTCCCCAGTCCAAAACTCCATTAATTTGAACTACTGGAGGGAGATGGATGCTACCAGTTTTTCTGACTAACAACAGGAACCTTTTAGCTGAAAAAAGGTATATGGAGTGAAGGGCTGCCTGTGCACTTAAAACCAATGTTATTTAATGTTATTTAAAACAGAACCAAGAGCTCTCCTCTTACAGATCTCTCCCTCCTCCCTAGAACATTTGAGCTACCCAGCAGGGAGAGCAAAGAACAGCACAGCAGGTAATAACTTTAATTTTTCAGTTTCTTCCCCACTTACCTGTCACAGCTTTGCAGACACTGTGCCCAGCCAGTGCCTGGCCAGTGGTGATTAACAATTACAACCAGCTCTGCTACAATTCAAGGGATGCTCTGACAGTGTTTTGGCCAAAAGTCAAAGGTGTTTCTTTCCACTTAATACCACGGCACAATTTAAAGGCTGTTTGGGGTTTACAAACAAGGAGAGTCTCGGGGTCAGTGTCACACACAGCGTCAGGTGAGCACATCCCTTTAGGAGCTGATCCTGCTTTCCAGAGACACTCATCTCCCACGGGCCTGCTGCCAGTGCCTGCTCCCAGCAGGGCTTGGGGCAGCAGCCCGTGGACAGATTTGTCTGTATGCAAGGAATAATCATCAAATTAATGTACTAGCAGGATTAGGACCTCAAAATTATGGGTTAAGTGGCCCCTGAGAGGAGGAATTTAAAACAATACAACCCAAAAGCTAAATATTCAGTACAGAACATCAGAGATGCTTCTCAGATTTTCACGTTGATAATCAGAAGTGTCCCTGATTATTTTCTTTCATAACTGTGCTCCAAATTGTGTTTTATGTCCTAGCTGCTTCTGCAAACCACTTTAGCCTTGTTTGAGGGAGCAGGCTGCCCTCAAGGAGAGGCTGTTTTATTAAACCTTCACCAGACAAACACAAAATATTGCAAATGTTTCAGACACCTTTCCCTGCTTAAAAACCCACCAGAGCAAACCCACTGCCCACTGATGCTCCAAGACCCTTAAGACAACAATCAAATGCCAAGATTCATGAAATCACATCCCTCCAAAATACTGATAAAACAAAACAGTGTAAAAACATCCCAAAGTGCATCTTTAGCAAACAGTATTCCCTCAAGTAGACTCATCTTTTACTGCACCAAGAAAAATAAATCAAGTGGAGAAAAGATTTAGAGAGAAAAATACATTAGCAAATACAGATAAATTTGTTTTTAATAAAGGAGTTAATTTTCTTTCAATCCTATATAAAACAATAGCAATTAAAAACTTCATTTTTGAAAGTAAAATATTTACATATGAACAAGTAACTGTGCAAAATTTACATGAAAAAAAAAATGGAAAGACAGGATTTCCTAAGAGACAAAATAAAAGGGGTGTAACAGTTGTCAGGTGTTGATAAAAATACTGATCAGCATTCAGTTTACACGCAAGAGAGTTAAATTCTACCATGAGAGTTCACACAAAGAAAGCCAAAGTATTTACAGTCATAAAAGTACTATCAATAGACAATTTAATACAATAACCTCTGAAAATATAAAGAACCAATTAGTATATTTGTAATAAAAAAATAGGTACAAAGAAGGGACTTTGCTCTGGACATCTTTAAAGTAGGCCCACAGCTTGCATACAGTCTTTTAGCAAAATAATTATAGTTTACATAGCCATTTTTATGTTATGTGCCAAAAATTATGTACAATTACTGACAAAATACACCAACCATTTTTCAACACTTGATTCACACTGAGAAAGTCTTTCGATGATTCCTCTCAACTTTTGATTTTATTTAATCTAAGCTTTCACTTTAGCTAAAAAACACAGTGCAAGTAAAATATATTTATGCTGAAAAGGTTTCTCTTTTTTTCCTTTTTTTCCTTTTTTAACTTTACAGCTTTACAAACTATAGCAAATAAAATGCATTTTTACAGATGCTGCTAAAACATTCAGAAGTAACCCTCCTTTATGGGATTTCAGGGCCTCTAATAAGCAATAATGTGATTAAAATTGAGGTTATGTTTAAAATTAACTGTATATCCCTCTAGATTTTGAGCATTTGGGGGAAAGATAAATATTCTTAAAAAATCAGTTTGCTTTGCTAACTGACTGTTTTAAAAAAAAAAAGCTAAATGAAATGAGGTCATCTGCTGTAGACATATGCCTATGTAATGGATTTAGTTGAATAAAACTGAACTAAAATGAACAATTAATGTTGAAACTGCTACAGGGCTGACAAAGGGTAGCTAGTTATTTGCTAAACGATTCCATCAGTCTTTATATATGGCTTGTTTGGCAAGAAGGCCACTCAATCAAGAGATGAGTTAAAATTTAATTGTCCTTTTATAGTATCCACAGGCCTTGTAAGTATCCTCACTGTTACAGAAATGTATTTCTCTTATACTGAAGAGTTTATTTATAAACAGGAATATAAAACTGTTCCATGTAAAGAGGTGGTTGTTTTTTAAACAATATCCCATTCGCTCGTTACAAAAAGGCGTCATTTGCAAATATATTAAAAAATGTCCTCAGGCGTCTCTCCGTCAAAAATACCTTGATCTTTTCCATTTTACTTAAGGAATGCTTTGTATAGCAATAGTGAATGGCTTGTCTCTCGCTCATTTTCTAAACAAAATATGAGGTCCCTGAGGTTCACCCGCGTTATCCTTTGTCGCGTAAACTGTCTGGTTGTTCCAACTCCAGAGCTGCCTGGGACTGCTGCACTCGAACCAGATCCCTGGGAAACACAAGAACAGGTCAATCAGTCCATGCCCGAAAGCATTCCAAACATGAAATTTTGAAATTCAATTCTGAAAATCCAAATTTTCAGAGAAAACGTGTAACCTAAAAACTCTGCATAGTCAGGCAGCTATACGCTACCAGATTAGAGATTTCCTTTTTAATTCTGATTTATTAACGACAGTTGAACAATCACAAGTGGCATTCAATACAAACGAAAAAAAGCCCCAAAGCCTGCGTTTTCAGGAAGGTACTAAGAACAGGCAATCCCAACACCCAAACCAAACAGAAAGGACAGGATTCTTCACAGTTCCAGCATACAGATGCCAAGGGCAGCCCTGGAGCTGTGGATGACCTGGGGAGCAGTCCTGTTCCCAGGACTGTGAGGCCTTGAATCCACGATCTCCACGGCAGGGTGCTCCCCTTCTGTTGCCAACAGCTGTAACCAAGCTCGGGACTAAATTTAGGAGAAGCTTTCCTAGACACAGTCACACATTCTCTAACGACCTCTGAATGCTTCTCCATCTCTCAGCATCACTCATCGCTGTGGTACACACTGGGAGTTTCCCGGAATGGCAGGATAAACAAGCAGCATATTATTATATTAATAAAAAGAAGAAAAAGAAAGCCAAAAAGCAGAAGGGAAGCCAGGAGCGGCACGGAGGGCAGGGACGGAGCTGCAGCTCCGCACAGCGGCCGGCAGAGGGCGCGCTCGGAGCGGAGAGCGGGCCCGATCTCCAGCCGGGAATCCCTGAGCGCGGACCGGGATTTCCCCAAATAACGAAATCTGGCCACGGGTGCCATTCCTGAGGCTCAGCTACACCCCCCTCCAATTTAATTTATTATACTAATGTTATCTTTCTTATTTTTTTTTTATGAAAATTTTATAGTTCACGACACCAAACACACCCCAGCAGTGTATACTTACCTGCCACCGTGCTTGGAGAATTTTCAAAAATTTTTCTTAATAAAACACCCCAAACTTGAAAAATGCCTAAATTTAGAGTGGTGCATGAGCCATGTGAATGAGCTGCTGAGGCTCCCACTAAAGGTGTGAAACTAATGTATTTAATCAATGAACATTATTGATGATCAAAACGACCTAAACCTGCACTGGGAATGATCACTCTGGGTTAGCAGAACTCTGGTCAGTGCAGGTGAATTTTCTTCCCCACAGTGCTAACAGGAAAGTCACATATTTGATTCTCAAGCATTCTGGTGACCCAGCAAACACCAAATCACTAAAATACTGTTGTTAGGGCTGCTCAAATGCTGGATTTCCAAGGGAAATTTTAAGGCACTTGGACTATTTGGCCATCAAATTTTCACTAACTTCAGAGGAAACTACAAGATGCAGGACAGTATTGCATGCTAACTAAATTTTCTCACATACGTATGATTGCTAGAGAACAGAAAGAATGGCTGGAAGGGATTTTATTCTTGTTTTTAAAATGTTCTTTAGTGAAAGCTCAAGCCTGAGCTTTATTATGTAGACCATAATACTTGAAATGCAAAGGTAAAATTTCAGGTGTCATTAAAGACACAGAATTATGTATAGAATAAGTTAAGAAGCTTTTGAGTAACTTTCAGTAAAATCACATGGACATAAAACTCTCAAACTAACAGCAACCTGCTTTGTTGAATTTGGAAACAAAACAGTGCAATCATTACTTAGAAGTGATTTAACATGTAATTAAGAGTCAGCATTTGTAGACATCAAAAGCTTCCATTTACAAAACTGTGTCTAAGTAACAACAAACCTTATTTTCCACACTTCTTGTAATATGCCTTAACCACAAACTGCATACAAATAGTGACAAGTGGAGCCCAATTTAAAAATGTCAAGTGACACAGCAGCAAAAGCACAGCTGTGAGTATCAGATCAAAGGCAGCTGCTTCTTAATTAAGCAGACAAAAAGATTGGATTTCCAGGGAACCTGTGGTTAATTGGTTAACCAGTGATTAATCCAAGATAACTAAATTAGTCAGATTTAGATGAAATACAAACAAGTGTTCACAGGAGATGCAAAATACATCCCATAACCTAAGTGACATTAACAGACCATTAAGGTGGCACAGCTGAGCATGCAGGAGTAAGCAATACCAACATTAACTCTGCATGAGGTGCTTCAGCATATTCCTCGGAGACAACTTCATTTGTGTACACATCTATCTTTGCAAAGTGCCCCATTCTGTAATTCTCATAATTTTAAACCACATCTATAAACCTTTAATAGAGTCATTTGTCAGCTTATATAAAAACAAGTCTTGTTCTCAGGAGCAGACATTTTAGTAAATTTCAAAACTTAAAATTACTTTCAAAGATGCCCAAGAGGCTTGATTTTTTATAAACAAAAATAACATTTACTAGTATTCAGATTTTTCTCTACCATTTTATATCAAGCACATGCAAATTATAGCTTCTAGCAATTCAGTAGAAAACAAGGTGAACTCTTTTGAGGCTTTTCTACACTATAAATGCTTTAGCACTCCAAGTTCAGAATGCTCAAGGAGTAATAAACAGGACTATTAAACTATTACTATTCTGTTACTTGCTATCAGACACAAAACCCCACGGGGGAAAATCCTCAAATTATGACGAGAGCTTTTGGTCCAACAAATGACAATTTTCAAGAATGTTTTGTTCTTTTTAAACATTAGAGAAATCCCATATTGAATGTCTCATGCAGAAAGCAATTTTATACCATTTCTTGTTTATTAACTTGTTTAGAAATACAGCAGATAATCATGCACCAGAATGTCAATTAAATGAATCAGACACTGAGCATTCCAATACCCAGTCTGCAGAGAATTTTTTAAAAGGCAGATTCAACAGTAGAATACACAGAGGATGTGCAAGAACATCCTGATCAGATGGAACTGGTCAAACTGATCTGCTGTGGAGACACTAAAACTAAGGCAAATCAACTGCTGAAGAGAAAAATTAGGTATGCTCCTGTAACTTGAAGCTCCTGCTGTCAAATTTAGCAGTGACTTAATTCAACCACCCAACCTACCTCAGCATTACTCTGCACTTCAAGTAAGATTGGTTACAACCACAAAAATCTCCTTCCAAAACTAGGGAGGTCCAAAAAGCTGAGACTTGTTAGATCAGAGATGGTTTTTCTAACATCCCTCCAGTTCCATGAATCAGGGAATGACCACTCAGATTCTATTCCCTCTGCCACTGCAGGTGCTAAAAATCGATCCTGGCCTTGGAGTGAACAAACCTGAACACAAAACACTTCTGCTGCTCAGGGAGCTTCCACAAACTGGGGAAAAAGCTCTGAACAGAAGGGTTTGCACACAGGCTGAGGCAGCAAAACCAAAGGTGACAATTATACTGTACCTCTGTCCCTGATCCAGATCCTGGTGAATCTACTTTCCTTTTCTTCCTGGGACCGATGGCAGCTAACGCAGTCAGGTTGGCATCCCTCTGTCTCATTTGTGCTAGCTCTTGCTGCTGCATCTGTGTGTGCCAGAACAAGGATGGGTCATTATTTCTCTTTCAGCTTCCAAAATAAAAGTTTATGTTAAGCTCAGCACTCACCTCCTTGGCCTTCTGTTTCAACCGAAGCTGTTCTGGATCTTCTTGTCGAGACCGAGACTGTGTTGATAAAGGATGAGCAGGAGGTGGTTGGAGGAAAAGAAAGAAAAATTAACTCAGTTACAAAAGCAGTTAAAGATTATATATGAAAGCTTTTCTTAACTTTCAGCAGGAAGTGGGGAATACCTATCACCCCTACAGAGGGTAACAGTGGCAAACAACTTCTAGAAAGTAAAAATTTTCCTTTTCTTAACATTCCTATTTTTGAAAAAAGCAACCCATTTTTCTGCTTTGTTAAAGATAGCCAAGGAGTAGCCAGGCAATTATGTCTTAAATGCAATCATTACAAGACACAAATTACAAGACACAAATTACACAGATCTGTGAACTGAATTACACACTTTGCATATGAACAAAGGGATCAGACCTGTACTTTTTGGAACAATTCATCCCCTTGCTGGGTAAACAAGCACTTACTCAGAGCAGATCTTTCTGCTACACCTACACACACAGGTCAGGCTGCAGGCTGAACAAAGTGCACCTGAGTGACCCAAGACCATTTACATCAAGAATTGCCCATTTCACTGGGCACCCGCATTCCTGGTGTGTGTCATACTTTTAGAATAATGAAATAATTCAGATTAGAAAAGACCTTTTAAGAACATCAAGTCCAGCTGTTTCCCCAGCACTGCCAAGCCCACCACTAAACCATGCCCCCAAGTGCCACACATACACAATACTTCCAAGGATGGTGACTCAACCACTGCCCTGGGCAGTCTGTTCCAGGGCTTGACAACCCTTTCAGTGATGAAATTGCTCTCAATATTCAATCTAAACCTCCCCGATGCAACTTGAGGCCATTTCCTCTCGTCCTATCAAATCCTGAGTGTTGTTAATCCCTTACATTTTTTAGGCCAACAACATAAATTTGGATTTTGACATTGTCAACTCATACTGGATCACAAAACTAACAGAAAACATAGGTTGTTTTGTGAATTATTTCTAGGGTACTCCTATCTGATCACATTCATTCTATATTCACAGAGTAAAACCACAGTTTAATATTCACATTCATGTTTACATCAACTGCTTCCTATTTATTGTATTTCTCCAATTTGTAAAAATCTTTCTGAATTCTATTTCTACACTCTCTCTATTACATTTAAGAGTACCACCAAGCTGTAAAATTCACCTTTCTTTGCCAATGCAAAACGCAAAAACCGAAATTTCAATCTCCTTTTAATTTGTGAACATGCAATGAGAGTGGCAAAGAAGCTGCTTCCCATGCTTTACAACGAAAAGCAAAACTGAGCTCGAGTTAAGAACACATTCATCAAGTTCCATCTTTGAAGGTTAGTCTTCCCCTTCATTGCAAGTGTTTTAGAATGAAAAGAAACTCTGCAGTTTTGATGTCAAAAGTGACACTTTGCAAACACGTGTGAAAGCCAAGCACTTGCCTTTGCTGCGCGCATTAAAATTTCCCTTTCTTGTTCATCTTTACGCTGCTTTTCTATTTGATCAAGTTGTTCAAAGAACTTGAGCTGTGCCCGAACGTCACTTGCTTGTTCATATCTTTCATCATCCTGAAAATACAGCAAATACGTTTCTCATTACTCCCTTAAAAACAAAGCTGTTAACTTGTACTGTGCTGGGGAAGAACATCCACATTCAAAGCTCCAATGCTCACTTTGTCCTTTTCAGACAAATAGCAGGAGTATATTTACACCAGTCAAACCAGCTAAAACTCCTAAAGGCATTTTGTTCTATTCCGTGAATCATCAGATTTTGACTTCTAAACTAATATCATCACAGCTTTAACCTCTCAAACACATTTCACAGAGCTGTGTGGTTTTTTAAACACTGCTCAGGCATTTGCATCTATTAGGAACACACATCTGTCAGATAGCAGTCTCCTGGGAATTCAAAGCAGTGCTTTTATCTGTCTGACTCTACAATCACTCACACATTAAACATTTGACATAATAAATAAAGGGGAGGGCACAGCTTCTCTGCATTGGTTTTTAAAACATTTTGTATATGCAAGCTGAAAAGCTCCAGTCAGCCATGTGTATTAATATCTTAATGGAAGGTGAATCAGTCAAAGAGAATAAACAACGTGATTTCACAGAAAAAAGAACACCTGAACTCCTGCATTACAGTCAACACCACAGCCTGCTGAATTTGTGCAATTTTGCCATTTGATTTGAGCAATTAAATACAGTTACCTTGTAGGAAATATTCCTTTGTTGAGCAGTCTCTGATAGTTTTTCCACGAGGTTTTGTAGTCTTTGTTGTGTAGCATGTGATACGTAGCTAACTACATCAGGGTGGATTTCTGTTATTCCATGTTTCTTACCTACGATCACAAGTGGGTTGCAAAAAATCATTTTACAATACAACGAAATATGAGTAAAATCTCAGTCACAGAAATTGAAATCCCCTCTTCTAAATATGATTTGCAGGTTCTTCTCAGACAAGGATTAAACAGGAAATTACACGCATATTGAAATTCATATTAGTTTAACAAAATTGACTATCTATTAATAAATGCTGTGTACTACAGTGTAACAAAGAATTCAAGATTGCTTTTTGTTCCACCATCAATTTGAAATTCCTAACTAAAGCTGATAAAAGTGCTTCTGGACTTATTTCATTGTTTGTGTCATGCTTGATACACCTTATTAGTTTATACAGTCAGACTTTCAGCCAGATAGAGTAGTTTTGATGTTGAATTGCCATCATTTTAGAAGGCAAATCTATGTTTGCTATTCCTCGACACTATTCTACTTCCATAAGACAAAAGATTTCCCACAAGCATCTGAATATAGCAGAAAATACCAGAAGGTAACAACTCCAGCAACTTTTAATTATTCAAACCAATTTCTTTGGAAAATGCCTTCGATTAAACCTAAGAGCAGTGAAATTTGTTTTTATTAATGTTCAAGATAAAAGAACATACCTATTTCTAATATCCTTCTTTGTAAAGGTGCTGGGAAAAGGAAGGTTTCGTCTTTACAGGACCTTGTTAATGTGCCCACGAGCTCAGAGTTTGTTGCCAATATCCGAGCACTTTCTTCTGACAGGTTGACTCCAGCCATTGATGCAACATCATTAATGTCATCATCATCCCTTAAAGGAAGGAAAATTTATTATAATCATAACATTTAGTGCTTATCTGCACACACTGCTATGATACCACAGCTGCACATAATGAATTCCACCATAAACCTGAATAATTAGTTTTACATTTTATATTGTGATATAATAAAATACAACTCATTTGTTTGTAAATGAGAAATTGCTGCTTTGACTTCAAAGAGCACTAATTTTGTACTTCCTGTTTTTTTCCAAGATCCTTTCTTATGTAATGTTTCAACACCTTGAAAAACAAGAGACCAGACGAATCACTACTACAAAACAACAATAATCTGCCCTCACCACCAAGACAGGCTGTACCTCACCGAGTAACTCAACCAGAGTTGGGAGAAGCGAGGGAATGAATTCCACTTGCTTGTCTGGGCAGGAACTGTTTATGAGGTTTAGTGCCAGCTAAATGCTAAAACCAGTCTGGCACGAGTATGTCCAGTGCTGTTTGTTGAAATCATTACTGAAGAAGCAAACCTGCCCCCAGAAAATCCACCTCTAGGTTATTGCGAGTTTATGGAGTTTAGCACCAGGAAGGTCTGAGTTCAGCTGCCCAAGCACAAACATACAGTTCCTCACCTAAAAGAGCCTCCCCCAGGTTCTTTCAGTTTATTCTTCTGAGCAGCAGCTACTTGTGTCGAAACAGTGGCAATAGCTTTGTTTCCAGGTAATACTGCTGGTTTTACCACAGGTACTGCAAGAAGACAGACAGGATTTGTACTCCATCAATCAGAGTTCACACATGCAAGCCAGTCACAGGCAGTTATGGCAATAGGTCTGGTACAAAGAGTTGACCTCAATAGCTTCTGTCAGCATTTCACCCAGGTAAAAACAGGACCCTTCCCACACAATTCCAGCAGCCAAACCATTTCTCTGTCAATGCTGCCCTGATAGATCTGTACCCCCAGCCATTATGGCACTACACAGTGGAAGATTTTAGCAGTATTACAAAAAGGGCACTTATGAACTGACATTCATAGAACCACAGAGTGGTTTGGGCAGGAAAGGACCTTGAAGATCATCTTGTTCCAATCCCTCTGACACCTTCCACTAGACCAGATTGCTTCAAGCCCCATCCAGCCTGGCCTTGAACACTTCCAGGAATGGGGTATCAACAACTTCTCTGGGCAAGCATTACCTGAAGTGTGGCTTAGGGATTGCTATCAAATCTGGCATATCACAAGTATCTTGACCTCTTACCTGTCTGCAGTTGATTCAGTTGGATTTGAGGAGTGGTGAGCATAATACGACTGTGTGGTTGCCGCAATGCCACCATGGGTGTCTGTGTCAACGTTACTTGTGGAGGCCTTATCAATGCCCCTGCTTTTTGAGACTGTTGAATAACCTGCAAATAATAAGAAAAAAAAAAAAAGAACTGTAAATAATCTGAAAATTAGGTGGGAAGAACAAACCCTAAGTGCACTTTAACCAAGATGCAATTTAAGTTATACTTTTTTTATCAGATCTTTGACTAAGCCAAACCACGAACTTCAGAAGTGTTACCAAAAGAACCCCTGTGCAATAACCAACGCTGCACTTCAGCTCACATACCAGTGGCGTGGACTGCCCTTGTTTACTGACACCAACTTGTGTGGGCTGGGTGAGGCTGATGACGGGTTGCTGGAGGGTGCTGGTGACAGTGGCAGTGGCCTTGCCCGCCGTGCGCTGCACCGAGGAGCTCAGCAGCACGGCCGAAACCGACGGGATCGTGGCTATCGTCGCCTGCGTCGTGGGCTGCTGCTGCTGGCTCTGCTGAATGAAAGCTGCAGAGTCTGGTGTTAACTGTCTCAAGGCAGGTAAACTCCTCTGGAAAGGGGAAAGGAAAGAGTTTGGTTGAGTTGTTTAATCCCGGCTCACACATTATTAATTGTAAAGAAGCGACGTGTTTTGTTTCAGTCCATCGGATCGGTCTGTGTGCACCTGAGGAAAGGTGAGCACACAGAAATACCAACCTGCTCCTATTTAATAACCAGGACAGAGGGACAATACCCTTTGGAAATCATGGGCATCTAGGCTATGCAGCCTCCCTGGAACCCCTGGTATGTATTCAACACCCCAAGCCCATGCTGCTTTCCTTGACTGTCATCCTACAGCTTAAAAGTCACACTGGAACATCAGGGAAGATTTCAGAATAGCTCAACAGAGACCACAGTGTTTCGGTGGCTTCTTAAATTAGTCGTTTTCTTATGGCAACAGTTTTTGTCCTCAGACACAGCTCAAGGTTGAACAAGCATTTAAGAACCCAGAAATGTCAACACACACCTACAACTATATCCCATAATCATACATGAGTCAAGCAGTTACATTCTTACAACTCAGTGCTGCTGTATTTTCACTGATTTCACTGATGGTAAATGTTTTGCAATAAATACTATTTTGAGATTTGCTGACCTACTATAAAATTTATGTCAAATGTGATTTATCACTGGGAGATGACAAATTTCCTGCTTATCCAAACCAGTTTACAGCACAGGCAAAACCTGCCCAGAAGGTACAGTTTTCTGTATCACTGAATCCCTTTGCTTTCTAAGACTAAAACGAGAGCAATAAATAAAACAATAAATAAAAGTTTGTGGCTTAAGTCATAGAGAGAAAACTTTTCCAGTTTCTCAAAAGAGCTACTATGTGTCACCATGGTAGAAGTTACATTACTGACTGTGCCAAAGAATCACAGTAACAAACCCTAGGAACTAAGACACAAGAAGTATTTTTTAAGGAAGCAAAAGCCTAACCAGGCACCATTTAAAACTTCCTTTAACTTAATTTTGGAATTCCACCTATAATGGCCAAGGATGTGTTTGTGCTCATTGCTGCTGATATATAAGCACAGAGATAAAGAGTAGTGAGGATAAGTTACCTTCAGGAAAGGCACAAGGTAAGGTTGAGGTGAAGAATTAAGTTCTCTGTAGAGCCTGCTGGTAAAGTCCTCTGGTTCAATTTTTCCATCCTTCAAAACAGAAAATCCAAATGAACAAACTTGTAGAAATTAATTTTTTACAGATATCCAACGCCAAAAAAAAAAAATTAAGACTTGGGAACACACTGAAAATAAGTGGTTTTACCATCCCTCACTATTCTTAGTTACCAATAGCATTATGGTAGTAACCAAGTTTATTACAAATATCAAGTAATAAGATCTAAAGACCTCTGGTCACTGCAGGATGGAACACACATAACCATAACTTAAAGGTTGCTAACAAGTAGAAGCAATACTAGTATTCACTCTTTAAATATTAAATATTTAATTTAATATTAAAAGCTTTTATATTAGCATCAGGCAAGGTTTATTTTTTATAAAAACTTGTGATTTCCTACAGTTAGCTATTGCACCAGCTGTAGTGTTCTCCCTGAAGTACATAATACATCCTTCTATCAATTGTTTTATCAAAATGCAGAATTTAAAGAACCACTACTTGCATTACTCACATTCCAACTGAACTCACGGTCTCATGCATGACTATAAGCAGTAATGTCTCAGTTATAAACTTAATGGAAAATTTATCCATCTATTTTAACTCAAAAGAGGCAAAATTAATTTGATTTAGCTCAGATTTTATAAACTCCAGCCACTGAATTAAAAAAACCAAAACACAAAAAAACCAGTTTTGAGTCTGAATTCACCCAGATGCTGTATTTTACAACTTCTGATGAACTTTTCCTACCAGCAGGTTCTGTACTAATTCCTTCACGTTAGCCGCAGTCTCTGAGGACTGTTTTCCAGATGATGCCAGTTTTATTAATGTGGACAGAAAGTTTTTGCATTTCTTCACATTTTCCATAGTTTCCTTAAAAGGACAGGTAAAAGGAAAACAATCAGAGAAAGGAAGACAAACTCCTGTTAATATATGATCTGACCATATACTCCATAAAGTCCTTTAGTTCATCAGTACAGAACAATATTTATAGATACATGTTCCTCACCTTGAAACCTAAACAGACTGAGATTATTATTTTTCTTTATGTACTCAAATATATCATACATTTCTGTTACCAAAATTTAAGGAATTGTGATTCTTCATGAAATTAGGAAACACCAAGTATTTTAACAATGGCATTGTATAAGGGATAATACCTATTTTAGCAGGACAAAATATAGTAAAGCTGTTGTTTCACAGCGCACAGTACACGGATTCTCCCTGGATTTTGCAATCCTGGAAACATGCAGCTTGAATCAATCAGTGCCAACTGCTTATCCTTTCTTATAAGTGATTCTCCTCTACAGTGCTGAACAATTCACTGTTCTATAAAATACATCTAATATATTTTTTTAAATGAGTGCTTTAATACTGTTACAGAAACAAAAACACTTTTGACACTTATCAAAATGCAAGTGACCTGTACCCACACCTTGTAAATTATACGGTTCTATTAAAGTTTACCTTTTCAAGGTCAACAGCTCACAGGATTCCTGCATCTTTACTAATCTCCACTCCCATCTGTGTTTACATGTATGTGTATATATGCACACCATGCACATGTGAGTGGACAAAAAGAGATGTTACATTTCTCAGAATCTTACTGTGGCAGCAGTGGAGGTGGCCGTTGTCCCTTGCACCGTTCTCTGAGGAGTTCCAGTTTGTACAGCTGTTGCTGTCCCCAACGTGGTTGTTTGTGCAGTACCACCCAGAACAATCTGAGGCTGCAGAGAATAAAAGCACAAGATTATTTTCCGTGGAACGTACCAAGAGCGTGCTTTCCTGAGCCATCAGACAGAAGATGAGGCACAGGGCAGTAGAACACCTTTCACTGCTGCTATAAATAAGTCGCTCACGGTCTGGTGCAGTGGAAGGAAGCGGCCACCAGATGGCACTACAAACATTCGAAACGGGAATGCAAAAGTTGATTAAAAATTGCGCGATTTTTGCTCACTGAATAAAACACCATAAATAAATTCTCAGCCAGTGGGGTTCCAAAACTCAGCTAAAACAAGTGCTGAATTCCCGTGAATTCAATTTATCTTTTTGCCTGTTTCATTAAATGCCACTTCCAAAGGCAGGAATTTCTAAAAAGGCACAACTGACACAAAAGCTTTGGTCTTATCGAGGTCTTTGCAATAAACAGGACAAAACATTTTTCTAGTTTTGTAGACAAATTGGTAATTTGAAGTAGAAATATCAGCTCCAAAGAATCACAATTACAAACAAGCTCCTCTCACATGCACAGCTCATTCATGGGCTTCCAACAGTCTAATTATTAACAACAGTCCAGTCTGAGAGACAAATTCCTACCAAACTACAACTGACACTCAGAATGTGCACAACTCATTTGTAAACTTGCTCTTTATATAAAGATGCACAGAAAAAAAAGAGGCTCCCCTGCTGCCAAAGCTAACTTTATTGGTATTTTGGGAGAAACTAAGGGAGACAAGGATTTCATTTGTCTCCTTTTTTTTTGAAATCAGGATAAATTAAGTCCATGGTGTGCTCATTACAGCACAAAATATGCAGATGGAATGATGGTGGTTTCTTTTTTTTGTCCTGTATAACAGCAGTGCAAATTAAGGAGACTCAGTTAGGTAAATTAACTCTTAGATCTAGAAAGATCACTGGCACAGGGAAAGGCTGTTTGAGGGGAAAAAGGTTAACTGGATGCATAGCAAAACCTGCATGTTTTAAATTAAAACTCTCTAATCCTGTCTACTCAAAGGATGAAGAAAGCACAATGAGACAGCTTAGACGACAGCAATCATCTTGTATCACTGCTGCCTGGAAGCCATGTGCAGAATTTCACACTCTTGCACTGTTTTTTAAACTCTCAACATCTCAACAAAAATGTCCAAGCAAGCCCAAAATTAAGAGAGGCCAGCCCAGACTGACATCAGTCTCTCTGAGAGTTATCAGTCTCCAGAAGGACACAGACCAAAGCAGACTCATGTGAAAGGGAGAAGGCTTCAGGAAGAGAAGGCTGCCAGTGTAGTCATCTTTGCAATTGTAAATTTTGCTGCAGAATTCAGAGGACTGCAGATCCATCACGGGAATAACACTACAGCCCAAAACCCAAGGGGAATTCTTGTCACTTCCTTTAAGCAGAAAGCATACAGGTATTTCATTTTAGTCAGCTCTGTGACTGTACAAACTACAAACACAATACCTTTAAATGGAGATACCCATAGGTGTAATATGAAATAATACCAATATACATATAAAAAATTATACCTGTACATCCAAAATATGCACTGAGACCTGCGGGATGTTTTAGAAAGGCTAATCCAGAAGGCATTTCTTCCCTGAACTGAGCAATTGCATTTCCTGTGTGCCTGGCAGTCTCATGCACACATCACTTCCCTACACACTCACTTGCACAACCGGGGGACGCTGTAGCGTTGTCGTGGGTTGCACTGTTGTTTGAGCCTGAGACACTTGCTTGATGATAGTAGTTGGTGTCACCTGTCGTGCAATAATGGGTGTTCCTGGAGCCTGGGGAAGAGGGGGAAAAAAAATCATGATCACATCAGTGCCTATAGTTAAATACCAACTGCTCTGTCTGGTGTTCTGATTCTGCATTATTACAAATAGCAAAGAATGCATCTGAAGCACTACAAAACTCCAAGAAGGATTTTCAGTCTTGAACTTAGTGCAACTGTCAAAATCTTAGTGTACATATAATCAATTTTTTTCTTTTAGCCTTGTATTTATTCTGGGGAGAAGAGTTGTACACATTAACCATATATGGTCTTCTTCATATCAAAGTTTTCAACTTAATGAGATTCAGATATGTAAAAATATTTTTGATGAGTAACAGCCAAGCTGTAACAGAATTAGGAACAAAATGCAATGCCTATGCCTTGTGGAAAGTAGATTTAGATTAGCTACTTGGAAGAAATTCTTGGCTCTGAGGGTGATGAGGCCCCAGCACAGGTTGCCCAGAGAGGTGTGGACTCTCCATTCCTGTAAGTGCTCCAGGCCAGGCTGGGATGGGGCTTGAAGCAACCTGGTCTAGTGGAAGGTGGCCCTGCCCATGTCAGGAACTGGATGAGCTTTAAGGCCCCTTTCAACAGCTTTCCAACACAAACAATTCTGACATTCTATGAATCTATAAACAGTCTGTACATCCCAGTCAGATCTATGGTTTTGTCAAATCACTAATATCCCACCTTACTTTCTCATGTATTCCGCACAGGAAACAAAACAGTTTTGAGCAGCACAGCTTGCTGGACTGACCTGCACTGTGGATATCTGCACTGGGGGTGCACTGGTAGGTGTAGCAGGACGAGGAGTCAGAGTGTTCTGAGGCTGAGACTGGGCGTGTGCCTGTGCCTGCATCTGGGCCAGGGCTTGCTGGGGAATCATCAGCAGCTGCCCGTTCTCACTGCGCACCAGGACCATGCCTGCAAAACAGAGAGCGGTCAAGGAACACATCCTTTGCAAATATCAAAGAAAATATTCTTCTGTTTGTTTGTTTTTGGTTTTTTTTTTTTAATTCAAGTTGGGTACATATGGAGTTAATGTACTGCTGAAGGACTAGGCAGCTAACCAAAGAGGTTTAGAATAAAAGTAAAATACCCAGCTGCATTATGGTATTTTGTCTAGAATAGCATAATTTCAGAAATACTCTATCTAAATGCTCAGTATGGTGTCCATCAGAACACAGTGAGTTGTATCTGCCCCAACCACAAATATTCCATGTGAAGAAGTTAAAATTATCCTGTAAAAATCCTACCTGCTCTTTCCCAAGAAATTTGTTTTATGAGACACTACAAATAGAAGAAAATCCTGCCATTAGGCAAGATTCCTGTTAGTGTGTCTTTAAGAGGGGAAGAAAAATAATCAAACCTAGGCTTCACCATCAACAGCAACACAATTGTCTAAGTTCTAAATTAATTTCCCATAACCAATTTAGTAATGAAAGCGGCTATAAAATCATAATCTCTCTCATGTGCATCAGCAACAGACTGCACTGTGCCATGTTACACCCCAAATGAAAAATAAAACAGAGAGGGAAATGAGGAAGTCATTCCCTGCTCAGTCACTCAGATCAATACACTTAACCCCACTGGGTAGCTGTAGAGAGCCAGAATTTAACAGGCAGAATTTCAGATGTGATTCTCTCTTCCTTGAAGGCACAAACAGGATCTGGACAACACGAACTGTTTGCCAAGAGCTCCTTCATTCAGCTTGCCTCACTCACTCCCTGAGAGCCTCAGGACCTCATCAGCTCTGAAAAAGCCACCTAAGGAAACAAACTGGGCACTCAGAATTAGTTGGCTTTTCTGAGCAGCCACAGGAAGAACCTTCACCATGAAAATCAAGAGGCACTAGTGAAATCAGAAAGTTTTTCTTAAGTGTTGTTCAGTGAATCAAAAGCCCATACACACTCCCCAACAGTATCTGGAGATGTGGTCTATTGCATCTCAGAGCATGACTACTTCAAAAGAATCAAGCTTTTATTTGCTTTTCTATTCTGGTGAAGTGCTGAAATGTTTACAGACAACGCCTTAAACAGTTTTCTTGGACAGTTTTACAAGTAAACTGCAAAAATTCATATACTGATTTCTATAAAAATTAATCCAAAAGAAAAGCCTTAGTTGCTTTGCCCCTAATTTTTTCCTTACACTCTCTACATTAACTCTCTTTTAATGAAGCAGAGTCACACAGAGATGTTAAACTAGTTTACACCCAAAATGTGATTTTCCATCACAACTTATTTAAAAGTGTTAAGGTGGGACCCACAAAGAGCTATGGACAAGTGTTATACCTAGAAACAAATATCCCCAAGTGTTTTCTGTAGGAAAGGAAGAAGGGGAGAAACTTATTTATTATCTTGCAGATTGTAGAAGTAAATACTCTTCATTTAGCTGTCAGGTCCAAAAGACTATTTTCCAAGCCATTCCAAAAAGTAATGTTTCTTGTCCTGTAACTCATGTAGGGAGAAGTATTTCCTTTAAAACAGCAAAGGCACACACCACCACCATCTCCACCAGAGCTTAGGAGAACTTAAAGACCTTAATACTGAGCACAGAGCTTGATGCTGGGGGCTGCTCATTGGAACCATCACTACACTCTCACCTTCAGCCTAACACTATGGGGAGGGGGCTACTGACAAAGGACACAGAAACTGAACATTTTAAAGATTTCAGAACGACCTGCTACTACATTAATCTCATTCCTGCACCAAAAGTACCTGGCTTCCTCTTCAATGTGCAAACAAAAAATATTGGGAAATTAACTCCCATTGCCCATTTTTGTCATCCCTCATAATGATCAGCTGAAGCAGCTAAATGCTGAATTGGTGGAAATCTTCAATATTATTATAAACTAAATCATCAGTACAGTGGAAATCTGATTAGAAGAGCTATTTTCAAGTCAACATCAAATATTAAGGCTTTTTGAGTACTTATTTAGTTTCTAGCAACTGAAAAGGCCCCATGCAACTACCTGTGCTCAAGCTTTCAGAAGTCCTTAAATGCCACAGAACTACACTGACAGCCCACAACAAACCCCTTGTCCTAAAATTCACCAGTTTGGGAATTCCCTAAGGTATTCTAAAGTTAATGTGCTATCCAAATTCTTCAAAGAGTTATACAATTTTTCCTTACAGAAGCAACATTAGAAATACTAAGCCTAGTTTTGGATGGGGGTTGTGCTTAAACTTCTTTCTCAGTGTAAAAGTGACTGAAGTTATCTGAAAGCACCAAGCCAAAGCAGCTCCCCTGCAGATGAAATCTTTACAGCATCAGGCAGTGGCCCAGAGCTCTGTGGTACCTGTTCCTGTCTCCAGCTCGACACACCCACTGGGCTCAGCAATGTGTCTGCACCACACACCAGTATGGGCAACTTACTGCTTTGCTCCCAAAATATGAATGAGGAGAGAGACAAGATGGGAAATAACCACAAAGTGAAGGTTCAATACCCCTGAAGTGCAAGCACATCTGAACAATGAAATATTCTCCCTGAGCTACATACAAAATTAGAACATGCCTACACATTAACATAGCACAACTGCTCAAACAGACAGTTGAAAAGCATATTAACGTGAGCCTCAGAAAACATATCAAGAAAGTTCAATTTTTGGCAGCAGACAGACAAAACAATAATTTGTAATTCAAACCCTGACTCTAAGCACTACCCTGTTAGATTTCTAACTCCAGGAAATCTGAAGTACCTCTTTCAAGTGTTGAAGTCATAATAAAAAAGTAACTCATACAAAGCCACATTTATATCTGTCGCTATTTAAATAGTTCTTTCATTCCCACTCAAATTTGATACACAGTTATTTTTAATTTATATAGTTTCTAACATGTCATTAAGTCAGGCTCTACCACTGATAAATTCCTGTACACACAAGGCTACATACAAACATGAAGACAGTTACTACCATCTGACTAGTCCTGCATGAACTTTAATCACAGTATGATGGTATGAGACATTTTACCTGCTTGGAATGTTAGCTTGTTGGTGTCTGGGTGACTTTGGAAAAGGTGTAAAAATTCAGAATGTGAGGAACTTGAAATTTGTGTGCAGAAATTCTCCAGTACTACAGTGTGCAGGCAAGGAAGTTTTGGCTGAACACAAAACACCCCTCCAGCTTGATGGGAATTCTTTAAAAAGGGAGATGGAGCTGCTCTCTGCGCTTCTGTCGCCATAGTCCAACTACAAACTCTTTTCCAACACAATTAGCTGAAAAAAGAACTCACTAACCCAAGACTATACCCAAGCTGGCATTAAGTGGATCTTCAGTGAAGTTCAGAAGGGTCATTGGAGATAACTCGATTATGAATTAAAAGCAAAAGTCCCATTTATCTCCTACTTCCAAACGAAATCACTGTGGGATTGTAACATCCCCTCTCCCCATCCATACATGAATCTCAGTTAACAATTCGTGGCAATGAAGAGGAAGAGTTGACAGCCACATGTGTAGAAAAAGAAATTTCTGTCCAAAACTTACATTTTAAATATTTAAACACAGGTAAGTATCATAACCTCAAATTCCAATGCATTAGGCTTCAAATGCTGAATAAACCAGGTCAGAACTGACTACCAGGTACTAGAAGACAGCTAGAACTGTGTAACTGATCTCACTGTTTCAATTAAATTCAGCAACATATTTAAAGGTGGAAAACATCTTTCTGTTTTATCAACCAGGTTTTTTTTCCTGGATTAATGGATTAATTACTGCTTGAGATCAAACAGCTAATAAACATCACTGGAAACGTTCAATTAGAAAAAGGTGACAATAAAACCTGGCCATTTTAAATATCTTTCTGCCTTCTTTTTCCTAGAAAGTCTGATCACGTGTACTCTAAAATCATATTCACTATTAAAGATGCAAACATTCAAGAATTCTTTCCAAGTCCCTCATTAAAAAACTAATTAAAATTAAAATTAATTACCATTTTTGTTAGAAGTTAGATGCTTAAGAGAATCCTGAAAGAGGTTCATATTTGAGTTTGAATTAAACAATTCATCATGGCTCCAAATGAAGGATTAACAAACTTCGCTGGCTGTTTCTGATGCCAGAAAGACTTGTGCTCCTGACCAGCACAATGGCCATCTCACATGTTCTTGCTGGGAAGACCTTCCCAGATCAATCCTGTTTACAAGACTGTTCAGGATGGAAAATGCCATCATTATGTGATGTAGCTGCAAAGATTCTGCAGGGTCATCTTTGTCTCTTGCTTATTTGTAATTCCATTTGCTAATGACATTTTCATCTATAAAGTGTTGTGCTTTGGCTTTTCTTCTTTGTTAGTGTTTTTTCAATTAATAAAACGTGTAAAATCATGTGCTGGAATAAAAAGTGAAAAGTTCTGGCCATTGGACATATCAGAAAAACACAAACCAGACTTTTTTGCTAATACTTCCCTCTTCCTTCTTTCTTTGAAACATGGCTTGGCTTAACAAAGACTAAAGAAAAAATTAACAGGATGATAAGGAAGACTAATAAAATACTTTGTAGCCTTTGCAGACCATTCTGATTATCCGTGTAATTCCATACACATATAATTTTTTACTAGAGAACCCCTACATCCAGAAAACAAACCAAACTAAAATGGTTTCCTGATTTGTTACCAGTTTTTACTGGTAACAAATTAATATTATTGATTAATAATATTTATAGGAGCTGGACTTTCCAGTGAGGGAGATAAAACCACCCACAGACACAGCAGCACCTTCAGATCAGTGTTCTGAGGAAGCGCACAGTCCAGCAGTGTCACCTCTGAGAGCCACACCCAGCAGGAGGCCACTCCAACAACAGAATCGCCAGTGTCACCTCCGATAATGTTCCATATCCCAGTGTCACCCCTCAGGATAACGCTCCATATCCCAGAGTCACCCCTCAGGATAACGCTCCATATCCCAGTGTCACCCCTCAGGATAACGCTCCATATCCCAGTGTCACCTCCAGGATAACGCTCCATATCCCAGTGTCACCCCTCAGGATAACGCTCCATATCCCAGTGTCACCCCTCAGGATAACGCTCCATATCCCAGTGTCACCCCTCAGGATAACGCTCCATATCCCAGTGTCACCCCTCAGGATAACGCTCCATATCCCAGAGTCACCCCTCAGGATAACGCTCCATATCCCAGAGTCACCCCTCAGGATAACGCTCCATATCCCAGTGTCACCCCTCAGGATAACGCTCCATATCCCAGTGTCACCCCTCAGGATAGCTCCATATCCCAGTGTCACCCCTCAGGATAACGCTCCATATCCCAGTGTCACCCCTCAGGATAACGCTCCATATCCCAGAGTCACTCCTCAGGATAACGCTCCATATCCCAGAGTCACCCCTCAGGATAACGCTCCATATCCCAGTGTCACCCCTCAGGATAACGCTCCATATCCCAGTGTCACCCCTCAGGATAACGCTCCATATCCCAGAGTCACCCCTCAGGATAACGCTCCATATCCCAGTGTCACCCCTCCATGTCTCAGGGACTCCACCCATACCATGGGGACACACTGAGGGACTCCATCTCCAGTTAGCAAGTACCTAACGGGAAGACACAGCAAGGCGTGTTCATGCTTCTCACAGGGCTTGGCAGTGTGCAAGGATGAAACTCCCACCTGTGAAATACACACCCTACACAGGATCCTGATTCCGAGTGACATCATCCGTCACTATCTGATCCCAAGTGACATCATCTCTCTTTCTGATGCACACATTTAACAGAAGAACAGAAGGTTCAAGCTTACAGATATTGCTTGTTACCCACAATGTAGTTCATGGTTAATCCAGATCAAGTCAGAACCTAAGAATCTAGACTTTCAATAAGTTGAGTTTTTTTGAGACATAACAGAAAAATTAAAGGATCTATGATCTTGAAAGTGCATGGAGAATATCCTTTCGTAGTCTCCTGAGGAAATTCTCTTCTTAAAGTAACAAGGTAACTATAAACTTCCCAATAATAACCACTTGGGGTCAGGGAGAACTGTTAGGCAGCAAAGAATCAATAGACACACATGCTGGTGTTCAGAAAGCATGTCCAAGCCTGAAAAAATAACCAGAGGACTGATGCTTCTGGTGTAGAAAACCAAAGTCCCTACAAACATCTCTAGAAAAGGAGGTTATTGATAATACAGTGCACTGACATCTGACAAACCTTCAAATCCTAACCAGATTTGCCAGGGAAGTTCACTAAGAGGTTATCTTCACGTCAAAGCCCTTTGGGCCTTAAGCTCTTGAGCACACTCTCATTTGTGGCAAGATGCTGCAAATGTTTGACATGGCAGAAAAATCTGACAGTAATCCTAAGTGGGCTGTGCCATATTAGCAGGAGAAAGCTTTAGGAGAGAATCCGTTTGGTATTGTCAGAAGAGATTCTGCTGCAGCAAAAGAGAAAGTGAATGTGTGTGTAAGGTTATGCAAGTTATCACACAGACCACAAAAACCATCTAAAGCCAAGGGGCTGAGTCCATGCTCTGTAACTGATTGGATCAGGTTACACAGGGACCCAGAATGACAAAACCCTTATAAAAGGACAACATTTTAAAATTTTTTTTCAATACAAAAATGCTGGAATATCAGAGTGAGAGCTGGAGAAAAAGACAGCTGCCCATACAAGCTACAGGAAAAGCTTTCAGAATAAGTGGTGTATGTGACAGGGTCCTTTACTGCAGAAAAGGGAAGGATAACCTGGTACTGACATCAATGCTGTCCAACAACCCACCATTCTCCTCTTTCCACCTGGAGAAACCTCCACTCTACGGAATGAAAGCCCAAGGAAAGCAGAAAGAACCTATTGAAGTCTACTTGTCCACTGCAGCTCCGTGAAAATCTGGGTCATTAAGGAAATCTTCCCTAACACTAGACAGTTTGTAGATTTAGAATTATTTACACACATTAAAGAGCAGCCTCTGAAAGAAATCTGATGAGTAGCAGCTCATGAAGGACCATCTATACACCAACTCATGAGAAACAGGGATTACAAATCAAAACAAGCAGAACAGAACTGTAAATGGTAACAGAAGTGCAGATTAGAAGTTATTGAAGACACACTACTTTGTACTTGAGGAGAAATGTGCACCACTGTTAAGTATATATTAGATATACTTCAGTTTAGGTGCTTAGAACCTCATGAGACCTGTGCTGCACAAGTTCAGAAAAAATTCTACTTGAACTTTCTTGCCAAAGCCTTTGACCTCATCAGCAATCTGAGCTTTTCAAGTTTCATCCACAGACATGGTTGTTTTGTGATTTCTATAAAGATGCCTTAGCTCCACCAGGATAAGCACAGTGCCTAAGGAGAAGTCTCCACAGTGCAGGGATCAGGAGGGATCAGCAAACCCAACAGCTCAAAATGACCCCATGGCCATGTGAGACTGCAGCTGCTCCAGAAGTGACTGCCCTGCACTGGCAGGACGAGGCCAGGCTGCACAAACACAAGGCAGAGGTAGATATGTTCCCTGCTGAGCTGCAGGCTCCATAAAACTGCCAGCCAGTGGCAGAGCTGTCCAGCACACAGGACAAACCTGTGCCAATTCCCTCGTGCCTTGCTCCAGAGCAATGGCACCCCAAAACCACAAGGCCGAGGTTCTGCACACAGCTGTGCTGAGCACACAGGACACCCTGTGCCCAACGAAAGGAACCTGTTAAATGTTCAGCACCTGCTGCACTGAAGGTGTGCTACAATTTACCATGAAAAAACATGGCATGACAGTCAGGTGTTGCTTCAGAGCACCTCTAATACAAAATACTTGGAGTTTCTCCCGACAGGCACTGAAGACTGGCATGGCACAGAGTTTTAGACGAGAACTACAAAAGCAAATTCCATTTTCTTTTCAACTCATGTCACTCTGGAGTAAAGGAGAATTCCACCCAGACACAGTGCCTAAAAGTTAAGATATAAAACAGCAGCACTCCACTGTTGGCTACCACTACTCTATGCAATGTGCACACACGGATTCCAGCCAGCCATTATGGTCTCAGAAACACTAATTCTTCAACAGCTGATTTAGGATTGTTGTCAACACAGGTGAAAGATACATTTGCAAATATCCTCAAGAATCCTCACTGCAGTGCACAGAAAGTGCATTTTGCACAGACCAAGTACAAAAGTTCACATTATGAAAAACTGCTTGTTTTTTTCTAACAGAAAAGTCAATAGACAAAAAACTCAATTTAATTTGAAAAGCTTTTGCTTACTCTTACTATGCAGGAGTTCTGCTTCAAACAACACAACTGAACTGTCTAAAACTGTACTTTCTAAAAGGTAAAGAAGTGAATCATTTGTAAAGTATTGATTCACAAACCTTTTAAGAATATAAAGGAATAATGTCATGTTGTGATGCCAAAAAGACACTGCATTTAAGAGTGATCCCATATGTAAAAAATCTCACCTGCTCATTTGAAGAGGTGTGTAAGAACTGTTCTGGGAAATACATCATTTTATATAGCAACAATTGACAAATGCTTAAACAAGTGTGATTTGCAACTATTTTGACTTCTCTGAAAAGCTAAATTCCTTGAAAGTGTGTTAACATTCCTTTCTAGTCAAGGATACAAAGCTAGAACACCAGAGTGCTCTCTCAAATTGCAACCCAATCATCACACAAATCTGTCTGATGTCGAAACAGCTAAGAAAAACACTATCAAGAGCTAAACCAATTGCTTTAATTATTGATCTCCAAGCAATTCAGATGCAGCTCTGCCATTAATTTCAATATACTTAGATCAAACAACAAAGCAATTATACCAAAATCAGATCTGGGTTTGAGAAGGGAAGACGCAAAATAAAGTGTCACTAATTCTTTACGTCTGTTATTTTAAATAGGAGGTTTGAAAACTCAGCCTGTCTTTATTTGTGACAGTTTGTTTGTACCAAGGTGTGTCAATATGAGTGCTGTTCAAGCACCTGAAGAAATGGGAAGGCCGAGTTACTTCGCATTTATTACCTGAGTCTGCACAGAAATACTGAATGAGGAGTAATGCTTTAAATCCATGCTTTCTTCCTTCGGAATGCAACAGCCTAAAACAACTAAGTCCATGAGAAGCCACAAAGAACAAACTTCTTTAATTTGTCCCCGCTGTGAATGCCCTGCTCAAGGTATACACTATTAGTAATCTTAGCTGATGGCACCTTTTCAGCTGAAGCTGTGGAGACCCAGAGCTGGACAATTCCAGCGACTGACAGCTCCCCAGGGCAGCCTCAGCACAAACATTCCCTCCACATCCTCCTCTGTGAATTCATGCCTCTCTCACTGCCCATACAGAATTATTCTGCTTTGAGAATATGCCAAACACTACGCCTGCAAGTTCAATACAACCATCAACTGGGACATGATATTACATGCCATTTGGCTGATAGCAACATTTATTAAGTACCTCTGCTTTTGCAGTTAGTCTGAACACAGAAGGAGAATTATTTTCACACCTGTAAGCTTGAATTCAGAATGCTTTTCAACAAAATCAGGTTTCGTTTTGATTTTTACTAACCATCAAATGCACAGTCCTGAGTAATGACTAAGCTTAATGACTGGGTATGACTAACACTTATAAATAATTAGTGCCTTTTCTCCCCCTCCCCCATGGAGGACAGGGAAGGAAAGAAAATCAAATGATACACTGGCAAAAAAAGGAAGAAAGAAAGGAACTAAGAGGTTGACTCTTAATGCATGAACACTTGTATATTCCTCCAATCCACCCTTAATACTACTGCAAACACGACTGCACGTATGTCTGTTAAAAACTAATAACTCCTCCTGCTTGTCTTTTAACTTCCACACAGCTCAGTCACTGTCAGCCTCCCTACCTCAGAGCTCTTCTCCCACACTGATCCCTCCACAAACACTCTTCTGGTCCCCTCCATCGACTCTTTTGCCACAGGTGCTGCAATTCCCCAGTGCTACTCCTTGGAGCTGCCACTTGTGACTCATGTGAGCTCAACTGGTCCCACTCGCCACACCACGACTCAGGCTCAAAGCACCCGATGTTATTGCACTGGGAGGGAGGCTCTAAATCGAGCCCTCCCTTAAAGAAAGATTTGATTCATAAACTGAAGGAAGGTGTGCAGACAACTTAGCACAGCCTTGCTGCCCCCCAAACCCTCTCAGAAAGACTCGAGTACAGCAGCACACCTCATTGCTTGGCTTTTGTTTATACTCTGATATCTAGAGCACGCATTTTTCAACTGCACTGGCTGTCAGCACAGTCTATCCAGCACGTGCTTTATTCTGCACAAAAGCACTGTGATAGCTTTTAACAGTTCAGCTACTCTCAGAAGCATATATTAATCAAGTTATAATCATAAGTTAGACCATTTTTACAAGAGAGGCTTACTCAATTCAATACAAATCTTAGGACAGTCATGTCAGTCATGTAAAATAATATCACACACTGCTGTGAGTTTTATGTTATTCATTGTCTAGGTACTGGGTGTTACTGAAAAATACATTTTAGTAAGGTATTTTAAGGGAAAAAAGCATCAAAATTAAGATACATAGCATTCATAAGTTACAAGTCAAATTTATAAACAGAGATCTACCATGGCAAAAAGGTACTTAATTTTTGTCAATATTCTTTTACAAATCCCACAAAAAGAGCTTGGTATCCAAACTGGACTTTGCACTAAATTCTGTACAAATAAAAAGTAGAAGCATCATCCCTATTTAACCTATTTTATAACACATTTACACATTTTGCTGAGCATCAACCTTTGATGTTCAAAGTGCAACTCTCTGATTACTGGTAATCTAAGTACAGAAACTCATAGTTTGAAAATGTATTTTGATTCTGACAACAGTTACAGACCCAAAGATCAGATACATTTGTACAACACCTTAAGACAGCTCTACTGAGGTGCTGAACATGGCAGGTGTATCAATTCCTTCTAATTATCACCTCTTTCCTAATTACTGATAATCTATACCATTATCCAGTGACAATAATCAACATTTTGTTCTCACAAAAAAGATTCTATAGTTTAAAAAAACTCTTAAAGGCACAATTAAGACCTCTAGGACAATTGTTGTATTTTACATTAAATTTTATGCTAAAGACACCTGAACAGAATTACTCCAAGTGAGGAGGGTTTGTGACAAAAAACTGGCTCTCAGTTGAGACACCTGCACCTCCAGAAGACAACAAGCATTTTTGGGAAGAAATTCCCACAGATTAGAATTGGTGTAAAAATTTCCAGAGTAAGCTGAGGTAAAAGTGTCCTAGAAGGTTTAAAACAACCAAAAAGCTCTATTCATGAGTCTATGGCCAAAAAAAGGAAAAAAAGAAAAAAAAAAAGCCTCATTTAATCTGAAATATGGATGATCACATAATCTTTACACCTGTTTAATTACAACCTGTACACAGACCAGACTGTATCAGCAGTTTTGCCTCTCTTACAAGGAAGCAGATACAAGAGGGCTGATACAATTATTTGCACACAGGAATAGACCTGTGGCTGTGCCAAGAAAAAGCCCTTTGTCACCTGTGAGCAACGCTCTCTCCCTAGAGCTTGGCCTTCCTTCACAGAGAGCTTTGGGGTTCATAGCACACCTGAAATAACTGTCCATTCACCAGGACTAAAACCTCCTCTCTATCGTTGTGATAGATACATCACAATGTTTCTCTTCAGTTACGAGAAACTCCATTTTCAAAATTCTTATCTTCATGCCACTACCTCTCCAAATCTTCTTTCACAAGAGATAATGTGCCTAACAAAGCTAAACTTGCTACCAGCCTTCCAATTAGCAAAATCCCCTTTTCCTTGCATGAAGCAATGGCAACAAATTCAAGGAGAAGTTTCAGACAGTTCAATGGAGTTACAAACATTCATACAGTTTCAACACAAACAAGACTCTTGACAAGAGTACCTATTTTAAGGTAAAAATTATGATTTTGAATATTTCTGACCAAAAAAAATGAACAGAGTAACAAAAAATGTTTAATGTGCTATGGGACTTCTATGTCCAGTTGTTTCTGAGCAGACTCAGTATTGATCACACAGTTTTTACACAAAGCAACCTTTCCACACACCAGTACTTTCTCTTTCCTTCAACCCAGATAGTTTAAATATCAGTACTTTCAACTGCATTCTAGAACTACTTCATAAAATTTTTTAGAATTATATTTACATATCATTTCCCAAAACAGGGAAGACAGACAACAATAACAGTTCTCATACACCAAAACACTTCATTTGAAGAGTTTGTGATATAATCTGTGTCTTATCAGTGGCCCAAACTCACGCATTTTCACCTCACTTTGCTAACTGGGCTGCAGCATCCTCTGCTAGTAAGGGATTCAAGTCCTGGACAACATTCAAATTTATGGTCCTCAAACCAAGAAAGTTTCACAAGCAACCTGCTTAAATATCCAGAGATAGAAAACATATAACTTCTTGTGGAGTGCAAAACACTTCAAAAGAAATAAATCACTTCTGGTTATTGACCAATAACCTTTATCACAAGCTTAGCGATACCCAAAAACCCCAGGAGATCACAATTTGAAGATCATACAGACATATCCATACATACACTTCCAAAGGCTGTTGGGGAACAGCATTTTTCATAACAGAACTGAACAATATGTAATCAGAGTTAACAGCTCCCATAGCTTAACAGAATCACAATTACAGCCCCATTAGATCCCATCACTTAACGACGCAGTCTTATCAGATGTGCACAACATCAAGACACTTTTTAACAGGACCAGAAAACCCTATGGCACAGCTCTCTGAGGCTCAGGCTCCTTGGGCTACAAAGCCAAGCGTGCAGGAGCCCTCAGTTATGGAAGGTGCAATGCGAACAAACACAACTTCCAGTCTGGTGACATATGGCAGATCTGATGTAGCAGATTCCAAATAAAGCAGAATGTTCCTTTTGCTGATGCATGATTTGAACATAAAATCCAGCCTGCACCCAGAAGAGTTCTGCAGAAGAGATCCACGGTCATCTTCCAGAAAGACAGACACTGCTTTACACTCCAAGTACAGGACTCCCAAGCTCGAATCCTGGCAAAATATCGATTCCTGCATGGCCTTGGGCAAGTCAGAACTTCTCTAACTTGCTCTTTCCCCCAGCTCTAAAGCAGAGTTTATACTACTTTATTTACCAACCACACAGGCAGGTTGCAAGGATTAAAGCATTTTGTAAAATGCTTTGACAGTAAAACATACTGTAAGTAGTCTAAGAAACCCCCATTGTCACGGTGCACTGCAGACATTATTTTTAACAAAATCGAGCCATGCCAACACAGTTAACAGGCATAATATTGGCAGCACATGCAACATACAGGGAAACTATAATGAGGATATGTTTGAACTCGCTTACTAGTCAGTGAGAAATAGAAACAACCACATTCCACTACTTCATAGTATTTCCCCTGTTCCTTTCTGTGTTCCTTATATTATGGTGTTCTGATGATTTCCTCGTCTATCTACATCCTAATTCCTTCAGGGACTTCTGGGGTACACATTTCAAGCACAAAGCAACCCAAAGAATGAGGCACTCAGTATGAAAAAGTAACACAAATTGCTTGCTTTGATTCTTCTCAGTTGCCACCCTTCTCCATTTTTATACTCTCTCCTTTGCCCAACCACCTACAAACCCAACTCCCAGCTGAAGAAATGGAATTACTCCTGCAGAAGTTCTTTTTCAGTTACTCCAGCTCCTGAAAGCACAACTGCTCAAGTCAAAAGGACCCAAATCCATGCTTTAAATTATGTGTTCAGGCAGTTTTCCCATCCTAAAGCCACCATAACCATGGCCTGAGTTAGAATCCTTCTTGGATAGTGAGCACAAGCTAAAAACCAATCAGTTTCTACAAAGAAGTTCCAATTCAACACCAAAGGAAGTTCTGAGCCTCTAAAGCCATGAAGAAACCCTTGAGTGTGCATATTCATGTAGAACATCTTCCAGGATGTGCAGATGTAGAGCACTGATGCTTTTTCAGGTATCCCTTGCTTCTGGAAAGCATCAATGGTAAGTTTTAACCACTGCTAGAGTTCAGAACTCTGGAACATCCCACTGTTAAAGGGACCCCAGCAGCTTCTCAGGCTATAAAAGGCCCATCCTGTCCTCACCAAAGAAAAGGCACATGAGATGCCCTTCAGAAAGAAAGCAGCGAAGACATTTGTAGTCTCGTCCCCTATCATCAGCTACTGGCAGATCCAACTGAGTTTTGGGAAAGTAATAAAGAAGTTTTATTTTTAGATACAAGGCAAAACAATTCTCTTCTACAACAGCTGCAGAACTGCACCACTGCTAGTGGGAAAACTGGTCATGACTGTAGAACTAAAAAAAAAGCAGACACGAAGACATGCCATCCTATCTGCTATCTTCAAACAGGACTGCATGTCACCAAACCATATTTAATCAGGAAAATACCAGTCTTTATGATCAAGCCACCAAATTTTCATAACTACTAACAGTCATTCAGAAGGTAAAAGAAAAGAGAGGGACAGAGGGAAGTGAAAGTTTCTAGATTTCAATTTCACCTAAGCTGGTAGAGAAAACTGTCCAGACCTACCTGCTCTATGCTATTCTCACAGCATACCTTCAGCACTCACCAATCTGCTCCTTTCTCTAAGCAGACACCTTAAAAAATTATTATGAGATAATGAGTTTGTCCATAAAGATAAAGGAGAAGACAGTAACAACACAAATTTTCAGGAAGAGAAATCAAATCTTTGAACCCCAAGCTGACAGTACAGCTAAGTAAGCGTAAACTCACACATGCTGGATTGTACTACAGCACTGCTGGACAAGATGGGGTTTTCAAAAATTATTTTAAAGTACCCAAGTTTTGCCAGTTTACAAGGTGATTCTACCCTGTGTCAGCAATGACCTCTAAACACTTTACACACTCTTAAAATGCAAAAGATAAATTTTAGTGCATAATCCCAGTTATACTTTTCTGCAGACTTTTCTGAGCGCCTCTAACAGTGGAACACCGACTTACCGCTTTAACAAACTCACTGGTTTTCTACCTCTTACCATATTATTGTACATAACATATTTCTCATTACTGAAGTACTCAGAAACAACAATCTTCATTCAATTATTTCCAGTCAGTTTCAGCAGAGTTGCATCCTTAAGGCAGTATTGTGTAAACTTTTGCTCCTACCCCCTTACAAAATTATTTCACAGTATTTCCATCTCTTTTCTAAGAGGGTGTGAATAAGGTTATTTTGGGACCATCATTACCCAAATCTGTCCAACTGGAGCACAAAGTCCCAAGCACAGGCTCCTGAAGAAAAGACTAAGGGCAACAGTCCCCTTCCTCAAAGATGCCAGAAGTGGAAAACCATCATTAATACACAGATACAATAGCTCAGTTCCTTGGAGAAGAAATACACCAAAATCCAGTAAGGTCCCAACAATTATGGCCCACTGGCTCTTCAAGCATCTTCAATTTGGTCAGTCAAGGTTTGCTGCATAATTGCCTCGATGTGATACAAAGCATTATTCTAATAGTAATGTATTTTAAAGACCATTGATGGAGTTTATTTTCCACATGGTCTTTCAAAGAAAACATCTGAAACCTTGTAAAGTTTCTAATTTTCAAGTCCCAGCTGATAACTCCTGCTGACATTTTACATTCTGCTTTCCATACATGTGACACTGTAACTGTATTTTGGAGAGGTAGAAACAGTAATTCTGGATAAGCAAATAACAGTAAAACACGTGCTGTCATGGTCAAACCTTCCATCAGAATTTTCTAAGTGTTTGTAATTCTTGTAAAAAGCTGTATATGATTTCAAACTGTCTCAAGCACTGTCATAGAAACTTTTACTAGCACACACTATTAACTTTGAGAAACTAACTTGTGAATGCAAATTGGATGCATGCAGTAGGTGCACAGCACACAGGCACTGCAGCTGCAGCTTCACACAACCAAAGTGCCTCCAAAAACCTGGCTGAGATGCTGCCATTTAAAAGACAATCTCAAAAGCACAGCCACCTATGCTCCTTTCACTATGAGTGTACCTGCACCCTGCTGAAGATCACAGCAGCTTCACGTGGCCAGATCTGCAGAGGTGCTTGGCCCTGAGAGATGTTTGGAACAGCCCAGCAGCCAGCAATTCTTAAGTATTTTGAAAGAGATGGTTTATGCAAAGCATTTTTAAAGCTGGCTGTTTTTGCAAAGTATAAAAAACAAACTAAAGCAATGTAAAAAAAATCAGTTCCATTAAAAAAAACTTTTTCTATATTAAGCCTGTCTAATCATGCAAGAACTCAGTTTCCAATTTCTATGTATCCAGTCACATATTCTTGCTTATTTTTTTGAAGTCATAAATATTTCTTTAAGTGTAGGACAGAAAAAAAGAGTGCTTCATAAAAATCCAAGTGCTTAGAATCTGTATTATTTTACTTTGATCTATCAAAGAACTCCAAAGGAACAATTTATGGTCCAATTTTGCTTAAGGACTGGAAATGCTGCTTCCAAGAGTAACACATTTCAGGATGCTGTGGCAGTCTGAAAACTTCAGCTACCTGAAAGAAGGTCCCACTGGATTCCACACTAGTATTTTCCCTCATAATCAGGTTTATAAAGCAGTATTAACAAAAAATGTAGGTATAAATGGCACCAGACTAAACTGGATCAATCCCTTGATACAATATGGCAATAAATAAAATAAGGCTTTTCCAACCTATCAATTTACAGGCTTCAAGTCAAGCACCACAATTTCAAGATTTGAATTTTACTGCTATTTTTCAAATTAGTAACATGTCATTCAAATTACTCATATAGGGAATAATCTTTTACAGGAAAAAAAAAAGAGGAATATTTTTACCAGTTAGTACTTGGATAAACAGAGTGTTTGACAGACTTCATCAAACTACATGGCATCACATACCACAGAGAGCATTTTACACAAAAACACAGTGTTCAGCATCACAGCACAGAATTCCTGATCTGCTTTATGTGACAGGTGCACTGCTCTGAGGTTGGTCAGGAGTTCCAAGAGATGTATTTTACTAAAACCACCTACTAAAACCACCACAAATTTCATTCAGCGTTAGGAGCAAAATTCAATTAGCTGTTCTTTGCATCCTGCCCTGCAAACAGTGAACACTAAGAATACAGCCCTTGTATGCATTATTATGAGAACAGGAAGCAATGTGTAGGTTCACACAAGTATTTGCAGTTAAAAATCAAAAGTGGATACAAGCAACAAGCCTGACTCAAAATAATAGCAAATATATAACATTACACCTCCAAATCTGGGATATTTAAGAAGGGACAGAAGAATTCTGAGCAAATAAATGCTTCTCATCCTGCTTTTCACACACCCACCGAGTTCAGGACTAGATTCCTTGTCCAGAGATGCTCAGCACTAAGCATGAGACTAGCTACTACAAAAGCTGCAGCCCTAGACACAACAGGGTGAGGTAAGGACATAGGAAGTCTGCCTTTTGTATCAGAATGCCAGTGACTAAAAAGATGATCATAAGCTTCAAATCTGTGAGTTTTTAAGTCAGACTTTGAAGGTATTTAAAGCCAAAGTAGATAGTTTTCTTGTGTTGTACCTGCTGCTTCTGTGTTCATGAGAGCTCTGTGGTACTGGGGGCATCCAGGGACAGGAGGGAACCGAGCAGCGCATAAAGGCTACAAACTACTGACAAAACCACCTGAAAATTCAAAATGTCTGTTGTGCTAATGAAATAACAACATTTCATTAGATAATGTTCCATTGTCACACTTTGGCAGTTTGCGGCTTCATCGACACTCACACTGGAACAAAGATACCAGGCAGAATTATTTTCAATTACTGCTGAAAAGACTTTCTGGTCACCCAAAATCAGACACTAAGTAGTGGAATGCTACTATGCTACTACTACTCAACACCAGACCACTCTCATTGTTATATGTCATGCCTTTTCCACAATTCACAATTAAATGGCACAGAATCTTACTTGGCTTCCTTCCTCCCTGCAAGATACACACTTCCAAAATCAAACCCCTCAATCCCCTGACTTACCTGGCGGTAACTGAAAATTCTGAATATTAGTCGGATTCTGAGGTGGCTGAGGCAAACGAGGTGCTAAAACTGTAGGAGTCAAAGTTGCTCTGATTCCACTCGTAGTTGGTGTTGGAGTCCTTGGTAGACTTTGTGCCACTGTATTGGCAGTGCCTTTAGCCATTCCCGTGGGGGTGCCAGGAGCTGCAGGAGGTATCCCACCAGGATTGGGAGCAACGTTGGAGAGCCCAGCTTGCATAGTTTGCCCAATAATCATGTTACCCCCTGTAGTACTGGGCTGGCCAGCAGTAGCCAGCGTCTGCTGTTGGGATACTGCCTGGACTATAGTTTTAGGAGACTCAGATTTGATGACCTGTGTGGCAGGAGCTGCTGGCACACCGGAACCAGACTGGCTGTTCACAAGTGACGTCTGGAGGGAAACTCCAGATCCCACAGTGGCTGTGGCAACGGCAGGAAAACTCCCCACACTGATGGTCGAATTGATCACAGTATTGCTCCCGTTCTGAGTGGCTGCGGCAGCTGCGGCCACCGTGGGTCCTGCTGTGTGCATGGGGGGCCTCACCAGCGTTACCGTGGGCGCCCCGGCGCCAACGCTCGGCGGTGGCTGCGAGGAGATCACCGTGGGCGAGGAGGAGGATGCAGAGGACACAGCAGTATTAAGGAAAGAAGTCTGGATGACAGTGTTAGAAGCTGAGGGTAAAACAGCATTAACAGCGTTTCCTTTCCCCACGGAGCCAGGTCCATTGTTAACGAGAGGGGCAACAGCAGGTGCAGGAGCGGGGTTGGCAGTCACAGGAGTCCCAGAGAAAGCAGCACTTCCTGTGTGGTGAGAGTTCATCACCACGTTACTCCCATTCAAAGTCTGCACCGTCGTGGTCCCAATCTTGCCATTCCTGGTGGACAAGGCAGTCGCCATGGTGCTGATAACCACCGATTTGCCCTGACTGAGGGTCCCTGGAGCAGCAGTGACTTCCGATCCTCCTGCTGCTGCAGTGGTGGTGCTGGTGCTCGTCGTGGTGGCTCCATCCAGAGCTGAAGTCTGGGACCTGGTGTTATGATTAATAACACCCCCCTGCACTCCTCCTGCCCCTGCAAAACGACAACGAGGTTAAACAGAGCGAACGAGCAAGAAGAGAAGTCCAGCAAAGACAGAATGTTCTCCCTTATCACCAAGTCTTCTCCATCTCCCCAGCTGCCTGCCTGGAGCCAGGAAAACAGGACAGAGTACAAACTGAACATGGCTTTGAATACGTTATCTTAAAGCCTCCAATATCCCACCAAAGACTGGCAGATCCAGCATCAATTGCAACACCCCTGCTTCTGACACTACGGTACAAAACAGGGAAAAGAGATTTAATATGAACCAAGGGAAGTAAGAAGATCATCTAAGACCTCCTCCCCATTCTGGAGCCTGACATCCTGTTTAGAAACAGGACTGCGACTGTAAGTGGGGGAAAATGGCCATGGAAGACACACTATTAATACATATTCCCTATACCAGCAAACATTACTCTCTAGTCCTGTCATCTCCTACAAAGTAAGACAGTCAGACCAGGAGGCTCAACAACAGCAAAATATGAAAAGTGAAAGGAAAGAAAAACATTGGCCTGGCAAGATAAGAAGTACTGCAAGGCCTGGAGCAGGTTTCTAGAGGACCCCTCTTCCTTATTACAGAATTTGTTCTGATGGATCTGAAGTTCCCACAGCCTGAGATAGTTAAAAATAAATAAATAAAAAGCAAAGCTGGTTTTCAGAAGGGACAAGATGATGTAGCTTCTTGTCCTGAATAATCCTCATGCCCCTTGACAAGGCCTGGTGTTAGCACAAGTACAATCACACACAGTCCAGGTCCTGGCCCTAAGGAGACAGAAATGGGAAAAGAATAGTGACAGGCAGACATTGAGATGCACATTATAAGGGTCAAGGAGATCCTCCTAGAAGAGCTTCATCAATCATAACAGACGGTCTGTAGTATCTTCTTACACTTCAGCAAGACAAAATCAAAAATAAAAAAGAGGGGGAGGGGAGGAATTGCAGAGAGATTCTGGGGAGACATTTCTTTCAATCCCCCTGAAAAACATCTTCCCTCCATTCCCACGTAGTGAGCCCTCAGTCCCAGCCTTCACACTGCCCCCCTACAAGCCTCACAAGACGAAGGGGGGAATATTCCCAGGCAGCTCCGGGGGTGGGCGGCTGGGAGAAGGCGCTGTGCAAGGTGGGGTGTTGTGGCCTGAATTCCCCCCCTTGCCGGGACCCGGCGTTGTGACTACCCCCCCTTGAGGGCAGAGGAGGAATGGGAGGTCCCCGTGCCCCCTCCAAGCCCCTGGAACAAGGGAGGGGGTGCAGGGGGAATATCAAGGCAGGCAGATATGGGGGGGAAGCATTTTGAGGGACTTCCTCCCCTTGAAATCCCCCCTCGCTTCCTCCTCTACAGGAAATAGGTGTCATGATTAATAACACCCCCTTCCACTTCAGCAACAGCGAAGGGGGAGGGGAAGGAGCATTTACACAGACAGCTAAGGCGGCATTATCAAGAGGGAATCCCCCCCATAACCTCCACCCCTGGAAAGGGAAGGGGAGCAATCACAGGCGGCATGGGAGGCACAGCCATGACCAAGGGGGTGGGCTCTGCCTCCTTCAGTCCCCGAGATTAACAGAGCCCTTTTACACTCCAGCAACAAGGGCAGGAAAAGCAGAGGGGACCGGCAGAGTCACGGACGGGCACTGCCGGCTCCTTCTGCGGGGCGGCTGCCCCCACACATGATCCAACACCCTCGAGTAAGCACGGGCGAGGAGGGAAAATAAAGGGGAGGGAGCAGAGGCGCGGATACACACCGAGGGGGCATGATGAGGGGAGGCTCTCCCCCGTATGATCGATACCACCCTTTGCACTCCCGCTCCTGCCACAACGAGAAGGAGGAGAGAGGGGAAAGGGGGGAAAGCAGTGAGGGAAGGAGGCAGCGGGAGCTGGGGAGTGGGGGGAGGGGAGGGCCCCTCTCCCTCAGAGCCCCCCACCCCTGCCCACGTTACCTGCTTTTGTGATCTCTGGGGCACTCAGTCCCATCTTGCTGCCGCTGCTGCTCTCTGTTTGGGCATTAGCATTGCCTCCTACTACTACTCCTCCAGGGCTGGGGCTAGGGCTGCTGCTGCTACTGCTGCTGCTCACAACATGGTTCCCCAGCAGCCCCCCAGCGGCCCTCAGGGGCTCCTGCGCCTTGTGGTGCTGGTGGTGGTGGCCGGAGGCCGCCAGCTGGGACTCCAGGGAGCCCACCAGGTCGCTCACCACCTTCTCATCCACCTCCGTGTTCAGGAAAACCTCATCCAGCAGATCCGAGCCCGCCGCCATCTTTTTTTCGGAGGGTTCCTGTGAGCGGCTCCCTCCTCCCCCCCCTCCCCTCTCACGGCTCCCTCCTCCCCCCGCCCCGCTCACACTCGGCCCCCCCGCCCAACAGCGCACGCGCGAGCGCCCGGCCCGCACATCACCGGCCGGGCAGGGATTCCGCCCGCCGCTGATTGGCCGGCGCCCGCGCTATAAAAGGCCGTGCAAATGGCTGCGAACGCTTAGTTGGGAGTCGGGCGGCGGCGGCGGCCCCCCGGCGGCCGCGGGCGGGCGGGCGGGGGCTGCGGCCCTTCGGTGCGGCCGCGCCGCGGGTGCGGGGGGTTCGGGAGCCGCGCGGGGCGGCGGGGGCGGCCGCGGCGGCCGGCGGCTCTTTGTCTGCCTCGGCCCAAAATGGCTGCATGTTTTCCCTGCTGCTCTCTGCGTCCGGGTCTCCCCCGCCGGCGCGAGTCTGAAGGGCGCCCCGCACCTGTGCCAGCTGCGTGTAACTGATCCACCGGCGGGGCGGGCGGGGCACACGCCCAGCCCCGGGCGGGGGCAGCGGGCGAGGAGGAGCCCCCGCGCCTGCCTGCCTCCCGCCGCCGCCGGCGGGGCGAGCCGGGGGCTGCAGCCCCTCGGTGCGGCCGGGCCGCGGGGGCGGGCGCGGGGCGCGGTCTGACTCAGCACGGCCGGGGCCAGCTCCGGGAAAGCGCGCCCGGCTGCGAGCCCAGCGCCGCGACGGGAAAAGGAAGACGAGAGAGAGGGGAGGCGGGGGGGAAAAGAGAGGGAGACGGCAATTTTGAACGGTCCAGTCGCAGCTGCGAGCCGGCACGGCGGGGCGATCCCCGCCCGTGTGTCAGCCCGCGTTACACCCCCGCCGCCGCTTAACCCTTGGGGGAGAGCCGCGCTCCGCAGCGGCGCTCGGCGGGGAGCGCAGCCCCCGGGGCCCGGCCCTGGCTGCAGGTGGACATGATCGCTTACAGGAGGCGGCTGCACTTTGACCTTGTTGTGCAACCATCATAAAGGAAGTAAATAACGTAAAAATACAACCCGCCTTTCAATAAATGCGCTCTTCTGCCAGGCGCTGCTGCTTCCCCAGAAAACTGAATTACTGGAATAGTATTACCAGATGCAATTGGAACAATATTATCGGATGGTATGATTTATCTTTCACAGAAGAGAATCATAGAATCATCAAGGTTGGAAGAGACCTTTAAGATCAAGTCCAACTGCACTGCCACTGTAACCCTTAAACCACTAAATCACATCTTCCAGCACCTGATCCAGATGCCTCTTAAACATCTCCAGGGGTGGTGACTCCACCACCTCTCTGGGCAACTTATTCCAATGCCTGATTTAACTTAACTTTCAAGTTTTAAGGGGTAGCAAGCTTAAAACAGCACCTCTTATATCAGGATTTTAAAATAAGCTTTGCTGTTATGTTTTGGGAATGGGCAGCATTAGAGGCTGGAATTCTGTTGTAGTGGGATGGGCTCAGCACCTGCTGGTTGATGATTCTGGGGAATTGACTGGCCTGAAAGCTGCTGCCTGGAGCCTGGTGGAGATCTGGAAGAACAAGAGCCATGAGTTACCTATGAAAAGGGAATCACTTTAAATGTGTTCAAGTTTTCTGTACAAAGGGCTGCCCAGATGTGGGTGTCAACACTTCCCCCATCACATATTTGTGGTGATCACTTCACTTGTACTACTCTAACATGAATTAAATTGATCTGCTTGACGATGAACCTCATGAGCAATGGGAACAGTGCTGAAGGACTGTCCAGTTCTCAGTCCCCAAATATGCAAACATACCTACCAGGGAGAAGCTGATTGCCAAAAATTCACATAAAAACTGATGCATATTCGCTCTTAACATACAGGCCCCAAAGAATAGAGCAAAATCAAAAATCCTAGAAATTCAGCTCATAGTGAGGGATATTATTCTTCTAGTTTCTATGTCCTCTTCTCACCTGCACTAGACTTTGGCTGATAACTAAAAATTACAATGTTAAGCCTTTCCCAAGGCTCTGCTCACTTACACCCGTGGCATCACCCTGAGAGACTGCCTACATCCTCTGAGTTTTATATTAATATTTTATTCTTGTACTTAAATGCTTTTCTCAGTCAGCACTTGAAACTCAAGGGTGAACAAGAAACTGCCCTTTTCATCTGTATGAATTTTAACTCCCATTTTATCAATTTTTGACAAATTACAGTGCTGCAAAGTGGATGTGATTTTACAGACATCACTGTAGGTCATGTTACCCTTTTCTTACAAGACAGAAATGCTGCTTGGAGCAGGGCAGTCCCAACCTCTTTGCTGCTGTCTCAGTCAGGCACGTTGCTAGTTTTAGCTGTGGTGAAATTCCATAAGCAACATACCAAAGAACTCTCTGGAATAGAAGCCTGGTCACATTCCCTACCCAGCAGAAGAGTTAATCAGCTGCTCAAATGATTTATTAAGGGTGAAAAAGCTTGACTTAAGCTAAGCCAGCCTAAAGGGGCAGAGTGGCTGACTTTCTTTGATGGCATCTGGCCAGGGCACAGCCCCATGCTGGGCCACAGTGCCCGAGGAACACGGGAGGAAGAGATGGAGGATGTTATCAGGTGGCAGCAGCAGTCAGCATGGAGGGGCAGAGCAGCCTGCATTCTTGCTCTGCTCTCATTCTAGGACAGCTTGAATGTAGTTTACAGATGCCTACAAAACTAGAAATAAAAACCTCGAAATCTTCACGTCCTCATTCTAACATTCTCTTTAGTGTACCATATGGCACATCTACCATATTAGGTAAACAACTTTACAAAATTACAAGAGCAACTGAGATTCATTACAACTTGTGCATTATAAGTGTGTAGGATCCATTACTGAATAATTTATCTTTTCATACACTCTGTGTCTTGTTTGACGTTGGAAGTAAGTTTCTAGACTGAATTCTTCAGCACAGGGATTCCAGCTCTTCTGTGCTGTACTACTCCATTTTAAATTATATAAAAAGAGCAACTTGCCCAAGAATTCTAGTAATGGAGTACAGGGAATTATTACTGCTGGTGTAGAAATAGTCAGACTCAATACACAGTGAATGCTGTGGACTTCACCCATCAGCACCCATCAGTTACATCAAAAGATCTTGAACATTACAGGCACGTATGGGTTCTCTGTGTGTCAAGGAGCAGAAGCTAGCAAGAGCTATCAGGAAAAATGGAGAATTGTCAGTTCATCTAACCTCCTTCCTTTATATTATTATGTGTTATTATTTAACATACTTATTTCCCCCCACCTAGATCTGAAATGTAGATGATGACACAGAGACTGTCTCAGGTTAAGGTAACGCCATTCTCCTTCTGTTTGTTTTCTAAAAATGAAGTTAGTCTAGAACTCATTACAGAAACATCTGACAGAGGTATGGATTGGGGTGACAAGGGACAGAACAAAGAAGCCTATGGATGGCTTTAGTCTTAACTGACCCATCAGAAGACTAAAGGCCTGTCAATAAATAGATGAAAAACAATCAGTTTTGATGGGTGATTTCTTGCTCTTCTTTCCTGCCCCTCACCCAGGATTATTTGAAACACTGAAAGCTGGCATGTAACCAGCAACACATTGATTTCAAAAGTTCAGTCAAACAAGATGACAAAATTCACACTTGTGTCAGTTTCCACTGGAAAGTGTTCAGCAAAACCAAAATGTTGGGTTCATTCATAAAGCTGCACTAACCTTGTAGCCAGTATCCTTCCCTGCCTTTCTGCCTTGTACCCCATCTCCTTTTTTTTTCTTTTGGAGGAGCACAGGAGTTCAATGGATAATTTGGTAAGTAGAGAGCGTTAGGAGCAAAGGAATGAAGTCTTGGTTGGAGATGATGTAGTTCTGTGCAGAAGTTCCCTGTTGGTAACCTTGAAAGTCTGTGTGCTGATTCTTCTGCAAACGGGTGTCAGTCTCCACTAGCAAGTGATCAGCAAAAGCAGCAAGACTTCATTTGCATCCAGAATACAAAGGTTTGACAATCTATAGGAAAAATATTCCTGGTTTGAGTATTTTTCTTTGAGTTTAGGGGCAAATGCAGTTTTACTCCAGACATGCACAAGTAAGGAAATAAAGCAACTTCAGTGCCCCTTGTAGTCTATGCTCTTGACTGTCTTCTCCCTGAAATCTCAAAACATTGTTAAAGTCTTGGTCTTCAACTCATCCCCTGTACTTCAGTTGTCCTTAGGTGAATCCCTGAAGAAGTCTAATGCTCCTAATAGGGATTAATATTCATAATTAAGTATGGTATGCTGCAGGAAAATGTCTTAACCCTTGCACTGTAAAATAAAAAGAGATGAGCAGTAGATTTGGAGAGCAAAAGTACAGTCCCTTTTTCTTTCATGATAATCATACCTACCTACACCCATATTTTCACTGAAGGACAGTGTCTGTCCTCATGGGTACTGGGCTGTTTCTGCCAGCCACAGAAGCTCCAGCCCTGTGCTGCAATTCAGAGTTCTGGACAGAAGCCTCACATGATGCTGCCAGGGAAGAGAAATGGCAAAAGCACCCACTTAAATTAGTGTTTGTAGCTGCATAACAATTACTGGAACTCTAGAAGTAAGGAAGAAAAAAACCCCAACTCTTCTTTTCATAAAATATATTTGATTGAATAAATATATTAAGTGACAACTTACGGGATATCCTCTTTTTAAAACCAAGATATTTGACATTACCTAGTTCTTAATTAGGAAAGACATAGGAAATGTCTGTTAGAGGGACACTACCTATGAGCTTGGTTTTCAAACCAAAATGTTAGCTGAGCACACAACTGCCTTGGCAATCTCCTAAGGGTTTCTGGGACAGAATACTGTGCCTCTGGAACATGCAATTCCCACAGGAGTTATTTACGTGTGGCTCTCCTGAGGCATTCCAAAGTCCACGCAACTCAACATCCGGTGCCCGGAGAATATACTGTGGGATAAAGGATTATTGTTCAAAACCCTTCAAGGCTTTGCAGCATAAAAGAGCTGTGGAAAACTTTTTCCTTCCCAGCTGCTCTTCATCTGGCTCGTCATGCTTGTTACTGCCAAGATAGGAAGTGTCAATACCCAGATTCATCTGTAAGGGAATTCTTAAGGTACTTTACTCATAGGAGAAAATGAAAGTTTCTAAGCACACACCCCAGCAGCCAACAGAGATTTCTAAAGCAAATCTTCTGAAGGGGATTACTAGCAAACGTCCAGAATTCTGTGTGTGGAAGAGACAAGCAGCAGAGATGTCAACTAAGATTTGTGTTTTATCTGTTCTGAAAAATTTCTTGTGCAAGCCTACATGATTCATGGGGAAAAGAAAAATACTATTAGAAGATTAGAGGTCCTTCTGGTCACTACAACCAGCTTCAGTAATTTCACATATTTTGAATTTAGCAAATTATTAGAACTGACTGGGCAAAATGAAAATGCTTTCCTCTCTAAGTAAATTAAAGGACTTTTGGAAAATTGAATCACTATTTCCAAGACAGAATATGTCAAGAAAATGTGCCTACTGATGGGTCTCATTACTGGAAATCCAATTTGCACATTTTACAGTCAGGATTTGTTAGAATATGCTTGAAATATTTCTTTTTAGAGAGAGGTGACTTTGGCAAGTTTAGCTTCAATTTTTTTGTGAGTCTTAGTGAGCAAAGTATGATCCTGCTAGGGATGTTTTATCAATAATATATCCTCAGACAACCTAATGGTACATGACACCATGGATATTCCAGTATGGATTCCTGCCCTCTCTTGATTCAAAGCAGGACACATTGAACAATTGACCAGTCATGGTAATCAGTGTTATCCTCCTTCTTTATATGCTTCCCTCCACTCACTGGCCTTCAAAAACACATGGATAAAAATAAGTGAAAGAGCCAATGATGAATCTTCATCCTGTTCTTGGTCAGTGCCAAGAACAGGTACTGCCAGTGCCACAGCAGTTGTGAAACAGCAGTTGCTGCAGATGAAAACATTTGTCCTATGGAATTTCATATCACAGTGCCTAGAGAATGTAACTTACTTTATCTAAATCATTCAGTAGCCCCCTGGTTCTTCTCTTTTAAGATAGAGGAGTTATTTCAAAAGAAGATTTTGAGTGTGCCTGAATGCACACTTCTTAGCTCAACAATATATTAAATTAAACTAACAGGCTGTAAAGTTGGTAAAACTTTCAGCATATGTTCAATACACAGAGCAAAATCCAGATTCTTTTACATTTGAACTGGAAGAATAATCACGTGTGCAAGCAGTTCTGAAAGTCATTTTCAGATGACAAAAAAGGCTAAATCATTTTCCCTACTCCATTCCTAGTTCACAGTCTGTCAAACGCTCTTACCAAGCCTTAGGAGACAACAGAATTCCTGAGCAACTTTAGTGAGATTATAAAGAAAACAGACACAAAAGATACTGAACTGGAAAGCCAGTGTAGACAGAAGAGGTATAAAAACATCATCATTTACAGAAAAAAAAAAATGAAAGCAGTCCAGTACAGGAGGTTTGTTTTGGTTGTAACGAAATGAGATTTTATCTAAACTTTTTGATTTGGAATGCAAAAAGTATGTAAGGAAGATTTTGCCGAGTTTTTGTTTTGTTCTTTTTCTTTTTTAATGACTCCTCTGTAATAACTGATTAAAATAAATCATGCCATAGCTTCCTTATTGAGCTGTCTCAGACTTAATGAAAACACAGCTAAAAAGGCTATTAGATGAGTTTATTTTTTTTTCTGGATTCTCCAGCAGTCTAAATAGTAAGGGATATAATTCCAGACTCCAGGTTACTTTCTTACACTACCTAAAAATATTCTCACTATCAGAGAGAGTTCTGGAATTGCCCTTATTCCTTTAACGAGCTTTTTCCCATTTTGTAAACTGCAAAGAAATCAAATAACTCAGTTAAATATGGGACGTGTTCCCATAGTTGCCTGAAGAAACTAGTGCATGTTTTGAAGCAAGTCAGACAAAGATTTTATCTCTTAAAAGACAAGATAGGCAAAACTTCCAGCCCAAAGGAAATGACACACCTGGATGCAGGGCCAAGAGAGTCATGTTAAGTTGTTCCTTACTGTTACCTACCTTTGTTTGTATGGGAGTACTCCTCCCATACCTCACAAGTATAACAAAGTTGCTGTTACTATTCTTCAGACCAGTTCATGCTCCAAGTTAAACTTACACGAACATTTTGTCTTCAAAATGTCCTACTAGCAACTTATGTCCCAAACAGCCTTTGGAAGTTTGGCACGGGTGATGTCACAGGCAGAGTAAATGCTGAGGATGCTGCTGAGTAAAATACAGAGTCCAAGATGAAGATGTGAGGTCTTCTGGAAAAAAAAATTAATCAGAATTAAGTGAAAAAATTGAAAAGCCAAATCTCTTTTTTAGTTACTTTACAGGAAAAAAACTCACAGTTTAAAACTGCACTAAATATCAAACACCTTGTCATACATGAAGTGAGGTATGAGGCACAAATAATGCAAAGGCTTTGGAACAGTAAATGTCCCAATTGTCACGTGTTTGTGAAAAGTGTGTACACAAATACTACAATGGTAAGGAGAAGTGTGTTAGAAGGAGATTAAATCCCAGTTTATTGTCATATAAAAATTAATTACTTCCTGAAACCCTATTGTTATGAATTACTGTACCATTCTTGGTATCTTTAGCCTAAGCCTGAATTAAAACCTATAAACTTTAAACTCCAAAGCCTCTTCAGGATTATTTTCAAAAGGAAAATAACCAAGATAAATGAAGAACACCCTAGAAGATAAAACAATGACTAATAATTCATATCCTCAAAGACATTTCTGAAACATGACTTTTAAAACAAGTCCAGGAACAATTCAAGCCATGAAAACTGCAGCAGATGTTGTGCAGGGAAAGAACAGCACACTGCCAAGGCTGGTAAAATGATCCCTTACCTCACTGAACAGCAAGAAGCCGAATCTACAAGCCATTTGTAACACAGGTAAGGAGAGGGAGATTCTTTGGCTAAAGAAGAATGAATGCAAATGAGGTCTCTGAACTAAAACATCTCAAAAAGAACTCTCTCCTCTGCTTCTCAGCCCAGTGATGTACATTGTTGCCCTATGCAAGAGCTGTGCAGCTGGGTCTTGGTTCAATCCCACTGAAGCCTCAGTGCCAAGGAAATAGTGCTCAGGACTGATAGCTGGAATGTGTTCAATAGTTTGGAGAGAAAAGTCCAGAGAGGAAAAGAGGAGCCCTTAAAGAAATATTGCTGTCAAGCTGTCTGGAATTTTAGCCAAACACAGGGAATGGTGACATTTTCTGGACTGCAACATCCAGGGGTCTGCAGTATGTTTTGTACTCTCAAAGAAATTTGATTTTGTTGAGAAAAGACTGGTCCTAGAGTGATGTATCAGGCTGTACTCCCATCTGCTCCTTGCTATTTCCTCTGAGACACTGTCAAGTGTAGCAAGTAGGTCAGTTGTGACAGTCTGGTTGCAACTTGGGCTCTCTTCAGCCCAGAAGTGGATTTAGATCATTGGTTATCACTGCAGCTCTTGAACCTCAGAAAGTTGGGCATGAAGTTCAATACACAGATTCTTAGTCTCCCAATTAATGCCTAAGTGTGAACCTCTACAAAATCTTCCCCTGCAGACTAATCCTCTGCAGCATTTCATCCCTGTAAGCCAATTTTTTGCTTCCTTTCTCCATGTATTACTTCCTTTTTTTTCTTTTATTGCAGTGTGTCTTCAATCCACCTTTTGCTCGCTTCATGCCTGGAAGAACTTTATGAAATCCCACTTTTATCCCAGGCCCTCACATCAGTGCATCCATGAGGATACACAGAGGTTTGCCATTCACTTCAGTGCAACATATTCCAAATAAAAGCAGCAAAAAACCCAGTCAGAAAATTCTCCTAATGGAGCTCAGTATCTTAGGCACTGTTCAGTTCTCCCCCCTCTCCTAGACAGACAACTATATGTCTTTATGCCCTAATTATTTCTAAACTTAGGTCTGAATCCTCTTACTCTTTTCAATGGGAGATAGATGCATAAATGCCTTTTTTAGAATGTGTCTGACTTAAAAGTCTTCATCCTTCAACTTTTGTCACCAAACTGCAAACTTCAGCTTTGTCAACCTTTTTTGTATCGCATACACTATCCATTTAACTGTCTTCATCAAAGGATCTCTTAAAATTATATCCAGCTTCCACATCTGTGAATAAATCACTACCTACTTAGCCAGGATAACTTCATCTTGCCATTCAAGATCCAGAAAGCCTTGGTATAAGAGGCACTTGCACTTCCCTAACTGCTTCATTCCCCAAACTTCAATGACAAAGTGAACTGCAAGAGCAGGCAGAATTTTGGGCTGAGTTCTCAGTCTTGTGCCCAGTACTGAGTGTGGGTTTTAGTCTCATTTCCACAAAGTAGACACTGGTGGAGTGGTGTGTGTGTGTGGAAATAGTCTGGAATAGCAGTTTGTGTTCATTCTAATAACAGATGTTACACATGTCCAAGATTTAGTTTTATAAAAACAAGTAAATTTGTGTTCCCTCCTTACTCTGTTGCATCAAAAGTGACTCCTTGATAGATTAAGACAATCAAACACAAATTTTAAGTAGATTCATGGCATAAAATCAGCAAAGACTGGGCAGGTCAGAACAGCACTGTTGGCTTATCCCACCCATTTAAGTGGATATATCAATCATTTAAGTGGATATATCAATATATCTTTAAAAAATGAAGAGTTCAGAAGTCACACTGGTAATTGAATCTTCCAAATGGAAGTGCTACAGAAACAGAAAAATCCTCCAGCAAGTTTTTGTAATTTTACTGCTGGATTTTCACAAGTACAAAAAGGAATTATCATTTTGCATTATAGCAAGGAACTGCATTACCTTTTAGAAAGTGGTCGATTTTTCAGGGAAAGGAAAGGAATAACTGATTACAGTATGAAAAGTGGCACTAATGCATTCATGGGACAAGAAAATAAAAATGTATCATTCTAACGTGAGCATATTGTAAATAAAGCTGGTTAAAGTGTAGATTAAGAGCCTGTTAATTCTAGTAAAAAATACAAAATCCTGCTTTTTTAATCTTTATAGGTGATTCCTTATCTCAGATACTGACACCATACATTATAAACGCTGTGGATCTGCACAAAATAAGTTTGTTTTCAGCCAAACTCACGTGAGCATTTTCTCCTCCTCTGTTTGTGTTTCATACAGTTGGAGCATTCAAATAAACAGTGCCCAAAGTGTGGTTTTGCTTTCATGCTCACAAACTCTGTGGGTCTGGATAAGAAGTTTAATCTCTCTGCCATCTCCTCCTCACTGTTAAATATATTTTGTCTTGACTGTGCAATGCCCTTGGATTGCTGAGAAGTGCAATGGAAAAATGCAGATTTATGCCAATGCCACTGAATACACAGTCCTGGTATTAATTAAAAGAGCCAAACCCCCACAAGCCCAAAACTATGACATTTTATAAAATATTTCATTTAAAACCAGAAGTTAAACTGACTTTAAATTTGATACATAGGTGGGTGGAATGAAAGATGTCAGAATTAAAATCCCTGAGGCACAGACTCAAAACTGAGAAAAACAGAAAGAGAAAAAGGGGAAAGAGGACAGAACATCATTACAGGTATTACAGTCTCTGTATTTATTTCTGAAATAAAAAAAAAAGAAAACAATACTTACTGTTTGGAGGGATTTTTTTTCAGGACATCCCTTTTCCTGAGATGTAGGACAAACTAATGTAATGAAACACTATTTTCTCCATACATCATTTAATCTCTTTTTCTTAGACTGTGAGAAATTGAAAAACTAATTTGACAAAGCCCACATTATCTAAATACAGGTTACCAATTCTAGTTTTTCTACTTATTAATATTTCCAGTTTTTGTTCTCCTTATTCCATTCTCCACCCCTCACTCTTCCCATCATTTTAGTTTCCTTCAGTTAAATTTACATGCTTTTTTCTTTATTCTACTTCATCAGCTTTTCTTTGTGTAGAATAAAAATCCTTACAAGAGTGGATTCTTTTTTTCCTTCTCATCTTTTCTGTTTCTCCATCCTGTTCCAGTCCCTCCTTCACTCCTGGTCTCTTTTCTACTGCCTATTCCCCACACCTCTGCAGAACAGTGTCCTGTACTTGGTGACCTTCCCCTCCTTCCCTGCAGCTACCATCATCTTATTTTGAAATTACTGCTCTAACATACCTTCCTCTAGGGCTCAAGCATTTCTCTCTTCCTTTGTATCATTTGTTTTGTTTGCCACACCCAAATTCGGATCTCTGTTCCATTTTCAGTTCCTCTATTTTCCACGCTTATTAATTTTCTTTCCTCCTTTTTTTTTTTTTTTTTATTTTTATTTTGCCACCAAGTGCAAAGGCATCCCATTGTCCCCGGGTGCAAGAGGTGATGCTTCAGCAGGCAGCGCCCGGCTCCCTTCCTCCAGCAGCTGGAGCTTGTTACAGGTGTTCTGCCAACTGCTGCTCTGTCCTTACCTCTGCCAGAACTCACCCGAGTCAGTTCAGCTCACACGTCCATGGATGTGGCCATCATCCACCACAAAAGCTCTCTCTCACCATCACACACCCCACAAATTCTCACCCCTGCAGAAAGTCCCAGGTTTCTCTTTTAGCTGCTGTAAAGGTGCTTAGGTGCATGGGTGCTCACCCTCTCGAATGCCTCTAGCTGCCTTCCAGCTGAGGTCTGGCAGCACGGGTTTTCCTGTAAATACATTAGCTGTGCAGTTTCATGGTGTGACTGTGCCCTGCCTCCACTCCCCACAGACCACAGGTAGCTGTAGTCCAAATGGCTGCTGTGTGAATCCTGTGTCTGCTGCGATCACGAGGTGCCTCCCTGCCAAATTTCTTCCTACAGCCACGATGAACTGCAGTCAGCATCTTCATATGAAGCCAAATGTTCCCTCTTCATATGAGGGATGCCTGGGATAGCACACTTGTCATGAATTTACACAGTGAGAGATGCTCTTTGCTTCCCCCTTTCAACACTTAGTGGATGAGGAACTGTATTTTTTAGCAGAATAAATAATACTAACAGGCCACTTAAAATGTCAGGTGTCATATTTCTTCTTGCTGATGGCTTGTTATCTCTGCCTGTTGTCAAACACAAGATATTGAAGAAATTCATTACAATAAGAGTATCTTCCAGAAGCAGGCTGATTTGTGGGCATGGTGATTATAACTAAAATTCTGTATGTTTCCATATCTTTCCTTACCAGTGTATAGGTCACGCCAACTTGGTGTAGTTTTCTTTTTCCACGCTGCTTTAATCAGCCTTCCTGAAGGATCCACATCACTGTATTGGTACATGTGACTGTCTCTTTCTTCCCTGGTATTAAAAAATAATAAAAAAAAGGCAAAAAAATTGAATTAATAAAAGAATCATAATAATACCTTGTGTTGAATAACAAAGTACTGGAACTTGCAGGTGCTTGTGAACCAGGGACATTTTGGTTTGCATAAAGAAAACAATGAATTGAGCTGCAAAACCTGGAGCGCCATTTGGTATCTCAAAAGAAAATTTTAAGAGTGGAAATGAGAAACATCAATTTAGACATACTGTGGAGTTGGAAGATGTCAACCAAAAGAGGGAGTTCTGTTTCTCTACCTTTGGCTGCACTATTGACATAATTTTTTCATTATAAATAATTTGTTGTGGCTGCCACAAACTGAGCAGCCATGTTTTTTTCTATTTTGCTATTCTTTCTTTCCCTATTGTTTCTCCATTTGATCTTTTCTACACTCAAAACTAGACACTCCTCATACAGAGGAACTAGAGGTGTTTTTTTCATTAGGGAAGTTTCTAACCATCAATTTGCCCGCTAAAGGGCACTGTTTACTGCAGTAAAAAAGGAATCTCTGCTTTTCCTCTGTAAGTTACACTTAAGGCTGAGCTAAAAATCTAAAAATGTTTACTTTAAGGGCTGAGTTTCTTATTCAAAATTACTGCTTTTCCAATTTATTTTTTTTTTAGGAACCCTATGCTAGAACAATTTAACAAGGAGAAGACTGCACACATGTACGAGTGGCAAGGAAGCATCTGCCCTGTTCAGGCAGGGGAGATGTGCTCTTCAGGCTGTAAAAACAGCATGAAGAGTACCACCATAAAATACATAGGGTCACAGGGCAGACAGCTTGGAGCACTGGGGGAACAGCTTTCCGAGCCATGGTGTGCAAGGACGCGGGGATGAACCTGTGGGCTGCGTTCTCCCGTGTCGCTGTTGTACGGCTGATGGAAGGAAGACAGGGAACCAAGGCATGGGCGCCTGCAGCTCCAGAGAACCTCCCTGCACTCAGACAATGGCTCCCGCTGCATTGTCCCCGGCTGCTGCCTTTGAATCTTATTCATTCGAGTCACACAAATTTGTGAGATCTGTGCCCTCTGACCCGCTGCCCGAAACGCAACTGCCCTGCCTGCTGCCCGCGCACCGTCTCGCCGGTGAGTGATTTCACCTCCGTGGCCATGTCTGCCAGATGCTGCCGCTTGTCTCTCATTGACCCGCAGATGGCCGGGGAGCCGCAGAGCTCCCGGGAGACGCCGCACGGAGCGGCCCCATCCTCCAGCTGCAGCCTGGCACGGGGTGACCGCGCCGGGGTGCGCCGAGCCGAGCCGAGCCGGGCCGGCTGAACAAAGGCACGGGGCAGGGCCCGCCGGGCACCCGCGGCTCCGCCAGCACCAACCGCGGCACCTGAGGGGGAAGGGGCTTGGGCAGAGGCAGCCATGGCTGTTCCGTGACGGGAGGGCGATGGTCTCCTTCCCCCCGCGCTGCGTGACAGCAGCTCTGCCACAGCGGCGAGGGGCAGTGCCACACGGGCAGTGCCACCCGGTGAGGGGCAGTGCCACCCGGTGAGGGGCAGTGCCACACGAGGGGCAGCGGCACAGCCTCAGTGTCACAGAGCCGCCCTCAGCCCCCCCCCTTCGCTCCCCGCGCGCTCCCCTCAGCCGCGGCAGCGCGGGAAGCCAAGCGCGCGCGCTCCCGCCTGGCCCCGCCCCGCCCCACGGCGCACGTGGCACCCTCGCCCGCGCTGGTCACGTGACGCAGGCCCCGGGTGTTCCCCCCTCCGCCCCTCCCCGTCTGACCCCGTCTCTCCCGTCTGGTCAATAGCGCGCGGCGCATGCGCGGTAACGCATCACGCCCCCACCGCCTCCCCCCGGCCCGTCTCCCTCCGCCCTATATAAGGCGCGCGCGGCGGGGTCCCGGCTCCGCAGTGCGCGTGGGCGGCGCGGCGGCTCCGCGCGCCTCCGGGACCCCCCTCCCCTCCCCCGGCTCCGCCGCCGCCATGAGCTCGGGGACCCCCTACATCGGCAGCAAGATCAGCCTGATCTCCAAGGCGCAGATCCGCTATGAGGGCATCCTCTACACCATCGACACCGAGAACTCCACCGTGGCGCTGGCCAAGGGTGAGGCGGGGCCCTGTGGGGGGCGCGGGCGGGCCTAGGCCGGCGCTGGCTGAGGGGACGCGGCGGGGGCCGCCGTGCCGCGAACAATGAGCGCGCCCGGGGCCCGCCCGCCCCGCGGGGCTGCGGCGGGGCTGGAGCCCCGGGTCCGGAGCGCTGCTGCTCTCCGTGAGTCAGCACTGACAGCGGCCGCGCCGGAGGGGCGGGCAGGGCCCGGGATGCTGAGCAGCCCTCGGCTCTCCCCGGGAGCTCCCGGGCAGGAGCGCTGCCGGCAGCGCCGGCTCCCCTTGCCATTGTCAGAAGCGGGGAGGTGACGCTCGGCATCGCTGTGCGTGGTTCGGTTCCCCTCGCTCGGCTGTGCCCGGCTGTGTGCTGGTGTTCGGCTCGAGAAGGGCCCCAGGCCGGCGCTGAGGGAAACAGTTGCTGTTGTTGTGTCTTTGTTCCTTCCGTGATCGATAACTGGACTCTGCTCAGGTGAGGAGGGTGGGAGCTGCTGCACAGAGAGCTGTGGGCCACCTGCACGTGGGTCTGGCTCGCCGACCTTGCTGGCTCTTCAGCGAGGCTTCACATTTTGTTTCCCTGTAGAAATACTGATCATTATCTTTGAAACAGTGTCATTTGGGTTCAGTTGTCACCTGTGCTGGGAACTCCTGTATTTTATCTCAGTACAGCCTGTTCTGTCTTGTTTAGTCCCTCAACTTACTCCTGTACTGCTTTTCAAGTCCATCTTGGCTACTTCAGCTAATGTGCATCGGCGTTTTCTTTCCCTGAGTTTTGTCCTTCGTTGTTCTGGGAGGTTCACACGTTCTTCATAGCCTGCAGCCAGCCGTCAGGGTTGTCCCCAAAACAAACACCTTTTGTTTTGAAAGGCTGCTTGCTGGCAGGAGGCACTGACTTGCCAGATTCACAACTACCCTCAAGGCAGCCTGTGCCCCAGTGTTTACCCTGCATAATGATGTTTATAGGATGCTGGACATTATTTGACATTTTTAACTTCAGAAAACACTCTAATGGGTGTAAGTTCTCTCAAATTCACTTTTTCTCTAGGAATGTAGCCGTTTATTTAAATGCACAAATGGAGCTGTTTGTGTTAGTGCTGGACTCAAAGTACTTGAGAGATTGCTGGAGCGATGCAGTTCCTTTCCTGTAGGTGCAGGAAGGTCTTCACCTTGACCCAGCAGCAAGTAGAAATGGTTCCTCACGTAGTCCTGCCTTACACATAGCACTTGCTTCTTCCGAGCTGGTGTGTTTCAAAGGCATGTGTGAATAAAGTGCTTTATGATGTGAGTAAGTATGTGCTCTGGATAAGATTTCTGGCAGTTCTTGTATTTATTGGTCTCTCAGTGTTCAGTTTAGATGAACTGGAATGCCTAAGAAGTGGTTGTTGCATTAGGTGGGGCATACATTTTTTCTCCACCTGAAGAGCTGCTCTATAAACTTTACATCGCAAACCCTGCTTTTCATTGTAGCTCAGAGCCTGTTTTTCAAATTTAGAGACTTTATAGCAAAGCAAAATTAGTGTCAGAATTACAAATGTAGCAACAATGTTGAAGTTGGTCTCGGCAGTATCAGCCCGGTGTGTGGTGTCAGTGGTTTAAAACACTCGATCTCTGAAGCTTTAGAAGGGCTGTGAATTACTGACATGGTGTTGAAGTTGTCCAGACTGCAGGTAAATTGTTGTTAAACCCCGGATGCCACTGTTTAAACACTTCCATGTGCAATACAAGTGCCATTCTCTTTAGTTCTATCATTCATAAAGAAAAATTAGAGACCTCGGGAAGAAATCTGGTTCAGCCTCTCGCTTGAAGCCAGGCTGACTTCAATTGATTTATATTTGTTTAACTTCACTACATGCACAGAATCGTAAATACTGGAGACTCCATGGGCTTAATTAATCATGGCAAGAGAGCTGTCTGTTTTGTTAGAGGCTAAACTTAAATTGCAAACAAAGGAAGTTTAAGCCCACTGCTGTCTTGTCAGGAACTTACTCCCCCTTAAGTAGCAGTCTGAAGAAATTGGAGTTTTTGAACAAAAAATATCCATGTCAGCTCTGCTTTCCAGTCAGTCTTGGTGTGCTTTCTGCCCCTTCAGAGCTTAAACTCAACAGCCCTACACGAGTAGGAACTGTGTTATAAGCCAGGAGCCTGCAGTGTTGTGGGATTGATTTTCTGTTCATCTGTAAGCAATAGTCAGCAACTTCATGGGAGACAACCCTTCCCACCTCCACAGGAACTTTAAGCTGCACTTTGTGCTGTGCCAGAAACAGTTAAACACCTGAGGTGCAGGGACAGGCAAGCTCAACTCCTACAGCCCTGTTTTGTCTACAACAAGGACTTGGCTTTCCACCTTCCTTGTTGGGAACCTTGGGACCAGCCAACTGCAAGGCTGCCTGGGCAGCTTTGGGCTTTGCAGGTCATGTGTTTGTCCATGTGGAAGATAATGGGCTGCTCATGGTGCTTTCCAAGCTAGCTGTGGAATCCTGCAGGAGCCCTGGATACCTTTAGTACATCTTGCCATGAGCTGTAATAATCTAATTTTGAACTGAGAGATCAGTGGTACAGTTCATGTCCAAAAGGCTACAAGCATTGCTTACAGTTTATAATCTGCTTCTGGTTGACTGGGTTACAGCTGTAATATGATCAAACAGCAGCTGGAGATCTAAAATAACTTGGAGAGGTTATTTACCCTAGGAACTCATGGAAGATGGCCACTGAAAGGAAGTGACTGACAGCTTGTCCTTGTACCAGTGAAAATCCCCTTCCTGTAGGGTGCAAACTGAGGTGCTGAGCAGTGTGATAGGGACATTCTGGCATTCACCTGCTCCTTGGGAGCTCACCTGTGTGTTGACAGGGGTGATGGCCATTTGTGGCACTCAGTGCTGCCTGGTGTGAGGTGAGCCACCTGCATACACCCTGGAGGAGGGCTCTTGAGTATCCCTGCCTACAACTGCCAATACTCCTTGTAAGTTAGGAGCAGCATGGTGTGCCAGGGATGCTCAGTGCATCCACTTTTGGTGCTCTTGTTCCTGGGAGGATGTGGTGCCCCCATCTGTGTGACAGGAAGAGTGGCATGTCCTGGTGGAGGGGTTTCAGTGCCTCTGTGATAACCTGTTAGAAGCAATTGAGGGAACTCCAATACAGAGTTCTTCCATTGGCAGAAAACGTGCATCAAGCCAGAATGTGCTGGTACTCATCTGAGCTGGGAGTGCCTCTCAAAGGCAGAAAGCAGCCACACCAGTGAACTTGGAAGTTTCTGTAACTTGTGGCTGAAATTTCAAGCTTTTACCTGTCAGTGCCACAGTGATGTAACTGTGCTATCTGTTTTCCTGTGCCAATAATTCAGTCTGACCTCTTCTTCCTTAATGGCTCAAATGAATTTATGCTTCTACCTAGTAGTTGCCACAGTCAGCTGAAGTCTTTATTTTTTTCCCACTCTGATGTGTGACACTGTTGCTTAGTGTCCATTCAAGTATTCTGGTAGCTGGCACTCAGTAAGGCCTCCCTAAGCACTTGGATTTATCACTGATGGCTTGCTTTGTAGTCACATTAATCATAAAAATAGTGACATTGGAGTAGAGAGGGAATTTTAATAGAAAGTTTTTGTCATGGATAAAACCACCTCTATCTGCATAATAAATGTATGAAACCAAAGGTGCAGATTTGAGCTCTAAAGCCTTCTGAGATTTCCCCCTGCTGCTCCAGGGGCCTCCCCTGTGGTGTGGTGCAGTTGTCTGGAGCCGAATGCCTGCATAGGACAGCTGCTGGGGAGGGAAGGAGAGTACAGCACTGTGGGGAAGTCCTTGGGTTTGGAGTAGGATTCTTCACTCCAGCTGGTCTATGGTCTTTACCTTCACAGCTTGATGTAAACAAAACTGTTTACACAGGCTGCTGAAAAAGTTGGCATTTGAGGGAGCAGATGTTTGTGAGAAGGAGATTGAGGGTTCTGGAAGTAGCTGTTGTTGTTGTTACAAATGGCAAGTGTTGAAGGAGTACTTTTTAATTGCATGAATGTGAGCTTGCCCAGTGCTGCCCTGGCAGTACTGCACTAATGTCACCGTTTCCACGCTCCAGTGCGATCCTTCGGGACCGAGGACCGGCCCACGGACAGACCGGCTCCTCCCAGAGAAGAAATCTATGAGTATATTATTTTTCGAGGAAGTGACATCAAAGACATCACTGTCTGTGAACCTCCAAAAGCTCAGCATACTCTGCCACAAGATCCCGCCATTGTCCAAGTAAGTTAGCCTGAAGTGTTGATGAAAAGCTGAGATAAAACATTGGTGTCAAAGGACTGCATTTTGGTAAAAACTTAGAGGAGTGAAAGCAATCAGTGTCTCCAGGAATCTTCAGATTATTTAAAGCATCCTGAATTTTGTTGTAATGTTTAAAGTAGCAGCAGCATTAAGACTTCAGTCAACAAAAGCCAGAGCTAGCTGAGAATGCAGGAAAATCATACAGAGGTAAACTAACCCTTCTCAGAATTTACTTAAGATTTAGTAATGCTGTACATGAAGTAAAGCATCACTGCCAAAGCAAATTGACTACTGGACACTGTAAATGGAAATGTGCTTTGTCTTGTTACAGTCTTCACTGGGCTCTGCCTCTACATCATCCTTTCAGCCACATGTGCCTTACAGCCCGTTTAGAGGTATGCCACCTTACAGCCAGCTTGCTGCCAGCTCTTTGCTTAGCCAGCAGTATGCAGCTTCATTAGGTTTAGGTAAGTACAAACTTTACTTGCTAGAATAGAGGGATGGTCTTGTATGCAGCTGCTGTGAAAGCAAATAACAGTAACTAACACCAAACTCCTTGCCAATGTCAGGCTGCAAGGAGCAGTGAATAAGCAGCTCACAACTTTGTGCAATGGTTTTACTGCAAGGAGGCCTATGTTTCACTTGCATGTGCACACACACACACACGAAAGAAACAAACTTAATAGCTGAAGTTTCTTTCTGAAATTAATGGGAATACAGACAGTTGAGGCCAGTTAATTTCTAACCTAACACACCTCACATCACATGTAAAAAGGACTTGTATTTCCAGAGAGGACTGTAAATAAGCTGCTCTAATGCTGTTCTAGAGAATCTTGTATCTCTTTCCAAGTCCTGCAGATGTTTCACTACCTTGTATCTTATCCATGTATCTGCTCTCTCTTCTTCCCTCTATCTCTTTAGAGAAATTGGTAAGCCCTCCAGCATCAGCAGCTGCTTCCAGCCCTAGTTCTTCTCCGTCTCCACAACCTGTTTCAGAGCCTGACATGTCTTCAGAGCCCCATCAGCTCTCTTCCAAGGGTAACAGCAGTTTGAGGACTCCAAATATTTGGAAGAACTGCATGGCACTTGCAAACACTGTTCTTGTTAACCCCTCCTAGAATGATAGTGCTTATATGGGTAATGCCAGTAGAACTAGTTTGTTCTCAGCTTTTTTTTGCCTTTCATTACGTGAAGCGTGATTGCTCCTGTCCTGGAAGTATCAATTAGAGAGACAGGAGAAAGGAAAAGTCCAGGACAGTGGATCCTCTTGTGTAAGTATCAGGAGAAGGATGAAGTTTAGAGATGCTCATGTGCTGCATCCTGTCCAGGAACATGTGTCACCATAGGGTTTGGGTGAGGAATTGATCAGCCCTTCCTGGAAAAAGAAGCACACTGCTTCAGTTGTGGGTGGCCTTGTGGTTGGACACTTAGGCTGATCAGAAATTCAGTTGTATTTTCTGTAATCGAGGAAACATCAGGGTAGATTTCATGCATGATGGGGCATTGTACCCTGTCCAGACTCCCCGTTAGCAAAGCATGACTAACAGTAAGCGGTTCCTGAGTAGCAGAGATAACATGGTTCTGGGTGCTTGCATCTATGTGTAAAACCTTTAGAGAAGGTTGAGTTGAGATACCAGACTGACCTTCCTCAGAGCAGGGTGACCAGGTGCAGCCTGCATTTAAACATGATAATTAGTTTCATCTGGTTTTAGCTTCAGCATGTATGCTTGTGTTGGCATGAAGCTTTTTACTTACTCTCTGCTTTTGGCCATCTATCTGTACATAGTTTCTCAATACTCTGGCTAAGCTTTGAAACTTTCTCATGTTAAACTTGCACATCAGCTTTGTCCTACTCAGTAATCCTTAGGATATGTCTGTCTTCCTTGCAAGTTTTCCAGGTGTACATTAACTGGGAACCTGCATGATGTAACCTACTGGGTATATCTCATGTTGGACTTGGGTGACCCAGAAGTGTCAGTGGCTTGGTTTGTGTGAACTCTTCAGCTTTTCACTTTTCTTGCTCTTTTAATATATTCAGTTAAAGTTTGCTTCCAAGCAGTTCTTATGCATAACTTCATGAACCTGTAGTACTCCAAACCTTCTAATTAAACCTAGAATGCAGTTTTTCTTCTGAGTACTGAAGACTGTCACTTTTTAATATAATTGGTGTAAGGTATACCAAACCATGAAAAGTATTTACATGTTTTGTAGTGTGAATAAATAAGCCTGGATGGAAGAGCAACAGAAGTCTTGGTAACACTTTGGCCTTGACCAAGAAGGAATTTAAAAGGGTAACTTTGAGATCCTGGTCTGGTTTCAGGTTTTCTTTGTCTGAAAGCTCTAACAATAAGCAATGAAGTTGAAGGACTTCTAAAAGCGGCTTACAAAAGGGGATATAGCTGAGGTGCTTAAGCTTTTGTTGCAAAACCTTTTTGACAGAGTGGGGTAACTTTGAGCAGTTTCAAAATGGTGAATTTTTGTTTCAGATTTAAAGTTATCATGTAAAGTAAAATCCTGCATAATGTAGAAATTAGATTTTGGTATAAACTGTCTAAGTGACTGACTTGGCTTGGTTGTTAATGTTTGTCTAACTTGATTTAAGAAATATATGGGTATATTTCCTGAAACTGAGGCTCTGGATGTGAGAGCCATGACTTGTATGGCAGTGGTGCCTTACCTGGTGCCACTCAAACTTAGCCTGTAAAGATGCACACTCAAGGCTTTGAGTCATTCTTGACCAAACTGTTTCTCCCTAGAAGAGTGGGCAGGGTTTGAATGGTGTTGGCTCATTTTCTGAGAGGCACTTAGTCATTGGGATTTTTTCCAGGTGCTGGCTTTCCTTCTGTTCACCCAGTCCGCAAAAGCCCCATGGTAGAGCAGGCTGTCCAGACTGGCCCAGTTGACAGCGTGAACTCCCAAAAGCTGCCCCCAGTGAAGGTGACTCCGGGGATCCCGCGCAGCGCCCGGCAGGTCCCGCAGGCCAACAGCAAAGCGAGCGGTACGTACGCCCCGCTTCAGCCCCGAGCGCTGGGCTGGAGCAGCCTTCCAAGGTGCACTGCAACCCTGAGCTGCCTGGGGATTGTTCTTGTGCTCCTTTAAAGTTTATCCTTCTTGTTCAGTAGATACAGTTCAGGCAGCACCTGTGCAAACCCAAGGACAGGTGAATGATGAAAACAGAAGACCTCAAAGGAGAAGATCGGGTAGGTTAAGCTGACGCTAAGCAGTCTCAACAGCCTGTGAAGGCAAGTGGTGTTAACTTCAGTGAAGGATTAACTGACAGAAGACTGGGAGAAAGCTTTGGGCATCCAGAGATGTTTCCCTAACAAAACAGCTTCTGGAGTCGCAGAAGTTCAGAACATTCCAGGGACAGAGTTCTAGCGCCTTTTCTAGAAAGTCGCAGGTATGTCATAAAAATCAATGCTGTGACTTGGCAGCAGCAACTGGATTTCTCTGAAACCTCAAGTATATTTACTGGGAGAGGCAGCCTGTTTGAGACTTTCCAGAGCTTTTATAACAGAGAGGAGCTATGGAACACTCACCTCCATAGAGCAGAATTCTTACTTCAAAGTGGCAGTACAAGCATGGGCCAGAAAAAAGTGACATTCAAAGAGGTTTCTGCCCAAATAAAATGAGAAAGGACAGGAAACAACACTTCAGACTCTCAGGTCTTCAAATTATTAGTGTGTAGAATGGGTTACAGCTTTTCCAAAAAGCAGTGGATAGCATCTCGGTTGGAAACCAGAAACTAGACAGAGTACAAGCTCCCTTTGTGGGTAGATGAGTCTTTTGCTGGATTTTCTGAGACCTCCTCTTTGCCATCAGGATGGGTTTTAGGCTAATTACAGTGCTGTGTTTGCAGGTGAAGAGCAGACAGATAATTTTCCCCACCTCCCTCAGCTTTTCTTGCTGTAGTGCTTGTTCTGGCTTCCTCTCTGCACGCTGGAAGGGAAGTTGGGTGCACTCTTAGTGGTAAGACTGACATCCAGGAATGCTGCTCAGAAAGTTAAAGTGTTGCTGTAATGTGTCTTCTACAGCCAAAATCAGAAGTTGCTTTCAAAGAGGTGTGGCCTAACCACAGGACTGGAAGCCAGAAACTCCTGAGTTCTATCCCTGGTTTCCTCTGGTCTTGAGCAAGCCACGTAACCTCCCTGTGCGTTACCAAGTGTTTAAACTCTCCTGCTTTCAGGAAACAGGAGAACCAGAAACCGTTCTAGAGGACAAAACAGACCAACTACTGTGAAGGAAAATACAATAAAGTTTGAAGGTGACTTTGACTTTGAAAGTGCAAATGCACAATTCAACAGAGAAGAGCTTGATAAAGAATTCAAGAAGAAACTAAACTTTAGAGGTTTGTGTCTTTATTAAATATGAATTGCTGAGCTAGTAGTAAACACTGCATAGACAAACTGGTTTTGAGAAACTGCATGATTACCTCTCAAATCTTGTTTGAGGGAGCAAGAGAACAGATGGCTCTGCAGTGTGTGCCTCAAGGAGGTGTAATACATTTCATTATCTTCAGATGACAAAGCAGAGACGGGGGAAGAAAAAGGGGACCCTGGAGTGGCAACCCAAAACAATGATGGTAATGCAGAGGAGGACCTGCTGGGCCCCAACTGCTATTATGATAAATCCAAGTCTTTCTTTGACAACATTTCTTCAGAACTGAAATCTAGGTGAGTGTTTTTTAAAACCTTGGTTTTAAAATGGAATTTTAGGCATAAAATTTCAGATGTAATCTATGTGACATGGTTTAATTATTTTAAAATTTTAGAATAGAGTTTAGACAGGGAATGTTGCGATGCATTTGGTGGCTCACAAGTGAAGTGAACCAAGCTTTATGCAGTGGAATCAAACAGAAAGCATTTCAGCTGATATGATACACTTGCCTAAACTATGATAGAGGAGTTTCCATTTCTGTTTCCCAGTACTCACTTTGAACCCATTGATTTTAAACAAATTCCTTATCTGGCTTGTGGGAGAGGAGGCATCAGGGTCATGCTGTACTGAAGGCGCAGCTGGCAGACAGGAGCGAGCTAAGCCTGGAGGTGGGGCACAGAGGTCAGCTCTGGCTGTGGAAATGCTTTAGGCTAAATGTTGGGAATATGAAGGGAAAGCTTCAGCTTTCACTGCCACCACTGATGCTGTCAAGTGCCTGGAGAAATGAGACATCCCTTTGGTGTCAGCACGGGGGGTTCCCTTGGCTCTGTGGTGTGGCTGCAGAAGGGATGGGTTAGAGCAGGTTCACTGCAGCTGCTGCTTGTTGCAGTGCAGCTCAACAAAACCAGGGGTTTGAGGCTTCCTCTCTGAGTGAACTGGTGGTTCTTTAATGTTTGTGTGGAAGCTGAACTCAGCCTTGCTCAGTTCCAGGCGCACCACGTGGGCTGAGGAAAGGAAGCTCAACACAGAGACGTTCGGGGTGTCCGGACGGTTCCTTCGTGGCCGCAGCTTTCGAGGTGGATTTCGAGGTGGAAGGGGGAGTGGAGCAGCAAGGAGAAACCAAACCACTCACAGAGCTGGTACTGGCAGAGTGTAACTTCAGAGGCAAGTGCTCTAGCAAGAGTAAATACTCTCTCTGAGCCAGGTTTGTGTCTTACTCCTTGTCTGAACTGTCTGTGCAGTCTGTTTCGCCCTCCAGTCTCAGGATATATCAAGAATTGTTCCTTATTGGATCTGATTGATGTTTCTAAAGTGTAGAAGGAGATAGGGGTGGTTTGACATGTTGATTTCTTGGTCTCACCTGTCTGTGAAAAGGCTCAGCCCAAGCAAGCAGCTTTTGGTTTCTAACTAATCATTTCAGCTGACACAGGGATGTGAGCTTTGCTATTTCTCTTCTTGGGAGAAGAACTCCATAATATCAAATCTAATTCTACCTTTTTTCTGAATAGGTTCAAACATCTCTCCTGAGAAGATGAAACTGTATATAAAAAGAAAACAACCAACTGCTGCACTAACGTGGGAAAATGGTTCATATTGTTTACTGTCTCAGCTCAAGTGACAGAATTTCATGTACTACTGCTTATATTTTGGACTTACTTTGGACCAGCCACTGTCTGCTGGAATATTTTTTGGAAGAGGGAATGTGTTCAGGGGTACCTTCTTCAGGGTGTCTTTTCTTTTTGTTTGTGTTTTTCAAGTGCAGACTAACTTACACGGTTCTTCTTTCTGGGTCTCTCAAGGCTGCTATAGTCTAAGCTCAAAGTCAGACTCCTTTTCTGAACCCTGGAGAAGAGAAATCATGCTGTTGTAACACGGAACCAAAGCTCACTTGAAATAAACCAGCTATAATTTGTTTGTTCTGAGTAACCAAATGGATCCTTTGGTGCTGCTGGTCTCTCACGGATCTTGGCAGCAGGTGTGAAGTAGCACTTGGTATCTGGAGAAATGGATTCCTGGTGCTGAGGAGTTGTGTATATTGTCACTTGGGAATACTGGAGTGTTGATCATGTAGTAGTGTTTCTGACTGTACAGCTGTTTGTGGGCTGCTGCTGGGCTGGAGGTACCACAGGACCGTGGCTCTGCCTTGAGCTGAAGGGTGCTGGGACTGCCTGGGGCTTGGAGCTCCTGGCCGGAGCGTGGGGACACCATGTGGGATGGGAGCAGTGACTGTCCCCACTCACGTGCAGAGTTTTTGGCAGTAGTGACTGTCTGGGAAGGAGACCTGAAGCTCTGACTTGTTTGCCTCGGTTTGTACCTCGCTGGAGGCAGCACCAAATGCAAACAGTTCTCTGTACTCTGTAGACTGTGGTGGAACTCTTTGGAATGTTTTCATTCAACTAGGGATGGGAGACCATATAATGAAGCTTAACAGATGGGCATGTTTAATTTCTTTCCTCTATACCCCCATACTGTAAATAGTTTAGTTGTTTTTCTTTTGTTTTTAAAAATCTGTATGTGGGGAGAGGGCTGGGAGGGAGGGTTACCTTTGTTTGCATGAAATAAGTGGGTTAAATTGCTATAGGCATGTGTCCTGTTTTTGGTTGGTAGGGAATTTTGTTGAAAAAGCACCTTGATGACTGAACCCCTTACATAGCTCAAGTTTTTTTAGTTATGCATTGACCTAGGTTACTGTAAAAGCTTGGATTTATTTTTGTAGGACTTTATTGCTGAGAATTAGAACATAGCAGTGGGGCTGCTCTTTGGAGTAATGTAAATTGTAATTATAATAAACATGTAAATGTTTAATGTTTCCCTCCACCTCTGTTCTGTACATAGCTCCATAACATCACTCCCTACACCTCCTCTGGCACCTGTCCTTGCAGGGCTCCCATCCAAGCTGCAGAAAACCTGGCTGCAGAGCTCTGGCAAACCCGGGAGTGTTACACAGTATTGGAAAAAGGCTGAAACGCCCAAATCCAGGCACTGCACACTGCACTGTTGCCCTGGTTCCCGTGCTGGAACTCAGTTTAATGAGGGTTATGTCACTCCTGTCTTGCAGAGGAGGCCCGGGGCTGGTGGGGTTCCCCAGGAGCCAGTGCTGCTGCTGCAGGCCCTGGCTCACACCTCTGAGCTGGGGTGCACTGAAACAGCTCACTGAGAGCTGCTCTGCCTCTGCTTTTCCTGCTGGAAAAGCAGCCTCTGTGGCGCTAAGTGTGGAGATGGAATTGCACTGCCCTGGCAGAGGATGGGAGGGGAAATCCTCACTGCTCCTGTGTAATCCCCATTATTCACACCTAGCTGTGCTTTTTCAGTTGAGTGGGATCAATTCCCTTGTTTCCACAGTAAAGCTTCAGATCCCAGGCATAAGCACATCCTTGACACTGCTCAAGTTTGTGTCCCAGCCTCTGAGCCAGCTGCTGGCCTGGTTCCTGCTGTCCAGGAGCAGAGGGAACTGACTGGTGGCTGTGGCTCAGCCCCAGGGCTTGTTACCTGTGAGCCCTTCTTCCCCAGGAGCACTGGGGGCTCACCTGCAGCCCTGTCAGCTTCCCCATGGAAAATTCTGTGTCTGTGGGAACAATTGTGACTTGAGCAGGGAACCAAGTGCAGCTTTTTTCACCTCATTGTTCCAGCCCCAGGGCTGATAAATTACCCTGGTGCTCCAGGAGCATGATTCCTCTGGCTCCTGTGGTCTGATGTGTCCCTGAGCAGCAGCAGCAGCACTGCTGCTTCCCTGTCCTTGACTCCTGTGGGATCCTCTGCCCACGCTGCTGGGCAGCATTTCCCTGTGAACAGCTCCTGGCTGTGAGAGCCCAGCACTGGGCTCTGCTGCCTGGAGCATCCCTGCTCTGGAGCTCCCTGGTGTCCTGAGCAGGGGCTTGAGTGCCAGAGCTGCTCCTGGGTCACATTCAATCCTTGCTGTGCCTGCTGCCACCCCAGTCCTGCTCTGCCCCTGTCACACGGTGCCAGACTGAAGAGCTGCTTCCAAGGGCACTTTGGTTCTACCCACCTGGTGGATACAAATGGGGAAACTTTTACCATAAAGGAGCACCTCTTCCTATTGCTTCAAGCACTGAGACTTGAGAGTGTGAGCTCAGGTGGGGAGGGGCCTGAGGCTCCTCTGAAATGAGGAAACAGCTCAAACCAACTCCTGGGGTAAGAGGTGGAGAGGAAGCCTGTGAGGGCAAATACCAGAGGAGAAAGTGGAGGAGGTACAACCCTGCTGTATGTAACATTTTCCATAGTTATTGTTTAGCTCCTGGTGCATAAATCCCTCCCAGGAACCACACCAGCACTGCTTTACTCTGACCCAGACTTGGAACCTCTGCCATGAGCATGTGCTTGCAGCAGCACATTCTCATGCTGACCCCCAAAACACAACCCCCCTGTCTGTCCTGTAGCAGTAAAGCACACACCTGCTGTCACAGGCTGCTGCAAGCCAGGCCCAGCTTTTTCACCTGGAAAGATGCCCATTAGGGAATAAAAACCCCAACTCCATATATGTTGAGACAATAATACAACCCCCAAGACAACTGCTTAAGGTAAAAAAAAACCAAAAAAACAAAGAAAACAGGGACATGCTGAGAGAGTGCAGAAAAGAACCATTAAACCAAGTGAAGTGTCCAGGGAAAAAATGCAAGCAAAGTCTCTGTCCTTTAATGGGTCACTGCTGCTGTTCTGTAGCCAACCAGATCATCCTGGGTAATTAAAATCCAAGGAACAGATAGGGTTTTTTTAAATAACGGCTTTAAAAAAAAATCAGTAGGTTTATTGTAGATCTCAAGAGAGCACAGTATGAGTAACTGGAATGCCTACATGTCTATACAGAATAACCCATCACTCGAATTAAAAAGAAGCAGCTAAGCGGGTGCATTTCATTCATCATGATGTTTTCTTCTGCTTTTTCTTTTCATTTTCTTCCTTTTCCTTTTCAATTTCAGCCACATACTTTTCAATTTCTTCAGGGTTTAGGATCTAAAACAGAAACATGGGTGACCCTCAGGATACCAATAAACTTAAGAGACATTCATGGAAGCGATTCTAGCTCTGCCATGGGAAGAACTGCTGTTTATCTGGAAGCAGGTACCTGCTGCAGACACAACAACATTCCTTGGCCACTAAGAACAAACTGAAGTATTTGTCAGTGCAAAATGTGAGATTAAGTGCAGGCTGATCAACAAGGACAGTATCAGATCATCAAGGACAGGGCTCAAGGGGAGAGAAACAAACAACAGCCTCACCTTCAGTGGCTGCTCCCGTCTCATGACCGCCAGCTCGATGTTCTTCCCACCAGACTGCACCACCTGCATGAGGCAGAGGAAGCTTTAGGAGCCTGGCCAGGAATTCACTCCAACAAACCCCTCTCAGGTCTCCTTAGAAGGAGAATAGATACGGATGGGGTGTATTTTACTCCTTAGCTCTTAAGCACTAACTCTCAAAAGGGTCTTCACAGTGATGCCAGTGCTCCAGGCAGCTGGAGAACACCTCAGCCCCACCAACTGACTTGAGCTATTTTCTGTATCTTAAACTTCAATCAAAAAAAAAAAAATATTCAGTATGTGCTTTAGCACATCTCTGGTGCATTTGTTTAACACCCAGACCTGAAGTCTGTATTCCTCCCCAGAGCTACAGCTAAGTTCTGTGTAAACTGGAAATTGTTACCCCAAATATTCTGAATCTTGAATTCAATCCAACACCCACAGCCTACAGTAAACAGCCCTCAGACATACTCTGCAGTATTTCCTTGGGACATCCACAAATATTTTCCCATATTCACATCTAAGAAGTGAATCTGACAGTGAAAAGCCACAGAGGAGATGTGGAACAGCCTCACCTCAAGGAGGGCCTTGATGACAAGTTTAATAGTCAGATCATCCGTTTCAATGGCCTCATCAGTGTAGTTTTTCTCCAGGAACTCACGCACAGATTTGGCTCCTCTGCCAATGGCATTAGCCTGGAAACATTAAGGGGAAAAAGAAAATGAACGGGACTTTAGAAAAGATTTCATTTGCAGAGTAAGAAAGAAACACAAAGTTGTACAACTGCATCATCTGTCACACACAGTGACAGTTATCTGGCACAGGTAGGCTGGTTTGGGGTTTTTTTTGAAAGCAGGACAAGACTTCCCAAGGAAAGCGGAACTGCAGATGGCCACTCTTAGCACATTGGATCATTAAGGATTTTTGCAGCTGTGAGACAGCACCATCCAGCCAGCGAGATCTCCTCTGTCCCAATGCCACTTTAAAGGAGACACTAACCCACAAATACTCCATTTCCCACTCACCTTCCAAGCATGGTAGGTGCCAGAGGGGTCAGTCTGGTACAGCCGTGGGGTCCCGTCGAAGTCGAAGCCCACGATGAGGGCGGAGATGCCAAAGGGCCTGCGGCCGTTGCTCTGCGTGTACCTCTGAGCACAAAGGACACACTCTCAGGCAGCTCTCAACACATTTCTAGGCTGCAAAGCAGACTCTGGAGCAGTTACAACCACAAGAGCCACAGAAATGCTTTTAGCTGGCTCTCTCCATTAGTCAGGACTCTGTATCTCGTGGAGCCCCTACAGCAGGCAGGTGAGAGGTGGTTCCTGTCCAACCCTGTTCCCACACCTGGTTACAGCTTCCAGAAGCACCTCCCCACCTGCTGAGTGGTGCTGAGGCAGCCAGAGCCAGGTCTGCAAGCCCCAGCGTGCCAAAAAAATACCACGAGGTACGAACAGTTTTCACCAATGATCTGCACTGATTGCACAGGAAATCATGGCAGCTCCTGCTGTAAGCAGGTTACACTGTGGCCATGTCACAGCCCTCCTGGGACACTGCCTGCAAAGTCACTGCCACACACACAGGGGCAGGGGAGGGCTCACACCCACAGCACCACGGCAGCAGGAGCTGGGCCAGGTGTGTTTGCAACGGGGTGAGAGAAATGGTGAATGTGCCAGCAAGACAGACACAAATGTGAGATTGGATAAAGGAACAAAGTGAAACTCTGGAAGGGGTGCCTTGCTCTGACAGACCAGTGATTATTACAAGAATCACATTATTACCACCACCACTGCTCCAGCACATCTGTGCATAAGTAAATTAAATTTTCTCTAATTCTTGCTAGTGGCTGGAAATCAGTTTAATACACTGGCAAATGAGTAATTTTCTCACAGAATGCAGCTGGGCATATTTTGATGCTGCAATTCATTTTAAATTCATGACTATCAAACACAAAACATATTAAATACTGTAGCAATTTACTGTAGCAAATAAATACTGTAGCTCCCCTCTTAGCCATCCCTGCAATGGCTTTGCAGGAGGAAAAGATATCGGGAGCCATGAAGAAAAGACAGTGACTCAGGCCCACTGTTCTGGGAGTGAGATGAGCAGGGTGTTCCTGATGACATGACACATGGAACTGTGCAGGCCTTACAAGAACTAGTTGCTTTATCTTGGGGGAAAAAAACTCAAATCAAACAGCACTCAATCATTCTTTTCCATTCCCAATAAAAACCCAGTGTGGTTTTTACCAGGTAAGTGGAGTGAAGCCAAAGGACAGACATTTGCACAGCTTGAAGAAGTGTCAGATATTCCGTGCTACACAACGTGTGGTTCATGCCACACGTGTGACACTCTAGTCCCACGTGGAACACACCTAAGTGTACATAATGCATAACACAGGCCAACACAAGAGCACACAGAACACCTCTGTCAGGCCAGGACACATCCTCAGCAGCTCTGTGCAGCCCCAGGTACCTGTTTCAGGCTGGCAATGTAGCGTGTGATGTACTCCACGGTGACAGGATCCTCCACAGTGAGCCTGTGGCTCTGACACTCCACCCGAGCTCTGTTGATGACGATCCTGGCATCAGCTGTCAGCCCTGCAACGACACAGTGGCCTCAGAGTCCTGGAAAAACCTCAGGACACCAATCTGGCCCTAAAAGGCCCACGGGGTCAGTGCCAACAGCAAGGGAAAATCAAAGCAGAGCTCAAACTCTCAGGGTTGCTCAGCAAGAGCGTTTGGAAGGCAGCAGAAAGTGGTTAAAGCACAAAAATAACTAAAGGGTTTAGTTTACAGCTTCCATGTTCCGTGAATTAGGTGACACACAGTTCTGAACCAGGAACAGCATTCCATATTCCAGCTAATTGCCATGCTTATTCTCACACACATTATTCCTCATGCAGTCCAGTTTCCTCTGCCCAGCAAACCTCATCTAGTTACTGAGGCTACAGCAGCATGATGTTAGCTGACAAAAGTGTGACTCTTTAGAAACAAGATTTCCAAGAAATTTAATTCTTATTTTACATTTTAGCTAATGCTGCCATTTTTCACTTACAGCCTTGTTTTTATTAAAGTATTTTTGCTCAAGTTTGTGAACACCCTTGCACATATCCCAGACCCTGGCTAAGGGAGCAAGGCAGGAGAAAGAACTGAGCCTCTCATTCCTGCACACTGAACCTAAACCCTGTTGTTTTAGTCAGTTAAATCAGATCTCCCCTTAAAAATATTACTGACACTGACACTCTTATTTCTACCTATTAAAAAAAAAAAAAAGAATAAGCTGCTGTGGAAATACCGTGCTTCCCACAGTTCTCAGCCAGTTACACCCCGTATCTTGTGTTCTCAGGTTCCATAAACACACCCAAAGGTGCCCCAATAACTGTACCTGCAAAAGCCATGCAGACATTGTCATCCAGAGCACAGATCTTCCTGACAGTTCTCTCATCCTGCAGCTTTGCCACTGACTTCTTCTCCACACCAAGGACAACAATATCCTTCCCTCTTACTCCGACCTTCCGTGCATGAAAAGAAGAAGTAAAACAGTTAACCCAGCTCCAAAAATCCTGACAGCTGCAGACTTTACTCAAGAGCAGTAACCAAGCACAAACCCTCACACTGTAACCATAACCTCAGCTTGAAGTCAGGATTTTATTTCCCACTCAACCCAGAGGCAGGACTGATGTAACAACAACGGCAATGCATTTCAGGGTGCACTTTCATCATCATCAGTTTAGACCAACCTAAATCCCCGTGGCTCCCAGTAGACAGACTCCAGCTCCTCGTACAAACTGCTTTTCTCCAACAGCCCCATCAGTGTTTCCACAGCCATGAAAAGCCCACTAGTCCAGGGGCACTGCTCAACTCAGAGCCCGAGGCCAAGATCAGGCCGAGTAACAGCTACAGCTGCCAAAATGTTCTGTCTGCAGCTGCTTTAATGCCCTAATCCCTACCTTGAATACACTTTTGCCAACATCACTGAGGAAAAAACCCCTTGACCCTTCCCCTTCATTCCCACTGTTTCTTACAGGGGGATGGGAATCAGCATGTTCCAAGTGTTTCCAAAAACATTAAACTCAACAAGACGGGTGATTATATTGCATGCTATCTCCACCTTTACAGTATTTTTAATTTCTGAAAAAAACGAGGAATCTATTTGGTGATAAATCTTGTTACATTCATTCCCATTCCAAAGATGGTACACTCTCTTTTTTGGTAATGGCAATTAAATCATACTACAACTACTAGTACAGTTATGGCTTTTTGAAAATAAAACTTATTATTGCTAGAACTTACTACAATCACTAAAATTGCAAATTAACATTAGAACATTAAAATTAACATAAGATTAAAATTGCAAATTAACACTTTTTTCCTCCTCCCCTAAATGAAATAAAACTTTCACTGAGCAAAAGCTTGGGACAACTGGAAGCCGGGAGCCACCAACGGGGACTCCTAAGGGCTTTCACCGGCGTGTTCCCACTGCACAGGGAATCTGCCTCGTGCACAAACACAGAATATCGCAATCCGCACGGACGGACCAAGCCTGCATCCCTGCGGGGCAGTGCAGCTCCAGGGCCGGCGGTGCCCCCCGGGCTCTCGGTGCGGCGGCTCCCGCGGCCTCCCGGGCCCGCCAGGCCGGGGCGCAGCGCGGCCCAGCCCCGCCGCGGGCCGCCCTCCGCCCCGCCGCCCCCCAGCCCCGCGGCCGCCGACTCACCGCCGTGGAGCCCTTCTTGACCGCCTCCTGCGCGTACTCCACCTGGAAGAGGTGCCCGTCCGGGGAGAAGACGGTGATGGCGCGGTCGTAGCTCATGGCTCCGGCAGAACCCGCACCGTCATGCGGGCGGGCCGGGGCGGGGCGCTGCGCTGCGCACTTGGCGTACGCACTCGGCGCACGCTGCGCAGCGCCCGGCACGCCCCGCGCTCGGCGCAGGGAAGCCTGGAGGGTTTGGGGCGAAGTGACCCCAAAAAGCAGCCCGTGCCACGGGCAGGGACACCTTGCTCCATCCCAGACTGCTCCCAGCCCCGTCCAACCCCGGCATGCGGGTTTCTAGGCACAGGGCAACCGCAGCTTCTCTGGGCGCCCCGTGCCAGGGCCTCTCCGCCCTCGCAGGGAAGATTCTCCCCATATCAAACCTAAACCTTCTCTTTCTCAGTTTGAGCCCGTTCCCCTTGTCCCGTCACTCCACTCGCTTGCAAACAGCCCTGCCCCATCCTTGCTGTGCGTCCCCCTGAGGTACTGGAGAGCCACAACCGGGTCACCCGACGCCAGGCCGAACAGCCCCGATCCTCCAGCCGCAGAGGTGCTTTCCCCGCAGCAGAGGTGCTCCATCCCTGTCCCCGTGTCCCCGTGTCCCCGCTGTCGCCCCGGCCGCTCCCCGTCCCCGCTCCCGCCGGCCGCGCGCTGCGCACTTGGCGTAGGCGGCCCCGCGCCGCTCCCCGCGCTGGCGCACTTGGCGTACGCAGCCGGCGTACGCAGTTGGCGCAGCGGGCGGCGCGGCCGAGGCGGCGGGAGCCCGGCGGCCGGGACCGCACCATGTGCGGGCGGCGGGGAGGCGGCGGCGGCGCCGCTCCCGTGCCCTCCCCGAACAGCCGCCGCCGCCGCCGCCCCGCCGCCGCGGGGGCTCGGAGGGGCGCGGCGGGGGCGGTGCCCGGCGGCGCGGGGCGCGGCGCCCGCGGGTGTTCGCGGGGCGCAGATCGTACCATCTGCGGGCGCCCCCCTGGCCGTGCACTGCGGAGAATCCTCGCACGGCAATAGCAGCCAGATAATAACAATATTATTAGAGCCTGGAACCGATATATTATAGACACATAAAAATCCCCCACCATGTCGGTTGCCTTTGCTTCTGCTCGCCCAAGAGGCAAAGGGGAGGTCACCCAGCAAACTATCCAGAAGGTAAAAGAGCATGCTTTTATACAGACAATTTTAGACATTTATTCTGCCCATGCTCCTGCAGCTGGAGGCTGATTTCTAGGGCGATCAGGAAAACTCGTGAATTTGCGAGGGCTGCAGAGATGGACAGCTGGAGAGAGAGAGGTGGGGGAAGGAGGAGGAGGAGGAGGAGGTGGAACAAAGCAAAGGTGTTCAGATCGCTGCAAAGAGAGCGAGAGAAGGACGTAGGGAATAAAATCGGGATGGCACGTTATCCCTGCTGCTCGCCAAGGGGAAACGCTGCCAAGCATACATTGGGAAACGGCAATGAAATTTGCAAATATGCGATTAATTTATGATGGTATGTCAGCTTCTGGCCCCCAAAGAATCCAACCTAAAAAAAATGAATTGAAATAAAATACTGAATTTGCAAGGCTTTTCTTTTGTATCTGGATGCAGAATTTTAATCTCTCAGAAGATAGAGGGAGCACCAGCCACTGGAATTTTTCATAAACTATTACTATTATTATTATTATTGTTATTGTGATGTGTGTATTGGTGCTTAATGACGAACAAAGGTTCTGAAAGATTTTCTCTGGAGAGGAGATCCCCACATGGGTCTCATGTGGAGGCCAAATCAGAGGGTGCCGAGTTGGGAAGTTATTGTTTCCTATTTCCCAGGACTGGCAGCACAAGCAGACCCTGGCACCCTTCTCCTGCAGAAGGTGACGGTCAGGAGCGACGAGGCTGGAAATGTCCATAAATGCAATGTTGTTACTGTCACTGCTGTTTGTCAGGTGCGTTTTGCTGTCATTCTGGCCGCTCCCCAGGGCTCAGGTGTTGGTGGCAGCCAGCTGTGAGCTCCCTGAGGTCCCTTGGCTGACAGTGGCCGGTGCAGAAGCGCCGCTGCCAGCACAGCAGCTGTCACCGGGGGCTGTGCAGCCAAGCCGTGATCTGGTGCCACTTTGTGACTTGGAGGGGACAAGAATCCCCTCGGTGGCGGCGTGTGGCAGAGCAGAGGCGAGGGCAGAACAGACTGCCACCAGAGAGGCTGGAGAGATGACTTGCATCTCAGGAGGCTGTTTGGAAACATCCTGCTCTGAGGAGCTCTTGCAGCACGTGGTGTCCTGAGCCAATTCGTTTCAAATACTGAAATATTTCAGACTCGGTGAATAAGTCTTCCTCTAACCTCCAAATCAGTTGGAATGATTTCATCATTCAGTTGTTTGTAATTAAACCCACAGACAAAGGGCAGATAAAGTGTCTTCTGTTCGAGTTTCAAGCCCTTTTCCTTTTTGCATATTCATAAACTTCATGGAAGCTTCAAAGTGTTCTTTCTTTGAAAAGAGTGAGTGGAACCATTTCCCATCTCAGGTGCATTTGCTGGCAGGTTACTTTGGGGCTGTTCCTCAGTGTTGGGCTGTTGGCAGTGATCTTCTCTTTGACAAAGAGCAATGCTGAGGAAGAGACTTGCAGGCCCAGGAACTGGGTGGGATTTATAGTCAAGAAAGAAAATGGAGCAGAGAGAGTAGGAGGGAAAAAAACCTCCAAAAATCCTCATTAAAGTGAGCTTTTGAGAACATATACAAATTTCAATGAAAAATATTGTTCTTATTTGCATTCATATTATATAAGCAGCTTAGTTTTATTTATTAACTCAATTTTAATAGCCTTTCAAAGCTGTTCTTATCCCAGTATCAAATATTCCTAAAATAGATTTCACATGGAGGAACTTAGAGCTTTTGGCAATAGAGTAGTGGTGGTGCTCCTCTGAAACAGTTCATCAGATAGCATTTCCAGGGCAGTGAAATTCAGTTCTGAACCAGAAATGGTTTTTCCTCAAGAGCTCTCCTGCCCTGGTGACACAGTGGTTCAAAAGCCCAATCTTGCAAGCCCTTGACAGCAGTGGTACCTCCAAGTTCTACTGTGCCAGAGGCAAATCTAAATTTCTACATGCTGGTATTATTTTTTTTTATTCATTCACCTGCAGAAAGTGTGCTGCATTCACAGGAAATCTGGGGGAAAGGGACAAACTAAGGTATCTGAAATTTCAGAACAAATCAAAGGATATTTTAAGCTTTTGATCACATTATGAGCTCATTAAATAAAAGTAAGGACATATTGGGATATAATTCTCTTAAACATGGTTTCAGTAGCTGCAGTGATGCAAATTTTGTACTTCATCAGGTTCAGCTGTCAGCATGCTCTAGTCCTGTGCAGGAAAAGGAGCAGGTTTAATTGTTTGAAAGTTTGTTTCCTAATTAAAAGTAGGCGTGTTAGTAATACCTGACCTTTTGGAAAGGTGATACTTTGGGATGAGGCAGAGATAACACATAGTGAACGTGTTTTCCTTCTTCAGCATCAGAATTCATCTGCCATTCAAGGAACAAGCTAAGTGCATGAATTCTTCTGTATGAGTATTTCAAGTAACTACTTTAAAGATAACTGTCAATAAGTGAATCAACCTTGTGGCTCAGTAAAGCCACATGCAGGAAATTTACAGCAGCCAAAGCAACAAAACTGCACAAAACACCATCCAGTGCCAAGGAGGGTGGAGAAACACAAAAATGCAGGACTTTTATTCAATTCTCATAGTAACATGTTCTGGTCCTATTTCTTTTATGCAGATGCTAGATGAAAATCACCACCTAATACAATGTATTATGGATTATCAGAGCAAGGGGAAAACTGCAGAATGTACTCAGTGAGTATCACGAATTGGGGAGTTTGCTAGAAATGTTTCCTGAAGTCTGACTCTTCCCTTTGCTCAGTGGCACAGCTGTTGGTTCACTCTTGGAAACACTCCTGTTCCTTTCTAGGAGCTTTTCCAATTCATGGAGAACTGTGAAGAAGCATAAATGGTTCTGGTGGTGCTTACTTGAGTAAACACTCCAGTTAGAGCACTCTTGAAAAAAATCATGTTCTTCTCATCTTGCTGGCAGGGAAAACAGGTTTTGGGCTTTGGAGTTCTGGGATTTCATTCCTGTCAGGGTCCTTGTTAGACAGAGAAGGGAAGAGTGTCTGATTGTTGGAGCAGCTGACTGGGTATCAGTCCTCAAAGACGGAGGTCCCAGCTCCACAGTTCAAAGTGCTTTCAAAGGAGGGTGTGTTTTGTCTCTCTCTTCCCCAAAGTTTATCCTTTTATAAAAGAGGTGCTGAGCACACTGATCCTTGATGGGAAGAATGACAGCACAGACACAGGCCATTGCTACTGCTGTTTATTAGGACACATTAAAAATGGGTTAAGGTAATTTAATCAACCGTTTGTAAATAGGGGGGGGAAAAAGATAAATACTCGGAATTTTGTGTATTGTTAACCCTTTCCAAATGAGCTTTACTCCTTGTTCTGTAGATACCAACAAATCTTGCACAGAAACCTGGTTTACTTGGCAACAATAGCAGACTCTAACCAGAATATGCAGTCCTTGCTTCCTGCTGTAAGTACCAGTACAATTATTGTAGCTAATAATTAGTTATTAGTTAACTAATATCATAGTTATTTTCCTCAGATACATTAGCTGTGCCCCAGAGGGAAATGTTCTTTGATTCTCTCAGTGATCACTATAAATGAACTGGTTTTTAGTATTCTTCCAGCTGAAAGTTTTGAAGTGGCCAAGTAGACCACAATCAAAAGTTACTTTTACTGTGTTTAAATTATGTTCTTTGGGACATTTGTGTTAATCTCTGTCCCATAACTCAAGGGTTATGATGCAGTGGTGCAGATCTGAACAGCTCCATTTGTTCCAGATCCAATATTCTTACCTGTTCTTACTCTCTTCTTTACTTGGGAGAAAAAAATGCTGCTGTTTTATGTCAAAATTCTAATTCAACACTCGGGCATCTGTTTGTCTTTACACATGTTGTTATTCCTGCTCAGCGGATTGATTTGGGAAGTACCACACATAACACAAACTGCAGCATAGCTTGGCAAAGGTCAGTCTGTCACCACGCTCCCGTGTTGTCTTTGCTAATGCATTCCCCGCAGTGGTTGTGTTTGGAAATCCATCCGAGTGCAGAGGAACGAGCGCAGAAGCCACACTCTGTGACAAACACAGTAATTTCAAGCCCTTCGCCGTGCTGCTGCCTGTCAGCTGCTCTGTCATGCTCAATGTCATTCACACAGAGGAGTCAAACCGAGAAAGATTTACCCAAAAAGCAAAGCAAACGCGTATTTAACCCAGGCAGCTTTCAGTCATAGCCAGGCTAATTTGGGGGCTGCTATTTTTCTAATTCAAAACCGAACTAAAATTTTGCTTTTCCTCCTTGTTTTTTTTTTCACAGCCACCAACGCAAAATATAAACTTGGGCCCGGGAGGGATGAGTCAGAGTGCATCCAACCAATCCCTCCACTCGCAGAGCAATCTCAGCGATGCCATCGGGACCGGCCTTCCTCCTTCCTCCCTCATGCAGAGTCAGATTAGCAATGGTGAGCTTTGGTCCCCTTTGTGCTGCTTTGCTGTTGCCTGGCAACAAAATCATTAATGCAGAATATACTTAGAGAGCTGGAAAAGACCTCTCCTAACTCACCTTTCAGGCATATGGGGATTTCAGGCACATGCTGAAATCACCACAAAATGGCTACGGGCAGGAATGATGTTGGCTTCTGCAGAGTGCTTTGTGTTTCTGCAGGGGAATTTAAAGACTTTAAAAAAAATGTATGATGAAAATCACCGAGTAAAGATGCATCCAAGTTTTTAGTAAGAAAAATTATACGTTGCAGTATTTTTGTCATGGAAGTGGCAGGGTTGGCCAGGGTAAAATGGAATTGCTTGCATGACTGACCACACAACCAAGCCTTCAGATTGCAAAGACCTTCCAGGATTCATTTCTCCTTACAAATCATTTGGTGTTGCAGCAGTCTTTGTCCTCTACAGAAGCTTGCAGAGGTTGTATTACACAGTCAAAGAATTTGCAGAGACATTTCATATTAATAAGATAATATAATCTGCTGTTTGATTTTGTTCATGCAACTAAGCTAATTGAAAAACAATTTTTAATATGTGCATTTTATATTCTGAATAATCTGTTTGTTTTGTAGATCATAGTTATTCAGTCAGTTGTTTCTGTGGGTGTCTCCCAGAGTAACAGAGAGCAAAACCAGTTTCTATAAATAGAAATATCTGATTGTAAAATCACAGACCTTGGCAGGGGAACTCAAGAGCAGACACAAGCCATGAAATTACTTCTGAGTTTTTGAAACTCCCTTTGTGGTCAAGCCTATTGTACCTTTTACACGATTGGATAAGGGACCTGTAAAGTGAACTTACTAAATTTTTCAGGGCCTTTGTTTTGAAAGATTTAATACCGAGTATGAGTAATACATTAACTCAGTCAAAACATTGTTTTGTGTTATTAAGAAAAGACATTTTCAGTGCTACTGTTGTTGGTTTTCTGATTTGCTCTCCAGCCTCCTCCAGATCTTTAGAGTAATTTGCTGCTGATTGAAAGAACCAGACTAGAAGTCCTGAGGACTGGAGTCATCCATATATTTTCCCTTAGAATCACAAATTAGCCAACTTTTTTTTTTTTTTTTTAAAGAGGGGCAAGAATCTCTAATTTTTCCCATGCAAATAAGGCAAGGTTTACCAACACTTGCTTCACTCACCTCTCACTCAAGGCAGCTCTATCTCCATTCATACACTGTGTGACCTTGTGTTGCACCAGGATCAGCTTTACAACTTAAACAAACCAGAGCAAAACACAGAGGTAATTTTCTGTAGCAGCATTTTGACCCAGCTCCACTGATTTCAGGAGAGCTTGCTCTCTGTCTCATGTTGAAACTGCTGCTTGCATCTCTTCATCAGAGGAAAATATCATAATTTACAGCAAACATTCTAATTTTGATGTCTATGAAAACCATTAAGGGTAATTAATGAGGTTTGTTCTAAATGAGTTAGATGTTTCTCAGAGGCTGCAGATACACTTAATAACCCTGAATTAAAATATCGTTATTTAAACACAGCAGCATAATTCTGCCTCCTCTAAGGATCCTGCATTCTGCCTAAATTAATTGAGATTGACAACAATATGGCTGAATTTAGATAAACAATATGCACCCTCACAACTTGGATAGAAACAATATACAGTGAAAACAACTTTGCAAAACTCATTCATAAAACTATTTCCAGCAATAAACAACAAATAAAAACCCCATTTCCCCCAATATTAGCTGCCCAACTGCAACAGAATTCTGAAAAATAAACACACTGCCAGATAAGTAGGAATGATACAAACCCAGGATGTATCTGGAACAACTGATGATTACATTCTGATGTTGGGAAGGGAGTAACAACTGGGATTGTAATGGTGACTTGGAAAGTTTATCTTCCTCTGAGGTACTTTTAGTCAAACTTCAGGAAAGGGAGAGGGAGGCTTGTTCTCTGAGCAGAGGCTGCATTGGTACTTCAGAAGCTCCAGCTAAGAAGGTGAGCTGGTTATAGAGGAACTATATAGTTATATATAGTTTTATATACTCAAACTATTTAGTACTAGTTATATATATTTATATCCACTAGGAATAGTGGATGCAGCAATGTGCAGAGTGTCTCTCAGCCACTGCTGTGCCTTCCCATTGCCACTGCTTGTGTGAAGGGGGAAAAGGAATCAACTGCAGGACAAGAGGAAGGAGAAGACAAATTTCAAAAGGCTGGGATGTCTCCAGAGTCCATGTATTTTCTGAAGTACCTGAAATCCTGGCATTTTTTAATTCTGCCTGCAAGGAAGTGGTTGTAGGGCATTGCTGCTGGTTTTGTTCTTCCCGCAATCCTGTACAGCCTGGATTTGGCTGCCAGGAAGAGGAGGTTTGCTCTAACTGTGCAGCAGGCAGTTTTAATTTCTCTGTACATAACAGGGAGTGTTAATAATGAGGACTTTTGTTGGTTTTGTTTTGCCTTATCATAAGGTATTTCAGAAAGGCCGCGAGGCCTCGTGCTCCCTGTGCTTGGCCACTAATAGCTGAGATTTTCCTGTTGCTCTCTCTGATTTTTGTAGGTCCTAACCACGTGTCTATGCAGCAGTCAGGCCAGAACACCATGCCCACGACCTCTCTGAGCATGACTGTCAGCAGCCATGGGACTGGCCCTGGTTACAGCCACACAGTGCCTGCCTCTCAGAACGTGCCAATGCAAGGCCAGGGCTCGATAGGCAATTACGTGTCTCGAACAAACATCAACATGCAGTCCAACCCAGGTAACTCCCTCTTCCTCCTCCTGGGCCACCTTGACTTTCCACTGACCTCAGCGGGTTTGCCACACATAACTTTGTTTTGTAAATATTTCCTGTGGAGAGTGACAAATGTACCAGAGGAAAAGACAGCTTTAAGGTATCTCTGAATTTCAGGCGCCAGTGTAATTCAGAAGAGTTTCAGGCTTGCTGTAACTTAGGCTGACTCGCCATGGTTTGGGCTGAGCTGGGGAAAAGAGGGTCAGGTGGAGGTGCAGCAGCATTGTCTGATAGCCCTGGCAGCAAATCCCACAGCCATGGGAGGGATCTGAGCAGCACCTTTACCCAAGCACAAGAACCTGCCAGGGTATATATAACACATTGACTGTTTGTACATTACTAGCCCATTTTGTTATTTTATTGGTACTTCACATTGTTTGCAGGGCGTTAAGAGACTAGCAGACAACTCAGTCTCTTAATTAAAAAAAAAGTTTGCTAGTTGAATCACATTGAATAGGATGTCTGATGCTTTAGAATTCTTTACAGCAGCATGAAATTTAGGAATCAAATAAATGCTAGAATATCAGTATACTTAAACTCTGTAATCATCAGATGTATGAGAAGATGGAAGCACAAGAAAGAATATATTAGAAAAGAAATGCAGCAATGAAATAGTCAGGAGGTAGACAGGAACAAACATCATTTCTTGTTTCTTCCTTTAACCCTACTGCCATAAGGTTTACATTCTTTTAAGTAAGCTAATAATAATCAAGGGCTGGGTGTATTTTTAAATACCTGCTGAAACAAATGGCAAGAACTGACCATGTAATAAGATCCCTTCTGGATTCCAGTACAGAAGAGTAAATAAATCCAGTAGGAAAACATCTCCCCCTGTGGAAAATTCAACGAATTATCAGGGTGCATGTTAGCTGAAGGTTTTAACTTGCTTCTAAGGAGACTAGGAGAGAACTGCTCCATGTTCATCTTTGGAAAACAGTCTTTTCCATGTCCATTGTAGTCTCCATGATGCACCAGCAAGCAGCAACGTCACATTACAACTCTGCACAAGGAGGGAGCCAGCACTACCAGGGACAGTCCTCCATTGCCATGATGAGCCAGAGCAACCAAGGCAACAGCATGATGGGGCAGCGACCCATGGGCCCTTACAGAGCTTCACAGCAAGGTAAAATTGCTGTCAGATTGCTGATAGAACTCTCTTTAGACTGATGGCACTCAGTCTGTCCTGTGGGGTACGTGTCACCAAAATTTCCAAGTCACATTTACAAACAGAGAATCCCACCCAGGAGCACAGGAAATCCTGAATGGTGCAAGTATCATGACAATGAGATAAACTTAAATCTATTTTCAAGATTCATCTATTTAATTATTTTGGGTGTTTAGAAAAATAATTCTGTCTAAAAGGGATTATAAATCTCTAAAGAAAAGATAAACAATTTGATATCCAGTTCATTCAAGGCACTGGGAATCTATTCAATTCTTTCTCATGGTGTTGGATCAGCCCTAACATGGCACAGTTAGCAAGGAACACATTTCTGGAAAGAAGATACAGTTTGCCAGCAGTTAGAATGAAAAATTAGGCCAAGGAAAGGAAAACACCAGAGGATAACTACCATGCTCTAAGACCTCTCTGGATAAAGTTCTAAGAGGTAATAAAGCTGCTAGACTGATTCTAAAATAAACTGAATTTTGCTAAGAAACAAATTAATGTATTAATGAAAATATATTTAATTCTGACTGTGCTCTTGAGCACGGAATCCATTCCTGTGCTTTCTAATAACTCAGATTAGTAGATGAAATGCAGCCCTTACTTTCAGTGTTGCTGCAGAAGTGAGTGATTCTAGGATGTCTTACTGACTGTTGTGTGATTTCAATTTCAACCATCTCTGTCTGAGAATACAAATTTGTTTCCTTTTTCTAGTGAGAAAAACACCTTTATAACTGCTCTCAATTGTTTGCTTTTCCAGACATAAACTTCGTTTTCTTAAAATAAAAATTTTAGATAAGAGAAACACATCCCTTAGGAGTCCACAGGCTCAGTCTGCCTCGTCTTGTGCCTTGCAGGTTCCTCGCAGCAGTACATGGGTCAGGAAGAATATTACAGTGAGCAGTACAGTCATGGCCAAGGCTCATCAGAACCTATGAATCAGCAATACTATCCAGATGGTAATTCCTCTGAGCTGGGCTCACCGGGATACTGCTAAAGTGCAAAGCACCACAGCTGCCACATCCAAGGACATGGAAACCTATTTGGCTTCATTTCCAGTTTAAATGCTGGAAAATTAGAACCCCAGGGGATGGGAGCCTGGTACAAAACATGCACATCAGTGCACCCTGCTATATAAACTGCTCCAAGAGGAGCCCAAAGCCCAATTTGGATTAGTAAACACAAGAGTTCTGTCCATTGGTGTGACTTGCCTTGCCTCGTGTTCAATATTCTCCCTAAGGGGTCTGTATTTGCTCTTAGCCTCCTCTAGGTGCATAAGCAGCTTCATAATACATATTAAATATACATTCAACACTGTGCCTCTGGTCCCATTAAGAGTGAATCTGACAGATCTTTGTGACTGCTTGCAGGACATGGTGATTATGCCTATCAGCAGTCATCCTATACTGAACAGAGCTACGACCGGTCGTTTGACGACTCTACACAACACTACTATGAAGGAGGTAGGAAAACACAGCAAAATATTAACAGTAAATCCAATACATTATTAAGATATCTGAACTCTAAATTAACTGGTACTATTAACTGAATTATGATGAAGCAAGGTGGCATTTAGGAGAAGCGATGTCTTCTATAGAGCCTTTGTTCATTTTGTTGTTTCAGGATACAGCAAATGGAATTTCCATCATAGGTATTTTAAAAAAAAATACCAGTAACAGCTAGGTACATGGTCTTTCTGGGATATATGAATAAACATCATTATCTAGAAGAAAATAAAAGGAGAGGGCTTCTTGAGAAAGGAGCTATTTACCCTGGCAGACTTATCTTTGTGGCTTTTTCGTCTGAAGCCCTTCTGGCATAAAAAAATTACTTCGGGGAACAGGTTGTTTCTCTGTTTCTTTGTTTATTGATGTGTATAAATAAGTAACTCTCCTATTCAAAAGAATTAAAAATCACTGGAGAAATAAACATCTTGCTTGGCAAAATCCAATCATCTGTTTATAAGAAAAGTATTTGTGTATGAGTTCTAGACCAAGACTCCTTCTGCCTTTGTTTTCCTTATGATCCACATGTACCATGAAATACCTGCCTCATCTGTGACCAAACAATTCCAATATTTCCCTCTCCAGGAAATTCTCAGTACAGCCAGCAGCAGGCAGGATACCAACAGGGAGCTGCACAACAGCAAACATATTCCCAGCAGCAATACCCAAATCAACAGAGTTACCCAGGACAACAGCAAGGATATGGTAAGAAAACTTTCAGTGGCTGGTCAAGTGTTTGCAATGTTTCACCCTGATGCCTCCATTCCTAAGCTAAAATAGGCTGTAAACTATTTCCTTGATTAACCTTGGATTAACAATGTACCAAAATTAGCCAAAGATCTAGTAAAGGGATTCTGGGCAGTAACATACATAAGTAAAGCACTGCATTCCATCCTGAATCCCTCTCTCTTTTGATAGAAGTTAGAAAATACACATTTTCTTCATGTTGACTTTAATAAACATCATCAGGAGGTCACTGCCTGGGTTCCCAGGCCTCCTACACACCTAGTCCTTCTGAACTGACATAAAAAAGAACATCAGCAGTCCAGAGGATCACTCCTCTGTTGCTTATGGTGGCACAGCCAGATTAGAGAGGAATTTAAACATGCAGTTTTCACTAAAATAAAGGCAAGGTAGTTTGCACAGAGGTCATAACTGAGCTGTGCCAATACAGATTTCAGAGAGACTTCACTTAGAAGTATTATGACATTTTTTGAGCAAGGTTTAAAATCTGAAGTTTACACTGCTGCAACTATATCATTATTAGTATTAACACCTCCTAGTGTCAACCTAGAGAGGAGGTCTGGGCAGAATTTACTCACAGAGCTTACTTTGTTAGCATCATGTTTTAGATTGAGTTAACTCAAAAACTCCAGCAAATCAAGCCTGTAATGGATTTTACTGCCTGTAATGAATTTTGCTGTCTTCTCAGGTCCTGCACAAGGAGCCTCTTCACAGTATTCCAGCTACCAACAGGGACAGGGGCAGCAATATGGAAGTTACAGAGCTTCCCAGACAGGCCCATCCGCTCAGCAACAGAGGCCTTATGGCTATGAGCAGGTAAATGGTCTAAATCTCTGCTCTGAAAGAGCAGACCTGGCTGTTAGCTCTGTCTACAAATCTGTCTGATAATTTGGTGCAGGTGTATGGGTGATACTTCAGTAGGTCTTGTAAAATTCACAGACCAAAAGGAATATTGCCTAACTTGCAATGAGCCTCCAATATATTATCCTTCAACATTTCTTTTTTTTTTTTTTTTTTTACAGGGACAATATGGAAATTACCAGCAATAAAGGAATACAGTGCTGTGTCAGATTCCTTTCAATAGTATCTCAATCTTTTGAACTGGATGTACAGGCAGTTTTGATTAATTGTACTATGTTGGTTACCCCTTAGCACAAAGCAGCGTCTGTATGTGAACAGTATTCATTTCATGCTGGATATGAAGCAGTGCACTACTGGTAACAAGACAATGCTTTAATGGTTTGATATTTGGTGCTGTGTATAGTACTGTATGTTGATACAACACAGAAGTTTTCCATTTACCCTCTCTTGTCCCATTCTTGATGTTTCTGAATAGCTTTAGGATCATTAGATCACAGTTGTGCCCCGTTCTGGAAAACAGCCAGGTTGTTCTGCAGTCTGGCCCAATGCAAAGCCCATCAGTCACATCTCAGTCCAGGGAAGTTCCCTGTGGTAAGTTATTGATCTTTTTTTAACTGGATGCATTGAAGATTATCTGCCAGCCTCCAAAATCCATGGCTCTTCAGTTTACTTCTACAGAACAAGGGGATGGATACATTCCTTATAAAATGTCAGTTCTATGCCATATGACAAAAAATTACTGCAGCTTCTATAATACCTGCCCAAATCCTAAAATTCAGTAATCTGCATAAGTCCACGTTTCTGTTGTGAAAGGTACAGAAGGAGGATCCAAACCTATGATCATAGAAATGCTAATAAATAGAGGCACCTTTTATATGTCCATGTAAACAAAGGTATTTCTGTCGTGGAAAGAAGACCAGAAGGGAGCTCTGAGACCTGCAGTGTCAGCCTGCTCGACATCAATATTGCTTCATATCGTGCTTAGCTGAGAAGAACATCTGGCAGAGTCACATCTTGAATATCCTACTCCAAATTTTATAACTTGCACATACATTTTTGTGCCAAATTTTGCAAGCAGGTGGCTTGGCATCCTTCTTCATTCTGATTCTTGTGCTGCCCTTGCTCAGATTCCCCAGCAAGCATTATAACCATAAATATTGTCAAATTTGGTGGTCTGTTGTTCTCACAGCTCATCGTCACTTTTATTTTCCTATTGTAGCTTGACAGAAAAATAGTTCAGAGGTAAAAGAAAAAAAAAAAGCATTTTTATTGCAGACAAGCAATTAAATTCAGCTTTAATTGTGAGACACTATTATGCATATAGAGAGAGGAGCTATTAATGGGGTCAACCAGTGAGAGAATACCTATAGAGGGAGAATTTAGAGAGAAAAACTAGTGGTATGTAAAAATCAGTATGAACAATGTAAGTCGCTTCTATTCAGTTTTATATGTTCTTATAAAGTCTTTGGGGGGGGGGGGGTGAAAAAAAGGGCGCTTTTAAAGTGCTTATATAAGTGTTGAACAAAATACTGTGTCCAAATTTGTCTGAAGCAAAAAGCTGGGGTGGCTGTGTAGCCCACAAACATTTTTTGATATGAGATTAATTGCAAATTTACAAAAGTAAATACACTGTGTAGGATTTTCTCCTTTTCTTTGTCTGACTGGTGTTATTTATGGGATTTCGAGTACTTTATATTTTGAAAAACAAAGACCACAAGGAAAACAAATCTCTCAATTCATTACTTTTTTTTTCCTTTAGAATAAAATCTTTAACTGGACAACTAGGAAGTTTACTGTTAAATGTTGTCCAAGCACTGTCCTTCCTATGTTAATAATTGCAACTACTGGTAAAATAGAAGACTTTTTTTTCAGTCAGTCCTCACTTCTCTCATCTTTTCTGCTGGTGTTTTCATACAAATAAGTACTCTCAAATAGCAAGGAACAGAAAGGAAGTAAGATTGTTTTCTTTATAATAATTACTATTACAGGTAGCCAGAAGAATGCAATATTGCTCTTTGCCAATTTGGGAATGCGCCTTTTATGTGGTTTTTGAAAGTGCTGAAATGCTTTTGAGAGAATATGAACAACACTTAAACCGAAACAGCAACATTACATCAATCTGAAATGTCTTACATTAAGAACTTCGTGAATGTTGTGTATATAATGTATTTGAAAGAGCACTTTGAAAATAGTTTGTACATTTATTTCCTAATTTATACATGATTTTTTGGTGTTAATATTTCTAATTGTTAATAACAAAACGTTTATTTAATGTGTCATCCATTTTTATGTATTAATGTGGAAACAAAGTGATGCCAGCATTTTGACTTCTTCCATGAATTGTATCATTTTCTGTTTTGTAATACAGAATGCTTGAAAATGGTTTAGTTTAAATATTATCTGAAAGCGGATTTGATGGTACTTTTCTTGTGGCAGATGGAATGGGTAGCACAGGTTACCCTTTCCTTGGGGGTGCTGATGGGTGAGAGCTGGCCATGCCTCAGCCCAGAAATCCCCCGGGTGCTGGGCTGATCCCGGCGTGGGCAGCAAGGGAGGGAGAATTCTGCTCCTCAGGGCATGGACGTGTTGAAGAGGGCCCAGAGGACCAAGCTGATCAGAGGGATGGAGCAGCTCTGCCATGAGGAAAGGCTGAGAGAATCGCCATTGTTCAGCCTGCTTAGGGCAACTTTGGGGTGCCTTACCTGCAGCCTTCCCGTGCCTGAAGGGAGCTGTAAGAAAGACAGAAAGAGACTATTTGCAAAGGCCTGGAGTGACGAGACAAGGGGAAATGGCTTCGAGCTGGCAGAGGGCAGGGTTAGATGGGGTGTTAGGAGGATGCTCGGTACTGTGAGGGGCGGGAGGCCCTGGCACAGGGTGCCTGCTCCAGCCTTGGAAGCGCTCAAGGCCAGGCTGGACGGGGCTTGGTGCAAGCTGGGATAGTAGAAGGGGGAACGAGATGATCTTTAAGATCCCTTCCAGCCCAAGTCATTCTGGATTCTGCGCCTCGCGGGCTGCCCCAGCCCTCACAGGCCGGGGCCGGGCTGAGGCGGGGCTGCTGGGGGCTGAGGCGGTGCAGAGGCCGGGCTGAGGCCGGGCTGAGGCGGTGCAGAGGCCGGGCTGAGGCCGGGCTGAGGCGGTGCTGAGGCGGCGCTGCCGGGGCTGAGGCCGGGCTGAGGCGGTGCAGAGGCCGGGCTGAGGCGGTGCAGAGGCCGGGCTGAGGCGGTGCAGAGGCCGGGCTGAGGCGGCGCTGAGGCCGGGCTGAGGCGGCGCTGAGGCGGTGCAGAGGCCGGGCTGAGGCCGGGCTGAGGCGGTGCAGAGGCCGGGCTGAGGCGGTGCAGAGGCCGGGCTGAGGCAGTGCTGAGGCGGTGCTGAGGCCGTGCTGAGGCCGGGCTGAGGCGGTGCTGAGGCCGGGCTGAGGCGGTGCTGAGGCGGTGCTGAGCGGTGCTGAGGCGGTGCTGAGGCGGTGCTGAGCGGTGCTGAGGCGGGCCGGGGCTGCCGGGGGCGCGGCTTCGCCGCAGCGGCTGCGCCCGGGAGGCCGAGGCGGGGCCGTGTCCCTCCATGGCGGTGCTGTGTGGGGCCGGGCTGGGCAGCTCGCTGAGGCGCTGCGGGGCCGGGGGCAGCGGCCGCAGCCCCTGGAAGCCGGTGCTGCTCCTGGTCAGCCCGCCGGCTTTCTCCACGACCTGCGGCCGGTGCGCCAAGGACCGGCGGCTGAGGCAAAAGAGAGCCATTTCGGAGCGGCAGCTGGTAAGTGCTGGGCTCTCTGCGAGTTCGGGGTGCCTCCCGCCGCTGGTGCTTCTGGAGTGAGGAAATACTGGCTAAAATATAATTGAATTCCAGAATAGTGAGGAAATGAGGCCGCCCCGCGATGTTCTCGGTGCTCACAGTGATCGTAGCAGCGGTCCACTTCCCCTTGGGCCTCTTTGGGCGGGAAGCATCCATAAGTCTAGAAAGTAAAAAGGTTTTTAAAGCTAAAGCTCTAAAATGTTTTTTTTTTTTTTAGTTTTAAATCTAAAATATTGGTTTATTTCTCACTGGTATTTTCCTCTTGCGGTGTAGTCAGCTGCCAAACAAGCATCACTTTATGTCAGAGAAACTTCAGGATTCCTAGACTTTATTCTTCATCTTATTTTTATATTTACACGTCTCTGAAAAATCTTATTTTCTAATGATCCATAAATCACTCCCCATTAAAAGCCATAGTTTATTGTTTCGCCATGTGGTGGTGCCAAATACTTTCTAAAAGCGGCTTTTTAGTAGTAGTATAAATTTGCTTACCAAAAGTTCAGGTGAGAGAAGGTTTTTGTTCAGTTGCTTATCTTTGGTATCGTAACACTAATAACACTTTTTCTTCCTCACGTACTCTTTGTGCCCTTTATTTAAAGTGACCCTTAAAGCTCATTCTCATTATGGAGTCCCTTAGAAACGGACAGAATTAGAAAGTTACCGTGATCAGAGTCATGCTTTCTCTTTTCATCCCTCTGTGTAAGCAATTCCACCTGTCAATGAATGTACTTCCCTAATATTTTCCCTTGGGAATTTCAGCCCCTTTTCTGGAGATAGATAGTTATATCAACATAGCATAGCCTTAGGCACTTGCTTTTTAAAAAGTTCTTAAAAACACTTGAAATATGAGATCCGTTTTTCTTTATTATTACACTCAGTACACTGCATTTAGTTGATTTGTGAATGCCAGCAGAATTCTGGTTCAGAGTTCTGATTTTTTTTTTTTTTTTTACTGTTGAATGAAATTCATCATGGTTAAAAATAGCAGGTCTGGCTAACAACTAAAACTTCTTGGAAGATGAGTCTGATCAATTGCTCTTAAAGGTAGCAACCCCCACCCTTGTTGCAGACACGTTACTTCGTGGATCAGCGGAAAGTGCGCGTGGTTGGAGGACAAGGAGGAGACGGGGGCCATTCCTTCCACAGTGAGCCCAGAAAAGTGTTTGGAGGTCCTGACGGTGGCAATGGAGGTGATGGGGGTCATGTCATTTTTAAAGGTAAACCTCACTGAATCTGTTTTTGTGTTGTTGTCTTCTTGCTTAACACCCCACCCCAGCAAAAACAGCCCTGCATGGATGGTAAGAAACGGTAAATGGCAAAAAGGTTAAAATGGTTATTTCTTTGCTTTTGAAGTTTTGTCTTGAGCTGTGGTAAGGAGGACATAAATGACACTGACAGCCTTAGAAAGAATTTTGAACATTGAGATATTTTGCAGATACTTTAGTGAGTGTTGCCTGACTGTGTTAAGATGTGATTAAATTTTCCTCTTAAGATGAACAAAGCTGCTTCTACCACCACCACCCTGCTGTAAAATCTAATCTAGCAAATTAATTTTCGTTTGGAACAACCACATTAATAAACCTAAACAGCTAAGTACACACAGTTAAACTTCATCACGACTTAGACTGATGTTAGTCTTCCCTGATATGTTACTGTTGAGACAGTAAATAAAAAATAGGGACAATAAATAGTAAATAGGATGTGCACTCATGCAGTATTCAGAAAGGGAAAGAACAGTGAAGAGTTGGCTTTCCTGTGCCTGTTTCACTAAAGCAATGTGTTCAAAATGTGTGTCTTTTGCTTTTCAGCTGACCAGCAAATGAAATCACTTTCTTCAGTGTTCCGCTTCTATCAGGGATTTCATGGAGAGAGAGGAGGAAGCAAAAACTGCTACGGAGCTAACGGTGCACACAAGTATGTTAAAGTAAGTCAGTGGCTGTTGCCTGCTGCATGGTATCTTGGTACATGGCTGATTTTCAAGCAGGAGAACCTTACTGTTGTGCTAATCTCGTGTGTTTAATTAGGGTAAGTGTCTGACAGTGCTGTTTGAGTTCAGAAAGTAAGTTTCATGAAAGACAACTCTCTTGTTGGGCATCTCGCCTTGAGAATATGCAGGAGTGATTTTCAGCAAACCTGAAATCAGCTGGTGGAGGATCTGCTGCAGGTTTTGAGCTTCGGTGTAATGCCTGCACCTCTTCCCTTTGAGGTCCCTGTCGGTACCTTGGTGAAGGAGGATGGTGAAGTTGTGGCTGACCTCACCCAGCATGGAGAAGAGTACATTGCAGCTTATGGAGGAGCTGGAGGGAAAGGGAATCGCTTCTTTCTCTCCAACGAAAACCGCGCTCCGAAATTATTTACTCCAGGAGAGCCAGGTCAGGAGAGGGTCCTTCATCTGGAGCTCAAGACAGCAGCTCATGCAGGATTGGTGAGTTTCTGTTGGTTCAGCTTCCATTTGACTGACTGAAGAAATAATGTGAGATAACATTTTCTTAGCCCCTGGCTTGCTTGTTTGGAGACACAGCTCGATGCTTTCTTGCTGTGACTTGGTAGAAGGGTGTCCAAAGTGATTCACAGAGCTGTCACTCTCGTGCTACTTGGTGTTGTCCTACTTCTGCTCAAATCCATACTATACATAGAGAAACGAGATTCATCAGTGGTTGCTGATGATGTACAGCAGCTTTGCCTGCTGGTTCTGCAGATGAACAGTACAGTAAAGAGAATTCTTGTACATTGGTTTGTTTCCTTGGTTTTGGGTTTGGTTTTTTTTTCTAGATGATCAAGTTCAAATAATCTGTTTTATCCTTATATTTCTCTTTTTACAGATCTTAAACATTTGACTTTGTTAGTGACAGGTTTATCATCCTCTGAAATGAAAAATGCTCAGTCAACTTTGAGCTTAAGCTATTTTTGTATTTGATTATGGAAATATTCTAGCACCAGCTGGCAAACCTGTGAAAGTTATGCTTTGCTGCAAAATGTTCTTGATGTAGTCCAACAGCTGCAGAATAACTGTCTGGTCTAGCAGAATTTTGCAGATTTGTTAAAGATTGAGAAATCTGTGTGTTTGTATTCCAGGTGGGCTTTCCCAATGCTGGCAAATCCTCACTTTTGAGAGCCATCTCCCGGGCAAAGCCAGCTGTGGCTGCCTACCCATTCACAACCCTAAACCCCCACGTTGGCGTTGTCCACTATCAAGACTACGAACAAGTGGCAGGTAAGAATTTGAAGTTTGTTGTGTGTACCTTGATAGCAATTTGTGTCACCTTTGTAAATGCTTTAAAATGCTGCAGAAACAGATTCAGGAGCTCTGTAGTGTTCTTGCTAGTTCTAAAGAACTTCAAAGAAAACTCTACTGAAAGCCTATTTCACCTTCACCTGTAGGTACCCTTAGTGCCAAACTGTCAGTCTGTGTTCTGTCTGCACTGGAGTAATCTAAATTTAGGTGTTTTGAAAGATAACAGCAGCAAACTTAGCCTGAGTTGTGCTTTAACATTGAGGCACTGAGACATAATTCTAAAAGTACTGACACTGGCCAGTAAGACGCTGGGGGGATTTTTGGGGGGTTTTTATTGGATCTGCTGGATTCACTGTGAAATTTCTCTTGTAGTTGCTGACATTCCTGGCCTAATCAAAGGTGCTCATCAGAACCGTGGGCTGGGGATGGCCTTCCTGAGGCACATCGAGCGCTGCCGCTTCCTCTTGTACGTGCTGGATCTCTCTGTGCCTCAGCCCTGGGTCCAGCTGCAAGACTTGAAATACGAACTGGAAGCATATGAAAAAGGCTTGTCTGAGAGGCCTTGTGTTGTGATTGGGAATAAGATTGACCTTGCTCAGTCCAGGATCAATCTGGCACTCCTTAGGGAGCAGGTAGCTGAGAGGGTCATCGCGCTGTCTGCGCTGACAGGGGACAACTTGGAGGAGCTGCTGTTGCATCTGAGAGAACTCTATGACACTTATGTGAAGACAGAACAGTCACGAGGACAAAGCCCAGTCAAGTGGTAGAAGCCACAATTGCTGTGAACTGTGCTGGAAGGAGAACAAAGTTAAAATAGCAGCTTGATTCGAGTGCATCTCTGTGATTTGGGCTTCTTGTGGGTTCTTTTTGTTGTTAGTATGGAAAGGCACAGCATGGGGATTTGTCCTGGACTGCTGCTTTGGAAAGATTGTTTTGTTTGTTTGTTCACCTTTGAGGTGTCTCTGAAGTTTTACAACAAAGTCTGAAAGTTGTAATCATGGTGGGTGTTGAACTGGAAACCTGGCTCTTGTTTGGCATACTATGGAATGAAGAGAATGCTGTCTGGTAGAAATGACTGAAATTCAGGATCTGCGGGAGATGTTGGCTTATTTTATGAGGTGTACTGTAGTCACTTTTTCAATTTTCACTAATCAAAAGCTCTAAAATAAAATCAGGTGGTCCCATGTTTATCTGTTTTTATATGATGGCCAATTTCAGTCGTGGCTTAAAACTTTTCTCCTATTGTGGTTTGGTGTGGATTTTTCTCCTCAGAGGGAGGCACAGCTCAGTAATTTTAGGGTGGAGGAGCATGAAACAACTGCAATTAATGACTGAAATTATTTTCTCATTAATATAAATAATTTACTATATTTAAATGCTGTCAGCAGCTAAGTAGCTGAATAAACTGGCCAGGAACCAGCCATTTGAGACTCACATCTGAGTTCTCCCATTTAGGAATCTCAGGCAGTGTTCTGAGAAATCCTAGGCTTAGATACATCAAATAAACATTCAGTTCTTTGTGTGTGTGTCCCTTTTTTTTCAATTATATCATTTTATGGATTGTGTGCTTAAACTTGGAGAATTCAGGAATCTTAATTTAGAACAGTGGTCTTTGCCCTCTCCTCATAATGAAAGAAGAGCTGCTTCTGTATACTCTGGTCATATTTTCTGTAAAAGATTATTATCTTAATAATGGAAAGGCAAAATTCATCAAAACATATCATTAAACTTTTTCATAAGGGACCTGAACAGGCTTGTGGGGTGCTGAGACACAACTCTGTCAGAAATAGAGGAAATTACTGAGTAGATATGAAAAACACCAAGCTGTGGCCTCTAACCACTTTTTGTAATACGCCGCAGTGAAGGTGATAATTCTCTCTGCTGCTTTCTCTGCACATTTTTGATTTCATCCCTGGTAGTGTGATGCTTCTGCATGGAACATCCTTAAAAGCAGGGGTTTTATTCTGGAAAAGTACGGGTCAACTTGAAAGCCTGAATTGATGAATAAATTATGCCCAACCAAGCAGTTACCTCTCCTGAATTCGCATTCTGAGTATTTCTAGTTGTGGTCAGGTGTGGGGAGTAATCTGTGCATTATAAACAGTGATGTTGGTATAAATAGGATCAGGAAAAAATCAGAACTAATATTAAATCCTAAAGTCTCTCCTGTGTTTTGCTTCATCCCCGGGATTTACCGAGTTGAATTAAATAGAAGACAATATTCAGTTCTGTTCTTCTGTTTGGGTTTGTACAGCATTTTTAGGCTTCACTGCTGTTCTTCCTGCTATTGCTACATGCTTTTCAACCACTTTTAATAAAACCAGGGGAAGGTTGCCTGAACATCAAAGCTGGTGCAGCTTCTTAGCAGATTATTTAATACCCACAGAGGCTTTTCACTCTCTCTGGCTGTGCTTGAGAATGCCAGAGGCCGTTCCAAAAGCCTCAGCACTCTGAGGAGCTCCCAGCCTTCCTTTAGTGCTCAGGTGCCCCGAGTTCCTGCAGGGAGAGCAGTGTTGTTTACTGCTGTGTGAAAAGCACTGCAGGTTTCCTGACACCTCCCGGCAAAGTGCCATTGATCCTGCACTGGGGTTCTTTGTTCTTAGCGTTTCAGCCACCTGCTCTGAGGTGACAGCACCAAGCTCCTAAAGCCGTGTTCTAACAGGCTTCAAAGAGGCTTTGCAGCCTCAGGTTCCCCCTCACCCGGCAGTGAAAAGTGCCAAATAGCTCCAGCTTTGTTGTTGGAACAGCTCTTTCTGGAAGCTTGGACTTCCCATTGTCTTTAACAGCTTGGGTCACATTTCTCCAGGGTGCTCCTTCACAGTTAGCAGAAGAGCTCTTGGGTCCCATCCCAGCGGGGCTCAGGACTGAGGAGGAACCTCTGGTTCTGCTGAAAATAAAGTATTTGCAAAGGAAATGCATTTTGGCTCTAAAAACAGAGAGGGAAATCATTAGTTTAATGGTGAATGGTTTTGGGGAGCTGTTGTGTGCTATAGGATGTCTTTCCACTTTTTTTTGGCATGGGCTGGGGTGGGTGGGCTTGTTTTGATATAGGTTTTGGTGGATTTCTTCTGCATGATTCCCTTTTGCTTTCCTCTGCTGAACCCTTTGATGGAGACTTTGCTCCTTAAACTGGCAAGAGGAGAGAGATATGGTAGATTTTATTTCTCATTCTGACAATAAACCGTGGGAATTCGGAGTGAATTGAAGTCCAGTCAATTCTATTTCCTGGAGAAACCTAAGCCATAATTTTGTTTAGCACTTTACAATTCTAGTACTCTTTTGCATTCTTTTTAGTACACGATTACAACATTATTTCAGTGCTAATTGTAGGGGTTTTATATTTATTTTATTTTATTTATTTTCCCCTTTGTAAGTCCTTGGAAAATGTAAGTGGTATCAATTGCCTGGAAGAAGAAAATAAAATGCTAATGTAAAAACAAGCATTAGAAAGGTCTGCACTTTTAAACATGTGGATACTGAGGATTCATTGCAGTACATTAACTAAAGCATTGAATCTGTGTGGTTTTGAGCATGAGATGTTTTGCAATCTACTTTGCTTCTGTTTCCTAAAGCACTTTTTTTATATTACCTATTTTTTTTTTAACATTAGGGAAAAATCTTCCATTATTGTCTGTGTCCTCGTTACGAGTCTTCATAGTAGATTTGTGATAAGTGAAGTACTCTTGACTTGAACATGCTGAATAACTTGTTACATGTGTTCATTAATTCAAATTAAAGAATGACAGGAGTGGCTGTGAGCCAGAGATGCTCGTGCACATGGAGTGGGATCTTGTCATGGTTTGTACAGGCTGCTGGACACAGATCCACCATCCAGCTGCTTTTCTGCCCTGTCTTCCACGGGATCCTGCTAGTGGGGTCGCTGTCCAACACCTGCACTGGCAGTGCACTGTTGTGGAAAGGGCTTTGGTGTGAATTTAGAACCCCCATGACACTGCTAAACTTCATCCCAAGGTTAATGTGTGCCTGGCCTCTGAAGACCAGCTCTGTTTTCTGCTAGTCTTCCATGCTGCAGGTCCTAGTGCCATTCCCCAGCAACAATTTTTTCTGTTTTTTAAATAGGAATTGAATGTGTCTGCATTGTAGAAGTCTGGAAAGACTGCAGTTATTGCCTGGAGGGGAGTATTATTATTTGGAGGGGAGGTTACATTTGTATGCCAATAATGATAAAAGATGATTTTGCAGCTCTTGATAACAGAACAAAGCTCCCTTCAGGCTGCACTCTTGATTTTCCTCTAAGCAGTTCTGAAATTTATCATATGGTGTGTGCCCATTTTTCTTAGTCATAAAACCTAGCTGGTAGAAGGACAAAGGCGAGGAGATTTTCATCAACCTTGTTTTAATGTTGAAATTATGTTTGTCCTTCATTTCCCCACTGAGAGTAATTTTTCATCTCCTCTTTTCTGATTGAAATAGAATTGTCCAAGGAGGCTTTAAGAGCATCTCATTTGTCATCCATAGGGTTTTGGGGTTTTTTCTCTGCCCTTGCATATATAAAATATAGCCTTGACTCCTTGAACTGTGCATTCCTTACTCAGCTCTCTTCTTTGCACGTTGCTATATTGTTCTGCCATCGAGGTGAGGACATGTATTTGTGTATCTTATCGATATTTCCTGACTGATAAGTGAGAACAGAAGACCAACCATCCTACAAATCCATATGATTATGGTTTAATAACTCGCTCGTGTCCGCGTGTTCAATTTCACTAAGGCTGTGGTTGGTTACTTTGCTACAATCCATTTTATTCTGGTAACATTCAATTCATGTCATTGGAGTGAGTGGCACAACGCAGTGGTGACCTGGGCTCAGCTTGGTGGGCTTTTAACCTGACTGTAGCCCTGCAGCCAACTCAGATGCTGTTATTTTAAGTCATGATGAGTGAGTACAAGACACAAAACATCTTTGTGCTATTCACATCCGCTGAAAATGTTTTATACAGACACAGCCACCTTTTAAAGTGCAGGTTTAGAAATGCACTTCAGATCCAGACTTATTAAGACTGATTGAAAAGCTGAAAATGAACTGCTGAACAAATTATCTTTTGTTATTCAAATCCTACGTGGAGCCTTTTTGTCTTTGTAACTGGACAAATCGATAGGCAATTAATGTGCTGGTAACAGTCAATATTTTAGAAAGCATCTGATGGTTTGGGATCAATTTTTACATATGGAAAAGCTTCGTCATGGTTTAAAGATTTCTCATCTGAATCTTGGCATTTGGGTTCTTGATGCTTAATTACCTTTGAGACTGGAACATCATTTTTTCCCAAAGACTTGTGAATCCCTACCCAGTGCTTCCTTTGCACACACACTAATCAGCCACTGACAGAAGTTACTACTTCCTCTCTAAATCCAGATAATCTTCCCCTAAAAGTGGAAAATGCTTATAACAAAAAATATTTGCATGAGGCAATGTAATTGCTAAAACACTGGTTGTCAAGAAGACATCTGTGATATTACAGATGAAGTATCCCTATTTTGATTATCTTATTCATGAAATCATCCTGGTTTGTGGCTCTTCATTTCCTGTTGTTTTCCTCTCTCATAAATTAGGAAGATGAGTTGGGCAGCTAGAGTTCTGTCTAGGTTTGGAAAGACAGGTGTCTGCTAAGGAAGGCAGGAGCCTCCCCTGAAATGGAAAATGTAAACCCCCTCCCTCCGAATTGCTATAAATTTGAAATTAAGGGGGGGGTCTCAGGCAAAAATATGGGAGCAGGAATAACAGTTCTTTAGTAGGGAAGAACATAAAAAGATAAAATAAACAATGCAGTAAACTAAAACAACACTTGAACAGCTTTACCCAGACTGCCCATAACTTTGTTTTTATTGCCTCGTATTGTCCTAATCTCAATTGTTCAAATTTTTATTACTCTAATTATATTACTATCTTTATAACCATTTTATTACTATTAAACTTTTAAAATTTTAAAAACAAGTGATTGGCATTTTTCATAATATTACATCAATATTTTCTTACTGCATGGCTGTACAAAATGTTTCTTCTCTTCACTTTCCCACCCCCACAGCAGACATGTAATGGAAGTTTAAAGCAGTGGTGCAAACAGGCAATTACTGGGATGCTGAGATCTATCTAAAAACCCCAAATCTGATAACATTAAATAACTCCAGAGCCAGGGGTTGTGGGTTTGAAGCTTGCCCCACTGTGCTATGGGTTGGGTGCCACATGAGCTGTGCTTGTGCCCCTTGCATCTATAGGCTGAAAAAATGCATTTTATTTTGGCAAGCGAACACATCTCTGTTTCTAAATCAACCAACAATTTCCAGCTTCATCAACTAATTTATGGCCATTAGGAAAATGGTTTTGATGGATGAAAATTTCATGGGTTTGAATTTTTTTTTTTCAATTACTGTACTTTATGTTTCTGAGTGATTTTTACATTTTCTTTCAGTGGTAGAAACTCAGTCACGGAAGGCCGAGGTCCAAACTTAGCCAGGCTTGGAAAAGCCTATATCCCACTGAATTTTAAGCAATTTAAATTAAAATATCTGTCTGGATTTGGACCCTAGCAACTTGCAGAGTCCCACAGAAATTCTGTGGCAAAACAGATAACCTGGAATTTGGGAAATTATCCTCCAGGATCCACTTTACCCTCTTCATGGAACTGCAGCCCATGGCAGTGTTTAGGAGCTTTAGGAGAGCTCACTCACACCACTCCTATTTATTTTTTAAAGCATTCAGAAATTCTTTCACAGTAGATAAAACTCAATCTGTAGATGGATAACAACAATTGCCATGTGAAACATGTACAATTTACTAACTGGTGCTACTAATTGATATAATTATCATTAATTGAATGTCCCAAAGATAGTGATTTTTGTAATTGTTATTCAGTGGCTTGAAGTGGCTTATGAAGCTGATCAACAGAACAGTTCTAGAATTGTATGTTAAGACTAAATTAAATTAGTGCTACAGAAGTTATTTTCCTAATGTATTTAAGCCTGAAATAAAACTAATATCACATTTAGCTAACCAGGGCACTTGATGAATGGGTGCACAGTAGAAGATTTGCTTTTAGTTAATACTCAAGCTGGAAAATAGCTATATTCCCTCTTTCATGCCAGGAAAGCCTAAGTGCTCATACATTAATCGAGAAAATAATTGCAGAGGGCCACGAATGTGCTTGAATAAAGAAAGAACTTGTTCAGATTTTCTCAGAAAATGCTGTGCCCATTCTGGTCTTTCAGTTAATAGACCTGCTTTTTTCAAAGGGAATTTGATAGATTCTGTCAGCACACAGATAGCTCTTCAGAGTCTCCTGTAAAAGTGGCATTTAGGCTGACTAAATTTTATGTTCCGTGTTCTTTTGTTGTGAAGGAGGCAATTCTGATTTGATAAATTGTTATGCCACAGTTGGGAGTGATTAATATTGATTACAAATATTTCCTATTTACAAATGCTGACTGGAAGGCACTTTTCCAAAGTGGTGCATAGTGCTGGTTCCCAGTGAAGTAATTGTTGAGGTGAAAGCATGGTTATTAAGATGAGTCAATTGTAATGACCTTAAATTCCTGATTTCCCCAGCTTTTAGTCATTTGTTCAGAACTGCTGGAGCATCTCTGAAGAGGTGAGTGAAGGAAAGTTGAATTTCTGGGTTTTTTCAAGGGAGATCAGTATAATCCCTGTGTTCTCAGGAATTATCTCATTTTTGAGATTGTCACTTTGTAGTAGAGGACAGGAGCGTGTGGGACTTGTGAGGGGGAATTTCTAAGGTATTTCAGCTCTTATCTCTCTGAAATAAAGATGAACTGTTCTGCAGGCTTCTGTCTGCATGAGCTCTTCCCAGTGAGAGCTTCAGGAAGGATGTGCTGGGCATTTTGGTCCTCTGCTGAGGTTTTATCTTGCCCTGGTGCTGTATTCTTCCAATGACAGTCATATTTGACTTCAGTCTTTTCCTTACTCTTGAATTAGCTGTGTGTCAGCATTCCTCTGCCTATACAGTTCCATAAAGTTTTTGCAACCTTCAATTTGGTTAAAAATGTTAATGACAGCAATAAAAGACCTCGTTCCTTTCATGAAAGCTCTTGGATAACAGCTTAATTCCCAGAGCACTGACCATAGGCTTCATAAAAGTATTGCACATGTTATTTTATCCCTGTATATTTTGAATACAAGCTGTATCAGAGATATTAAATGGTGTTTTAACCATAGTGGTCTATTAAATTTGTGCTTCTTAGAATAAAAATTATTTTCATAATGGATGGTGATTGCTCTGCTTTGTCAAACCGTTTTCAATTCATGGACACTGCAGGGTGTACTTGCAGCCTTGTGTTCAAGGGTTTATATGCAAACCCCATTATTGTTTGTTCTTCAATAAACAGCTTCTAAAGGCTAAAGTTGTGTGTGAGCTGTGAGTTAACAGCTAAAAAAAATTGCCAGAACTGTTGCTGCCCTCCTGGTAGAGGGCTTGTTGTTTGTGAATGCTCAGAGAGATCTTGAATGAGATTTATTAACTACTTTGCAACCAGTTTTCCTTCAGTGTTAATTGTGCTGCTAAATGCTAGGGTATTGTGTTAAAAATAATTCCAAAGTCAGTGTCACACCACAGACACATTTTTGTGTTTAAAAGAATAGATGTTTAAGCTGTGGGTCCAGTCTGCATAGAGAAAACTCCAGATTTGCCATGAAGCCTTTACAACCCAACCAAAGGTCTTGCTTGATGCCTCTAAATCATGAAACAAAATTAATAAAAATCAGGTGATAGCATTTTAAAAATGGAAAAATAGTCTTGTTCTTCCCCCACAGGAGTGCACACATAGCTCTACCTATGATGTTTGGTGCTTGGATTAAGTATTAGCTCCCTTTTGCACCCAGACTGTGCAAGCACATTGCAAATGCTGGAGTAAAAGTGTGGGGCTTGTAAATAAGTAATGCTCGTGCATCCTTAGCAATAGAAATGGTGCTGATTGAAGGAGCCATTGACATTCCTGAGCTTGCAACAGGAGGTGCAGGGACAGAGCTGGGGTTTTTTTGCCTTTGAGGTGCTCACAAGTGTTCCTCCCTCAGGTAGAGGTGGGTTTGTTGAAGTAAATACCAAGGATAGTTTTAAATCTCAATAAATGGTGATGCTGGATTATAGGTGAGATCTTTCACCCTGAAGAATTCCTAATTGCTTTTCCAAATCCCCATTATTCCTTAATTCTGCAAGTGCAGCTATATTGACAGAAATTTGTTTTAAGGAGGAAAGGAGGAGACTTAAAGGTTAAGGGAACAGAGAAGTGCTGTGAGTTCCCTACTGTCCCCAGGAACATCTGTGCAATCTTGCATGAAAGGCTGGCTTTGTGGTGTCAGAAATTGAGAGAGCTTTTCTCTTTTGTGGCACTCATCCAGAGCAGCTCACAGAGTTTTTATTCTTGTCTGCAATTCTCACTTCAGAAGGAAAGGTAACAACACTCCTTACTGTGCCTCATCTATTTGCAGAACAAGCTCTGCAGAGTGCAGGAGGTCTCTTTTAGGACCAGGTCTGTACTGCAAAGTTGTGCTGGTGTCACTGCTTCACAGATGGGGTTGTGAAAAATCAATCCTCCCTCAGAGAAATCATGTTGTTAAAGTTCTTTCTGGCAAGGATATTAACCCCTGGTCTTTCCATCCTAGTTCTGCTGTGAAAATGAACGGTCATTTACAAACCATTAGCATTCTTTCAAATCAAAATATAATCACATCTTGCTACTTACAAAGCCCTTCCCTCCCAGCAAATCTCATTAATTAGCACAGACAGGTGTTCTTCAACAAAAGCTCCTTGCATTCTCTCTTCTTCTCCAGCCTCCTACTTGAGCTAATGAAGCTTCAGTGATGTCTGTGGAACAATGGAGCAATTTCTGTAACTGCAGGTTGGAGGGAAAAAATAAGGGATGGTAATTGAGGAGGGGCTGGAGGAGAGGCTGTGGAGCAAAGTTCCTCTGTCTGTGTAAAGAGATCTGTCATTACTGGTGATTAGGGAGGAAGCATTTAGAGAGACAGAAGGAAAGTAGCTGTGCTAAAATAAAAACTGTTTTTTTATAGTTTATTGATATGCAGATGCTGCTGTAGGAAAAGACCACAGACCTTGTTAGGGCAGCCTTCATGTCCTCGAGTTAATGGAGTGGAGGTTTGGATCAAGAGAGGGGAACTGGCATCACCTCCACTCTGCTCCTGTGGGAAGTCTCTTATCCAAAAAGCTCCCTGGCATGACTTGCAGCTGTGTGAATGCTGTTTACCAACACTCCCTGCATAAATTGGATGCTTCTCTCTGGAATTAGCCAGGTTTCTTTTCTCTGTGGAGATGAAGCCTATGTGCTTCCCCAAAAATTTGAATCATATTCATAATTACAGCAACTCTTCCTTCATGGCTGTTGTAAAAGGGTCCTGCCTGCTTAGTTTCTGCCTAGACAATAGGGAAGAGGCAGTTTTTTTAGCCTGTAAAAATAAATGATACACAGGTGTTTTGCTGGGCTGGATGACAAGCACCCCTGCCTCATCCAGTGGTTCTGCATTTCCAAAATTCATATTGGATGATGCCTAGCAGCTCCCCAGTCACTGCCTCTTCCAAATGCATATAGACATTTATATTCTGAACACTGAAAATCAGCAGAATTCAAATACTCCTTTAAGCATATTTGAATTAGTCATCAGCTACTCTGAAACTTCAGAGCATCTCCCAGCATTTTCAGTATGAAAAGCAGGCTCAGGTGTGACCTCATGTCCAAGCATAAATAGTTATTTTTCCTTTTTATCTGGCAAAGCAAGAGCTCTTATTTCAGGAAGGAATGTAAGTATCTTCCCCGCAAAATCCAACAATGAATAAAATTACTTTCAGCCGAGTGTAGATAATTCTGCCCACATGGAGGTCAGAGACCACGAAAATACTGTGCAAAAGGCTCACAGGGAAATAGATTATTTTCTTCCCCCTGGGAAAGGAAGGTGTCACACCAGGCACCTTTTTTAATCAGAATGAATGATCTAGTGGTTCGACCTCTCCTGTTGAACAACTGAAGAGAACTACAGCTTGAAACTGATACTGATACTGATACTTGAAACGTGCCTTGGGCACGTTATGGCTTTGTCATTTTTAAGTAAACCAGTGAGGGTTGTCAGTTATAGGAAGAGTTATTGCTGATGCAACCTCTCCAGATGCCAGCTGCGTGTAACATGCTCTGGAAAAGACCAGAAGCTGGAGAGGATTGAGTGATGTGCACTCACCATGCCCTCAGGGGGAGCTGTCAGGAACCTGCTCACCAGAGACAGGAGAAACTCAGCTGTTTCAGGAGCTGCTTTTTCTGTGACATGTATATCGGCCTCCTTAGGTAAACCCAGGGATGTTTTGCTTCCAGTTGGATTTTATTATTTCTGACAACACCTTTTTCACCACAAAATATGCAGCAAGCTTCTTATAAAAATACTTTATTGAAGTTTTCAGAAGGGAGCAGACGCAGGGAAAGGTGCGAGCAGGCTCAACATTTATCCTGTCACTTCACAGCACACATTCTTTGAGGGGTGGATTTTAACCCATATATAACAAACTGACAGAACATGTCACAAGCCTGAAATATCACATACACGAGACAAGACATCATTTAAAACCTGACTTCAGGTGACAATACTGATCTACTTGACAAATATCACTGAGATACAGTCTGATGGCATTTTCTTTTTACTTTTAGCAGCAGCCAAAAGCAGTTTGCTTGCAGCAGCAAAGTGTAATTGGCGATCACAACATCATAAGCTTTTGGGTACTGCTTTACAACATTTGGGTTTCTATGTGTAAATATAGTTTTCAGACTTAGGATCTTGAGCTCCCCTGTGCAATACTGTTAAACATGAGCATTTGCCATGGCAACTAATTACTTATTTGTGTTACTACATCTCTGAGCAGTGCCAGCAGTGGAATTAATCTGCTTTTTGGTCATACTGCCTCTGTGCCCAAAGAGGCTGCAGAACAAATGGGCAACTGTGATGAAGCTTGAGATGGGAAGCAGAGTGAAATGACCAGGATTTTATGGTAGGACCAAGGCTAGAGCCCTGGTCTCTTGAATCTTGTGCTCTATCTGTGTAATTAGTTGACAGCTCTAAAAAAAAAAATTAAAAAAAATTAAACAGTAAAAGAGTTGATGCTTGTGTTGACTGAATCAGCTCAAGCCAGGTCTCCAGTGAAGTGAGGTATTTTAAAAGAAAGAATAAAAGAGTTCTGAAACTTAAGAAATTTAAGAGGTCTGAAAGGAACATTTCAAAAAGGAACATAAAAAAAACAACACAAGGTTTGCTTCTCTCAGAGCTTGTGGCTCCCTAACACAGTGCCAGAAGAGTATCTTTAAGATCCTGCAGAAGAGATTTGAAGATGTCTTTGGGTTGTCAGGATGGAGTCTGGAGAAGCTGGTGCCGTGCTGGCACCTTTCCCATGGGCACAGAACCCTTCTCTAGGGCCCTTCCAGGGCTGGTTCCTGCTGCATGGCTCTAGCCAGGAGGGAAGCACTCCCACGGGAGCACTGTGTGGCAGAACCCCGGGGAAATCAGAGCAGTTTTGAAGCAGGGAGGGATCAAGCAATGCCAACAGCACGATGCTCAGTGCCTCAGAGCCTGGCTGTAAACTCCTCAGGGCTGAGATCTGTCCCTTCTTGGGGTGTGGAAGGGACATCTATTGCACCCCATGAAACAGGGATCCAGATTATGGCTGCAGCTGCTGTAACAAAAATTATAAATGAGATGTTTTCCTTCTGAGGTTTGTTCTTTTCTTTCTGTATCATCATCTATGTGTAATAGGTGTGAGGAAAAACTCCCATTTATGAGGGAGATCAGGTCTGCCAACAGCTAAGCTGTAGTTTTGCACAGTAGTTTAAGCCAGAAATTTATTTTTATTAGCTTTTTCTGTTCAGTTTTCAGTTTATTGGAGCAAAATGCTGGTGCTGCTCAGGCTGACTAGGTGGCAGCAGAGCTCTTTTGTGGCACCTGCAAGTGGCGGACACAGATTTCACTACCCGTGGGTAATGTCAATAAACCCCTTTATCCTTCTCTGCGGTGGGCTATTGTTGATGAACTAAAATAAGTTCTAGTGGGCTCTCTTCTGCCTTCCTCACCTGCCCCACACCACTGCTCCTGGGTTCTTCCAAGGAAACAAGCTCCAGTCCCACACCAGTACAGCAGAAGTAAACCAAGGCTTTTCACATCCTCACACTGGGCTGGCGTCACCTTCAGTAGCTCTGAAGGGCATAGTGAGGCTGAATCTTCAGCTTCTTGGGGCAAAGGAGTTTAATAAAAGCCCTTCTGAAGCTGGAGTGGCAGAGAGGGTATAGGACAGGGTTGACAGCGGAGTTGATCCACAGCAGCCAAAAAGAAGTCTCATACCAGAACTCAGAGATGCACTGGCCGTGGCAGCCAGCGCGGATGATCATCAGGAGAGTGTACGGTGCCCAGCAAATCCCAAAAATGCCCACAATGATTGCCAGGGATTTGGCCACTTTCTTGTCTCTGGAGAGCCTGAAGCGCTGGGTTGTGCTCTGGGACACGATCTTCACCCGTTTCTCTGAGGACAGGGTGGAGGCTGAATTTTTGCAGCTCTTTTTGTTGCAACACTTGGGTTTCCTGGAGCTCTCCGAGCTTGTTTCCAGCAGGTCTTTGGCATCCAGGCTGGAAGTGGAGGCTGCTGCTTGAGCTTTGCTCTTAGAGAGGTCTAGGGTTTTAGCTGACTCCTTCTGCTCCCACTTACAGCATTTCAAAGAAAGCTTTGCTTCTGGGCTGCTTTCCATCTCTTCAGTGAAGGACTGGTTGTGCACCTCGTGGAAAACATCCAGGCGCATTTTGGTGCGCTTCTGGATGTTCAGGTAAATGCTCAGGTTGAAAAACATCACGCTGATGAAAGGGGTGAAAAACTCCAGCGTGGAGGCTGTCATGAGGAAATACCAGTTGTAGAAGAACTCAGCATAGCATTCCCCACTGGGGATGATGCTCTGGCCTGATATGTACTCCCAGCTGATAATGGCAGGTCCGTACAGCAGGAATGCCAGCACCCACACCATCACCATCTTCAGCACTGCTTGCCTGGTGTTGCCTTGCTGGGCTCTGTAGGCGACCTGCAAGAGGAAAGCCTTTTCTTACACATAGTCCCACACCCCAGCTGGCTGAGGCTCCTCACAAATGGACTATTAGCATGCCTGGTAAAGTTGCTAGGCAATACCCCAGCAGTCCAACAAATTGATATGCCATAGGCAACAGGAGCAATTGCTGGATAAATCACGCTTTTACAGGGGAGATTTAGAACACTCATTTTACAGCTCCAAAATATGGTGTCTGCTAAGTGGAAATGTACTGATTTGGTTGGAGCCTGACAGCTGTCTGCACCCACCACTTACCGGAGCTGTCCCCAGCCAGTCCCTGTCAGTTCCACGGAGAGGGACTCGACCAACTCCCGGGCTAGATCTGTGCTGTATTTTCAGTCAAGGAACGAGCAAACAGCAGTGGGTCAGATCTGCCTGTGAACTGCTCGTTACCTCCTGCAAAAGGCCGAGCGTTTTGGTCTCCCACACTCTCAGAGACCTCTCCACATTCCCTGCCAAAGCTGGCAGTGCAATCTACTGCCGAGAAGCTGCGAGTCTGACTGCAGCCCACTTGTTTGTCCTGGGGATAATAAGCTCTTGCAAGTTAGTTTAAAGTCTGCTTGCCTGGCTGGCTTGCTTAGTAAGGATAGTACACTACCACCCTGTCACCTGGGAAGGGAACACCTGCACGACAGGGACTGAGCTTTAAGTGATTTAATTATGCCAGGAATGCTAATCTGAAACCACAGCTAAATGATGAATTTGTAGATGATTGTTGCCTTCCAGGCTGAAAGATTCATAGTTTCTGGAGGATTCAATGAACTTTTAAGTATTGCAGACAATCTGGGGAATAAAGCAGGAAGAGAGTTATGTCCCTCTCAGCTGCCATGACAGGACTCACCGCTCTTGTCACCGAGAGGAATCTGTCGTAGCTAATTAGTACGATGTTGAAGACCGAGGAGGTGCACAGCAAGTAATCAACCACCAGCCAGAGTTTGCAGAGGCTTCTCCCGAAGATCCATCTCCCCGTCAGCACATAGGGCACGTAGAGGGGGATGCAGAAGGCACCTGCAAGCGGAGGGGTCCGTTCCCGGTGAGAGCCGGGCTCTGCCCCGGGGGACCGCGGGTGCCGGGGGGGTCCGGCCGGAGGGAGCGGCGGGGGACAGCGGGAGGGGACCGGGGACAGCGGGAGGGTGTCGGGGGCAGGAGTGGAGCCCGGGGGGAGCAGCCGGGCAGGCGGAGCCCCGGGCTCGCTGCCCGCCCCGCCGCCGAGTTGCTGCCGGGCCGTGCCGGTGCCGGTGCCGGTGCCGGTGCCGGCGGGCGCCCCGCGGGCGGCACTTTACCTACGAGGAAATCCGAGATGGCCAGGTTGAGGAGGAAGAAGTTGTTCTGGGTGCGCAGGCTGGAGTCCGCCACGAAGGCCAGCATGACCAGCGCGTTGCCCGCCACGGTGACGGCGATGAGCAGGGCCATCAGCGCGCCCAGCGCTGCCGTGCCCGCGGCCGCGAAGCGCCCGGCGGCGGCGGAGCCGTTCAGCGCCCCGCCGCTCTCCATGCCCGCTCCGCTCCCGCCGCGCCGCCGCCGCGGGGCTGCTGCCCCTCCCCGCCCCGCCCGCTCCCGCCTCCCGCCCCGGCCCCCGGCACCCTCGCGTACCCCCCGAGCAGCCCCGAAACCCCCGGAGCATCCCGAAATCCGCCCAAGCATCTCCGCATCCCGCGAGAGCAGCCCTGAGCATCTGCACGTTCACACGTACCTTCTCAGCCCGGGAGCATCTCTGTGCTACCCAGAGCATCCCTTCATTCCTCCAGGGCATCCCTGGGAATCCACACATTCCCCTCTCAACCTCGCAGCATCCTTGCATTATCCCGGAGCATCCCTGATACCCCCCAGAGCATCTTCTCCCGTGTCCCTTCCTTTCTCAACCCTGGGGCATCACTGCATTACCTCACAGCATCCTTGCCACCCCCTAGAACATCTCTACACTCCTCTTTCCCCTCTCAACTCAGAAGCATTCCTGTATTCTCCCAGAGCATCTTTGCATGCTGCACAGCAACATTCCTGCATCTCTCCCAAGCGTCCACCGTGAGTTTATTGCTCCTGCCGTGGGGTCTGTGCCTCCATGAACAGAAGTGAAGTCAGAACTTCATTCGCCTTTCAATCAGCCAGGAGGGCTCCCTGGGCAGGTGGAACACAGAGGGTGATGATCTTGCCTCTGCTCCTCATGGGCAGCAGGGGAAGAGGTAAAGCTGCCAGGGTGCAGGCAATTCTTGGTTTGCAAACCAAGGAGTCCCTGGGGCTCCCAGCCCCAGCTCCAGGAAGGTGATGAACTCTTCCTTCTTCCACCACTTGTTCACCCTTCACAGCTAAAGAGAATACCTTCTGTCTGACTTGTTCCAGCTGGTGATTCTGCGGGATGAAGTTACCTATCACTGAACAGCCCCTGTGCACGGCGCCTGCTCCAGGTGGCAGGAGAGGAAACATCCTCGCAGGGATTGTCACAGGGGCAGGGTCAGTTCTGCTGTCACCACCTCTGGAGGACAGCACGGGGATGTGCAGAGCAGCAGCTGCAAAACAGAGAAGGCTACAGGCTGGAGACCCTGAGCAGGCACCCTTCTGTCTGGGGAGCTCGAGAAACAGAGAGAGCCCAAGCAAAGCAAGAAAACTGCAAACCCAGAAACAAGCCTGTAGTTAAGGCCCAGGGGGTTTGCCACCTTCTGATTGCTCCAAAAGCTATTTTCACCTCAGGAACTACTACAGCCTCACCGAATTCCTCTTCGAACACGCTGCCACAGCCGCTGTCCTGCCGATCCTGCTAGCCCTTCTCAGCGCTCCCGCAGGCTGTGGCCGCCGTGGCACCCACCAAAGGGTGGCCTCAGCCAGAGCCAGCCTCATCCCGTCCCTCAGCGTGCCCAGCGCTGGCACAAGGCGCTGGCTCCGCGCTCGGAGCCGGGCTGGCATTTCCCGGCTGCGCGCACGACGAGCCGGCAGCCGGGCGAGCTGCGGCAGTCGGGCACGCGTGTCCCGCTCCTCGGGGACACAAGTGTCCCCAAGCCGGCCTGTCCGTGGATGGCTGAGGCTCCGCTGCTGCCGCATCCCGACAGAGGATGTCACTGTGCGCTCGTGGAGCCGCGGGTGGGAGCGCCGGGGATGCTCCAGAGCTCCCGGCTTTAGGTGCTTGGTGCGTGCTCCAGCGCTGCCGAGGGGATCAGACCCAGCCACCCTGGGACTGCACACAGCCCGGCAGAGAGGACGTGAATTTTTTGCCGATCACCCCAGATGTGATGGAGAAAGAGTTGTTTTGTTTTTTTTTAATTTTTGGATGCCCGTGATGTTTAATGAGCCCATGAACCGTTTTCGCTGTGTGGCTGTTTGGGATCTGGTGTTATTTATACTCTCCAGCTACTCAGTCAAGCATTAGTGTTCATTGAAATGTTTACAAACTCCAAACGATGGGGTGTGTGCTGTACAGCTCCCATCCCTAGGAGCAGTTTGCTGTTTGTTAGCTGTCATCCATTATTCAGAATTTTCACCACCCGGATAGAAAGCAAACCCCCTTTGCAAACTCTGTATCTAGGATAATTTATAAAGCGATACAATACAATGTGGACAAATCACAGGTATTTTCTATCCAGAGTAAATTGCCAGGGTTTTTAGATAAATGAGAGGTGATAGAGCTCAGATTACAGGTTTCCTGATCCTGATGTTTCTCTGTTGCTTCAGCAGACAGGACAAGTGTATTTCTAATACATCTCAGGAAAGGAAATCACACAACTTGTAGTTAAAGCAGAGTACACTCAGACATGCAAGCAGATGGTCTGACAGCTCACGTTTGGACCTGGCTTACACACCAATATGCCATGTGTAGGTACCCCATGTGCTCATAGGTGCTTATATGAGTTCACATAGGGTGTTCTGATCACCCTGCATCAGGCCATGGGCAGGGAGACCTCCTGTCCACTGCTCAATCCCTGTGGATCTGTACAGTGGAACCTTTCTGGATGGTCTGAGCTGTAGCTCAGCTCCAAGCACTCCTGAGCCCCATTTCTGTTTGTTCTGAGGTTGTGCCTGAGCAGCAGGAGCTGGGGGTGGCAGATCACAGGATGGTTCAGGCTGGAAGGGACCTCTTGAGATTTTCCAGGCCAACTGCTCTGCTGAAGCAGGGTCAGATGCAGCAGCTTGCCCAGGGCTTTGTCTGGTTGGTGTTTGAATATCTCCAGGAATGAAGACTCCGTGACCCCTCCAGACAACCTGTTCCAGCTGCCCTCCAGACTGCCCTCACAGCCAAAAAGTCTTGTCTTGTCTGCACCATCATGCCCACAGATAGCTCTCTATAAAGCTAGGACTAGGGGGATATGCACAAGTTGTAGTTTTTCCATTGCTTATTTCTGTCCCATGGAGCCAGTTTGTCTCTGAAACAAACTTAAAAGAAAGAGATTATTAAAAAATCTCTTTGTGTTCATGTCTTTACTGAGGAGGGTTGAAAGTCCTCTGGCATTCACACAAGTATCTGTCGCTATGAAACCTTTGTTTTATTTCCTTTTCTTCTGCCTTTCATCATGGGACATGTTTATTCTGTTTGGAAAAATTCCCTTTTTAGAGATCCCCTCACAAGTTACCGGCACACATGGGTGAAGAGAAGGGCAGTGTGGCAGGGAAAAGAGATTCCAGATTGGCTGAGGACAAAATCTTCAAGGAGCCCTTCAGCTCCTGCTTTGCCAGACCCCCAAGACACAGCACAAACCCCCAGTATAAATATTTCACATGTAGCACCAACGAGTAGGACACAGGAAACATCAGGGGAGCATTTCTCATGCTGGAGATGCCTTTGCAGTGAAATGCTGCTCTTTGATATACATTTCTCTTATAAACAAACCCAACAACAACTTGTCTGTCAAAGCCTGGGGAGCTATTGGGACTGAAAACCAGCCTGGCAATCCAAACCTGGCTGGGAAATAATGAAATCAGTCACTGGATGTGCTTCATCCAGCTCAGCCAGGTGTCAAAACAGCTTCTGCTGCTGGCAGGAGGTCTCTTCCTTACCCTACTGCAGGGGACAAAATTGAGTGAGTTTGATGTCAAACAAAGACAATGATGACCAGAATAATCCTTGGAAATGCTAAGAAATAACCTGTGAGCCAGCCTTCAGAAAGGTGAGAGAAACTAACATCTCCACCCCCAAAGCAACACCTGCTGAGAGCTGCAAATGGCCACAAAGCCACCATGTCCCTGAGAAGGATCACAAATTCTGGAGGGGAATTGTCCCCATCTGGGCACAGTGTGTGCCTACCTGTGCTCAAAACATGTCCTGTGCCTTTTCACTTCTTTCTTTTCCTTCCTTCTTTCTTCCTCTCCATTCCCAGCTGCAACCTGCAAATCCAAACTCCCAAAGTGTTAAAAAATGCATCCTTTACAACAGGGAGACTTTCCATACTTGGACCTGTCTCAAACTGCCATGACTGCTTTTGGCTTCTTGGGAACGAGCTCCTTAAAATTACAAATCACCTTGTCACCACAAAAAGTCACATTTCTATCCTTGTTCAAGCCAACAGCACTTTTGTGAGCAGGGAAATGCTGAGTTTAACGACTCTGGGGGAGGAAAACAATGCAGAGCAGGATGAGTAATGCCATTAGTAACGGAGTCACTGTCTGATCAGAGTTAACACCTGACTCTTGTCAAGGCCAATTCAGTATTGTATTTCAAATTTCAGAGCACGGTGGGGAATGAAACCAGAAGTCATCCTACATCTGTCAGCCTGGACTGGGTTGGCAGCTGCTGTTCAGACTGATGGATGTTTGCAGAGAGAGACAGCAGGGTCTGAATATGAAGATATGAAATCCATGTGCAGCTGCTGCCAACCGTGCTGGAAGCATTTTGCCACATGGAGGAGTGAATGTTAAAGCTCTGTTGAAAAAGTATCCATTAAATTTGGTACTCCATCAGGCAGTGGTTTAAGAGGCAAGGCTGGCCTCCGTTTCTAATACTCTTAATGGCAGCAAACAGTGTGGGTTAGGAGTGACAAAAAGAGGTTTGGGAAGGACTAAAACATTTCTAATCAAAGCCATTTCTGTTCCCAGGCAGATGGAAACCAGAGCAGCTGTAGAGAAATGAGCTGGGTTTCTCTGGGCTGTGGTGCAAGCTGTGGCACAGTGGGCTCCTTTGCACTCCATCAGACTTCATAAAACTTTGGGTCACTAAGCAATGAGAGGGGGTGGGTTTAAGGCCATTGGTGGAGTCCCTGGATATCTCCAGAGCTACCACCAGGTTCTCATGTGAGGAGAACTACAAATGTCAGCTCGCTCGCTTCCTGCAGGAGCTCATTGGTAACCTCATGTAATATTTAACAGACTTCCTGGGCTAATTAAGTACATTACTTTATATAGTAACTAACATATCTCTAATATATATCAAATTTTAATTCAGTTTAATTCATTATCGCTGCTCAACGTGGGCCCAGTTCTCTTTCCCCTTACAAAGATGCAAATCCATTGATTCTTTGTGTGCACCAGGGAGGATGATGGAGCCCTGGGTTCACCAGACCCCTTCCAAACACAAGCACAGACAACTTTGCTCTTGTCTCTGCCCAACTTAACTGGATCAGAAGAGTTTCTTCTGAGTCTTGCCAGGGCAGTTAAGAGCAGAAGCTGTCCCCAGAGGCTCACAAAGGTATCTTACAAGCTGGAGGGTCCTTCAGGCACAGTATTTGAGGGATTTGAGCAAAAGCTTGTCTTTCCTCTATGACACTTCTTCCCCAAGCATATGTGGTTGTGTGAGCAATATGGAATGGAGGGAAACACATTTCTCTGGAGAGTAGAGGGCAAACAAATCTCTGTGTCTGAGATTAGGAGGATCAGCAGTCTAGCTAACTTTATCTTGTTTATTTGGCCATTTGGCTTCTCTGATAATGAAAACTGGTGCCCCAGATGCTGGGCAGTGTCCAGCCAAGAGGGTCTGAAGCTTGTTGTTATTCTCCCCCTCTCCAGTGGCTCCTGGGAAATGATGCAGCAGCATCTGCCCAGGCCCTTTGGGCAGCACTCCTTCACCATCTCTGTTATCTCTCTGGAGACGCTGCCATTCCAGGCAGGAATTTCAAGTGTTTGTGTCTCTAAAAGCTCTCTCAAGGTTTAAGGTCCAACACTTAAATGCCAGTTATCAAGTGCATTCTCTCCAGAGAAAGATGCCCTTCCTAGGGGGAGGGTAACACATCTCTCTGTCCTTCCAGCCCCTGCCACCTCTGCCAAGTTCTCTGTCTCACCCCTGTCAGCCACTGTGGCCCCTTCTCCATTTTTGAAGGGGCTGGATTCTGTTCAGCTCCCTGGTTTGAATTTGCTGCCAGAGGGATTCTGCTCCCCGTGCCTGCCCACTGCCTTCCAAAGCCTGACCCACATCCTCCAGATCACTCTAATTCAGAAAGACCTTCATCTGTACAAGGATTTTCCCTGACTCCTGGCTTTTCTCATTAAAAACCAAACCTCACCCTCATCTCTGTCTGCTGAGACAATGCCAAGCCTGCCCTTGGATCTGTAGGAAAGGCAGATGGAGAATGTATTTTCTATTGAGCCATGGTGTGCCTAATGTATTCCCTTCTATTAATGATTGCCCTGGGTCCTGATCTCTGATTCATCATCTTTTCATTCTTTTGATGTTCATTATAAGGCAGCAGAGACTAACAGAGTATGTCAGGCATCCAGCTACAAAGGCACGGGGAAGAGGAGTGAAAAGGGACAGTGACAGGGGGAAGGTGAAGATTTAGGAAGCATCAGCTCACTGCAGGCAAAGCTGCAACCATGCTCAGGATGTTTCTGCCCGTGCTGTTATCCACTGTCTTCCTCTTCCAAGCCCAAATCCGTGTTGCTGAAGCCAGTTTGACCTCCAGAAAAATCATTTGGAGTCAGATTTGTGTAAAGATAGTACAGGCCAAAGGAAACAGAGCCCTCCTGGGTCTGGAGAGCTGAGACCTCCAGCAGGTCTCTTTATTGGTCTGCCTTGCAGCAAACAGGGTTTTAGCAAATAAATCCATCTCATCAGCCACCCTGGGCTTTGCTGAGGCTTCTGGCCTGAAGAGAGGGAGTTTGTTGTGGCTGTAAGTAACAGGATTCGCCTTTGCCTGAGTGTGATGATGAGAGGGCTCTACTTGTGAAAGCTGTCTTGGTAAGCTGCCTTCGGGGACTCCAAACACTGCAGAGCTGCCACTGGATGCCACAGCTGCTGTGATCTGAGTTCAGCTGCTGTGATCTGAGTTCAGACCATCCTGGAACAAAAAAAAAAAGGGAAAAAGAAGAACTGAAAGTCCTTCTCTCTCCAATGAGTAATCATGTCCTGCTGGTTCTGACCTCTGCTAAGCCAGAGTGCAGCCGTGCTGGAGGGAGAAGGTGAGGACAAGGAACATTAATCACTTTCAGTGCAATCGAAGGGACTGAATAACACAGGAGCTGTAGAGCAAAACAAGGTGTGCAGGTGCTGGGTCATCCTTCTAAAGGGTGTTTGCTGCCACCCCCCTGGCTGTTCTCTGCCTCAGCACAGGAGGATCACTGCCCAGATCCAACACCTCCAGAGGATGATGGTCAGTCAGTGAATTTCCTGCATGTGTAGGCTCAGAGAGTAGAGAAGAAAGAATTTGGGGATGTAGAAGCCAGATGTCTTTTAGGCTGCATGACAAACTGTACCTGCTTATCCCAAAACCAGTGGCCACAGAAACTCCTCTTACCCTTTTGTTTCACACACATCTCCTCCCTGTGGAGGCTGAGAAACATCTCCCTAGCAGGGCAGGGGAAGCATGAAATCATTCCCACCTTTCTCTTTCCTTTCTTTCCCAGGGCCTACAAGGCACTGTGAAGTTTGAAAATTAATGTCAACCACGCAAAAATCCCTGTTCTAAAACTTTTGCCAGCAGTATTATCTGATGAAGGCTGGGTTGGTGCTTGGTGGGTGGAGGATTCCTCAGTAATTTGCTTGGAAAATGACAAGAGCAGCAAAAATAGGAATGAGATGCAGACCTGAGCATGGAGTGAGGATGCCAAGGGTTCCAGAGGTTACACAGCTCCCCTGGAGCCCAGGGGTATCTCTGGTCACTACAAAGAGGGAGTTTCCCTACTTTCCAGATGTTGAAGGAGACAAAAAGCAACGAAGCCCCATGAGCAGAGAGGTCCTCCTGGAGCTGCTGCTGGAAAAGCAGAGCCAGAGCAACTGGGAATAGAGGAGGGGACCAAACTGCAGCCAGGTACCATCAGCATCTTCCTGGTGGCTAAAAGTTTTGGCAGTAGGTGAGGAACTGGGACATTCACCTTCCCCACAGGGACCCAGGTCCCACCACACTGCCACCCCTCCCATGGTGCAATTTATCTTTTACTCTCCCCTTGTTCTGCTCTGCTTTAACTCTGTGAGTGAGGCGCTTTGTGGGAAAGGCTCTGCCTGTCATTTCAGGTGCTATTTCCCTTTTCAGGTGCTATTTTCCCTTTTCCCTTCCCTTGCTTTATGCTGTCCATCAGCGTTGCCTGACAGCACAACACGGTTCATTAAAAAAGGGAGGGATCAGGTGCAAGATTAATTTCCCAAATAATTTTGCAAACGACTGTGTGTAGAGGCACAGAACAGCTTTCTGAAACAGAGTTAATAATTCCAGTTGTTAATAATGCACCACTCACAGCTGATGCTGCTCCCAGCACCCACGGCCAGGCTGTGCTGATCCCACTTGTTTGCAGGCAGGTTGGGAAGGAGAGAGAAGTGATTCTGAATAATATTTCATGTGACATCTGGCATTTAAGAATATTATGGCATTGTTTTACAACTCTTCACGATTTCTGAGCAATCCTGCCAGAGATTGCATGTATAAAAATGTGCTTATTTGTTTCTACAGGTTGACTTTACACATGTGATCTCCTCAGCTTGTCACAGCACTTTTTTGCGCATTGGGACACACCACAGACTTCCCCAAATTAATTGTGCAAAGTGCACAGTGTTTTGAAAAACAGTTCCTAAATAGATACTGGCTATTGAGCAAGAAAGGTAAGCAATTGGGAAAGCACATGAGCTGCTATTTGCAGCAGCTGGATTCCAAAAGGTTTTAACAAGTACAAGCCCTCTTGAAAACAAGGAGGAAACATTCCACAATATTCCTTTAATTCAATTATCATGATTAAGTTGGGTTTTTTTTTAATGACACTACTTTTAGCAGCTCAGACCACCTGAGGTGGACCTCCTGCTCGCTGCCCTGGCCAGCGGGGCTGCAGAAGCATGAAGGGATGATCAGGGCTCATGGAGCTTCGGGGATGTGCTTCAAAGAGCTTTTTTATTACTCTGCTCATCATCTTCAGAGCTCTGGTTGCTGTGTCAGGCTCTCAGCAAGTGTGGAACAGTGGAAGAAACAGTGCAAGGACAAGGAAGAGGGAAGATTGTGTCTGTAATTGCTGGCCTGTAACTCTCTGCCATTGTGCATTCCGTTCCTGCTCCTCGTTAGCGCAGAACCGGGAGAGTGTTTAATTGCAGCACGCTCTGCCCAGGCTTTATCTGCACGCAGAGCAGATCAGCTCAGCCTCGTGGGGCCGAGGCAGTGACGAACAGCCCTGATGGGGATCGGCAGGGCACAGCTGCTGGAGATCAAGAGGCAGAATACAAATCACAGGGCGCTGGGCTCCAGTCTGAGGTTATACGAGTGCTCCATGAGCAGGCTGCTCTCTCTTCTTCCCACTCATCACTTGGTGGTGGCAGAGTCCCACATCCCACTGAGCATCCCAACGCGTCGGGAGGCTGATTTTCCAAAGCATCCGCGGCTGGCTGTGGGGACAGGGAGCTGCAGGGACGTGGATTTGGGATCGCACACTCCTGGCTGTGCCTCATCAGCCTGTCCTGTGCACTGGGATTCCGTCCTGGGGCTGCACGACGGCAGCAGCTGCGAGGAGAGGAGAGGAAGGAACAGAGCTGTGCTCTTGGGGGTTGTGTGAGGAGGAATGAGGCTGAAGAATGCTCTGAAATCAAGACTTGCAGCAAACAGGCTCTGTAGCAGTGAAATGGACCTGGCCACAGCTTGTGCTTTGTTGATGCACACGATGGGGGACAAGATGAATTTGAGCTGCTCTGTGTGCAGCAGCCAGAAGTGGAGGGAAAACTCTCAGACTTTACCTTCAGTCTGGCCTGCAGCACAGGGGGAGATGCTAAAGCTGTCCCTTCCTCAGTCCTGCTCCTGTCACCTGGGCTGGAAGCTCAGCCCCTGCTCACCCAGCTGCTCGGGCTGTGGGTGAGTGAGGTGTGGAACCTGCTGAGCTGGCTCCGTGCTGGGGGCACACAGCTGGGTACCAGGGGATTCCAGAGAGCTCTCTGGGCCACTTTTGTGCCACAAAGTGAGGGGTGAGGCTTCAAACCAATGCTCTGTGCTCTCAGCTGCCCTCTTCCCTGCAGGAAAAGGAGTTTTTCCATGGCCTGGCTGGATCTGTGCTCAGGAGCTGATCTGACCAGCCGGGAGGATAAAATCAACACTCTTACTTTGGCATGTTATCCTGAACATCCAAGTCACCACACAGCTCTGCAGCCACTCATCTCCTGCTCCCACTCCCACAGCCTCTGTGCTGGTGCCCTGAAATGCTGCCAGCAGCATTAGACATAACAGCAGGCTTAATTAAAGCGTGGCAGCCTGCCAGCATCCAAGAGGCAGAGCTGAGCTGGCTGCACTGCTTTCAAAGGGGTATTGGGAAAAAAAAACCACACTGGGAAATAGCAGGGCAAGCCTTGTCACACTGATGCTGCTGTGGGTCAAGCATCTGCTTTGCCTCAGGTCCAGCTCCTGGGAAGAAGAGTTGAGCAGGGGCTCAGCCGTGGCTGATCCCACTCCCAGGATGCTCACAGGGATCCTTCCCAGTGGGGTGCACAGTGTGGTGTTGAGTCACATCTCCCTCCTGGCCTGCTGGGGAGGGAGATGGAAACATGGGATCCCTCCCCTCCATTTCTGCAGGCTGGGCTGGAACTCAGGAATTTATTCCTTTCTGTCACAAAATGAGATGACACAATACATTTCCGTGGTTATCAGAGATCTCAGCATGTCCCCAGAGGAGAGAGGGATGGCGAGCACCTGAGCTGTGTCCCAGCCCTGCTGTGGAGTTTTTGTGGCATCTGCTCCTCCCCCTGATGGTCTCAGTGCAACCTGGATGCTGGAGGATCCCCATGGATGGATACTGACAATGCCTTCTAGAGGAAAAAAGCACTTTTGCATCTGGAAGCAAGTACCAGCAGCTGCACAAAAGCAGGACAAGGACAGACCCACTGGGGGAGGAGAAGGGTGAAGCCCTCGGGTGCCCCTCTGCAGCAGGCAGATCCCTGAGGCACATGTGCTGCTCAGCTCGAGGCAGATAACAGACAATACCCTGATTATTGGAATGCATTCAGCACTGTGCAATGCCTGCTTAAAGAATAGCTCTTCCAACGAAACAAGAAAAGACCAGAGAAAAAGAAATCAGCCTTCAGCTTCTGAGTCCTCGCTTTGCTTCACCCTCAAGATTTGGTCTGCTGTGTGTCCAGCATAATTATTAAGCAAGTTCTGATGGAAGAATTTTATTTACCCAGCCTCAAAAAGGAAGAAAGGAATCCTTAATAGTGGATTAGATCAAAAAAACATAATTTATTTTTCAATAAGTGCTTCAGATGTAAGATCAATGGCTCGAGGCTGATTGATAGGAGCTGTTTGCAAAGACCTTAGATCTAATTGTACCCAGGCAATCACACAGACCTTTCTTTGACCAGCACTAGACACCATCCCTCCTGTGCAGAGGGGGGAAGGAACCAGAAAATAGCAATACTTTGCATTGGAGAGTTGCTCAGCAACTGCCCCATATTATTTTTGAGTTATTCTTGAGCACAGCCTCTTTTCTCTTTGATCTTCACACAATTTTTGTTGCTGTTGGCTCTCAGAAAGACAATGTTTTAAAAGAATTGCATCTCCATTTGCCACAATATTTTTTTTTTTTTTTTAACATTTTTTTTTCCCTCAAGCACAACCAAAGCCTGATGACATCAGGGAAAGCAGTGCATTACTTTGCAGAGGAGAGGAAATTAACGTCCATCTACTCTGCTAGAGCCTTTCATAGGGCATGGGAGACAGAGATTTAGCATCCTTTTCTCTACATGGTCCACAGATGATATTCAGAGGCAAAATAACTGTGTTTAACTCTTGCCACCAAGCAGCCACTCGGCTGGGTTTGGGCAGGCAAGGTGGTGTTAGAGCTCCCATTCTGGCAGCCTTTGATCAAGAAATGGCAGTGGGGTGATTTGTCAAGGGAGGAGAGTGCCAGGGCTGGGATTTCTCACCAGGCTGCAACTCCAGACAGAGCTTGGCACGGAGAACATCACCTTAAGGTCCTGATTTGGAAGGAGCACCACATCTCATCCATCAGTTATTATGAGCCCTGCTGATAAATGCCTTTATGTGACACAAAAAGTGATGAAACCCTGAGCTGCTCAGCCTGAACCAGAGCTGCCTCCATGCTCTGGGTGACACAGATCCCCCGTGGGGTCCAGCAGAAAGGAGCTTCTGATTATTGGGGTGCATCTGATCCTTTTCTCTCTCATTCATTGTCTGCTATTGCCACACACAGAGGGAAACGAGTTTTGCACTGCTTTGGTCTCTCCTTGGTACCACACAGAGAAGAAAAGCAACAAGTAAAACACCAAGTCCCTGAAATAGATCAAAAAAAACCAAACCAAAACCCTTAAGAAACATAGTGAAAAAAATAACCCAAGATTTTAAATGCCATTTGCAAATATGAGTCAGGAGCATCTTCTGTGAAACTGCTGCCAGCTCCATGGACTAAAGATGGAATGATTCCAGCACAGCCCCTGCTCAGGGAGAACACAACCACTCCTGAGCCAGGTTCCAGCCCAGCCAGGGGATGTTCTCAGAGGAAAAACCAATTTCATCACTCCTCTGCCTCAGAGTAACCCTGTTAGGCAATCCCTCGCCCAGGCAGGGCAAGGGGATTTCTTCTTGCACTCCTTCCCCTGAAAGCAGCTTGTTTGTTTTGCTGGCTTCAGGTTTGAGCCCCTGAACGACAGAGAAACAAAACCCTGAAACTTTGCACGCAAATTAACCCCTGAGGCAGCAGGAGGGAGCAAATTTCTACATCTAGTAAAAATCTCAGCTGCAAAGATCTAAAAATAGACTTTTCTTGCCTGGGGAATTCTAGCCTTGCCTTGTGAGTCGTGGTGCTGCAGATTATTGCATTCATAATTTAAATGTTGGATGGGTATAAAATTACTGGTGTGGGAGTTATTCAATTTCTGGTAAGAACATTTACATCAAATAGTGGCTGCACACACAAAAGATAGGAAAAAGTCCTTCCACTTGTGTTTGCCTGAAGCACCTGGGAGCATGTGCAGCCTCACAAGGCTGTTCTTGTGGTAAGATAATGTTTTTTTCCTACTAAAAACCTGTTAAAGTTCACTCTAAGAGTACTTGTGTCTCCTCTCTTGGCATAGGGCTGCTCCAGGCTCATCCCTCTCCAAGTTAGAGGAGCTCCCAGGGCTGATCTGAGCACTGCCAAGGGTGGGTGATGCTTTGAAACTAAAAAAGGATTGATTCAGTGTAGATATTAGGGAAAAACATTACAATGAGCGTGGTAAAATACCAGAACAAGTTGCTCAGAGAAGTGATGGTTGTCCCGTCCCTGGAAGTGTTCAAGGTGAGGCTGGACAGGGCTCTGAGCCTGGTCTGCTCCAAGGTGTCCCTGCTTATTGCAGGGGGGATGGACCAAAACTTCTAATCCAAACTATCCTATGATTCTATGACTAATCTGAGGAAATCCTATGATTCTATGACTAATCTGAGGAAATGTGAGGCTTATTGGTTCCTTCCTCACCCCACTCCTTCCTGCCCCAGTCTTCACTCCTTCTGCCTCCATGCTCCCACGGAAGGGCTGTTTCTCCTGGCCTGTGCAAAGCCACTTCCAAAAACCAGCTGGCTGCATCTGGAGAGCCATTGCAGGACCCTGCTTGAGCTGCATGTGAGGGGCTGCAGCAGCTCCAGCCCAGCTGCACCTGCAGCAAGCAGCCCTGGCCATCCCACAGCAGCACATCCAGGCTCCTGGGGCCCTGGAGAGCCAGGCAGCCTGGGGGGTTCAGTGATTTCTCTTTTTTAGTGGTGCTGTTTTAACTCAGAGACTCTGAGCCTCCCAGTGAATCACACCATGGTCAATTAGAAGTTTCCTGTCAGTCGTGCCTTCTTGGACATTATTCCCAGCAGTGTAAATGCCATGCTTGGAGCCAAAGCTGAGCTCTGTCAGCCAGGGAGAAACCCTCACTCAGTGCAAACGAGGGGAGAGGACCTGCAAAATCCCCTTCAGAATGGCAGGGCTGGAAAAAGACAATTGTGCTTGGCATCCAGAGCAGCTGTGCACAGGTAAAGCAGCTTCTCCTCCTTCCAGGTTCCCATCCCTGGGGCAGGAATCCATGGAAATGTGGAATGGCCCCTTGCTGCTGGAAGGCTGAGCAGTTTGCCAGCTGGCAGGGCTCCTTCCTGCTGCCATGGGGGCTGGCATGGGCAGCCCAGCCTGGCAGACACCGGGCAGGAGCTGCCCTGCCAAAGCTCAGTGCCTGGATCTGCACCCCTGCTCAGAGCAGGGCTGTGCTTTGGGTTCAGGACATCATTTATTCTGCATGGAAATGAGGACAAGTGGGGATTTTTGCCATCAGGGTGAGCTGCAATTTCCACCAACCCGCCTGCATCGTTAGAGATGTTTAATTTGACATTTAGCTTAGTTACGGTAAAAAAGTCAATTTTTTCAGACTGAATCCACCTCATTCTTCTGATACCCAATATACAAACAGAAACCAAAAGGATTCATGGTACTTTAATACAAAAGAAAACAAACTCCTTCCTCGACAACAGGGTCCTTTCTTTGCTCCTGACAGCCATTCTTCCACCTCATCACTTGTTTTCTCCCATTTTCTGAAAGAGCTTCCTGGACAAAAATAATGCTGATCAGTTAAGAAAGCATTGTGAATATCAATGAAGGTTTCTCTTCTTTTCCTTCTGCTCCCAGATCCTTCTCTGGGCAAAAAGTAAATAGAGTCAGCTGTAGCTGACACAGAAGCTGACGAGGGAGGCACATTAGTTTGTCTGCCTGTCGGGGATTTCTTGTGTAGCAGGCTTCAGATCCAGAGCCAAACTTCCCAACTCCATCTGGGACAGGATCTGGGACAGGATCTGACTTTTTCTTTTTGTTCATGCTCAAATATCTTATTTACTTCATTACCTTTTTTTTTTTTTTGTGGAATTTCATGATGAGGCCTTTTTAAAACCAGTCTGTAGATTAGTATAATTTATTTTGGGGAAGTTGAGATGCTAATTTCTAAGCACAGAAAATATAGAGGCACCATAAATTAACCTGGGTCTTGTTTTGATGCATATGTGTGAATTTGTAATTACTAATTAGTTTGTTCTAGTGGTTGCCTAGGGACAAGTGGACAGGACTTTGTTATAAAGTACAGGAGATGATTCCAGCAGGTAATATGTGAATATAAATATTTGCTGGATCAAAGGTGCTAATTTTACTGATCTACAGAAAATTACATGCTAAAACAATCTATAGTCTATCAGTAAACACAGCTGACAGTCTGCTTTACTCAGAGGTTTTTTTCTTTTTTCCTGCTTTTTTTGTTTTTTTTTTTTTTTTTTTTTTGGTAGGTGTTGCTGGTTGTCACAAGTCACAGGGTTAAAACCCAGGGATTTTTTTTGCAAAATTTCAGGGCAGAGCTGTCCTGAGCCCATTCCTGGGGTCAGTAGATGCCTGAGCTCTCTGCTGCGTTGTGAGGAGGTGGCACCCTGGGTGTCAGGGCAGTTCTCTTTGTGCTGTGAACTCTGCCAGGGGGGCACAGTGCAGATACGTCACCAGGAACACTTGGAAAATCCATGTGCATGCCACAGAGAACATTTCATTGCTGTGCCTTCATCCACAAAGCAGCAAAATGGAGAGGGAGCCGGTGCTGCCTTGGGGGAAGGCTGTGCTACTGAAACAACAGCATTGAATTTAGTGAAAAATGAGGTTAAATTAGCCAACAGCAGTAACATCTAACCTGGGCAGCAGGAATCTGTCTGACCTGGCAAAGGGAATATCTAAAAGGAAATATTCCTTCCCCTGCTGCCTGTGAGGAGTTTTCCTTCACTCTGCCTCGTGCACACCCACCCTGCTCAGCTGCTTCTCTGAGTGACATCCTGGTGACACAGAGAAGTTACCAAGGAAGAACTCAGGTTAAATTTTATTCCCACGTCAATTCTGACCTTGCATCAATAAGTATAATTAACTTCTATTGACTTGAGTTTCCAGAAAGAAGCCTCACATGAGCTGCTGAATTGATCCGCTGCCATCACAGAGGGAAATGTGTCCCAAGAGTACAGGGGTCACTTGCCCCACGTGCAGCTAAACCCACATGTGGGAATTAATTCTAAATAAGATGCTTCGGTGGCCAAGTTTGACAAATAAACACCTATTAGTGTATAAAGCATCACTGGCTGAAGACAGATCAGCTGGCAGCAGTGGTGCATAGGCATTGGTAAAATCAAGTTTCTTCAGATCTGCTCCTGGAGCTCAGGCTGAAGCTCATGTGTACCAGCCCTTATTGGGAGGGGGTTCCCAAAATCAGGTTCCACAGTATCCCCCTAAGGAGCTTCCCAAGTCCTGTACAGGTGTGTGAAGGATTGAAGTAGTGAGTTAAATCTGATCTATCCCATCTTCCCTGACATGAATATCCAAAAACCCTATGGACTCCCATCCCAGGGAAGATGATGTATGAAAGTGAGCTACTTTGACCCAGATATTTTTATCCTCAGCACATTCTCCTGCTCATCTCTACTCAGCTCCAGGAACAGGATTTTCCAGCACCAGAAGTCATACAGGGAACGAGAAGAATTCAGGGTTCAGCAGAGGGGTACATCACATATTCCAAACCCCTGTGGATATGGCACTTGAGGAAATGTTTTGATGCTGACAGCGGGATTTGATGACCTAAAGGTCCTTTCCAACCTTAACAATGCCGTGATTCTGTGCTTGTGTCTAGACTTTGTGAGAAAGCATGTTTTTAATAGGCTTTCTTGCTTCCTGCAGAAAGCCCCTTGCGCCCTCAGGTTTTTAAGCTTTTGCAACTTGCACAACTTTGACCACAGAGATTCTCAAAACTTTATTTCATATTGAATGGAAGTGGCTCAGCCCCTGAATTGCCCTCAGCTGAATGGGTGCAGCTCCAGGGAAATTATCACTGGAGCGGAGGATACAGGCTGTTGTGTCTTTTCCTTTCCATGCCATTACAAAGAACATGCTTATTCAGCCTTTTAACAGACTGGCTATTTCTACTTATTCAGCTTTTGCCATGTTCCTCATTATTTACAGATTCCTTTTTCTCTTGAATTGCTTTTTTTCAAGGTTCTGGTTAAAATTCATGTGGTTTCAGCATTACCACGTTTTTCATTACAGCCTTATCAGTCTTACCAATGTCTGCTTTTTTAATATTTCCTTATATTAAATAAATTTCTGTGACTGTAGCTTTTTCACACTATCTTCCCTTTTTCAGTGCCAGCAGCTCAAAACAATCTATTACTGCCAATAGAACTCAAAATTACTGTCTTTTAAAATGAGGTAGACTGCAGGAAGAAATCTTTATTTTTTGGATTATGGATTTCCCATTTGGCAGAGCTGTGTCAGGCTCACTCATGTGGGGATGCAGGAAGACAGAGACCTTGAAAACCCTTCCATCAACTGCTTTGATAACTTGGGGCTTATTTGCCCAGAGATATTTTGGGATTCCCATTCTGCTTTCAATTCACACGGTCCCTTAATCCAAATAATCTTTCAAGTGTGGACAAGCCCCTCACTCCTCTGAGGTGAAGCTGCTGGTGACCAGGAGGGCTGGGAGCATTTCCAAGGACGTTCGGACAGGGCTGGGAGGACTCTGCTGTGGCTCTGGAGGGCTGGGCAGGGACAGGGGCTGGGAATTCCAGCCTGGAGGAGGGACACGAGCACCGAGCTGGAGATGCTGGAGCCTCCACTAAACAAATGGGTTTGGTTTTGAAACTCCCTGGCAAGGAGTCACGGGCTAAAAAGAGCTTCCCAGAGCTGGACAACTTGCCTGAGCATGTTGGGAGCGAGTGACGGCTTTGGCTGCTGGGTGATTTGGAGGAGGAGGAGGAGGGAAGAGGCCTTTGTGACGGAGCGATGGGCGATGGACTGGCTGCTGACAATCAGCATTTCTGCTGCCACGTTTCCTTGCAGTATCTCTACACCAACATCTCCAGATTTTTGGTTTTCCATTTTGCCCTCGTGTCACCGTTTAGGTTTCCCAAAGCTGCTGCAGTGGCAAGGTTTGCTGGGATCAGTTTTCTGAGGGGATTGTGTTTCTCCACAGGAGGGAAGCACTTGGGTTTATTGTAGGTGGAGCTGATGGTTACATCTATGCCTGAGACAGTTGCCCAATACTTTCCCCTGTAAACCCCCTGTTTAATTACTTTAACATTGCAAAACTTTGCCAACAAGGCAAAATTTCTCTGCCATCTCCTTTAGAAGGTAACTGCTCTCTTCCCTCAATGCCAATGCAGAAGGGAGACAAATACAGAGTTAAATTCTTCTCCTTGTCCAGTTTTGGGGTTTTATGGAGTTAGATTGCTAGAGAATAGCCCATGAATATTTAACAAAGGAAGAAATTGTCAATTATCCTCATTTTTGCTAAGCATGGAAATCTAGCTGAAATGCTTACAAACTTGCCTGGAGAAGGATGCCCATGCCTTCAATTAAGACCAGAAAAAGCTACAAAAATTCAATATATCGTGGTCATCTAATCAGTGGATTTGTCTTGCTGTGGTCCTTTTGGAGAACTCTTCCAGATCAGCTGCTCAGTCATGACAAAGGCCTGCACTGTCAGAAAATAATAATAATAATTTAAATTCCTGATTACTTTCTGTTTGTGGGGCTTTGCTTAAAAGCTGCAGCAGAAATATTTCTGTGCTTCATGTTGAGACTCATAAGGTTGAGCAATCCAAGAGGGGTGGCTGAATTGGAGCTTATGGGGGAAAAAAATGTATTTCTGGGCAATTCAGGAAAACCTCATAAAGATATTTGGAGTGATACGAATTATCCTTTAGTCCCAAAGATTTGTACTCCCTAAAGATGGGTAAATGAAGGGGTGAAATAACATGTGGGTATGGCAAGACTGGACTGAGAAGGACCAAGAGACATCCTTGGAGGCAGCTGTGCCTACTCCAAAACACTCCTCAATCCCAGGGCGTGTGAGAAATCCCCCTGGAGATTTCATTAAATGTTTACCCTTGCGCCAGAGCAAGGAGCATTGTCACAGCTGGTTTGTGTCTCGTGCGTTGTCAGCACGTGGCTGATGGCCAGGAGCTGCCAGCCCATCCTGGCGGTGAGCAACACTCCAGAATCCGCAGTGTGCCAGCAAAAATGTTTGGGGATATCCCATTCGGGGATGGCCGGAGGGAGCTCTGCAGCAAAGGAGTGGTTCAGATTTTGTGATTATTTTCCCCTCTGCCCTTGCAGCCATTCCCCTGTTGAAGAACATCTGTATCCACCTCCGACGAGCGAGCTGCAGAAGGAATCTGCTCCTCCCTCTGTTTGCTTTGCACTGAGAGCTGAATCAACTGAAAGAGAAGACAATTTTCAGGATAAATATTTGTGTCTCATCTCCTGCTTTCACTCCCCACCATTTCACACTCATTCATGGCTCCGTGGACCATTTCTCTGGGGTTTTGAGGTGTCATTGAGCTGCTCTGAGTGTCAGGGCATGGAGGAAGGTGATGGGATGAAGGAATTAATTAATTACTTGAAGGAATCAATTAATTACTAGGGATACTGGCCTGCGAGTTATAGAACCCCACAAACCTGCACCATTGCACATTAGCCCTCATCTAGTAACAGCATCTATGAGGAAATCTGCAGCTAGAGGCCCCAACGCTGATAATCTATTTGGAGACTGATAGAGGAAGAAAATACTTCAACTTTCATCTGTTTTTGGGAATGCCACATTTTCCTACTAGGTTACAGCGAGCCAAGCTTGCACTGTGAAATCACCCGCTGGCTGAAATGTCCTACAAATCCCATGTGTGATAGCAGCCACAAGGTGGTCGTTCCCACCGGGGGGGCCCAAAATCCTCCGGGAACTCGCTCGGTGAGGCGCCCCCAGCCCCGGGGGCTGCCGGTACTGCCTCATCTGCATAGCCCCGCCCTCATCTGCATATCCCCGTTGCCATTGGCCAGCGGTCTCCCCAGCGGTGGCGCGGCGCGGGGCGGTCAGGTTCGACGCCTTATTAGCATTCGCCCCGCCTCCCAGCGGGGGGACGGGGAGCTGATTCGTCGTCTTGGCAACGGCGGGGCGCGGCCGCGCTCTGCGATTGGCGGAGGTGCCTGTCAATCCACCGCGTCCAGGGCCGCACTTCCGCCTCGGTGTCCGCGGTGCCGTCGCTGGAGCCGGTGCAGGTAACGCCGCGGGCCGGGCCCGGGGCCGCCGCGCTGCGCTCCGCGTTCCGCCACCCCGGAGCCTCGCTCCCCTCGCCGGCCCCAGCGCCCGCACGGCCCCGTTCGGGCCCGGCTCGGGGGGCCCGTCCCGTCCTGTCCTCAGCGGGCCGCGGGCCGCGCTGTCAGTGCGGCGGGGGCGGGCGGTGCAGCGGCTGCCCCAACGCTTCTCTCCCGTCCCGGCGGCCCAGGCGGCCTTGACCTGCCGGGGCGTCTCGGGGCGCTGCGGGCCGCAGGCCCGTGCTGCAGCGTGGGCAGCGCTAGGGAGAGGTGCTGAGCCGTGCCCGGTGCCGTGATTCCTGCCCGGTGCTGAGCCGTGCCCGGTGCCGTGATTCCTTCCCGGTGCTGAGCCGTGCCCGTGCAGAGCCGTGCCCGGTGCTGTGAATCTTGCCCGGTGCTGTGATTCCCCTCAGTGCTGAGCCGTGCCCGGTGCTGTGAATTCTGCCCGGTGCTGAGCCCTGCTCGGTGCCGTGATTCCCCCCGGTGCCGTGATTCCCCCGGTGTGAGCCGTGCCCGGTGCCGTGATTCCCCCCCGGTGCCGTGATTCCCCCCCCGGTGCCGTGATTCCCCCGGTGTGAGCCGTGCCCGGTGCCGTGATTCCCCCCCGGTGCCGTGATTCCCCCGGTGTGAGCCGTGCCCGGTGCCGTGATCCCGTCCCCCCATCCCTGGGGCTCTCAGTCCGTGCCTGTGCAGAGGCTGCGGCTCGGTGCGGCTCTGTCAGCCCCGGCGTTGGGATTTTTCTGATTTTACCGATTTTACCGGATTTTTCCGATTGCTTTTGCAGCTGGGTAGTTGAGCAGAGGAGGCTCCCGGCCCGGCTCCCCAGAGGAATGTGCTGGGCTCGGTTTCAGCACAGTGCAGAGCCTCAAGGGGCCTTTTAGGTCACAGCTGAAGCAGTTGGGGTTTATTTGGGGTTGTTTTTTTTTTTTTGTTAATTTCGTTTTTCAGTTACCTACTCACTGTTTCTCTTGCAGAGAAGAAGAAAAGCAAGATGGGAAAACCAGCAGGAAAAAAGGCTTTTTTTTAAATACCATGCCACCAGAACTTCTGCATGGTAATAAAGGTATAAGATGCTGTTTATTTAATTTGGTTATTGATCATGTTTGTGCTCTCTGCATTAGATTCAGGACTTCTTTTGGAAGCAGTTTTTTTACTGTGCAGCACTTGCAGGCCAGAATTTCAAATGTAGTTTCAAAATCACCTCCTGGCTTTTACGCGTGCAATAACCTTGTGTTTCCTCTCAGAAGTGTCTGCCAAAGCGTGTTGAGTGCAAGCAGATACTTCTTCCACTTACTGTGAATTTTCTCAGCTAAATTACGTAGCCTTCATTTGACATTCCAGGAAAGTAAGAGGGAATCATGGTGGATCTGCAGTGTTCATTTGCACCACTCTTCCCATAGTGTTTCCTTTTCTAAAGCTTTGCGTGCAAGGAAAGATAAATTTGATCATTCCAACTTAACCTTCTGAAGTTCTATAAATCCACGTTCATGTTGCCATCTGGGGGCAGCCACATGTGTTATCAGCTTAACAAACTTTACATCAGCGTGCTCAGGGACTTCTAAAACCTCAGGGCAATTTCTGGAAGCAGTGACTTGGGTCTCTTCCAAACATGAGGCGCTGTGCCGTGGGACGGGACTAGGAGAACTGGCTAAACTAGCATGGAAGCAAGAAATTCCAAGTGCTGATTTTCCCCCTGAATAACCCCTTGGGTTTTCAGTTACAGTAAACACAGCTTTTTCTTTAAATAGTCGTGGAGCCGTACACATGTTTGACCACATGACAGAAAGCTGAGGGCAGTGTGGGAGAGGATCAGCAGTGATTCTTTCTTATTGTTGCTTTCCTGAACCAACAGCACCTCATGATGAACTTGTAACTTCAGGAAGTCCTCTAAAGGAAACGCTGAGATGTCTGCTGTCCAGGAAAAAATATGGCATTTTTCCTCCAGAACTGGCTCTTCAGTCATGCCAAAATAATCTTAGAAACAGAAGGCAAAAGTTTGAGACAGAAAATGGTGATTAGACAACAAGCCCTGTGCCTACAGGCAGTTAAGGACTAGATGGGCTAAAGGTTTCACTTGATGCACTATTGAAAAGCAGTGTGGTTATTTGTCATTTGTTTGCTGACATCTTTTGGTAACTGATCACAGAAGATCGTTTCCACCCTTGGATGGTTTCTTTAAGTCACTTTTAGTACTGTTACTGCTTTCCATGATATGCACTTGCTGGCAGGTCTTACGACTGGTATTTCTTTCAGTCTTTCTTCTTGTGAATTCTACTGTGTGAACTCCACATATGCTGACCTAGAACAAAGGTGGAAAGCTTTTCTTTCTGTTATCTTAGTGTTGGCTGGAAAACGTCCCAATCAGGCTTTTTTTTGCTTTGATAAGGCTATATTTTTAAATCACTGTTTGTAGTGCCAGTCAGATGATTTTCTTTTTTTTTTTTGCTGTTGTTTGAAAGCAAGATTAGCCTGCAAGTACGCTGAATTTTTAAGCAGAAAATTTATTAGCTTTGATATTTGAAGTAGCTTGTCCTTGAACAAATGCAATGTTACATCATGCTGTTCACGTCTAGGCCTTCTGTTTACGAGGTGCCATTTTTCTAGTCCTTCACTCAGCATCACTTTTGTCACCTGCCTCATGGAGATATAAGAAATATTTGTATTTGACACTGGTATGATGCTGTAAAATGCTTAGTGTTTAGTCTCTTCTTTGTGAAGTGGCTCAAATGTTTGGTTCTTACAATTTGTGGAGGAAATGCACCCAATGAGGCGTGCAAAGAAGATGTGTTAAATTAGGAGTGCTCAAGAACTGGAATGTTGTTGCTGAGCTTGCAGATATGCAGCTGATCACATGGGTATCTTCTCCAAGCTGAATAAATTGGAAAGTGAGAGCAAGGAACAAATTGGTCACCCCGTGTCTGCCTCTTTGCAGATAGGGGACTTTGATGTTTTTGCTCTTGCGAAAAAAAGAGGGGTTATGCTTTATGGCAGAACTTTAATGGGTTTTATTATTTTATGGAATAGACCACCATGGAACTTGGAATTCAAGAATTCATTATCTCAATCCTTGCATCTTAATTATTACTGTGCAGACAAATGTATGATGATGTAATTATTACTTTGTGTCCTTATAGGCTTGTGAAAGCAAGTTGCAGGAGAGCAACAAGCAATTAGATTGTGTCAAATGTAGCTTACCATAACTTTCAGTTATACTCTTTAAAAATGTATTGCTGATTCAGTGCACAAAGATAATGTCTTAATTTTCAGGATCAATAAGTTACAAGAATAGACTAAGCTTACTTAAACTTGATTTTTTTTTTCTTTCCTTAAATACAGTTACAATTGGAAATTCATTTGCTGGTCTAGACAGATCATTTAGATTAATTCAGTTTATTTTATTATGCACATAATTTAATGAGACAGGTTTGTAGTAGACTGCAGCAGCTCTCCATTCAGAAAATGCAGAGGCTGCAGAGTTTGTCTTCCTGGGCTTGTTTATCCATCTGCTGGGAGGGAGGGTTCACAAAAGGTGAATTGTCCCTGCAGCTGCAGAAGCAGGGCTGGACTTTTTAGTCTTGGCCCTCTCGGTTTTGTAGTCCCAAACTTGAGCTGTCTCTGCTCTGTTGGACGTGTAATGGCTGTGCTTGGTGTTGGACCCAAGTGGGCTGTGCTGTTCCTGCTCCAGTCCAGTTCCTTTGCTGTGCTGGTCAGTTTTGGATGAGATAAAGGCCCTTGGGATGCTGTGAAACCTCTGGGGTGTTGTAAAGTTTGTGTGCTTAGGGTATTTGTCAAGAAATGTGTTTTCACGACTGGATAAATAACTTCATTATGTTTTTACTAACATTATTTTTACACCTCTGAGTAAATTTTTTTAGGCCTCCCAAAAGAATCTGTGAGTAGATCTCAGAGTGTTTTGATTCTAGTGTTACAGGCAGTGGAGGTTGAAGGTGGTAAAGTGTGAGAATTCTGAGGTGTCTGTGGTTCTCATCCCTGTCCAGCTCACTAACTCACTGACCAGCTCCTCTGCTCCCTGCAACATGTCAGGGCAGCCAAGTGAGGATGAGAATCCCTTTAGTAGCTCTCAGTGATGAATCTTGTGTGTGTTAAGGCTGCAGAGAAATTCTCTCTCCAGCCTGTTCCTAAGGGGCCCTTCACCAGCCTGTGCTGGCTGAAAGGAAAACTTTTCCAGGGGAGAGAACTGCCCCGTGCATGGATTCTTTCTGGGTTGTGCACTAGAACAATGAATCTGTTGAGTGGTTGTTTAATAGTGGAACAGAAATGTTACCCATCTTCAGAGGTGTAAATATCTTTGTTTACATGCTCTCGTTTTGTTTTAAACAAAGTGCTGTGCATGTTTTGTTACCCAGGTGGGTTAATGTTACTGAGCAGATAGCTGCGTGGGTTCTTTATTAAAACTTGGCTCTAAATGGAGATATTTGTCCTGTCTTGAGGAGTCAAAGTTAATTTTTTATATATCTTGAAAACAGCAAATGGAGTAGCAACCTTATACTGGAATCCAGTAGGTATTTACTATAAATGCAGCTTTAAAGGAAATTCAGTCGTAGCATAAAATCTGACTTCCTAAAGCTTTTGCAAATTTGTGGTATCACCTTAAACCCCCCTCAGAAATAGGCTGTTAGCTGTGTGCAGGTGCTCGTGCTGTGGAATCTGCGTGTGAGGAGTTGGTGGTAGGCATAAAAATATGGTTTCTTCTACTGTAGGGCTTTGCACTGGGTTACTCACTGTCATCCTGTTTTATTTGCAATTTAATTGCTGCCATAATTGTCTAAGAGTCTCTGTGAAAATTATTTACAAAATACCTTGTGCAGAGTGAGTGTAAACCTGCATCTGCCTGGAGAGAATGAGTCCACAGAGACAAAGCTGCCTTTGAGGAGGAAGATCTATGAACTTACACTTAGAACTATTTTTGCTGTTCTAGGCGTTTTCTCCAGTGATATTTTATGCTGAAACTGTCTTCATGTTCATAAGCTTCAGAGATCAATTTGCAGGGGTGGTTGCATTATGATGAGAAATACCCAAGCATCCTTAATTTTATCTTCAGAGAAGTGTTCCTAAATGATTAATTATGTATCTACTGACACTTGTGTCCAAAGCCAATTATGTATCTACTGACACTTGTGTCCAAAGCCACTGTGCTGGGAGTTATTGATTACTTCCCACCTTCTCTCTTACAAGTAAGATAAAACAGATCCCCAGGAAACAACTAAGAAATAACTAGTTTTACAATGCAGTATTGAATGATTTATTTTTTTAACAGTGTGGCTAGAAATGAGCTGATTTATCACTCCTGATCAAACCTAGCATTATGCATCATGCGTGGAGAGGTGTGCAGAACAGATTTTTGTCATTTTTTACAGTCATGGGCCATGAAATAGTTTCCAAGGGAAGGTTACAGAGTCTGAAAAGTGCTGTATCAGATGCTCTCAGGTGGAAAAATGTCTCTGATATTGAGGTAGTGTTAAGAAAGGAGAACATTTACAGAATTCTGTATGAATTTCAATGAAGTGTTTTGTATCAAAAAATATTAATCTGCTGGAATCAAGTTTCTTTTGTTTGTTTGTTAGATTTGAAGGAAGTTCTGCAGGCCAGTATCCTTGGCTGTAGAACAGAATTTTTGGCTGAAGTGAAAGTGGGGAATAGCCATTGATTCCATAGGTAATTGAGATTATTCTGGGAGGATTTTTTTTCTGTCCAGATTAATCTTTACAATTTTTATGTTAAATAAATAATGTTTGCTGTAGCAGCACTGGTGCTTTGGGCTGGGCCAGTGATTAGTGTGTGGGACAGTTACTGTCAGTTGTTCTGATGCAAAAACAAGTTTTGTGGCATTTGCTTCTTTGAGAGCCAGACTTGTAGTGTTCCAGTTGTCTCTTAATTCCTGTGAAGCATCACCAAAAACTGGTATTTCTGAGAGAACAGAACATGGTTCTGCCTGTCATAAGTGGCTCAGCCCATTTGTTCCTAGCTAACCTTTCAGATGTTCAGTTTGTTGTCATCACTGTTTCAAGTGCTGGCACTGAACTGTCCCCAGGCCATTTAATAACTCCCAAGTACATAAAAGCTTGTGGTAGGGACAGCTGCAATTTCCCAAGAAATGGAATAGTGACAGTGGGCTGGGTGTTCAGCTGATCCTCCTCATTCAGCCTCTGTGCACATTATTTAACAGATTTGAGAAGGAAGTTGCCCTTCTCTTGCTGTGGTTGCAGAGGACTTTATCTTGCCAAGACATCTGGCAGATGGTATTACATTCAGACTTTGGACTAAAACAAATCTCACTTGGTGAAGAAAATCCTCTGCTGGGTTCTGCTGTGTGTGTGGCTGTTCTCTGGCTGAAGAGAATTTAAGTATGTAACAGTTAATCTAAATTGCCAATTAAATTTGCTTCTTGGCTAATTTTTGTGGATGTTTTAGATCCAGTGTTGCTGGTAACCTAATTTCATGAGTCAATTAAGATTCATCCTTGCTGAAGCTTTCATTCAGAGATGAAACACTGCAGTTTGATGTTTTCAGGAGATGTGTATGAATTAAACACACATGAATATTTATCTGTTAGTTCAAGTTATTTATTTCTGTCCCTTGAAGTACTACAGCTATGTTTTATTTCAGCTGGCAACTCAAGAGATGATGGGGTTGGCTCTTATTCCAGCAGTCATGTTGTACACTGGGGAATTTTGTGTTCTTTTTTTCCCCATTTCTTAGTTTTGCTGTTATTATGAAGGATGTGGGTGTTTGATCTTCTTTTGGCTCTTTGGGAATCTCTTTCTGGACAGAAGGTACATCCTGAACTGAGGATGTCACAGAATCACAGAATGCTTTGGGCTGGGAGGGACCTTAAAGCTCATCTCACTCCATCTCCTGCCGTGGTCAGGGACACCTTCCAGTGTCCCAGGCTGCTCCAAGCCCTGTCCAGCCTGAGCCTGGACACTGCCAGGGATGGGACAGCCACAGCTGCTCCGTGCCAGGGCCTCAGCACCGTCACAGGGAAGAATTTCATTCTAATATCAAATGTGAGCCTGCCCTCTGTCACTTTGAAAATTCATGTTCTATCAAAGTAATGAAAATGTTTTTCATGAGGAAGGTCCCAGGTGACTTTTTTCCCTTCTTCCTTTTTCTTAGTTGCTTGTGATTTTTCTCTTTTTATGTTAAGAAACTCAAATGATTTTAAAATTTGCTGTGGAAATGCACACCCAACAAAACCTTGTTAGGCATGTGAAAAAGCTGATGAATGTGCTAGTTCATGAATTCCTTGGTGGCACTCTCAATTTCAGTTCATTGAACTCCTACCACCCTACCTGCTCGTGCTGGTGAACCTCTGTGGTTATTTTAATGACTGCTTATTGATTCTCCACTTGGTTTTACTTAAATGCTTCTGGATTTCACAAGTAGATTCAATATCTGTGTAATGAATAGAACCAAGTGTTTTATATGTCATGTAAAGCTAGCACATGTGCTTTCAAAGCAAAAAAAAAAAAAAAAAAATAGGATTTTTAATTTAGCAGGGTGATGTCAGCAAAGCTTTCCAGAATTGTTGCATGATGAGAAATTCCAGCTTGAGGTCTGGAGGAAAAAAGGCACTGCAGCTGTCCCCAGCCAGCTTCTAACCTGAGCTTGCTGAGCCACATTCCAGCCGTGTGAGCCACTCTTTGTAAATGCTGCTCTTTCTATAGAAATGTAAATGTTTCTTTAAGGAGGAGTAACTTTTGGTTATCCAGCTGGATCTTTGTTGAGGATTAACCTGGAAGAACAAGTTAGGATAGAGGAACTAGTCGAATTAACTTAGGGTAGTTACAGGTTTAAACTCTTACAGGAGTACAAGTTTTTGGATTCTTTAATTGATGTATAAGTTCCTAGGATCCAGGAGCATGGTTGAAATAAGTTGGTTGTTTTTGTTACTTTTCTCCTGAAAAATGAAATTTGAGAGGGAACAAGCCTACGAAGTGACAAATTTGAGGGATTACTAATTTCCCAAGATAAAGGCAGTGGGTTCCCACGCTGGTTTTGGAGAGCAGCCCTGAAGGTGGAGTGTGCATCTCCTCTCAGAGAGATGCTCACATGCACCTCCCAGAATGCCTGGAGCAAATGAGGCAGTTTGGAATGTGATTCGCAAAGTCTTGTGCTTTTGTTGTCCCGGTTTTAAAAATAAGTTCATGTGGGAGGAAATGGTTTAAAATAGGAATTGTGCAGAGTCTGGGGCTGGTGTATTTCTGGAAGGGAATTTGTGTACCTTCTACTGCTGGGGACTGTGACCTTGTAGGGGACACTGTGACCTGCAGACAGCTTTGCATGCAGAGCGTGTTATTGGCAGCCACATCAACTGGGACTTGTCACTGCCGAGTGACAGGTTCAGCTCTGTGCCTGACAGACCACTTTGTGTGACGTTATTCACAACCACTTTGTTCTTCCTTGGTCATGGGCCCTGGCTGGGACTGTGGCTGGTGTGAATAGTTTGTTCCACGCTCTGCATCAAGGCTGTGGGGGTCCCTGGGAGAAGGGAGTTTGCTCCTGAGCTCCTCCTGAGACCTGTCTGGTGTTTAGGAACTGCCCTTTCTGTTTGTTCCCTCTCCTGTGACAGACCTAGTTCTGCAAGGCAGGAATTCTGGAATTCTGAGTCATCCTTCCCCTCTGTAGAGCCTATTTCAAGGTGTGCTGTGGACGTGTTCCTGCAGTTTTGACTTCAGCTGCATGCTTTGTTTTGTCCTTCGAGAAAGGGGCTGTCCATGGTCATCAGTCAGGAATGTGTGATCCTCTCTGATGAACTATGAGAATTTAAAGGAGTTTTAATGGTTATCACAGAGTCATAGGATGGTTTGGGTTGGAAAGGGCCTTAAAGATCATCTCATTCCATCTCCTGCCATGGGACATAATAAATGAGTTCGTACCAGTCCATAGCCTTAAAATATGAGGAAGTAGATAAGCTTTGTTGCTTATCCTGTAAACCACAAAATCCATCCTGGTTGTGGCCAGGGGTATGTTGCCATCATTAAATGAGGATTTTCCAGTTCTCTTAAGGTGCCTGTACTTGCAGCTTTTCCCTGTTATTGACAAGATGGTTTGGGGAGTGCAGCTGGGCTGAGATCCCCAGGTAAAGCCCATTTCTGGGTGTCTCTGTCTCTCAGCTGGGCTGAGATCCCCAAGTAAAGCCCATTTCTGGGTGTCTGTGTCAGCTGGGCTGAGATCCCCAGGTAAAGCCCATTTCTGGGTGTCTGTGTCTCTCAGCTGGGCTGAGATCCCCAGGTAAAGCCCATTTCTGGGTGTCTGTGTCTCTCAGCTGGGCTGAGATCCCCAGGTAAAGCACATTTCTGGGTGTCTGTGTCTCTCAGCTGGGCTGAGATCCCCAGGTAAAGCACATTTCTGGGTGTCTGTCTTGGGCATCCACGCCTGGAAGGTGAAACCCACTGAGATAATTTCAGCCTGTAAAGCAGCAAACCTCAGCTGCTGAAAGTGTTCTCTCAACAAGTGAGTTCTGTGTGGAAACCTGTTTGTTACGCTCCTGTTGATTCCTGTGTATGCAAGAAAATGTCCAGACAGATTTTGTGTTCCTTCTGCTCTGTAGGACTGAAAGGTGAGACCATGACAGGATGTTTATGCTGTATCAAAAGATTTTCCAGGAGAGCAGCTGGGGCTGAGCTCCTGAAGGTCTGTCTGACACAGGAGTGGTGCACCCTTCTTTCAGTGGCAATTGTGATAAATCACCCTTGCTGGTGTGCAGGTGAATTCTTCTGGGAACATCAGGGAATGGAAGAGGAAATACAGATTACAGATGCTGAATATGAAGCCGCCAGGATGTTTTTGTCTTCTGGTATTTCAGCCTAGTTAAAAGTAACTTTTGGTGTTGCTCTTAGTAAGAGAACAGGATTTAATCCCATTTTTTTGGCTCATGAAAGCTGAATGCTGTTCTCACTGTGTGTTAATTTGATTAACATGCAAATTCATGTTAATCTCTGCTGTGTAAAAGAACTGAATGTAAAAGAAGTGATGCAAGTGGGAAGTTATTCCTAGTGTAACTCAGCAAAATACATTATTTTTTTTCCTTTTTTAAAATGTTCCTGACACCTTAGAACAATTTGTGACTGTTATTATTTAAAGTGATTTCAATGCATATTTTGTATATAACTGACAGGTTATGATTGAACTTTCAAACAGCAGTGAGCTTCAGGTGTGGTGTGAGGTAAATGTCAGGAGAGCAAAAGATAACTTTGCTTTTCATTTGTCTCTGATTCTGGTCACTTTTGTACTCTTGGTGAGTGTTTTTGTAGGAAAGCTTTGTTGTCTCTGCAGTGAACTGCACACTGTGGGATGTAGTTCCACTTCACAAGGCCTTTTGTAATGCAATTATTATTGTGCAGGAGAGGGGAGAGGAGAAACTGGCATTCATCTGTATGACCTTATTTATTCCAAGGCTCTTAATGATATTTGACAGTTTTGTAACTCATAATTCTTATTTCTTAATGCCTTCTGTGCAAGACTAAACAGAAAAAGGGAAGATGTAAGAAAACATGGAGAAAATAATGTAGTTGTAGTCCTGATCATGAGAGGGCTGTGTCTTGTACATAAGTTTCCTTCTGGAAATATTGGCAGCTGTTTTGTTAGAAGGATGCAATGCTTGCAGACAATTGAAAGCATAAATGTCTTGCATCTTCAAAGGTACTTGGAGGGTGAGGACTTGTAAATATGATATTGCTGGTGCAGAGATGGATGTAAAATCCTACAGGAGCAAGGAGATGGGAGGTTCCTAAGGGAAAAGTGACGAACTGAAATACCTATCCTTGAAAGACATAAACCACTTCAAGGCCAAGACTAAATTCATTAACTTACGAGTCCCATAATGGGCTGGTTTAGCTCCTCCCTCTGCATGGGCAGTTAGAAGCACTGTATGCATGTGAGACATTCAAACAGCTTTTGTTCTGGGCAGTGAGGGGAAAAAGACTTGAAACGCAGTCTGGTTTCTTGCAGAGAAAAAGAAGGAATTGGCTTCAAACGTGGTACATTCTCCTCCTAGGAGCAGAGTGCACTTCTGGCATTGTTTCTCTTAATTGGAATGGAATTGTGCAATTATAATTACTCTGGAGAAACTACTGTCACAAAAGCAGTGAAATCTTCGGGATCAGAAAAAATTGAGACTGACAGATTGAGGTTGTTTTGGAGGAGATATCGATAGCATTGCCATGCTGTCCTTTATTGCTGTGAACTTGGCTCATTGGAACCTGGTGAACATTTGTAAGAATGAAAATGAAATTTTCTCATTCTTCTCCTTAAACTAAAATTGGGCGAGGTAAAAATATTTGCATTACACCATTGTCAGCCATCTGGAAAAAATCTAATTTAGTCCATCCATAAAGTAGAGTTGGAATGCTACATAAATCTGTAAGTTATTTGCAGAGTGCGTGGTTCTACTGAGGAAAAGCTTGTGGGTTCTTTACATTCCTTCTAGAGGGAAAAATCTCCAGTTTTCTCTTTGAGAGTGCACAGCAGTAGGCTGACAAAACTTCTCTCAGGGTCACTACATATTGATTGCATGATGTAGAATCAGACCCAGCATTTTCATGCAGTGCTCAGACTTTGAGATACCAAGGTTCTTTCTTGTTCCCAGCTTTCTTGGTTAAGGATGCAGTAAGGCTTATCCTCTTGCTAAGGAGAATTTTTGGTTTGCCAGCTGATTTTTTCTTCTGTCAGTTCTCTGCTCCTTCTAGCTGTACTTGCCTGAAATTTAACTTGCTGTAAATAAGATACATTTTACAGTAATGTATATGAGGTATTTATACAGAGAGAAGTGTGACACAGTAAATCAGCTGTTCTTGTGGCAGGTAGTAGTTGTCTTCAAAATTACTGTGGTTATCAAAGAAAGCTGTTTACTTATGAATGCAGAAATCCATCTTTTGCCATGGCAAGAAACAGGAAAATTAGTGTTTGTCAAGTGTGAGTGTTTGTACACAGGAGAAATGTGGAAGCTGCTGATTCTGTTTCCCTGTCTTGTCAAACAGATCATCTAAAGCAGCTGGATATTTGCAAAAGAAGACCCTGACTGCACCCAGATACTTTAAATCAAGTTCAACGATGCATTAGAGAGCTGCACTGGCTGCACCAGATTTCACCCTGAAGGATGAACAGTGAAGAAGAGTTTTATGATGCCGTTACGGGTGAGTGATGGGCACGGTGCCAAGGGGATAAAAGCCCTATAAAAACCCCCCTATTGCATTGTGTGTGTGCTGGGGGGGGCTGGTAATATATTGCTGTTAATAATAAATTAAAAGTGAACTTGGGTTGGTAAAACTTGTAGTGCTGTCTTCTGAAAAGTAGAAGAGGAAAATTGTAGGTCATGTTCCAGCTTGGAAATGAGGGGGTTTTTTGTTAAAGCTTAATGCTAGTTATTATTTCATCACTATAACAGTCCTTTAGTGGCCAGGTCTTGCTTTTATTTTCTGTGAAAATCAATTTAATAGCAGCTTGAGAAGCAGACCTTTTGAAAGGTGAAATATTTCCTGTGGGTTGTTTTTATTGTTATTGTATTCTTTTTTTTTTATTTTAATGGAAAACTTATTCTAAAGAATTGAAGTAGAAAATGTTTTTCTAGTCAGAAACAAATTGCTGTAAAAGTATATTTTCAAGATAGGGAGCCAAAAGTCTTTGCAATCCTATTTTCTCTAAAAAAGCAAACATGAATCACTTCACACTTGAGCAGTGTATCAAATAGTACTTTGCTTTCAGCTAATGAGGATGAATAGTTATTTATAAGAGCTTTAGATGGCTTTAGTGGTGAAATAAAATGTTTGAAGTATTTTAATAAAGAAAAAGGAAATCCTCTTAAAGATTTCAAACAATTTTAAAGATTTCCACTGAAATGTCTCTCAAGAAATCCGGTAGCAGAGGTGAAATGAGAAATACTGAGTGCACAGTAGTTAATGTAAAATCACAGGAATGAAAAGAGGATAATGGTAAGTGTGAAAGCTGCAGGAGTGGAAGTAGCATGGTAGATAGAAGTGGGCAAGGTAGACTTAGACATGGTTGGTTGGAAATTCATGTGAGGAATAAACAGAGGGGGCTGGGTGAAGCAGTGTGACTGACAGCAGACTGTACAGGACCTGTCACAACCATGTCACAGAGGAGAGAGGAAATTTGGTTTGCATTCATGGCAGCTGGGAGTGATGGGGACTAGTACTCCAAATTCATCTGTAAAATCAAACCATTGTACCATTAAAATCTTTGTGTATGTCATTAATAATGGTGAGCTCAGGGTTAATGCCATAAATGAACTAGATTCTTTTTCCACTGAACTAGATTTTTTTCTCCCTGAAAAAGGTATGAAAAGAAATGTACCTCTGAAGATGAGGTCTGCTTTGTACAGCTTTGATGGTGATGCATTCCTTTGTCCCTTGCTGCAGAGCTGCACAGCCCTTGGTGTTTGACTCCTCTGCATTTGGACACTCTGGTTTTGTCCTCTTTTCTCTTCCTCTTCTTTTTCCCCCCCTACCTCAAAAGGTTGATTCCCCCTGCAAGTGCTCCAGGTGATGGTGACTGAGGTGTTGTGCATGAGCTGTTCTTGTACCTGCAGTCCTGGCTGTGCTCAAAGCTGGGGGGTTGTGTATCAGTTCTGTGAGCACTCCTCCTTCCATCCTCATCTTATTCTTCCACAGGGGAAAATGTGCTGGCAGGGGATAAGTTTATATATATATGTTATATGTGCTTCTTGGAGCCAGGTACTTGGTTTAAGAGGAGTGCTAGGTTTGGAATACTTTGCTTCAGATTTGTTCTCCCTCAGGACTGTCTTTAAGGACAGGTGCTCAATGCCTTTCTCCAGCTGGGTGCTTTAGGGGATGCTGACAGTTTGATGAGTTATTTGCACAGACCTAGTGAGGTCAGACCTAGTTCTTTGTGGCTGTGTCTTGTCCAGGTCATTCAGAAATGTGACACCAAGAACCGCTGTACATGGTCCTCTCTGCATTCATGTTGCCTGGCTGCTGATGTCTGTGGTAATTCTCTGCTCCTGTTAACACTGTAGATCTTTCACGTGGTGCTTTAGTGAATTTTTAGGTGTTAATGGGTCCTGGTAGTGCCTGCCTGTCTCTTAGTTTTTTGATGGTCTGGACATGGCAGGGGTAGGTGCAGTACTCCAAGGAGATCAAGTCCACAGTCACAGTCCTTTCTGAGCCAAGGTGAGCTTCCAGCTTTCCCAGTGAAAACTTCAGGATCTGAGGTTCCAAATTTTGATTAAAAAAAATGAAATTCCCTTGGCAGGCTCGTCAGTCTGCTCTTTCCAAGGATGCTCTCCTTGTTTTTAGGTCAGATCAGTAGAAGGGCAGAAGCTGCCTTCAGATGTTCTTAATCTGCTCAAAGTCTAGGGTTGGGATGTGGCTGCCAGGAATGAGCACGTTTTCCAGCTGTGTTTTAGTGTTGAGATGAAAACAGTGTTTGCACCATACTTTTCTCTTGCTCCTGCTGCATCCTGGGTCCTGGTTTTCCCAGAAGGAGCTGCAGTGTGTTCCCAGAGTTCACTGATTTTAGGAATTGGGTGCTGGGGTTTGTGTCCTGTAGGGAGTAAACCAGGCTTAGAGCATTGGGAGTGTGGGAGTTACTCCAGAATTCTGCAGCACACTCAGCAGCAGCCCAGGTAGTTTTCCTGCCTCCTTTAAGGTAGTATGGACTCAGTCCTTGAGGAAGTCACAGCTTTTCCATAGTTATTAATTAATGACATCCACTTGTAGAATACAGTGGATGTCATTAATTTGTCTCCTTTTAAATCTCCTAAGGAGACCCCTGCTTTTTATAGTGCTGGATTTAATTCCCTGGGTGAGAAGTTTCCTGCTTCTGACACTGTCCCCATCTCATCCAAAAGACATGGTCATGGGAGGGAACTGTGTGCTGTGTGGTTGGGAATCATCCTCCTGGCACATGGTCCCTGACTGGATGATGCTGGCACTTGTGGAGCTGCAGCATGGACTGGGGTGTTGATGAATCAAGGGGATGGGTGGATCGAGCTGGTGACAAAGTTTCCAAGGGGAGAAGTTTCTTTGCAGTCAGAGGTTATTAGCATTGCTGACACTTGACAGCCTTACCTCGTGAACGAGTACTCCCCTAGGGAATCCCTTGGGAATGTTACCTGTGATCTCAATTCCAGACATCAGAGCTGCCAATAATCTTTTTTTTTTCTCAAATTCCAGTGTCCACCTTCTCTGAGGCTGGATCAGGATAAAGGTGGTCAATCCTTAGATGAATTTCAGCTTCTTTGAATTTTTCTGTGAGACAAGGAACATATAGCTTTGATCTCTGTCACCTTGGGTGTGTTAATGTCATCACAGACTTGGTACAGACTGTGTGCCATCAGGGACCTCTTTTGAGCTGTATCCTTCATTAATATTGTATTAAAATTGTCAGGTGTCTTTTTGCCAAAGTGTTTTGTGGAAGTGTTGCCACAAAGCAGCAAAATGCCTGGCTCTTTACCAGGGTAATTTATTTTTGAGAACACAAATAATTTAATTTTGCCTTTTTTTTAATATTAGCCTGCAGTTCCACAGAAATGTGTTCTGTGCCCATGAGGCTCAGCTGGTTCATCCAGCCAGGTGTATTTGTGAGGGTGGTGTTGCTCTCACGTTGGGGGGAGGAAGTGAGGTTATCTGCCAAACTGATATATTTTCCTTCTGTCTGGATCAGACTGAATCAATGACTGTGTAAGAATTGCAGATTGTGAAACCTGCCTCCATCAGCTACAGCTTGTGACAATGGACTTATTTTGGAAAGTGAAGAATGGTTAATTTCTGGCTAAGAAAACCAATACCTCCTGCTGTCTGCACTTCCAGCATGGTTATCCCTATTCCTTTTTTAGGTCTGAAGGCTCTCAGTACCAAGGTGTTTTGATTCCCTTTCTGCCTTGGCTGACAATTAATTACTCTTGGGGAAGTTGCTGACTGTCCAAAGGGGAGGGCTGGTGTCCCTGTCTGTGACTCAGAAGCAGGGCCTCTGCTGCCCTGGCTCATGGGCAGCACACTCTCAGTGGACTTGCTTCATTTGCAGGATGTGGAAGAGGAAGGCTAAGAGAACTAAAGTTACTGGCAAGTCACTTTTCTTTAAGCTCTTGTAATAGATTTGTATATAAGTTGGGTGCCTTAATAGATAAGGCACCCAACTTCTATATTTTACTTTGAAAGTTTAAGACTTTTTAAAAGCTTTTGTTTCACTCTTAACACATATAAGTGGGACTTCTGATTAAGCTAACTGTTGACATTGCATTTCTGTCTCTGGTTCCCATCCTCCTTTTAAATCTCCATTTTTATCCTCACTCCCAGTGGCTTTTCAGGATGAAAACTGTCCTGTAGTAACTCTAACCTACTCGGTTTCTCAAGTTCAAAGCTTTATTGGCAGCTGGTGTCAGGCTCTTTTTGGAACTTAGAAAAACTACAACAAATCACTTCTGTTTTTCTTCCAGATCTACTTCCTCTGCATGAAACAATGTCTGGATAGTTCTTAATAGAGCTATAATACCTAGAACTTCATTGAGAAGCATCTTCCTAAGCTTTCTCAATGGGCTTGTAGTGGATAAGTCATGTGATGCTAAGGTGGAAAGTGCAGCTGGAAGTCTGTGATTATCTGGCTGTGTACCATAGTGGTTTTGGTTTGGTGTTTTTTTTTAAAGTAATTAGGTGGAAGTGCAGTCTAATAAAAGCAGACTTACCCTTCTGATGTACTTCCTTTTCTGGAGCAGGGATTTAATTTTTGTTGTTTGTCTGCAAGACACTCACTTGAATTGGCATTTATTTACTTACCAATGACATCTTGTTGTCCATAAATAATATATACACTTGAATCTAAATTCCTGTTATGCTTTACAGGAACAGGACAAAACAATTCTGACTCCTAGGAAACAAACACTAATGTGGATAACACAATGACCATTTGATAGGATTTGCAGGGTTTCAGGTACAATATAAAGACTGAAATCACAGTTACATTTTTCAGAACTATTCCCCTATAAGCCAGTGGACAATTCCTGTTGTGAAGCTTTACTTTTACATTTAGGTGTGTTAATCTCATTGAAGTGATGCTGTTCCTTGTTGTTGTGTGAGCTTGATCAGTTTTTTGGGTGAGGGTATGGTACCAAAAAGCTTTTTTTTTTCCAATGTACAGTTAAGCTAATAAGTTATTTTGCTGCTTGTACTGTAACAGGTTCCAAAAAAGCTAATATACGGTTAAAAATACTATTTTAAAATCAGAAATATTTTGTTGTGAGTTGACTGAAGGTTTTTTTTAGACAGGTGTTTCAGGGTAGTCCTCATTTTAATGACCTGAATCTACATGTGACTGTCATTTCCAGTTGAGTACTAAGAGTGCCAAGGTGTGGTTATTGCTGTGTAATTACATTCTTGTGACATAAAACGTAGGAGACAGGGCAACACATGACATCACCCATTACAGCTGCTGTTTACCAAGTAAGATCATATCACTGGGACTTCCTGGTGCAGTTCTGGATGTTATTGATCCCTGAAACAAGTGCAGCTTTTTGTTTCTGCAATGTGTGCCTTGCGTGAATCGCTCTAATGCAGCAAAGGCAGGCATTGGAGAGGTTAAAATAAAGTTGAGGTACTGCTTTGTAAAAAAGTTATTGGCAGAAGACACAGCATTTTTGTCCATTTAGAATTGAAGGAAAACTACATAACTGAAACAAATTATTGTAATTACACTGCAGCTCTGGAAAAGAGAAAATGCAGCTAATCTGATTAGGAGCTACTCGAGGACTTTTAGGATTCTAAATTAGTGTTATATTGAGCAGTGTGAAAAATGATAATTCTTGATTCTAATGCAATAGTTGGCTCATAATACTCCTGGAAATTAGTTCACTGAGTAAGGGTTTTCACTCTGATACTCTTTGAAATAAACTAACCTAGTCTAAGTGTACTTCAGCTGTGAGACTTGCAAAATGTGAGTGGCACTCGGTGGCATGCTAAGGCTCCTAAGAAAACTTGCCTTTTGGTTTTTATACAGGCTTTGATTCTGACAATTCTTCAGGAGACTTTTCAGAAGCAAATCATAAAGGTCCAGAAATGCTTGATCTAGAGCCACACCAAAGCAATAGGACTGAAAAGCATAATGGAGAAACAGAGATACAAGAAAATGGCATTAAGAGACACAGGTAAACACAGAGCTGCAGAGGAGATGGGAGTGGAGCATGTGCTGGCTCACCCCTTTGGGGCATTGCTGTTCTCATGGGAGAGGGTAATTCCCTGGGGTTGGAAAGTCATTTCATGTGTCTGCTTCCTGTGCCAAGTCTGGAGTGATCTTTTGCTTCCTCTGTAAGTTGCTTCAATAGAAAAGAAAATGGCTTGTTGTTTAGGGGGTTGATAATGACAGTTGGATTTTTTTCCCCATTACAGGACATCACTGCCTGCCCCAATGTTTTCTAGAAGTGATTTTAGTGTGTGGAGCATATTAAAAAAATGCATTGGACTGGTAAGTTAGCTTGAATGAAGCATCTGTGTTAGGTCTCCTAATGTCAGCTGATTCATTTTATTGCTTAAACATCAAGACACAAAATAACATATGGTGCATTTTCCTTTTTTTTTTTTTAACTAGGAAACAATTTTAATCTGCAACTCCCAAAATCTCAACATTTATTTATTAACAGTACTATTTCCATACCTTCCTTAGGTGTTAGAGTATGTGGATTGGCATTTCTGAAGTTGTCCTTTAAGAACTAGACTACAGCCATTAAAATATAATCAAATATGTTTGATTGACACAATGCTCTCTTACCTGCTTTTTTTTTATTATTTTTTACTCAGCAAAAGGTGATTTAGGACTTTATTTTATTAATTCATGTCATCTAGGAGATACAGTTGTTCTCTCCAAACTCCTTTTGGTGGGATGAGTGACCCATCTACTCAAACTTTTGCTCGGACCAAATCAGTTGAAGTTAGTTAAGGTTAACATTTTTCTTCCCTTGCCTGTGCCAAGGTGAGGAAAATGTTGCATTAACTTCGTCTGGTGGCATTCTGCTTTCTGCTAAGTTTTAAGCGCTTACCTAGATGTTTTAATGCTCCTGAGTGCAACTTTAATTAAACAGCCAAACTTGCTTGGGTGTAGTAAAAGACCTGGGGAGTTGGCAATCTCTGTGTGAACTTTGTCTGTCTTCATCCACATGGGGATCCAGAAACGGTCTGACACAAATAACAGGCTGCTTAAATAAACCACGAAAATCTGTTAGAGCAATTCAAGTGCTATTCTTTATGTAAATGTTCCTTTCAAAAAATAATTTGTGGTTGCTGCAGTGAAATAGATAGATTTTATGCAAATAAGCATGTGAGGTTTTCCAAGGAGCGTGTGGCACTTCAGTACCAGCGTGGAGCTGGTTGGCACATTATTGCTGCTACCTAGGGAAATTTTAACCTCTTCTGCTTTACACAGAGCACAGCAGAGAAGGTAATATTCTCTGTGAATTTATTAGGTTAGCTGGATCAATGTTTGAAGTTGTTATTTCAGATTGCAAGTAGGGTTCTGCAGTGCTTCCAGCCCCTTTCAGCTGTAGCAGGTCTGCATCAGGCTTGCCAAATATCCTTTGAGGAATACTATAAATAAACTCACCCACAACTTTTTTTCCAAAATTCTTGGTGTTGCCAGTTGTTTACTTAGTGTTGTATCTAAGAAATCAACCTGCCCTTTGGTTATGTAGGAGCTGTCCAAGATTACAATGCCCATTGTCTTCAACGAGCCCTTGAGTTTCCTTCAAAGGATAACAGAATATATGGAGCATATATACCTCATCAATAAGGCTTGTAGTCATACAGATCCCCTGGAAAGAATGCAGGTAAGAATCCCCACCACTTTCTGGGTAATTCACAAGTTTTTTTTCTCCTAGTCTTTGATTTTAGGACAGTTTATCACTTGAGTGTATCTGTTTCTCAGGGGCTACAGTAAGAATGCCCAGTTTGTATTTCTAGATGAGTTTCTTCTTTCATAGTGGCTGTGTCAAATATTTGTGACACTTTGACCCTTCATGCATGCACAGAGTTTAAAAGGAAAGTGCCACAACTGACCATGCCCAAGGATCTCAACTCATTTCTTTAACTGTGACTTTTTTGTGGTTTTATGTGTTGTGAGGATGAAATCTTGGCTGTATGTGATTCCAAATTGGTTTGTTGAATTTGGCCTCATGATTTTTGAAGTTCCTGGATGAAAAACTGTTGTGACAGAGACTGATTAACCACAATTTTCTTCTCCAAAGCTGGTTGTTATTGTGAGCAGGATACAGCACCTGGCTGGTCTCACACCAAGGCAGTGAATATGGTGGCACCTGTGTGCATCAGGTTATGCTGCTGTTGCTCACAGCTCTGGTTTTACTGAAGTGCAGTGGAGGGTTTATCTTGGCTCCTGTGTTTGTGTGCTCCAAACCTCCATTTCCCAGCCTGCAGGAGCTCCTCAGTGTCACCTGAGCCTGCTGGCCTGGCTCAGGAAATCTCATCTGTGCTAGGAATGGTTCTCACCTGGCACTAGGAGAGTGAGGCTCTGTTCCCAATGAGCTGGAGGTGGGGGCAGTCAAAGTTGGGGGGAAATTAGATTTAAAAAGCCAGGCTGATCTTCTAGAAGTAGGTGAGGTGGAGTGTAATCTGGCAGAATTTACAGCAGATAATAATTCCTGTTGGAAATGAGATTCTTAACAAGTGCTTGTATTTCCACACTTCTCTGTCATTTATTCTATGGCTTACAAATGTTTTTGCCTTAAGAAATATAAAGCAGTTCCTTTTTGGAATAATAAATACTGTAATGTGCAGCAAATAAAGTACAATAAACGTAGAGTTTTAATGCACTATTCTCATAACAATGTGTTCTTAATTTGCTTACAGGCTGTAGCTGCTTTTGCAGTTTCTGCTGTAGCTTCTCAGTGGGAGAGAACTGGCAAACCATTCAACCCACTGTTAGGAGAAACCTATGAATTAACCAGGTAGTAATTGCTTTAATTTGGGAGCTGGGGCTGTTTGTGTTCTTGAGTTAGCAGACTCTCACACTGGTCTGGTTGTAGTAAAATACCACTAAAGTAGATTTCTGAGTATAGCTGAAATTCTTTTCCTCAAACTGTCTCAGAATTTCTGAGAAGTTGCTGTAAAAGCTAATAATCTTATTTCTGAGTTTATGCAGAATATTCTTTGAATTATTTAGAGAAAAATTGGATCATGTTCTTCAACCAAAGATGCTTCCTGAGCAGACACTATTAATTAAACATTGTTTTGTTGATCATGTCAGATGACAGAGAAATTAGTCTGAAGGACTTTGAGATTCCTCAAATAAATGGGAGATATATCTGCAGTAGAGTAAAGCATTTTCAGTCAAGCCTTTTCATGCTGCCCAAAGGGTTTCTGTATTTTTGTTAGTTATTTCAGTGAAACTTCCTCAGATGCCTTTCTGGGTAGAAATCTGGTTTGGGGTATAAAAAGAAGGTGTTCAGAGTAGAAATCCTTTCATTTCATTAATTGTAAATGTGTCATGGAACTAGAAAAGGAAAAGTCTCACCTTCAGTTTAATCTAAAAATACTTCACTTTTTTTAAGTATCAACTCTTTTCTCTTGCAATATTAAAAATATGCTTACTGTTTAATGCTCTTTTTTTGTTGTTTCCAGGGAGGACTTAGGATTTAGGTTTATATCTGAACAAGTCAGCCACCACCCACCTATTAGTGCATTTTATTCTGAAGGCCTCAATAAGGACTTCATATTTCATGGATCAATCTATCCCAAACTAAAATTCTGGGGAAAGAGTATAGAAGCAGAGCCTCGGGGAACAATTACTTTGGAGCTTCTGAAGTGAGTATGAGAAGTAAATAACTTTTTTATTTATAATAACACTGTTGGCTTTTCACAGGTGATTTCCCTAAAAACCCCTTGCTGAAGAGGTTGTAAGAATTGAATTACAAGTTAATTTTCACTGCTTAATTTCAGAGCTGGGGTTTTTTTTGTATTATGCTTCATGGCTGTAGCAATTTGACCCAGATTTTCCATCATGAAAATTAGCATTTCTTACATACTGGTTGCTACTGAAAGCTAGTTCTGTGAAGGCATGTTAAATTTAAATATAGAGATAAAATTCTCTTACTGGGCTGTTCACGCTCATCTCAGTTTTCAGTATTGCTGTTGGTTTTGGTGGTTTGTGTGGAAAGAGCTGCATCTCACAATCACTGTTCTGTGTGGTAAGGGAACAGGAGAAACTTGGCAGGATTGCCACTTCCAGAGAAGGATCAGCTTCCTGCTAAAACCAAGAATGCCTCTCCAGCTTGCTCCCAGGCTTGTCTCCCATGAATTACGTGATGTCCCACGAGTTGTTTTGTGTCCTGGTGGCACAAAGGCTCTGGAGCTTTCCCAAGTGGGACATGAGGATGCACTAGAACAGTTGCAAATAAAGTATTCTGCACTTGGTGCTTTTATAAAAGCCTTTCTGAGGTCTAACTCTGAGGTGGTTTTGAAATGTTAACTTAAGAATGTTCTAGACATTTGGTTTCAATAAAAAACCAACTTGCCTCGCATAGCAGGCATTGACTTTTCCCGTGCTTTCTTTTGGAAGTAGTTTAATTTTTCAGCTGTTGGCATGTAATATTCCAAAGTTCATAAAAGTATGAACTGGTCTTGGAGATAAATGATGATGGAAATAAAGGAAATTTCTTCTGAATGTAGATGGAACTGTGAATGTTAGTGCAGAATGCAGGTGTTACCAAAATAATGTTTGTTCCTCGAGAGCCTTTCTTTAGAGGACTGTTAAAATTCTTGCTGAGCCTAATCAAGGCTGAGATTTAAACTGGAATATAAACAGTTAAAGCATTTCTTTTAAATAATTGCTTCAAGTTAGCAGCAGGAGTTGAAATCAAATTTTGAGCCTCTCAGTGTTGTGATTCATATTGTTCTGGTGCTTTGAGGAGTCTGAGAACTGCTCAGGGCCTGAGTGAACAAGGAGCTGTTTGGGAAGCAAAGCTGTGAGTCAGTATTAAATTGTGCCTTTATATTAACCATGACTATTTTTCAGAGCATCAGAAGACACTTTTCTTTCACTTCTCCAGTACAAAAAGTGCTTCAATGCTTCAGCCCTGACCATAAGTGCCTTGTGTTGTGTTTTGGTTTATGCTGTAAAGCTTGTGGTGTCAGAATAGTTCAGGAATAAAACTATGTTTAAAGGCTGGGGGATGAATTGGAGGGATTCTGGTATTCTTTCCCCCAGCTGAAGAGTAGTCATTGTTCTAAAGACTCCTTGAAGAAAAGGAGCTGAGGGAAATAGTGAGACTTCAATGATCTGTTATTTCTCTGTACTGGAGAATGACAGATGGGTTGGAAACTTCACATGAGAGTGTTCTCTCCATACTCACTGGAAGCAGAAGCACAAGGCACTTTTTACAGAGGACACTGCTTTTTCTCTATTTTCTGTTAAAACAGAGTTTACAAACTTTTCTAAGATGGATTGATTGCCTGCCAGGTAACTTCAGTATTTCCCTTAGCAGCATGGAAAGATGAGTGTGAATAGATGGCTTTGACTCTGCTAGTGACAATAGGAATCCTGTTGTTTAACTTTTTAATCGTTTATTGAACAATGTCTTTTAAGGATTTAGAATTCATAAACTCACCTTTAAAGCTTTTCACAAAACAATAAACCAAAAATAAAGCCAAGTGGAACATCAATTGTAGAATTTTTCCTCCTTCTCCATCCTTCTCTTGGGGAAAGGATGGAATTGAGTTGTGAACTGAGTTTTAAAATGTCACATTTGTGGAGCTTCCAGTACTGCTGTTGTGTCCCAGTGGTGTTAAACAACCAAATAAAAAAAAGCAAAAACCACTCACGCCCCCAAAATTACCTTCAGTGGCACTGGAACAGGCCTCAAATACTGATGAGAACTTGTGGCATGTTTGTGGAAATCTCTTATGCAATTTACTGCTGCTGCAGCAATTGAATAGAAGGCAGGCATTAGTTTGTTAGTCTGGTTCTCCTGAAAATACTGTGTTTTATCACTTAAAACTTCAAAATTCAATGAAAAAGTTGAATTCCTGGATTGCTCTTTATGGTGGGCTGAAATTTGTAATCCAAAGCACAGCAACTGTAAAACTCAAGTGAGAAGGGAGAAGAATAAGGACAATATCACTTCATTAACTTGCACTAATGCTTGGATGCAACACATGGTTGGCTTGTAAAGAAAAGTCTGTTTCTCTTCTGTTTTGAAGCTGAGTGCTGGCTGTTCAGAGGAGTGCTAAAGATTTTGCCTTGCCATGAACAGAATTGAAAGCAGGCTTCCATCTCAAGCTCAAGAAAATGATTTCCTTCTCTTATTTCCTTGACAGGCACAATGAAGCTTACACGTGGACAAATCCAACCTGTTGTGTACATAATGTAATTATTGGGAAACTGTGGTTAGAACAGTACGGAGTGGTAGAAATTGTAAATCACAGGTAATGCTGATCATGAACCCGGGGGCTGTAGGGGTTGTTGTGGTCATTTGTGTTACAGAGCAGATTTTGATTTTTGTCAGGCACACAGGAAGCTTTGTTTTAGAGCTCCAAAGTCTTGTGGGGTTTTTTGTCTTTTTGTGTGGTTGTTTGGTTTGTTTTTTTTCTTCTCCTGACAAATGCAAACTCTCCCTAGGCCTGGGTTTACTATTATAACATTATTAATGAAAAGGCACAAAGCCAGATGGCCTATGGAGAACAAAGGTTTTACATTTGTGAGTTACTCATCCAAATTCAGCACCATTGGCAGAGAATAGAAATTAAATTTAACTCCAGAACCATTAAATGGAATAATTGTCAGAGGCAGATTGGACCTCCATTCTGTTGATTGTGATTTGTCACTTTTTTAGTTCAGATAATAGACAACATCTTAAATTAGGGGCACAGCACAGAAAAATGAGTGCAGAGTTGGGAAATGTGAACTTGGAGAGTGTCAACTGCTCTGCCAACTGCTTGTATCAAAGCTTTTTACTTACATAAAATAAATTACCTTCTAAATGATGAGGGAAGGAATTTTGTGAGAAGCATTACTCCTGCACACATTGCTCTGTCAATAAATGACAACAAGCTGCTGTTTGATGCTTTTCATAGTATCAAATCCATAATCCTGTCTTCTGTACTTGCACAAAATTTGTTAGTTCTGTGGAATTTTGAAATTTTTGTGTCATTTTTATGTCCTGGTCAGATAATAAACCATAGTTAAATCAAAATAATTATATATATAAAACTAACCAACAGCTAACTGTAACTATATTAAAAAAGCTAAATAAGGTAAAATAAATTTTCTGATGTATTTAGGGCTTTGCTTCTCTAAGCATGTACTTATTTCCTCCACAGTACTGGAGATAAATGTGTCCTTAATTTTAAACCATGTGGACTGTTTGGGAAAGAGCTTCACAGAGTAGAGGGATACATCCAGGACAAGCAGTAAGTGAGAAAAGCCTCTTGGTCTCTCTGTTTTTAACACTGGGGCATTTCTTTTGCTGGCAATGTAGTTTGTAACCCACTTTTGTTCTCTGTGTCACTATTAAACCCCCTGATTCCAGGATGGTAATTTTTAAGCATTATTAGAAAAACTCTCCAGTCCAGGTTTTGGAAATAAAGGGAAAATGCAGAGTAGCTGCAACTGATTTACTATTGTACAGTCATAATTCCAGTCTCCAGTTTAAAATAATGAGAATGTGGTTGTTAAAAGTTTTTAATTAACCCAGACCTGTTTGTGACTCTGAGTCTCTCTATTATAATTGGCTTTGATGTACCCACATTCATTTAACAGTGGCAAAAGCATGTGACTGTCATGAGGATCTGTTCTGGAGGGCTGGAATGAGCTGAAACCTTTTCTTTGCCTATCAAACATCTGTGTTTTCTGAGAATCACCCATTCTGTGATTCTGTGAAATCTGCAAATGGAAACACAAAATGCAGTGAAGCAGGAAGCCGAGTGTTTAATGTAGATCAGAATCTGCAAGGCTTGCCTTAGCAGGCTCACTCAGAAGGAAGAGCTCAGTGTCCTTTGCTCTCTGTGCAGCAGGAAGAAGCTGTGTGTGATCTATGGCAAGTGGACAGAGTGCTTGTGGTGCACTGATCCCACCACGTATGAGACCTACAAAAAGAGTGAGAAGAGAGGCAGTGAGCCGAAGAAGAAGTCGGTAAGGTGAAGGATTCTTTAGGGAGAAAAGATTCTGAAATGTCAGAAATTAAAACATCTGATTTAGGTGAATGGAGGATAAAAGCTGCCATTTGGTAGGGGTTGGACAGGGCAGTGAGAGGGCACTTGGCACTTTGAGCTTTGCAGGCTGTAGTGTGAGCTGCTGGCATGGAAGGGAGCTCATAGCAATGGTGTCTGCTGGGGACTGGTCAGAGAAACCATCAAATATCAACCCCCAAACTGATGATGTTCCGTCCTTGAATGAGGAAAGGGGCTCTACTGCCAAGTCCAGCAGTAAAAATATTAGGATTTGGGCAGTAAAAACAACAACAACAATTTTGTTTAAGTCAGATATGCTTTTTGGAGATGCAGATTTTGAGAACTTAAGATGTAGAAAGTCTCTACAAAAAAAAGAGGTCTGGAAACACACAGGGTTTTTAGTTCATATGTAAGTAGTGTCAGGGGAGTTGCTGCCAAGGCCTCAGTGTCACATGGAAAATGGGAAATGTTTTATGGTGCAGCAGAGGACTTTGGGTTTCCTTATATCAACAGTTACTCACTGAAAATGAAAAGTTAAACAGAAGCTAATCACTCTTGATGTAAAGAGGCTCAAACTTTAAAAGTATTCACATCAGAAGAATCTAGAGCAACAACAGGCCTTGCTTTTGGCTCTGGATTCCATCATGGTACAGGCTTATATTTTGACTCCTTTAAAAAAATAATAAGGTTCTGTTCATCTTAAGAAAATCAACTCTTTCTTTCCTTCCTTCCTTCCTGTTGAGACTATTTTTAGATGGGGAACTGTCTAACAGTAAACCAGATGTTGACATGGAAAGTAGCCTAGAACTGTCTTTTTAAATAATGAATACTCAAACCAAATGATTGAAATTAGACTCTTAACCATATGGAGCTGTTTTGTAGTGTATAAAACAGGCTCTGTTTAACCTAGGAGAGTATTTTTGATTTAAACAAATGAGCCATGTCAAAGAGGGCAGAAAGAAAATAGAAAGGGGGTGGGAGTGAGAAAAACTGTTACTGTCACTCCAGGATGTTATTGCCTCAAACTTCCCTTCTGGTTGTTGTGGTTTTAAATGGGTTCTCATGGTGAAATCCTCTGAAATTCCACAACGCTGCTGTCTGTGTCCTGCAGCAATCAGATTGTCTCAGATTCTGAGAGCAGCCTCCTGACCCGTTGGAGTTTTACATGTGCAGCTGGTAACAAAGGAACTTTGAAGGAAAGTCACTGTATTCATAAACTTAAGGACACAGTCTTCCCAGTGAGAAAACTGGCAGTGATAATTGTGATTGGAGTCTGGATCAGACTGAAAAAAAGGCCTGTCTTTTTTTAACCACACATCTGAATGTTTTGCAAATGGTGAAGCAATATCCAAAACCAGGTGTGCCCTATTTAGGACTTAAGTAACTTGGGAACTGGTTTAAATTTCAGTCTTGGCTCATTTGCACCTGTAGAAGTTATGGTCATGTGAGGTGAAATTAAGCTACGGCATAGGATAGAAAGGAAGCTGGAGAGAACACTTCTGAAAGACATGAATTTACTATTATTACTGTTACTGATTTTTTTAAACAGATATTGGACCTTTATTTAGGTGGTGGGAGACTATTCAGGGATATCAGGAGGAAGACATGATAAAAATGAGAGGGGCTGTATACAGAGTGAGGAAAAACAAACAGGAGGGGTGAGGCAGAAGTACAGGAGTGTTCAGTATCTCAAATGTGAACAGATTCTTCAACAGTCACTGCAGAATCCGAGGTGAAACCATCCAGTGTTCCTTTGTTCCACTGCCAGATGTTATCTCTGTTTCAGAATGAAGAAGATGTTAAATCTGAAAATGATGAGGCTGATGATATGCCAGAGGTTCAAGACACAGTGCAGTTCATACCAGGCAGTAAATTGCTTTGGAGAATAAACTGTAGGCCACCAAACTCATCACAGGTAACTGTTTCAGTGTGCCCCTGCTTTGCTCTTGCTGGTGACTTTCCCAGGGGAACATGAGTAATGGTCCAGGGAACCTGGTTGCAGTGTCACTCCTTGGCATAGGGCCAGGCTCTGGCACTTCTTGCTGCACTGAAATTATGCTCCAGCAAGCTGTGCTTTGGTCCTGTGCTGAAAGCAGCCCTGCTGTGCCTGAGCTGGCACAGGGAATGTGTGCTCTGAGTGCAGCTGGAATCTGGGGACTTCGCTTGACCTGTCTGGGAGATCTTTGCACTGAGAGTGGCTGAAATATGGATACACATTCCCTTCTGTTGGCCCTGCTGTTCCAAGACAAGCTGCCACAGGATGCAGTAACTGGGCAGCAGGATATTAATTTCCATAGTTTCAGCAAGACTTTTTGGTCTTTTAGGTGTGGGTGGTTTTGTTTTGTTTTCTTTTCTAAAAACGATGATGCTAAATATCAATATTGTAGGAAATCTGTCTTAATCCTCACAAGCAAAGACTGCTTAAAAAAAATGAAAGCTGTGATTTCTATCCCCATCTGCCCTTTCTTGTTCTTCCCCTCCAACAAAAAATTCCGCTGGTGTTGTAGGAACCTAACCTTGCCTTCAGGGCAGCCAGTAGGGGTTTGACTCAGCAATTTCTCCTGGAAGTTTTGTATCCATTCATTGTAAGGGACCCAGCACTGTTTTGCTGGAATAACTTGTGTGTTCTCTTCGATTTGCCTTTCAGATGTACAATTTCACCAGTTTTGCTGTGAGCCTCAATGAGCTGGAGAAGGGCATGGAGGCGATCCTGGCTCCCACGGACTGCCGGCTGCGTCCGGATATCAGGAACATGGAGAACGGGAACATGGGTACGTGCTTGCTGCAGGAAATGCTGGCACAGGAGTAACTTTTGGGAGGGCTGGCTGAAGGGAGGCCGATGCAGGAAACAGTCTTCAGTTTCTCATTCTCAGAGCAGCCTTAACTCTTTTTCATCTTGCACACTGAACATGCTTTTGAACAGTGTATGGGGTCTGTTTTCTCCCAGAAGAGCCTGGGAGAGCAGATGCATCCCAGGGCTGCTATCCTGTGTTGTGATGTGTTTGCATGTTTGTTAACTTGGGAGGAGCTGCAGATGTGCTCCACTTGCTCTGGAGTTTGTCTGGAGAGACATGTGGTGAGCAGACGTGCTCTGCTGCTCTGGTGTTTGTCAGAGGAAACACACAGCTAAATACAGAAAAAAATCACTCTCTGTTATTGCCTAATCTGAGTTCTTCCCTGCTGGCTCAGTGCAGTGTTCCTGAGAGATAAAACACCAACATTTCAGTTTCAGCTCTGTGTTTGTAGCAGCAACTTCTCTGAAATGAGTTTTAGGTTTTTTTGCTAAAGACTGTACAGCAAATGCTTTCTCGTGCTTAAATGAATTCTGTTTCGTTTCTCTGGTCTTTCCTGTGTTTTCTGCGTTTTTGTTTCTTTTTTGCTAAATTACCAATTTCTCTTGAAACATTGGCTAGATGTGGCAAGCAGAGAGAAGGAGAGACTAGAGGAGAAACAAAGAGCTGCTCGCAAGGAGCGTGCGAAGGACGAGGTGGAGTGGCACACACGGTAAGGGGCAAGGAAGGAGCAATTTGTTCAAGCCTGGAATAGCTGGGTACACTGCTTGAATTGTTTTGATTCAGGACAGCATGTGTCTGATTGCTTCCATGACAGCACAATTTGTAGTGTCACCTAAAGCATTGCTGGGTCAACAATTAAATATGTAGCTGGAAGCCAAAATTGCTCAAAAGTCTGTCCTGGAAAAAATATCTAACAAGAAATGCTGAAACCTGTCATAATCAACTACTGTGGTAATGCTGGAATCTTTTTTTTAACCTACAGAGGTCATGTTTTTGTTAGAATGAATGTTAAAATGTTAAGTGTCATCCTCCTTTAACCAATTCCTGTCCAGCTTTTAGTAGTTGAGCAAGACATTGTGGCCCTCTGGGGCCTTTTATTTTCACACTCTTTGGATTTCTTGGTCTGGATACTTTAGAAATTGCTTTTTTGATTGCATATTCAAGTGATTTCCGAGTCACAGAGTGCATCAGGGAGTGATATGTGATTTGGCTGCTGCTCCCACAGGGTGCTTTTCACAGCTGCCAGTGCTGTGCAGTCAAGTGTGTGCTCATGGCCAGTTCCTTCAAAGGCAAGAACTTTGGGATGCTCCATGATTTTATGAAATTCAGAAGAGAAAGCATTCTTTTCCCAAAGCCTGGAGGAGTAGCTACAGATTAATTCCACTTAATGCCTTGAAAAATCTCTTCCAGAGAATATAAAATTGGTTAATGTGGTTAAAAAGTAAGCAGCTGTTGATGTTCTGTGCAGGGCACAGCTCCATAGAACAGAAACTGTTTCCCCTTGGGAGAAATTTCCAAAAATGATTGTGTAACAGATTTGGCATTCTTTTAAAGTAAAAATTAATATATATAATCTAGAGTGTCAATGTTATTTTTACTTGGAGTAGGACAGGAATTTTAAAATCCATTTAATACTCCTTGACTTTATGCTAAAATAAAAGGTGCTCTACAAGGTGATAATTGTGTAGGAAGTTCAATTATTTTCATGTTCAGAATATTTCCTAAGAATTTTTTTATAAGAAATACCAGTGTATTTTTAGAATGTTCTGTGAAAGAAGCATCGCTGGTTTTTTTCCTGTTAATAACTATTCATTCTGTTTGCTTTTTTTCTTTTATTGTTTCTCTCCTTTTTTTTTTTTTTTTTTTTTGTTTTACAGATGGTTTCATCAAGGCACTAACCCATACACTGGGACTCCAGATTGGCTGTACTCAGGTGGCTATTTTGATAGAAATTTCTCAGACTGTCCAGACATATACTGAAATTCCAGAAGCAATTGCTCATCTCATCCGGACCTCTAGTTACTAGATTTCATTCCAAGCCAGTTACTCTGGTTTTGTTGATAGCAAAAACCAGCTTTTCAAAGTAAATTTTAACAGAAATACTATCGGTCAACAATCAATGATTTAATTCTCACTAACGTCGGATTGCCAAATATTTAAATACTGTTGCGCTCATTCCGTAAAGCTGCACCTGAAATCATCAAGTTTTCACTAATTTCCAGAGGGACCTTTGGTTCTTCATTTCCTCCCCTAGTTTCTCTGGCAGGAGGATATGCTGTATCCGTAGAGCACATAACATCCTTGAAAACTACATAACTTAAACAAAGTAGAGATAATATCCTTGATACTTAGTACAATAGAGAAGAAGCTGAAGTTTCTGGCACTCGGAGCAGGGATGAAAAGCCAATATGGTACCACCAGGATCAGCCCCAGTCCTGTCACACTCCCCATACTGTATGTAGCACTCCTGGGGACAGGAGCTCCTGGCCCCACTGTCAACAATTCCATAACCGAGAGCCTTGGGAACACTAAAACCCAGCCCGAGCCTCTCACACTGTAGTTGTCTGTTACAGAGTCTTCACAACTTTGGGACACTGTGAGCATTAAACTGTATACCTGTGATAAATCCCATAGAGCATACATTAGGAGAAAGGAAGGGCACACCCAAAATGTGCATTTCCTGAGGTCAAACGCTGTTCTTACCACAGGAGAAGCTTGGGAAGCAATAGCAGGAATGTCGAGGTGGTTCCAATGTACAATATATTGCTTGCTACCACTTGGAGGCTTAACTCTTCTGCACTACCTTTGGCAGCTTTGGCACTGTGTATGCTTCTAGACTAACCTTTCCTTTGGAGGCACTTCTGTGTGTGTGTGTCCACGCAGGTTCATCTTTTGGGGAAGTTTTGGTTTGCATGTTTCTCATTATTAGGTCACGTCTGTTTTGTATGTTGTGAAAAAGCAGAATCAATTTCAAGCTTCAGCAGAGTTATACCTATTACAAGTTTCCTGTGAGCACGTGATGTCAAAAAGTGGGATTTTTTTTTCTTTTTTTTTTTGTTTTGTTCCATATCAAACCATCAAAGCCATATAATACTGGAATTAATCAATTACTGAACTGATGCATTCATTTTCTTTCAAGTGGTATACTTCAGGGGCTTGGAGGAAGGCTTGAAAAATTTGGTCCAGTAATTAAAACTAATCGTTATGTTGCTGCTTCTTTTATGAAAGTTTTTAATTGAGTAACCAGGCAAAAATGGAGAGCGGCTGTGCTGCTGTGAAGTTTACAGTAATTTAGAAATTGTTGGTGTTAAGTGCCAGCAACATGAAGAGTTCAAGAAAGAATTGGTGTGATTTGTGTCCAAAACATCTGTGATTTCATCCAGGAAGTAGATTTTTGAAGTGTTTCTCTCTCAGTCAGAGGATTAAAAAGCAAAAGAAAATTAACATATTCATAGAGAAATTCTTCCAGCAAATCATGTGTACAACAATTGGATTACATTTGGGGAAAATTAGTTGTCTTCATTGGAAAAATAAGAGAAGCTGCAAAACTTCAAGGCAATAAGGAGGAGCACAATCTGAGTCTTGTTCATGGCAACTTGATGATGGAAATCCTCAGAACTTGAGCTGGACTTAGTGGCACAGTGGGGTTGTGTTTGTTCCTTGTATGGGCACAGACACTTCTGAAAAGACTCTGCTGATCCACATGGAACAGCATAAAAATAGTTTTGATAAAAACCTGAGCTTTAACGACAGTGTCAAGTGCTGTTAACCCTTTCCAAACTTGCTGCACGTGCCATAGGGAATTTTTTGTTAGGTGAGGATTGAAATGAATCACATAATAGACCAGCGGGAGTTTAAAACTTAATTTAATTGCATAGCATGTTCGATGCTGGAGTGATGTTTTTAAAACAATGCGTATAAATAGAAATTGCCTGAATGGAAAAAAACTGTACGGATGTTCTAAGAGGAGGTGTACAGGTTAGCATCCCTTTTGTCTAAGCCAGGATTTAAATTCAAAGACCTAAAGCCTTGTCATTATGTGAAAGCATGAAACAATTGTGCCAATGTGTTTAATCCAAACTTCAGTATAGAATCTTCATGGGATATAAAAAGAAACTGGGAACATTTCCAGTGTAAGAACACTTCATTAGTTACATCTTCACCCCCGTCTCCCTTTCTGAAGTTTTCAGTAAAATTTCAGATTAGTTCCAAACCCATTCTTTTAATTTATTGTTTTTCATTGGCAACACTTTCAGAAGCCTTTCCCTGCGCTGCCGACACGGCTCTGCTTGGCCAGCCCTGGCATTCCTAATGCTCTCAAAGTCCAAAAGTTTTTATTTTCGATGCAGATCTCGCCTCAGTAGTTTACGTGTCAAAACATTAATAACTTTGCACCTTTTGAAAGAATGTCACTTTTATAACTTGATTAAACACTGTATATAAGATAACTGTGTTAGTATATGTTAATACAGCTACATAGAGAAACCAGCTAGAAAGAAATTATAATAAATACTTAATAAATAAATACCCTTTGGGCCTCTGGATGGTGACAGAGATTTTTGTGAGACCCGTACAGAGCAGCTGGGCGGGGGGCCAGGAGGACTTTGGCTTTGCTCAGCCAGCTGTGGGGCTGTACCTTGATTTCATTGTGATGGTCACTGGACAAAGAGGATTTAAAGTGGACGTGTCCAGCTGTGATGGACTCTGCTCTCAGCACCTTTGCCCTGCAGTCTGTGGGGTGATGGGGTGCAGGACAGCTACGCCGTGTGGTGCTGGTGCTGCTGGATCCAAACCCAGGAACTGGCAGTGGGAAGAGCCTCGGGAGCGCTCCCAGCACTGAGCTCGCGTTGCTGTGCTGAGGGAGAGGCCAGGTGTGAGCTGGAGCTGGGCAGAGAGTGGGCTTCTGGTAAAAAATGTTATCAATGGGAAAGTTCATTTGGTAGTTGCTGTACAGCATTTGTGTCTTGGAGGTGACGTCCGGCTGTAAATGGGGAGCAGCTTTTCACACATCCAGCAGTTATAGAACTCCTGGCACCCGGATTAACAAGGACAGGAACCATCTATCCTAGAAGAGACCTAATCAGAACTATTTATTCTCGTTTAATAATTTAAAACAATTTCCCTGTAAATTTTTCGTGCAAAACCACTTTTAAAAAGCAAACCCAGGACTCTTCACCTAGCGCTGCTGTTGGGAACACACCTGTGTTGGCTCTCTGCAAACGCCTGCGATTTGGGTCAGGGAAGCAATACTGAAATACTGTGAGGCAACCCAGCTTTGGCCATGGGCCCGGCGTGCCTTTCGTGGAAGGATTTATTTTGTAACCGTTCCCTGCCTGTGCCAGGAATAAAGGCGCTGTTGGAGACGCACAGGCCCTGGGCTGTGCTCGGCTGAGGGCTGGGATGGGGACCAGGGGGTCATGAGGGCCTGGGGGGGGTGAGGGGGGAGCGCCGCCATGTTCCGTGACACAGCAGGGGCGCCTCGCCCCGCCCCCTTTGATTGACAGCCGCGCCAGCCAATAGCGCGGAGCCGCGGCGGCGCGCGCCCCGCGCGGGGCGGGGTTCCGGCACGCGGGGCAGGAAGAGCTGAGGCGGCGGCGGAGGAGGAGGAGGAGGCTGAAGGTACCGCTCGGGAGCCGCCGCGGCGCCCCCGGGACCGCGCGCCCAGCGGCGGCCGGGCTGGGGGGCTCCTGCCGGGGGAAGCCGCGGGGAAGGCGGCACGGCGGTCTCGGGGAGCCCGGCAGAATATCGCGGCCTCTGAGCGGGCGGGGGGTGCCCGGGCCGGGCCCTGACCCCCCCCCCCCCCCCCCCCCCCCCCCGTCCCGGCTCGGCTCCGAATGTTTGCCCAGCGCGGGGCCGGGGCCGGGGCCGGCCGGGCCGTGAGCGCAGCGCGACCCCGGAACAGCCGCGCAGCCCCGCGGGGCCGGGCCCGGCATCGCAGCCAGGCCCGCGGGTCGGTCAGTGCGGGAGGGGGCGGGGGGCAGCCCTGGGGCTCTGCGGGTGCTGGAGCCGCAGTGTGGGGATACAGCAGGGCTTCCTGCTTTGAACCATGAAGAAGGAAGCGCTGGGGGACGGTGGCTTCATTTTCTAGTGCCTCAGCACACAGGCTGTCCTTTATTAGTGGAGGGCTGTAGAGCCTCCTGTCCTCATCCAGGCTTCTGCTTTAGCTCATTTGAATTACCCTGGAATTCTGCAGGCAGCAGAACAGATTGCTTTTGTGAAGCCACCTGGTAATGGCAGAAATTTGATACTGGGAAGAGAGGATATGGGAAGGTTTCTCATCGCACCTGCTGCTCTCTCTCTTTCCAGGATGTCTTCAGGTGCATTATTTCCAAGCCTGGTGCCAGGCTCTCGTGGCTCCTCGAGCAAATACCTGGTGGAATTTCGGGCAGGGAAGATGACCCTGAAAGGCAGCACTGTAACTCCAGACAAGAGAAAAGGCCTCGTTTACATCCAGCAAACTGATGATTCCCTCATTCACTTCTGCTGGAAGGACAGGACTTCGGGCAATGTGGAGGATGTGAGTATGAGCTGGTGTTTCAGTGCTGAGGTGTTATGTCATGTTCTGATCTGCTGGCACTGCAGAAAGAGCTCCTCCAGGACAAATTAGGTTGAAAATGTCACTGACAGACCTGCACTTCCACATGCTCTCTGCTCTGAGGAGCAGATGGGAGAAAGTTTGTGGAGGAGGGCAGAGGGATTTGGGAGGTGAAAAGGAATATTGATGTATTTTCTCAAACACTTGTTTCTCTTGATATACTTTCTAGGATTTGATTATTTTTCCTGATGACTGTGAGTTCAAGAGAGTCCCACAGTGCACCACAGGCCGTGTGTATGTATTGAAGTTCAAGGCAGGATCAAAACGACTCTTCTTCTGGATGCAGGTTTGTGGGAAGCCAAAGACAAAGATCTTGGATCAAAATCCCCCCAGCATGATTCATACCAAGAGCAATTCTCTTGCAGGAGCCGAAGACAGACAAGGATGAGGAGCACTGCCGTAAGGTGAACGAGTATCTCAACAATCCCCCCATGCCAGGGGCATTGGGTGGGAATGCCAGTGGAGGCCACGAGCTCTCAGCATTGGGAGGTACAGTCCATTCTCTGCTCCTTCATGTCAGAGGCTTTTTTTTCTTTTTAAATTTATGTCTAGACTAAGCCCCTAGAGTTCCCTAGGAAGAAATCCCTGATGGCTGTGGAGGGTGAGCTGGGGACAATGTTAATACCAGAAGCGTAAATGTGCTTTTAGCAGAATAAACTGTGCTGTTAAATAGGTGTAGGCTGAAAGTTAAGACTGCCAGGAGAAATCTCTTTGTTTCCAGTAGATTCTCTGGAGTCTTACCTCTTTATGAAGCCAAGTTACATTTATCTTTTATGAAGATCATGACTCAGTAAACACTTGAAACTGTTTTTCCATACAGAATGTGATGCCAATTAATCTCCTGCTGTTTGAGCCGGAGTGCTGTGAAAAAAACCATGTGAATATGTTGTGTTTCAGAATGTTTTTGTTTTTAGGTGAGGGTGGCTTGCAAAGCCTTCTTGGAAACATGAGCCATAACCAGCTCATGCAGCTGATCGGACCAACGGGCTTAGGAGGACTTGGTAAAATGCTTTAATATCTTTATGCCAAAATGGTATTTTCTCCTGCCAGGTTAAATCTTACCTGACAATGTTCTCAAGCAGTGCTATTGATCTCAATAGCGCTTCTTTCATGTGAGAAGGTGAGGCCCTGCCTCAGAGATGAGCTCAGGGATAGAAAAAGGGTACCAGATTCTACACAGCACTCATCTCAGGGCTTGGTCTGCAAGGAACTGTGGTTCTGCTCCTTGCTGCACTGAATCTTCTGCTTTTTTTTCCCTTGTTTTTCTCTACTCCACTTTTTCTTCCAAAATATTCACTGGAGCATGGGCTGAAAACCAGTGATTTGCTCCTGGTGAATGTGCTGGATACCAGGCTGTGGAATTGCTTGTGTTGTCTCTGATTCAGTGAATATTTGTGTGCAAAGTAGAAAGAGTTCAAGAGGAAGGTCGGAGTGTTCCCACCCCACAGCACTCCCCAGTCAGGGGGACAAGGTTCAGGGCAGGGCTTTCTCTCCTGGGCAGCCCTGGGGAGAGCTGGAATCACTGGTTTCTGAAGGGGCTGTGGTCTGTTCTCAATGCTGTCCGTGCTGCAGGAGCATTTTCTGACAGGTCAGACCCTCGAGTGTAAATAGGCAGAGGAACACAGCAGTGACAAAGATTCTGTGCTTCAGCTCAGAAGTCCATTTTTGTGGATCTGGCTGGTGTCTTTTTAGCTTCAGATGCAAGTCTCGTATTGGTGGGATGTTCAGATGGAAATCTCATGGTAGTGTTGGAAAAATCTGCCCTTTTAGGATGTGTTTGGAAAAGATCTTCCTCTTGAAGCATCACATAATCCTGAGACTGTCCTTCTTTTTTCAACGCTTTTCCTCAGCAGTTCTTCTTTCCTTGCCTTTACATCCAGCCATAAGCCAGCTTGACATGTTACAGAAAGAACCATCTGCTTGCTGCTGCAAACAGTGGTGTGGTGAGTCCCTGGGGATCATTTCCCCTGGGAGAGTTGTCTTTGTCACAGCTGGTTTGCGTCTCCTGGGGCTCTGCAGAGCTCCAAAGGAGCTGTCTTGCTCCTGGGTCACTTTTACCATGAAATGGAGCAGAACAGTGAGCTTCAGCTGCCATACCTGCTGCTGGGGAAGCTCTGGGATAAGTGACAGGAAGTGTTGGTTCCATGGGACTGTTCCTGTACGAGGAGGGACTGGCAGGGGCTCACTCTGACCTGCAGGGTCTGTAGCTGCAGTTGGCCAGGGGTTTGCTCACTGAGTGCTGCTGTTCTGTCCTCTGATCCCAGGTGCTCCCAAAGGTGAGAAATGCAGCTGCTTTGTGTGTATAATCAGGTGTGGTGCAAGGAACTGCTGGTGGGAAATGGAGTGTTTGGCTGATGTGACTCAAAGGAATTGGAGGGGAGTATTCAAATCCCTGACAACTCCAGGGGGTCCAGCAGCCCGGCCTTTTCCCAGCTGAGGTTCTTGACCGTGCTGTAGGTCTTTGGTAGTTGGGAAGTGTGATGGAGGAGGCTGATCCTGGTTTCTTTGGCATAAGGGTGTTGGTTTCCTGCTGGCTGCTCTCCTGAGAGCGCTTGGTGTGTGGAGCTGTCTGTCCTTCCTTTGCCTGGGAAGTGTTTCAGAGCTTGGCTGATTCCGTTGCCGCGTCTCTGCGTTAGGTTTGAAGCTGCAAACCCCTGGTCTGCGAGGAGAGAGTGGTGGCGACTCAAAGATGCCTCTGGGATCTTCTGCTGAGGGCCTTGGTTTTAAAGTTCATAGAACAGTTGGATTTTTGGTGTGGCAGATATGAGGAGAGGGCTGTGTTACGATGATGTACGTACGGCACAAACCGGAGTAACTTCATCCTTGCGTACACCTAGAAATTGAGTCATTTCTGAGATGTTCAGCTCTCTAATGGGAATGCAAGATCAGAAAAGAAGATTCTGTTAATTTGGAGAAGGGGATAGGAGGGTGGGTTGGGCTCTTTCACCCCCTCCTCTATTGTAGCAAATAAAACCTTTCAGGTACAACAGCAGCCTCTCCAGAGAAGAGAGGTGCAGAAAACCTGAAGAAATAAATGTCTAAACCTGTTCTTCTTTTATGTTCATGGAAGGTGGGCTGGGTGCACTGACAGGACCAGGGCTGGCCAGTCTGCTTGGGAGTGGGGGACCTCCAACCAGCAGTTCATCATCAAGGTAGGAGGCCTTGTCTGCCCTGGGCTATTGCAGTGGGAACTTGCCACTGCTGTGGGAGGACTCATGGCTTACTGAATGGGGAATATGGTGGGAATCAAGGCTGCTTATTACCTCTCTAAAATGAGGTGGGAGTTTTTCATACTGTAAAGGTTTGAAAAGAAGCTTTTCAGAATAGAAGAGTTTTTTTGCAGGGAATTAATTACCCTAATTATCTTGCCTAGCTCTCGCAGCCAGTCGGCTGCAGTGACTCCATCTTCCACGACTTCTTCCACGCGCGTAACGCCGGCGCCGTCCGTTCCCGCGGCTGCCTCGGTGACCAGCCCCAGCCCCGTTCCCAGTTCGGGTAATGGAACCAGCTCAGCCACCAGCCCAACCCAGCCCATTCAATTGAGTGACCTTCAGAACATTTTAGCTACTATGAATGTGCCATCTGGAGCAGGAGGACAGCAAGGTAACAGTGCTCTGACCAGGCAGCTGCTGGATCCAGGAGTGCTTTGGAGCTGTTTTACTGTGCTGTCCTGTTCCACATTGGTTTGAAAGGTCTCTTAATTTTTTTTTGTTCCAGTTTTTTGGTGTTTGTTTTTTTTTTCTTAAATTTCAGTGCTATTTTTGACTGCTTCAGGAGACTTATTCTCACTCCAAAACTGAGAGGAAGATAAGATGGTGGCAGTGTGATAATAATTTTAATACTCAGATCCTGACTAGATAATTTGATTTACATGACAAAACCATGGGGTTTTGGGTGTAGTCTAATGGCCAACCCTTTGTTTTCTCCTAGTGGACCTGGCAGCTGTTCTGACTCCTGAGATCATGGCTCCCATCCTGGCCAACGCTGAAGTTCAGGAGCGATTGATGCCTTACCTTCCCTCAGGGGAATCCCTGCCACAGACTGCAGAAGAGATCCAGAACACCCTGACGTCTCCTCAGTTCCAGCAGGTAAATGCTGGCTCTGGGTGGAAGTGCACTTCTTCCTCCTTTCCCATCCTCCTGATTCACCTTGCCCTGCTTTTCCAGGTTCCTGGCACTGTTCAGAGTGGGGAGTTGCTCAGTAGAAGTGGAAAGGAGGAGGGACATGGTTTAACGGAGCATTAGTTCTCCCTGCAGTCACTCAAGGGCAGATGGGAATGGTTTTTACTTTTTCTTTTGGAGTTGGGCTTTACCTTTTTATTATAAATGTGCTCTGGCAAATGACAGGAGTAATAGCAAATTCTTTGTTCCCTTTCACCAAATGGCTCCTTAAAGGTAATTTCAGGTGACTGAAGTGAGGAGATGCTCATGGTTACTACACTACATCCTTTGAAACACCAGGCCTTAATTGCAGGACACTGTCTGTGATAAAAGTTGGTGTCTTACAGACCAATCTGAACTAGTAATTTACACCAATTCATTGAAATTTGGCCATTTGAAAAATTTCAGGAGCTTAAATGACTGGTTTAGATTAAACTGTAGCAACTTCCATGCAAAAGGAAGCGAGGGACATGAAATTGGTGATTATTTCATTGCATATCTGTTCCCAAGCCCTGCCTGACAGGACTGCTCTCCTCCTGGGGTTACTGCTGCGGGAATCTGATGCAAACTTTATTTTGATGCTGTTGACTCCAATCCACAGGCTTTGAGCATGTTCAGTGCTGCCTTAGCTTCAGGACAGCTGGGCCCACTCATGAGCCAGTTTGGGCTACCTGCAGAGGCAGTAGATGCAGCAAATAAAGGCGGTGAGTGCTGGTGCTGGTGGGAGCAGGAAGGAGGGGGTTGTTGGGGTGTTGGCACTGCACATGACCACTCAATGTGGGGTGTAAGGATCAGCTTCTCTCTAACTCTCCCTCTCTGAGAGTTGTGAGTCTGCAAGGTGACTCTTGCACTGATGTTTACAGGGAAAAGGGGGATGGGACAGGTGTTCCAGCACACAGTGAGGTGTTATGTGCAGTGAGAGAAGTTGGGGTTCTGCACAGATGTGCTGGTTTTGTTTTCTTGCTAGGGATGCAAAAGACTCTGGAGGTGTCACAGTCACCTTGTTCAGGAAAGCCTTTCTTGTGGGAGCCTTTAACAATTCACATGAAATCAGTGAACACAGTCAGGCCAGCTCTGGCACTGGGACAATCCCTTTTCCCTAATGAGCTTTTAGCATCTCTCCCATTACTGCAAGAATTCTGCTCTCAGGATGCCCATGCACAATTAAAGTGCATAAAATGCTGTGGCATAGAGATCTGGATGTGTGTTACTATTGTTCAAAATTTTCCTCCCTGCTAATTCATGCTGAAGCAACTGTTTGCTTTCTAAGTGATGAAGCTTTCACCTTGTGTGGACAATGAGCTCCAGCCCAGGAAATGCAATAACTCGTGTGTTTAACTTCCAGATGTAGAAGCCTTTGCCAAAGCCATGCAGAACAGCGTCAAGTCAGACCAAAAGGAAGGAGACTCGAAGGACAAGAAAGATGAAGAGGAAGATATGAGTTTAGATTAAGTTATTTGCTCTTCCTTACAGATATTCCTAGATACTAACTTAAGCAACTGCAGTAGGATTACTAACTTCATATTATGCTTATATAAATCTACAAATAAAGGAATTTTCTTTTATCTGCCATACTGTTCCTTCCAGTCTGTACAGTATCCCTACAGCACAGATTGATTATCCCTCTTCCAGCTCATCAGCCTGATGCTTACTCTTCCCCAGGTAAAGTGAAAGAGAGTAACATAAAACTTTATTTGACTCCAAAGTATGTACCAGTGATTTACAAAGACCATCTTTAATACTACAACTTTAAAAACAGGTCATAATTACATTTAAGATGGACATGTTAAAAACCCATTTTACAATATTTACCCCTCATAAAAAAAACCCCACAATATAATGATATAAGTTACAAGTCCATTTCAGAAGCAAGATTTTGTCCCCAAGTGGCCAGAGATATATATACACACACAAATATATATATGACGTGTAAGTGCACGAGTGAACTGGGTGTCTTGGGAGGAAAAAGCTGCTTCAAGTGGAGACTGCACTACACCAGGGCTGAGGGAGGCTGAGCAGGAGCCGGGGTAGGTGAGGGCCAGGTGCGACCCCACACCTGGCCAGATGTGGAGGTAACCTTTCTATTTCTTCCCTTTCAAGCAATGGTTTCTTGCTTCACACAACAGGACTTCAGTCAGTGTACTACTAGTGCTGAGTGCAAGTGCAGAGCCAGTGGTGGTTGTGCCTTTCTGCTTTCCCTCTGCAGTTCTCCCAGCCTATTCTGTTCTTTTTTTTGATTCTTATAAATATTCTGATAACAAGATGCTAATTCTGTGAACAGAATTTTGTCCAAGTTCCCCCTTGCAGAGCTCTTTGCGTAGCAGTAGCAGGTGAGCTGAGACTGCCCTTGGGGGGAGGTTAAATGTGCCCTTGCTTATAAAACCCCAAAACTGACGGAATTAATCCAGTTTGTCCTAATTGCATTTATAAACCAGAAACTGCCTGCAGCCTTTATCAGCAGACAGTCTGTGACGTTCATTAACAGCCTCAAGTGTTCGGTGAACTAAATCTATGTGCCTGGAACGCGTGGGGTGAAGGGAACAGGACTCGGGAGGAGCTGCAGGGCTGCTCTGTGCTCCACCCACGCTCCCACCACGAGCCCTGCTGCAGATCCTTGACCGCCCAGCAAGGACTCACCTGTCGCCACATCCCGCTCCAACTTTTTGGTTCTATTTGTGAAACATCCCCGAAGTGCCCCCTGTCCTCCCCTGCCCTCCTTCCCCTGGGATTTGTGGCCCCTCTGGTTTGGCCCAGACCTGTGCCTGCAGTCACGGCAGATAAGTGTGTCCGAGCACGCTCGGTGCTCCGAGTGGTGTCGCCGGGGCCGCAGCAGCGTTCTGTCCCTCGGGCTGTCCTTGGGGTGGCATTCAGAGCACCGGGCAGCCCTTCAGGCCGACAGAGCCCCGGGCAGCCCCTGCTCGAGGCAGCTCCACGTGCCTCTGGTTAATCTGCAGGTTCCTGACACAGCCCACGTAGTGAGGGAGGGGAGGTAACAGCAGCCCTGTGCTGGCCTTGTCTGTCTCTGCAGCAGAAACAAGGAAAGCAGGCATTAGTCTGGCAAAGGCTTAACCTCTCCCTCGCACCAGGAATAATATCTCCCCTTGTCCTTGGGGTATTTCATCCTGGAGCACATCTTTCCTGACTCACCTGGCAGCCCTCCCAGGGAGAAGGTTGCCCTTGTGCTGGGTGCAGGGAGCTGGCTGGGTCCCACTGTGTGGTTGCCTTCTGTGTCCACATCCACCTGGATTACGTTTTTCCATTTGGTAACTTCAAAAGAAAACAACAGTCAGTGCTGCTTCCTTACCCATGGAGCAAGCCCACCTCTGCTCTCCAGCCTAGACCACTGCTGGAGCAAGAGCAAAACTACTGAGGGTCAAAGGGCCTGGCCTAGCTCTTGGGAAATGCCCAGAGTCGGGACAATCGCCCCCAAAACCTCACCCAGTGCTGGCTGAACAAGATGGAGGTTTAAAATAGAGCTGTGCTGAGATGGGGCTGCAGCTGTGCCCCCGCCCCAAAAAGGGCTTGATGCAAAACAGCACTTGCTCAATGGCAGCTACCATTGAAGGCTGTTTCCTGTACAGGTATGAATTCTGCAATCCCCGCTCCCAACTATGGGCTTGGAGTCCTTTGGACACTCGACACCAAAGCAAACTGGGCATTCACTTCAAGCTGGACACAGCCCAGGATGGAACGAGTCCTGTGGCACATCCTTGGCCTTGCCAGCAGCTCCACAAAGTGGAAAAACAACCTGCCTCGCCTGACTACCAGAGCTGACAGTGCTAAGATCAGGCAGGAGTTCTTGTTAATCAGGAAATTGACCTCATGGCAGCTACAAACTCCCAAATTAAGTGCATACACCATGGGGACAGGGTTTAAATTGCCAAGCCTGGGCTTGTCCTGAGCTCCCCTAGGAGCTGAGCAGGGCTGGAACAGAGCCACAGAATCAGGGGAACTGTCACCTCACCTGCAATGGTGTGCCACTGCCCGTCACAGAGAGCTGGGCTCGTCACCGACGCCGAGAACTCATCAGCCCCAGCGCCCGCTCTCACAGTGACCTGGGGTGAGACAAACCCATCAGAGCTGGAGAGCTGAGAGGGACAGGCAGCAGACACCCACTCCCTCTGAAAACCCGTGGGGAAGCCCCCCTCCCAGTACCTTGGTCTCCTCCATGTAGAGCAGGAGATGGTGGCTTCTCCTCGTGCCGATGTGGAAGATGAGGCCAGAGGCACTGCGGGGACGCACCTCCAGCGTCACCTCCAAGTCCTGCTCAGTCATCACAGCATCAGCTGGAAGAGAAATGCCATTGGTGAGGAGAGGACCAAGGGCATTCCCATGGAATGTGACCCTCCTAGTCCCAGGCCACAGTGGGGTACCTAAGGCGATGGAGCCGCCATCCGCGGTGAAGAAGACTCCGCTCTCCAGCGTGCCCTCGTAGCACGGCGTCACCCCAAAAGTGCGTGAGGGGGGACCCAGGGGCCTCCCGTCCAGCTGTAGGTTCCTCAGGCAGCCATCAAAGCTGGAGGCCGATGCAGCCTGTGGAGAGAGGCCACTGAGCACAGAGGGGCAAAGGCTGGGAGGCACCAGGTGATGCCATGGGGCTGGGAGGCACCAGGTGAGGCCGTGGGGCTGGGAGGCACCAGGTGAGGCCGTGGGGCTGGGAGGCACCAGGTGAGGCCGTGGAGCTGGGAGCAGGCTGAGAGAGGGTGATGCCATGGGGCTGGGAGCAGGCTGAGAGAGGGTGATGCCATGGGGCTGCCAAGCCCTTACCAGTATGTGAGCCTTGGCTTTTCCAGCTGGAAGCCCCCCCACATACAAGGGGGTCTGGGCCACGAAGAGCCCTGTGGTGGCCACTGCAGCACCCTGGGCTCGCAGCCCATCGATGACCAGCTGAGCCCGACTCTGGTCTCTGCTGAAGAAGACCTGCAGGGAGCAAAGGTCAGTGCCAAGACTGGGTTGGGAGGAGCCCCAGCAAAGGGAGGCCTCAGCTCAGAGGTTCAGCCAGCCCCAGGCTGTGATTTCGCTGTCCCCTTTGCTGCCCTGGAACTGCAGCGTCCCATGTGCAATGGAGGAGCAGCACCCAGAGCAGGGCTGCTCTGAGGCAGCCCCTGCAGGGGCACTGACGTGGTTCAGGGGGGTCCTGCTGAGCCCCGTGCCCCGCTCACCGTGTGCCACCGGCGGTCACGGTACTTGTCCTTGCTGCGGATGCGCAGCCGGCGCCTGCCGACGTCCACCAGGAAAACAAAGCGCCCGTTGGAGACAAAGAGAGCCATGGAGGAGCCCCGCTCGCCCTCCACGTAGAAGAGCAGCCCACTGGAGGAGTTCAGCTTCACCTCCAAGGAGAAATGGGACCTGCAGGGACAGGGAGTGATGGGAGCACCCGGCTCTCCTGCAACTGCACGGCACATGTGCTTCCAGGCCATGATCCCAGAGCCAGGATTGCGTGGGGTGGGCACGGGGCGAGGCTCACCTCCACCCAAAGGAGGCTGGGATCTCATCAAGCTCCCAGCGGCTGCTCGGGGCGCCCCCGAAGCGGAAGGAGCCCCTGGCTGCGCGGGGCTGGGGGTGCAGCTGGCACAGCCTGTCCTGGTCGTGGCGGCGGCCCTTGGGCGCAGGCTTGCCCGGCACCTACACGACGTGCACCGGGGAATGGAGTGAGGGGAGCATCCCCGCCCTGCCAGCAGAGCTGAGCAGTGGCACCTGAGGAGGATGAGGAGGAGGAGGTGGGGAGTTCTGGCAGCAGCTGGTACCTTGGGTTTCCGCCTGTCCTTCTTCGGAGTGACTCTGAGCTGCTGCGACTGCTCGCCCAAGGGACAGCTCATGGTGACATTGATGCTCTCCACATTCTGCTGCAGGTCCACCACCATCTGCGGCTCTGACATCCTATTCATGGGGAGGAAAGGTCCCTGTCACACCAGCTGGGAGGTGGGAAGGGGCTGAGCCCCGCTGTGTGCGAGGGGCACGGTGTCACCCACCGCTTGACGAAGACGTTCCCGATGCAGCCGGTGAGGTTGCTGAGGGCCCCCGGATCTGGTGACCCCCCGAGCTGGAAGAGCCGACGCCCGTCCTGGCGCCGCTGCCGCCGGCTGGGCCTGGGGCCCGTGCTGGTGTCCTGCAGCTCGTCATCCACGTACAGCCGGACCCTGGGGGTGGCAGCAGGGGCTCAGCAGGACCCTGTGGCTGTGTGGGCACCCCAGCCCCCAGCAGCACCCACAGCAGGACACGTACCCACGGGCATCGCTGTAGAAGGCCACGTAGTGGGCCCTGCCATCTGCATAGGCACTGTCAGTGGTGACTTCGCTTCCCAGCAGGTTCAAGGCCAGCTGGCCCCTCTGGAGGGACACCTGGCACGTCCCCTCCTGCAGAAAGCATCAGCCAGCAGCTCAGCAGCTGAACCCCACTTCCCCACTGCCCTCCAGGAGCTCACGGTGCAGATCTCACTGCAGATCCACACCCTGGCCCCACCAAAATCCTCACTTTCCCAAGGGGAAGCAGCATCCTCCCCAGCAGCCCCACTGCTGGGATACCTGGGGGCCTGCAGGTGCCCACCTGGGTGGAGTGGTGGTAGAGCAGCCCCTCAGGCTGGCTTGTCTGGAAGCTGAAGCCGCTGTAGAAGTCCCGCAGCCCCGGCACGTCCGTCAGAGCCAGGGTCAGGTAGCCGTGGCCATGGACACTGACCGAGCGGGCAACCTGTGAGAGACAGCACAGAGGCAAGGTGGGAGCCTGGCCCTGGCCTTGCTGGGACATGAGGGAGGAGCTCTGCTTCCTTGCTGGCTCTGGCTGTTGCTACGGCCAACCATGTGGAGCAAGCACCTCACCATAACCACTCTGCACTGAGGACTTGGGAGGTTTATGCTTGTTTCTGTGTGAATGAGGGGAGCTGGGGCCTGTCCTGGGGCTCCTGTGCTCCCTTTCCCTGCAGACCCTGCTCCCAGCACACTGGCCAGGCTGCCAGGGCTTTGTGCTCACCAGGAGGTCCGAGGTGCACCCGTAGCTGACGCCCACGGTGCTCATGCGCTTCAGGTCGACGTATTTGCCAAGAGCCTTCAAGCCCTTCATGCAGCCCCGGATGGGCCCACCCGTGGGAAAGAGAGATTTCAAACTGCAGGAGAAGCAGACAGTGTTAACAAGGACAGCCCCAGGCAGGACACAGCCCTGGGCAGGATCTGGCCCTGCAGCCCTTTCAGGCAAAGTGCCTGGGAACGAATTGTGATGGTCACAGGTATCTCCAGTGTCAAGGCTGCTCCAAAGCATGCAGCACGGCAAAGGAGGACTTGGTGACACCCACCAGCACCCCATCCCTCACCGGAGATGGAGAAGTTACCATCCTTAAAAGCTCAGGATGATGGGCAGGGAGAGGAAAACTTCATCCCCAGCTTCAGCAGGGTTCCAACAGCCCTGGATGTGGCTGAGAAAGGGCCAGGCCACCACCAGGGACTCGAGGGGAACATGCTGACTGTCCCACCCCACTGCAGGCTGGACCCACCTGGGGGGCAGCACAGCTGGGGGCACACCCCCCAGGTAGTAGGAGACAGCGTTCTCCAGGGAGTTCTCCTGCTCCACCACAAAGATGGTGAGGCGCTCCACCCGCACCAGGATGCGCTTCTTGTTATTCATTTTGAGGAGGAAAATTTGGATCTGGAGACAGAACAGAGAAATGACCCGTCAGTCTGGGGCAGTCAGCTCCATCACAAAGGGCAAGACAAAGTGTCAGGTTAACAGCTCAAATCAAAAGCGTCTTGCAGCTCTGCCCTGCTCAAAACAAGGGTCCATGTGCCTCCCCCACCCTGGATGAGGAGCCCTCCCTCCAAGAAAGCCCTGTTACCTCTTACCGCTTTGTTTGTGGTGCTGCTGATGGTGAGGGACGAGGAGTTGCTTGGTTTTGCCATCTCCAGGCCAGAGCTGAAATCATAGTAAAGAGCCAGCTTCCCATCCCGGATGGCCAGACACAGGAATTGACCCTGGGGGAAGCAGGATGGACACTCAGCAGGTGCTCAGGATGCAGCTGTGGCACTGAGCCCATCTGCCCTTTGGCACTGGTGGGAGCAGGTCCCACTTCCAGTGCCCTGGTCACAGTTATCTGGGATTTATTTTCACACAGTGGCCCTGTGCTGGGGCACAGGGACAACACTGCAAGCTGGAAATGCTCTTTGCAGCACTGCCTGCCCCCATGAACCCTGGCCTAGCCTGGAGGGTCTCCCAAGTTCTGGGAGTCACCAGCCAAGCACTGCTGTGAGGTTTGGGTCCAGTCCTCTCATGGCTTTTAACAACAGTGCTGAAACCCTGCTCCAAGCAGCCCTGAGATCTCCAAATCCCTCCTCTCCTAAGTGTCCTGAACTGGGAACACCTGCAAACAGGCTTGGGACTGCCACTGAGGGATGAAGGCTCCCCAGGGGAGCAAGCACCTGCCTGGTTCTCCAGGAAGAAGATGATGCCGTTGTAGGAGACCACGCGGATCTCCTGCTCGAAGCGCTTGGTTGTGCCAAACTGGCTCTCAAACTTGATCTCTGCGTAGCCAGTGCCATCGAAGTAGGAGCCGTCAGTCAGCCAGGGGTCTCCCGTGGACTTGGACCTGAGACACACAACAGGAGGCATCAATCCCAAGGCATGGAGCAAGCAGAGCTGAGCTGAGTGCCTTGGGCAGGCTGCTCCCGGCCCGAGCGCGGGGCCCACCTGGCGCAGGGTTTCTCAGCAGCGGTGTCCAGCTCGAAGGTGTGCTGGAAGTTGTACAGGCTCACCACCTCCTCGTTCAGCGTGTCCAGCTCCAGGCACCCGCGGTAGTTGGGATAGCGCAAAGCAGGAGGAGGCTGGGAATTACACCCAACACTTAAACAGGGTTTCCCTCCCGTAAGAACCTCCTAAAGCCCCCTCCCTGCTGCCTGCCTCACCGTGAAGCTGGAGGGGTAGCCCCCCACGTAGAAGACCACGTTGCGTGGGTCCAGGTTGAGCAGCCCCTGCTCTCCCTTGGCCACGCTGTCTCCCTTGATCTCGTGCACCCTCTGCCTCTCCACGATCACCGACATGTGCCCGTACTGCAGGATCCTGCAGCAGGGAGCAATGGTCAAGATCAGTGGAGACCCTAAAGGAGCAACCCTGCCCTCCCTATGAAAGGCCCTACCTGTTGATGCTGATGGTGACAAACTGCTCTCCAATATCCTCGTCGACACTCAGGGAGGTTGGTTCCTCGTCTCCCAGTTTGTAGATCCAATGCACTCTGCGGTCCTTGAGCACAATGCCCAGGTAGTCTCCAGTGGCCTGAATGCAGGGAGAGACAGGGCCACATGTTGGCATTTGGGACAGGCAGGAGCTCTCCCTGATGCTCCCAGGGCTGCACTGGACAAACAGCCCCTATTCCACTCCCCACCCAGGCTGATGGCTGCATCCAGGGGCTTTGTGTCCCCCATAAAGATATTCATGGACCAGGTGAGGGGCTGATGTCCAAGCATGGACATCATTGATGCAACAAGGGCTCCATCACCCTCTGGCTCCATCTCACCTCTTGGCTGCCCAGGTACAACACGAACCGCCCCTCCTCTGCCTCATCCTGCTGGCTCCTGGGCTCGGGGTTTTGGATGTAGAATTTGAGGGATGTGTAGGCTGCTAAATCCTGCAGATTGCTGGGCATCCGGACCTGCACCCCTGAGCTGCCATTGAACTTCATGGGCACTTTCACCTGTAGGGTGACAAATCACCTGTAGTGGCACCGAACCCACTGCCACCTGCCTGGTCACTGCCAGTTCTACCAAACCCCACAAGAAAGCGACCCTGCCTGGTGGCCCCCAAACACCCTCCCTTTGCATGCCACCCTCAGGTAAGCCCTCCTCCAGCCCAGGCCACCAGCCCAGCCCTCACCCCGCCCTGAGCTCACCTTGCTGGCGGCATTCCTCGCCTGTGTGATGAGCTGCCGGATCCTCACGATGTTCTCTGACACGGTGGCATTTTTGTTCCTCCTGTTCTCCAGGCTGCTCAGCTTCTCCAGCAGCAGGGGAATGGTGCTCTCCAGGCTGGACACTGGGGTTGGAAGAGGAGCCAGGAGTTTTGGAGGTTAGCAAGGAAGGGAAATGCAAAGTTCAGGCAGTTTGAGAAATGAAAGTCAAAGCAGTAGTAGCTGGGAGCAGTCAGAGAGATCCCCCTAAATCCATCAGCCTTGAGGGGGTCTGAGAATGCTCCAGTGCATGCAACCTCCTGCAGTAAAGCTACAGGTGATACAGACATTGAAGGAGAGGAAAATAAAAAGGGCCAGCACTTAAAGCATCCAGGATTGGCTACCTCCCTCTGCTGTTGACCTGGAGTTGCAAGCACAGCTTTCAAAAATACTCTGAGGGTATCTGTGCATGCAGTAGCTCGTATCAGGCTCACCCTGGTAGCACATTAGGTTCAGCACTCACCAGATTTCCTGGCATCCTGGACTGCCTGGTTCAGGTCTTCATTTCGGAGGCCTCCATACTGGTCTTTCCACTCATCCAGGTTCTTCTTCATGGTGCTCAGGGCGTCCTCCACTCTTGCAGCTGTTTCATTTGCCTCAGCAGCAGCTGCTTTGGCATTCTGGATTGTGTCCTTTGTGTCCTCTGCAAAGAAATAAGTATCTCTGGGGTGCCCAGGAGAAGGGAGGAAGCACCTTGGATCACGGTCAGTGCACCAAGAAGGGAGCAGAGAGAATCAGTCCAGCCACCCCAGAACAAACCTTGCTCCCTGCCCAGCATGTCCTGCACAGACTGGAGCTGGGTCAGGAGCTGCTCCTTCCTCGCACGGAGGTCAGCCAGCTTGTCCTTCGCTGTCTGCAGAGTGCCTTTAATAGCTGCAATTAAAGAAATGCACAGGCTGTTTGCTGGAGCTCAGTCCAGCCCAAAGGACAGCAGATCCTGCGAGGAGCCTCTCTCACCCCCATTGAGTTTGCTCTGCTGTCTCCTTGCAGACTCCTCCAGGCTGCTGCTGTTCCTCTTCAGCATTCTGGAGGCGGCCCCGAGATTTTCTGATATGACATTCTGTGAAACAAACACGGGACTCAGAAGAGGAACTCAAGTCTCTGGCTCTGACTGCACACAAAAGTGCTCGTTCAGACAACTGCTCTCAGGCACAGAGCACAGTGCCCTTGTGTCAGAGGGAAGGGAGTTTGTTTTTTGCCCATCTTACAGGGCTCCCCACAGCACGTACCATCAGGGCCTCGCTGGCTGCCTTGTCAGCATCGTGGGCTGCTTGCTCTGCTTTCCTCACTGCTTCAATGATGCTGGCGTAGGCATTGGAGGCATTGACTGCCCTCTGGATAAAGCCATCCTGGTTTGTGTCCTGGATAATGCTGTGTTGAAAGATGAAGCCATCAAGTCCATGGAAAACAGGCTCTTGCCCATGCCCTCACAGACAAACCCCTCTGTTCTCCTGAGCACAATGTGTGCTCCAGTGTAAAACTTTGGAGGTGACACCCTGCTGTTCCCCTGCCACGGTGGGGCTGCAGTTTCCCATCCCCAGCTCTGGCAGCACACAGCCTGACTAGTGAGGCTCAGGACAGGTGCCTCACCCAGACAGGTTCCTTGCGAGCTCATCCAGGAGCCGGGCGTGCTCCTCTGCCTGCTCCACGATGGGGATCTTGCTGCTGGCTGGGGAGAACTTCTTGACCCGCTCGGTCAGGGGCAGCTTGGCCCCATCCAGCAGTGCTGCCAGCTTCTCGTATGCCTGCAAGGACACCTGTCACTGCTGAGGGCTGCCACGGCTCTCCCTCTGCCCATGCCCGAGTGCCTCTGCCACTCACCTCCTTTGCACGCTCCATCATCTGCAGGAAGTCAGAGACCTGGGCAAGGGCGTCCTTGGCCATCTGCAGGGTCTCCTGCACCAGTGCATGCTGCTTTTGGAGCTCCTGGCTCTTTTGCTGGACACAAAGACCCAGGGTTAGGGAGCAGCAGGGCTGGGACAGCCCCCCCCACTCCACAGCCAGGACCATGGTGAAGGTCTACCTGACTCTCCTCCAGGTTGTTTCGGTTCAGGCTGTTCAGCTCCTCTGTCTGCCTGGTTTTGTTCACGGCCTCGTTGAGGGCATCTCTCAGATCCATGAGCTGGGAGCTGTGCTGGGCCAGCCGCTCCTGGATGCTGCTCACCAGGTCCTGGTTGGACTGCCAGCGGGCGTGCAGCTCGCTCTTCACCCGATGCAGCACTGCGGAGGGGAGAACCCTTGCTAATTCCTCTTCCTGTGTTAAACAAACTTTCTGTGCCTGGCTGCCTCAAAGCCTGGCTCTGGTCTTAGCAGATATCAAGGCCAGAAGTGACCATCTTCCACCCCTCCCTCCCTCCCCCCTTTTCAGCCTAGCTGGCACAGGATCTTGTCCATGACTGTCTACAAACCCTCAGAGAAATGGGATCTCTTTCAAAGACACACAGCCATGCCTGAAAAGATTCAGTGATGGACCTGAGGCCTTGATTACTTCCACTGTGAAAAATTACTTATTTCCAACAAAAGCCAGTCTATAATTCCAGCTTTCAGATACTGAGTTATGCTTTGCCAAGGCTTGTTAATCAGAAGTGTTCTCTTCCTGCAGTGCCAGCATCCCTGGTTGGGCTCACTGCTCTCACTCCTGCAAGGATGCCCAAGGACAGCAGAGCTACAGTGGGAGCTGGCTGCTGGTTGTTACTCTATGGGGACAGCAAATAGGAAGGAACATGGTGTAATTTATCCCCATCCATGTGTGATGTGAATACATTACATAATAATGGGGATTCCTGGTTCTAAGTGTTGTCATTTTTGTTCATCAAACAGAAGCACCCACTTAGCTCTGCTCTGAAATTTGCCTTAAGGGAAAAGAAGCACAAATTATCCTGTTGGAGTGTCACAGGGAACTCTGGAATGCCTACAAAAATGGCTGGGGGTGCCTGGTTCTTAACAGCACTCTCTAAATATGACCATGATGTGCAGTGTCTGCGTGGGCTCCAAGCCAGACCCAGCAGGGCCTGGGCAGCCCTGTGCCACCGAGCTGGACTCACACTTCTGAGCCTCCTCGTGCTCACGCCTTGCCAGCTCCTCCTGGGCTCCCAGGCTCCTCTCCTTCATCTCCCTCAGCATCCTTTCCACCTCGGCCAGCTTCTGCCGGAACTCCTCGCCGGACGCGGTGCTGGCGTTCTCTGCCCCAAACCTGGCCATCTGCCGCACCAGGTCTGCAGAGAAACCCACACCCCCGTTAGACTGGCCAAACCAGGTCCTCCACAACCCCCTGAGGTTCTTCTCCTCACAAACCACTGACAGCTTTCAGGCAGCACTCAGACAATAAACTGCTTGAGATCACCCAGAGGTGCTGCCCCATGTTTCAGCCTCCTTGGCCACTACCAGTATCACATGTCACATCCTGAGCATCTTTCTGTGGCTCTACCTTTGCCCAAGATCCAGCCACTCTGCTTTGCTCAATCTCTCCTGAAGCTGCAGTGCAGATTGCCCCCGTTTTATGCATTTTAGTAACATCTGCGGAAGTTTAATACGTTTTTCCCCAGACTTGTGTTTAGCCAAGCAGCTGAGAATCACAATAAAGCTGGGATTCTGCAGGGATGTTCCTTGGTATTTTCCCTTGTTCTCTCCATGGCTTTCTCTAAGCACCGCAGTACTTGGCAGTGGCTGAAACCAAGAGCATGGCATATCACAGGCATAACCCCAAAGTGAAGACCCTTCTAGACATACCTGCAATGCCCCTCTGGATGCTTTGGATGTGCAGCAGGAGCTGTTCCCCCCTCTGGTACATGTCCCTCGTGTGCTGCTCAACGCGAATCGCTTCTCTGTGAGTCATGGTCATCTACCACAAAAACACTGGCTTAGTTCAAGTGTAAGATGATATTTTATGTATTTGTCAGGGGGACTGTTGCTCCCAAAAGGCACACAAGGCCTGGGAATGTGTTGCCTGTGAGGTCATTAACAAGCCTGTGCCACAATGTACTGAAGGTTGGTCTCATTTAGCACCTTCAGAGAAGCACAAGCATTAAATACAGCTCCAATGCAACAGGCTCTGGATGCTGGAACAATCCCAACACCACACAGCTCAGCACTGCTCTGTGCTCTTAACACAGGGAAAGCCCCAAAGCCTGGAGACAGGCACACCTGGGTCCTGATCAAGAGACAGGGGGCTGCAGTCTGGCTGCCTGGTACACACAGGGCAGTTTGTCTTTGCAGCTGTCTGGGGAGGAGATATGTCATCAAGTAGAGCTTTTCCCCTCTCCCTCAGATTAGGAACAGGCAGTTTATAAATCAAATCAAGTGAAATCAAATCTTGCTCAGTTTATCCATTCTCTGAAGATGCGACTGCTAGGTTTTAGACTGGATATAGATTGCATCCATGATGGACCCACATGTTTTGTTTCCTTACTTGTATGTCCCTTCTATAAATGATATTGGATGGAATTTGTTTTTACTGCTTAAGGTTGAAGCCGCCCCAAAAGCAAGCAGTAAATCAAGAAAAACTATCAGTATCATGAGATGTTTCACAGCTCTTCATGGAAGGAAAGCAGGTAATCCAGCTTGAGCACCTAACACTGCAACTTAGTTCTGGTTGAGCAGGAGCTCCAACCTGCCTGAACTAGGCTCCTCACAGCCTTCAAAGCCCTCATTTTGGTAAAAGGGGGACTTGTGCTCTGGCAAAGAAAGATGGAAAATATCCTACTTTGTGCTGCAGCGCGTTCAGGTCCTGTGTGAGTCCGATGTTCTCATCCTCCAGCTCATCAGCCCTTTCCCTGACCCTGCTCATGGCTCTGTGGTACTCACGGAGCTGGTTCTAGGAAAAAAAAAAAGGCTAAATCAGGCCAACAGGGCAGGAAACATGGGCAGAAGGTGATGCGAAGCCTTCCACGTACAGCAATGGCCAAGATGGTGCCGTTGAGGCCGTGGAGGCGAGCCCAGGCGATGGAGCTGGCGTTGAGGGTGACCAGCTGGCCGCGGATGGACGGGAAGGACATCTCGATGCTCTGCAGGTCCTCCAGCAGGAGCAGGACACAGCTGTCACACACTGCAGGGAGCACAGCAGTCAGCACAGGCCCTCTCCCAGGCTCCCCATCCCTCTTTCCCCCAGGACAGAGGGACACAGACCTTCACACTTCATGCTGTCGGGGCCGTTGGCCACCAGGATCTCGTGCTCGCGCAGGCAGACGTCGCACTGCTTCCCCGTGAGCCCGTTGGGGCACGTGCACTCCCCAGTGCGAGGGTCACAGGAGCCCCCTCTGCACTCACACTCTGCAGGTCGAGAAACAGAGAATCATTTTGTGCTTTTGCCGCTCTGGAGAGAGGGGAAGGAGAGGTTTTATCCCAGCTGTGCCCATCCGCACGCCAGTGCTGGGGGTTCCCTGTGCAACGCAGCTGTTTTCTCCCTCCAACAACTGGACCAGCAGCCCAGCGCTGTCCCAGTGCCCCTGGCTGGGACCCCACACTCACTTGTGCAGCCGCCCTGGCCGAAGCCCCAGTAGCCTGGGGCACACTGGTGGCAGCGGGAGCCGCTGACGCCGGGCAGGCAGCTGCACTGGCCACTCTGCACGTGGCAGCTGCTCCCCACGGCGCCGACGTCGCAGTCACACCTCCGGCAGCCCGAGCACCCCTCAAAGCCGTAGTACCCCTCCTAGGGAAAAGCAGGACATGGATGCCCTGGTCAGCAAGTGTGCCTCTCTCCTGGGTCAGTGACGGGGGACTCCAGCTTTCCTTTCTAGGTGTGTTTTGAGCACCACAAAATTCAAAGCAACATGGTAAAGATGTGGAGCTGCAGTGAGAACAGAGACACACCACAGCACTGCCCTGTGAACCTGCCCTTGCCCAAGCTGGATGCACTCAGGAGAATAGGGTTTACTGCAGTTTCACAAATGATGCCACTTTACTGGAATGCTGCCTGCACTGCTTGCTGCCAGATCTTTAATAGGCTTTTGCCATGTACAGCACCTCATGCAAATTCAGCCTTCTCCAGCCAGCAGCCAGCCCTGCTCGGCTCACGGGCCTGGGGGATGACACACCAGGGCTGCCCCTCATCCCCATGACAAGGACAGGCACCATCCCAGGGCCCAGGTGACCCTCACCTCGCAGCGGTCACAGTGCTGCCCTGTCACTCCAGTCTTGCAGAAGCACTGGCCAGTTTGTGGATGGCAGGAGTCAGTCCCACAAGGCGAACAGCTGCACTCTGCCAGGGAAAAATACATCCAGTATTACACTGAAGAGCCTGTCAGCCACTCACAACATTTACTGCTAACAGCAAAATCACTATTTCCCCTTTATCTATCAAAGTTAAGACAGAGCCTCTCTCCTCTTGGATTATGCCCACGACCCCTTTTACAAGCTGCATTTGGGCTGCTGTTCCTCAGAGGGAGATGAGCAGTGCTGGGAATGGATCCCTCCCTTCGCCCCTGGGCTGCCTGCCCCACTCACGCGTGCAGTTCTTGGCCACCACGGCGTCCCCGTAGTAGCCGGGCGCGCAGAGCTCGCAGCGTGCGCCGGCCGTGTGGTGCATGCAGCCCGAGCAGGCGCCCGTCAGCGAGTCGCAGCTGCTGAACAGCATGTTGGGATCCGTGTTCCCGCTGCACTCGCAGGGCTGGCACGAGCTGCCAATCACCAGCGGGTTGCCGTAGTATCCCGGGGCGCACCTGGAGAAACAACAAGTTACAACAGAGTGAGGATCCTGCAGCCTGCACTGGAGTTGCACAACTGGAACAGCGTGAGCATCCAACACTCGTAACTGCTGCAACCCTCAGGGATCTCAAAGCACTTTGTGTTTTGCCTCAGGATGCCTCAGAAAGGTGCCTGTATCACAGGCTGCAAGTCAAGACAAAGCACACCTAAGTCATACACCCACAGTAACAGAATTTCAGCAGTTGGGCATTTGCAGGCTGAAAAGGACTGAAGGAAATGCTGCCAGAACAAAGCAAACAGGGGCAGAGCCAGCTGTTTCTGCTGTAGTCCTTAAGGAGAAAACTTCTCTGCCACAGCAGTGGCTGCACAGGTTAGTGTCTGAGGCCCCCCAGACATGGTGCCACCCCCCTTACCGCTCACAGTTTGGTCCAGCGTAGCCTGGCTTGCAGAGGCACTGCATGTTGGATCCCTTGTGGACACAGCCAACAGCAAAACTGAAATGAGAATGGGGACACAGGGAGGAGCAGTTACTCCCGATGTGGTGCCAGGGGAGCTGGTCACTCATTGTGGGCTGCTGGGGCCTCGGGTAAGAGGCTATGAACATGGTTTGGGGACAAGGACAAGGCTGGCATTGGGACACCTGCCCTGGTGGGGCACAGAGTGGTTCCAGTGGTTAAACAGTGAGGCCAAACAGGCAATCCCATCCTGGGGTGCTTACTTGTTGGAGGCAACTGAAAGAGGGCATGGGCACCCAACACACTGCAGGGGTTCCTGGGCAGAGGGGCTGCCCATGTAGCCGTCCTTGCACCGCTCACAGTGGTCTCCTTCTGTGTTGTGCTGGCAGTTCTGCAAGGAAAAGGCAAATCCTGGGCTCAGCACTGACAACCAGAAATGGTGGATGCACTAAAAACTCCCTATCAGGATGCCTCAGTCCTTCCTCTCTCCCAGAGCTGCCCTGCACCCTAAGCTGACCCTGAGCAGGGTCCCCACTGAAACAGTGAAGCCAATGCCCCAACTCAGGCATGGTTCTGCCAGCCCAGTTAGTACGTAAAGAGCTTTTGAATCACATGCTACAGACCTCCTAACTCCAAAATATCACACCGCTCCACTGTTTACTTACAAGGCATATCCCAGAGCCTGGCAGGCACTGATCTGAGTGGCCATTGCAATGGCAGGGGATGCATTTTCCCAGGAAGAGCCCCTTGGTGTCCCTGTAGTAACCTGGAGCACATTCCTAAAGAGACAGAAAAAGGCAGAGATCTGAAAAATAGCCCGATACTTTTGGGAAAAGCAAAGAAACTAAGTTAGTTTCCATGACAGAATTCCCACTGGGTTATGCTGATGGAGAAAAGATTACAAGCAGAGATAGAGATTTTACATTGCAGTCCCTTCCTGCTCCTTTTAACCAGGAGAAAATTTGCCACAGAGAAGGACCCATTCCAAGGTACTGCAGCACCTGAATTATTTCCCATCATGTCCCTTCCAAGAAGGCAGATGTAACTTCTGCACCTCTTCCAAGTGCATGGTGTTGTGACAAGGAAATGTTCCTCCCTTTGGAACAAGCTGAGCTGTCACTTCAAACGAAGCCTTCAAGACCCAGTTTGAAGGCAGCTGGCACCCAAAACATGAATACCTGACTCCTCTGACTGGAACAGCCTGTCCACTCCCCCCTTACCTGGCAGGAGTCCCCCTGGTAGTTAGCTGGGCAGAAGCACAGCTCCACGTTGCTGGCACGGACACCTGTGGCTGTGTCCGTGGCCATCTCCAGCACCACACGGTGCAGGGACACGGAGGAAGAGAGCTGGGAGAAGAGTGCCCGGATCTGCAGCTGCTCCAGGTTTGCCAGCACCATCATGAGCTCCTCTCTGGACACAGGGTTGTGAGTCTCCGTGTGTCTGAAGTTACCCTGGTGGGAGAAAACCTGGCATTACTGGCAGGAAGCACAAGCATCTGAACATGCAGCCCAGCCTCCACATCCCTGCTGCTGGAATCTTTCCCCTTTGCATGGGTGAAAGAGCCCTGAAGCACTGAGCTCCAAGCAACCGTCCCTTTGTCTGCATGAGGTCTTGTCCTTTCCTGCATTATCTGAGCACTTCAGCTGTCTGTGCAAACTCACCTCCACCAGCTGCAGCTGGCCTTGATGTGCCTCCCCCGGGGATGGGTAGGCACCTTCCAGAAACATGATGCTCATCTGATTTCCCTGGGAAAAGCAAGGAAGGCGTCAGTCATCACCTCATCCCGCTCCTGCATTAGCAGGGGCCACCAGGGCATTTCTTGGGCTGCACCTTGAGGATCACGTCCGGCCGGGACTCCATGGGAATGAACACGTCCCCCCTGCGAGGGTTGGAGTGCAGCTCGTAGCGAAGGTGCCCTCCATAGGAGGAAACCTGAGGGAGACACAAATCCCAAACATTGCTGCAAGTCCACAGCACTGAGACAACTCAGAGACGGCCGAGTTCAACTGGAGTGTGAGCAGCGCCTGCACGTCAGGCTGCTGGTGAGGTCAGGCTGGTTCCCCATTCTCTTACCTGGTCCCCAAGGTAGGAGCTGGGTGCAACCCAGTAGAGCTCCTGGTAGGCGTCTGGGAGGTTTTTGAGGTCAGCAGTGACGAGCTGCTCCCGTGGGCTCAGAGCTGTTGGCACCTCGTGGCGGTCGCTGCTCAGCAAGAGCCACCCGTTCATGTCGACAAACTGGGGGGGAAGAGCAACTCTGGGTCTTCTAGTGGAGTTACAGAAAGCATCTGTGTGTTGATGCTCCAGAAGAACAGGTCCCAGAGCAGCAGAAAGGGGAATAACAGGCTCACACCTCACATGCATCCTGATGAAGCCACAGGAAAGCTGATCATCACCCCCGCCCAGCACATGAGACCCCAGAGACCAGGAAAAGGGGCTGAAAGCAGGAGATGGGCACAGGGAGTCAAAGACAACCCTCCTCATGGTATCTTCAGTAGGATTAAGGCAGGACAGAGACCCGAGGGCAGCAGGGAGCCAAGTGGAAGGAACACACCCGACCTGCAGGCTCTGGTGGCCCCCAGCCCCTCTCACCTCAGCTCGGTGTTTCTCGGCGCTGCGGCAGCGATCGGTGGCACCGAAGCAGAAGCACTTGGTGCAGCCCTTGGGGTTGGCGGCATCCAAAGAAAATGTCCCCAGGCGGCACTGATCACACCTCAGGCCCTCCACATTTTCCTGAAAGATAAGCAAAGCTCAACAGTGTCAGCAGCTTCTCACGAGGCCTCAGTGGAGGACAAGGACGGCTGTCTGAGTGATCAAAGCAAAGTGCTGTGGTGCTGGAAGATGTTAAAGCAGTCCCCCAAACAGGTTTGCTTGAACAGCACCCACCAAACATTAAACTCACCTAGAGAAAGCACTTGTAAGCCCTACAAAGAGGCTGGAGCAGGCAGCTCAGAAGCTGTTTTGAGTTACTCTGCTGCCATGGAGCCAATAGGGCTGACAGCTCCACCTGCATCCAGCTCTGACATTGGCTGGACTCAGACTGGCCATCTCCCCCAGACACAGCCCAAGGAGTGAAACTTCAGGGCCAGGAAGGATGAGGAGATAAGAGCTTTTCAGGGTGCTCTGAACCCACCACCCCATGGGGCAGGCTGGCTGCAGCTCAAGCACTCTGCCTGTCCAGCCCTGCTCCCTCTGGCACGCTGGGCACACACAGCCTCTGCCACCCTCTGCCAGAGCTGGAGAGCTGAGCCAAGGAGAAAGGCACCACATGGAGGCATCAGGGGACTGACCTTGCAGTGACACTGTCCTGTGACTGGGTCACACACGCTGGCCTGGGTGCCAGCCTGGTGGCAGTCACACCGCCGGCAGTCGGGGTAGTGGTAGTAGCCAGGGGCACAGAGGTCACACTGTCGCCCGATGATGTTGGGCTTGCACCTGGGTGGACACAAGAGCCAGAAGAGCCTTCAGAGCTATCCTCACCCCCGTTCTGCACATTTCCTCCCTTCAGCTTGCCAAGGTGTCCCATCCCTCCAGCAAGGAGCCCAGGGATGCTGCCAGATGTCCCCAGCGCCAGGCCAAGGCTCCCTCACCTGCACTGCCCACTGTCCACGTCACAGCCTGGCTCTGTCAGCTCCTGCACGCCGGGCCGGGAGCAGTTGCAGTCCTCACAGCCGATGAGGGGGTGGCAGCCGAAGGTCTGGGGCTCACAGACAACACACTCTGGCTTCAGGGTGTGGGGAGGGCAGATGCACTGCCCTGTCACTTCATCACAGAGACGTGTCCCGCAGTCACAGGCTGCGAGGGACAGAAAAAGGCTGGGTTTGGGCGAGCCAGACCCAGGAACCCAAGGCAAGCGTGGGGAACGGATACAGAGCAGGCGCTGGGAAGGCAGCGGGGCAGACAGGGGAACTCACGCCTGCAGTTGGGGAAGCCCCAGTAGCCGGTGGCACAGCGGGAGCACTGGCGGCCGATGACGTTGGACTTGCAGGGACACTGTCCCCCGAAGGGCTGGCACTGGCTGCCCCGCGCCCCGGCCTCGTGGCAGTGGCAGGGCTGCGCCCCGTTGTTGTAGAAGAGGGACAGCGAGATGGCAGAGTCACGGCAGAACCTCGAGGACGTGCTGGGGCTGCAGGGGAGGGCAGGAGGGGTCAGTGCTGCACATCCCCACAGCCTCCTCACCACCCCAATCCAGCATCTCCTGCAGCCACGGGGAGTTAGTGAGAGAAAGAGCCCTGTGACACTGAGAGCTCCCGAATGCCCACGTTTGGTCAACAGAAGGGAAACCTCAACCAGCCCCTGCCTGCCACACGTGAAGGGAAGGGGTGCTGCTCCCTGAGGAGTGTGCAGCCTGCAGGCACCCAAAGCCAAGCATCTCACTTGATGTAGAAGCTGTTGATGCCACAGCTGCTGATGAAATCATAGGACTTGTCCAGGGGTTCCTCCTGCAGGTACTGGGAGGTGTAGCTGTCCTCAGGCACCACAAGGATGTAATCCTGCAAAGCAAGGGCAAGCTGGGTGAGCCAGCTCAGACACACAAGCACCATCCAAAATGACTCCAAAGTGCAAATGCACCTTTAAGCTTTCGTGCCTTGCTGGGACAGAACATAACACACCAAGTACTGCAAAGACCAGGAGCCACCACTCTACTGAGGTCTGTCCCTCAGGGTCCATTCAACCTAAAGCTCCACATGAGGAACAGCACAAATTCACTGGACTAAAACCAGGCAGAATACCCCCAGAGCACAGCACTGGCTGTGCCTCAGCAGGGAGGCAGAGTTAATCATCTGAAATTTCTACATATGAAGGCACCTGGGTTCCAATTTTGTCTTTCAGCCATTTATCCAAATTTTGGTCAACCTTCTAGTCCTGAGAATAACAAGGGCTACCTACTCTCATGATGAGGCCTGCCTGAACAAACAATGCAGGTTTGAAATATTACTAGAGCAGGAATAAGGCTTATTCTGGATTATCACAAACTATGTATGCAAAGTAAAAGCTTCAATTTCTGCCTGGTTTTGATATCAAAACCAGACAAGGAAGGACACTGTCATATACAGAAGCTGCCTCTGTAAATTCTGCCCTCAATTCCACACCACTAAGGCTGGAGACTGCAAGTTCTGGGGTAGTTCAGAGATGAGTGATGGTGGGTAACATTCCTGAGGTCACACAGTGACAAAAATCCAATGAAAAGCCCTCTGCTGAAGCCTGCCCAGCATGCTCTGGAAACTTCCTGGAGAGAGGCTCACCAGCCACAGCTGCTTGCCCTCTGGCACTCGAACAACCACAGTCAGATCATTATCAGTAACATCCAGCACGTTTTGGTCCTCAGAAACCACCAGGCTCCGACACCCATAGCCATGTGGGCAGAAATTCACATTGGTCTGACCTGAAAAGACAACAAATGTGTTGGTCTCACCCATCCCTTGAGTCCCCATCCCATCCTTCCAGTTTGGAAGGGATAAGTCAGTCTTGCTTCATTTTTGCAATCCCCAAAGAACCCACAGTCATCCTCTGGCATGGAAAACTTCCAGGGCTTCTGCCAAGCAGCAGCTTCCCCAGGGCCCTGTCGTTCTCACCTTGCCAGATGCGCCCACCATTGATCAGCACCTCCACGGGGAAGCTGGGGTGGCTGGGCTGGTAGAAGTGCAGGATGAAGGCGTAGCGCCCCAGGCTCTGGATCCGGCTGTTGAACACCACTGCAGCCTGCCCCAGCACGGGAGAACACAGACAAAAACCCACATCTGACACCTGCACCCACAGCTGGGATGTTCCTGAATTATTGCACAGATTTGTGCTCTTATTGCACAGCTGCCAGGTCCTGAGAATTCAGTGAATCCAGCCCCCCATGCCTCCACACTCTCTCCCCTCTAATGCTGCCACCTGAAAAGCTTCTCCTGGGATCCCAGAGAACCAAAAGCCAACACAGGTGAGTCCACAGGAATTACAGGTTCAGGGAGAAGTTTAAAGCTCAGATTAAATTCTGAAAATGCTAATTGATAAAGCATTAATCAACAGGTAAGGAAAATTTCTCCCTGCCCCAGTGGTCCAGTGTCACAGCACCAGCAAACCAGCCCAACCCTTGCCTGTGCCCTTACCTGTGGGGACTGCAGGAGGATGAGCTCTGCAGTGGGGTCCATGGCTGTGGGAGGACGAGGAGCAGGCTCCACTGGCACCCCAGATGGAGCCACATGGACAGCCTGAGCCAGGGGCACCTCTGGGCCGATGGGCAGAACCTGGGCCCCCTCCAAAATGATTGACTGAGAAAGCTTCAGGAACCTTGAGGGGACACAGGAGCTGCTGAAAAACAAGGAGTAAACAGGATGTGAGTGTCTCCAGAAAGAAAGGGAGGGGGGAAGCACCCCTGTAACTCCTGGTGGATTACAAGGTGTGTCTGCTGAGGGAGAGCTCACGACCAGCACCCCTGGGGCTCTGGGATATGGGCTCTGCAGGAAGAACAGGAGCCTGGCACAGGCCAATTCCTCTGCAAATATTTATCTGAAGCAGTGCCAACACTTTGGATACAGCAAAGGTCTTGCTGTATGTGAGCAAGCACAGGAATGCCTGTTTGGGATGACACTTGAGTGCCTGCCCCAGGAGGCAGAGTGGGGCTCAGGTGCAGGACCATCAGTCTGATCCCAGTCTGTGCTCAGAGGACACAAGCGAGGAGCTTCACCTCAGCTGGAGATTTCTTCATCAAGAACTTTAAAAAGCCTCTGAGTCTGAGGGAAGCAGGACAAGCAAATGTTTTTGGAAATAGTCCCATTGATGCTAAAGCTAAGGGGGACCTGAGACTCTCACCTGTTGGATGAGAAGGTGCCATGGACACTGATGCAGTGCACCTTCGGCTCGATGAGCTCCATGGTGAACTGTGCAGCAGGGATCAGGTACACTTTGTGCTGCCACACGAGAGAAACACCTGGTTATGTGACAGCCTCTGCCCCTGGAGCCACAGCTGGCCCTGTGCCCACCAGCCAGCAGACATTTAGCCACCATTCAGCTCATGCATGGCAGTCACACCTCTGCTTACTGCCCCTTCTTCCTTGGCACAAGCCTTATGGCATTTAGAAGCTCCACATGTGGATGGGATTCTTTCTATCCTTGGCTAAACTAGGAATGTCTTCAAGATAAAAAAGGAACTGCCCCACTGCTACAGAGCTCCCCATCTCCTCCCCACTTCCAGTCCCATGATTTACTTCAAAACACCCCACTGACCACACTCTCCACTTGAACTGGTCATGACACAGACTAAGATCCAGATCCAGTATCCAATCCAAACAGAACTAGAAAACCCTTCTACAGACTGGGTCCTAGTCCAGCCTTTCCTCCCTGTGAGCTGTTGAGAGAGCTGCCCTCAGAGGGAGCCTTACCAGGAAGAAATCAGCCAGATCAGAGGTGAAACGAACAGTGGCCTCTGAGGTGAGTTCAAAAGTTGCCATTCGACTCTGGGAATCTACAGCAATCCCTCGACAAAGGAAACTGTAAGAGAAACACACATTTTGAAATCAGCCTTGCACAGGGTCATGACCCATTTCTTGTCCTGCCAGCTCTATGTCCTGAGGGGATTTACACAAAGTCCCTGGAAATCTTTTGATGTTTTTTCTGGCTGCTTGCAAGAGCAAAGTTTTCCAAGGACACCCCAAACATTTATTTCCTACTGCAAAGGTTGCAATCTGAAGCCAGACAAGGTTTGACCTGTCTCAAATAAACCTGCCTGGAGGCCATTCCCTAAGTCAAGGTCCCTACCAACAATTCAGCTGTAAATAGATGCCCAAGATTATCTCCTAGCAGAGGCAGGTACAGTCCCTGACATGGGGTGGCCAGCCACTAAAATCTGTGTCCAGCTAGAACAAGTCTGGACACACAGAGCTTGGGTGGACAACACTGAAGCTTGATTTGTTTATGTGATAAACCTGAAAAACTTCAGCTGGAGGGGAGGCTGTCCTTGGCATGACAGAGAACTGGACCCTTTCCCCCCCGAGGTGCCCTTACCTGTAGACACAGGGGTAGAAGGTGAACGTGCCCTGCTGCGTGGCCGAGCGCGGCGAGCTCACGGCGATGCCCACGCTCTGCAGGGCGTTGGTGTTGGCATATTCCACCAGCAGCACGTACTTCCCAGGCTGGGCCACGGACAGGGCCAGCTGCACTTCCACCTGGAGCACAGAGGGATGACTGAGGGAGTGTGTGCAGGGTGCTACAGACCAGCAGCTCAGGGGGCAACGCACCAAATCTCATCAAATCCTCGCAAAGCTTTTCACGTGAGACTCTGGGTTTGGGGGCCTTGAACAGGGCACACAAGCACACAGCTGCATGGGTGCAAAGCCTTTCTGGTGTAGGTAAAGCCTGCCCAGGTATAGTTAAAGCCCCAGACAGGGGAGGCAGGGTGGCCAGGAAGGGGACAACACAGAAGTGCCACTCACATCAGTGCCGCTGCAGGTGGCCATGCGGGGGTGGGACGGGGTGAGCTGCTCCGTGGGACACAGCCTGGGCAGCCGGTTGTCCAGCCTGCACACTGCATCCACCCCTGGCACGGCAGGGAAGCCCTCCACGGACAGGTACTTGTATAAGAGGCAGCTGCAAACACACAGAAAAAAATGGTCAAGTACAAAAGTCACATCATGGTTATAGAAGTTGAGAGCACCCACACAGCCTGGGCCCAGCCAAGTTTCCAAAGGGTTTGGTCTATCAGGAGGGGCAAGGAGCAGCTCTGGGCAGTGGGGAGCAAAGGACTGGGCACTACAGGACCAGGGAGAGCAGTAACAACAACAAACTTCTCCCCTGGTAATGGGCTTTATCCTGGGGACCACTACTGTAGTGGATGGGACAACCAGTGTCCAGAGCCCAGCCAGCCTTCTTGCCAGCACGGACAAAGAGGTTCAGGGCAAGCAGAAGCACTGAGATGCTCCAAACACTACCAGGCTCTGTTCATTTTAAATAGTCCAGCAAAACCTACTCATGGCAGTCATTTTCGAGGACGCACACAGCCACACACAACCTGGCACTGGGAACCCAGCAGGGCAGAGAGGTGGGCTACGGTGTCACTGGGCGAGCTGGCCCTCCAGGGTCCATGAGAAAGCACAGACTGGCTGTGTCATGGATGAGGAGATCTGTGGGCTGGCTTTCTGGGCCAGTGCAGGTTCCACAAGCCTTACTGGCCACAGCCAAGTGCTCTACGAGCAGTTTTACTGCATCACTGACTATGGACTGTGTACATTCCTAAACCCCAGGCCAAGAGGAGCTGAGCAAGCCCCTCAGAGCACAGAGATGTGCAGAGCCTTACTTCTGGGTGGCTTGTTCAGGGCTTGGCTGGTAGACACAAGGCTCTGTGACCTTCAGCTGCAGGATTGGTGCTTCGTAGTACGAGCTGGGCAGCAAAACCAGATAGTCCTGGGAGGAGAGATGGAAGAGGTGTTATGCTTGGGACACTTGTCCCCAGGGAGCTGCTGAAGCCCCCACGGTGGGTGGAGCACAGGGCCTTACCAGCAGCACACCCTGTGCTTCAATAACCAGAGACCAGGTGTTGGGGTTGAGCACGAAGGGCTCCCCGAAGCTGTTCTGGGGCACAGTGACAAAGGCTGGCTCCGTGCTGGGAGCAAAGACAATCTGCTTGGTCTGCTCCGTACCTGGAATGGGAGGGATGAGAGGCTGTAAAGGGACTGGAATGGAAAACCTGGGGCTGGACGTGGGAGGCTATGCTCAGGGAAGCAGCTCTGTGGTTAAGTGGGGAGCGACAGGTTCCCACTCTGTCGGTGCACCACAATCCCACACTGTCCTGGAACAGAGACATCCACTCTCAATCTGCTCAACAGCCTAATGGGAGAAATAAATATAAATCACTGCAATCCTTAATGCAAATCCAGAGCTCTCACAGTGTGCTCTGCATCCCCAGACTGCAAAGCACAGAGTGTTGCAAGCCAAGGAGCATTTTGCCAGCTAGAAAAGGAAAGAACTCATCTGTGAAGAGTTAATTGTGAGACAGACAAAAAGAATTGCCCAGATACATTCTTTTCCTCAGGGAAATTGTGACCCCAGCTCCACAGGCAAGATACCTGTCTTCTGCCAAACTTTCAGGCCCCCAAGGTGTGCTCCTGCCTTTCTTCCTGCCAACCACAGACTCTGCACTTGAGATTTAGACATTATTTTAAACTGACACAACAGAATGGGTGCAAGGCCTGATCCTGCTGCTGCTGAACAGCTCCTTGGCTCATATGACAGTCCCACAACCTCTTCATTAATGGATGCAATCACAATACAGCACCTAGAAGCAGACTGTGTGCCTGCCCAGCAGGTCAGGAGCTGTTGAAGAGCACAGGTGAGAGGGATTCACCGGGAACGGCTGCACGGCGAGCAGATGAGATGAAGAAGGAAGAGGAGAATGTGGCACACTGACTGTCCTGGTGTGGTACACGGGCATCAAGGCACAACACATAGGGCCAGAAGCTAAAGCAAGGGCTTGTGCTACTGCTGGGATGGTTAATAACCCTTCCCATGTGTGCTAGCTCCGTGACATGCCTGGCATCAGCTGAGGCTGGCACCTCACTTTTCCAGATGGGAAGCAGGGATGAGGATTCAAGGAGTGAAGAGATTCCCATGAACTGGCACTGGTGTAGATTTATTGACTGAAGTTTCACATCCCTTTGAGGCAATACACAGCTCCAACTGAGATGGCTTCTGGAGGCAGAGTGGAAGAAACCAGGCTGAAAATCCCATACTTGGAAAAGGGATCATCCATACCTCCCCTTATGCAAGCCACATCTTCCAACTTCTTTCCAGGCTGCTTGTTCTTTGCCTTGTGAAGCCCTTTCCATCCAGACACGAGGTGGCTCAGCACTCCTGAAGCCTCCCAAGGATGCTGCTTGTCCTGTTGTTGGTGCACCAGTTTGGCTGCTTGCCTTCAGCACTACAAAAATCACATTTCTTCTGCACAAGAAGTGAAGCACTTTTTAAGGCAAATGAGCTCTGCTGCGTGGATAGGACAGACTAAATACTTCCTGACCTTTGGTGGGATCCTAAAGCATGAACACAGCTCTTGCTCTTCTTGTTCTTCTGCTGTGTAATATGACTGGACATAAAAAAAAGCCATTTTTCCTCTCAAAAAGAAAAAAAAAAAGTGGCAGAAAAATAGTATTTTGGCATTTTAAACCCTGCATATGACATCAAAGGCAGAACCTATGTCAGCTCAAGACAGAGGAGAGAACTTCACACACTGATAAATTAGGTAGCTAGTGCTGACAGCCTTGTGCTGTGGATGTGTGGTCTGGAGGAAGAGCTTCAGCAGGACAGTGTGGCTGTGGCATCCGAAGGGGTAAAATCAGCCAGCCAACCACCCACCATGGCCTCAGATGTGCTCCCATGTAGTCTTGCTCAGATTGTTTCTCAGAAAAATTGCTGTCCAGGTTTCTAGGCTTGTTCAGACATCTTTTGGTGGCTCTTCTCCAGCAGCTCATGGTTTGAGGAGAGGATAATGCACCAGAGTGCAATGCCTGTGTAAGATGTGTAACTCCACAGCACTTCCAAGCCCCACACCACGTGTGAAGCCAGCAGCCTGGTTTGGGAGAAGCACATGGGAAAGGCAGGACTGCCATGTCAGGGCATCTGGTAAGTGAAACCACATCCAGCTGCCAAAGTCTGGAACCATTCTGCTTTTGTGGAGAGTCAGCTCGGCTTTGCCTGGGGCACTGGGGTGATCTCGTCCTGTGCTGGAAAGGTTGTATGGAATTGTACAACAGCTTTATCTCCCAGCAGCCTGGCTGGTGTCAGTCCTCAGTGCGCAGCCCCAGGGCTGGGCCCACCTTGCTGCTGCTTTGGTAAATAAAGGGGGCTGCAAACTCAAATCAGCCTTTCAGCTGGGAGAGCAGGACTAATGGGTAAAGCCATATGGAAGCGTCTTCTGGGAAGGATGATGCAGAAGGTTGCCTGGGATGGGGAGGAGGTGGCGATGGCACAGGGAAGCAGAGCAGTCTGGGATCCTTACCTCTCCTTCGTGGCTGATAAGCTGTAATTTTGCCATACACAGTGGCCCCTCCTGAATTAATATACCTCAGGATGACATGGAACAGATAGAGCTCTGCCTCCTTCACGTCTACAGTGACTCTGATTTTATTCTGCAAAAAGCAAAAGAGCACACGGGGCGCACATCACTGGGGGGGCAGCTCCTGAGCACCCACCCACTCTGGGGAGGGCCTGGCCCTCCTGCCCTACCTGCCTGCCTGCCTGCCTCTCTTCCCCCTCCCTCGCCAGCCCAGCACGGCTCTGGCTGGCCACCTGACAAGGGCACACTCGGGACAGACACACCTTGGGGCAGGAGAAGGGGCAGAGGAGCAGTGTTGCAGCGTGGGATGCTCTGAGTTAGTCCAGAAGTGAAAAATGCACTTACAGTTGGCACAAACATTAAACTTTCCTTCCTCAAGGACCGAGACCCTCCCTTCCACACTGGCGGGCCCCCGGCTGACGTAGCGGAAGACGAGGCGGAAGAGGTCGGGGGAGGTCACATTGACAGTCACCACTACCTTGGGCTGGTGGGAGAGAGAAAGGGGAGAGAAGCAGAGCACACCTTCAGTTACCTCCACCACCCTCACTGCCAGCCCAAGCACAGCCCTCGGCTGACTGCTCCCAAAGCAACATGCCACAGTGCGAGGAGGAGACAAGCACACGGACCCTACTGCTCACGGCACCTCGTGACATTGTCCCTCGCTCTGGGGACACCTGGGGCCAGCCACCGAGGGAGCAACCTGCCTGTGGAAGGGGGTGGGAAGGCTGTGATCACACCTGGAGGATGCTGTGGCACAGCAGGATGGCTCATCTGTCCTGGGGCACATACAATTACACGGGAAAGGTTATGGGAAGTTGTTTTGTTGTCAGTGTGCTGCTTTTGGGTTTAGTGTGCTGCAACCAGCCACCAGGTACCAAACTCCTGCCCTTGTATTTATGGGGCTCTGCCCAGCTGCCTACAGAACAGGCTGGGAACTGAGCTGGTGCCTTGTCCTCAGGAATGTGCAGAACTAAGGACCAGCAGGGCTAATGGACCATGCAACTGATGGCTCATCTGCTCTCCCCCTGCCTGGACAAGACCCTGGCTAAGGAGATGCTCAAGTCTGGCCATTTCAAAGAGGTCCTAGGCTTAAATAACCTCCTGCCCAGGGAGACTTCTATTGAGGGCTGTGCTCTCCAAAGCTCCAGTTACACACCATCTTCCCATGGAGAGCAAACTGGAAGGGTTTGGATGTAACAAATTGCAGGTGAGACCTGCCAGCCAAAAGCCACGTGTCAGCCCTTCTATCAAGGTCCATTTCTAGCTCAAACACCAATGTTGTATGCAACACTGCAGCTATGAGCTTGAGCATGAGCTCCATCCTTAAGCTTTAAGGCTGGGATTTTCTCAAGGGAGCCCCACAGGAGTTCACTGCTTAGCTCGCACCTAAAATTCAGTGGGAAATAGCCCCTCTGTTATTTCACCTAAGCACAAAAATGTGAAGAAAACTGAAAGTACATGCACCAGAGTAAGGAGCATCTTACATGGAACAGGACTGTCAGAGAATCACTGCCCTGTACTCCATCCCCAAATGTGCACACACTTCGCAGAGGCCATGCAGAAGAAACCACCAAGGAGAGAAGAAGAGTCAACAGAAGAAACAGCTTCACTTCTAGGACTTACACAACTCCAGGTTAGCATAAACCGTTGTTACAGCACACCAGCTAACAGCAAGGGCAAAGGCTGAAGGGTAACAAGAGGTCCAAGCTGAACAGGGCAGCTGAAGAGGAGATACTTATTTTTGGAAAAGGGAGGAAAGGTTATGCAGAGTTATAGGAAAGAGCAGAGTCAGTTGAAAGAGGAGCAAGGAAATGGAGAGACAGTGTATAGACGTCCCTGTAAGTAATCACCATGCTACCACCTTTGTCTAAATAGATTAGGATGTCATGGGATTCCCAGTTTAGGATCTTTCCCCTCATCAGTCTATGCCACCCCAGCACTACAGGAAGTATCTGCACAAACAGGCTATATATACACTGTGCTGTTTATGTCAGCCATCCTGTGACTCTGGGGGGTTTCAGGAGCACTTGGGGTGAAAGATGTGTGCCAAAAGCACATCAGTGCTCCACCGGCCACATCCTCCTGGCAGGGAGCCGGGCTGGGCTGCAGCCACCAGGCGTACCTGGATGGAGGACATCTGTGCATATCCTCGCCAGCTGAAGCCCTCAAACTCCAAGGGATTGTAGCCAAAGCGCACAGCCCGGCCAGACGGTGTGGTGCCTTCCTCCAGCTCGAATTTCAAGTGGTGAAGGTCAGGGAAATAATGGTCCCGTGCTGGTCTGGGGAAGAGAGAGAGCACCGTCACCTGCGGGGCTGGCAGACCTCCGCCAGGCTGATGTGACAGCAGCCCGGACGATGAGGTCCCCATCCCCGTGGTGGCAGAGGACACCGCGGGAGGCAGAGCACGCCAGGGTGCAGCTTACTGGGTGCAGGTGGGACCCCGTGTGCTCTGCCGGCAGCGACAGGCTCCGCTCCGCGCCTCGCACGATGGCCCCAGGGCCCCGCCGACGTCGCACCGGCAGCCTGCGGGCAGGAAGCGCCTGTTTACATTCCCGCCGGGCTAACGAGCTCCTGGTCGCTAATCAAAGGCACATCCCCAGCGGGCAGGGAGCCTGGGGCCACTATTTTTATTCCATTGTATCCGTTTTCATATTTGGCCCCAGCCCCATTTGGACGGACTCTTCTTCCACCTCAGCGCGGAGCTATTTCCAGGCGGCTGATGGAACAGGGTCTGCAAACCCTCATGGCTGGGTGCTGCAGCCTTGCAACCAGCCGTGCCAGCACTGCATGGGATGTCTTAGAGCAGCCCATCTCCTCCTTTACCCCTTCCCATGGACACGCGGGACAGTGGCCAACCCCATGTATCCATGCCCACCCTCTCCTAGCAGGAGGAAGGGGCATTGCTGCAAGGATGTGACCAGGGGCTCAAACACACCAGTTTCTGGTACCCAAAGGGGTACCTCACCTGGCTGGTCTCTCCCCAGCCTGACAGACCTGTGTCCAATAGTGGAAAAGCATGACCTCAGGTCTCCAGAGCTACAGTAATTCCCAGCCCATGCTCTGGGCTGTGGTATAGAATCACAGAGCCAAGGTTGGAAGAGACTTTTTAAGATCATCGAATTCCAACCATCAACCCAGCACTACCACTGTAACCCTTAAAGCACTTCACTGCATCACCCCAAAAACGATGACCCAAAACAGAAGGTGGGACATCTCTTGCTTCTTTTCTCCAAGGTCAACAACCAGTCAAGTCTGTGCAGTGGGGTCAGTTCTTCTGGCCCCCTCACTCACCAAACACATCACAGAAGGGGCTCACCTTGGCAGCCAAAGTAATTTGCGTTCTCCATATTGAAGTAGCCATCCTTGCAGACCGAGCAGAACTTCCCACACACATTGCCTTTGCAGAAACACTGCCCATCGCCCTGGGAGAGAAGCAGGCATGGAAACTCATTCCCTCCTGTTGCTTGTCATGGCTAAACTGTTCCTCAGTTATTTGGGTTCTGGTCTGAGACACTGCAGAAGCAGCAGACTGAGATTCATGCTCCACACGGCTTCCTGCGCGTGGGTGGGCCAGATAAGGGCCAGATAACTTAAATTACCCAACAATGCAGGCAAACAAAAATCCAGGCATCCTGGGACAGACACAGAAATATTTAGGTGCCTAATTTATGACAGGTCTTAATCCCACATTCTCATGCAAACCCAGATTGTGGTGCAAGCGCTGAGAGCTCAGTGTTGGGGCCTCTCCAGCAGCTGCTGGGCCAGACAGAGATGAACACTCCCAACACAGCACACTCAGAGGAGCCTGGAAGCAGAGAACAAACCCACCTGCCGGCACTCTGTGATTCCACTGATGGTGCCCTTGGTGTCACACTTGCAGCCTGAGGAGAGGGAGGTGAACAAGAAAGCCACAAGGTCAATCAGCCACTGAGAAGAAGCCTGACAGGGTCAGCACCCACCACACCAGAGGACACTGGCTGGGGTAAGAGGAGCCAGGAACTGGTCAAGTAGAAGGTAGCCCAGCACAAGGGCTCAGATTTCATTTTGGACAGCTACTGTTGAGGACACAGCTACCAAAGATGTTTGCCTTTTCTGCATATTTGGCCATGAAAAATTAAGTGTCTGTAGGGAGGGCTGAGAATGGCACAGCTCATTGTATGAGCCCTGTTTCACCCCAAGCAAAAAGCTCCAGGCTCTGGCCTTTCCCCTTTCCACATGAGGGTTACCCAGAGGACTCCAGCTCTGACACATCACTTCTGGGTGAAGATGGAAGGCAGGCCATCACTTCCAATCCTCCAGTGATGGTGCTCACTGGCTTGGGTTTGGCTCCTGCACCATGGAGGGGACTTTTGTGGGCTGTGCAAATGCCATTTCCTTACTCAGGCAGCCATAGGGGTTCTCTGGAGTCAGGTTCCAGTATCCAGGCTTGCATCTGTCACAAGCTGGGCCTTCCACGTATGCCCGACATGCACAGGAGCCCTGGGGAAAGGCAGGGGGAGAAAAGAGCAGGTGAGAATTTGCAGCACAGTGGTTGAACGTGGGGTCTGCTGCTCTGGCTGAGCCTAAGGGAGGACTTGGTCCAAAAAGAGATAAAGTAGATCATACAAAATGACCTGCAGGGGTTGTGGTAGGTTCATTTCATACTCACTGGGGCCAGCGAAGGATCTGCAGTCTCCAACCCTGCTGGGTTACAGGAGCCCACTAGAAAAGAGGGGCAAAGGAACAGATTTATAGCACTAGCCCACCCCTTAGCTGTCCCTAACTGGGGTTACTTCTCCCCTTCCAAAGCTTTTGGGAGACAATATACGCATTTACCAGCTCCCAAGAGACTGGGGTGTGCCAAGAGATGAGGGAAAAGGGGCTACCTTCGCAGTGGGGGAAGCCGTAGGCGCCGGGCACGCAGCTGTCACAGCGCAGCCCCGTCACCCCGGGCCGGCAGCTGCACTGCCCCGTGTCCTGGTCACAGGTGCCGTGCAGGGACCCCTCCCGGGAGCACTGGCAAGCTGCAAGAGAGGGGAGAGAACGGCTGCAGGGGCATTCAGGGCTTCCCAGCAACAGCCTCTTTTGTCTGCCTGACCTTCACCAAAAGCGGCCAGATGTGGATTATAAATAAAATTCTCATTCTTTGCTTTTGGTTAATCCGTCCCATCTTTTAGGAAAAACAATAGAAGTCTCAACGTTTATCACAGGAATTCACACACATTTATGTGTATTTCAGAGGCAGGGAAGAGTTTTGGTTGAGGAGACAGGGTGTGATTTCATCTCCCAAAAGTCAGTCGCCAGTGACATATCAGACCCTACAAAATCCCAAACACCCAGAGCAGCATTTGGCCATCTGGGTGTGCCCTGTGGATGCTGGATGCAGGCAGCAGGGTGAGGGCAGGGCAATGGTTCCACAGCTTCTGCACGACCTGCTGCCCATGAATGCACAGAGATCCCACTGCCCTATCACAGGAAAGGTCAGCAAGCTGCCAGGGAGCTGCCCAGGCGTTCCTTGCCCAGCTAGCACACCTCAAACCCCTGCCAAAGGAGACACTCTAGGCTGACACCCCCACACTGGCTAACAGCAAAAGACTGCTCAGGAAACAACAGATTAAAAAAAAACAACCTAAAAATCAGGTGGTTCTTTTCTTTCCTTGCTGTGGGTCTTCTACAGCTCTGCAATCTGGCAATGGCTTTATGAGACCAAAAAAAAAGTGACTACTGAACTCCTGTGAGACCATTTCATCTCTGCCTCCAGCCTCTTCAAAGGCATACTGCCGGCATCAGCATTTGGGAGGAGAGTTCTGCCAGCTGGCAAGGCTCAGGAGTTCACATTTAGTACAGTGCAAGAGGATGATGATGCTCTTTTGTTGCTTCACGGAAATTGTATCACGGATTACTTTTTAATGAGCAGTAAATTCTTGCTGGGAGACATAAGAGGACATTTGGCTTCTGGTCGGGACTGCTGACAGGGAGGGAGGTGGGGACACTCTGCTCCGAGGATCTGGGGCTGCAGGCACCTGCCACAGGCATTGGCACCAGCAGCAATAGTCCAGGAGTGATGCAGTGCCCAGGGAAATGGATGGGAGCAGAGAATCATTAAGGCTGGAACCTCTAAGATCATCACCCACCTGCTCCCCCAGCACTTCCAAGCCCACCACCAAACCATGTCCCCAAGTGCCACATCTACGCGGTTTTTAAATCCTCCCAATGATGGAGACTCCACCACTGCCCTGGGCAGCCTGTACCAATACTTGACAACTGTTTTGGTGAACAAGTTTTTCCTAACACCCAACCTAAACCTCCCAGAGCGCAGCGTGGGGCTATCTCCTCTTGTCTAGTTACTTGGCAGAAGAGACTGACCTCGGTCTGGCTACACCCTCCTCTCAGTGGCTGTAGAGAGCAGCAAGGTGTTACTCACGTGTGCAGCTGGGGAATCCATAGAAGCCCAGGGCACACTGGTTGCAGGTGTGTCCTGCAAAATTCCCGTGGCATCGGCACTGCCCCGCTGGGCTGCAGTTGTTGTCCACTGCACCCCGGGAATCGCAGGAGCAAGCTGTAAGAGCAGGACTCTGATGATCCCTGTGATCTGTGGCCAAGTACTGCTGGTCTGAACCATCATTCAGCCCCCCAGGAACCAGCCACTTCCATCAGAAAATATTAATTTCTTAATTCCTTGGCAAATTGTGCAGTATTTTCATAGCCATACCAGGAAAATGCACTGAGGGGCCTTTACAGCCCATTCAATGTTCCCCAGCAGTTTAGTAGGCTAATGCACTAAAATGACACAGACAGAAAGGGCATAAACTCAGACACCAGGTCACAGCAGGGTTGTGATGAGGAAGTGTGACTGATAAAAACTGCTTTGTCTTCCAGGCTTTCCTATGATCCATGACCCCCAAAACAAGCCTGCCAAATTCCCAGTGCAAACCACATGGATTTCATACTGAGAAACACCAAAGTCTTGCAAGAACAGCTATGTTCTTTAGAGCAGCAGGAGCTGAAGGTTCAGGTGCTTACCATAGCAGTGGGGGTAGGAGTGGTGGCCAGGGCTGCACTGCTCACAGCGTGGCCCTGCAAACTCAGCTCTGCAGAAACAATTCCCAGCAGAGTCACAGCCTCCCGGCAGCGTCCCGACAGCACTGCAGCCACACACTGCAACACACAGAAAGTACCCCCTGAGCTGGGAGCTGGGGCAGAGCTCATGGCAAAATGCCTTTTTCCTGGGGTTCTCAGACAGGCATCAGGTGCTGCTCTAAGCGTTCCCACGATCAATCTCTCCCACAGCACATATTCTCCAAAATTGCTTTCCAGTCCTTCAGTCCCCTGCCAGAGGACTCCGGCTGTGTCCCCACCCAGGCCTGTGAAGGACAGATACTCACACTGGCACAGAGGGTAGTTGAAGTAGCCTGGAGCACACTGGTCACACGAGTGCCCTTCAAACCCTGTGCGGCACAGACACTGCCCTGTCTCGCTGTCACAGGTGCCATCATACTGGCCAGGGCCAGAGCACTGGCAGGCTGCAAAGCAACAAGGGCATTGGTAAATCAGTAGGGTTTTTTTGTCTTTAGCCTTCCCAGGAAAGGAACCAGAGCATCTGTTCCTCTGGGGTTAGAAGAGCAGTTGCTGGAGAAAGCATGGGGAACAGAGCTGACAGCAAGCACGCCTGGCCCAGAGCTCATATCCATAGCAAATTCCTCCAGAGTCCCCCACAGCTTGGGAGGATGATGGAGGGTCAGGGCTGGGTGGAAAACAACAGCAAAAGCACAGAAGTCATGGGAATTTATCACTTGGAAGTAGAGCTGTGGAATTCCTCCTCCCCAGCATGGGAGGAGAACAAGGAGAAGCCCAGCAGGGCGAGCCTGGGGACGCTGCCCACCGGGTACTCACGCTGGCAGCTGGGCCCGTAGTGGCCTGGGGCACACTGGTCACAGTGTGTCCCCTGGAAGTTGGGTTTGCACACGCACATCCCCACCCGGGGGTCCTTCCGACAGGCGTTGCCTTCTGTCCCACCCGCGTAGCAGTCGCAGTCTGGAGGGGGACACACAACAGACACCACACACGGCTGTCAGTCCAGCTCTGAGGTCCCACAAGGACACGGCAGGAGTTGCCCTGAGGCAGCTCAAATGCTCAGGAATGCTTCCATAACCCTCCTATCAGATAAGAATGTTTTATCCAACCCATGCCTGGCTCCCGGGGTGGCTGGGAGGCCTCAGCACCACGCTGCTGTGAAGGTGCAGGGTGGGCAGCAGGGCAACACACAGGGCAGGCAAATGCTGCTTCCACAAGCCCAGGCAGGGCTGAGTCAGTGCTGTGTGGGAATAACCAGAGCCTTTGGCTAATCAGAGTGAACTCTGGGCTTTCTCTCTGGTCACACCATGCTCAGCTGCACCCGAGACCTTCCCACTTGCAGAGCAGGGTGTTCCAGGCAGGCAGTGCCAAGGCTCTGAGCCAGCCCTGCTGTCACCAACAGCAGTGGTGTGTGGGGTGCTGGGCTGGGAGAGGCAAGGACAAACATCATCCAAAAACCAGAGGGAGGGGGAGGTGAGGAAATGAGAAGGGAAGTGAGAAATTCCAGCTCAGGAAAGAAAAAACCTGTCTGGAAGATACAAACTTCAAAATACCAGAAGGAAGGAAAAGGTTATCTGGAGTGTGCTGGGGAGCATGAGACAGGGGAGGATTCGGTGGGAAAAGAGACACAAAAAGCACAAGGGAGTAGATGAACCAAGAGGAGTGAGCATGAGAGAGGAGGGAGGCGCAGGGGAGCAGGGATGAGAGCATGGATGAGCTTTCTAAACAACAGAGGAAGCGACACAGAGCGAGTGGCTGCCTGTGCACGACCCTTCAGCAGAACTCATAGCAGAGCTCCCAGCTCAGCCACAGCCCCTCCGTGACCTGTGGGGGAGGTTCCTCACAGGGAGAGCAGAAGGGACATCCCCACACAGCCTGGACCCCAGGAAAAAATCACACTGGCACCCTAGCCTAGAGCTTCCACACTTTCAAAAAGAGGATAATGAAACTTCCTTTCCCCCCCACTCAGCTGCTGGTTGTACTCTCTTAAAAACACTCAGGGCTGCCCCATACAATGTATGTGCTCAGTAAGCTGAAGACTTGATCTTGCATTGATGGAATGGGAGGTATAACAGAAATGACAGCATTGCCAAAGCATCAAGGAAAATTGCACTGCTTACTTATTATCTGTCCTGCAGGAAGCACTTGTTCTCCAGTACTGTTGTGAGAGAAAGCTGGAATGGCTGTGCAGAGAAAAACACATTGCACAGGTCAGCACACACATTCAGAGAAATCCTGATGGAATATCAGAGACTTGACAGTCCCAAAGCTGAACAGGCTGAATAAAAATGTGGAACATGGAACAAAGCACAGATGCCCCATGAAATAAACTATTACAGCCCTTTTTAGCCTGTCTTTCATAAGAAAGTGGGAGATGAAACTCCAGCCAAATGGGAAGCTCCTGTTAACTCTGTGTTCAGAGCAGCTCAGCTCTGGTGCAGCTCCCACCCAAGCCAAATGTGGACTTGTGCCCACCTGAAAGAACAGCTCCTGGCACAGGAGTGCCATGTGGCATGGGGAAAGGACATCCCGAGAGCCACAGCTGGAGCTGCTGGCCCTTCCCACAGCTGCTGGGTGTGTGGGCTCCCAGCTGTGAACCCCCACTCACGGTAGCAGTGGGGGAAGTTGAGGTAGCCCTCGGCACAGGCGTGGCAGTGCTCCCCGGTGTAGTTGGGTTTGCAGTAGCAGCGCCCGGTCAGGTCCTCGCAGGTGCCATCAGTGAAGTCAGACTCACAGTTACAGCCTGCAGAGAGGGACAAGTGTCACTCACTGAGGCCTACAGCAGGAAAACCTCTCAGCCCAACCCTCCAGGGTGCCCTCCCCAGTGTCACCGAGGCCAGCAGGATGTCACTGCAGAGCAGTTCACACTCACGGTAGCAAACGTAAGGAGAGTCGATGGGGTGGTCGGGGGATCGATAGTACCCAGGGATGCACCTCTCACAATTAATGCCAGTGGTGTGGTGCTGAAAGACAGTGGGTTAGAGGAGTTAGAGAGGCATCAGTTCCTCTGCCTGCAGGATTCACATTCATCTGCCAGATTTACTAGCAGGTCCAGGTTACAGAGGAAGCAGCTCAGGAGCAGCAGCACACTGAAGACCTAAATCTGCCCAAAATTCCACATACACTGACTTGGGAACAAAGCACTTCCTGCCAAATGTATCCTCCCATAAACAAAGTGTGAGTTTCAGGTTCATATCTGACCTTGAGCCCATTTCACTTCTTTCAGATGGTAAAATATCCTGACCATTTTGTGCTTGAAGGACAGGAGCAAACTATTTCCTCCCAGCAAGGAAGCACAGCCAGAAGTTTCATGCCAGTGCATGAATTAACCACGTCACAGTCACCGTCACCTTGGGAAGGGAAGAGCTACTTTCCCACTTTCACAGAGACTGAAGACTGGCATTTTGGTGAGCAGAGAGACATCCAGGGGGATGCCAGGGCACTGTGAACTAGGCAGGGATTACACAATGTGCTGGGCAGCAACCTGTCCCTCCCAATTCCGGTGTCTCAGCAAACTAAAGCTTTAGGAGGTGGTGGTACTACCAGGGAACAGCTAGAAACCCAAGCACTGCTCTCATTACTGATGCACACTCCTTTAATCCACAGCAAAGAGACTAAATTTCTAGGCAGAGACCTAATTTTGATAACAGAGGTGCTTGGTGGAGAGGTCCCAGGAGGCTGAACTCCGGGCTGACAGCAGAAACAAACACAAACATTTGCAACAGCCTTTTCCAGAGAAGCTCTTTGGGCCTACCTGGCAGTCAATACAAACACCTCCCCCTTCAAACTTGTCCTCACGGCTCCTGCTGGCTTTGTGTCGATCCACCTCCGGGTCGTAGTAGCAGTCGTAGGCATGGCCATTGCAATTGCAGGCTGGAACACAGAGAGAAGGAGCTAAACCACCCGTCCTCAGAGCTCCTCCAGTCAGCAGCTGCATCTCAAGATGTCACCTCTCCCTCCCGGGTTTGATGGGTTGGTTTTCAGTGAGGAAAGATGCCTGAATGCATCTGGGGCATTACATGATCTCCCAAGCTCTCAGGAGTCTTTCAGCTCAAAAGCACAGAAGCAGCAACTCCTTCACAAAGTCTGGTCTGCAACCAGGAGAGCGCAGCGGGCACAGAATAACAAGTAAAGCATGTGCAGGCGTGTATGGATGAGAAAGAAAAATCACCACACTGTGGGGCCTCCACTACTCTAGAGAGCAACATTCTCGCCTCATTTATCCCACCCTGGATAGAGGTGAGCTCTAAAATCCATCACCAGGTGAGGGGGCTTTAGAAACTCCCAGGATTTAGGATCCTTTGCCACCCTACATTTCTGAGACACCGTGTGGTGCAGCCCTGTGCTCTGCACTCCCAGGGCAGCAGAAATTCCACTGTCAGCACTGACCAGAGGTTTCTCTAGACAAATAAAGATGTCCTGTATGTAAACACATCCAAACCTAATTCATCTTGCAGACAGAATTGAGCAATGAGACTTGCCTGCACGAACCCTTGGACACACTGGAGGAACTGGAAGGCAAGCAGAGCCAAAGTCCCACACAGACCTCAGAGACCTCCCTGCGTGAGCCTCACCTGAACACCAACACCTGCTGTGCAGAGTCCTCCCTGCTGTGTCACTGCCCCCAGCTCGCCCAGTCCCACTCAGCACCAGCCCCAGCAGTGCAGAGAGCAGCTGCTCTGCAGCAGGGCACGGGGCAGTGCCTGGCAGGAAGGGAAAGCCCAGCCCTGTCACCACCATATTTTCTGACAAATTCCTTCGCCAGGATTTCTTCTCCTGGGAAGCTGAGAAGCCTCAGAGAAAAATGAAAACAATAATTATCTGATTGCTTCTCCTGTGTTTTGCTGCTTTGGAATGTGGTCTGGAGATTGCTTATCCAACAGGTGGTTGTTCGACTGGTTTCATGTGAATTGCTTTTACTTAATGACCAATCACAGCCAGCTGGGTCAGGACTCTGGAAGTGTCACGAGTTTTCATTACCATTCTTTTTAAGCCTTCTGCCTGTATCCTTTCTCTATTCTTTAGCACAGTTTTAGTATAGTATAATATAATAATAAATTAGCCTTCTAAGAACATGGAGTCAGATTCACTCCTGTCTCCCCTCGTCAGGGGAGTCTGCAGAGTCAGCCCAGCCCCACTCACGCTGGCACTCGTTGGCGCTGTCGGCGGTGGCAGGCTTCCAGGGGAACTGGTTGTAGCCGGGGCAGCAGCGGTCGCAGGAGCCACCACAGGTGTTGTGCTGGCAGTCACACTGCAGCCTGCGGGGACAGGAACAGGGCACAGACAAGGTTGGGGTGATGACAGGGATGGGAGCTGCTGTGTGACCCTGCTGTGTATCGCTGTCACTAAACTGGTATACGAACGAGTGGTATCCCAATATGTATTCTAATCCCAATATTCTGGAAAAGAAGCTTCTAAGGCCTTTTTTCCAATATTTTAATTAATTTATTTTTTTCTGAGCCAAACACCAAACTTTGCTATCCCAGCTGCATTCTCTCCCTTTCTTCTCCTCTACCATCATTCTTCTTCTTCACAGGAAGACAAGGATAAGAGAAAAATCTGCCACTGCCTAGCCAGCTCTGCAGAGAATAAAATAGGAAATGGTTGGAGGTGGCAGTGGTAGAAACTGACCTGAAGCTGATTATTTGAGAGAGTGTAGCATGGTGCAGGGACACAAAGATGTCCCCACCACTGTGGAAGGGCAGCATGAAAGGAAAATGATAGCCCAGAGCCTGGAGAGGGATGGGGCCACACAGGTGCTGTCTGCTCCTCCAGGTACACCTGTGCTGCAGGGAGGAGGGCATGAAATTTGAATTAAGTATTTCAGTAGATGCTGGCCCCACACTCCCTGTGCACTGCAGCTGCTGCTTTCCAGGCAGGGCAGGGCTGTGCTGGGTAAACAGGCAGCTCTGCAGGGCAAGGAATCTCGACAGGCACCCGATGGATCTCGGCCCTGCCCCACTGCCAGGGTGATTCATTAATGTCAGTGACATCAGCCCCAAAGCCTCCACTTAGCACAGGGCCATTCCCATCCAACACAAATGCTTTCTGTTGTATTAGACTTATGGATAATACAGCATGTTCCAGCTTTTATCTGTGCAATTACTCACTTCCCCTCAGGGCCAGTCTGCCACTCCCATCTCTCCCTCCTCCAATGCTTTTCCATTCAAAAGCAGTGTGTTTAAAAATAAATGTAATTCTTTTAAAACGTTAGAAACAAAAGGAGCAGTCATTCAGGGTGAAGTGTAGGAGTGCAGACACTCCGCAGTGAGCTGAGTGCCACAGTTTCCACCTACATGTAATTTTAAGATGTGGGACCTGCAAGTCTGTGTATAGTGAATTGCCAGACAGAGGCAGCAGCACAAGTGACCTAATTTTAATGAAAATAATGGGATGATCTGAAAGTTTGGGGGAATGCAAGAAGGATCCACACTCAGCATGTTTGCTTTAGGCAGAGGGGGTGAGAGGCAGAAGGTGCCAGTGCTGCTCCCAGCCCTTCCCTTGCAGATGCCACAGGACACTTGGCTGCAGTCAGCTCTCTAGCACTCGTCATGCCCCATCCCTGCCCACACTCACAGGCTGGGCTGTAGCTGGCAGAGTCCAGGCATGAAACTGAAGCCCTGGCTGGAGCTTAAGTGGCAGAAAACAGCCCTGAAATACCCACTATGAACTTTGTTCTTCAAGTGTTTTGCAGACCCAAGGGGGAGTCTCAATGAGAGGCAAACCTTGGCCATGGCCCCGGAATGCAACCACCCACAGACCTCTCACCTGGCTGACCACCACTCAGCACTTTCAAGGAAATAAAATTTTATTGTTTTTTCCACAGCAGCAGCTGGAATCAAGATTAAGATCCAAAGACATGCGTGTGGAGAAAGATGGTCACTGAGTCAGGGAACTTACAAACCCGCTGAGCAGTGTTAATCTCCCTGACTGGAGGACGTGGCTCCAGCCACACACCCCAGGCTCCTTAAGGCTCAAGATGTTTGAAAAGAACTGGTTGAGTTCCCAGAATGCAAGAAGATGGCACTGCATGAGTAAAGATGCTCATTTCAGAGGGAGAAGGAGGTATTTATTTAGTCTCTGCTGTTCAGAGTTAGTGATGACCTCTCAGACAGCTCATCTGTTATGGCTTTACTGCACCTTGTGCCGAGTCTGTGCTGCTAATGAATTACAGACAAATGTGCATAAACCACAATATTTACATGTTTCATTGACTGAGTATATACAAGGGAGAAGAGGGAGCGGCTGTGTCCACACAGCACATATTTCCTGGTCATCCTGCTGTAGGAAATGAAACCGCAACCCTCCTGCTGGAATTGATGCTCAACAGCAGAGACTAAACAGTTTCCAGTGAGCAGCTGGGGCAGAACTGAGAGCAGCACACAAACACTACAGCGTCTGGATTTGGCTGGGACATCTGAGGAGCACAATCAAGGAAAAAAAAAAAAGCCCCTTCCTCTGTTTCTGACTGTACAGAAGAAAAAAAACCACCTGCAAAAAGACACTAGCAGATGGCACAAATCTGCTGGCACACACGGTGCTTTGCCTTCCAAATGGGAAAGGGGAAGCTGGAGTTCAGGATCCAGCACTGGAAAAGCATCCTTCATCTGTGGATGTGCTTCTGAGCAGCCAGGCTACTGCTGTCTTTGTGGCTGCCTTTAGCATCAGGCACAGAAGGAACAGCTGGACTCTCCGGGTGTCTCCTCTCCTGCTTGTGGCACCTGTGACAGGGCAGTGAAGCCACAGGAACAGTTGCTCGTATCAGACAGCTGCAGAACCCTTGTAGGGTTCTCCTGAGCTCACTCAGCCTGCTAACATACAACTCCTGCCTGGGTTCTCCAAGCCAGGTTTCTGATGATTCTGATCTCACTGCTCCAAGGGTTTACAGGAGAAAGGGTTGTGCCTCACCCTGCTGGTGTTCAGCTTTAAGCAGGAGAGCATTCCTTCCCTCCGCTTAATTCAGCTCATTCCAACTCAGGGTGAAGAGAGAAAGCTGTGAGAAGTGCAGAGAGCCTTGAGGAGGCTGCACCTGCCCACAGGTCCCTGCAAACACACTGGGCCCAGATGTGCTGCCAGCTCAACGCAGCTGGATGTGCAGCCTCTGTAGCTTGGCACTTCACACAAACTTTCCAAAGCTGCACCAATGTTATCACTGATGGCCAGGAAGTCAGCTCGTGGACATGCTTCATCACGTCCTGAAGTCTTTGCCAAGATTTCTAGCTCACCTCACCTCTATCAAAGTGTTCATCTTGTCTTTCTGGGCAACAGGCACAAGAAACATGGGGATGAGCAGAAGAGAGAAGTTAAAATCAACAGCAGAAACCTCCCCCCACAACAGGCTGAGATTGTGGGATCTTTAACAGGGCCAGGCCAATCCACATCCCTTTATCTGCATTTCCTTGCCCAGCTGCTGCCACACATCAGATTCTGAAGAGGCAGGACACGTGCAGAGGGCACACCACACAGACTGCTGAAGACATGATGAGTTTCTGGGAGCTGGGCCTGTGTCTCAGGGGGACAGTGTGTCTGAGCCCCAGCTGACGTGGCATTACAGATATCCCCAAGCTGGCTCTGTGCTGTGTCAGGGCAGGAGGGCTGGGATCCTGCCCAGCAGTGCCCACTCCAATGGGAGGGCTGGACACAGCTGCTCCCACAGCCTGGAAAACGGCAGCATTTCATCAATTACTCATTTTCTCAACTGAAAGTATCAGATCTCTGCTGACTTGCCTGTGCTCCTGGGCTTGCTAAAGGGTACAGCAATGCCATGAGAAGATCTATTTATCCAGCACCTTTTCCTGCTGTATCCCAAAGGAATTACAGCTGTTATGTTCTGACTGTACAAAGTACACAAGTAGGAAATGTTTTCTCCCTCAGGCCAGCGTGATCTGCTCTGGGTGAAATGCAACAGCTGCTTACCAACATGTGCTGCAGCATCAGAGAACAGGCTGGGGCCAAGAGTGAAGATGCCAAATGCATCCAAATGAGAGCGGAGGAGAGGAATTTCAGGAGACAGAGATGGTTGCAAGCAGAAATGGCACTGAACAAGGATATCCAACATATCTCTCCTTGTCCAACCTTCCCTCCCTTCTTGGAGAGCCCCAAGCCATTGATACACCCAAGAAAGGTCGTGGCATTTCCATGTCAAAGAATCACTTGTTCCCATGAAGCCTTTTGCCCCAGCACACAGGTGCACTTTGCATCCAGCAACGCCAATGTCTAAAAAACAAGGAACTGTACATTCAAATATTTATGAACTTCCTTTTGTCAGAGAGTTTGGCACACTCAGGCAGGCTTGCTTACCAATACATCTTTGTTTTAATACTTAACAGCTTTAACCTTGGCTGGGACTCACTGGAATTTTATTTCAGACGATCCAAAATTCTACATGATCCTGATGAGAAAGAAATACAAGCTCCCCTCATCCAGCTGAATCTACCCACCTCTTTCATAAAGGCAACATTCAAGCTGCAAACAGATGGCTAAAAGCATCACTTCCATGGTCTGAAGCAGCTCTTTGGCACTCCAAGTTGCCAAGGCAGATGGGAAGTTCCATCAGCCAAAATGTAACTTCTTTACACACTCTTGTTCTTTTGCAAAGAGTTGTTCAGATATGTTCATAACCAATCTATGGTTCTTAGGAGCAGAAATGGGAAGCAATCTCTGGTTTCATGGGAGACCATCTATTTATGAGAACACTGTCCCAATGCTTAAGAAGCCACATGGGGAGAAGGAGACTCCTCTGCACAAGTTCAGAACTGACCCCAGACTTCGATGGGAAACCTCCCTGCTCTACATCAGTTCTAGTCCTTCTCATTCTCACACTCTGCTCCAGTGAGATGGCAAAGCTGTGGACAGGGAAACTCAACCAGGGAGCTGATCTGACTGAAAAATAGTCTGACAAAAAGTGTGATGGGGCAGTTTCTGCTTCCTTCCCAAGGCAGAGCCACAGGCAGCAGTGATGGCACCATTACAAGCTCAGAACAGGACACAACTAACTCTGGTATCATCTTTCATTAGAACAGTAATTCAATGCTTTCCCCCAGACTGGGATTTTGCAGGAGGTACCTGTAAGGGTCGTTGGGGTCTTTGGCATCGCAGACGTCGGCGTGGCCATGGCAGACGCAGCGCCCCCCGATGCTGATATCCTTGATGCTGTAGTAGTACTGGAAAGCACAAGAAAAGCTGGCCATTACTATTTTTACAAATCAGATTCATAACCATTCTACTCAAGATTCAGCAGGACTTTACCCAGTAAAATGACGTGTTGGGATATTTGCCTTACAGTGACACTGCAGGCTGCAGCACCTGCCTGTGGTAAGATCCACCACCTCTAACAGAGCCCATCAGCTGTGAGTGGGGGGCTCCCAGCACAGCCAGAAAGCCACATGTGACACCAAGAGGCGTTTCCCAGTTCCACATTGTCAGTGTCTTCTCCAGCTCCAGCCACAGCAGCATCTGCTGCAGATGCCTTCAGCTGTAGGGGGTGCAAGACTGAGAGAAAATCCCCACAGGCAACACCCAGAGGTGGCTTGCACAACCCTACAACAGCTCCATCTCACCAGCACGAGCTATCAAGGGCTGCCTTACCCTCCTGGTGACCGTAGGGTCCCTCAGAGCTTTGCCCATCAGGTGGCCCAGCAGAGTGTTGGTCTGCAGGAAGCGCAGGCGGATGTTGGTGGCTTTGGTGAAATTCCGCAGCAGAGGAGAGTAGGAGAAGTTCATGGCTCCAGGGCGCCCGTTCACCAGAGAGACAACAATCTGAGCAGGGGAGGAGGGAAAAGGCCAGGTTGGACTGGGCACTGAGCAGCCTGCTCTAGTGGAAGGTGTATCTGCTCATGGCAGCGAGCTGGAACTGGGTGGTTCCACCCCACACCATTCCGTGAATCTGTGAGAACAAATCTGTGTAACCCTGTGGGGTGGGAGGCAATCAACTGAAATAGGGGTCTCCTCGAGCCAGGTCTATAAGCTCTTGGAGATCTATTTCACACCCAAGATAGCTCAGCTACCTTAGAAGGCATAAAATAAGCAGGATGGCTTCTGTGATAGTGTTGGAAACAAAAAAGGTTTTAATAAAAGGCAAAATAACAAAACTCTTTACAGGGAAAAACCGAGCCAGGTGCAAGAGGTTCTTGCTCCTGCTAAAACACCTCACAAAAGCAGTCAGTTTCTTGGTTCTCTTCTTTTTCTACTAAATTGCTCAGGTGGGACTTTTTGGCTTCTGTCCAACTGGCTATCCTTAAGTTTGAGGTGAAGTCCCCCAAGTCCTACAAGGTGTCTTTTTGCTAATTGAGCAAAGAAACTTCTGGGCTTTTTTCCTTTTTAAGGAGACAAAAGATAGTTTTGTCACTCTGTCAACAAGGAGCACATTCCTACAATGTCTCTCTCCCCAGATGACTGGATCAGCTCTCTGTCAATCTCATTTGGTTGAACTGAATACTTGCAAGTGGTATCTGAAAACTGAGAGGGAGCCCATTAACAGGAGTACCAACAGCCCCTGAGTAACCCTGGACACTCCGGGGGGGAGAACAGGCACCTGCTCACCTCCCCGTTCTCCAGAGGCACGATCCGGGAGTACTCGGTGGTGCAGATGGCGTGGTCATCCCTGGTGATCCGGTCCACAGTGTGCTGGCCAAACTTCTCAATGCAGTCCCTCTTGGAAGCTGTTCATCAACCAGAGATGAGAGCAGTAAGAGAAAAGGAACAATTCCCAGCCCTCTATGGATTTTCCCACGCTGACCACAGGAGAGATAGGTGTACAATCCCTGTTAAGCATTTACCACACAGAGATTGCTTTGTGTCATTAACTCTGTCGTGGCTCCATGTCCTCCACTAAGGAGGGTGTCACTCTAACAGTAATAGGCAGGAAACTCCCCAAATCACCTCCCTGCAGTAAATGAGGAAGGTCAGAATAGCCACTGTACCTACTGCCACCACCTGCAGAGAAACCCACCCCTCAATTTTGGCACTAAGCTCACAGATTAACCAGCCTGAGACGTTACTTTGGTCTCGACCTGCTGCCTTGCTGGCAGGGGATTTGCTGCACTGCTTCCACTGAACTGCAGAAGGGCCCTCTGCTGCCAGGGCTCTGCTCCTGGTGTGGGAGCTGCACCATCATTCCACTGGGTCAGTCCTGAGGCCAGTACAGAGCCCACAGCAGGAGCAACCACAAGCCACAGTCACTGCTGGAACATCTCCCCCAGGCAAGGTGGACAAGCATACATCCTGCAAGCCATTGCTCTGCCTCTCCCAAATACTGCAGGTCCCCTACTCACACCTCACTGAACTCTGCTCTTAAACCACTGCCACAAACCAGAAGTGCCAAAGCCACCAAGAAGCACTCCTTGGGGACAGCAAACGAGGGCTCCTGCCACTAAGTGGCAATGCAAGGCTGGATAAAGTCAGGAACAGGCATCACCAGGCAGCCACTCTGCTGGCTCGGTGACCTGCTTTGGGGACACTGAATGCCAAGGCTCTCCTTGCATCTACAGGAATGGCCTGGCTTCCCAGTATGACTGCTCCTGCAAGTCCAGCACCCTTGTCCCCAGATGTGTGACATCCCTGTGCTGGCAGAGCCAACCAAACCACTGCTGGGGCAGCTCAGGGCCTGACTGTGCAGGGTGGTGAGCATCTACACCTACCATGCAGAAACCTGCTACTCTCAGGGACTGTTCCCTCAGGAAGAGCCTGGACAGAGGCTGCTGCTCCCTCCCACTCCCTTTTCACCTGTGCCAGGAGCTCACAGCAGAGCCTGCTGAAGTGAATGTCACTGCAGTGCTCCTGAGGGTGTTTACAGGAGGAGAAAAAGGAAGAAAAGGCAGCCAACACAATCTCCTGTTCCTGCCAGCGCTGCTCAGCTCACACAGCAAAGCGAAGGGGAAACGTTAACACAATTCATGGGAATAATCCTCCATGATCTGTCTCAATGTGCCTCCAGAAGGCAGGTCTCCCACTCCACATGCTGGATGGGTAGGCTGAGCCAGGCAGAGGGAACAGCAGAGGTGGAACAGAGGATTTCTGCCTCCCTGTCTTGACCTCTGGCTTGCACCCATCCACACCTTGTCTCCAGAAAGTGGCCTTGCCCTGGGAAACAGTGTTCTGGGAACAGCAAGAGCTCAGTTGCATCCACAGGAAGATGTGGAAATATTTAACATCAGGTCTCTGGCCGCCAAGGTCTGCTTCACCAGGTGCTTTTTTAAAGGCAATTTATTTTTAAAGCCCCAGGCAAGGAACCTGTCACCACTGGCTCAAGATGATTGATTTCCAGAGCACTGCCACAGCTGCATGCAGACAGGATGCTCAGCCCAAGGAGCTACTCAGGAAAACCAAAGAACTCCTCCAGTTATTGCAAAATCTGCACAACCATGTGAGCCAGAAGCTGGGCATTCTGAGCTAAAACAGAGCAACTCATTGGCCTTAAACTCTAGCTTTAAGGAAACAGACGAGGACAGAGCCTCACCCAGCAGTCACTCCTCTCTCCTCCCACAGAGCTAAGCCCAAAAGCACCTTGGCAGCTCCTGTGATGGGCAGCTCGAGGGACAGTGCTGAGCCAGGGTGGTGCCAGTGCCACCCCTGGCAGGGCTCACTGGCAGCTCTGAAGAAACCCTGCATTTCTGCCAGCTGCTTTTAACCCTGGTACTGACCTGGCAGTGTTTTATTAGACCACCTACAGAACTCCCTATGATAAAGATAAAAATAAACTTTTGCAGAGGACTTCTTGTGCTTGCAAATCTGGCAGGTTTTGGAGCAGCCACCTCTTTCTTTCCATGGGAATTTTCCACTGGGCTGTGTCACTACATCTCCCTTCTACAGGGGAGGGGTAACAGGGCCTGATGTTTTGGGAGGGAAGGGGACTCCAGACGTTGCAGCACTGCCACTGCACACAGGAACACACCAGTGGGGCAAGAGCTCCCTGTGCAGCACCAGACTATGCAGGAACACAACTGTAATGGGCCCCAAGAGAGGCTTCAGAGCTGGCAGAGAAATACTCAGAGAAGGTAGAAGAAAGCAAAGCAGGAATTTGACAGCAGTAATTCCCTACTAGCACACAGCAGAGAGAAAAACATCCGCCCCAGAGAGCAGCTACCACTCTAAGGCAACACAGGGTAATATGTCTGCAGCTCCTTCTTGCACAAGAGGCCAGAAATCCAAGGCACAGCCTGACAGGTAAGCCAGAAATATGAGCCTTTAGGGACGGCCCAGGGCAAGGCCTCGGAGTGCTCCCAAGGCCTTTCTTGCCAGGTTTTAAGCTCTGGCTGTAGATCTTAACTCACATCTTCTCCCAATTACTGCTGCTGCTTCTGGGAGGAGCTGGTGGTTAACAAGTTCCTCGGCATCCGGCTACCCCGCAGACCCTCTGGGAGAAGAGTTTTGTAGAACCAGCTGTTTCTTAAGGTTTTAATCAGAGAATTGGGAAGCCAAATGCACATGCTGGATCTCCCTTCTAGCCAGCTGTCTCTGATCCCACCTTGCACAGCAGCAGGACAGCAGCTCCCTGCCCTGCACAGGCTGGATCCAATCTCCGGTACTGATAAGCACAAGGGAATGTCTTCTGCATCCAGACTTTTCTGTGATAGCAGCCACTTGGAAGTGAGCTGCTGCTTGGCTTCTGGAGGAGCTGAAATACAGTCTGGGATGGTACAGGGAAGAGACTGAAAGAGGAGGGCAGGGAGGAGATAAGAAATCTCACCTTCAGGCCTAGAGCAACAACACTCAACTGCAGACACTGGTGCCAACTCTGGCACTCCCTACATGTCATGACAGTATTTTAAAAAAATACATTTAGTACCAGAGAGTAAAATAGCTCTCCTGTCCTGAGGAGCATTCAACCTTCAACTCTTGCAGCCTTACTGAGCAGATGAAACAGAAGACATGTGCTGCATCACAGCAATGACACAGGAACAGCTCCAAACCCAACCCTGTATTTGCAAAGAGTTATCTTCACCACAGCCTCACTAGCTGGCACTGAGCTGCAGCCCCCTGTCATACTCACAGGCAAAATACTGCCAGGGCTCGTAGGTGAGGCCAAAATCAGTCGATCGCTCCAGCACCCAGAGGTCAGGACGAGGGGAATTGGCAAACTTGATCAGGACATATGCTACATGGAAGAGCTGAAAGAAAGGAACACAGAGTTAATTGGCTGCTTGAGGCACCCTGAAAAGCAGAGAGAACTTCTTGGGATCCAAGTGGAATAAATGAGCTGGCACTTTGCAGCTCCTGCTGCTCACAAGCAGCCTGTGGAGCAAAATCCTCCGTGTCTAAAGGGATGGTGATACAACACGGCTGCTGCAGAGAGCCAGATTAGGGAGCTCAGCTCCCACTGAATGCAAACACAGCTCAGACTTTGTGGCTACAGGCTGTGCTCAGGTTGTGCTGGGAGACACCTCAGGCTTAGCCTGAGCAGGCTGCACTACAAGCCAGCTACAATGCTGCCCTGGGGACTTGGCTTTTGGGCTCTTTGTGGGGTAACAGGTGACACACTGGCCTGCCAGCCAGGGAACATCCAACTGTACCTTGCAGACAGCACCACAAAATCTTTCTTTGTGTTTTTTTAAGGCATTCCACATACCAGCCCTGCTTCTACCAGCACAACCTGTGTTTGGAAGGCTGTTCCAGAAAAAACCCCAGCACAGCTCCTCTTCCCCAGGTGCCACAGGGAGGAGAGAGCAGGAGACCCACTTGGCTCCAGCACAGCTCAGCCACGGGGCTGCTCCCATTTGTCTGGACACTGACATGTGCACACACACTCCTGCCAAGTATAAAATAAACCCAGTCTTTAAAGAGCTACAATGTCAGTGCTAGAGAGAAACAAAAGCCCCAGCAGAATTTCCCTTCCCCGGCTGGCACAGGCTCACTCCAAGAATCCCCACTCCATCATCCTGTCACAAAGTGATATTTAAAGGCAAATAAAGTTCTCTTATCAGAGGAAATTCCTAATGTCAAAAACAACCCAAAAGGGAGTTTAGTGCTTGAAAAGCAGAGATTTATAGCCCAGGAGTCCCTCCTCATGCAGAGCTGGGGCTGTATGAACATACACCCCCCTGAAGACTGACAAGAATCCAGAGGGACATTTCTGCAAGGGGAGGAGAAGGAGGGCTCTGTGCCCATCTCAGCCATGCAGGAGCCAGAACAGCAGCCAGCACGCCAGCCCTGCCCTGGCCACACGCATTGCTGAGCCAGAGGACACCCATTAATTATAACATGCCTCCAAAACAGCCCTGACAATCCACAGATTGGGCAAGAACAGAAGAAACAAGAAAGAGGTATTTAAATTTACCAAGCCATCTATAAAGCACAGGTCTTGCTGGGGTCAGTCAGACAAGGGGTCTGAGTGCTGGTGAGCAGATATGGAGCAAGGGGATGTGGGCAGCCCTGAGGACTGGCACCAGCTCAGTTCCCCCCTCAGCAGGACATTCTGGCAAAAACCTCCTCAGGAGACTCCCAAATGCTCCTCAGGCTCTGGGGGAACCTCTGCTTGTCTTACCTGGGGGATTGGTGTGGTTCCCACCGCAGGCTGGTGACACCTGGAAACACACCTGCGTGTAGACTAAGGGAGCTTGAGATGCTCAGGGAGGAGTGAAGCAGATCCAGCTGGGAAACCCACATGAAGATCAAGCACAGTGGGTCAGAGGCTGTTCTCCAGCTGGGAATGGGCAGGAGGGTGGGATTTGTCACCACGCTCAGGGTTTGCACTGCTAAGGACTGGTGCCATCCAGAATAAAGAAACCAAAGCAGTCACCCAACTCAGTTCTCTGCTGCCAAAAGACTTTCAAGCCCAGCCAAGGGGGAAACAGGCCTCCTTTTCAAAAACTGAGGGAAAACAGGCCTCAATGCTGCCCTAGTTCCCCTCTGCAACATACGTGCTGTCAAGGCATACAAGACTGGGCTTTTTTTGAGGAGCAGCTTTTTCTGCCTGCTTACCCTCTCAGCAGAGCTGGAGTTTGACAGTGAAGCACAAGAAGCTTCAGCTCAGGCAGCTGCTTTCTCTGCAGCACCAGTTCTCACAGCTCAACATCTGCCTCTTGGCATGGGAACAGGGCTGAACACCAGCCTGCGAAGTGACACCTTCTCTCTGCTCTAAACCCCCCTCCAGCTTTATTCTGCAGGGAATAAATGAATGCTCTTGCTGGAATCTAGCACTCCCTGTAGCTGCACAAAATTCCCTGTGGCTCAGAAGTACCTGTTCATGCTCTGGCCTCAGGCACAGGGGGTTCTCTGCTCTGAATGAACAGCAACCACAAACACAAATTTAGAAATGCGAGGTGCATCCCTCTCTTCTGCCTTTCTTTCTGCAAAGGCAAATAATGAATTTACTGCCAGTAAATCCCATGGAATTTCTAGGGGGTCCTCCTCTTTGTTCATCAGCCTTCTGCTGGAACAGAGTGTTCCTAATTAAACGTGCTGGAGTCCAACTCCTCACATGCTTCTGGTTCTCAGAAGTCCCCTCCCTCTGGAGAGCATGGATTACCACGCAAGCAAATTGGTGCAGCTTTTGCCCCAACAGCGAAATGTGACACGAAACCAAGCCTCGGGCTCAGTGATTCACAAAGAAAAAACATCAGCCAGGAAAAAACCCCAGTGCTGCTGGTTGCAAGCTCAGGTGTAAATGGCCCTAGGGCAGGGCAGGGCTGGGCAGCCACAGGCTCCGGACTCCTTGAGCCCCCTCCAGCTGAAAGGAGGTAGAGATAGTTTGAGAGGATTTTGAGTCATGGGAGACACACACACACCGGGCACTGGGGATAAATCAGTGTCCCTGCTCGCTGGGAGCTCTCTGAAAGGCCAGTCCCAGCCCCACCGGCAGGGTCAGATGTCCAAGCCCAGGGCTAGCACAGCTTTTATCTCCCATTCCTGCTTTCCACAGCAAAGCACAAGAACCTCTGGGTTCTTGCTGGATATGCCTGGATCATCTGCAATACCTCAGCTGAAAGACAGGGCAGGTATTTGCTCTCAAAGCCAAACACAATTCCTCTCTCCATACCCAAATCCATCTGTAGCACTGCTGTTACTGCTGCTGAATTTTATTCCAGCTGTGACTGAAATCTTGGGACACAAATAGACCAGCCAGCACTGCACAACCACTCCCCTTCCAGCATGGAAGGGTCATTCCTAATGGAGCACAGAAAATATTCAGGAGTCTGTGACCACAGTGACCCCAAACCTGGAACAAGACCCATGTCCTGGTGTTCTGGGGGATTTTTGTCTAGTCTAGTGAGTCCCCTGCCCCTCCACCCAACATCCTTATCTTGCAGAGTATCACAGCCTGCCTGGCCAGAAAAAATAACAGCAAATTGCTTGTTTCCAGTGCATCTGCTGAGAAAACTCAGATGCAAAGATGGAGCAGTAGCTCTAAAAATAGAGCTGGCAGAAAAGCCAGACTTTTCATTCCATGTTTAGTTCCAGTACAGTTCTGCCCAACCAATATTGCAAGAGAAATGGTTGGGTTTTTTTCAAAGCCTTTATTTAGCTCCCATTATCAGTCAGATGAATAAAAACATCTATGCTCTCAGCCACTTCAGACATTTTCTTCCCTTCTTCATGGAGAAAAAAGGTGAAACACCAGACTTGATGCTCACACTTATCTCCAGGCACGCAGATCCCTTTTTTTCCCTACCTCTGAAAACATGCCAGGTACAGCTCAACCTTTGACCAGCCTCTGGAATTCCGTAAAACGACCTTCCAGCCAGGAAATTCTGACACTACTTTAATTAGCAACCAGATTTCTTTGAAAATAGTAACATCTCTACATGGAGTTGATGTTGCTGTTAGTGGTTTTGAAGCAAGTTTCCTTAGTAACAATCACTTGCAGCTGCCCCAGTGCCTGGAAGGATGGAGCAAGCTCTGGAGCCAGGAGGGGAAGATGGAGATGAGGGAATTTCCTCTCTGTCCCACACTCCATCCATTTGTGCCTTTAGATGGTGGGCAGCTTTATCCAGCACCAAAATACCATTAAAATACCACACTGGTTACTGCCCAGTGTGACAGTGCAAAGACTTAAGGAGTAAAAACAGACTCCAGAGAGTCGAGAGAAACTCAGCTGCTCTTGGAGCAGCACCTTCTCTGTCCATTAGTTCATCCACCCTTCTGAGTAAGCGGCGCGTGATGGAAAACTCCCACATTTCTTCTCTATTCCTTCCCTCAAGACACTGATTTCACTTTTCCAGCTCTGGGAGGTACATGTGGGAAGAAGACAACAAGCTGGACTAGGTTTGTATCCTGTGTTGCTTTGGGGAGGCACTTCTGGGGAAGTCTCACTGATACTCCAAGGCACCTCAAAGCCACACAGAAACATTCAATAACCAAAATTAATCTTCACATTGCTGTAACACTGACAACTACATTTCCACCAGCAGCAAGAGGGGCTCTTTTTGGTTGTGGGCTTAGAAGGTCTGAGCAGGCTGTGCTGGCTGGGAGGCAGACCCAGCTCAGCTCCCAGACCCTGCAGGAGGAGTTTACACAGCAAACCACTCGCTAATTTTCCACAGGACAGATTTATTACCTTTGGTGCTGACTTAGGAAAATAGATCATGTGAAAACAAAGCAGTTCATCTCTCCCTGACCACTGCTCCAGACCCCTGTGGAGTGTGTGTGTGCAGAGCATTACCAGCACTGCTCATCCCTGCCGGGCATTTCCTGGGAGGGTGGGAAGGACCTGCTGAGCCATGCCAGGGCATGGGCAATAACAACTCCCACTGTTTAGAGGCAGATGCAAAACCTAGCAGCATAAAAAGAACTGCTGTGGAAAGTGTGGGGAAGTGTTAATTTAATTTTCCCCACTTTCAAAAACCAAATTATTTTACTCCCTCCCAAGCCAATCCATCCCCCTCCAGGCACTGCCTGGTCCATCACTGCAGCCACAAGCCCACCTGGAAAACGTGGAGATGTCAGAGCCTGGATGGGGTTATCAATCCATAGTGCCAGGGAAAAGCAGCTCTCGGGGAGCACAGGTGACCTCTGCCCACAGCCAGGTGAGGGGCTGCTCTGCTGCCATGAATCAGCCTTGGAAACGCTCGGCAGCGCTGGCACCGCATCACTGGCAGCAGCTAAAGCCAATAAGGTGCCTTTCTGTGCACCTTTTATCCCCACAAACAAACACGCAGGAGGTGGAAAAGCCCTGGAAAGGCAGAGAGCTTCTACCTCACTCTGAATTTCTCTAGGTCAGTGACCTGCCCCTTTTGCATCCTTTGCCTGTAATCATTCATTCTCATGGAAGCAGTGAATTTACTCATTAACAACTTGACCATCCCCCTGCTGAGCTTCTGCAGCCCTACAGCAGATTTATTTCTCCCCAGCCTATCCATCAAAATCCTTTAATAAAATCTCTCACATTTAGTGTGTGCCTACTTTTTATTTTCAATCACACAAGAACTGCTTCAACCCTTCCAGGCAGCAAACAAAGGTGCCTCCCCTCCAAGCAGGCATGGCTCTTTATCCAGTCATTTTTATAGAAAATACTCAAGTGCCTGAGAGCAAACAAAACCCACACATAAAAGCACAAAAGTCAGTGTTTGAAAGAGGGGTGTGCACTGAAATATGCTTTGCTCCCATTTTGCTCTTTTCCTCACAGCAGCTCCTGGCTTGTTCTTGTATGTCTGTGTCTCAAATCCCCACTCCTAAAAATTATGTTTTTCCAAGTTATTCATGGAGGATTACAGGGTTCTGAATGAGAAGGTTCCCTATGCTTCTATCTCAAGGTTTTGACAGCCAGGCTTTAGAAACAACCAGCCATCCCTTTCACCACGGGGGAAGGACAGAGGTGCAAAGTGGCAGCTATTAAACACCTCGGTAGGGCAGGGGAGAGAGGTGAGCACTGAGACTCCATTTTGCACCAACCTGTTTTCAAGTTTTTCTCTCAAAACTCTGGGCTTTTATTGAGAGAGATCAAAGAAAACACTCTCCATGAAGCCACAGATTCAGAGCTACCAGCCAGCATGAAACCTGCTCCGTGTCACAACAAGCAGCAGCAGCAACCCAATACTTTAAGATGTTATTTTCTAAACAGTGCCTGTTCCCTTCCTAAGCAGCTTGGCTTAGGTGAACAGCTGATGGAGCATTTTCCACAAAGGATTTTTTCTTTAAACACCACTTCTGAGAAGGATTTGGCTCATCCACCAATTTCACACACAGCACTGCTTTATCTTCACAGCATCCTCCTGTGCAAGCCGTCCTCCCCCTTCCAGTGCCACACACACCTCCTGCCAAAGATCCTCAGGGCACTAAATCTGCAGCACTTGGCACACGGCAGGGCAGAGCAGTGCCATCCCTTGTGGCCTGCACGGTGCTGAAGATCTGGATAGCCAAGTTTCAGACATGACCTCCAACAGGGCAGCAGCAAGAGCCTGACTGGCAGCAGGTTCAGCCAGCTGGCACTAAGGAGAGGCACAGAGGAACATCCTGTTAAATCCCTGCCCAGCTGGAGCTGCAACCAGCAAATGGCACACAGCTACAGGTGCAGCATCCAGGGATGCTGACACACCAACCTGGACACGGTCAAACTCAAGGCTGTGCTTAACCCCAGCAGGTAGGGATCAGCCCTTTGTGTGTGCCCAACAGCCACCCAAAGGTCACCCAAACAACCAGAGGCATCACAGCAGAGCAAAACTGGTCAGGCCAGAGGGGAATGGCTGGAATTCCTCGAGATGAGGCTTCAGTCACTCACAGAGAAGGACTTTGCCCACAGCAGCCTCTCACTGTGCAGTGGGAGATTCCTACACTTGACTGAGATGGAACTTTGCAACTTTCTCGGTTGCTGGGCAAAGTGTTAAGTAACCCATTAAAGACAAGACTTAAATATTTGTCTTTTAGCCCAAACTTGAGCTACCACACCCTCAGGGAATGGCTACATGGACTCCCCTGTCCTTGGGCACCTTGTAAGGGGTACAAGCACTGGTCTGCAAGGCCAGCTCAGCCCAGGAGCTTACTGAGCCCAATGTGGAGAGGGTCAGCTGCCTCCACCAGGACTCCCACCCTCTCCAGTTGCTTTAATCCTCCTGCAAACACCACCAGAAACCCAGCACAGAGGTGGCAGTAAAGAGGCCCTTAAAACTTCCTGGTGCTGCAGAGATAAGACACTGTAATCACATTCAGGATTTCAGACTATTTACCTTGAGGTGTCAATTGTCCTTGATGGTTAAATGCTTCTAGGAAGCTTCTGGGAATGTTTGGTTGGGGTTTTTTAGAAGTGGTGTGTTCTGGGAAAACATGTGAATTAATAATTAGCTGGCAGGATTAGCAGCAGTTCATACCAGGGTCTTCCTCCCAGTAAAATACAGTACTACATGAGAAGAGGGATAAGGAAAAAAGTAACTCAAAGGAAAAAAAATCCTCTTTTACAGAGACACAAAACGCCCTGATGGCCCTTACTGTGAAGAGCCATGTGCTTGTGCTGTGCAATGTGCAGAAATGAAAAAGCCAAAGCTCCTGCAAGCAGCTTCAGGCAGACAGGTGAGCAATAAGCAGGCATCCCAGAAAGACTTGGTATCCTAGAGGAATTTAACTGGGAGCCACTCAAAACCAGCCAGATAAATAAATCCAGCCACCTACTTCATGAGAGAGAAAAAACCCACATGGTTCTCAAGGCTGATTTTCGAGGGGCCTCAGGTCCACTGCCTTAATTATCCTCCCTTAAACTAACAGGAGTTTGAGACTAATTTTAGCAAAATGAAAACTACACCATAGCAGAAACTCGTAATCCCAGAATATACAGAAAAAAGTGCCTTCCTATAAATAGAAAAAGTGGGGAATTCCAGCTTGCTCATACTAACTGGTGTGTTTGCAGCCTAAGTCTGAAATTGCTAAGAAAAAGGCTGACTTGAGGGGTGTCATCTGACTGCAGTTATTTGAGACTGTGAGAAGCAGAGTCTCTTCAGGGAGCTGTCACTCCACACACCAGGAGAGTGGAGTTTTTGTAACTAATGGGAAAGAACTGACTCAGCTTTTCATGCCAGATGGACTTTGAAAGGAAATAAACAAATCTCCTTGGAGGGCCGCATTCTGCCATGGCAAATTCTACACGAGGAGCACATCTCTGTCCTGGAAGGAGATGAGCAATCCCTGTGCCCAGGATAAAGGGCTCAGTACCTCACACTGAGCTCCAGCATGGCACTGATCTGGAAACGAGCCTTTTAAGTTCATCTGGGTCCTCCTCCAGGGTTCACATGGACAACAACCCTCAAGAGCAGCTGATCCCAGCGCTGCCTTTGCTCAGGGAACAGTCTCACACCTGTGATTCAGGGACATCAGCTGGGTGCCTTGTGAAAAAGGCTCCAACAACAGATAGGAAACATGAAGGAGAGGATGGCACTGCCACAACCTCTCCCCATGTGGCTAAAAAAAACCCTGATCTGTCCATTAGTTCTTGGGGAGAAAGTCCAGATTTAGGAACAAACCTGTCCCTCTTCTCTTCCCCACTGACTGGCCATCACTTCCCATCTCAGCAGGGAGGAGAGCCCAGCTCAGCCCCTGCCTTACTGCCAAACTGTCCCCAAGCTGTAGGTATTGTCTGTAAAGCCTCCCTGGGCATCTGCTGCTGGGACAAAAAGGAACAGGATCCAAGTCAAGAGCTGCAATACTTTTAATAACCACAGCCCTGCCTGGTACCTCCTGTTATCAATGTGCAGTCTGACAGGCTAGAAACCACGACCTTGAGCACGAGGAAAAGAATTCCATTAAAAACCCACGTTCATTCCTCTACCTGCCAATGACACCACCACCGTGAGAGGATTTCACCCCGAGTTCAGTCGCTGCTACTCATCTCTCTCATTTCCTCAGAGAATAACTGCACAGCTCTGGGTTAATTTGGTTTAAGTGTTCCCCCAGCTGCCTGCGTGCTGACACACAGGGAGCAGTGTCCACAGTCACGGATTGTTTGCTTTTAAAATATATAGGAGGAATCCGTGACTCTGGCAGGGAGTGTGATGAAACCAAGCCACGGAACCAGGGCACATTCCAGAGCCAGATGTATGGGCACAGCTGTGACAGAGCACAGCTCAGAGCCTCTGCTGTGCTCAGGTCTTCTCCCCGAAAGGAGGCAGAGTGCTCTTCTCACATCTCTCATCCTTTCAAGCCACCACAGCACAGCCTGCAAGGTGCAAGCCACTCGTGCCCTTATAAATAAAAGGCTGGGTGAAGCCTCGATGGATTTGTGAGCAGAGCTGCCTCCCCCCCAAGCTGAAGCTCCCCCACAACCAAGCAGGAATTTCAGCCTGCAAGGGCCAAAATTCCTCAATTTCCTCTGAACAGCTACTCAGTAAAAAATCTGGTCTGACCTTTTGTACCACTTCATTTCTTCTGCTCTGCAATTAAGAAGTGGCACAGCTGGGACATCGATTCTTGCACCATTCCTGTGTGGAAGCAGCATGGGCTGCTGAGGATTTGGGAGTACTGAGGCAGATTTGTGTGGCAGATTCTGTGGCACCAACACTGCACTGCTGATGTCTGAACTTATCAAACCCTGTCTGTGGGTGAATTACACCCCAATAAAGATGAGAGCCTACAAATATGGAACCCCCAGGGGCATTTCAAGCCAAGCAAAGAAATTGGCAGAGTCAGAAGGGAGTCTGCCTGGTTCTCAGTTTGGGTTCAGCCTGAGAACTGGGTTCCTGAGAGATAGAATACTCAGCAATTTTCAAAACCGTCTCTCAAGAAAGGATTTTTGTTTGAACATGTCTGAAACTCCCTGGAGCCAGTGTAACCCTGCAACCAGTTCCTGTAGCTCACCGTATCTCCCCATCACCACTCTGCCTTCAACACCTCCCAAACCCAGGCATTTAGAGAGAAAAACCTGCAATGCAGACAGGAAAGAGACCTCTCTCCACAGGGTTGGCAGAACCCTAATGGCATAACACCAACTTCCCAACAAGCTGGGGTGGGAGGGTGCAAAATCAAGACAAAATGCACAGTGATTAATTTCTCCTCATTGCAGAAGTGTCAGATAGCACAAGATGGATTTGTGGAACAAGAAGGCAGGGGAGGAAAAGGTGAGGAGGGTACAGGAGAAACCTTTCAATTCAGGCAGGCATTAAGAGCAAAATCCTTTAAATGGACCAATATTTAAAAAAAGAATATTAGCGAAGTAATAGATGTGATGTCGTGCAACTCTGCACATAATGAACTTGTATCTAACAGGTGGCCCCAGCTAAACTAAAAGCTGCCTCAGGTACCTCACAAGCCAATGCTGTTCAGAGCAGCTGATGGGAAAAGTAACCATCCTGAGCAGCCAAAAGTTCAAACTTCCTTGAACTTTCTGCTCTGCCAGTTCACTCATATTCTCTGAAGTACATTATCTCTGCTTGCAGGGCTTACTCCTGCCTTTCATTGTTGTCTTATCTCCAGCCTCTTCCTGCCCCAGCTTCAAAAAGAACATAGAGCATCACAGAACAATATGAATGAGCTAAAAAAAAATTATATATGAATAAACACCAGCCCAAAATTTTCATCAACCAGGCTACCCAGCACACTTGGAGAGGCAGGAGGGGGTTTTCCATGAAGATATGAGGAGAAATAATCTCTCCTGGCTGATGAGGACAGGGTAACTACAAAATTCCTCAGATCAACCTATCTGCAGCCCATCAGTAATGTCAAGCTAGGCAGCATCCACTGGGACCACAGGAGCAGGGAAAAAGACAAACACATCTCAGTTGTGTTTGTGCCAGCAACATAAACTATGGTCCATTCTTGGGTATGATGGGCTAAAGCAGCTTATCTACAACTCACAGAGCAAACTTTTTGGACAACAACCCTGTAAGCAGTTGATTCCTGCAGTTGTGTTTGTGAGAGTGCACTGAGAAGGGCTTCCCAGGAGCTGGGGAAAACATGCCCCAGAGAAGACCTTTTCCTTGGACAACATCCATGCATGACTAGTGGGAGAAATCCCCACGCATATCAGACCAGCAAGACACATTCCAGGTGGTGGGCAGCCCTCTCTTGATAGCACAGCAGGATCCACACATCTGCACAGACCCAGGACAGCAGTCAGGCATCCAAGAGATGCCTCAGAGCACACCTGAGCTGAGCCTCTCTACAATGTCCAGAACAACAGGTCCTGCAGCTCTTCTCATCTGCCAGTTAAAAAAAAAAACCAAACAAAAAAACCAAAAAATGAAATACAAAACCAAACAAAAAAGCCCAAATCTGCCTGGTCCCAGCACCTCCCACACAGTCCAGGGCTTGTGAGTCACAGCCACAACAGATCCCAGGCTGCTGCTATGGGATTTTTGCACAAACCTATCTGCCCAGGAAGAGCACAGTTATGACACCAGAGGAGACTGGAGACCAGCATAATCTCCCAAGATAAGGCTTGGCTGTGGTGAAAGGAAATTGGCTGCTGTGTTTCAAAGCAGAGCTCCCTTGTGAGCACCTTTGTGCACAGCCTGCATCTCCCCCCAGCCCTGGGGTCAGCTCTGGAGCCCAGCAATAAATCCCTGGGGTGGGCTCTGGGCCAGCAGAGGCAGCAGCAGGGAGGGCTGGGCTCTGCTGTGAACAGCCCTGCCTGGGACCTGCTTAATTGCACCCTTTAGACTCACTTCACATTTCCAAAAGAGGCCACGGTGCCCCACCACTGTTTGCTCATTGAAGGAGCAAACCCGGGAGCCCCATCCATCAAAGGCTGGTGCTAACGGAGAGCAGAGGCCAATTAGCAATCCCCCAGCTGACTCATCAGGGGCTCCTGCATCCTGGATGTGCTGCAGGGTGTTCACCTACTCTGACTACACTAAAAAGTCTCTTGAAAAGCAGCTTCGAGGTCATCCAGGCTATTCATATTTTGGGTTATTTTTAGGGCTCCAAGTGATGTCGGGATATCCGGGAAGACTTCACAGATTTAGTCCCATTCCCACAGAGTTCAAGACCAAATTGCTCACCAACTCATTTTATCCTCAAGGGTTTTTTCTTAATGCTTGGCTTATACCCTCCTGCTTCTACTGGTATGTTAATTAGTCAAAAAAACCCCACTTATTAAACATTATTTTAAAGCAAAAATATGCTGCAGTTTTTGTGGTCAAAGCAGATATTTTAAAGCATTTCCCATATTGGGAATAAAAGCCTAGACCATCTGAAAAGTCCCATCTTGCCCTTCCCATTACTTTCAAGCTGTTGCCACAGAAAATGCAAGAAGCAAAAAGAATGGAATAATTTTTAAAGGTCCACAGGCAGGATAGAGCACAACAGGTGATTTAGAATCCAGGCTGGCTTTGCAGAGATGGCAAGTACAACACCAACAGCTGTGTTACAGGAGGTAACTTGCCCAACATTCCCATTTGGATACCTGTGCCTCCTCACACTCCCCAGAGGCCACGTGGGCTGCATGCCAGCCACCCATCCCAGGGGCAGAACAGGGATCACAACAGAGACCCAGGAGAATTCCCAGCCCTGGGAATCCACCACCTTCTGCCACCCACTGGGCTGCTCCTTCATTTCCAGTCCAGGAAATACTGCACTTCTATTGTCCAGCTAGGCTCTTTCAGTCATCTCATCTCCCTGTTGGGGCTCATGCTGGCTCATACTCCTTCAAATTTTAATGAGCCCCAGCATTTTTGACATTTTTTTCCTTTCACACTACAAATTATCATCTACAGCATCAATTGCTGCTGTTCTGCTCCCTGGAGTCCTTCATGGATGCACCCTGGTTACAACACAACTTCCATGATTTGGGTCAGGGGTTGCTGTTACCATCAATGACAGCTCCCATCTCCATCTTTCCCAAGAAAATCCCCTCAGATCTGGGCACTGTCACAGCTGTCCTTGGCATTACCATCCCTTGGCACCTCCAAGCTGGATGCAGTGACTACAGACAGAAACTCTTGCAGGTGCCCAAATTTATGTGTTCTAACCCCATGCACCTTCTTGACCAAAGAGGAAAGTAAGTGCCAAGTTTTGGCAAATTAATTACCTAACATTAGCTGGAATGGGTGCTGGATGATATCCTGCAATTCTCTACTTTGTGGAAGTGCCCAGGCCACGCTGGCCAGGACCACAAGAAGCAAGCTGGACCATCCTTGCTAGGACCAAAGCCAATGCTGGCAGAGGACAGAGTAATCCACCAAGCTGGAATTCACCCCTCCTCCTCTTGATCCAAAATAGCCCCATTGCTGGCTCATCAGGCTCAGCCCAGAACCCAACTGCTTTGGGGTCAGATGAGGAGAAAGGAATCACAGGAGGCTCGAAAGTTAATGCAAAGAGGCTGCTAAGGATTGCTGCCGATTTCTGCTGTGGGGCTTGGTTCTGAAGGCAGAACAGACACCACAATCCAATAAAGTGCCTGTGCACAGCCTGGGGACAGCCAAATCCCTGCCCTGTCCATCCCACCAGCACTGCCTCCTCAGCAGCCACCAGGGCTGCTGCCCAGAGAACAAACCACACTAAGTCACTTGTCCACAGCATATTATGTTGTGGAATATTTATTGCCTCCCCAGTTGGAAGAAAGAAACATTTCTCTCTTGGACATAATGAAGAACACATTTCCAGCACTTAACAGCTGGAAGCTGGAAAGGTGGCCAAAGAAAATCCCTAACTATTTTTTTCCCCCCCTTTAAAGTAAGCATCTGGAAAGCTAATTTCCAGGGAAGAGGAACCTTCCTAAATCAATCTAAGGAAAGATTCAAACTTGGTCACAATTTACAGGCAGAGGCTGATAAGATCATATTGTGAGTGTGATATCAACAACATGGTTTTTGTCTGCCCCTATCAGCTTGACTCCAAGAGGATGAGGAAAGGCTGTTTTTATTTGATGATGAAATGCAGCAACTCACACTGGCAGAGATTTTCAGTATGGTTTTGATCACCCACTGAAATATCAGGGAGTTTTTAAACCTCCACCCCATATCACTGCAGCTGATACACTCTGGGTGATGCTGACCTGTCCCCAACCCCCTGGGATGACAAGTGGGGTCCCTCCACTCCCTCAGCCCCAAACTGTCCCTGGGACCAACTCCTCCAGCCTGTGTCAGCATGAACACAGGGAATAACAACTGGCACATGTGCTTGCAAGCAAAACACTGCTCTGCCCAGGCCAGAGCCTCACACTAACCCTCCCAAAGGATGAGAGGATCACTATTCCTCTCCTTGCACTGCTAACACCCTGAGCGCACCTTGAGGTCTGGAGGCAATCATTGATGATAACTGCAGGGCTACACAGTATCTGCTAAGGAAGCCCTGTGCCACGGCTGATTCACCACCTAAAGCTGATGCCAGGCTGCCCAAATCTGCCTCTGCTCCAGGCCACAGAAGGTGCTGCTGGAGGGGCACTCCCCAGGCCAGTGCTCCTTGCCCCACACCTCAGCAAAGCCCTGCTCTGCACACACCGAGTGCTCTACCCAGAAGCACAAGCAGCTGAGGAGAACAGAAATGCTCCACTTTGGATGAGATGTCTGGGAAAATGTTTCTCCTCTAACTTTCATGACAGGTTCACATTCTTTCAGCGGGTTGTTTTTTATCAGGCGCTGTGTTATTGTAACCAATAACAGGAAACTGATAGCTCGCAATGTGGTGGGACACAAGGCAGTCCCCCTGGGGCAGGCTGCTGACTGTCCCCACCATGGCCATATCCTGTGGGCTGGCTGTCACTGCTGCCTGCGGAGCAGAGCCTGCAGAAAGCACCCAACACCCTTCAAAGGGCCAGCAGAGGGAAGAGGGAATGCAGAATCCAGAGGCAAAGCCTTTCCAGATGCCCCATCCCATGTGTCCTGTAGCTGTGGGGTAACTGAAGCCTGAAGCCTTTGTCCAGGTTTGTTGCAGCTACGCTGAACACCAAAGGCACTTCCAGAAATAAAGGGTGTCACGTCCCCTGCCTTGGGGACGGGCAGAGACTCCCCTCCCCTCTTGAATCCCTGGCTGCCACAGACCAGCCACCGGCAGAAAAGATGCTGCTGGCAAATTCATGACTTCTCTTTGAGAAGCAGGGTTAGCTCACGCTGTTCCCCAGCATTATCCACCCCAGCATGGGCCCGAGCCGTGCCAGAACAAACAGCACATCAAATAAACAACGCACTAAGACAGCGCACGCTGCGGACACGTGCGGTCACTCTGCTCTCCAGCCCAGTGGCCCCTGTGGCTCAGACATCCCCAGCAGCTTTACTCTGCTCCCTGTAAAGCCCCACGCTCCTCTGACCTGCCCCAGGGCTGCCCAAAGCAGGGCTTGCTGCTGACAGAGAAGCTCAGCCCAACTGCAGCTGCTTCACTCTGCTGAGGACCAGTGCCTTCAGCACACCTCCAGCCAAACTGGTCAGGAAGGGTTTGGCACTCAAAGGAAAAAGAGGCCACCTGCAAAGCACATCACTGGAAATGCTGCTGCTCGGTCAGCACCCAGCCAGGGCAGCACTAATCCACCTGCTCACATTTCTCACCCCGAATTTCTGGCTCGGGCAGCAGGCAGGGACGGGAGGAAGTGGCACAGCCCAGAGCTCCTCGAGCCCATCCATCGGTGTGTTCCAGGTCACGCTCCTGACCCAGTTCCAAACCCGGGTGGTTTTTATTTGCAGAGCACAGGGAGCTGTGCTGCCAGCCATGCACCTGTCACCCCGCTCCCTGTCAGCAACCTGAGCCAGGGCCACCACACCATGAACACGCTCACATCCTGTCCCAGCCCTGGGGACACTGAGGCACGCAGGGCAGGAATGTTGAGCTGCACCAAGGCTCACTGCTGACATTGGGATGGGGGGAAATAAACCCCAAAGCCTTTCCAACACCAGCACCCAAGACAACACCCCAACCATCTCATGTTTCCTCCTTCCTGGTAGTGTAGGGACATGATAACTGATCAGTCCCCCCACTGCAGAAATCCAAGTCCTTATCCCCACTCCCTGCCCAGAAAATAACATGACCCGGGGTGATTCACTATCCCTCAACACAAGGGAAAAAAAAACCAGGGCTGGAACTCACATACTAGTTATGGATACAGCATGAACAGGGGATTAGAAACTCAGCATGCCTGGAACACCCAGTGCATGTCCTCACTGGATGTGTGTGCAGCCATCAGCACCACAGGCACAGGGAGTTCATCTTGATCAGGCTCTGGGATTTGCCCTGGTTCAGGCAGGGACACTGCACCCCACACTGCTGCCAGAATCTGGAATCTGTGCTGCCCCTTGGAGCAAGAACCAAGGACACGAGTCTGGTACTTTGCAGATGGCAGTAGCATTGTTGTAGTACATCATGCCATTAGGAGATGAACAAGAAGCTTTCATTGATCTTTTATTGGTGTGAATGTCCCAAAACACCTTTAGAGCAGCCAAATAATAATAACAATAAAATAATTCTACCCTTTGCTAAACACTCACAGTTCTTTAGGAGGCAGAGCCCTTTGAGTACAATTTACATTGAATACAGCCCCGTGTGTAGCAGTGACATGAACACCACAGGGTCTGCAGTAAGTGGCTATTGGGAAGAAGTGGCATCTCAGCAGGACACCAACCTGAGCAGTCAGACAGCTGTACTTCAGTCCACAGGAGGCCACTGTACTGTAAGCATCTGCTCCCAAGGGGAGCCTTATAAATATTTTCCAGGATGAACATTTGTAAATAGTGTCTTTCAACACGTCTTGAGAACAGATTCTTGATGTCCTGTTTTCAAAAGAGAATCATCATCTTCAAAGGCAGGGAGGCAAAGCCATTCATGCAAACAGCATAGCTACAAGCAATGCAGTTTGGCACTGGTCTCCAGAGCTGCTGAGGTGGGTGTTTGCACTAGATGTGTGTCTACCAGGCACAGCCAAAGCCTCCCCTGCGATGGCTCCCAGCCCTGTTCCCAGGCACAGGGCACATCACCCTCACAGCCTCCAGCAATCTGATCTGCCTGGGGAAACGTGATCGCCTCCATTCCTGTGCTGCTGAAGGACACGGGTCACACTCTGCCAAGATCACAGCAAAGCAGACTGGCATCTGCCTCGGAGCCTCACGGCTCATGAAATCAATATACAGGCCACGGCAGGCATTTTGTCTCCTCCACTCTTTGAAGAATTCCCTCCCTTCCTTCTCCCCGGCCACAAAACCATGCCCTGGGTGGTCCCTTCCAAGCCTGTAAATTGACTTGTTGAAAGCCTTAGCAAAAGAAAGGTCAGATGCCTTACAAACACAGAACTGACAGTGCTGTACAACTGTCCAGACATTATTCCAAGGACATGCACATCCCTAAGCTGCTTGCACCATGGCAGTTTATCCCTCATCCAGGTGTACTCACATTGCACAGGTTTCCCCCAAAACAGCACCTGCAGATGCAGCCTGCTGTCGTGGCCCAAACCTGCATCCCTCTCTCTGCCTGTGGCCCAAACCTGCACCCCTCTCTCTGCCTACAGACTGGGGTAGGGGTGGGATGAGCTGTGGAGCTGCTGCCCTTCCCTGGGGCAAATTCCCACAGGATTTCCTAATATCCTTATTCTGGTTGTGAATAAACACAAGGGGACAGAGAGCAGTGACAAGACCATAGCTACACCCGACAGCAACCTGCAAGACAGTTTTCAGTCTTTTGCTGTTACCTGCAAACCACACAAGAAACTGCAATTCTGGACTGCATCAACACATACAAATCCCACTGCCTCAGACCCAAAAACATGAAATCACCTTGCAGAACCCCCAACTACCCAGCAATCTGAGAAAATCCAACTATCCTACAGGTGCTCTCAGCCTTGCCTGTTGCTGTTAAGCCCTGCAGCATCACTGCAGGGCAAACAGGCATTTACAGCCCCTCCTGGTTCCCTGCTCCCACTGCCCAGCCCTGGGAAGGAACAGAGATAAGGGGAGTGCTACAGAAAACACAAGGGCTTAGGAAAGCTCTGATTTAGTGAGATAAGAGGTCTGGGTGAGTAAGCACACACCACTGAAATAAAGACCACTGCTGAAAGAAGGGCAGGCATATGGGATGGCACGTGTCTAGGGTGGGGGCACAGCACAGGTGTGTCTGACTTCGGTTTTTAAGCAATATCTGTGTTGCCATTCTCATGGCACCACATCCTGATGAAATATGCCCAGCTGGCCTTCATGGGAGTGGCTCTCTGCAGATGCCTTGTGGATGCCAGAGCAGCCCAGAGTGGGCACTCACTCATTTCAGGCAGAAAGCAGCACTGGTATAAAGCACACAGTGCAGAGCAGCATCCTCCCCCTGACCTAGCTGATGGTGTGCAAGCACAGCCTCACCAAAAGCCCCCAGCACACTCTCCTGGCAGGTGCACAGACCTGTTAGCAACAGTGCTGGGGAGCTTCCAGCAATGAGACACATGAACAACAAGGTGGTGGGGGAAGAAATAAAGGATAAACTGGATAGAAAAAACTCATCTCCAAACACAGGGCTTGCTCTATCAAGAGGCAATTCTGTGTCTGCAGCAAGATCAGAGCCAGAGGGAGCCTGCTAAAAACAAAACTGCAACAACTGGGGCTCTGCAGGCTCCAGAGGAGCTCCACTCTCCTACCCAGTGACTCCAAACCAAGCTGCCAGCCCCAGGGACAACACAAGCCAGGAGTAATGGCTCAGCACAGCCCTTACTCTGAGCACACAATGCCCAGGCTCCTTACTAAGACACACTAATTTTTCACACTGTTAAGGGGAAAGCAAACAGCTCAGACATTTCTGTTCCTACACCAGGCTCTCCAGCACATTTGCTGCCTATCTTATCAGCAGCTTCAGCAGCCTTTCCAAGCCGTTTCAAGACTTTGGCCTTCAGAAACCTGGAGAGGGGGTGGAAAAACCCTCTATTCATTCTTACCAAGGCATAGCACATTTTCAAGAGGACATTCCTACCATCCAGAGCAAACAAATGTTCCCAACTGTATGTTCTGTGGGGTTGTTTGAGTTGCAGCAAGTAAGATCAATACAGGTTCACTGCACAAGGTATTTAAATATTCTTAGAGGAGTTCCTGGGCCAGTTTAGAATCAAAAGGGAGAAGCCAGACAAAAGAATACTTGTCTGTGCTTTAGACAGCTTGCAGGCTGGTTTCTACACACAGAGTTTTACAAGCACAGCTCCATCAGTCAGGAACACAAGCTTGTTGGGACGGGCTCTCCAGAGCATGCTAGGAGCTGTACAAATCTGGGACCTGCTCCATCCAGACATCCCAGGCTCTGCAGTACTAAAAATACATTTTAAAAAATACTATAAAAGAGCTATAGTAAGACCCTTTTCAGTACTGCCAAAGCCTGGCTGATTTGCTAGGCTTGCTAAGGAAGCCCTTGGCCAAATCACAGGCTGAAAAAAGAAACACTCAATACCCTTCCACAGGATACAAACAGGATTTTGTGATTTGGATGAGACTTGAAACAGCATCTGCTGCTTCTGTGGCCAGCAGTGAATAACATCTCTGTGGCATTCCCAGTTTTCTGGAGGTCCTGGGTGGGGATGTCAGGATCTCACCAAAACACAGCATGTACACAGATAAATGCCACCTGATCTGCTGTGACAAACAGGAGCCAAAGCTTGTGTCCCACAGGGCACAGTGGGCAGAGCAAGGTGTTAGAGCACAAGCCCAGGTGTCAGCCCACCACAGTCTCACCCCCCCCCCCCTCAACACAACACCCCAGGGCCCTGGACATCACTGCTTTGGCCACAGCAAGGAGTTGAGTTCCACACACTTCAATCCACAACTTTTCTTGCCATTATCAATACAGCTCTGAATTTGTGACAAAATTGATTTATGCCTTCATGGAGCACTCAGGAATCACTAAGCAGAGCCTCCAGCTGCAACACACTGAATGGTGAATGGTCAACCAGCATCTTCACCACGAACTGAATAGTAAAAAAAAAAAAAAAAAAAAAAGCCACTCTAAAAACCCCAGGCCTGTTGCATCTCAGCTCTTAATTCAACTAAAAAAAAATCCCCAAGACAGATTTTTGCCTTGACAAGGCACAACTTGTACATCTGTGACACAGCAATTTCCCATCAAAGAGAGGATTTCAGACCCAGCCTGCCTGTAACCTACCCAAGTCCTCTTTTTCCTTGCATTTATGGGATTAAAAAAACCAAACAACCAAAAAACACATGTCATACACTTCACTTCCAGAGCTGCAGGAAATCCACTGTAAGTTGCATGCCAGCTTCAGCTCCAAGGGTTTCCTTGGGCTGTTCTCTCAGCAACAAGAAGAACAAAACAATCTTGGCAGCAGGCCATGCTGCACTATGCTATCCAATTCCCTGGGATATCCTGTCATAAACCCGCACACATGGGAAGGGTGAGGAGAGGAAGGAAACAGAAGAGGACAAATTAGCCAAAAATTGGCACAACGTGAGAGGTCTCTGCTTGCCACCAAAGCCCCTGAAAGGCTTTAATGCCCAAGGGCCAATGATGAATGACTCACAGCAGCTCAGGAAGCCCAAGCTCTCCAGCACCCAAAAGGAAGATACGAAATCCTCCCTCCATTGGGTGTGGAAGGGCACATGGATGCTCCAGCTCTGACACCTGATTTGTGTCTGGCTCTGTAACCAGCTCTTGGAGTTGATAAATGTCTGTCTTTCCTTGTATTTCTCAGTTCACCATTTCCAGGGCCTAGTGGTTTTGGAAAGCCCCTCTCTGGCTCACTGGCAGCCTCCAGATCCCACATCTACCAAGATGACTCATTTCCAACAGGAAAAGTCTCCCTTGCATTTTGTATGAGGTCCCTGCACCAAAGCCCAGCGCACCCAGCTCCCAGGCAGCACTCTCTGCCTTTCTGGAATTCCTCTGCTGGCTCCTGCAAGCCTTGACAGCGCTGGCTTTAAAGCCTGCTCGTCAGCAGATTTCAACAAAGCCAAACTTGACGCATGCAAGCAGGTTCATTCTTCTAAAAATCTGCATCCCGGCCGTGCACCACGTTGGCATTTGTCAGCAGGTTTCCCCACCGTGACGCTGCTGGGTGAGCTGACCCAACAGCAGCACACAGCAGGGTCACAGCAGGATTAACATTCCCTACAGCACTGCTAACACCACACAGATCTGCAGCCACAGTGGTTGTGGGAGCTGTTGCTGCTGGTCAGACCTACAAGGCTCACAAGAACACAGGGTTTGCCCTCACAATCACTCCAAGACTCCCTTGGATTTCCAGCCCCATTTGCAGAAACTTGAAGCAAGCCGGCTCCAAGGCAGAAAACAACAACTGGAAGAGAAAGAAATAATCAAACCCCTTCGTGGAGTCCAGCCAAAATCTTTGTGCCCACTAAGTTTGGGTGGATGCAGACTTTGCAAAAGCCTGGAATAGGATTAAGGAACAGCTTCAGCAAACAGCCAGGTCAACAACAGTGAAGTCACGATGAAACCAGCAATACAGATTTCTGTTTGCAGTCATGAGCCTGTGTTTACAGTTTGCAACTATGTGCAAATACCAGAAAGCCATTCTTTTCCTCTTCCCATTGGGGCCTGGCATTATGCACATTTAACTAGATCCAAGAAATGCCAACAGCAGCATGCCAGCTGGATTTTGGGTACAGGGCATGCTCCAATCCACAGTGATGGGAACTTGCAGGAACCCATAAATAGAGCTCAGCTGAGTGTGTGTGTGTGTGAGGGAGAGCTCTGTAGCAGAGCAGGAAGAGAAAGAAATGGGAAAGAGAAACTAAAAAATAAATTGTGGCATTCTCAGTTTGGCTGTTTGCTTGTCCCTGCATGGGTTACACAAACAACCACTGGCAAGACTCAGGATGCCAAGCAGAAGATGCAAAGTGATTCTCAGGCAGGGCACAACAACTAGGGCAAGTCAGACACACAAGCTTTGCCAGGAAATCTGCTCCATCAAAGACACAGTTTACAGCACACAGCTTGATGGAAAAAGCCATCAGTGACATGCAAATCTTCTAGGATAAAGGCAACTTCTAAGGGAAACTGTGGTAAACTTCCAGATAAGCATGCACACCATGCAACAGGAGCTCAGCTGGTTTAACCCTGCTGCTGAGCCCCAGCTTCCCCAGCTAGATGTACATGGCTGGGAACAAGAGGCACAGTGCTTTCTGCCACATCATTGCCCATTAACGCTTTTTGTTTGACAGAGGGAAGGACAAGAATGCCAAACCACCATCCTAGCACTGTTCTCCAGGAGATCTGACTGACAAGTCCTGGCAGGACTTGGTGCAGCAGCAATTGCCTGCCCCCATGCCTGCTCATCCTCTCCCTGCCTCTGTCTGGCTGCCTTGCCAAGCCCTGGGGCCAGGTTGGGGTGCCTAGAGGAAACAGGCAACGTGGCTTCCTGCACTGCACAAACAGGAGCTGGCACCCTCCAGACCCACCTTCCATCAGCAGTGACCTCATGTTAACAAAGGCGTTTTCATAGTTATGCTTGGCAAGTCCTTCTGTGGGGAACAAAACGCCATTCCTCTCGTTCTTGTCGGAGTCTCTGGTGACCAAAGAAACCCCAAAGCACAGCTCAGTCCTTGCCTTGCGCCATCATCCATGTGTCATTCCCAAGGCTTTGTCCTCTTCCTCCCTGGAGGTCCCAATATGGCTCATCCCTGCTCCCATCCCTCCTCTCTAAGCTCCAGGACACCTCCAGAAGCAAAACCTCAGTTACCAGGTCTGTGGGAACAGGCCACATTTCCCTAACCAACTGGTCTGGACTCTACTCTTAAACCATTTAGGAAGATTTTCCCCCAGCACACCAGGCATGTGCCTTCCCCTTGTGTCTTCCCACTGATCTCCATTTTCACTTCTATCAAATGGAAGCAGTGAACTATTTATTGCTCTGCTTGGCATTACACATAGGAGGGGAAGTCTGGAATTTGAAGAGCACTGATCCCAGAAAACAGGAAACAACTGAGGATCAAGGCTGGGCACAGCCTGAAGGCCCACGTTTATGACTATAATAAAAGGATAAGGCAGAGATTAATGCAGGGCTGAGCCAGGCTTGGTAAAGCATCAAAAGAAAGGTGCAGGGGGCTAGAACAGGCTTGAAAGAGCAGAGAAGCTGACTAGGCAGATGATCAAGAGTGTGTATTTAGCATCCTCCCTGCCAGCCCCGTGGATCTGAGCCAGGACATAGCTGTGCTGGAGCTGTGGAGGGCAAGGACAGCTCCTGGAACTGAGCCCCAGGAAGCAGGAAGAGCTCACTCGAGGGGCTTCTCATCCCAACCAGGACAGGCACCAAGAGCTAAACTGGCTGAGCAATGCCACAGGATGAGCCTGTCTCTCACAAGGAGCAGGAATGGCAGTGGCTGCAGGCTCGCAGCACTCGGGGGTGTGTGCAGGACACGAGTTCATGGACAGACAAGCACTCACAGGGCTGAGGGATGCTCTCACTAGCTGAAAAAGTGACAGACAGGAAAAGGGCTGCACAGAGCCAAGCCAAGAGCTTGACTCAAGGAGTCATTCTCTGCTGCAACAGAGAATGTCTGGTGGTCCTACACAGGCTCCTGCACAGAAAACTATGGAGATAAAATGCAGTATTTCCCATTCTGCAGGTGGGACAAGCCAAAGCACAGAAAATGCTAAACCACGTGATGGGATACCAGCATGCTCTGTGTCAGAGCTGTGAACTCTCTGCTTCCACTGGCTGTAGTGACCTGCCCAAGAAGCTCCTGTACCATCTCCCTGAGGGAGGAAAACAACACCAACAGGGGCCTGACCCAGGCAGTCCTGCTCTGTTTTAATGGCCTGGCACAGCCAGGCAGAGCTGACCCCAGAGCACGTGGAGCCACACACACCCCGTCAGGGCAGCTCTTGTTTTCCAGCCCAGCCAAGCAGACACTTTCCAGGAGAACAGCAAGAAATTACCAGGCTTGCCTTCCAGCTATTCATTACAAACTAAAGCCGCCCCTGCTCCAGCCTGACCTCTCCCCAGCCCACGCTCACCCCGGGGCTCTCGCCTGATCTTTGAAGAATCCCAGGGAGCTGAGAAGAAGGGACAGGCTGGAGGAAATAAGAAGTTCCACGGCAGGAGACCTCACTGTCAGCCTCTTTGTTTTCCATCACACCAATGTTAAAAATAGGCAGCAACACCTAGGGAGAAACTAGAATGGAAATCTTGCATGCATTTCTCAGAACCAGCAATTATCCTTTCATCAGTCATTACCTGGAGCTGTTCTGGGGGGGGGAAGAGGCTGAGGCTTATTTTAACACCTGGTTCAGGTCTAGGCAGAGCAAGCACAGCCTCTGGGAAGATTAAGCTGTTGAAGCACAAGGGTCATTTGTATGAGATGCAAAGAACAGGGAGAAAAAACCTCCTCGAGGCTACAAAAGGTGCCACAAGGCTGAGTGACCTGCCCCGAGCCTCCTGCTGCCCTGCTCCTCCCTGTGCTCACAGCCTGGCAGACGTGAGGCAAGGCAGGTCTTTTGGGATTCAGATGTTACAAGTGAAATCCAACTCACTGCAGCCCTGGAAGAATGATTTTAAGCAGTACCGGTTCATGACTCGAATAAACATAACATACAATTAAAATTCATGTGTCACCAGTGATTTACCCACACCAGCACTCTGCACATCTTTTCCTTTAACAGCAACCAACAGCAGCAGCAGCAAAGAGGAAAGAAGTTCCAGCCTTGGCTGCTCTGGAGCTTGGCATCCAATTTGGCAAGGCTGTTTGAAAAGGAGAGGATGGGTCCGCTCTCACTGCCAGAGGAGACAGATCCCCACTTGATCAACAGCCAGCCACTCCCTTCCCGCTCACCTGAGCAGCTCCCACACAGCCCTTGGAGCCAGGAATCTGGTGGGAGCTGGCAGATGGCCCTTCTCAACCTTTCTGTGCTAAGTGAAAGCAAAAATCAACACCAAAAAAGAAAAAAAGTTCAATAGTTGCTGGTCCAGGTCAGGGGAACCGCAGCTTTGAAGAAACCAGAAGAGACTTCACAGCTAAGCTAATTTAAACAATAAAGCGTGAAATAAATTGGGAGAGAAGACCCATCCACTTGGGCTTGGTGCCAGCTCCCAGTGCTGCACGCTCTCCCAGTCACACCTTTTCTGCCTTCCCCAGAAGAGGCACTGCAAATGTAACCCTGCTTCCATTCCCCATCCGTGGGCAAGGACAGCAGCACTGAACGGGCTCTGCAGTTACACGTGAGCCACAGACCAGCTCAGACCAGGGAGCTACAGTTCTGAAACCTATAAACAAAGATCCTGATCTACTTCTGAAGGATTTTTATGGCAACTGGAGAGGACTCTACACAGAAGAGACCACAGGCTCAGCTGTTGTAAGCAAAAAAGATTTCTGCTCAGCCTACTTAATGTGCTTTACTTTTAATGCTGCTTTTGCTCCAACAGCCAGAGAACAATTTGGAGAAAGAGTGTCTTTGTTAGAGATTTTACGCCCCAGCCCTTTATTTAAGGTGCAAAAGCTCACAATAAATGTCACTAAGCTCTCCTACCCCTTTCCCACAGTAGTGCCCCAGCACAGTGAGGACTAAGTAGGAGTAATTACCAAATAGCTACTTCTCAGCAGTAAGAGAAGTTAAGAAAAGTCAAAACCATGTACAAAAAAAAAAAAAAAAAAAGAAAAAATATCTGAAATCTTCACCCATTCTTGCAATGCTCCATGAAAAACACCAGGCAGGTAAGGCAGCCTGTGGCCCCAAGAGAAATGGACACTGTGCATTTTCCAGGCATGTGTGCTGGAGAAAACGTTGCAGGAGACATGCCCAGTGAGGGGAAGGAAAAGAAGAGACCTCACTTTCCCCCTGTGTACAGCAAGGATGAACAAGAGTGCCCTCGAGGGAAATGCGAGCAGCAGCTTCATCACCTGGAGGCTGTAAGGGCTCCCACAGCAATGGAAATGAAGTTGCAAAAGGAACAAGGTGAAAAAAGGGAGAAATTTATATGGTTTTCAGCTGGAAATGCTTGGATGACCATCATCCCTATCCCACATCAAGCCTAGGAAAAGCAGCCTCTAGGACATCATCTTTATTCATGAAGAACCCTGAGTGTTCTCTTGGGATTTCATTAGTTAACTCCCTCAAGAGGGATTTTTCAATCAATTAAGCCAGGGAATAAACAGCAGCTCATCTTCACATTGAAAGCTTTTGCTGGGAACAGGGAGGTGAGCTTCAAGCCCATCAGTTTACAGGGATTGCCTTCCAGCTGCCTTTCACGGAGGGCTCCTGAAGACATCCACCAGCAGCTCCCACCACTATTTCAACTAACTGAAAATAAATGGGAGGTGACAAACTGAGGTGAAAGAAAATTTCAGTGGTTTTACACACAAGGTACTACACTCTGCATCAGTGGTGTTGCTTTAGCATTAGGCCAGACCTAACTCAGTCCAAACGTGCCAAAAGTGAGTAAGAATTTAATACCCATTAACAAGAACACAGCTCACACAACAAGGATTGAGCTGTTCATGCAAGTCAGGCATTCAGCTACAGCTGCTCATTTGTAGGCACCCTGCACATCAAACCAAGGTGCAAAGCTGGTCCTGAGGGGCCACGTTTGCCGTGCAAAAAGGAAAGGAAGCAGGTTTATGTCCTGAAAATCCACCACAGGAAAAACACCCAGCTCCTTTAGAGCCAAGTCTCACACTGAAAGACCAGCAGCCTGCTGCCAAGGGCTGAAGCACCTCGTGTGTTTTGTGTATCAACACCTTTACTCAGGAGCTGGGAGAGCCTGGCAAGCACAGGTTAATCATTTCAGAGGCCAGGAAATGCAGCAGCTTTGGCAGATCCCATTGCAATTACCAGAAAACTCAAGAGGTGCTTCTGAAAGCACCTCATAAGTTACCCATGAGTATACTCCCCTGCTGAGACACATCCCAGTGACTACAAAACCCACCCTGGCACTGGCCCTGGAGTGTGGCTCACAACTCCTTTCATTTCCTTTCCACCTCTGTGAATTACCAATGGATGCAACTTCTTTTCCCCCTTCTAAGCCCAAAGGGAGCTTCATTCAAGGAGTTCTGGAGGTCTCCAAAGGAGGAGGCTTCTCCTCTCTCCTCAGCAGAAGTGAATGGATGGATGTCAGCGTTTCTGTCAGGCACTGCCCAAATAAATACCTCTGGGGTATCAGCCAAAACTCTCTGCAAAGCTTCAGTCTGACATCCTGCTGCTCTCTGGTGTCACCAGGGCCAGCAGACGAGGCAGGGGGAGATGGGGGCTGCTGCCCAGCCACCCTCCCACTGCAGGAATCAACCTCAAGCAAGCGCTGGCACGAAGCTCCTGCTCTTGCATGACTGCAAGCATTCCTCCCCCAGAGTTTATCATAAAGCACCAACTATCCATAAACATCTCAAGGAAGGGCTGGCCTGGGTTCACCTTCATGCAAGGAAGATGTCAGGCTCTGGCAGGGAGCCAGCCATTCATGTTTCCTTAAACCTTGTCAGCTCTGACTCAAACGACCTTTTTATGGGGGGGGAAAAGAAAAAAAGAATCTTCCATCACACCCCTTCCTCCCCCTCCACCCACTGCAGCACTTAATCACAGCAGGATCACAGGGGACAATTCCCATGGTGGCTGTGAGTCACGGTGTCCTGTCCCCCTGCAGCAGAGGCACGTTCCCATTTCCAGCTGGCCTGGAGGCTCCAGGCAGGAGAGGAAAGAGCCTGGAGCTGAGCAGCAGCACGGCAGGTTTAGGAGCTCCACCACAATGTGGACCTTTGCCCTCCAAGCTAGGTAGGACAGCCACTTTCTGGGATTTTGGCAAGTCCAGATTGTCCAGTGACATCAGTGTCCTCTCAGCACACAGCACCCTCAGTTCTACTCTCCAAAACCTGAGCTGTGCTTCATACAGTGCCATGATGTATTTTACACCAAATTCACACAGTGGCCCAGCCACTCATCCTAAATGTACTAAGCACAAGGTCATGATTAAAAGCAAGAAAAAAATTCCCTCTCCACACTCCTCAGCATCTCCTAAAATCCATCTAACTTTCCTCCCTGGAGCTGTTTGTCATATTTCTGGCACTCAGACCTGGGTCTGACATGGAAACCTCCAAGTGACTTTTCCTCCTCTTGCAGCCAATTCTGAAAAGGATAATCACTCCTCCCCAAGGAGGCAGGAACAGACAAGGTACCAGCAGGAGCAATTCCCATCCAGCCCCCCAGCAGATAACTGGACACAGCCCCTTCCCAAGCCATGCTGGGAGCCCTGATCCACCTTGCTGATGAAGCCATTGAGATGAGGCTGCTGCTGGCACTATGATGCGAGGAGAGTGTTTAATATCCTGACACCAGCTGGGTGGCCAGCCCAAGCCACTCTGGAGCTTATTTGCTGGCTGTGAATATTCCTCCTTCTCTCCTTCCCACAGAATTTTAACACCCCTGTGAGGAGAGCAAGCTCCCAGCCAGCAAAAAGCAAAGAGCAACAGGCTGCTTAATTAACTGACCCTCTCCCAATTGCCACAGCCTCGCCAAAGGCTGGAGAAACCCAATTCCAGCTGGTAATTAAGCACTTATGGCTGGAGAGGGATGGAGCCAGCAGGGAAGCACAGCAGCAAAGGAAGGGGCTGACACCACAGCCCCCTGTGCCAGCCCTGTGTGCCCCCAGTGCCATCAGCACTCCAGGCACTCACGAGCCCCCAGAGGGACAAAATATTTTAGTGGCTGTGAGTCCCTTAAATTAAACCTTAATTGGTCCAAGAGCTCTCTAGATTGATACACGGAGCAGGGAGAGGCTTTGTTTGCCAGCCAAAAAAAGCCCTGCTGTCAGACATGCCTAGGAGGGTGTTGCTACCTGGGCAGTTCTCACTGGTATCCAAGGAATTTGGGAAGCCTGGCTGCCAGGTACACAGGCCTGATCCTGCACCTGCCCTGCTGGCCACACTGGGTCCCAAGAATTTCTCTCTTCTATCCTTTCAAGCAGCGTTAACTTCAAAAGGGGGAAATTGGCAATTCTCTAACATTTAATCTGATTCTATTGCCCGACCTACCAAAACAAAGGAGTTAAAAACAAAGAACTGACTCTCACCAGCAGCATAAACAGGTGATTATAGCAATTACACACAATAAGGCCCTGTATGAAGGGGAAGCCACTAAAACCAGCTGAAGCTTTATTTAGGCTTGTGCTGCTCTTGGGACCAGCTGGGTCTATCATGTATTGCAAAGGTGACAGGGAAGCAGAGGGTCTGTGAGCACAGAGAAAATCCACACCAGGTGAAGCATGTGCCACCAGCACCACAATGCAAATTCTGATTCCAGTCCTGCAGAAATGATGGTGCAATCCCACCTGCCTGGGTACCGAGGGCAAACAGACTCAGGAGAGAGAACATCAACGTAGTTTAACAGCACTGAAGTCCTCCCAAATTATTCCAGGCTCTGGCTCCCAGCACAGCAGCTCTGAAGGCTGCAAGTCCCCAGGTGAGGCAAGCTCAGCAGCTTGCAGGCACACGGTGCAGCTGGGTTAGCTCTGGCCTAAAGCCAGAAAGCTGCCAGGGAGAGTGACAAGGACGAGGAAAAGCTCCATTGCAGGCTGGCCCCTGGTCACAGGGGGAGTGAGTGCAAAGCCATCCCCCCAGCAGCACACCCCTGCCAGCTGGGTGGCTTCTAAGAGACACAGCAGACGCCACCTCCTCTGGGGAGGGCTCAGCTCCAGGAGGCTCTGCCCACACAGCTCTGGTGCCCTGGGCAGGAGCAGATATTCCACTGCTGCTACAGCACAGCTTGAGACAGCTGGCACTCACGGAGAGAATAAATTTATGAAGGGTGTTTGGCAGACTCCAAATGAGTGCTACAGCAAGGCAGGGAGCAGAGAAGAGCCAGTCCTGGGGACTAAAGTGTGTGTTTGAGGCATCTAAATGAAGGGTACACCATCAATACAGACTGGCCATCTCTGGATGTAAAATTTGGAGTCAGGCACCTTCAAATTGCACTGATAAATGAGCCTTTACTCTAGCAGAGAGTGAAAGATCCAACTGAGAAACCACTGTAAAGTTTTGGTATCTGAAAAATCTCAAAATCCCTGCAAAACAAAGCAAACTCCCAAAGGGGCTGTGACTCAGCCCCAAAAGGCTGCTGAGCACTCACAACAAACAGGTCACCTGGGGGAGAGGTGAGCTCCAAAACTGCCCCATCCCACAGACTTCTCTGACTTGCCACCACTAGAGAGCAAACATCCATTGTCATCCTTTGTCTTTTATAGGAACACCTTTAGCAGGGACTTGCTGTTTTTAATAAAAGTTGTAAACACACCAGTTCAAAGTTTTAGAGCCTCAAATTTCTCAGGGCTGTATTTTCCCATTTTTGGGTGAAGCTTTGCTAAGCATCCCCTTTGAGAGGCAGGTACCCTCCAAGAGGAATGATACCTACAAAAGGCGAGGAGCTTCCACAAGTAACCCAACTTTTAGGGAAGATCTAAATAGTAACAACAAAGAGCACAATGTAGTTAGTATTACAAACAGGCAAGAAGTTTTCCCTTCCCTATTTTAACCAAAGCCTCCTGCCCTGCCATTAAACGAGTAGATTTTGTTCCACACTTCCAGCGAGGTCCACTAAAGGATTTTAGAAGCAGAAAAGCAGTCCCTCACCAGCATGGTGAAGAAAGGGTTTGTGTTACCTGTCCAAGGTCCAGGGTGACGTTGACCTGGTTGAACTCCAGCCCCCGGGACAGAGGGGGGCTCTGCCACCAGCGCTCCGTGCCATCGATGGCATTTGTGATGGGGTGAGCCTTGTTGCTGTTTGCAGAGGAGCAGATGTCGCAGTACTGGCCCTGGCAGAAAGTACAAAAACAACATTTAACTCTGGCCAGAAAAACTGGTACAGAGCAGTCAGGTATCAAGCAATTCAGAAAATACAGAGTTTCGTTCAATTCAGAAAATACAGCCTGCTAATGCAAACCAAGACACAGAAAGCTTTGTTTGCACCAGTTTAAAGTGTGGGTGCAAAAAGGTGCATGAAAAGGCTCAAACCCCCACAACCACCCGGTGTAGAATCTGGGCTGCTCAGAGCAGCATCCCCTCTGAATTTCAGATAGGCAGACCACTGACAAAGGATCCCAGGCTCAAAGGGCTGGTTACCAGAGCAGGGGTGTCTGAGGGAGGAGCTGCACTGCAATGGGGAGCAGAGGCCCAAACTCCACGGTCAGCAGCTCCAGTGCTGAGGCTGCCACTCACACCCAGCCCTGCCCAGCACCATTCAGTCATTTCTATGGGCTCAGACTGGCAGCTCCTCTGCCCAGCTCCCTGCAATGTGTTTCTTGTCCACCTATTCATTTCACAACATCGCTCTTTCAGCTGCATTTTCGAGCTCGGTCTCGCAGCCAAGTTCCTTTTGCTGATGATGCTGCAATGCAAGGCCAGAAAGGGACAGCCCCAGCTGTCAGCTGGCCAGGGACTGCCACCACTTCTCTGCCTTGCTTTTGTGGCCCGAGTGGCTTTGTCAGCTCCATGGACACGCTGCCAGAGAAAACAACCCCACAACTTTAACAGCTCCTCCTGAGCAGGAACAGACAAAGACCTGAGCTGCTAGGGGCAATTCTTTCTCTCTCATTAATGGAGAAATGAATCTGACTCACGCTCAAAGAAACCTGCAAAGCCCCCTGAAAACTGGCAAATCACTGTGTGGAGTCACTGTTGTGTCACTTGAATTGCTGCTACAAACAGCCTGGAAGGGAGCTGCGTTAGAGGCAGTTTTCCTTTTAAAGGCACAGTTATCCCCAGGCAGGAATGCTGCCCTTGCCTGTCCCAGCTGCAGCCAGCGTTAATATTGCACCAGGTACAAGATCTCAAGACAGGCTATCCCCTTCCTGCCCCTGCCAGGGCTGAGGCAAGACAGGGCCACTGCAGAGCATGTGATTTTCCAGATCCTCCAAAGTCTGCAGGAATCTCAGTGCAAATGAAACAGATATCACAGCATTATTTGCCACTGCCACGTGCTTTGTCAGCTGCAGACAATTACACAATACAAGTTATCCTGAACAAGAGCACTTTTAAATTAATTCCTCCAGAGATGTGAAAATAGAGATGCGCAAGCACAAGGGCAAAGAAAAGGGGAGCTGAAACCATCCAGGTAACCTAGATGCAGGGAGCACTCAGTGTACAGAGAGGTCACAAGGCTGGTTTGGACATGCTTTGAGCCAGGAGGGAGAGCAGACCAGATAAAACTGACCCAACTCTTCAAGCTCACACCTTTAATGGGAACCGGTGCAACAGGTTGTGTGGAAATTTCTGCTGCACAACACACAACACTGAGGTGGGGGGGAAGTGAGGCAAGGTTACAAAACAGAGATAAATAACAAAAAAAAAAAAAAAAGGGCTTTCATACTTTAAATTCTTGCCACAGATGTAAAAACCATTTTGAACCCAGACTTCACACTGATGGGAGACAGTAAACTCAAGCTGAGTAAGAGGGGAGTAAAAATTAGGATCAGCTGCTCCACATTTATAATGCTGCTGTTGTCCCTCCCTGGGCAGCCTGCTGGGCTGGGAACACCTCAACAGCTGAACCAGGTTTGCTGCTCAAAGTGTGATTAGCCTCTCTGATGCACCAGTTGCTCATTAGTTGTTTCATTAGAGCCAGACCTAAACCTGACCAGAATCATTTCCAGCTATTTGTATTTTAGAGCAGCTCAAGCTCCTGCACATTGTGTCAGGTTCTCTACAGGGAAGCTCTGACATCAGCAAGAGGATTTCAATTAAAAAGCAATTGTGAGCTGCAGGCTTGGCAGAGACTGCAGCTTGCCAGAGCAGTAGAGGCATGGCCACTACAAAGGTTTGGTCAAAGGAAGGACTTCAGCAATGCAAGGAGTTGCAGGGCAGCTCAGAGAACATAAAACTGCCACTATCAGAGCAAACTGCAGACAGGGAGAGATAAGGAGGAGGTTTGAATGAGGGGCAGCTTCCAGAGACCTGCAAGGCCTGATCCTGCTCAGGGCACTGGGAACTTTGAAGTTTCCCCTGAGCATAAAGACCAACTGGGCACCCTGCTGGCACCTCTCTCAGGGGACACAGGTGGCTTTGTCCCAGTTCATCTGGCCCTGCCATGACCCCAACACCAGCTCCCCTCACCTGATTTATCAGAAAGCCACAGGAAGCGTGGGGCTGCTGGGGATGAGGCAAAAAGGGCAGGAAATGCAGTGTAAAAAGTACTGTTAGAGACAAAGCAGCTTGCAAGCTGCTCCCAGGGCTGTCCCTGCAGATCAGCTGCTCACACAGTTAGGCAGGTGCTGTCTCACCAGTGTCCTTCCTGTGGGCAACAACTTGTTCCAAACCTGTGTTTTCAGCCACAGTTAAGCCACTGAAGTCCAGCACTAGCATAGGTGCAATCACAGAAGAGACACATACACAGAGGTACAGCACCAATTGTCCCCTGGAGCACCTGGGCTGAGCCAGATTCCTTCTGCCACACACCAGAGACAGGACACGGGATGAAGAGGCACCAGCACAAATGGTCACCAACATCACAGTGTATCAAAAGAGAATGCCACTTAATTCTGAGATACTCAGGGATGAAACAGCTTCAGATTTCATCTGTTATCAACATCTGAAGAGTGAGAGGGCCAGAGCTCTGGTCAGTGCCCACAGTGCTTGGGCAAGGACAGCTCAGGGCTGCAATTCAGGGCTGTGAACACAGGGCTGGGGTGAGGACAGGCACAAGCAGCACTGCCTTGAAATCAGTCAAATTTATTGTACATTCTTAAATCCTGAGGTCTGTAATTGCTTTAATTAATGCCAGTAACCTGCCTCACTGCTACCCTCCTATCTGAAATAATCATCTACAGCCCTGCCCCACCCTGAGGAGCAGTGCACCATCCCTGCTGGCTCAGGAATAGCCCCCAGGTGGGATGGGGAACAAGAGCACACAGCTGTGCCTTTGCAGACTTGTCTGTCTTGGAAGACAGCACCTCCAGTAAAGCTTAAACAAAAAAAAAAGAAACCTATGATCTCGCTTCTGCCTTATCCTCAAGACATTATCATTAATGCAGGGCTGATCCACACTGAGGAGTGAATTTGACAAGGGAAGCAAACCTCCAAGGCAAGTCCCTTTCAGCACACCTCACTGTTGCTGTGCCTCACATCCTTCCAGACTGAAAAGCCCCCCCACAGTTGGAAATGCAGCCTTCTGCCAAAAAGCCCTGAATAAAGCAAAGGAAACTCCTTGAAAAGGTTTACAGCCTTCCCACAAGCTGTGCCAAAAACACTGCAAGTGTCTTGAAGGCAGTTTACTTCAGAAAACTTAATGATTATTGACATTTTAAGACCATCATGTTTAAAAGTCAGTGAACTCCCTTTTCTGAAGCCTTCTATAATGTCAAATTAAACCAGCAGAAAATAGAGAACTGACTCAACTAATTTATTAGACAACTATATTAATGTTTGTCCCAGGTCTTTAACCAAGCAAATGTTCCTTCACCACCACAGCATGTGGATGGCTCTTGCAGGGTCCCAAGGGGCATTTTTCCAGTATTCCTGATGAAAACTCCTTATGCCACAGCACATCACACATGAGCAGTAATGAGCAGGTGAATGGAGGAGGGCAGGAGGGACTCAGGGCTGGTGGGACACGCGGGCAGTGAGGACATGCATGTGGAGTTCATTATTGTTGTTTCAGTCTGCTCAAATTGAACACTTCCCTCCCACCTCCCTCCTTGCTTTAGTCACCGGGTGGTGCCAAGACCCCTAAAGGGGATGAATTGGGAACTCTGACCTCTGCTCTGATGCCTCCTGTTTCCTCCCCTCCCTTTTAGGTGCTGCCTGTGGTCATGGAAAGGAGCCACTACAAAAGGAATTTTCTAAAGCTTTCAGACCGAGTGAAGCCTGCTGGCCTGGGAAGTGGTGCTCAGATCAAAGCCCCCCCTGTGCCAGAGCTGCCCAGGGGACAGGAGGGGGCTCACTGCAGAATTCCACAGCTCAGGAGCTGTGTTTGGCACTGGGGGGATGCTGGAGCTGCCCCCAGAGCTGGTACAGCCTGGGGGGGGTTTATTTCAGTCAGCAGCATCCTTAGTGCTGCGTGTCACGCTGAGCTAGCAGGGTGGCCAGAGCACAGATGGACACACGTGGAGTGATAAATGCACAGCCACATTTGCCAGCTTTTCCAAGCAGCCTTATCCTCCCCGTTTTGCTTGGCACATCGTTCACATATTTGTCTGCAAGTGCACAGAGCAGCAGTTACTTCTTCACCTTTCCTTACTCCTTTGCCTCACTGGAGGCACAACTACCACATGGAGATCCCTGTAAGCCTCCTGCTACTGGGACTTCAGGCAAAGCTTCTTCTATTTTACAGCACAGTGAAGCAAGACATCGCTTTAAAAGGTGGCAAAGCTCGCAGGAGAACACGTCAGGTTTTTGCCATCCAGTGACATCTTCAACCATTTATACCACACAGACAGCAAAATTCCGTGTCACAACCGCACAATAGCTGGAAAATTCCTAGTGCAGCACTAAGTCAGGAGAATGCGGCCAGAATGAGAAAAATGCTTCAGAGACGATCTTGCAACAAAGCCACCCCCACCAGAAGGCCGAGAAATGGACAGTTTTCCTTTGCTCGTCCTTGTTATTAGTACAACAGGGACAAGACCGTTGCTCCGCTGCAACAGGTGAGCGGCACCACGGCTCCCACAAGCAGCACGCAGAAAACACCGAGCAGCAGCCGGTGGCTCCAGGCTGCGAGAGCATTTCAAATCAGAGCTGCTCTTCCCGGCCTGGGCTGCCCTCAGGGGGGACACTGGGTCTGGAGTTCCTGCAACTAAACCTGGTGTTTTACAAGCCCGTTTACAACTGTTCTTTCCTCCCTTCAAGGGAGCCAGAGCTGTTTCACTGCACTGCAGCTTCTACCGTCTACATTCCTGGCTGCAAGCTCCCTCTGGGCAGCTTAAAATGGGACCCCTGAGATAAATCACCTGACATTCGCTTGTAAAATCCACTCTCGTAACTTTCCCCTCTGCTCATCCCCACCGAACACACGGGGAACGGCGGAGTTAAAACACACCAATGTAAATATCATCAGCTCAAGACGCATCAAAGTAATCACGATCACATTCACCGTAGCGATTCCCCGGCCACCAAAGGGAATTCAGGTGCTGCTTCGCCCGGGATTTTATAAACACAAAGAACGCGCAACTTGAAAAAGAATTCCCCGAGAGCCCAGCGAGCCGGGAGAGATCCCGAGCACGTGCGAGCCCCCAGCCCCGCTGCTCCGGGGGATGCTCTGGGACCGACCACCCCTCCGCGAGCCCCCGCACCGACCCACCCGCGGCTGCCGGAGCCGCTCCGCCCGCGGGCTGCGGGGGAACCCCCGCGGGGAGCGGGGCCCTGCCCGCCCGGCCCCGCTGCCCTCGGCGGCGGCTCCGCGGCCGCACAAAGGGGGGCTCGCAGCCGAGCGCGCCCCCGGCCCGGCCGTACCTGGATGGTCTGGTTGGGGTCCCCCCCGGCCACCGGGCCGCCCACCAGCTTGCAGTAGAGATCCTCCACGGCGCGCCGGCTGCCGGCGCCCGCCGCCTCCTCGCCGCAGGTGGCGGTGGCGGAGATGCGGGTGCCCTCGGCCAGGTTGAAGTAGGGCGGGTGGAGGCTGTGCCCGTTCACATCGCTGGGGAACGAGGCGGGCGGCCGGGCGAGTGCGGCGGGCAGCAGCAGCAGGGACAGCAGCGGCAGGAGCCGCGCACCGCCCCGCTCCGCCGCCTTCGCCATCTTCGCTCGGCGGGGCCGGGCAGCGCTGCGGCACCGGCTCCGCTCGGCTCTGCCCCTCTCCGCCGCCGCCGCGCTACTTCAGCCCCGGCGGCGGGGAGGGGCCGCGGCGGCCCCGCCGCCCCCGTTAACCCTTCGGAGCCCCGGGAACCCCCGGCCCCGCCGCCCCCGTTAACCCTTCGGCGCCCCGGGATCCCCCCGGCCCCGCCGCCCCCGTTAACCCTTCGGCGCCCCGGGAACCCCCGGCCCCGCCGCCCCCGTTAACCCTTCGGCGCCCCGGGAACCCCCGGCCCCCGCCCAGCGCGGTGGAGGGATGCCGCCCCCTCGCACGGGAGCGGGACGGGATCCCCCGGGAACAATGTGCCCATTGTGTCTGCGGGGCTGCGCTGGTGTGCCGCTACGGTAAACTCCATTAACCGATAGATCGGGTTATCGGCAGGAAAAACTCGATTACTAATTAAGAAATCAGGGGAAGGCTTGGCCAAGCCCAGCTGGCGCTCCTCGAGGTACGCTGTGGGTTCTCATTTAATTTGGGCAGTGAAAATTTTACTTCCACTTTCCCCGGAAAGGATGGCTTTGGGTAAAATGACTTTACCTTCTCAGCTAAGGGGAAGGAAGCAGCCCAGCGATAACCCAACTTTCTCCCATCCTCTGGTTATCCATGGACAACACCTCCGTGCTGTGACACATGCACTGTCAGCTCTTTATATGCTGCTGGGGGGAAGACATTTTACAGATAAAAACCTGAACATAAATACGGAGCAACACATAAATGAACTCATCAGACCACTGCTTTGATTTTCTGGCAAATATAGACTCTTTTAAAATCCAAGAATTAAATAATACACATGAAATGTTGTGCCTGATCTAGACAAGACTGCATCTTTAAACTAGAAGATACCAAAAGACTGGACAGTTGGATTGCTTCAGTATTTGAACCCCACAGGAAGCAAAACAAGCTCTAAAGCCTGCCCAGGTCTTCACAGGCTGCTGCTGGGCATTTGCTCTTTGCAGCACATCATCCTCTTTGTTTCTTATTTTCTGTGGACAGCCTAGGAGGTGCCAGTCCTCTTGAAAAAGCTACTGTCTTAAGTATGAAAATCTTTAAAAAGAAAAAAAAAGAAAGAAAGAAAAAAACAAAACCAAACCCCAAAAAACCCCATTGTGATGCGTGTGGCTCAAATATATAGCTCCACAAACTGAATTTACGCATGGCGTGTACCAGCCAGGCTCTGCAATCACACCGACTTCAGCACTTTCGGGGGCTTTTGAAAGATCCCCCTTGCTGTATGTGGAGCACTGTAAATGGATATAAGTGTATCCATGGATTTATTGTCAAGGTTCTGCAGGCAGCGGGGCACTCGCAGCCCTCCTGCCAGGTGCTGCTCGGGAATGCTGCTGGGTCCGAGCATCGGGAGATGGAGGATTTGCTGGTTTTGCCATTCCTTTACTGCCCCACGCCACCGGGAGCATCCAGTGCCAGCTGTTTCCCGGGCATCACATTGTCATGACATCAGGATTTGCGAGCGCGGGGCGGTGAGAGGTGCCTGGTTCCACATGGTGAGGAAGCACTGAAGCACGGCCGCCAAACCCATTCAGTCAGAAAGATTTCCTAAAGCGCTTTCAGACATCTTTTAACCCCTTCCTGCTCGCCCGTCTCTTTGGAGACCTTTCCCCTGGTTGCCCCACTTAATGCAAGATCTTATCTCTAAGCGGATGAATGTATCCTTTAAAAGCTAAATAGAACCTTTAAAAACAAATTCTTATCAAGAGAACAGACAGTCTTTGCCCTTTAAACCGTGCTTGAAAATGAGTAGGTTCCGCTGGGAACAGCCACCTTTGAAAATACTTCTGCTCTGCAGTAATCGTTAACTAACATGTTTATGTGGGGGAGACCAATACTCCACAGGACAGGAATTAAAACTTCCTGCAACTTTATCAAATACCATATTTAATTAGCTACTTACACCCCATGGCACCTGCAAATACGTAAAAAGAGTTAACAAGGAAAGCAGGGCACAGATTAGGAAAATAACTTTCTCCCACCCCCACAAGAGTTTCAGGGCAAAACACTTGGGCCAGTCTAATATCTGTAATCCCTCTAGTGGTAATATAATTAATCTCCCTTCCAAAATGCAATTAAGGAAAGTGAAATCACAGTTAGCACGTGGGTTTTGTGGCACAGACTCAAGAGCACCACGCAGAAAAAATGACCCTTCTGCAGGCTGAACTGGCCTCCAGTTGACTGCAGAGTCAAAGACAGTTTGAAATCACACTTAGGCTACCTGTAACTGAGGGGTCTGAAGTTTTCCAAGAAGCAATGGAAATAGTTTAAAGACAGGGCATTCTGGGTGTCTTTTCCCAGCACGGGAAGAAAAAGACAGAGGGTTTCTAACACTGCTAAACATTCAATTTAGAGGTTAACCAAAAAGTTGAGGTTAACAACTTTACATAAACGCCTTCCCTGCTGCCATCTCTTTTCAGCCACATTCAGGGAAAAAAGCCATATTTACTAGTTTGAACTGGACACGAGTCCCATCTGGCCTAACATCTCACCTGAGAGTCACCAGAGCAAACATTTCCAGTGAAAACCCCCATGGGTGGCTGAGGAATACTCCGCTCCCAGAAAAGATGTGGCCTGATTTATAACAGCTAGAACTTAGCGTCAGTAGTGAAGCCTTTCTTCCATTTAAGAGGTTTTTCTAAGCATAAATTTCAACATCCCTGGACATTTGCCATTCCTTTACTGCTCTGATCCCTCTTTGAATTTTACTGGTTTCTTGAGCCTCGCGCTGGTGCTTCTTGGCTCGGCTTCACAAAGCTGGTCACAGTGACATGCTCTCAAATAAGAGGTGTTGAAGCAGAAGAGACTTTTCATTTTAAATCCAAACCACGACCAGTGAATGCAGAGAGAACTGGAAAAAAAAAAAAGAATCCAGCCTGTAGCATTCCTGCTCCAATCTTCTGTGAGCCTGCATGTAGTAACACGACCTCAGCCATGCTGTTATCCATCTGCACCCGCTAAAGGCATCCGAGTTCCACTGAGGGTTTTACTTCTGCCTCCCTAAAAACTGCAGGACCATGAGGAGCTTGCCCAAAGCTGCCACCAGAAACCACAAGCTCTTTCTTCAAGCAAGCTGTAGAGTGGCAGAAGGCGTTTGGGGGCGCGGAGGGACAGGAAGAGGTTAAAAGAAATCTGAGAACAAATTCAGTGTATGGGCTCCAAACAACTTATCTCCATGAGGTAACTCAGTTCCTAAATTTGAACAAAGATTCTGCAAGTTACAAGTGAGAGTTTTCCTGTCTATACAGAGCCTTTTAACCTACAGCAGGAGCACAGGGAAGCATCCCACAGCCAGAAGTGAGTAATTCAGCACTGACACAGACACATTCTGCTTCCTGTGAATAAATTCTCTGTTTTCATCTTGTCCATTACACTGAGAAGTGTAAAGAGTTCTCCTCACTCCAGGAAAAGCAACATATGGCCAATGGAGAAACTCCCATTTCCTTGCAGTATTTCCTACCAAGGCACCACCGCAGCCAGAGCCATCACTGAGAGCAGGGCCTGAGCCAAGAGAAATAAGTGAGCACATGGTTCTTGAATGGTGTGGGGTCAGGAACACGTTATCTTAGGGAAGATTTAATCACTTCCCTGCTACCCTGCAGCAGGCTGTGTGAAGGAAGGTGTTTCCTGAGCTGTGCTCTGTGCTGACCCCAGAACTCCACACCAAGCTCACCATTTATAAGGATGTTGTGCCTTGACTCAAGTGCATCAGGAGCAGCTAACAGGAGCTAAGAACTAATTCTGCATGAGCTGGAGTTGGACTGACACAAGCCAGAAGTGCAATCAATATCCTTCAAGCACATCTCCAGCTTTGTAATTTTACAGTCTCCACAGGCTCTACCTGAGAAAGTTGTAAAACAAACCCACGAAAGGCACCAGCAGGTCCCATGCGAGGTTTGCAGGGGTTTGCTGAGTTCACAGAGGCTCAGAAAGGAGCTCCCCTCCTGTTCACACAGACCCCCACACATGCACATACAGACAGTTCTGCAAACAGCCCCCAAACAGAGACCTAAAGTACATTTCCCCTGTTTGTTCTTCAAACTGACAGCTCAATTACAGCTTTTTAAACCCTTCTGCATCGGGGGAGCAAGGGCACAGCTTGAATTCAGTGGGAAAGGACTGGAGGGTTTTGTTGAAGGCATGAGGAATTTGACCAGGATCTGCCTTGGTTTCTCAGACTGGTTCTTATGAACATATAAAGCCAAAAGCCAGAGGGATGACCAAACTCATCACACTACCATCTGCTATAGTCTGCTTTTGTGAAAGAACTCCTGGTGCTGGTTTTGCCATATTGACAGAAATAGTTAAGACTGGACAAACCAGACCAGAGTGATAAGGTGATTCAATAGGAAGCAACTCAAGGAAAGACATAATTCTTTATATCTTTTTGGGAATTGAATTACACCATGTGAAAATGCTACCCCCTAAAACTGCCAAGTACCAAGGAGCGTTGGCAAGAACCAGATTTGGACGCATCTGGAATGAACAATTTTTCCTCTCTCGGTAGAATTACTTTAATGTGTTTTATCTTTGTTTCCTTTATAGTGTTCCTCCTTTAACATTTATTCAAAATTGAAAAAGACTGTTTTGAGAGAGAGCTGGTCAATTTGCCATGCCCAAGCAGCACCTTTTAGTTAAAACCAAAAGCAGCAGACATCTGTGTTTTGTCTGCTGTGGACATTTTCACGAAGAGATCAAGAAGATTCATAATGTAGCAGGACATGTTACTCTACACCAGAGAATTCAATTCCCTTTAAGGTCAGCCTGTACCTTCCTGGTAATCAAATGGTTCCAAAACCCTCCCAAAGCCAGAACAGGTGTTTCATTCATACTGTCTGTCTACCTGGCAAGCACCCAAATACTTTCTTTTAAAGCCTTAACTCTGTATTATTCTGGGGCACATGGAAAACACACGTAAGTGCTGTCTCCTAGGCACGCTTGGGGCTGGGTCATCACTAGCTACGTGTTTTTCTTTGCACAGCTCAAACAGGAACACAGCTGCTTTTATGTTAATAACTAAATCATGCTTTAAATGCGCCACACAGCCCTGCCTTCAGCCAGAAGGGCCCTGCAGATTTAACGAGCTGACATGTCAACAGAGATCAGTTCACCCACCAGAAAAGTGCAGCTACTCCTGGGGTGAGCTTTGGGAGTTGTTCAGCACCACAGGAGGACCAGGAGCACTGTGTCAAGTTGAATCCACGGAGGAAGCAGAGGGATGAGTGAATGTGCTCGGGGTGAAAACCAGAGCGATGCAGGGGTTACACACTCCCTCCAGTGTGACAGAGCACTGGGGCCAGACTGGAGACACACAGACAGAACATGCTTTTGCTCCTTGTCTGAAAGGTGGGACACATCCAGCACTGCAAATGGGAAACTGACTCAAGCCTGACTCAGAGAATAGGACTTCTCCTGCTATGTCATTGTAACTTCTTTGAATGCCTGGAAGTTCATCCTCCCACAGATTACTTCACCCAGGGTTGATTCTGTGCCCTGTGGCTTTGTGGACATAAATACTCTTCAGGCATGGGGTCATGACATACCCTTGTTGGCTTCCACCAACATCACATCCAGTTTTTCAAAACCTAGGTGGAAATTACTGGTAGCAGATAAAAACCCAGTAGCGCTTCTAATCTCTGTCATACAGGATAGTTGTACTGCCCTTTTCCTATTTAATCCTGTTTCATTAATGAGAAATAATACACAGCTAATGAAAAGTGTAATTAGGAACAAGCAACAGACCCCAGCAGCTGGCCTAGAGGAAAGAACATCTCAAGCAATATCCCACACCAGCAGATGCCCTTCTATTTTCACATGTTTTCCCGGAGGAAGAGGATGCCCAGTCCAACACACAGTGGCTGTGGCTCCCCAAGGGAATCAGCAACAGCTCTTGAGTCAGTGACAAGGAACACAGGGGAAGGTGCACAGGGCCAGCAAACACAGGAGTGACAGCCACAGCCCTGAGGTGTGAGGGTGGCACTGTCCCACAGTTTGAGGGCACCAGCCTGTTCTGGGGCAGGTGCTGCAGCCACTCTGAATGGGACTTGGCACAGCTCTGCTGCTCTGCATCTCCACACGGATGAGGATGAGCTCATACCTGCATTTTCCATCTATTTCAGAGCTGGAAAGAGGGAGATTATTTGCTACCCAAGACTCTCCTCAGGGCACAAGGCAGTGCTGGATGACAGAGTTTAGCTCCAGCTGTGTATTGAGGCTCTGCCTATGGAAATGCTTTACCTTTTTTTTTTTTCCTCTGGGATACATTCAATCCAAGCACAATATTGACAATCAACTCTTCTTTCTGCGATTCTCAGTCCTAATCCATGGGACTTGCAGAGGGCAGAAGCATTGTAATGAAATATTAGCAAGAGTTGCCTTGGTAACTGCCCAGATGAAGCCCTCTTATATTCACTGAAGTCCTCCCAGCGTGACTAATACCTCCTGGGCTGTAGTTACACCAGTCTGAGCGTCCTGAATGCATGACCAAGTCAGCAGAGCAAACACACTCAAGCCCCATTTATACAGTTATGGCTTAATCTGATTATTTGTAGTTTGACCAAGTGCAAGAGAAAATTGTGGAGCTTCACTCTGCAGTTCCTCTCTTTCATCTCACCCCTCTGGATAACACAGGCTAGGCTTTCCCATTCTGCAGTTTCTAAAGAGCAGCTTAACAGCTGAGTGCAAATTGCAGTCATCTGTTAGAATGCATTTGGCAACATTTTCTTTATCCTGTTAACCTTATCAGAGGGCGGAACACGTGGGGAATGCTGAGGGCCTTCATGCAATGCAAAGTAAGAAACGCTCCATGCACGCATCTCAGTGGCCCTTCTGCCACAAAATCCAGATCTGACCAAGCCTCTCCCCTCCTGTCCCTCCCAGGCTCCCTGGCACTGCAGGCACACTGCTCCCCATTTGCTGTGTGCAATCTGAAGTGTTCGGGTATGTGCTGCTGACCCTGTACAGCTCAAGGCTTGCACAAAACAGAAATTCTCTGTTTGAGCAGTTTCCTGTGAAGAAAGCCCTGGATTACAGCCCTGCTGTCCCCAGGAAGGCTGGCATCATCTCACCCACGGGGCATTCACAGCAGGAGAAACTTCAGCTTCGGTTCCCTTGTGGACTGCACCTGACAGCCTGAAGTGCCATCACTGCCCAGACCTGGGCGTGCTGCTCGTGCTGGCTCCCTCCATCCCTGCTGTCCACCCCAAGCCTTAATTTTCATTCTGGGATGCTCCTTTCACAGCCAGGATTGAGGATTTACAGGGCCCAGAGAGAACAGCTCAGTGAGTGCCCTGATCCTCCCTGTCTCTCACTCTTGCTCTTATTTCTGGGAAAAGGATTCATTTCCCCGAGCAGGATCAGGGCAGAGCGCCTGCGAGAGAGGAAGGATTGCAAGAGCAAGAGTTGTCATCATTCACCAGCACAGCTGACTCCCACACTAAATGCACACCACAGCCTGGGAGCTCTGCATAAAAGGGATATTTGTGCCTTTCTTTAGTGTGTGCTCCCTGTGTGCAGCACAAGACAGACTTCACACCTGTGTCCACCATCAATAAGAACAACCCATGATTTTGGCTCCAGATCAGGAAAAGGTTTTATTTATTTCCATTGTCACTGCCATTAATCTGAAATCTAAATGACTTCCTATTTGGGAAAGCATCTGAGTTTTTTGTTCCATGCAGATTATTCCTACAGTAGCTTAATAGGAACAGCCAGCTGTTTTGTGCTTAAAAATAATTCCCTCCTGTAGGAAGAGGTAGCAAATAGGAAAATAGGTGCTTTCTCCACAGCAGAAGAGCTATGAGCCTGTTTCAGACATCACAGAGGTGGTGCCACAAGCCAAGAACTTAAATTATTTCTGAGGCTCATGTCCCTTCACTACCGCTTCCCTGCACGACCTTGGACACATGACTGAACTTTTTCTTTCCCTCTTTACATCAACTCAAAATGAAAAGGAGTAGCAGTCGTAGGGGTATGAGAAGAATAAAAGCTGTAAGATGCTCAACCATCCAATGTAGGTGCATTTTGAAGTTTGTAAAAAATGGATTTAACAGCTAAGCCCTGCTCTGACCCCATAGGTCCAATAGACTTCAGTGAAAATCCCACAAAATCTGCCCAGCCTCTTCCCCTTCCAGGAGATCAAGCAGCAGGCACAAGAACTGCTGGTGTGTCAGGGTTTACACAGATCAGAAACACTATGAGCCCTACACTCAGCTGCAAGGGCTGGTGAATGGAAGGGCCATGGGCAGCTCTCAGCTCAGGGCAGCTGAGGGGTTCTCAGGCTGGGAGTTCAGGGGGCTGCAGAGGGATGTTTCTCTACAAACAGCCTTGATACGCTGGAGAATCTGGGGTTGTCCCAGAGGATGAAGTGCAGAGTGGCTGCAGGCCTGGAGGTCAGGAACCCTTTTTCATACCAGTGGAAGCACTTTGGGGTCCTTCAGTGCAGAGCTTTGAGTGAAGCTTTGCAGCCCTAACACTTCAAATAAGGCAGCTGGAAACATAACAGAGAGTAGCCCTGGGCTCGTTCTTTGGCTACTGGTTTTCCCTTGCCATAAACTCCAATTTCCTCAGCACTTTAGGGAAGGTTCATGCTGTGCATTACCTTTGTACAGCCCAAGTAACCCAAGAAATCTCAAACTCAAATGCTTGGTTGCTGGGATAGATCCTATTACTGCTTTTAAATGCTGTGCATTCATATAGAGGATGATATTTTAAATAACGAAAAAAGAAACCTCATAATCACAGCCAGGCTATTTGTGGGAGGTTTCTTCTCAGTTTTCAAAGATCCTTGAAAAGCTGGCAAGGAAACCAAAAGCTATTTTACTTTCTCTAGGAGCACTAAAGGGAAAAAGGTACTTTGTGGATTAGGAGATTAAAATTACAAATACACTGTCTGATAATTTTATAGTAATTAAAGTAATTAACTTGATTGTATGCTACCATTTCAGCTGGCTTGGGCTTTTAGAATCCTATTTAAAGGAGCCACATCATTAAATAACTTCAGATGTGGAATTACTGCTGAAAGGTATCCACTCTGGATTGATCCATAGCTCTGAACTCGTAAGGACTCCCAAGATGAAAGCCATTTGGAAACTCCTTATGTGATTTATGCATACAGTGCCTGACATCCTCATCTTCATGGCAGGGGATTTATTCCTTGCCTAATGAGGTGAAGGTCAGGCCTGCCACACTCCTTGTGGAAGCAGAGAGGGTACAGGCATGTGCCCGCTGGCATTCCTGCCCTGGGCTCTGCCCTCCAAGAGTGAATAAAGCAATTTAATTAGTTCTTGCCTGCTTCTACTAAACAGCTCTAGAGGGAGGGATGCAGAGACAGTGTAATAGGGAGGATATGTGATTTGCATGCTAATAAAGGCACGCACACTTTCTCTGGACAAGCCTTGACTTGACACCAAGATTAGAACTTGCCCCAAACCCAACTGTGTTCCAAAGTGAGCCTGCCACACACAGCAGCAGGAGTTTCACAGGGTTTCAAGTTAATTACACTCTATTCTGCTTCTGCTCTTTAATGTCTCTCTGGCTGTTCCCTGGCCCGCAGCTCCCTGAAAAAGCAGAGTAAGTGCTTTGGGGTGTTTATCAAATCCTTATTATTGCAGGCCCTCGCTGGCTTTGGGAGAGGAAGCGCCAGGGTCCCCTTTGCTGTTTGTGGGTGGTGTTTGGGGCTGCAGGGAGCGGAGGGGACGTGCTCCCCACACAGGAGGGACTGAGGCTGTGGCTTCACAGCGTGTTGTGTTTGGCAGCAGCGCTGCCACAATCAGTGCTCACCCTTCTTCCCCTCCTGCCCGTGCCAACAGAACCGTTTGTGGAACCAGGTTGTGAACTGACCCAGCTATAAAAAGGGGTGTAAACAATTCTTTTAGAGTTTGTTTTTTTAAGCTCTCCTAACCCATTTAAGGAATAGCCCTCCCTGTGAGACTGCACAAGTCAGGCATGTGGAAGCACAGCTATTTCTGTGTGAGGCTGTTAACACAGGTAAGCACTGCAAGTGCTGAAAGGCACATCCAGCTCTTGCTGATTTAAGACAGGAGCTCCTAATATTGGGAGTAATGATGTATAGCCCAGTGGAGTGTCATTAGGCCAGAACTGAAAGTGATCCATCTGTTTTGTAGGAGAGAAAGACAGGTCAATGCACTTAAAGCAGAGTTTTTAATTCTTAGAGCATGCATAAGCTGTGCTGTTTCAACCAGCCTTACAGATCTTGTCAGGGCAAAATCCCAAATGTTTTGCTGGAGTGGTCTCCAGCCAAATCCAGATTTTCAATGGGGATGGCTGAGTTTGTCAGGAAAGATAAATGAGCTGCAGTAATCAGCAGCAAAAAAAGAAAAAAACCAAAATATTTTAAGTGCTTATCTGGAGTCTGGATTAAGTCCTTGATTTTCATGAGTTTCCTACGTGGTTTTGGAAGGATTGCTTGCCTGCACCCCAGTTTCCCAGCTGGAAAGCAGATACAATCAGACTGCAAACATACTGAAGTGAAACACTCTCCAAGGAGAACAGGAAAAAGACTCACCAACAGCACATGGCAGCAGCTTGTACCCACTGCAGGGACAAGATGGCAACAGAATCTCACAGGAGTTTCAAAGCACAGCCATGTTCTCAGGGAAGATTCTGGGTGGTCTCTGATGCAGCTTACATTGATAATTTGCAATAAAACACCATCTTGGCAGCACACCTCAAACACCTTCCTACTAAATGAAAGCCTGACTTTGTCCCTGGAGCTGTTCAGCCTGACACAGCTGCTCTGAACACGGTCCAAGGGCCCTGCAGAGGTGGGAGGTACGTGGGAAAACCCTGCACAAGTGAAGGTGAAACAACCTCCTCATTTCCCCCGAATCCCTCATGCCTTCTGCACGGCTGCTTCAGCCACCCCACAAGTGCCTGATGGGTTTGTTCCTTGTAGATATTCCCTGTCCCACCAAACCACCTGCAGCAGCTGGATTTGGGACCTTTACCCCAAAACCCCATCCCAAAGGATGGGACCATCTCTTGTTGAGTGCATTTTCCCCTTCCCCAGACTGCCTGCGAGTCACCAACCAGCAGAAACCTAATTTCATATCCAGCAAACATTCCACATATGCAATGGGCTGGATTTTTCAAAGGCTGCAGCTGTCATAACCCAGTTCCCAACTACCTCATTTTTGGGAAGATCCCCCCTCACGCTTTTTAACCCCAGAGTATTTCACAGACTCTTCTGAAGGACTGAGTTTGGGGTTTTTTTTTGAGAGAGATGTGACTTACAATCTGCATTTGTACACTGTAAAATGGTTACATTTTAAGGTAAACTATGAACTCCTGAAAATCAGACGTGCAGCACGAGACACAAGATCAATAGCTCTGTTTGGGAGTTCTGCCTGGAGTGCAAAAGATTGGGAATAAAAGGATTCTACATGGATACTCTGAAATGTATATATAGCATGACGGAGAGTTGCTGTTCTGCCAGAGAGCAGGGGTGCTTTGGAGTCAGAACTCCTTCCCTGAGAACACCACAGCCCGACCTGAGCCAGCAGAAAAGCCCCAAATTCTTTGACAAGTACACACATCCTGTTGCCCTGCTTCACAAGGGGTGAGCAGCAGTCATGTACACGGGGTTACACTGAATCCATGCCAGACGTCTTTATAAATACTTGAAAATCCTCCACGAGCATCTCCAGGCAGCCAGTTTGAAAGGAGATGAGCTGGGGAATAGCACAAGCCCCACCAAGGAACAGGAATCCCTGCAGAATTCCTCAGGAATGCAGAAAAACCTTACAACTCTTCCCAATATTTTTTCTACTCTTTTGGTGGTTACTAATCTTTATGGAGTTTACATTCCATCTATCATTTTTATAACCAGAGATCAGAGAGGGATTATGGCTGGGGGTTGCAAGCTATTCACACAGAGACCCTGTTTATCTAAGCAAAGAGAGCAGCTCTTCTACTTTAACCATTTAGAAGGTGGCAGAAACACCGTCTGGGACATGTTCAGAGCTAATTTGTTGTCCTACACCAGAAATTTAGGTGGTGCCATTTATATTTTGTCAGAAGCATCTCTAATACACAGCAGTCAAAACAAGGACATGCCCCAGCACATTGTCATTTTTACATTCAGTTCACATCCAGCTTTTCTTTCTTTTTTTTTTTTTTTTTTTAAATCAACATCAATAATTGCATCCCTTCTCCCACACTGGGAGTGTGCTGGGAGCTGGAAGTGCTCTGATGATGGAGAGCTGTGACCCCAGGACCTCTGGCAGTCATAATTTAGAGAAGTCACAGTGCAGATCTAAATTCGTACTAAAGGTCAGATCATCCCCTGGGGGCTCGCTGCGGCCAGAGCTCGGCTACAAGAGAACTGGGCTGCCCAAAGGGACCAGAAAGGAGCTGAGATCCAGCCCCCTGAGCTGGATTCGGTGTGTCTCGATCACCCGTGCCTCGGATGGAAAGGTTGGTTACTTAAAATGCGGCTGCCACCTCTTCACGGCAACAATGATGTTTGAAAAGGTTCCTTTGATCTTCAGCAAACACCACAGCCCTGATAGCAGAAATACTCGAGCCACCCAGATTCCACTTCCCGTGAAGCTGAGAGGTTGAAAGAAAAAAAAGAAAAATTAAAACAAACACCAACAAGCAAAACAAAACAACAAAAAGAGGAGTAAGAATTTTGTAAAAATAAAATATCTGTAAATATTCAGGGGCTAAGAAATGAAATTGATTCCCTGATGCACAGCAGCATCCTCTTAAATATCAGGGAGAGCTTTAATCCATAAACTTACACGTAATGAGAATAAAGCAACTGATGAAGGGAAGGAAAAGGGACCTCAGGAGACTTTTTGGAAGAGAAGGGGGGTCCAGGTTACAGGAAAAAGGGAGAGTTGGGGATTTAATGCTTGTAAGGTCATAGTGCAGACTTTCTGAGGAGTGATTTTCCCCCAGGATTTTCTCGCAGAGAGCCCTGATACCTTTGAAGTGCTATATAAATTATCCAATAACCATGCAGAGTGGGACTCACTGGCCTGATAGTAAGTCCTTTCAGTGCTTTCCCCTAATTTAAAGACCACTCCCTCTATGCAGACACTTCAAAGGCAGCTGGCACCCACTCATTTCTCCAGGTGTGTTTTCTGTCTCCTGCCCAGCTATGGTTTCTGTGGGCAGCTCAGACCCTCAGCAGGCACCAAGGCTGCCCAGCCCACCTTCAGCCACTGCAGCAGGGTGGGATTGCAGCTTTCTGCCTGTGCACAGCCAGGAATGGGCAGGAGGCCCTTCTCTTGTGCTCTGCTCTAGGATAAACCACGGGACTAAGCTGCTGTGGCATCTGGAAACCAGCATTAAATAGAAGATCTGAACATCTTGAGTTGATGGGGAGAGGAAGAGGTGCTTCAAAACAGAACCTGAGCCCCAGCATTTAGGAAGGAGATGCCTGCAGGTCTGGGAGGTGCTCTGCATCCCGCAAAGGTGAGCAGAAGTCTTCTGAAACAGCTCTTAACCACCCTCAGCATGAGCAAATCCACCCCTAGGGATCCCTCCCGAAAACCAGATTTTCTGTGGGTTTGGGGGCAGTGTCAGCACTCCCAGGGCAGAGGGGAGCTGTGCTGCTGCTCCCTGGAAGGGGAGAAGTGTCCCCAGGCTGCAGCACACCCCTACAGGGGAGAGCTGAGGCTTTCCAGGGCACCCTCCACACGCTCCCCACTGCCAGCCCTGCAGGTATGAACAGCCCCAGCCCCTCCCCACCTCCCCCACAGCCCACTGGTGCATTTGCAGCCAGAAGCAGCCCTGGGGACAACCCCAGAGAGCTCCGGAGGCAAAGGTTACAGGTGTGCCCCACGCTCCCTCCTGGTGAACCCGGGGAGCCGGGGGTGACAGCTTGATGGATGACATGCCACATGAAGGCTGGCAGCTTCTCTGCCTGGGAGGAGCAGGGAGGTTCAGGAGCATTTTTCTCCTCTGAAATCATCTCCCTGCCTGCCTGCCATTTCTAGCCCCTGCAGCTCTGGTTTTTCCCCCTTAATGAAATGTTTTCAAGACAAAATGTACCAGGAGAAGATCCCCTCCTTGAGATGAAGACAATCAGCATTCCAGGGATTTCCATACTTCATGGCTGGCTGTTTTCCTCCTGGCACAACAACACAGCTGTGGCAAAGGGGACAACTGGCACTGGTGACCTGGCACTTCTTGCACCTTTCTTTGGGAGAAATAGGAGAGAGAGGACAGACCCTTGTCCCACAGGTCATTCAGAGCACTATAATCTGTGCATATCTGCTTTATCTTCTTCCCAGTTTGGATACTGGGAAGAGTTTGGCTCTGAAAAGGACCTAGTGATTACCCTTCACTTCCAGAACAGGTGGGAGCAGAAATCACAAGCCATTAACTCCAGTCCCATTCATACTTCAGGCCAAGCAGAGAGATGCTGCCTTGTGAAAGCCTGAGTTTCACTTCAGAGTCCTTTCCTCCTAGAGAGAAGAGGAATTCTGTCAGCAAGAGACTTCCCAGGCAGCTTTGGATCAAAGCCACAGATCTGCACAGCCCCACCATGCAACCCGAGTTCCTCACCTCAGCTCAGTCAAAAATGTACAGGAAAAGCCAAGTCCACAGAGAAAACCACTATTCCTTCTTTTAAATTGAAGATGTGAAATAAGCAAGACTACAGAATTCCTTTTACCAAAAGGAACAGCACGGGAAAGCCTAGCACCTGGGGCTGCAGGCAGCACTCAGCTGTGCTGCAGCAGGGACACAAATGCATGGGAAAGGGCAGCCTACAGCTCTCCACCACATCCAGAAGGCCCAGTGCCCACCCCCCTCTGTTCTGGCAGTTTCAAGCGACATATCTGACCATGGCTCATAAATCTCAGCTAAGCAGGGCACTTCCTTAGGCCCTGTATCTTTGTTTAATCTCTGTCTCTAGACCAGGCTGACTTCCCAGGTCTTGCATGCAATAGCTCAGCAGTTCCAGCAAGTGACAGGGATGAATGATGACCCCATGAACCACCCCAGGGGCCCATGTCCCAGTCCAGGGCTCCACGTACTTCCAGGACCTCATGTACCACTCCATGAACCATCCCGTGACCCCATGGTACCAGTCCAGGGCCTTGTGTACCATCCCATGAACCACCCCAGGGCTCCATGTACTTCCAGGACCTCATGTACCACCCCATGAACCACCCCAAGGACCCACATATCACCCCATGTACCACCCCAGGGCCCCAGGTACCACTCCATGATCCACCCCAGGACCCCATGAACCACCCCAGGGCCCCACATATCACCCTATGTACCATCCCATGACCCCATGTCCCAGTCCAGGGCCCCATGTCCCAGTCCAGGGCCCCATGTCCCACCCCAAGAACCACCCCATGGCCCCATGATCCACCCCACAGCTCGGGCTGCTGCTCCTCTGCTCACACACCAGAACAGGCATCTGCACCCACCCTGTGCTCCTGGCCAGGGCTCCCAGCAGTGCCCCACTGCCTGGACAAAGCTTTACTGTTCCACACAGGCTCTTGTGTGGTTTACCATGCGCCATCTCCCATGATGACAAAGATTAAATGAGTCATTCTTTAGCAAGTGTTTAGCTGGCCAAACACAACCTCGTGGGGCTCTCTGATTGTAGCTCAAGCTACTTAAATCTGTTCTACATTAGATTCCCCTAAGCCAAAGAGGGTTAATTTAAAACTTGTGCTGGGGTGTTATCACAGCTTTCACTGCAGATTTGATAAAGCCCAAAGTGCTGCAAGGCCCAGTGTGGTAAAAATGAGTTTTCAGGGAGGTGCCTGAGTCAGCCAAGCAGTGTGCTCTTCTGAGAGAGAGGGAATCTGACTCAAAATGCCCCTCACTTAGATCATGTCTGATACCAGTCCATGGGAAAAGGTTGGTATTAGCAAGGCCCAGTAGCAAAGAGTTTAACTTGTCCAAGTCTGGGGACTGCTCTTTGAGTTTTCAGTGAGTGCCTGCTATTAAAATCCTTGTGCTGTAAATAGTCCAAAATCAACTACAATTTTAGCCTGTGACTCAAGCTGAATTTAAAACAAAACAAGACAAAACCACCACAAAAACATTTTGAAAGCAAAACAAAAGATGCTTCACTTTCATTTCTGAGTTACAAAGCTGCTGAGACTGGACTGGGGGAGGGGACACTAATGCACCTACAGGAGGAATGAATGAGGCAGTGGCTTGTATTTAATGAGTTTTAAACATATTGGCCATGAAACTCCAGCGTCCCATGCATTTTCCATCATTGGAAGACTCCAGCCTAACATTTAAAAATTAGAGATTGGTGTTTGCATGGGATAATAGTTTAATCTTTTCAACAATGGAGCTGCCTGCCTGGCAGTGGTGGGGAGGATTAGGTATTAAGATGCAGTTTTATGAATGGGGACAATCAGTCAGAGCTGTCAAGCTGGTTTTGTTTGGATTCTCAAAGTAATATCCAGAAGTGAAGGTGTTCATAGGAAGCCAGATGCCAAATGCAGCAGGGCTTTGCCTTGCAGCAATTAGCAAACAGGTGAAGAGTCATTACAGGAGAAACTCACCGTGTGCAGACACAGGCACGAAAATATTTGCAAACAGAAATCAAACAAGGCAAAATACTCTGTCCTAATGTCACTTTCACAAAGCATCTAGTGCAGATCTCCCACTTGTCCCAATCCCACTGGCTACCCTGACCCGTGCTGAATATTTACCTCAATTTAAAGCCATTAAAAGTGCTGCCCTGCGTGCTAATGAACACCACACCACGTGCTGAGCTGCTTCTACCTGCACAGGACTCCTGTTGGGGCAATGAAGTGCTCAGGCTGTCGTCTCACATTTGCCTCCACAGCTGCTCCTCCTCGAGTGAATTTGCTGGGAAGGAGCTGTGCAGTCTCAGCTAGGACACAGCCACACCAGGAGGAGGTGGACTCTAATATTAATTTCTGACTTCTGTCCCCTGGACCAGTTCCTGAAGGGAGCATCTCTCCATTCAGCTCAAAGAATCACACTTGTCTGAGTACAAGCTGATCTTTCAGAACACTTGGGGGGAAAAACCACACCACAGAGGGCACAGAAAGGATATTTTCAGCTGCAGCGCAGCAAAACATGAAACACATGAGCAGGTGAAGTCAGAGCACACAGGCAGACACTGTCTGTCATCAGCACAGCACAAATGGCCCCTGCAATTAAAAGCACAGGCTCTGTCTGGTTCTGGCATCATTCATTTCTGATAGCTGCCGCCATGCAAGATGCTGTAGGTGAAACTAAACCTGGAAAACCATCATAATATATCACTTTTATCCCAATATCTGAAGTGAAAAGTATGCTTATGCTGGAATGTGACAATTTAAGTGTTGTTCCTGTCAATCTCCAAAAGCATTTGCAGTCACATTGAGCTGCCCAAACTTCTTGGCTCCATTTGAAAATTTATGAGTAATAAAAACAGTGTCAGGTGATGAGCAGAGGGGACAGGTGATGCTGAAATGAATTAGCATATGAAGTCTTGGGGACTTCTCTGTACCTGCTCACCCTGCAAGCACCTGTCCCTTGGAATATTTTGATATATGTGGTCTTGGTTCAGAAGAACAGAGGCAAGTGGAAACAGCAGGGAAAATGTGGTCTGAGCATGTCTGTGTCTAACAGTGTGAAACACTGGGGTGGAGGCAGGGAAGAGAATAGGTTTAGAGCCCTGGGGGAGTGAATTCCCTGATGGGCAACCTGCAGAGCCTCTCCTGTGTGACGGTGACCAAACAATTCCCATTACACGGGGGAATGGCTTCTCCTTCCCTGCCCAGCGCCTCGATGAAGAGCACACTGTGTTCTCAGCCTGTGCACTCCCAGCCCCACACACCCTTTTTCCATGTGGGAAGCCTGAGGGCGGCCAAACAAAGGGATTTTTCAAATTTCATGTACTGTAAGTGCCACGGCCACAAACAAGATGAAAAGAGGCCCCAGCCTCTCTGTCCTCCCCAGAGCCACTCCTGCAGGGGCACTGCCTGTGCCAGTGCAGTTGCATGTCTTTTATCTGTGCAGACAGGGTCCCCAGCTCCCCATTCAGCCTGGTACATCCAGCACAGGATTTAGTTAATCATCCACAGAAAGAACACAGCCCTCTTTGTCAGAGCCCCGCGGGTGTGGAACACTCTTCAGGGAAGGGGTGGGCATCGCTTGAAATTATGACACTAACGAGGGTCAAACACTCCTTGTTTCCCTTCCATTAGTCCCATTGAGCCTGTGCAGCACAGTGGAAAACCTGCATCTGGAGCGGGGTGCCCACAGAGGGGACCCTGCCCACCATGCCAGGGCTGGGCTCTGGACACAGACAGGCTGGAAGAGGTGGCATGGGGCCAAGCACACGGTGCCTCTGGCTCCCTTCCCCAGCAAGGGACACCTGTGCAGGGCACCAGAGAACTGGGAGCTGACCCACCAGTGACTCCCAGAACTCTTGTCTTGGAGGGAAATGCATGTCAGCAATGGTACAAGACTGGCTGTCATTGAAGCTCTGATTGTCACTGGTGTATAAAAATCTGCATCCACGTGTGCCTGGCAGCATCCCTACAGCTGAGAGGGGATGGAGCGATTTGGATTTTTCAAATTTTTGGATTGCTGTCTTGAAAACTGCAGTGTTCTTTCATCTCTTGCCTTCCCACTGCATATATGGCCTCCCTTCTTTTGGGATGAGGCACAAATCCTTCATTAACACAGTGGGGTTTGATGTAAACCCCATCAGCCTCTTCTCAACCAACTACACCATCACAGCTCAATATCTTATTGAAAACATAACTATTTTGCCTGCTAAAGTGCAGCAACTCAAGCAACAGTTTCTAGAAGTGCCTCCTTTGGGACTGAACCTCAGGACAGCCCAAACCACTCCACAAACGCTCCCCACATTTCTTGTGCTCAATCACAAATCTTAAGGAAAGCCCAAGTCATGGTGCCCTGAGGTGAAGCCACAGCGGGCATGGTGACACCAGAGAGGTGTACACTCCCAGAATGGTGTTTTCAAACTCAGAAACGAGGACTGAGGTTATGTTGGTGTGGGCTGGTGACTGACCACAGGCTGCCCTGCGTGGGCCGACCCACTGTCATCCCAGGACCTACAGCAGCCAGAAGAAATGTGCGTGGGCAGAATTCCTGCATCCACAACTGGCCTCAAAAATCAGATAATACCATGGGAAAATACAGGGATGACCCCTGGGGAAGCAATCCTGTATCCCCAACAGCCTTCTTGAGAGAGGCTCTAAAGCTGTCACCACTGCACATAATGCCCCCGGGTTTCTGTGCCTGCAGCAAATGCTGAATTGCTTGAGAGCTGAATCCCAAACAAACTGCCTGGATCTGAGCAATTAGAGAGAAAAAGAAGTATATTCTACCAGCCAACTGCTTAATTATCGAGGGTATTAAGCACAGCATGCAGCTAATAGCAAAGCTTTGGGTTTTCAGGACAAGCCTTTCTCCCTGCTCTGTTTGTTGGAAAGAATCTGAGAAATAACAGGATCACAACTCATTCCCAGCAGTACCACCCCTACTGTGGGATGAGATGGAAATGCCACTGTTCTGGGTACAAGCTCTTTGCCGTGCTCCCAAGGGAAAGGGTGGACTTTAAAGAATTGGGCAAGATTCCCATGGTGGAGAGAATTCCCTTGGTAGGTTTGTGCTGCCCTGTGACCATAGTTGGCTTTCTGTCATTCCCTGAGCCCTGGGATGGGCAGAGCAGAGGGTTTGGTGTGAGCTCTGGGGGATCTCACCCTCCTCTGGCACTGGAAGCCCTCCAGGAGATAATGCTGTCACTGAGTGATGAGCTCACGGGCCCTGCTGACACAGCATTTCTTTTCAAATGTAAACACTTGTGCATGGTCCAAGAAAGCATTTCACACTGCCCAGCCCAAACATTTTAATAAAAACCCTCCTCTCCCCAGTCTTGTTTAAGAACCTCAATTTAATTTCCATTAAGTTAATGAACTTTAGTGTTATCTTCCCTTTGCTTTCTGGACTGTCTTTGGAGTCTATCTAAGTTTTTCCCTACAGATTTCATGAGAAGAAATGCAGCTTTTTAAAAAAAATGCAAGAGGAAAAGGAAGCTAGCAGTGAAACATCTGATACTGCAAGACATGATAAAATCAGGGGAGCTGGCAGAGCTGGCAGGCTGCCCTCTCCTCCTCCAGCCCTGGCCAATGTCCCTTTGTGAATTGGTCTTTGTTTGCTACAGATTCACTCTAGCGGTTTCTCACACCAGAAATTAAGCCCTATTTTATCCAAACCTGGCCCAGAGGGCCTTTGGCTCCCAGCCAGAACATACAGAGCATTTCTTTTTATTTGCTCTTCTTTTCTCAGTCTCTCTCCCTGCAGGGTACTGCTATTATTATTATTATTATATTTTTTTAAACTTGCATTTTACTGATTAAAGTGCTTACATTCATGTTGATACATTTGTTTTGTGGTGCCTTTGGGGTCATAAGGAAGCACAAATTATTCTGGATTGGATGAGAGCTGGGAAAAGCCGAGGAGAAAACCAGGATATTACCAGGCATTCCTTTGGTACTGACACATGGGCACTGCTATCAGCATGATGACGATCCAGGGCTGGAGAGGAGGGAAATGGCATTTGGATAAAATGAGATGGGCTGTGATGTGCCTGAGGAGGGCTGAGGGACAGGCTGTGCTGTGTGTGGTGGGGCAGGGCTCCTGTCCCAGCCCAGGAGCTCGGCCAGGCTGTCCCCGAGCCCACCACAGCACCCCTGCCACTTCCCCCAGGGCCACACCTTCAAAACGACAGGAAAGCAGCACCCAGGGGGCTGCTCTCAGCATGAGCCTTGCATTCAGGGAGGGACACACACCCCTGACAGCAGGACCAGTCCCCCCAGAGCTCTGCCAGATGTGGCACCTGCAGCTGCACCCAGGTGCAGCCACTCAGGGCACAGCTCCTGTCCCACCTGCAGGTGTCTGTGCTGGGGCTGCTTCCCAGGGCTGCTCCTCTCCTGCTGCACATCCCTGCTCCCAGGGGGCTTCCAGGCTGCTGCTGCACACCAGCCCCTTGCCAAGGGCAGGAGGAGCCCTGGGGTGTTTTGCTGGTGCCCTGAGAAGGAAGGAAACATCAGGTGAGGAATCTCAAGTGGAGACTGGCTGAGCAAAGCTAAACCTGCCCTCTGAGCTGGGTGTAAGTGGCTTCAAAAAGGGGTGAAAATCTGCATCTGAGAGAGAGTGAATTCTGACAATGAATCCAAGCATGGAGGTTTGAGAACAGAGGCCTTTCAGCAGCTCACAGATGCTGCCACCTTCCTAATTCACGAGGTTTGGGGAAAGCAGTGCCCACGGGGTCAGGGGCATCTCAGAAGTCACTGAGTGTCCCCTGCAGGCTCTGTGCAAGCACCTGTGCCCCGCAGGGATGCCAGCACCTTGCTCTGCCTCTGGCCTCTCTGGCTCTACTTGGTCTCAGGCCACAAGATGTAGCCTGAAATCTCTAATGGGGGAGAATGAACAGAATCAAATGGGGAAATATTGGAGGACTGTAGGACAAAGAAGATTTTCTTGACATCTTACAGATTTTCCTTGCCATCCTCCTGTTATCTCAGTTCCTTCTTCATATCTAGTTTCCATTTTCACCTTCAAATTCCTGATCCTAGAGATCTGACTGAGTGCGGGCTGTTTCCAACAGATAACTAGCTCCCCCCTAACACTGAGTCCTTTCCCTTCCGTCTGTCCCATCTTGAGATGAGACCTTGAGCAATTGTCTGGTTTTTATCCCCAAGGGCTGTCTGCCTTCGTCTGATAAGACCTGGACCCTGTAAATATTTGCTGAAAAGCATGGAAAAAATAACTGCATCTATAATGACCTCAAGCAGGTTAGAGAGCAGTGTCTTTATCCAAATCAGGAGTCTACTGTCTCCTTAAATCAATTTAAACTGAAATAAGATCCATTCCTCCCCCGTTCCCTGTGCAGAAGTCAGCTGTAATCACAGACACTGAGTCTTGCACAGGCTGGAGAGCAGAATGTGCCTCTGACAGGAGTGCTGGGCAATTTATCACAGGAGATTACACTCGAGGGTGCTCATGTGACTGGGATTTAACAGTCAATTAAATAGCACCAACACTTCTAACAAAGGAGCTGGGGTTAAGGAAGGACTCCAAAATGACTCCTTTTCCTTCCCAGCTCTGATGCCAGCCCTGGGAATCTCCCTGTTATTAACCCAGATGTTCAATTAAAGCTGACAGGAACAAATAAAATTGTTCTGAAATGTCCCTACAATGGGAGTCAGACAGCAGGTCTGCCCCTGAGGCAGTTTGTAGGAAGCTGTCCCATGTCTTGGACTTTATCAAAAGGATTCCAGCCGTGTGTTTAGTGCAAGGGATTCCGCTGCTGCTGCTCAGGTCATTTCCAAGGAGCAGACAGGGAAGTGCTGCTTCTTGTCAGGATTAGGCAGTGCCAGACAGGGCAGATGAACGCGGTGCTGCTGCTTCAAGAGGACACATCCAGCTGCCCACACATTCACCAGAACACGTGGCAGTGCAGTGCTTGCACAGTGAGCTCAATATCTGGGCCCCACCGAGCACATAAATACACAAAACCTCTCCCTTACCTATCTCTTCCAGCAGGCAGCAGTGCCTCCCTCCACATCTCTTATGGCTTTCCTTGAAATTCCCCTCAAGCCGTGAGCACCTCAGTCTTGCCAGATATTCCCTCCTTCCTGTCCCACTGCTCCTGAATGTGCCCGTTGCTCCTGCAGTTATCCTGATTATCCCTCCTTACCAGCAGACTCACTCCCAGTGCTCAGCTCTCTCCTGCTCTGGTGGCATCAGCTCCAGCCCCACGGTTCTCTGCTCTGTATCTAACTACCAAGCCACTCTGTCTGTCCTCACACGTCACCTCTTGTGTTCTGGGAGGGTCCACGTGCCCTCCCTGCCTGGCCAGGAGAGAGGCTTGCACACAGCTGTGCAGCATCTCCTGCACCTTGAGCAGCACCTTCCAAAACTGCAGCAGGACACACACACAGGCTCGTGGTCTCTGCATTCACGTGAGCAGCTCCTTTCAGGGCAGCACGGAAAGCTTGCTGCTGTATTCACCCTTCACCAAACATTTCCATCTGTTCTTATATTCCAGTGGCTTTTTACAAGAGTAAAGAAAAAATATTGGTGGTGCTTTTTGCTCATTTTATCAATTTTCTTCCCCTAAATTCTGCTTCCCAGGGCTGTTCTTTGGGAATCCCACTTAGCACTGGGTCATCCTGGAGCCAGAGCTGTGTCAGCACAGAGTGTTAGCACACAACAACCTTTCTGCTCGGGCACAAACAAAGCATATTTAGAAGTTACCTGATAAATAGAATAGTTTGTGACCCAAGTCTCCTCACCACAAAAGACAGGAAGGGGCTGTTACACTCTTGTGAACCTCGCCAAGATGCTGAATTTTTTCCCATGGCAAAAGAAACAACCTTCCCCATTCCATACTCTGTCTCTCTCATGGGGTAAACCCAGAGTTCTGTTTTATAGATTCCTCTAAAGCATCAGAGCTGTTCCCAGTATCCTGTTCTGGACAAGTCGTCCCATGGTGTTTTCCTAAAAGACTGTTTTGTAAGGTCACTTCATCATCTGGTCCCTGTTCCACGAGGTCACTCAAAAGTTACAACACTGGAGTCAAAATCCCCTTATGCTCGTTTTGGTGTATTGGAAACTACCAGAATGTTTGCTGGAAGAGACAAAATGTGGCTGAAATAAATCCACAGATTTTCCCCTAATAGAGTTGCTAGAATAATATCAAGGTCATGACTCCCCCTCACTCCTCATAATTGCTGCAGCACAGCCCTAAAAGGGGTGGCTGACCACAATACAAATATTTCTTTCATGCAGCAGAAAGGAGTTGTTGAGAAATCTCTTGGAGCATGTGAATGTCACCTGATATTTTACTCGGGACCAACTCTTTGACAGGATGCTCATTTTCTCACATCTACTTCATTCTTTAACACCAAATCCACACCTTTCCATGAGGATGCTGTGGGATTTTTTTCCAAAAAATGCCTTACTTGTATCAGGATGTAGTACCTAAAAAAAACCAAACTAATGCTTGAGGTAAAACTAGAATTAATAGACAAGACCATGGTGTGGTCTTGTATCCTTCTCAAATAATCTTCATCTGCAGTGGCAGGGATGACACCAGAAGGTGACAGTGACCAGAGGAGGTGCTGCTCTCCATGTGTTTGTGCTTCAGAAAGGGTAGGGCTATCAGGTGTCTATTTACAGCTCCCAGGAGAGACACTGACCTTGTGTCTTAACCAAGACTTCATATTCCACCAGACACTTGAAGCTCAGACCCAAAAGCCAACGCTTAAACAAGTTCCCTACTTCTGGCACGTTGTTTTTGCCAATATTTGCTGCTTTAAGCACAAGTGACAGCCTAACAGTAATTTGGGCTGTTCATTACAATAGCACCATGTTCTGCTCTTTCTGAGGCCACACAGATATTCAGAATTAGCCCTGCCACAAACCTTTTCCAGGAAGTGGTGGCTCCTGGGAAGCTGAAGGATAGAATGGAAATTGCTGATCGGAACAAGAAGCTGTGGATCCCCTGAGGGGACACACAAAGCAGCACGGGATGCTGCTGACACTCTGTTTGAATTGGGTGGATTTATGAGCTTTTCTGATAAGAACTGTTATCTGGGGCTGGAATCAGACCCCGCCCCCTTTGCTGGAATTTCTCTTGGTTTGTTCTGTTCCCAACTCTGAGCACTTCTGGAGAGTGTCCTCTTGCAAATTCATGAAGATGGGAATCTAAGGCTAATGGGATCCTGTGGATTTGCATTAAAGGCTGCTCTGACCTTAGGGATGCAGGTCTTTAGGCTGGGCAGGAGCAGCAGGAGCAGCTCCACATTTGTGCCTTGGGCTGGGCTGACAGTGACCAGTCCTTGGTGGGATTTGCACTCCTGGGTGCCAGCTACTGATACCAGCAAGGGGTGACTGAGAGCAGGCTCCCCATGAGCACTGCATTTTGCATTTCAGAGTCTCCAAATACCAGAGGCATTATCTCAGGCTGCAGAGCATTGTAAATCAGAGTTAATTCTTTCCAGCAGTCAGCTTTGATATGGCCCTCCCTCTCATTACCCACTCCCTAAAGGAAGAAAGAACACTCTAAGGGTCCTACCCCCATAAATGTTCCTGGATTCAAAAAGACAAAAATGACACTCTTTTATTTGCATGTCCAGAAAATTGGTGGTGTAAAATTCCCCTGCAGGATAGAGGATAAAACCAAGGGTTAAAAAGTGAATTAATGCACCTTTCTCTGGCTCAACTCTACTGAGCTCACTGCATATCTTTAAAGTTTATCCTCCTTGTATAAGTTATTTAGAGAACAATTTTTGAGCACTCTTTATATTGATTTAAAGCTTCCTACTTTTAAAAATCACATTCATTTGAGAGATGGGTAAATTCTGGTAGAGGATGTAGCAGTTGACAGGTCTTGCTGAAAACCAACATCACTGCTGGAAGCAGGAATGAGTCTCCTGAGCCTTGGTCCCTGTGCTGCAGTTTTATGGAATGCCTGGGATGCACACTTAGTGGGAAGCACACCAGGAATATTTTCCTGCTCTGCAGAAACAAACAGAACTTTTTTTCTTTTTAAAGGCACTGAAAGCAGTGAAGGCTGAGTAACAGGGCAGGCATGAGCCACGAGGTGTCTGATGAAATGACATAGTTTGAGATTTTTATGTAACCACATGGAAAGCTGTGATGTGAGTATTAAACTTTCCTGGATATTCAGAGTTTTCAGGGAATTATGACTTGCAGCAGTGAGTCAGCACTGTTTCAATGAGGCAAGGATTAACCTTCCTGTCAGGACAGTCTCAGACAAGCTTGAAAAAAAAAAAGCCACAGAGATAGGTGACAAATAATACATTTTGGGAAACAAAAGATCAGCACCTGGGGCCTTAAGACCAAAGCAGATCTCTTATCAACCATTCAGCCAAGATCAGAAGTGAGCACTGGCCACAGTGCCACTGGCAGGCAGGTACCTTCCACCTGTCCCACACCTGCAAAGCCTCCTGTTTCCTAGATAAGCTCATCATTTGGGAGAAGGTCAGAAAAAGCCTGTGAAATTGTCTCCCTTTAACCTGAAAGGAGTTTATCCCTACTGTGGTCACACTTGTACCCCTCTCAAAGAAGGCTGCTGAGATGTTAATTCCCTGTTCAATAAATAGAGCCAAAGTTTGGCTCTGTTATCTCCTGCAGGGGGATGCAGGCTCTCCAAAGGCAGGGCAGTGTCACCCTGTGCTGGGCTCCCAGACAGATGAGCTCTGTGCACAGGGATCAAGCTCCCTCTCAGGTAATATACATCCCAGCCTGAAAGCTGCTTCCTCCACCTCCCTTTGTAGTCCTTGTTTTAATCAGCACCATCTGGGATTAGCTTCCTTTTATTTACTTATTTTTGGGTACAAGCAGTCTTAGATCCTCAGATTTTGGTCAGCCTGCCTGGAAACTCTTCAAAGTTTGGGATTACCAGCTCATGTGCTGGAGACTGGAGTAGGGGTTCCAGGCACTTGAAAGCAGACACAAGACAGGAACAAAAGTGACCCATCAGCAGACACTGAATTTAGCTGCAGCATCAACTTTTTAAGGTTATTTTCTCAGCACAGCTGGCTTGGGGGCTGTTCTGTCACATATCCATGCTTGGCTGAGTGATCCAGCACAAATGACCCCATTTTCCCAGGAATGCAGAGGGAGTTTGCTGTGAGCATGGCTTCATTGGCCCCAACAGAAATCAGGCGTGTAAATCCCTTTCTTTTAGCCTCAAACTGGTCAAAGGGAGAATTAAATCCCCAGCCTTTCTAGCCCTTGTAGGGGAAAGAACTGAATGAAGCAGGGGCAAGCAGCAAGTAATGATCTCTGCCACCTCCCCCGTGCACTACCCAATTTATTTTGAAGTGCTGTTTTTGTTCAGCCTCAGACATTTGAAACATTTTGCCTGGAGCAGGAAATATCACATTTCCCAGCTCGATGAGCAGCCTGCACGGAGTTGTGCTAAACACTTTATGGAAACGCTGTTCTGTGAAATAAAATGTGGTATTTTAGCATTTTTGCTCAACCTGACTTACCTGACAGGCACTGCAGGTCATGAGAGGGAGACAGCCTGAGTGACTTCACATCAGGGCACCAGTGCATTGTGTTTTGGTATTGATGGATGGATGCATCAAGGTGCTTCTCTGGGCTCTGGTGCCCTGTGACAACAGCAAAAAGATTATTGTGTTTAGAGCCAGATAAGCAGCACCTTAATTTGATGGATGTGTTGTGTCCCAGCACGCAGCTTACAGCTCACCAAAGTGCAAGAGTGACTCTCACTTCCACCCCTGCAGGAACCCTCAGTCAACGCCCCACAAACCTTGGCTCCCTGCACAAGGATTGTCCTCCACCCTCTATGAAGGGCACCTGAATGAACAGAAAATGTATGAACAGCTCTGGGGCTCCCACGATCTGCAGCCTAATCCTGGTGCTATCAATCCAGTTCTGTTTTAATAAGCAACAAAAGGATTTTCCTGTTTTGGTCGTGATGGTAATTGGTAAGTGACATCCCTGCTGTCACCCATGTGTTTTTCCACCCTCTTTTCTGCCCTGTTGTGGAGGGGGAGAGGGGAGCAGCTGGGTGGGCACTGGCAGCTGGCCATGGTCAGCCCAGGACTGCAAACAGCAGCCAAAGGGGCCCAGTCCTCAGCAGAACAGGTACAACCTGCTCTTCTCCATGGCCCAGTCCTGTAGAAACAAGCCATGAACAGGATTTGTTAACAAATTTGTTAAGTTTGCTCATTTGTTAACATGCTCAGGTGTGTACATTGCAAAATACACTTGGTTCAGCCTGGTCACAGTAGTTTTACTCATTATCAGCTATCTGAAAATAGATGTTAAAATAATATTTTTTTCATCATAATTTTTTAAAAAAGTAAATCCCACATTGACCTTATCAATTGCTCTTAATTCTTAAAATCTCAGTGCCTGCAGTTCCTGCTGAGGATTTAGCCAAGCAGAACTCCTGTCTGATGTTAAACAAAAGTGTTTTTCCTAGCAGGAAAGAAAAAAAAAAAAAAAAAGGCACCTAATTAATTTTCTTTGTTTTATTTCCATGGTTGATTAGTGCAACATCCATACAGGGAAGCTGCCTCCCTAGGGATGCCTCAACACAAACAGCCATAAATGAATTAACTAAAATCAAAACCTCCCTTAACCTGCTCAAAGTAACATTTGCAGCAGAGGTGTATTTATCTCTGTGTTTTACTCCGAGTGACAGCAATTGAACAAAACAGGAGCTGGGAATAGACAGCTCTCCATAACATCCAGCTGGAAAACAGAACTGCTGCCAAATCCAGTGGAACTAGATTATCTCAGTGCTCTAGGTGGGCTTTCAGCAGCCTCCAGCACCAGCACGTGCTTTGGGAAAATCAACATCATCCCACAGAGCTGTCCCAGGCTCCCTTCTGCAGGGAGCACTGCTGAGACAGCTCTGCTCCAAAAGCTCTTTTGGTGCTTGGACACACGTGGAGCAGAAGGACAGCCTTTTTTTGGCCTTTCTCCACTCCTCCCCCGAGTCTCAGTCTGCTCTGTGCAGAGACCCACGAGCAGGGCCAGGGGAGCGCTTCTGGCAGGGCTGTGCCTCTTTGGCACCTCGAACAGGGCTGATGTTCTCAGAGCTGTCCCCTCTGTGCCAGGGTGACAGGAGCAGCAGCGACCTCCTAACCCAGGCTCTGATCACAACAGGTTCACAGCTGAGACCACTGGAACTGCTTTTTAGCACTGCGGAGTTCATCAGAAGAATGTCAAGGCTTGAACAGAAAAATCAGAGTTCTGAGACGTCGACAAGCTCCTACCAAGCCCCCAGGTGTTTTCAGGAGTTTCAGGCTCTTGTCTGAGCAGCAGAATTTTGGCTGAAGACACTAAAATAGCCCCAGTTAAATCCGATGTCTTTAGGATGCCACTGCCAAGTCCTCGTAAGTAACAGGAAAGAATTTCATGACTTGGTGCAATGTAACCATGTAAGGGCAACTCTGTCCATCTTGTACAGTAGAGTACAGTTCATTCCCTTTCATGGCCCTCAAACATCTGAACTATTCCTGTTCCAGGAAAACAAAGAACATTTTACATCACAACACTAGAAAATGGAACTGAAAGTGGATTTTTAAAGGGACACATGTCCCCCCTTGACAGGATTCTGCAGGAATTTTGGTAGGACTCACATGCAGTGGTGCTGGTGATGATGGTGTGAACTTCAGGAAGCCTTTAGCACAGCACTAATCCATTCCCTACTGAACTGTTTCAGCATACAGCACCATTAACATTTCATATTCTGACAAGAAATTAATGAGAGAATAATTTGCTTCAATTTTTTCCTAAAACTCCAAAAACCAAATGGCAACAATCAGTGTTACAAAGCCCAGAACATTTTAAATTACAACATAATCCTTAAATACTCAAACCAGAAGTGTAATTTTGGGTCAGCTGTATACTAATGGGGTTGCACTGCTTAAAAAGACATCTGAGAGACCTCAAGTTCATCTTGAACTTTCAAGCTGTCAGTTCACTCTGCCTTATGGAGGAATTCCACCGAAATCCACATGGATGAACAGAGTCTCAGGGGATTAGGAACAAGTCAACAATATTTAAACTCTTTGGTAAACCAGGCATTTATCAGCAGCAAACAGTTAAGGGTTTTATTTAAAGTTCTACCCTAATGCCAAGGCAGAAGCAGCTAATTTAAGAGATGTCAGAAAAAAATATCAAGTCCAATTAAAACTTATCTCCTCTTACTGTGTACAAAGGAAAGCAATAAGGATTGGACATAAGCCAAGCTGAAATCTCTGCAGTTTGAAAACTGTATCATTCTTTCCAGAAAATGTTTTTACAGATTTATCTCCTGGAAAAATGAATTATTTCTAGGAGAGTCACAACATTGTCATCCCTCCTCCCCCCCTTTTTTTAATGCATCTTTCATGGTTAACTTAGATGTCAGAAGAAAATAGCTAAAAAATAAAATATGGACTTCCCCCCTTGTTTTAGAATTTAAGAGGTTTCTCTCATGTGCTTTGTGTATTAAGATCAACATTAACCAAATTTTTTGGCCTTTTTTTTGGCCAGAGTTCCTCCCTACTTGCAACACCCAGGAGTTCATGTTTTAAAAGTTCTATCAGCTGCGAGTAGTAGTAAATTCAAGTGTTATCAGTGGGAAGGGAGACTGTGCAGGCAAAGATGCTTCAGGTTATGGCTCTGCTAAAAAGGGCTCTCAGCCTGTGGAGTTCTGACTCCTCTGCTGCAGCTGCTCCTGGAATAAAGGTTTAGTTATGGATTTCATTGTATCTATACAGTATCTTACACTCTAAATCCTAATTTATTATTTGCAAAAAAAAAAACAAAAAAACTTGTTAAAATTACTTAAATAAAACACAAAACGACACACACTGTAGCTCCACATTAACATGGCCTGATTTGCTCTGCCAATATTCAGTAGGTATCCATGGTGCCAAAACAGGACCTTCCAAATAAATATGCTGCAATTGTCATGTCTGAGAAGAAAAAGAGATAAGGAGAAAGATACCACACGTGGGTAGTTCAGCCACTCTCCTTAGTCCAGAGGCAACAGCATCCCTGCTCCAGGCTGTCCTGAGCCTCCTTTCCCACGTGCACCCACAGAAAATGGCAAACAAGTCAAAAATAAAGCACATGGTGACCCCTCTCAACGGTGACAGCTTGCAGCATAAACAGGAAAACATCACCAAACAGCCCCTGTCACTTGGAGGAGCTCTGGGAGGGCCTGTGCAGAGATCTGAGGATGGACAAGTGCAGATGTTAACCCAGAGATGACCACAAGCTGGGAAGTGTAATCTGGATTAACCTCTGAGAAATGTGCAGATCAGGGTACACCACCAGGACAGGCCCTGAGTAGTTGTGGGTATGATGGAACTGGTAAAATGCAGCTGACAGGAAATTTTCCATACAAGTCATACCCTACTACCTTCTTTTAAAACCCAAACCCATTTATGTAATTTATTTGATAATTATAAAGTGACAAATAAACCTGCTGTGTGCAGACAAAATCTACCAACACAAAAGCAGCACCCGGAAGAAAGGACAGACCCTTTCTTGAATCCTAACAAGAAGAATTCCCTTAGTTTTTCCAGTGAAAAAGCAGAAAACTCAGCTAGATTGCTACATTGCAAGTGTTCCATTACAGATGCAAAAACGTATTAAATCTGGGAAAGAACAATGACAGTGAAGCCAAGAACAAAGTGGAAATCCTTGACTCTGGCACTGCTTTACAAGCTGATTTAAGAATTCACAGTGAGAATCTGTATATTTTAAGACACATTTCCAAGTCTTTCAAGACTAACTATAATAAACCCAACTTGTGTTTATGACTTGAACAGAAGACACAGCACAATGTAGTTTTGAACTGTTTATTTCACAAGTTCCATACCGGAGTTTCTTCAGTTAAAAGTTCCTACAAGAAAATGAAATAAACATTGTTACAAATCAGTCTGCTTCAACAGCTCAAGTAAATATCTTTGACCAACAGTGTAATCATCCTATAAATACAATGTACAGATTGTCCTCCTAAGAGCTGGATTTGGGAATGGAAGTTCCCCCTGCAGGAGTTAGAGGGTAAGATAAACATACGTACTTGGACACAATTCCATCATTTTTTGCCAGACGCAAAATGGAGTCATCTGATTCACCCTGTGGAAAGAGAAAAGGAAATATTCTCAAGGGTCCAAATAACTGCTGACACATGTGGAAGAGAGGCAGCTGCAGCAGTTAACGCAGATTAGTGTTTTCAAAAGAAACTGTTGCTTTTTTGTCATCCTTAAGGGTAAGGGACTGCTATAACTGCATAAAAATATGCATTTGCATGAACAACATATATTTATGGGTAAGTGGACTTGTGATGAACTCCTCACGCTATTTTAAAGTCAAGGTGGTATCATCTCCAGTAATTATAAACAACAGATAAAAGCCAGAATTAGTACCTTGATATACATTCTTAAAAGAAAATCACTTGCATACTTTACTTTAAAAAAACCCAACAAATTTCTCCAGAAGAAACGGATTATTCCAAGCAATCCAAGGCCCTGGCACAGGGTGCCCAGAGAAGCTGGAACTGCCCCATCCCTGGAAGTGTCCAAGGCCAGGCTGGACAGGGCTTGGAGCACAGGGACAGGGGAAGGTGTCCCTGCCTATGGCAGGGGTGCAATGGGATGATCTTTGAGGTCCCTCCAAACCTTTCTGTGATTCTGTGAATTTGTTCCCATCTTCACTCTGCCTTCATTATCCCCAAAAACCGCTGTGGAAACACGCTTCCCACAGTGTGTTCAGGGCCAGACACACTGCTAATTAATGACTAATGATCAGAAGCAGCAGCACAGTAACTCTGCAGCTCAGGAAGGCACTCACCATTCTCCGGATGGGGCCGCAGATGGCGTAAGTCTTGAACTGGCCATTCACCCTGCCCGTCACCTTGTCCACCTGCAATCACAGCACAGCTGCTGCACACACAGGTTCTTACAGTGTTACACTCTCACATCACACCTGCCAAGCACCCCAAAGTTCAAAACTGCAGAAAAACACTTGTAGTATTGAGAAAATAAACCACAGAATCTCAAGGCAAACGCTGGAGTCAGAAAGCCAACTACAATGATCTTTGCACAGCACATTTGTAGCTGCACAGTGCAGCTGTTAAATTTAGTGGATCACACAGACTGACAAGAAATGTTAGCTAAAAGGAAAAGAAATATTTGAGTTCTGAACAAATGGAAAAGCTCTGTGTAAAGTAGATTTTACTGCCTTTACTCTTCCTTTTGTTTCTTTTAACTAAGGTCATATAATGGAAGATTGACCTGAAGGGGGAATGGGTAGGAAAATGTCCAAGCTGAGAGACATAAATTGTCTCACTTTCTCAAGCTGCTGAGAAATTTAACAGAAAAGGGGCTAAAAGATATAAATCATGGATATAAACAGTGTGTGAACCCTGTAATACCAGGTGGGCTCATTTCCATGTTCTGCTAATCTCTGATCCTTTGAAAACAAGGAATAGGGATCAGAAGGGAATAGGGATCACTGAAGGAATGAAACATCGTGAACAAGAGAAGTACTTGCCATAGCAATTACAGGAAATCAGAATAAGGGTGGTTTTTAAAGGTTTCTTTTTTCAATGAGGTAATTCAGGAAACTTAGATTTTTAAAAGATGTGGGAATGTGGTCTCCCATTCAAGAACCAAATCAAGCTCTGTAGCTACAGGAACATTGTGTCCACAAAATTCTTGGAAGCTGAATTTAATTAACAATTGGGGGAAAAAAAAACCCCCAAACCATGCTACAAGGAACTTTAATTAATTGGAACCCACAAGAACTGGGAACCTGCAGGAGTCAATGTCTGTTGTGACTTTCTTTACTGAATTACTGAAGATACATCACAAGCAGGTTAATTCTGTAACTTTTACCAAAAGTTTAAAGGTTTAGCTCTCTCATCACATAACCTGTGGATAAACTTACCTCAGAAATGTTGATCTGAATGGAAGCGTGATCCTTAGCACCAATGATTCGGTTGCTGGCAGAGCTGAGGAACAAAGCAGGACAGATTTAAACAAAAGGAAACAGGCAGTGACAATGACAGAGAAAGCTACTGGAGCCAATTCTACAGGCAAATTAAAACTGCACAGGAAATTTAACAGTTTAAGCTTTCATTACTTAGAAGATTAAAATGCAGTTTTAAGTACATTTAAAGGAAATTTTCACTCAGTAGCATCACACTTATTAGCCAATTATCCCTTCACTTTGGTTTCTATGTGCCCAGTTCACCCTCGTGCAGTGTACAGGGCAGTACAGGCCTTCAAAACACACAGAATGCTGCTTTCTTTTCTAAAATGCAAAAATACAAGTCATTAAGGTAATTGGTAAGATTAGTTTCTATGCCTTTTTTTGCTGAGAGCCACTACAGCTGTCAAAGACACTCAGGTTGGAAATGCTCAGGAATCACAGGCTGTAAAACATATTTGAATTAATCTAATAAAATTCATACCAGTAGCTTACTTTTAGTGACTTTTTAAACTGACAGAAAACTGATCTTTTTCTCCCCCTACAGATATTTGCTGCTACGAAAAGCTCCTTTGCATAGGCTGCACAGGTGACAGTTCCAGGGATGTTTTTGGGATGGATTTTGGGGTATTTTGGGGGTTCCTCCAGCCCTGGCTGGCTCCTGGGTCCCTGCTCACCATTTCCGAGGGACATAAAGGTCCACGAATTCCCCGGCGTCGTTCTGCATCTTGCCCTGCTCCTGCCGAGGCACTAAGCAGAAAACCCTGCAGGAATCACGGAATATCGCCGTTTGGAAGGGACCCACAAGGATCATCGAGTCCCGGTCCTGGCTCTGCACTGGCATCCCAACAATCCCAGCCTGGGCATCCCTGGCAGCGCCGTCCAAACGCTCCTGGAGCTCTGGGGCGGTGCCCATTCCCTGGGGAGCCTGGGCAGTGCCTGGTTCTGGGGGAAAAACCTTTTCCCAAAATCCACCCTCACCCTCCGTGACTCAGCTCCAGCCTTTCCCTCGGGTCTCGTCGCTGGCCACAGCGACCAGAGCCGTGAGGCGATGCCGGAGCCCGGCCGGGCCCTCGGGCCGAACCTCGCGGGCAGAAAGAACCGTGCCCGGCCTCAGCATCGCTCCCGGGACTCCGCCACCGCTCCCGGCCCCGCTGCCCTGGTCCCCATCCCTGCCGCCGGCCCCGTTCTCATCGGGGAACCCATGGCTCCCGGTGTCCTGGCCCCCATCCCTCCCGCGGGCCCCGTTCCCATCGCTCCCGCTGCCCTGGCTCCCGTGGCTCCCGGTGCCCTGGCCCCCGTGCCTCCCGCCGGCCCCTCCGCCTTTCCCGGCCCCGCCGCCATCGCTCCCACCTCGCGCGCGGCCGGGAGGAAAGGAAGAGGCAGGGCCGGATGCGGAATGACGTCACAGCGCTGTGAGCGCTTCCTGTACGGCCGCGTGACGTCACGGGGCCCAGCCGGGGATCGGGCACCGGGGACTGGCCCTTCCCGGCCCGGTTCCTCAGGGCCGCGGGCACCGGGGACTGGCCCTTCCCGGCCCGGAGAGCGGGGACTGGCCCTTCCCGGCCCGGCCCTCAGGGCCGCGGGGCTCGTATCCCGCTCCAGGGACAGCTCCTCTTTGGGGGCTGCACACCGGAGCGGGCCTCTCAGGTGCCATTCCGAGCGCAGCCGCTCCAGGTGACGCTCCCGCGGCGGGGGTTGGACGGGATGGGCTCCAGAGGTGCCTGCCATCCTGAACCCCTCTGGGATTCTGCGAGCAGAGCGCCTCGAAACCCTCGCGGAAACCCACAGACCGTCCCGAGCTCCTGGGGAGGGGCCGCGGAGAACCCAGCGGGGATGAGGGGTCTGCGGCATCGCTCTCAGGAGGAGGACTCTGGAGGAGCTGGGCCTGAGAGAGGCTCCTCAGAACGTACAGAAATCGCCAAGGGCTGGCAGAAAATGTTGCCAGACTCTTTGCAGTGGTGCCCAACAACCAGACAAGGAGAAATGGCCATAAACGAAAACACAAAAAATCCCACCTGAACTCGAGGAATAATTTTCCATTAAGGGTGCAGATCACTGGAACAGCTGTGCCTCTGGAGACATTTCAAACCTGGACACGTTCCTGTGTCACCTGCTCCAGGTGACCCGCCCTTAGCAGCAGGGTGAGAGGGGATGACCTCCAGAGGGCCCTTCCAACACCACCCATTCTGTTACTCCAAAATGAGACATTTGGTTACAAACCATGTACCAAAACAGGTTTTATTTCACAGCATCTTAATTTCACAGAAGAAAACAAACAAACAAACAAAAATAAAACCAAACCAAGACAAACAGGCTACAACTGAGACTTTTAAATAATGGAACATGACAAAACCAGAAGAGTTTTTGTTTACAGGAAAATGTACAGGCTCTTCTCAAGAGAGTTCTCCGTGCTGAGCCACCCCAGCAGCACCTTCACAAAGCACCAGACCCCCCTCGCTGAAAACCTGTTTCCCTTCAGAGCAAGAGGAGTGTGGCTGTGCAAACGTGAAGCGGCAGCTCTGGGTCTGGCTCTGGGTCCCGCGCTGAGGTCGAACACACAAGGAACTGAGAGTCCTTTGCCACACGGTGGCAGCTTTTAGGTGGAAAGAGAGAGATTCCCGCTCAGCAGTGCGAGCTGCGCCCGGGCAGAGCAGGCGGAGCTGCGGGAGGATCCCTGCAGAAGGGCTGGCTGCTCCTGCACCCTCACACGTTCCTGCAGAAGCCCCAGGCTCTGGGCAGCATCACCCCGAGCCCCAGCTCTGCGGGACACAGCTGGCACAGCCCTCGCTGCCCCGCATCATCCTTGGCTTCCCAACTCGAGCGTGTGCCCAAGCCGAGGGCTACAATAACCATTAGACAACATTCAGCTTTCTGTAATTTAATGCTCCTTTAGCCCAATTTGTTCTCCTGGAAGGAAACAAAAGCTTGCCGGTTTTATGACGTAAACCCACAGATTCTGGGAGTGTAATTTCAGCCCAAATGGCCACTTGAGCTAGACAAACTTCCACTGAATACAGACTGCAAAGTGCTGCAAACCAAAGTGCATTTTGTTCCCTCGGATGGTGAGAAAGGAAAGTTAATTTTGTTACAGAAAACTCTTTATACACTAAATAAAGAAGTTCCCAGAGAAAGACACGTTCAGATTTCATCCGTACTTATCACGCTGTTCCGTGAGCAATTTCTTTGCTCTGTTGTACCTCTGGCCCCTCCACAATGCCTTGGGCAGTGGTGGAGCACCTCAGCTGTCTGCACCACTGCTAATTTGGAGGCTCATTACACACTAGATGTTTGGTACATCACTATTTCTGCATGCAAGGACAGTTATATTCAGTAGAAAGTTTAACTAGTAGGCAATTTTTTTAAACCTTTTGGAAGATACCTGGCAAGCTTATTGTCTAAGCTATTAGCTACATCTCACTTCTGGAGACTGGAAAGTCCTTCTGTGTTAGAGAAATCACAAGCATATTAAATTTCACACAAATAATTTGAAGCTACATACAGCTGAACACAGTTACAAAAGGTTTGATAGTCACTGTAATTATTATATATGAAAAATACACTTTGGGCCCCACTCAGAGAAGAAGGGGCTCCAGTAAAGTTTGCTGCAATTCTAATGAAGCCAAATTAGCTTCAGACAAAACACGGCTGAAGAGCAAGGATTCAGCTTTGGTTTTGGCTACGACCAGTATTTAATTTAACAAGGAACAGGAATTTACATTACTTACATATTGGATAGCAAGTCCCTGACCTCGGCATGAGGTCTGGCAGTTTATGAGTCAAACTTAAATGACAACTTTCTCAGCAGGAATAACCAAGTATCAGTTTTGTTCCTTGCAAAGGGACCCAGTAACTTGTATCATAATATTGCTTCAGAAAATAAACCCAAGAGCCAATACCCCAGAAGGTTCCGCCTATAATCAAGAATTCATTCCCAACCTGGATACTGTAAAAATAAAGGAAGGAATAAGCCAACGGGCAGAGAAGTTATTTGAACTCTAGAGAGCTGCTGGGCACCAGCCAGTAGTGGCTGCTCAGATGTGCAAGAAATGCCAGTTTTATGAGGACATCACAGTGATGCAACGCTTGGAAGAACAGAGAGTAAAAAAGTAGCATTTGAAATACCGAGCATGCTTGGTTTCGTTGGCCTCGGCTGGCAGCAGTAACTCTACTGGCTTCATATTTGCTCAGATAAAACCATCTATAATACAGTCAATCCTAAAAAAGGTGCTTATTTCAGGCTACAGAACAGAGAAACAAATAAAACCCCTAAATTATACATCTGACAGCAAATTGCTCTTAGTCAAGTGCTCATCTTCCACTCAAGAGTGAATTAGGACGGCAATCACTTCCCAGCTACCTCACTCAATGTGTGGTACTTCATGACAGGTTTTCAAACCAATTTCCCTTCTAAAGTAAAATGTATATTTTTAAGTTATTTATAGTAAATAAATTGAAATGGAGTAATTTCAATCTCGCTACTTATACATCATAGAATAGATGCCCTGTATATTATTAGTGCAGATATACTGGAATTGTTTTCCTTGTATGCAAGGCCAATGCAGGTAAAGAATAAATGGCTATACAAATTCAGGATTCCCCACTAAATAACAGAACTAACTTAAAAAGCACTGGTACCAGACCAGCCAGTTTTAGGCACATCTTTAAAAAAATAAAGTATGCATTTCATTGATGTAAAAATGTGAGAAGGTTCTTAGAAACATCTGAACTTTATGGTGCACTGGAATGGAAGTGATGTTCCTTCAGTTTCAAGGAATACAATAAAGGCTTAAAACAAAACAAAATAAAAAGAACCAATACCTTAGTATTCTTCATAAGGAAGAACAGTTTTAGTAAAACCAGGAAGATAAATAAGGAATAATAAGCAGCCATGACAGCTGACTGGTGAATATTTGTGCTTTAAATGTCCAAACGAAAACAAAAGTTCGATAACTCTTCTCGTACCATCCCCCAGATTTGGCATCTGTGTCCACAGACCTCGACAGTTCCCAACACCCTGCAGCCTTCCCAACGAGCTGGAGCCAGTGGCACCTCCACAGGCAGCATCCTGGGGGGGGATCCCAGCACAGCTGGATGCCAGCTGGGATGGAGCTTTGGTTAAGACTGTTGTGTGAGCCGTCTGTAGTGAGGTAAAACTTGGTTTTCAGGGAGATACAGAGCCAGTTCCAAAGCCACGAGGACGGTGAATTCGAAACCGATGAGATCCCTTCTGTTGAATCTGAACCTCTCTTCTAGTTTCTATCACAGTGGTAACAAAACAAAACAAAGGAGGGGAGAAAGAATCAGTTAATCCAGGTGATTTCAAGGCATTGTTAGATTAAGTGTGTGATGCGTGGCCTGAGCTGTATTTTCAGAATCAAGACCAGCTTATCAGCTCAGCTGTGACACCCACACAACTGTTACTGCTTCTCTGGCAAACAGATACGAGTGCAAAAATAACTTTACTGGAGGATCAGTAAGACACTAGCCTGCACCAAACAGATAGTTTTAATGAATTAAAAAAACAAAGCAAGGAAGAGCCCTAATGAGACATAAAACTGAAAGAGCTGGTCTTCCATGCAAGCACACTGAAAAGCTTGCATTTAATCTTTGCCTGTGAGCTGGGGAGGAGGTTCTGACAGCAGCTGGAACAAGGCTCATAGCACTTACATCTATCAGGTGTTTCACTTCGTGTTTCCTGAGGTCACTGCTGATCTTGGCTGCGAGCAGAACACAAGCACCAGCACACAGTTTGCGGTTCTGTTTGTTGAGTTTGCCCTGAAGGACGAGCTTCTCAAAGTAAACGTAAGCCATGGAGACAGTCACTGGCTCCAGACTGCACTCCTCACTCAGGTTTCTCATCTCTCTCTTCAAACTGGGAACAGGAGAAAAGACACCCCCCCAGACATGACAGATTTTATTAAATGCTGTAGAAATACTGCAGGACAGCAGCTCAGAGGAGCATATGGGCAAGACTCCTATTTGGAAAACCATGACAAGAATTATCCTAGAGGGGAAAAGCCCAGCTGGTGCTGATGCACAAACTGATTTCACCTGGCTGACAACATCCACTGCGGTAGAACAATTCCTCATGTGCCCATAAACACCAGAGCTTAGCTGCCTCACTGACACAGAGTCTATTGCTGTAGGATTTCTTCTGGGTTCCCAAACTGGTTTGTGATTCATATCATAAGAGTGAACCACTCTGACCTACAGAAAACCACAGCAGAGCCCTGCAGATGACAGCAGCTGCTGCACAGAGACCCGTCTAGCAGACACTTTGTGTAAGAGCCAGGTGTGAGGGGAAGGCAGCCTGCTTTCCACACTCCCCACACAGCCAGCCCCTCACCTCAGCATCTAGCAGGCTTGGAGGTGGATGGCTCCTCCCAGGGCTGCCATCCCCACTGTAGCTACCTCATCTCTGCAGGAACACACTGCTCTGAACTGCTGCAAAGAGGAGCATGCAGGACTCGGGCTGAACAGAACTGCCCAAGCAAACCTTTCCCTGGAGCTGAGCTACACCTGGCCCTGGTGACTCAGCAGAATTGTGTTTAAGCTGGCTATTTCAACAGGCTCTGATTGCATTAATCTCCCTGTAACACCAGCAAGATTACAGCTCTCTGAAGGTGCAACAGTGCATCTTGGTGAGGAGCAACCAGATGCATTTACTGAAGGATGAGAAATTCTGTGTAGCCTTCACAAAAAGCTTTTCTCTACCAAGTCTCCCCAGATCTAACATTCTTTATCCTACAATCTTGTTAGAGTCTGTGGTCATCACTGAGTCTGGTAATTGAAAGGCAAAAATAGCCAGAGGGCCCAGAAAGCCAATCCAGCTGGAGTGGGATTGCACTGCAGCCAAGCAATCAGGTTACAAGTGTTTGTTTCAAAGCTAATGCCACTCCACTGTTAATTGGCTCCTAGTGTTAGTACACCACAGTTGGTGAAACAAAACCCTTGAGGTGGAACTTTGAAAACCAACTGTTACCCTTTCTCAGCATCCTAAAGATTCCAGTACAGGGCTGTCATCCTACAAGTCAGCTCAACTGACAACAGGAGATTAGTGTTTAATCATATATGCTATTAATAGATTTAGTATTTGCTGCATACAAGTGCAGCTTCAGACAGTGTGGATGATGTTCTTGTTATTCACATCTTATTTCTTACCTCCTAATTTTGCTCAGTGTCAACTTGATATGAGGAAACTTCTCTCTGAAGGTTTCATTCATATCCTTTTTAAGGTCTGAGGGTTTCACATACTCTATGACTGTAGTCTGAAATGCAAGAAGCAAAATTTATCATTTGTCTTGTGAACAGGACTGACAGCCAAACAACTCTTCCAAAAAACACTAATGCAAAAGCAAACTTGAGTTTTGTTATTCACAATTTAACATTTCTGAAATGTTCCAAAGTTGAATCCCAACAAAGACAAAGTCCTTAAAAAAACAGTAAGCAAATGATTGCAAGAGGTAAATGACAACATGAAGACAGGTGTCAGGTTGGCTTTTGACAAGCTTACTGTACAAACTCAACTGTTTGTATTTTTCCTAATCAGTTATCAAAAAAACCCACTTTTTCTTCCTAGAGGAATTTTTCTTCCTCAAAAAAACTCTTTACAGGAGGATCTGTCAGGGAGTCTCTCCTCTTTCAGGAGTGCCAGTCACTCACCATGTAGGAGGCAAAGATGAGAACACGTTTATGTTTTCCACAGGGCCACTGAGGATCATCCAGAAGATTTGGATCGTACTCTGCAGCTTCTCCAGCTTCACTTCCTGAAGCAATGAGGAAAGCACATTGGGTCACCAGAAAAAGAGCTTTAAATTCCCTGTTTCCTCCTTAAGAAAGTTTTCAAATAGCAAATGTTAAGTGTTGGCAGATCTCACAGCACAAACTGCAGCTACAGGTGCATACATGCATTTAATAAATGCACCAGTCACAAATTAGAACCATTAAATAAACCACACAAATGCTTTCTCCACCACACACACACCATGCCTGACATACCATTTTAGATTTAGTGCAAACTGAGTTTGCATTTACAAATATACCCAGAAAACAACTACCCAAGACTGAATTCTTTTGCCTGTAGTCTAACAGAGTTGTTGTGAGGTTTGCTCTTTATATAAGAGAAGGGATTCTTGGCACAAACTCTGGCTTATGCATTGTTACTGTGCTAGAAGGCAAGGAGAACCACCTGGATCCACGCACACCAGATGTTTCTTGGTGAGAAACATAAAACTTTACATTCCCAAGGAAAAGCTTTGTGCCTCTTGAATGGCATAAACAGAACTAGGCCAGATATATGGAGGATGTAAAGAGTTTGTGGAAGCCTCAGCCCTAAGGCTCATCATTTGCACTGCACTAACGAGCTGCAGCACCTCCATCCCAACAACACACTGACCACCTGCAGCTGTCTCAGACAAATCTCTGCCTCTTCTGCTGCATGCACCAGTGGTGACAGAGCTGGCTCTGTCCTTACCGATGTCTGTCCCTGCTGGTATTGTTTTTGCTGTCACAGGTTTGTATCTTGATCCAGGAAGACTCCGGGGAGCACTGGCTCGACAGGGGGGAACAGCACCGTAGGCGTCGGCTTTGCGAACAACCAGAGCGTTGGTCGGGTACAAGAATTTTGCATAGGACACAACCTGAAAGAAGAGAAAGCTGTAGTGGTTATGAGGGGAAATCTACTGAAAAGCTTATTTCCAGACACCTAGCATTTTCCAAATCAGAGTCCCCTAGAGTCTGGATTTGGGAGTGGGGAGCTTGGAAGTGTGAGACAGGAGGAAGGGAAAAGTTGGATGAGGCGTGCCTTGTTTTCACAACTTGAAAATGAAGTGTTGTAGAAGATTTGGTGGGATGGCAGAGAAAAGGAGAGAATCACAAGTAAAATGATGGCATTATAAATTTAACTAAAGCAGTATGAATTTCATCCATATTTCTATCAGAACTTCACTCACATGTTGCCACAGATAGCAAAACTAACTCAATTCTCCAGAAACAGAGGCAGAAGGAATCACAAGCTTCAGAAGCCTCTTCAGAAGAAGCATTACCACAAGCCACAATTTCAAACTATGGGGCTAAAACTTCCACTGCTCTGAAAAGCCACAGCTCTCACATAATGGACAGCAAAGCACTGCATAAATTGATTTGTCCCAGCAAGAAATGGCCCCAGGGTGAAAAAGTAATTGTCCTTACCTTGCCATCAGCACCCAGCTCTACTCCTTCCAGTCCAAGCACCATCTCAGTAGATACTGAAACTCCCCCAGAAGGATGTCTCTGTTTCTGACCTTCCATTTTCAGATCACTAAATGCAGGTAAGAAAGAGCACTATTACAAAATGCAAGCCCAGCTTCCCATGGTAAACACCAACCAACACCACCAGGTCAGAGTTCTTCTGTGTGGAAACAAGCCAACCCCCTCAATGCCACCTTCAGGAGAGCATTAGCTTTTAACTACTCTTTTAAAATGTAGAGATGTTCATTAACTAAAGCATCAGATTTCATTTCAGTTTAACACAAACCTACCAATCTACCTATTGAATGTAAACTGGTTTTAATATCATCTTTCTGCACAAGACCATTCTATTCCCAACCCTCTAATGCTCAAACATGTAATAGTAAACGTGATTTACATTACTTGTTTTCCAGGATTAGAAACCTGCCTTTCAAGAGCAAATCTGCAACCCCTGTGCACACAAGCTCAAGTTCAGAATGAAGCTTCAGGTCTCCGTGTCAGCAATGGCAGCACGTGGCTTTGTCACCAATATTCCAATGCCAAATCCAGTTTTCAAGTGAAGAACTGCCTTGCCAGCTTGCAAGCAGAACAGCACGGTGCTCAGAACTGCTCTGAAATAGCTCCAGTGACCTTGCTGCCTTTCTATTATGTGGGAGAATATTTTCCCATCAACTATTTTTATGGCATGTATTTGCATACAATACAGTTCCCACCACTAAGCATCCGTTTCCTTTGTCCATAAGTTACGGACAGGACAGAAGTGACAACACAATTGTTTTGCCAGAACAGAATTAGTGTTTTGTATGGTATATTTGTAGATAACAGACTTTCACAGAATGGACTTAAACTTCACAAGGGATTGAAGAAAGACCCAGGGAAATCCAGTGTGTGGGTTTTGTTTCTCATAAACGAACATACTGACAGTTGTAAACAAAAACGTAGTCCAAACACCAAAAGCAGTGTGAATCAGTCCAAACTGCTTCTGCTTTTCTTAGGTTGCAAATAGTGACATTCACAGCTTAAAGCTAAGAAACAGAAGAGCATCTTTAACTTATTCAGGTGTAAATTCACTATAAACCCTTGAGAATTTCCACTGAAGGCAAGAGCACCCTTCCCTGAAGCTCCCTGTGCTTTTTTGTTGACACCAATGTTTGTGGCTCTAAAGACAGTTGATTTCTGACCACTTTAGGAGTATAGAAAACCTACACAGCAACCAATCACATTATCTGTTCAAAGCTGATTTCAGAGATTTCACAGGACTGGAATGTTTTAAAATGTGAATAAACACTGGAAGAAAAGTCTGCCTTTTCCAGTATTTTTCTCTTGGAGTTGGAATGAACACTTTGACACTGCGGCAGTGTCTGGTTCTACTGCCCTGACAGCAAGCTCTTGTCCTTACACATGAATGGCAGGTTAAATAGGCTCACCTGCTTCACAACAGGAGACACCAAGCACACTCATTTCTTTTGAAACAACAGAGCAGGCATTTCACAGAGCAGTTGCAGAGACTCACCTGATCCGTAGTCCCTCCCCGTAAGGTAGGATAGAAAACGCCACACACAGGGTTCGTTTAGCACAGATCAACACTATCCTGTAAGCAGATGGGGAAAGATCAGGATGTGAATTAAGATCCAGAAGTTAAAAGCAGGTTTTTATGGGATAATAACACAAGGCTCTTCTTATCTTGCTCTGCAAGTCATAGATACTGCCATGGATTTAGTGTTTCCAGAAAGCAGCAGAAGAGCAGAGGTTTAACATTGACCCTGCAGGTCCTTGGGGCTCTCTATCAAATCTCAGTGTTTAGGACCTGCCCTCACCTTGAAAGCTCCTCAAAGGAGATCCCAGTCCTTAAATATATATCTGTATTTATGTAGTTTTTACATAAACCTTATGAAAATATGCAGATAATAGTCTACATTTAGATGAAACCTCACACTTCTGTTAATAATAAACATAAATGCATCCTCCCTTTCTCTTTTGCTTGGCAACCATGAGCCAAGAATTTGGCTAAACCAAGCCATTCTCCTTAAATCCTCCTCAGCTCTGACCTCTCTGAGTGCCAGAGATAAACAAAGCGAGAGAAATAAGAAAAGTGAGAGAAGAAAAGAGAGAATGATTTAACCTCCTCAGAGTAGGATGGCAGAATCATCAGTGTATTGCTGCAAAGGTAGCAGATATGAGCACCTACCACCTTCGACAGAAGTCGGGATAAAGCTAACAAGGCCCCAGGGGCATCCTCTAATTCTCACTGATATTAAATGTCTCACTGGATGGAACTGGAGGCTGCTTCCTACTGCACACAAGAACAGGGGGAACCTCGATCTCCACATGATACCTGCTGTTCTTGGTGTCATACTGCCTCATGTTCTTGATGAAGTGCATCTTCTTCAAACTTTTGTGTCTTGGAGACCCAGATATATGCTTGGTTCTGCAACGATAAAAAGAAAAAACAAACAAAAAAAGCCAAATCTGTTAAGTGTTCTGAGAAAAAAATTCATGCCAGTTGTATGATCAGATGGCAGCACTAGCATGCAGGACCTCAGATATTGGCGTGGAAGAGGGTGGAGGGAGGAGAGGACTGCATGCAACGAGCTGAGGTTAATGCTGCTTTTGAAAACAAGTACCTTCGTACACTGGCATATTCCACTATGTCTTCTAAAAAGTCTAGAGAGCAGCGCTGGGAGATAAAACGCCTTCTGCAAAATGCACAACACCACGAAGAGTGAACAGCATTAGTTCATGGCCTCCGAGTTTATGAACTGCAACAGATCTACGAGCTCTTAGGATGCATGGCAGGTTTTCTGGAGTTTTGTTTGGTTGCAAGAGTGCTTAACTAAGAGTTTAAAATTCCTTAAAAGGCCAAGAACTTGTCTCCCCCTCTAGGACCCCTGAAATGCATACTTATACCAACTTCATCAACAAGACCATCCATTATCTGCCACACAGAAGAAAGCCTATTAGTTACCTGAAAAGCTTCCAAATACTCATTTAAAATCTGGCAAGAATGTCACAAAAAGATTCCCCCATCAAGGCAGGGGAATAAATAATTTTATATCAATTTAAGCTGAGATACAGGTACATCTGTACGATGACCAAACATCTGTGTGCATTCTCCATTCAGAACAGCTGTCCCCAGCTCCAGGAGTCTGCAGACTGAGAGTCTGTGACTGCAGCTCAATAAAACTGACAGATCTCTCAGAGAAACAATAGAGAGGGTTATTAGAGGAAGCAAAAAGTATTTGGCATCCATGTGAAGTCCCAGAATGGAAGATGCAAGAATAATAGTAGGGCTCATGTGAGTTAGTGTAACAGTAATAGGATATTACGTTCAAGCAAAAAAAAAAGACTTTGCCAAAGTAAGATGCATTACTATTGTCCAAGTCAAGTCTTTCTTTGTTGGTAGAGATTTACAAATGAATTGTGCAACTTTGACTGCAATTTCTATAGGAACAATGCACTCCACCAGCAAAAAGCTGACACTACAACTATCAGAGTCTATATTTTCTGCCTTTGTTTGAGCATGCATTATGCTACACTTTTAGCACAAGCCATGTGTGCTCAAGTCCAAGGTTTTCTTCCCAAGCGAGACAGGAACTCAACTAATGGACAGTGCTGCCATGGAAGTCAGTGTAGAAGCAGCACAATGAGACAAAAGTTGCAGGACTCTGGTTTGACAATACCAGCTTCTGGCAAAAAAAAAACAAAACAAAAAACCAAAAAAACCAAAACTCAAGCTGCAGCAAAGCAGACTCTCAGCTGCACTGTTCAGGCACTCTTAAAAGGAAGTAAAGCTCAGAACTCTAACAGGTAGGAGGATGAAAAATTAGTGCCCCTTTCTGCAAACACAAGGGAGGCAAGCACTCCCACAGGACTAACACCTTCAGTATTGCTAGAGACTGCCTCCTACAAGTCCACAGCCATTAAGGTGCAACTGCAGAACATTCCTGGCACAGCTTCAACACCCTCCACCAGCACTTCAGTTTTAAAATTATTACTGGTTTGCTGTTTTTCAGCAAGAACGGCACAGGAATGTTTAACACTTTCACATTTACACGGCTCTCCAATCTCATCTAGCATCTAAAATTCCATAAAAAACTTCAATAAAAAACTCCCTTCATGAAATGAGGAAGTAACTGCAAACCTCCTGGCTCTAATGCAGTTGGTAACATCCACAACCTTCCTCCCCTCCCGGGGGAGACCTAGCTGGATGGAGACAGAAAGACGCCGTGTATGGCAAGCAGAGGGAAAACACAGCCAATGCCAGTGGGCACTGGGACAAAAAAAAGCACACAGTTCTGTTAAAGGATGGTTGGTGTGAGTAAAAGGATGGATTGGGAGAGCCACGGCTACACCCTCACTCCTAACTCCACGGTGGAGACTCAGCCAGGGTGTTACAGCTCCTGAATTCCCCCTTGTTATCTCAGTAACAGGGACAAGAGTGCCAAACACCTGAACCGAGAGCAGATCTGGAAGTAAAACCCTGCTGCAGCGAAGAGAAGATCCCACCCCCTAACTCAGAACCACAATGACTCATCCCCACTCTGCCAACAGGAAACTTCATTTTTAGCTACACTTGTAAATAATTTCTGCCCTCAGCGAGTGAAGCTGTCACCTTGGAGGAATCCCTCACCCTGAGCCAGACACTGTCCCTCAAATCCCAAAACGGGGTGTATGTGAAGAATTCTCACTAACCCAGAGTACCTGAATCAGTTTGTAGGCCCAACCTAACACTTCACAGCAACAGAGCACCCTCAACATGTTCTGAGAGTCGCTAGTGCAGTACTTGGAGAATGCAGCAAAATTTGACACTTTTGGAGCACTTATATATATGCACACACACATGTATTTGCTTTAGTTTGAGTGACATATATTTGCTTTAGTTTGAGTGCTCCTCTCATGCAGCCAACTCACACTTGCACAACAGGCTGCACTGCGTCACTCCAGTGACTGCTAACTTTGATGACAAAAAAATGTCAAGTCACCTATGGTGTGCTAAGCAGCTTCACCCAGGCTAACACTTCTTGCTATGGTCCATGGAATTCAAAGGATTTTAAGTGGTTTACACAGTGTGTAGGTTGCTTAAAGCAACCTGAATCCTAAGAATACCAACATCTCTACATATGCTGAGTTATGCAGCCTTACCCATGTGTGACCTGGCAATTTGCAATTGAAATATCCAATATTAAAGTGTTCATGGGTTCCATGGAGCAGGTGTAATTCCAACAGAAAGTCCAAACATGCCTGCTTGCCAGCACCAGCCAGTGCTGTGACAAGCTGTAGAGGATCTGGGTGCTTGCATGTCCCTGACCAGGAGCTCATTTTTGGGTGCTTCCCAGCCTTTTATTTCAGGAGCCAATAAAGCCTAAGCAGTACACTCTCAAACCATTAAAAACAGCAACTGTGTTTACAGAGCCAGAACCTCGAGGGGACCCATCAAGAGCAAAAACACACAGAGCCCATGCCCAGAGATAAGGGGCTATCAAGTAGAGGAATTCTAGATTACGCCTTGGCTTGTTATCTCCGTGTGCACACACGGGCTCACACAATCCAACACCGCTGCCAAATCCCTGACCAGCTGAACACGCACTTGAAAAAGCCCACAAAAACACTTTTGTTCAGAAAAAAACCCAACAAATTATCTTCAGAGCTACATTTTGACTCCTGCCCTGGGAAGCGGTAGCTATCCCATACATTTATTCTTCCTGATGGATCTCCCACTGAGGAAATCCAGTGTTTGAGTGCTTCCAGCTTCTGAATTGTCCTCTTCTGGTCCTGCCAGGGTCCCTCTGCAGAGGCTGGACACTGGATTAGCAGCAGTGGGATCCCCAGCCCTGAGGGTGACACAGCTCTTCAGTGTTCCCAGCAGGACAGCACACAGCTAAGAGCAATCTATGTATAGCCATGGTAATCCCTACATGTCCTGTCTTATGAATGGAAAGAAGAAAGCTTGTTAAGTCACAGCTCCAGATTAGAGAACACTGACCTTTCTGCTGGCTTGCCAAGAGTTTTCTCCCTTCTCTCACCCACGCTGGGCTACCTGCAGACACCGAGGAGGACAAAGATGCTCCTGCAGCTGGAAGTGTGCAAGTTCTTCAGCAGGTACTGAATGCAAGGCATGCTGGCCCTGTGCTCTCAGATGTGGCTTCAGGCACAGACCAGCCTCATCCACTCCTGTTCCTGGGCCACTAACAGTCCTCTAAGGCACTCCCTTGGGCACCCATGGCCCCACTCTGCACTCACAAATTCTGCAACAAACAGACCACACAAATCTCCTTTTAACCCCTTAAAGACGGGCCTTAACCCTCAATACTGAGCCTGACAGTGGCCAGTGGTGCAGCTGCCATTTGGCACCTTGGAAGCTCCTCTCCGTTTTGCCTTCTGGTTCCTGCATTTCTGCCACAGCAGGTGAACAGACCAGCTGTTCACAGCAGGTGAACAGACCACCTGAAGGGTGAAACTGAAAGCTTCTAAAATCTCACAGGGGTTCTCCCCCATCCTGATTAACCCCCATCCCTCTCAGGGACAGGGCTGCACTCTGAGCCCACCACACAGCACCCCTAGTTGAATGTTCAGCCAACATTCAGATGTTTCCACCAACACAGCACCCAGAGTTCATCTTATGCTGTCATCTCGTCCTCATCACCTCCAGGATCCCCAAGCCCTGCAACAGGAGTGTTCAAAGATGCTGCCAAAGCTCCCCCTCCTCCAAGGGACCCAGCAGTGTGGATTTGTTTCCATTGGAGCTGCATCCATGGCCCTGCATGCACACACCCCAGGCACTGGGCTAAAATTAGCAGCAGGGCTGACACCCTCTGCTGCTCTTTAGCCATGGTACTGCCAGCAGATGAGTGGGATGGGGGAGGTCAAGGATTTTTAATTACTGTGTAAAATTAGGGCCTAATAGAATTTGGTTTCCTGTTTCTCGCTTGAGTTTTATTTTAATATGATGCCCCTTTGTAATGTCCTTTACAGGCCTCAGTAGGATCACATTTGTCAAGAGGCTGAGTCATTAATATAACAAGGACAAAAAAATCATTTATTGGTTTTTGGAAGCACTAGCTTAAAAACAACTGTCAAAGGTAATTTGCACAAGAAATCCAGATCCCAAATCCTGCTTACAACAGGAAGACATACCTGTCAGCTTTGTTTTTCCAAGACATATTTTAAGATTAAACTGTATTGTTTTCATTCCTTGAGGCAAGACAACAAACAGATATGAACTGTGCTTGAGCTTCACTAGGTAAAATCCAGGCACTGGGGCATTAAGAAAGCTACTCCTTGGATTTAAGCTTACTTTTTAGCAGCTGCCATTTCTCCTGCAGCCCAGGAGACATTCAGTGATTTCAGACTTGCATCCCAGAGTGTGTGAGTGGGAGCATCCCTATTCTGCTATCAGTGCCCTGTGCCTCACCACCCTCGGTGCTCACACTAATGAGTTTCCTGCTCAAAAGCAGATTGAGTACAGCTCACTGCTAGCAACAGGTTCTCAGTAATTAAAGCCAAAAGAAACCCAAGACTGCATTTACACTGAATCACATCAAAACCATGTCTTTGGTAAAACAAATGACTTCACAAAGGATCTGTGTCACGAAGAGCCCAGCACTGAGCAGGCCATTTTCATGGCTGGGTGGCTTCAGCTCAGATGCTCCTTGAGAGGCAGAGAAGACACTTTGCATCACCAAGAGTAAGTGTACAGCTCAGTGCTCCTTCCTCACAAAGTCAGCTCTCGCTGTTTTATGGCACCACAAACGTGCATTTGGATTGCAGGCCCCATCCCAGGAGCTTTCTGACATTTAAGTACCAGCCTGCCAGAGAATAAATACAAGTCCCACAGCAGGGCTAGTTTAACTTATTCATCCAGCAATCTTCATTTTAAAGGGTAAACTGAAATCAGCCACATGATTACGAAAAACACTTTTAGGCTACAGAGCAGGTCCCTCTGTGAGAGCCCAGGATGAAGGAGGAGGCCCAATTCCTTCAGCTTTGTGTTCCTACTCAAGGCTTGTTTGCAAAATTGAAAGGGCACCAGGGGCTTTCCTGCTGGTCCCAAACAGCCAGGAGAAAATCCTGCTCCAACTCCTCCACCAGTGAAGCAACATGCAAGGGAAGAATGTGTCACACAGCCTGTGGAACAGATGAGAATGAACAGAAATGAAGTATAATTTGAATGAAGGTGGAGGCCGAGTAAGTGGGAAGCTCACTAAGCCTGGAGAGTTTTAAATACTAACAAGGAAAGAAATTAGATAATCTTCACAGCAGCTGCTACTTCATTGCTGATTCACATATGATTAAAACCTAATACAGAATGAGCTTTATATTCATTGAGTTTCATAAATCACATTGTTTTGGTGCTCAGAGTGTTCAGACAATGCAAGGAGAAAATAATGCCTTCCAGTAAGTATTGTGAAAGCCCAGCTGTTGCAACAGAACCACCAAGCCAGATGTAAGCTTTGCTCTGCCCACAGCCCTCTCCTAAAGCTCACTCCTAAAAATCCCTTCTGCTTCTCACAAAGCAGACTAGATATGCTGGCCAGAACACCACCAACATGTCTCCAAATTTCTCCCAGTTCCTGGAGTTGTTCATAACTCACCAACCTGGCTGCCCCCTGTGCTTTGTGCTCTGCTTACTCAGCACTGAACTGCTGACCAAAACAGGCACGTGAAATGCAAAGTGTGTCCTTGATGACACTGTGGGCATTATGCTAGAAATATTCATGCACTTCACTGAGAGATGATGCTGTCATTTCATCATGCGCCTTGCTAAATAAAAGCCTTCAGCACAATAAACTCCCAAGCTGGAAAAAAAGGAAGAAGAAAAAAAAAAAAAAAGAGAGAAAGAGAGAAGCTCTTAACTGGGAAGGAGAAAATTAAAACTGGTTACTGGAGGAAACCAAATCAAAGCAAGTTTAGAGAGGTCCCTCAGTGTTTTTATGGGCACTTGGTTTTCCCATTTCATTAGTCGTCCCCTTCAATGCACAGTCAAGAGGTTGCAGCTTTACTAGGGCAAAATTTTATGCTTAAATTGCAGCAGCCACAACATGGCAAGGGCAAATCTGTCCTTGCTGTTGAGCAAGCAGCCCTGACCAGCAGCAGTTCAGCCCATGCTGTGGGGACTCCAAAATGAACCAGCTACCCAGCCCTGAGGCAGGTCTGCACCTGGGTACCACCACCGGGGCAAGAGCTGGAACAAGAGGAGCATTCCCTGGAGAAGAGCTCCAGGATCACAGCCTCAGCAGCAGGATCAGCTGGCAGCAAGCTTTGAGTTTTAAGGGCTTGGTATGTCTTGTGAAACAGAGGGCAAGCTGAAGGTTCTTCCTTTACCACCTTTTCAGGGAATAGGTAAATTCCTATTACAGTAGGTTCCAGTAACTCCAGGTGAATTCCAGTTACAGTAGGTTAAATACACAACAGCTGTAAGCCAAAGGTCAGGAGTTTGGAGCTCTGTCTGAAGAACTGGGTTGGCTGAGTGGCTTTAGCTGAGCACCCTCCATCTGCAGTCACCTGCTTTATCAACAATACCTTGTGCTCATTAAAGAGCCTAAATTTCATTGTGCATTTTTAAAACTCCAACTACAGAGCCAGACACCTTCAGAACAACCTTCAAAAGAAGGCTCAAAAATATCTTCAAGCTCCCTCAGCCTGACAGCCTCACAGCTTTAACTGGCTGACAGATGGAAAACAGGAGAACACAGTATTTAATATCTATATATCTAATACACTATATATAACTAAATCATTACTTTTAATATACTGTAACACTCCTACAGGACTTTCTCACTGGAGATCTGAATGGGATTCCCAAAATTAAGTTATTCTGGCTTTTATATTTAATTTAGTAGTGTTTTCATTCTTGGCTGAGGAGTCCTTGACTTGAAGCAAGACAACATCATTCTGACCACCCTCATTACCTCCTGCAGAAAGGAGCTTTGAGCTGGAATCCCCAAACCTGCAGCATCCCAAAACCCACTGCCAGGCCTCCTGCATCACTCTGAAAAGCTGCAGAATCCATCCACAGGTAAAATCAGCTGCAAGTGCAGTTAATTGTGCACAGACTACTCCTGCCTGGAGAGCAAAGATACTTTAAAGCCTCTGGACTGTCTAAATTGAAGAGGTCAAATAACCTCGGTGTTGGAAGTGTCTCGGATTGCCTGACCCAGACCCATTCACAGGAGTGCACAGGACACAAGGACTTGGATGTTCTGATCTCCAAGTTCCCTGCTAGGCATACAATTTACTTCTTCTGCTTAATATTCCTGGCTGGGAATGTCCACAGGCAACTATGAAACCCTTAATAGTGGACACATGTAGCTCACCTGCAGTCAAGAATATGAGAGAAATCTGCTGAAGCAACCTGGGGAGGAGACTGCAGCCTTAACATTCCAGCTGACTTTTAAATGAAGTTCAGGCTTAGAATATGCTCATTTTCAGCCTCGAGCAGCACATCCCAGTCTGCTGTTCACCTCTGAAAGGTCAAAGCTTGTCATCTTTGACAGAGCTCGCTGCTTCCTGAAAAGCACCATGTGCCCAGCTTATTCCAAATTAGGTTCAAAATTTAGACTAAGACTTTTTATTTCATCCATCTCAACAGTATCTGTTTATTAGCAGAGGGGTTTTTATAAAAATGTTTATATTCCTTGAAGTGACAACAGCAGCTAAGCTGACAGTAGGACAAAACAACACATTAACCACCATAAGTATAAAATCCTGACGAAGCATTTCTGCTGTTCCACCCACAGAACTAATCTGATCACACCTATGTCAGCAATCTGGCATCCAATTAACACTCAAAAGCAGAGTAGGTCCAAAGTGTTGCTGTTATCAACTACTGTTTAAACTCCCACTTTCAAAATGACCTAAATTTGCTGATAAATCAGAAATGACTGAGCTATCACAAACACTCAGTTCAGCTCCCTGACCACTGAACTCCAAGGACATTAAAGCATCAGTCACAAATAATTTAGTCTCTGTGTTTATTCTTAGGCCCAGCAAAATGCAGCAAATTATGGCAAAACCAGCTGCTTTTACATTACACTATAATAAAACCTCAGCAGCACAACAAGCATTGACATCCAGGGCTGTTGTTTCCATTTTTCATGCTTTCATAACCTGGCTATTTCCAGGGCTCTCTGCTATCTGTGTTTCCCCAGAAAGCTCTGCCAGTTTCAGACCCAGCTGCAGAAATTCATTAAAAATCTGTGAATGCTGATTTGTTCCCTGTTTGCTGCCTCCCCCCACTGCTTTCTGTGAGGCTCGTTCTTTGAAAGAACAAAAGAACAGAGCAAGAAGGAAAAGGAGAAGGGAAGAGGGATGGCAAGCAGATCAGGCAAGCTGGCATAACACAGCATTGTAATTTAAGATCCTGTAAACAGAAGATTCCTTAGGAGAATGAAAGTGGAAGGTTAAAGTCATTCAGCTTATAATGCTCAGCCAGCAGCACAATGAAACTGAGCATCCAGGTTTGAATGGTGCCTCCTCTGCTAAGTTTCCATCCTAAAGGACCTGAGAGCTATGGAGGAACTCCAGGTTACACCAGGTGAGCAGATCTCTCCTTCCCTGGGCTGTAGTGCAGATCCTGCCTGTTACCAATAACCAAGCCCCAACTCGAGCTGAGGTGCTGTCACACCCTGCCCTGAGCCACGCTGGCCGGTCTCATCAGCTTCTTGCAACCTCTCAATCAAGTCAAACAAGGTCAAGTTTTGTAATAAAACTCTGCCCAATGATACTGTCAGTAGATAGAGATGCTGATAGTAGATAGAGATCTCCATGGGTCGGGGCAAGCCCCAGCAGGATGAAATTCCCAGACTTGGCACAAGACTGGTCACTGAACACAGGCAGAATGAGTCTGGAGACCCTGCAGCCAGTGATCCCCGTGCGTCTGAGGAAAATTCAAATAGCTCTTGACAGTCCTCAAAAAGGACTCTGAAGAGAACAGCTGCCTAAAGTGGATACCAGGGATGAAAGTCCACGATGGCAGTGCAGATTCCACTTCCCCCTTCCCTCCACCAACTTCACTTGCCTGTAACCCTGCATGATGCGGGCAGTTAATGATCTGGAATAGCAACATTGCTGTATGGCAAAACAATTCTCAGATTCCCAAGTCCTAATAAACGAAGATCCATTTTGTAATTGCTGACTTTGGAATCTTAGTTTACAAACAGCTCACCCAACACAGAAGGGGATGGAGTAAAAGCACCGCTGTCCTGAAGGACATTCCTCCTGCAATTCCCTGAATCACTCCTCACGTAGTTACAACAAGAAGAGATGCCTCTGCTCAGAGGGGATGGGAGATATTCTGTCACAGACCAAAGCATGAAACTGTCCAGTGAAAAATAAAGAGGTAAGTCACTCACCCTGTGAGTTGACAGTGAAACTGTCATTACAGAGGGATGGTCCATTTCACCCACTCCCGTGCCCAGTGTGACTGGGATGAGGTACATTGGCTCTAACACATCTCCACAGGCAGCACAAAGCTGTCCTTTTGTCAGAAAATGTGTGTGTCCATGTGAAGATGTGAATCTCCTGTCTGATGGTTTGAGTGGATGCCCTTTTTCTTTCAAGATGAAAACCAGATGAACTCTCACTCTAAATCACCCTCAAAAGTAGTATGCAAACTGATCAATACAATATATCCTTCCAGCCAGATCTTCCATGGTTTATTTTGTCATCACTCTAAAGACAGAAGCCTTTTGATTCCCTTGATTGCCTCTTGCACTTCTCTCTACCTTTTATTTCTGATTCATCATTCTTTTCAGCCAGATTGATTAGAATTACTGTAGTGGAACAGCTCAAACCTGATGCCAAAGAAAGAGGGAGGAAGGACATCAAATGAGAAGATCCTAGGAATATTTTCTTAGTGTCCTATTGACTTGGCATGGGAAGGAGAAGGATCATTTCTCCAGAGCTCTACATGCTCAGGCACAACGAAAGCTACATCCACAAAGGGAACTGTGCTTTGAAACTCTTGAAGCAAAACCTGCCCTCAAGAGCTTTGCCTACAATATAAAAGCAATGAAATTAAATCACACAGCACCTCCTGTGCTGGCTTTTGTGGACCAGGAGTGCTGGGTAGGAACTGTTCCACAGCAACACCCTCACTCCAGGCTTTCCTGCTCAACAAGCAGCACACAACTGCACAATACAGGGCACCCAGCTGGCAGCCACAGCTCCAATTTCTCCAACAAACAAGGAAGGAAAGAAAGGTCTCTTCCAGGACAAGAAAAGCAGTGTGGTGAATAACATTTCAAGAAGAAAACACCCCAGGAGGCACAACACATGAGGACCCCCCCACACTACTGACAAACAGCTACTTCTCTTCAAATTCACCTGAACCCCCACGTTGGGGATACACAGGACATCTCCACTGTGAGATGCACACTGAAAGGGAATACCCATCAACTGCATTAGCAAACTCCCCGGCTTTAAAGCACTGACAACATCTCTATTTCAGCTCACTGACAAAGCTCTCGAAGCCACTGTAAAGACCACGGAGACTTAAAGCCTTTGATACTGCTGCCTATCTGCAGGCTCAGAGGGCCAGCTCACTTTACAGAGCTGTTTATGCAAGAAACGGCCTGAAAAGAGTTCTTTCAGAGCTCAAATCCCCAAGATCTGAGCAAGAGCCTGTCTTCCAGTCGATTAGAAAAGCAACACTTTCAGCCTGACAGAGGTCCCTTGGAAATGCAATGGTAATCCTGCTCTGAAGGCCAGAGCATCCTCCCCCGAGGCTGACTTCAAGCTCCCTGTGCACAAGCATTCATTAATACACAGTTGCAGAGACCAGCAGCACAAGAACAGGAGAAGGCACGACACCAGCAGTGGAGGAAGCGCTCTGCCTAACAGTGACCCTGCCAGCTTCATCGGGAAACAGAGAAACGCAGAAACCGGGCTGGGGAAAAGCAGAAGGCAGGGTTCAGGGTACCGCAAACCTGCAGACACAGCCTCAGCGAGAGATGCCCATCGCAGATCCCCCTCATGCGCCGCTGCGCCGGCCGGGGCATCCTCCGCGCCCCCGGGCCCGAGCGGCGTTGCCGAGGCGGCGGCAGCGCGGGCCGGGCAGCGCTCCCCGGCCGGATCCCCGCGCACCTCTGGCCGGGCCGCCGGGGCAGGTGCTCGCTCCCGGGGCCACCGCGGGGCCGGCGCCGCCTCCCACGGCCGCCGTCCCCGGGGGCGCCCGTTTCCCATGCCCCGCTCCCCCTCCCGGAGCCGCCGGCCGGCCCAGGGCCCTGGGAAAGTCCGGCTCTTCCCAGGCCCGCGGGGGGTCCCGGCGCTTCCCACGGCCCGCGGGGTCAGCGCGGCGGGGGCGGGGGCTGTGGGCTGGCCCGGCGAGCCCCGTCCCCTCACTCACCTCTGCCGCTGCGCCTCCAGAGCGAAGCCGCCGCCCGCCGCGCTCTGCGTGGGGCTCAGCAGCCCCGGGGCGCCCGGCTTGGGGGCCGCCAGCATCCCCGGCAGGGCGGGCGGCGCCGGGGGCGGCGGGCACAGCGGGCCGCCCAGCAGCAGCTGCGGCAGGAAGATGCCCCCGCGGGCGGGGTCCGCATCCCCCTTGGCTCCGGCGGCGGCGAGCGCGGGCACGCCGGGCAGGAGCAGGGCGGGCGGCGGCTGGCATACGGGCGGCGGGGGCAGCAAGCGCGGGGGGGCTCCGGCCGGCTCCGCCGCCGCCTCTTCCCCGTCGCCCGGGCCGGCGGGCAGCGGCGGCTTCTCGGCGGGCGGGCAGGGCGGCCGCCCGTCCAGGGAGATGTTGTTGAGGAAGAAGAGGGCGGCCTGCCGCCGCCGGGAGTCGCCCCGCTTGCGCGGCGGCGGCTGCTCGCGGGGCGGGCGGGGAGGCGGGGAGCCGCACGCCGTGGCCGCAGCCATTCTCCGAATGAGCCGCGGCCGCCCGGGCGGGGCGGCTGGAACGCAGCGCGGCCGGCGGCTCGCGCGCCCATTGGCTGCGTCGCGCTCGAATGCAAATGAGCCCGGCGGCAGCCCCGCGGCCATTGGCTGCCAGCGCGAGGCCCCGCCCCCGGCCCGCGGGGCCGTGCCGGGTGCTGGCGCCGCCGGCGGGGCCGCGCCGGGAGCCCCGCGGGGACGGGGCGGCCGCGGCACCCCCGGGCCCTCCCCGGCCTCTCCCTTTGCTCCCTCGGCGGCTTCCCTGCCGCAGCCACGAGCCCGCCGTGCCCCCCTGCAATCACCGCCCGTGTCCCTGCACGACCACCCACCGTGTGCCTTTGTGTTACTTTCAAAAAACTTCTCCTCCGCTCGTGTCCCCACCCGAGCCGTCAGTAGCGCCGGTGGCCGCCCGTTCCCAGGAGGTCCTGGCCTTCCTGGAGGCAGCAGGACACATCTGCTAAACCCATCGCAGGCGTCTGAGCACGTCAAAGCGGATGAAGGTCCTCTTGCTCCATCGCAGCGGGCTCGGAGCCGAGCCTCCGGCTGGCAGGGCTGAGGGGGACCCCAGCCCGCCGAGCCCGGGGCGCTGAGCCCCGCACTGCCCCGAGACTCACCGGCAGCCCCGAACCCTGCCGAGGGATGGATCCGCACGCTTCCAGCTCCTGAAGCAAAGCCAAGGCAGTGCTGGTCCTGGGCCGTATATGGGCAAGGCAGACCCGGGGCTGGGAGGACATAAACTCAGCATTTATCTCCACAAAGTGACTCAAGGCGTCTCTGCGCAATACGTTGCTTCCCGGACTGGTGTGTTTATACTGCACGGGATAAACATTCCCCTCAGGCACTTGAAGCCATGTCTGTCACATCCCAGGATGATGCTGTGCCCTTTCCTTTCCTCAGAGGACGTTGATGTGCACTGACAATGTCCATGCCACTGGAAGGGGAGGTTTGGGAGCTGTGCTGGGTGTGATGAAGCTTTGGAGCTGAGAACAGCAGTGTGTGGGTGCTGGTGGCCTCTGTGTTCCTCTGAAACCGAAATGAAGCCTTCCCATGCTTCCCACCTCTCATGCCCCGAAGCAGCTTGTGCTCCCAAGCAGGATTTTGCCCACACAGTACATATTTTAAAGTACAGACCAAATCTGCCATTTGAGATGTTTACCATTGAGAGCTGCAATTACTGTATTTGCAACACTGGACCCTTAGAATGGTGAATGCTTTTGCCAAATAGGCTGAAAGAAGCCACATGGCAACTCTTAATATCACTTGCAGTCTACATCAGAATCAAACTGATGTCTGATGATATGGCCTGAAATATGGGCACTGAGTAAAAGATAGGTTTTGAAAACTGTCCTATAAAACACATAAAGGTTCTATGTCTTTTTATATGGCTGTTTCATAAGATCCTTTTTTGTGTACTGTCGTAAGTGGGCCATCACATCTTATAGTATTAGTAAATAATAATAATAATAATAATAGGATTAGAGATAGGACATGTAAGACAATGTTTTCTTGTAGGCTTCCATTAAAAATCCTACAGTGAAATACAAACTCTGCCCCTAAAATCACAAGAACATGCTCAGCATCTTATACTATTCAATGTAGGTCAGATTTTGAGCCTAAATTATTTGGCAGAACCATTTCATATCACAGTTGTGGAAAAAATAGTTTGGGATAAAAAAGAATTAAAATCCTTCCTGCTGGCAAGCTCATCAAATAAGCCAGAGGATGAATAGGCATGGAAACCTATCTAGGCTTGCTGCAAACAATTCTTTAGAACCCAAGACTGGATTTTGAAAAATAAATGTGTGGCTTTTTTCTCATTCTTTGCCTGTAAAAATAGCTGTGGGATGTAAATCGTCCCACTGAGTCAGCACAGAAAGGAGCAGCCTCCATGCCTTAGTGGGTTGCTAACTTCAAAGCTGAATTTAGCGGTTGGAGTGTTGCTGCTGTTAATGTTGGGGAGCTTTTATCTGTGTCTGACAACTCCCAGTGTTTGAGTACAGTGAGCACAGTGCTGTGTTGCAGAGACTGATGCTGAAACAGACGAGTGGCACATCAGCATCACTCCCACAAAAGGCAGAGACTGGGTACAACCCTGAACAACCTTTTCTCCCTGTCTTCTGCAACGAGGGAATCCCTGGAGTGGGGAAGGAAGCCCAAGCTCATGTACGTTCTCTCCTTCACACACAGGGATGCTGTTTTGGAGACAGGCTGGACTCTCCACCCTGCTGCTGCACAGCAGCTTCAAGTTCTGGCTGAAGCCTTTTCCAACGTGGACCACCATGAAATCACTGGACAAAGAGAAAGGCAGGCAGTTCTGCATTTACAATGATATTATTGCACAGATGTAAAATGATATTCTGAATCACCAATACTCAACTCACACTCATTTTTCTCCTGGAGCTTCTGTTCTACCTTAAAGGAAGCCCTGGGTTGTTTGGATACGTGTCTGAACACTCAGGGGCTGCTGGAATAAGGAGCTGGTGTGAAACAAGACAAGCCTGCAGATCCTTATTCCAATACTATTTGGGGAGAAGAGCCACCAAGGTCACAAGGATTTTTCTCCATGCAAGAACTGCAGGATCTGGTCTAAGCATCTGATATGAGACAGCATTTTACAGTCCTTATGTGGGCTGGCTGTTATATTTTTTGCAAAATCATGGCCCTGAATCAAGCAAAGATAAACAGGTCATAAGTATATTTAGGCTGGGAACCAGAAGTGCAGCTTCCAGTTGGAGGAACGACTGGTACTAAGATAAGGCACCAGAAATTGCTGTAGACATTTTTCCAGCCGAAGCAGGGTGGGAATGGGGGTCCAAGAGACCTCACAGGGACCAGGATAACCTCTGGAAGTCTGGGAGAATGACGCAGAAGTGCAATGTGCACCCAGAACTTACTGTCCCTTCTCTCCTGAACAAGCTCTAATCCTTGTCCCAAATTTCCCATCACAGTTTACCCCGTTTCAATTCTCTCTTGAAATCAGCACACCTGGGGGCACCAGCACTCTTTGGAGCTCAGCCTCACACTCACCACATCCATACAAAGACCAGCCACTGAGTTTTTGGGAGTACACATTCCCCTAAGCTCACCTTCCCCCTCCTCTTCGGTCTGTCTCAGAAAACACCCACAGGTGCCATTCCCTGCTCGTGTTCCGTGTGCAGGGAATGATGAAACTCTTCCTAACCACATTCACATGCTGGACCACTCCTGCTCCCTGCTGGCACATCCATCCCCATTGCTCTCCTCCTGCATCCCAAACCCGTGAGACAGGTTTGACTCAAGCTCTCAGTGCCACCAGCTGTGCAGCCTGTCATGGCTTTAATCTTCATCTTTAATCTGCCTCCAGAGGGTTCCAGCTGGGGGTCCTGGTGTCTTCTGGCTGCTGCTGGAGCAGAGTAGCAGAATTCCCTGGATTGCCATGGGCTTGCCCTGGTGGGTGACACAACCCTCTGCTCTTGCTGTGTGTTCACAGTCAGAGCAAAATCAGCTGCTGCTCCTCAGGAGGCAAACATTGCCCTGTGTGCCTGTGCTCCTGCAAACACTGCCAGCAGCCCTGTGTGCCTTGGAGAAGGGCTTGGGTTCTCCTGCATGACACACAGCATTTAAAAGCCATGCAGCTGATTGATTTAATCCTATTTCTCTGTACTCAGAAGGGCCCTGGGCTCGAGTCAGGAAAATGTTGTGTGCTGTTTACAGGAGAATTTGTGAATTTTGTGAATTTTATGAATGAATGGATCAAGCTCTCTTCCCTGAAGCATGTGGTGCTGCACTAAATGCTGTTATTAATAAACCAATAATTTTCATGGGAGAATCTTGGAAAATGTGCTTTCTGGAGAGGTCCCACTGGAGTTCAGCACATCCAGCAGCAAGTTTGGTATGAGCAGGGTGTGCAGCACAGCCTCAGGAACTCCTGAAGTGTTGGTGATGATATTCAAGGCAGAGCAGAAAGCTGTGATACCCAAGGGATGCAAGAGGAACTTGCATTTTGGCTCAAAAATTCCTACAGTAAACTTTGCTAGAGATGAAGGAGCAAAGGAACTCCCCAAATCTCTTCCTTCCAAGAACTGCTGCTGCTTGCTGGATTTGCTAAATCTATCCACAACTTCACAGCCTCCTTGCAAAAGTGTGAAGGCTTGTCCCTATGCTCTGTTCTGAACACCCAAGCTGTCCGTGTTCCCTCTGAGCTCCTGGCTGTGAACTGCAGAGCTGCATGAGACTGCCAGGGTCCCTTTTCTGCCTTTTTCACACATTCAGGGCACATCTGACCCGACACAAAATGCCCATCCCACTTAAATCCCCAAAACAGGATTGAAGCAAGACTTGAGTAATGCTTGGAATGAGTTTTCCTGTGGTGGACTGAGGAGTGAAGCTGTGTTTCCAAAGCCAGCACTATAAATGGGCACTGCTCACAGACCAGATTGCAGATAAAAGCATTTCACTGCGGAGAAGGTGGTGCTCAGGCTCATGAAAAGGGCATGGGTTAAATCACCTTCAAATTATCTATTGCCATGAAGGCAGTGCCACAGCAGAAGGTTGTGAGGGGGAAGAATCTGATGTGCATATCTCTATTTCTGGAGCTTTTGGATCCTGCATTGCAGCCAGCTGAGTTCCCAGCACAGTTCCCTCTTGCTTTGAGCTGTGGGACTTCCTACCTTTCCTTACACATGCAACAGAGGAACCTTTGTGTGTGAGAGATTATTTTCCCCCTGAGATGGAGATTTATACTCACGGCTCAACTTGCACAAATTTACTTCTCACGAAATTTTACAAATTAAGCCTAGAGAGAAACAGAAGATGTCATTTTACTGGTGAGTTTGGTGGGAAGCTGAAGCGTAGGGAGGCCTGGAGGGTCTGAGAGCTGAGATGCTCTGTGCTGTGAGGATGATTCAGCATGTGCAGATCCTTAAGCCTCAGGAAGCAAAGGAGTTGTGGTGGTCTGTTACCAGAATTATTTGCTTCGACAGGCAGTAAAGGAACCACTCCTTGCTGTTTCTGATGGACTAAAAGTGAACAGAAATGGTGACATCATCTCTCTCCCAGATTTCTGTGCAATTTCAAATCCAGCCCCTGGCCTGGGTGAGCCCAAGCTGGGCTCTGAACCCCTTCCTCTGGGCAACCACTGCCCTGGCCCCCATGCCCTACCTACATCGTGGCACTGGTGACATCAGAGCTGTAATTTGTCTGAACAAAACAAGGGTGAGCTGGCAGCCTCCCAGAAGAACTGATCTGCTCTTGGGACAGCTTCCCTTCTGCTCTATTGCTCTGTGAGATGTAACTCATGCACTCTGAGGGTAATTTCAGTACATTTTTGAAGATTATTGTATAAAACCTCCTTCTCATACTGAACAGAAATGTGGCAACAAAAGGGATCAACTCTGCAAAACGCAGAGACTGCTGGGTCTGGTAGACAAATGCCATTTGGAGCCATTAACCAAGCTCCTGTGGAGTTATTAAAAGCTGCTGTGCTGAATGCTGCCATGTGTGTTCCTGCACATACAGCACCTCAGGCAGGGCTGAACCTTCACATGGAGACCTCTGCGGAGCTCCAGAGCTGCTTGCAGGGCTCAGATTTCTTCCTTACAGCAGAATAATTCAAGTCTGAGGCTGCCTGCATGTCACCAGATCAATACATACATTTACCTGTCAAGAATGACTTGAACAGAAGACTGACAAGCGTAATTTGGAGAGTTAATGGACCTCAGCAATTATCCATCTTTCTGCAGCATGGTGGGGAGGTAACAGCAAGCCAGGGGATGGCAGGAGCAGAGAAATTCCAGGGCTGGATCAAGTGCAGCATATAAAGTTTAATTTACTTCAACAACTTGCCCAGAGGAGCACTTTGCTCAGAGATGACAAAACTATTTTTTGTTTTTTTAAGATATGGGATTGCCCTAACTGTGAAATGTGTCCCTGCCAGTCCCTCAAACACACCCAGCACAAGATATGGGTGAAAACATCTAATGAAAAAAGCCAACATAAAAGGTATTAAAAGCCCACTAATTAAAGGTAATTAACTAAGGATTCTGTGGTGGTGTCATGCAATGTGAGGGAAAAAAAAATCTTTGTGGGAAGAAAAGAAACTGAGGATTTCATTATTTTTGGCAGGACTTCTGCACATTTTGCTTATCAAGGGACTGTCATGGGGAGGTGATTATTTTATAGTCCATGGAAGTTCCCTCCCTCCCTCATTTCTCCTGATCCCAAGTAACCTCCCTGCAGTCTGAGGGGCCTCTTTATGGGATTGAATCTCTACTTCTTTCCTTTTTTTCCTTTTCCTTGCTGGGATATTTTTAAAAGACAGATATATCCAAGTCACCACCATGGTCAGTGGGTTATTGCTCTCCCCTCCAAGCTGGTCTGAGAAGGGACAGAGGTTGTGCTGTCTTCCCAGGACTGAGAAGGGAAGGAATCAGTGATGGTCCTGATCCATTTCCCATGGCCACGATCCAATGAACTCTTTGAGCTGGGATAAATCAGCCCTGCAAGCCTGGTGACCCCCCGCTGCCCTGGGCAGCTTGTTCCAGTGCTTGATAACCCATTCAGTGAACATTATTTTTACATAGCATCCAATCCAAACCTCCCCTGGTGCAACTTGAGGCCGTTTTCCACTTGTCACTTGTCACCTGGGAGAAGAGACCAAGCCCCACCTGGCTACAGCTTCCTTCCAGGGAGTTCCCGAGAGGGAAAAGGTCCCTCCTGAGCCTCCTTTTCCCCAGGATGAGCTCCCCCAGTTCCCTCAGCAGATCCGTGCTCCAGACCCTTCCTCATCATCCGAGGAGCTCTTCCAGACCGTGAAGACGGGAGGAAGATGACGGCTGGCTCAGTAATTTTTCAGCCCGGGAAAGTTTCGCTCCAGTGAGATTCCGCGCCAGCAGCTCCAGCCCCGCGGGACTCCCGCGCTGCATCCCCGCTGCTGGGGCTGCCGGCTGTCCCCGCTGCCCTTCCCGGGGCTCCACAGCCATCGGAGGCAGAGCTGCTGTGCCCGGGGGAGGCTGAAGCGTATTCCCCACGCTCGGGGAGCGGCCCCGGCCCGGCCCGGCGCTGCCCAGCAGGCGGCACTGCCCGCCCGCCGCACCGCCCGCAGCGCCCGCAGCGCCGTTCCCGGTCCCGCTCCGCCCCAGGTCCCGGTACTGCGCCGCTCCCGCTCCCGGTCCCGCACCGCCCCAGGTCCCGGTACTGCGCCGCTCCCGCTCCCGGTCCCGCACCGCCCCAGGTCCCGGTACTGCACCGCTCCCGCTCCCGGTCCCGCACCGCTCCCGGTCCTGGTCCCGGTCCCGCACCGCGCCTGTCCCGCTCCCGGTCCTGGTCCCTCACCTCTCCCGCTCCCGCTCCCGGACCGTCCGCACCGCCCCGGGTCCCGGCGCTGCACCGCCCGCACCGCCCCTGGTCCTGGTCCCGCATCGCCCGCACCGCCCTCGGTCCCAGTTCCGCACCGCTCCCGGCCCCGCACCGCCCGCACTGCTCCCGGTCCCGCACCGCTCCCGCAGCTCTCCCGGCCCCGCACCGCTCCCGATCCCGCAGCTCTCCCGGTCCCGCACAGTCCGCGCCGCTCCCGGTCCCGGTTCAGCTCCCGCAGCGCTCCCGCCCGGCTGGGTGCATGCGGGGCTGCCCTGGGCAGTGCTGACCCTCCCGCCCCTGCTCCCGCGCAGCCGGGGCTCTCTGGATGGGATTTTAGGGTTGTGGAGATGGAAAGGTGCCACGAGCAAAGGGTGCTGCTCTTGACTGGCTGTGCTTTGCCTTCGTTCTTGTGAACGGGCAAAACAACCACGTTTAAATAGAAATAACTGCAGGTAAAGGAACATAGCAGGAATTGGCTCTGGCACTTCTCTGCTGGTCTCTGTTTGTCCCTGTTCTCTCCACCTGTGTGCCAGCCTGGCTCCTGGATCGATGTTGTGAGCAGGGATGCTCGCTGCAGCCCTTCCCATCTCATCCCGTCAGAAAAAGATTACTAAGAACAGTTTATCCACGTGAAAAATAGCTCCCAGCAATCCTGCCAAGGTCAGTGTGAGCTGCTGAGATGGTGCTCTGCTGTGAGCTGCAGCTGGGTCTCACACACTGACCTTTTCCAGGACACGCTGGGGACAGGGAGCACCCAAACCCTCCCTTCCCACGCTCTTCTCCCTGCCCTCTCCAGGGACACATCCCACCTCTCTGCCCAGGTACTTGCTCCTCACTTAACTGGAAGAGAAAACCATGGACTTCCCCCAGGTCAGAGCAGACCCACGTGTGTATGAAACCTGGGTAGGGATTTAATTGAAGCAGGCTGTCCATGGGGCTCTGCAGTGTTTGGTTTGATCACCACCCCTCAGCCAGCCACTGGGACATCCTTCATGAGGACAAGGGTCTGGTAGTCCATTCTCCAAGTGTGAAATCCCAGGGATAACACGGTTCTGATGCAGGGTGAGGGTTCCAAAGAGACATCTCCTCTTCCTAGCTCCAATCTGCGGCTCTGCTCTGGCACAGGGCTGGGATCACTGACTGTGGGGCTCCACCAGCAGTGACCTGGCTGCTCCAGGTGTCACCTGCATGGCTCATCCTTGCTCAGCCTCTCCTGTGGCACTGAGTGAGGACTTTCAGGGTGCTCTGCTCACAAATGGGTCCTTATGAATTCCCCACTGCCTGGCCCAGCATGACAGGAGGATTCACTCTCCTGGCGTGGGTGGGATTCTGAGGTCTCTGAGCGCTGTCCTTTGGTCTGCAGTTGCTCCATCCTGCCCTGCTGTTAACTGTCCTTGGAGGGATCATTGTGGGAAGCAGAGCAATTCTCCAGTTCCTTTGTGATCCCCACTGGGCATTGCTCCACTTTGATTTTCTTTTTTCCTCTCATTGACTTCTTAGATCCTGTAAACAGCCAGATGACAGCAGGAGTTAACCACAGAGAAATGGATTTACGCTTCTGGAGTCAGCATGGCTTCATCCCAAAACAGGGACAGCGCAGGAGGAAGCAAAGCTCAGCACAGGAAAGATGAAGAGAAACCCCTCACATGTGAGATGTGCGGGTATCCAGGGGAGGCTGCTGTGCTCCTGGACACAAAACAATGTGAAGCAGAAACAGGCAGAGAACTGACCTGATGCAGAAGCATTCCTGACAGGGTACCCAGAGCAGCAGGATGCATTCTGTGGATTTCTCCCTGTTCCAGTGTGGCTCATGGCCCACACCATGCTGAGAGAGGTGCTGCACCCCTCCATCACCCCATTCCTGCCGCTGCTGCACCCACCCCTCACTTGGGACATCCCCATCCAGTCCTGGAGGGTCAAATGTGTCTGCCCAGGGCCACACAGGAGAGCTGTGCTCCCACCCATTGCTCCAAGTGCCTGGTTTTGTACAGCAAACCCTCTTGTCACCCAGCTGTGGTGGTGTCCCCTGAGTGAGCAGGGCCTCTGAAGGCCAGGCTGGTAAACAAGCTCCTTCCAAGGTTAAGCAACAGCCGTCTCTGCATTTATGGTTGGGCCAACACTTCGCTTTTTTTTTACCACCAGGACAGAGCAGCAGGGTTTTTCTGACAGAGCATTTTTTAAGGCCTGACAGACAAACTGTCTTATCTTGCCCTTATTAGGAGCAGTTTTCTGCTTGTTCACCTGGAGGGTACATGGGTACAGCACATTCCTCTGTCAGCAGGGAAACCTCCACAGCCACACTGGAAGATCAACAGAACTGGCAGAAACCTTTCTCTGAATGTCAATAACTCACCCCTGGGAATTTGGCCTTCCCCAGTCACCACCTCCCTGACCAGATAAGCAAACACAAGGGACTAAGCTCTGTTAGCTTAGGTGCTTGGGGTGCTCTCCTGGTCACCCTGCCCAGGCTGTCCTGGCTAACCATTAGCTGGGGCTCCTCTGGCTGGAGATATGAGTGTTGCAAAAACATGGCTCAGAGGAGAACCCTCCTCTCCCCTGTCCTTGGGCATTTCTCACAGGAGTCCCTCTGGAAGCAGCAGAAGTTGTAGCCTTGAGCTGATGCCCCAAGGAACTTCTCCTCCCTACCTTTTATCCAGGGATCCTGTCCTCTTTTTCTCTTCCTCTGCTGCGCATGAACTTTGGTGCAAAAGTGTTTCCCGTCAGCCTCAGCTTCTTGTAGGATCTCATCTTCATACTTGTCCTACACCAACGAGAAGAGCAGTCAGTCTACAAACCACCCTGTCTTTCCCAGGGAGCTGGTGGCTTTGCCAGGGACCTTTGTGACCATTGCTATGGAGTGATGACAAACGCTAGTGTTCATAGACACTTGACTGGCTGGAAAGAGTGGCACTTCTACCCTTCAGCAGCAAGTTGTGCAACTGGGTGGGAATGAGGTTTGGCACCTGGTGCAGGAAGCTCCATCACCTTCTGGAGGGAGCTTGGGCTGGGACAGCCTGTCTGATGCCTCTGGGACACAGCAGCCTGAGCTGATGGCTGAGAACAAACAAACAAACCTCACTGTCCGTTGTGTCTGGCTCATCGGATTCTTGCTTCCCAGACTCGGCATCATTGTCATCTAAAGAAACACAAAAAGAAGGGTTTTGGCTGGTGGGAGGCTTGACAAGCTCATGAGCAGATGCAGAGCCACTGGCCCAGGCTCACAGAGCCACTGAGGTAGAAAGCAGCTTCAGCAATAAACTGTGCTGTGAAGCAGAGGCACTGCAAGCTACGTGGCCTAGAATTAATATTTAGGAGTGATCCAACAAGACTCTATTGAGAAACCAGCTCCCAGGAAAGCTGTATCCACAGGACTTTGCTACACCAAGTCACAAGAGCTGTCCCAACATCTGTGGCTACATGCAGGAGGGAAACTGGGGCTATTTAAGCCCCAGACTGCACCTTCCTGTTTGAGCCCCAGGTGGGGAGAAGCGTGTTGGAGTGAAGAGGCCGAAAGGGACAATCTCATGTCTGCTGCTGGTAGCTCTTGGCAGCGAATGTGCACTGAGGAGCAGAGGAAGGAAAGGCAGGGGAGATACTTCCCTTCCCAGCAGAAGCATTTCACGGAGCACAGCCCCTGGGGCTACACAGCCCCAGACATGTCCCTGCACACACCCGACCTCTGCACACACTGCATCTCCAGGGCGGGGGGCCAAGCCTTGCTGGTGGTGGCATCCCCTGTCTGCACACACAGTAACTCACCTCGGCTGGCCATGGTGGGCAGAAAGGGCTGGGCACAGGGCTGTGCCCTCTTCTGAGGGGCAGGGGCACCCCCAAAGCTCAATACTTATTGCTCATCACACCCAGCTCTAGCCAGGATGGAGCAAAGCAGGGCAGCCCCCTCTTGCTGCCCCTGCAGAGGTGGGAGAGCAGGTGATGCTGCTTCCAGGCACTCCTGGATTCCCTCTAGCCTGATCCCATCCTCACCTTATCCTTCTGCAGGTTAAGGTTCACTAGAAGGTGCAGAAGTATTTGTGTATTGTTTCCCGGGCTTTGTGTCAACCTTAAGGTGAGAACTGAAGAAAGTCCTGTATTCCCACACCCAGAATGTAATCAGCTGAAATTCTTCTGCCATGATGATATCTCCTTAGCATGTAAATCACAGAGGACTCTCTTTTTTTTTATTTTTTTTTTTTTCTCCTCCACTGTGAAAAATCCTGCTCTGGAGAGTGTTCCCAAACCACTCCGACACGCCCAGACCAACTAATCCAGGCGAGCTCAACTTTCTGGCCAAGCCAGTAAGGCTGGTACTGAGCAGCAGACGTGCTTCCCACTCTGATCCCTATGGCTGCTGCCTCCCACCCGCCTGGACAAACCTGGCACCTGTGTCTCCTGGGGGTCAGGCAGGGAGAAAGCCTTGGAAGGGCTCTTGTGGAGGGTGGAGCAAGGAAAGGAAGGAAACCATCCTGATCTACCTGCTGCAGGTACCAGCATCCCCGGCTCTGTGCTCAACCCCACGTGCTGTGTCATCACAGGACACACTTTGGAGCAAGGGGACAGACAGGGATGGTTTTCCAGCGCTAGTCCTGCAAACCTCTTGCATTTTCCTCATCTCTGCTGGGACATTCTGAGCTGCTTCTTCCCTGAGAGGAGTGGGAAATGCTGGAGCAGCAACAGGACAATGTGGAGCGGGTTTTGCCAAGAGGTCAGAGCTATGCTGACTCCTCAGCTCCTGGAGAATTCCATGCCCCCAGCGTGGAGTACAGGGTGCTCCGCTGAGCATCCAAGGACATGCCAAGGGTGGCTCCTGTCTGTGCTGGACAGAGGCACAGGGCTTTCTCCAAGTAAAGTTCTGAGCCTGAATTTTGGACATATCTAGGATAGAAAACTGAGCTCTCAAGGACAGAAATGTGAAACCTGAAGCTCCCCCAAAGGCCCAGAAGAGCTGGGAGGCAGGAGCACTTGGTCCCTGGAAGGTGGGCTGGCAGATGTGTGCAGAGCCCAGCAGAGAGCTCTGGGCTGGGAAATGCCTTCCCCAAAAGGCACCTTTCACTGCTGCCTTCTCAAATGTCACATTGGCCTGGGGCTTCTTACCTGCTTCTCCCTTCTGTGCACCAACATCCCGCCTCAGCCCAGCCTCAGGAGGGGCCTCTGGGTCGCTCGGTGTGGAGCTGTTTGTCAGATACGCCCGTGAAAGCCTGAGCTGTGGGACACAGGGACACAGGGAGCACAAACGCTGCTGTCACCAGGCAGGAGAGGGCTGTCCCCAGCCCTTTCTTGATGACAGTGACACCCACAGGGACAAGCATCGCAGAGATGTTCCTGTGCACCGTGGTGTGCTTGCAGGGAGCCCAGCACAGCCTGCAGCAGCCCGTGGGAGGGAGCACAGGCTCTGCCTGCCCTCGGGCCTGGATGGAACCCTGCGGGCACTGGAGGGGAGCGGGGGAGTGAGAGCCAGGACTGAGCAGCCACGGCTCTGCCATGTGCAAATTGGCTTCACACACCAAATCCATCCTCCCAAGGAGGTCCCAGCGGTCCCAGCAGCAGTGCTGGGCGCCCTGGGGTGGGCAAGGGGCTGCAGTGGTATCCAGCAAGTCATTACTCACCACAGCTGCATCCTCCTCCTCCTCCTCCTCCTCCTTGGCAGCAGCAGGCAGTGCCCGGGTGCCACCGGGCCAGTGGTAGGGGCAGCGCAGCTCGTCCCGCTGAGCCCTGTGTCCCCCTGCGGGGCTGTCCCCGGGGCTGTCCCGCGGGCTGCCGCAGCCCCGCAGCTCCCGGCGGCCGTCTGTCTGTCTGTGCCAGTCTGTCTCCCTGCCGCGGCCGGACTCGGACAGGTCCAGCGGCGCGTCCGCATCATCGTCCCTCGCCTCCTTCACCTTCGCTCGGAGCTCGGCGCGGTCCCGGCTCAGCCAGAGCTCCTTCTCTCCCTTCCCATCCGCAGCATCCTCCAGGAATAACCTCTCCTCCTTGCATCCTGCGGCGATGCCCAGCCACGGGGACAGCGGCCGCTCCGCGGGCGGGGGCTTGGTGTCGCCGTGTGCCCGCGGGCCCGGCTGGCACTGCTGCAGCAGGAGATGCTGCAGCCGCTCCCGCTGCTTCAGGAGCTGCAGCTTCTCCTCCAGCTGCTGGTCCCTCACGTACACCATGGTGGCAGGAAGCTTCAGCAGGTGGTCATCCCAGGTGTCCCGGGAGCGCGTCCTGCCGTCGGCAGCCTTGCTCCGGAGCAGGTGGCCGGGGAAGCCGCCGCCGTCCCGCTCGCCCGGGGCGCTGGGACTCGCCAGCCCCAGCTGCTGCAGGGAAAGGTGCTTGTGCAGGAGGCACAGCTGCTCTCTCCGGGCACTCAGCTTTAGGTTTTCGTAGGATGGAGCAACCTTGGCGGAGTCCAGTTTGCTCGCTGTTAAATAACTAAAGAAAAGCGTGGAAAAAAATTTGCATTATAGATCACATCAGGAAAAAAAAAAACAACCCACGTATTAGTATCACAGCTTTCCCATGGTTTCTCAGTTGTGCAGGGATGTGTGTGGTCTCTCCTGCTCTTTCCATGCCCTGTTGCAGCTCTTGGTCAGTACATCATGTTTGTGTTTGGGTTCTGTGCTGGGGAGGAGGGTCCTGGTGGCCAGGGACATCAGGCAGTCAGCAGTAGGAAGCCATTCCCATCCCACACAATGCAGGAAGCCATTCCCATCCCACCATTCAGGAGCAATCCCCTGTCCCCAGGCCACGGCAGTTCAAGGCAGGGGGTTGAGAGAGGGTAAGGATGCAGTGACCTCTCACATCAGCACTTCTGCAGAGAAGTCACTTTTTGAATAACATCTTACAGCCAGCACCATCCTAACTATTCCCCTGGGCTTTCTTAGTGCCTGAAGACTCCCAGGACAGAGGAACAGCCCCAGGAACAGCCCACCCTCCCCTAATCTCACTCAATGGGAAACTTTTACAGCCATCCTAGGAAGGTTGGTGCAGTGCAGGAACCTGCCCTGCAAACCCAGTCCGTGCTGCTGCTGGTTATTTGGCAGCTTCCATGAGTGCAAGCTGTTCCCAGGAATGCTCTGCAGAACTCCTCGCACTCTGGGAAACTCTCTGTCTGCAGGTGAACTCACTGGCCTTGCTCAGCCCTCTGTGCTCCTGAAATCAGTGGGGAGGAGAAGCCTGGGAAGTGCTGAGCCCTGCAGGAAAGCCCATTAGAATAGATAAGGAGGAGCAGGAATTGCTGCCTGCCTGGGACAGTCCTTCTGCCTGGATGTGGGGACACCTGGCTCACTTTGTGGGTCTGTCTGAGGAGCCGGAACAACGAGAGCCTGATCTTGCTGGGCTGGATTCCAGTCATTTTTTACTGGTGCAAATTGGGATATCCCCCCATTCCCAAGGCTGTGGGAGAAGTCTGGGGAGGGAGGTGGACACACACAGTGACTGCTGGCCATCCATCCTCCGAGGGACAGCTGCAATAGCCTTGGGTCAGCCCACACCAGGACTCCCAGGTACTCACGCCTCGAGGCTGGGGCTGTGCTCATGCTCTGCAGGGAGAGGAGCCTTCCTGCCTGGTGGAGACACTGCTGGCCCTGAAGGACTCTTTTCCAGGAGGCAGGGTCTGGAGCCAGGTCTCACCAGGGCAATGGTTCCATGCAGCTGGTTGGAAATCCTCTGGGATGCCTGTGGCAGAGGACAGAAAGCCCAGCTGAGCCATTCTGCAGTGTGCCAGATGACAGAAAGCCCAGCTGAGCCATTCTGCAGTGTGCCAGAGGACAGAAAGTCCAGCTGAGCCATTCTGCAGCGTGCCTCAGGCTCCAGGGAGCCTGGCTGAACTGGGACACATCTCCTCACCAGTGAGGACAAGACAGACAGCTCCTGAGTGCTCTGCTTGATATGGTTCTGGTCCACAGCTCTATCAAGTTTTTTATTCGTTTGCCCAGGAAATTTTCCCTTCATGTACTCTCCATTTTCTGGCTGCACTGATTTGTAGCACAGGGAATTTTGCATCTCCTCTTAAGCCATGATTCAGTGGCTTAACCAAGATAAGACCCTGCAAATTCCTTGTCCCGTAGTCAGGCCTTTTTACTCACGCAAGACTTTATTCATGCAAGCTCCTGGCACACACTGGTCTGGTGGGTGTATTTCTGGTGGAGTACCTGCGCCAGGACATCGTTGTCTCCATCAGCTGTCATGAAAGGCTCACCACATGTTCTGACTTGACTTTCCCCTGCCCACCTGGAGATGTCACCAAGCCTTCCTGTGATCCCTATTAATTATCCCCACAGCCTGCCCGCAGCCTTACCAAAACCCCTTTTCACCTGCTCTTTCAAGTTTTTTTTTGTGGAGGTCGAGTAAGCAAAACCTGTGCCAAAACAGAAGTATCTGTGTGGGTGTGCATGTGGGCTTGAGTTCCCATGACCAGGAACAGGTCCAGGTCCTGCAGTCTCATCTCCCAGTGCCCAGTGTCACCATGTCACTCAGCAGCCCTGCTGAGGGCTGACACCCTCTCTGTGTTTGTCCTTGCATCCACTGAATGCCAGGCTCTGGAAATGACAAACTTCCAAAGTCTGGCTAATTGTTCCACCCCCAAGTGCCTCCTACTCTTTCCCTATCCCAATCTGCTTGTCGTGATCCACTTCAGATGACCACAGCAGTGGGGAGAAGGCCTGAGGCCATCAGGCTACCTCTGACAACTCACTATTTCTGCAAGGCTGACTTCTTGGAGGAGAGTGCCCGGAGAAGTCCTGCTGCTTGGAGAGCTTCTCTGGAGCTTCTCTGGAGGCTTTTCTGCAAAAAAAAAAGACACAGCTAGCTGCTGTAATGCTCCCCTAGAGCTGCTGTAGCCCTGCCCTGAGTGGGCTGGAGCCCTGCAGCCTCCCAGGGATGCCACTGGCTGCTACCAACCACCTCTCAGTGAGGATTTTGAGTCAAAATTACCTTTTGGCTCAAGCCAGCACCTGACTGAACGTGCCTTTTGTTGCATGTGTGGGTGGCAGGAAGGGAATGCCATGGTCTCTGCATGAATTTTCTTTCAGTGAGGGCACCCAAGCATTCTTTTGCTCTAATGCAGAGCTGGGTGTTTCTCCCTTGACCTGCATTTCCCCCCATCAGCTTTTCGGCCATGTCCATCTGAGCTGCCAACAGCTTGCTCTTTGCTCTCCAGACCCTTTCCCAGAGTAGTTTTGCACCATGGCTCAGTCACTTTTCACATCCTCAGATCCCTCAAGGGTGGCAGGAGCCAGCAACACCCACCTTCACTGAGCTCGAGGTCTGGCACGTCCTGCTGGGCTCCCGCTTCCCTCTGCTCTGCCTTCTCTGCGCTGACATTCCTGCTCACTGGGGACAGCAAAGTCAAAGGGGAGCTTGGTGTGGAGCAGCTTTCTCTGGAGGAGACTCCTGGGGTCTTTGTCCTGTCCCTGTTGGAAGGAAAAGGACATGAATGAATGGGAAGGGGCAGGAGAAGGAAGATTTTGGAGCCACTGTACTGAGAGCTCTGAGCCCGATACACAAATATACATATTTATCTAAGTGTGTATGTGGATATTCCAGATCCTCAGACTCACCTCCTTCCACTGCAGCTTATCAGCAGCCCAGCTGCAGTCTGGGGCATGGACAGCCCCACTTGGAGGTGTGATTGCCCCACTTGGTTGTGGGCAACGTTGCAGGAAGCCACGATGTTGGGTAAGCCAGGACCCAGCTGTGGCTGTTGCAAAAGCTCTGTGGGAACCTGGCCCTGGCTGGGCTTTCAGCCTGATGGAAGGGTGGATTCAGCACAGGGATGTGGTGTCTGCCCCCTGTCACCAAATCAAGATGGAGAGGCTGATGCTCAGTGCCACAAGGGAGTGCCTGAGCCTTGGAGACACACACAGTGCCCTGCATGGGCTCTGATGCTGAGATGTGGATGTTTGGCTGGAAATCCTCCTATCCAGCATCTCAGGGGAGAGCAGAGCAGAATCACTCAGTGCTCAGCAAGCCCAGCCCAGCCTACAGCTCTGGAGCCACTCAGCTCTGGGGAAGCACTGGGGAGTAAAAGCCAGAGTTTCTCTTTAAGTGGATGGTGCTCCTGTGCTCCAAAGAAAACACATTTCCAAACTAATCCCTCAGTGCTAATTCCTCTGGACTTTAAACCCTTGAGGAATGAGCTGATTTGTATATATTGGCCAGCCTGGCAGGTTACTTGGCTTCCAGCACAGCGCTCTGCTGGGCTGTGAACCTGTTGGTGCAGATCACTTCTCCCTCTTTAACCCCATCACAGTCCCTTGTGTGTCACTCTCCTTCCCCCAAAGCCACCTGCTTCCTGCAGACCCTCTCTGGCTGCTGCAGGAGGGGAGCTGGTGCCATGGAAAAGCCATGGAATCCCAGGCTGAGATCCATGCAAGCTGCCCAGGGCTTTGTTTCCAGGGGGTTGAATAACTTTGTTCCCCAAAAATTAATCATTGGATGCTGGTGAACAGGGGAGTGAGCAAAGGTCAATAGGGATTTTAAGACTATTAGGGATTTTTCCCTGTCTTACATACACAGGAACCCACGGGAATTAGATGCTAAAATACCCCTGAGGATGCCCCAGTCTGGACCTTGCCCTGCCCAGCTCTGGGGATGCCCTGGTTGTTGCCAATGCCCCTTGTAAAGAATGAAACCAGAAAAGTGCTTACTCCAGGCTCTGGAGCCTCTTCAGTTCTTCCTTGAGAGTTTTATTCTCCTCCCTCAGGCGATTGGTCTCGTTTGCTGCAGGGACAGAGGAGGTGCTGTGAGTTCAGATGCTGCAAGGATGCTGCTCACAGCTCTCTGGGTGCCCGGGGGAGGAGGAGGGAATGGCACCAACTTTTGGAGGGATGCTGAATTTCCTTCCTTCTTTGTAAAACTGCTGGGGCTGAGGGATAAAAGGGAGCAACTTTCTGACTCAGGCTGCATCAGGATTGGGTCTGCTTGCAGATCCCCAGCTCAGGGAAGAGCATGACCCTGACTGACCCAGACTCAAATTCAGACCCAGAGCCAGACCCAGAGCCAGAGCCAGAGCCAGACTCAAATTCAGACCCAGACCCAGACCCAGACTCAAATTCAGACCCAGAGCCAGATTCAGACCCAGAGCCAGAGGAGGCAGTGGTGGATTGGGCACAGTGAAACATCCTGCACCAGGGCAGAGTGATGAGTGGGTGCTGTGTTAGGGGGAGGGCTGGGGGTCTCAGCGGGGATCAGACAGAGGCCAGAGGGAGATGTGAGCACCCAGCACCGGGTGCTGCAGCAAGGAGGCCATGGAGAGCACGGCTGGGCTCCCAGGCATGGTGCCTTGCCTTGCTCCTGCTCGAAAGCAGCACTCAGGGAGCAGTGGCATAGCAGGGAAGATAAACCAAGGGCTCTTGGCACCTCTCCATTCCTCCTAAATGCCTTATCTCCTTTACCCCATGACCCTCTCTGGGCTGGTCAGATCCCCAGGGAAAAACACCCTGCGCCTCAGCGGTGCTGGGAGCTGTGCCAAGGGCTCGGGAGAAGATCCATCACACGTGTTGCTTGATTTCATTTACCCGTGCTGAGCTGCTGCTGTGACTTTCCTATCTTTGCCAGAGTGTTGCTTCTGCTGTGCCGACTGCATCCTTTTCCCAGGCAGCTGACACAGCCTGGAATCTCTCATTTTTCTGGAGGTGTGGAGGGCTGTAACCCCCAGCTCTGATGATTTGTGTGAAGGGTTATGTCTCCTTGGACAGTCCTGCTCCCTCCCTTCTCCCCATCCCCAAACCCTTCTCAGATTCCTGCTCACCACAAGGGCTCACGTGCAAATATCTGGGAGAGGGATTAACTGGCAAAGACTCAGCCTGCCAAAGCCAAGCTCACAGCGGGTGTCAGTACATACAGAGGATGAAGATGTGCTGCAGGCTCTGGAAATGAGAGGTCTCATACTCATTCTGCTTCTTTTTGGCCAGCTCCTGAGTGACCATGCATCTGTCACAAAGACCAGCTCGCAGCCTGGAGGAAGGAAACCCCACAGCTTGTTACCACACGCTTTCCATGGGAGAAATAAGTTCCTGCCCTGCCCACGGGGAAGTGTGGACACCCAGACCATCACCTAGAATCACCCCCTCAGCCCAGCACTGGCCTTTGCACCCCTCCAGACCCAGCCTCACCACACCAGCCTAGGAAATCTCCAATACACGTGCCCAGACTCCTCCAACTCTCCCAGCAGCTGAGTATAGGAAAAATAGAGGTTCATGTGCTACATCCCAGTCCTGAGAAGACAGCAAAGCCCAAACTCTTCCCCCAGGACTGTGCCGTCACTGTCACTCAGCAGCACTCTACTTAAAACCAAATCCTACCTGTTTTCTAACACCTTCACATTTTCTTTCAGGACCTTCTGTTGTTCCCTTAATTGGTGATTTTTAGCAAACAGCTCTTCAATCCTCTGAGCATCGCTAGTTGAAGAAACAGAACAAAGAAAAGAGGGCTATTTGAGTTCTTCCCAAAACCCGTGTCTTCATCCACAGCACCCTTTTTCTTGTGTGGCAGGAGGGGAAACAAACGTGTTGGAGCCTGGATGCTGCTCCATGACACCCTCCTTGGAGTTAGCAGTTTAATTCCTCCCACTAATTGTTTTCCAAGGGAGAGAGCACTGGGTGGCACAAGCATCACCTTCCAGTGGGAAGGCAAACTGGAGTTGGGCTGGGATCACCCCAAGCCCTGCCTGGAGCCAAAATTTGGCACTGCCAGAAAGGCAAACGGTGCTCTGTAATCCAGCAGTGTTGGAGAACAATCAGAAGTCTGGAATTGCAGCGGTGTAACCGCCCCCGTGCCCCAGCATCGCTCACCGGCACTTCTCTGTCGTCAGCTCCGTCACCTTGCTGTGCAGACCTGCAATGACAACAGACACAGGGAGCTGGGTGTTCAATTCCCCAGCACTCAGAAGCAAACGGCCCTGATGGGATTTCAGGGAGGTGTGTGGCTCTGCAGCAATCTCATCCATTCACAAGCCTGATCTCCCATGAGGAGTAACACACTGCAGGTGTTAAACACAGTCACAGTTTCATGTAACTGGGAAAGTTGTACAAAATGTGAGCTCGTTTTGTATGCCCACTGTTTAATGAGTCTGCATCTCCTTTGCAGACCCAAAAAGTCTGGTTTAGTTTTGTTTCTACTTATTTCTCACCACAGCCTGCATTTCCCAGGTGGGCAGTATTTTATAGCTGTCATGGTTGGAAGGCATCTCGGAGAATATTTACAGCTGAACGGCTTTCCTTGATGGATCTGCAGACATTGTATCCTGTCAAATCCATTTTATGCAAAGTAGATGTAAACATGTGGTTTAAATTGCTCAACAGTTTCCTCTAACTCTCACACGGCTTGAAATTGCACAAGAGAAGAATGAACTCATAAGCCAGAATCATCCAAAAGTGCTGAAGTTTTGTTCATAATATTGATACTGGGAATTATTCTAATAGGAAAACAATTGGACTTGGCACTTGGTTGCTTAACCTAATGGCTTTTATTTTAATAATGTATGGCCTGAGAAATAATTTATTCCCTAGAGGAATAAGCTATCCAACCTGACTCAAACGTTTTCTTTAACAGAGCTTCATCTCCTGCTGCTTCTGTCTTATAGATTGTTGCATCTTTCTGCTTTCCCTTGATCCCTCAGTGTCCAAATGCACTCCAATCCTCCCTGCTTGGAGCTGATGCCCAGCGGGTGTGTGTGTCACCTCTGCAAACTCCCAGCTCACAGACCATGACAAAGCAGCCAAACCCCCCGTGGTTAATGCTGGGAGCAAGTGGGATTCCTGCAGGGACTGAGCACCTCCATGGCCTCCTTTCCAGCACGTGGAGTGCAGGAATGTCTCTCTTCTGCTCCTTCTCATCATTCAAAAAGTTACTTTATTCTCAGTATGCCAACGAGAGGTACAAATGTGCCACCAGTGGGTGTTCTCCCCTGAGGGACAGGCTGTGACCTCATGTCCCAAGCCATCCCCAAGGGTGCTGCTTGCTCAGCACTAATCCCCAAATCTCCCTAATTCACACCTGCTCCTCCTCCCTTCAGGTTATTTGACACCAAAGGGATCAAGGTGGTATTACAAAGAAATGGATCTTGGCCAGGTTTTGATAAGAAAATTGTGTCTCCCTACCTTGGACCTCTTTCTCATGGATTTCCTTGAGCTTGTTCAGGAACTCTGCAAAACTCTCTGTGGTCATGTTCAGGGCTGAGCCACACACCAGGCTGTGTCCAGTGTGAGGATGTCCTTCTGCTTCAAATTTCAGCCTAAAATAGAAAGAAAAAGCCCAACAAAAGAGATGTGTCTGGTGCATGTGGTGTTCTGGAAAGGACAAAGCCCAAAGCTAGGAAGGGAAATTGTTTTCTAAACCATGGGATGCATTTTTGTCCATCCTGCCTGAGTGCTGAGCATAGCAAAGAGCATGTCTTAGATACTGGGAGAAGCCCAGCTGGAAAATCAGGCTTTTCCTCTACTTGTTGAGCTGCTTGAATTGCATTTCTCTGGGATGAGGTGGGGCAGGGCATCTTGAGCATAAAGAAGGGAGTGCAGAACTTGTGCTGGGACCACATGGGGACTGATGATGGGGAAATTCACAGCAGATTTGGTGCTTGAGCCTGATGGACTCATCTTCTGCTGGGATGCTCCCTTGCATCCCTCATCCCTCTGGCACCATGCACAGCTTTTACAGAGGCAACACACAGCACTCAGCCACCCCACTGTCATCACCCGGGCTTCCTGCATGGCCTCACTGGCTGTAGCCTCTTCCAACCCTTGGGAGACACCCAAAAGAGCTTTTTCAGCCAATTTTACAGAGAAACCAGGAGAGGTGGTGTCCAGAGCCAAGAGCTGCAGGAAGCTGTCATGGGCACATCCATGGGGTCCTCTGGAACCACCAGAACCACCCTGGGAATGAGGAACTTCCACAAGAAGGCGTTTAGCATCTCCTCATGGGAACTTCTTCCCCAAAATCATTCTGGGTTACTGAGTCATGGCGAGTAATTCTGACCCCAACAGAGCACCTGGACACTCAGCCTTCAACCTGGAATAGATGCCCAGGGAGCAAACCTCCCCTCTGCAGCTGGAGAGTGACGAGTGGGCTGGGGCCCGGGCTCTGCAGCCCCACGGGGAAGGTTTGTGCTGGGCTCTCCCAGCCCGGCTCCCGCCCGTGCCTTTATCTGCATGCGGAGCAGGGATGTGCCAGATCGCCTGCATATGCAAGATGTGGGCATGCAGAGCTGGAAGAAGAAAGTTTCCCCTAAAGCATCTGATTTTCAAAAGAAATGAGGCACGCGCCAGCAAGCACGAGCAGCGAGCTCGGCACGCTCGGCTCACGGAGCAGCTGCCTGAACACGAACCCTCCCCCAGCCACCCTGCCTGGCTTTTCAGCAAATCCAGTGCAAACTGAGTAGAGAGCTTATTCTCTGGGGAAACAACTGAAAATATCCATTATTCCTGCTCCCCTGGGATAACCCACCCGTTGCCAGGGCTGGGTGATGTAACCCAGCGAATAAAAGCATGGTGTGGCTCACCCAGCTTGGGATCTGCCACTGTGAGATGGGATTGGGGATTGATCTCAGCCCCAAGAGCCACAGCTGAAGAACCAGCCAGGGGAAATGACATGCAGCTCTACTGCAAAACAGGAAAAAACCCTCCTGATGGTAATGGGATGCACTTCCCAGGATCACTGAGTCCTAAATCAGGCTCTGCCCTGGGCATAGCACCTCCCCAGGGCTGAAGGGAGCTTGTGAGATCAAGCACTGCCATCACGGGACTGACACCCCAAGTGCCAGCTGGGAAGGCTCTGAGGCACCCAGGCACTAATTCCCATTGCATTCTCCAGTGCTGCAAGCTGGGAAGGGATTGCAACTGGGAGCAGAGGAGTTGGTGGCTGAATGTGCTCCTGCGGCTCTTGCTGCTGCTGGATCAGGTCCTGCCCACCTTGTACCAAAGGGTTCAGCCCTTTCCCCAAGGCTGGCATCTCTGAGGGCTGAACCCAGCATTTTGAGGCACGAGGATTCAGCTCAGCCACCCTGGGAAGGTGACACCCTGGCTGGGACTGGTGCCAGCCTGCTGCTCAGGGAGGTAGGGCTGGGCTGGCATGTGGAGGGAGGTGGGAGGTGTGGGGGCAGCCCAGGTGTCGGGGCTGGATCTGGATCCCTGCAGCTGTGACTCAGTGCTGCGGGCAGAGCCTGGCAGATCAGGATTTGGGGCTGGGCTGTGGGCAGCAGCTTCGCCTTCCATGCACAGCTGAGGCTGTGGTGCCACCAGGGTTGGGCTTCACTCCTCATTTTCTTTTCCTCAGAGCCCTCAGGTGAGTGGGGACCTGCTGCAGATCCAATCAGCAGGGAAAAGCTGCCAGTTTTGGTGCTTTTTGAGGTGCCAGAACCCATCTCTGCCTACAGATGGAACAGCCACTCTGTGTCAAGCCTGGCGAGGACCTCAGGTCTCCTCTGTGCCACACATGGTGACAGAGATCCTTCATGAGCATGGCTCCCATGTGTCTTTTCCCAGGATTCAGCCTTTTCCTGCAGCAGAACAGCCCCAGTGACAGCCCAGGCTCCCCGAGGGCTCAGCTTTGCTCCCTCTCACCTGCTGTGGATGGGTGAAGGCGTGAAGCTGCAGCTCACTGCTCCTCTACCCTGCTCTGGAGGATTTATTGAGGGAGATTTACTGCTGAAGCCCAGACCACAGAGTCCCTGAGTGTGGACCTGGCTCCCTGAGACAGGGATTTCATTTAGAGCCCTTTGCAGAGCTGCCCCTGTGATTTAGAGCTGGTGGTGCTGGATGCAGCCCCGTGGCGGGGCTGGAGCAGCCCTTTGGCATCCCAGCGGGGCTGGGAGTATTTCAAAGTGACAGGTGCCCTCTGCAAACAGAGCCCCAGTGGCAGGGACCAAAGGCAAACTCCTCATCCAACCCTAAACCTGGAGGGTTTGTGCAGACCAAGACCTGGGGGAGCTGTTGTTCCCTGCTGTGCCTTTGTTCACCTGCTCTCTGCATCCCTCGATGCTCAGCTCAGGGTGGGACAAGGCTCCAGTTTGGGGCACAGGGTCCCTGGGGTGTCTGCTCTCATGCACGGGGCTGGAGCAGCCCCCAGCATCTCCTGGGTACCGATGGCATCCCTCCTTAGGCAGGGTGCTCCTGTTGTGGCTGGGGAAAGGAAAAGCAGCAGGGAGGTTATTTTCTGTCCCACCTGGGGGGCTGGGGAAGGGATGGGCTCGGGCAGCTGGCTCTGACAGCACAGCCAACCCCCATTCCTCGGTGTCCAGGGAGTTCCTGGCTTCTCAATGCCATCCCCAGCACTGCCTGTCACACTCACAGTGTGACATCCCACCCTGAGCCCTGTCTCCTTTCAGGAGGACAAAGCAGCTCATTAGCTAAACGAGCTTAAGTCATTAAAAAAAAAAGACAGAAAAGAAAAAGGCAGGACAGTGACATTCTGATACTGAGGGATCAGTGAAGCTTAATGGATTTACCACCAGACATTTCCCCATCAGCAGTGCTGGAGCTGCTCAGCTCCAGGCTGGGTTGATGTCACACACCTTTCTCTGGGTGATTGCTGGGCAAAGCTGCTTTGACCAGCCAAACTTTCTTTCCTTGGCTACCCTGCTATGTTCCTGGTCTAATTTTAGAATTATTAAACAAGTTTGTACTCAGAAAAAACTGCCTGATCACTCATGGAAAATCTGCAGTCCAGGAGTATTTCACAGGCCAGTGTGGAGCTAATGCTCTTTGCTGCTGCACGTGGCTTGGCAGCTTGAAGAGGGCTCTTTTGGTACATTCAGGGATATTTTTTTTCTGGGTATTTATTTCTTTGCATGACTTAACATGGCACAGACTGCCCTAAAATGGAGCCCAGTGCCTGCTCTCCACCGTGCTGGGTCTGCTGTGGGTGCTGCCAGATTGCAAAATTACCTCCCAACAAGTGAGACAGGAGGAGCAGCCTCGGCTCTTGCCTCTCCAGGGGGGAGGATTTGCTGCCTTCCTCTACCTCGCACAACCTGAAAATCCTCCCCAGAGCAGAGCAGCTGCTCCGTGCTGCTCCACCAGCCCAGAGGCGGGTTTGCAGCAAGCCCCAGGGCTGCCTCTGCTAGCTGCTGCATGGGGGTCCCTCTGGGCTGATGTGGAGCTGCAGCACGGCTGTGACCTGCCCCGATGGCCCTTTGGGTTTGTGGGGACTGGTGCTGGTCACAGCCCCCCGAACCAGCTCAGCAGGATCAGCAGCAGCAGGGAGATGCTGCCCCTGCTCACGTGTGCACAGACGTGTCCCACTGCAGGCAGAGCTGAGCTGGAGCAAAACCTCCAAGATGCAGCTCCAGCCTCAAGTCCCAACCTGCACACTCTGGAACTCTGATTTACTTCTACCCCAGAAAGTGTCTGTTGCCATAATACAGCACAGCCCTGGTGATCACAAACTCAGCAGCTCCATTTCTCCCCCACCACCCTGGCCCTGTGGAGGCAGCTCCTGCTTTTCCAACTGCTGTGGCAACCACCAACCCCCCAGTTTAAGTTTTCTTCCATTACCTCATTTCTGCTAAGAGCCCTTATTCCCCCCAGGAGTACTTGTTATTCCTTGCAATAGGGACATCTCTCCTCCCAGCAGAGTCTTGGCTGCCCTGGGCTTGCAGGATCACTGAAACCAGAGCTGTTGGTCCTCTGCAATACCTGAACACACCCAGGAATCTGACTGGCTTTCACAGAGCAGGGTGGGCAGTCTGGGGGTCTCTCCTTGTAGTGGCCCCATCTGGGAGGGAGGTTTTCTCCCCCCACTCCCCAACTCCTGCTGCTTTGCTGAGGTTTAACAGTAAATATTTGTCCTGCTCTCCACTTGAGGACAAATGACATTTGGAGCCACCAGATGTGCCATGAAAATGACATTTGGAGCCACCAGCCGTGCCGTGATGCTCCCCAGAGTGTGGTGGGCTTTGGGCAGATCTGTGGGCAGGCCTGTCTGCCCACGGGAAGGATTCAGAAGATGATGAAAAGTATTCACTTATCTGCCTGTGCATCTCGGGGTAACCGCAGGTTCTATAAACATTCCTCAATTAACACCTCAGAATGCTCTGGGAAGTGGCTAATGAGGCATTATCACGTTTTTGGGGTGCTTTAATTGAGGAGTGGTGAGGCTCAGGAGTAGCTCAAGGCCCTGTTGGGATCGGAGGCACGTGGTCACTGCCCATCCAAAACACTTCCACTGCCACCCCCAGCTCCAGAGCTGGGCAAGGTGGCAGGGAAATACCCTGGGAATCTGTGATGGATGGTGGATATCACCCCACCCTCTGCTTGTGATCCTGTTACACTGCTCATGGTGCCTGGAGAGCATCTTGGTCCCTCTGTCTTCTCCCCCATGGCCAGAGACCTCCCCAGCAGCACGGCTCAGAGCCCACACTGCTCCTGACATGGGGAATTCATCATTCCTGGCCCTGCATGGGAAAGCAGGTCTTGTGTGGGAGAACAGGCATGAAGATTCCTTCCAACCACACTTCCATAAACTGGCACCTCTGCTCCTGCTGTGGGAGGGTGCATGGGCATCCCGAGCCAAGACAATGGCCATGCAAATGGGAAAAACAGAGCCCTCTCCCCTGGGTATGGAGATAGCCCTGGATATCCCCAGATGATGAAGTCTTGGGGAGGATCAGCTTTTCTCTTCAGCACCATTTAAAAAAGGAGAAACGTGCTAGGGAGAGCTAGCCCTGCAAACCCCTCCTGGGTGATTTACCCTGCTGCAGCACCAGGGATGAGTCTTAGCAACTCAGCCCCATGTTGTGCTGTCCAGCAGCTGGGCCGGACAGAGTTGGGCACTTTTATAGACTGAAGCATCTCTGCATGTCCCAAATGCCTGGTGACACACTGCTGTTTGGGACACATGACTACCTAGGCTAGGTTTTGAATGAATGCATCAGTGTCCTGCATCCTCCAGCAGAGGATCTGTGGTCATCTGTTGCCTGTTCTTCTAAGTTCTTCTGAGCCTTCTGATGTTTACATTTTTGTAATGAAGTTTCTCACGCACTTTTCATGTAAACAATGATTATTTTGCATTCCTTTCTGGAAGAAGAGAAAATTGATGGACTGTTAATTTGACCAGTGTAGTTGGAGAAGTAGCAATTCATCCTCCAATCCATGGTCACTTTTCGAATTCTTTAAATATCGAAGTCCAGAAATAAACGCGCCTTTTTTGCCTCAGACATCTCAGCGTGTGAGTGTCATTCATTTCGTGTCGTATTGCATCAGTCATCTCCTCTGAAAGCCCTCTCAGGACACTGCCCATCGCGGCACTGTCCCAGCAGAAGGGACGAGGAGCAGGCAGTGGGGACAGCTCAACCCGCAGCAGCAAACCCCCGCACAGGCAGGCAGTGTGCGCGGGCACAGCCTGTCCCCTGCAGCAATCCCACCACCACTTCCTTCCTCCTGGCTTGGAAACAGGGAAGGAGGATGCCAGCCCTCGGTAGCACTCCAGCTCCTGCCTGGGGCTGCTGGAAGCCCAGGAGCTGCAGCCTCTGAATGTTTGTGCTGCCTGAAGGAACAAATCTGGACAACCCAGGATGTGCCACAAGGGACACAACGGGGACAGATGGCCACCTCGACCACCTAGCAGGGGTCACCACAACCCGGCTCCAAGCTGATGCTGAGGGAAAAAGCAGCATATTTGTTCTCAGCTTTGGCAACAGAGATGAGTTCAAGGTTGAAATAGGGTGGGAAGGGGGACTCCCAACTCCATTTAAAGTTATTTACTGCCCAGCACGTGCATGGCTTGGTGCAGGTCAGGGCTGCCTGAGGTGCTGCCTGGAAGGTGGGTCAGGTGTGGAAGGGGGTGATGTCCCCCTAGCACTAACACCCAGGAGCTGCCTGCCCGGGATGGGCACGTCCTGGATCCCACACAGTCCATCCCATATGGCCACAGCTCTGCTCCCCCATGGCTGTCACACTGCTGGATGTTTGCTCAGAAAGCTTTTCTGTTCCTCTGTGCCTCTGGGCCCCCCTTGCCAGCTGCAAACACGGCTGGGGCTCCCTGGTACCCACACCAACCCTGACACCCACAAATTGCTCTGACCCTCCACAGCTATTTCACTCCATCTGAAAGGAGCTGGATGTTATTTCTCAGCATTTAGGATTGCAGGGATATCCCATTACCTTTCACGCTCAGGTGGAAAACACCAGGGGAAAGGTTTTCAAGATGAGAGCCCCAGGGTGGTGGCTGGTGAGGCCGCACAGCCCAGGTGGGCTCAGGTCTGCTCCCCACCGACCCTCAGAGCTGCCCCTCTGCCCCAAACCACCGGCTCCCCAGCGGCTGCACAAATCCAAATTTCCTCCTCAAGCTCTGAGAGGGGACAGAAAAGCAAGCAAACCCGTGACACACCAACCTCTGCCCATCAGATGGGAGCTGGACCAGGCTCCGTGCGCTGGCACCAAGTGACAGCTCTGCTGGCGCTCTGCTGAGCGAATCTTGGGCAGCTCTCCACGCGTGGCTCACGCCAGCTCCCTTCCCAGCCACACAGCACTGCCCAGGATGCTGGGGGATGGATAAAAATCAGTGCAAGCACAATACTCACGTCGGAGCACTGTGCCTGTGTCTCTTCCTCGGCTCCCGGAGCTCGGTTCAGGTCGTGATCAGTCGGTCATCTGGGACACGGCAGACAGGAGTGAGCAGTGTGGGTGAACTTGCACAGACAATAAGCCCTAATTTTTTCCTTGCAGCCTGACTGGTTCTACTGGTTTGCGTTTCTTTGCCCCAGCAGCAGAAAGGAGGCTCAGCTTGGCTAAAGCTGCCCGACAGGTTCTGCTGTAACACAAAAAGTGGCAAGACCAGTATGGTGTGAACCCAGATAGAGATTTGATTGTTTTCCCATAATTACAGCTCAGCCTGTGCTGTTGGTTGAAGTCAATCACATTAGCAAACAGACCCTTTTAAATAATTCATCCAGCATTAAGATGGGAAGTTCTTTTGCTTTACAAAACTTGGCACTTTTGGAGAAGAGAAAAAAAAGCAAAAGAAATGTGACAGCAGCAGCAGCAGCAGCATGCTTCTAAACTAGAGTGGCACAGCCCGGGGCACAGAGCAACCCCCAGCCCCAACACTCGGGAGAGGGAAAGGGATGTGCCCAAACTGACACAAATGGCTGCTTCAAATGCAGGATGAAAACCCACGATCATCCTGGATTTTCTTCTGGGGGCACTTTGCAGTGGCTGGGGATGCTTTAGGGACCAGTGAGGAAGGGTTGGGTGACTCGGGCTCTGATCCTGGCCAGCCCTAGCTTAGCCCGGGTTTCCTCCCAGCTCCAGCTGCTGACACAAGCAGCTTTCACCCTAAACCGTGGGCTGGTGGAGCCGAAGGCAAAATGGACACTTCCTGAGCCTTTGAAGTGCAGCTACTTCAGCATCCCCGGGGGAAAATGCTGGCACGGATTCCCCGGCCCAGGCTGGGCAGGGACAGCCTTCCCCCGCAGTGCTGCAGCCAGCAGCAGCTCCAGGAAAAAGCAGGAGATGCGCTCGCTCCCCATCAGCCTGGCAGGGACAAAAAGGAATAGAAAGTTGTTGCCCACGTCCCCGGGAGCCAGGCAGCACATCCTGCTTTGCCAAGAGCTGCCCTGCTGAGCTGGCACAGCCACTGCGAGCGCGGCTCTGGCTCGGGAGGGACGCGTCCCTCTTGCTTAATGGGACACGTAACCTGAGCAGGGTGGCTTCCCGGCGACATTTCCAGCGGATAGGGAGAGCTCCTGTGGAAGGGGGTTTGGGGCACTGAGGCTGAGCTGCTCCTCCTCTGAGTCAGCCCCAGAGCTCATCCAGCCAACAGCTCGGACCCTCTGCTGCTCTGAAGTCCCCTCCATCCACCAGCAGTGATGCCACCACGCTGCCTCACACCCCAGCTGCCTGTCCTGGTTTAGGGCAAATTTGGGAGAAATGTGCCTTGCACCCCAGCTGCTGAGCTGGCTCCTCAGCCATCCCAGCAGAGCACTGAGCATCCTTGGCACCGTTTCCCTGTGGCAATCACATCTCTCAAACGGTGGCTTCGAGCCTTGCTCCCGCTCACGGACAGGTCGGGCAGGTGGGGGCAGCTGGGGCTCCCAGGAATGTGGCTGCACACCCATTCCATGGAAATGGGTGGCAGGTAAACAAGCAGCTGCTCGGCAAGCCGTGGTCCTGGGTAGACCTGTAGGGGCTGTTTGGTGATTGCTCTGCGTGCACAAAATTCCTGACTCATTCCTCTGCAAGAGGGACATAGCACAAGGTTAAAGGGGGTGTTTTCCATCCAAGCCTTCTTATGAGCCACCTGCAATGGGCAGAGGGAAGCTCTTGGCCTTAATATTCCCTCTTTCCTTTTGAGCCCTTTGTTTTATTGTCGGATATGACAATTAGAGATCGAGTGCTTGATGTGGCCTGGCACCTCAGGCTGATGCTTGCGGTGGTGGAATTAATGGCAACCACATGGAAGAGAGATCCCTGCTCAGACCAGCCTGGTGACATCATGGGAGGGGCTCTGGGGTAACTGGGAGGTGTGGGGCTTGGGGCCAGACCTCTGAGCAGTGACACTGGGACCTGGGGCACCGAGCCAGGGGGGCACGGACACCATCCCACACCTGCCTCCAGCAGCTCTGTGGCAGCTCCGTCTGGAGCATCAAGGAGAGAAACACCAAAAGAAGGGTTTAATGGGAGCAGCTGCTTGTGGGTCTGGGCAGGCTTGAGGCAGAGCAGCTGTCTGCAAGTGTTGTGCTGGTGCACAAGAAGGCAGAATGGACATTTCTGGGAATCATCTCCATGTTACCTCCTCTTGTCTTGCAGGTGTCTCCTGATGATCACACAGATTGCTCACAGAAACCAAGGGTTGTCTGCTTCCTGGCTGAAGAGCCAAAAGATCTGGGCAGGAAGGGATTTCTTTACATCTAGGGACTTGGGAAAAAAAAATCAAGCCCTTTTTCTAGAAGGAAAACAATAAAAGAGGAAAAGAAAGACAAATCCAGTGATGCAATGTGGAGGTATTTGATCGAGACTGAGACAGGTGGGTGCAACTGGAAAGCCAGAGAGATGACAGGGCACCTTCACTGGGCAAGACGAGAAGGACCTTCAGTAGGTGCCAACCTGCTTTCTGGATATGTAGTGGGGAAACTGCTCTGATGGTGAGAGAACTCATCAGAGCTGAGTCATACTGACCCCCACCCAAAAGCAAAGGCTAAAGCAAGTTAGGCTTTCAGGAAAAGCTGGTCAACAAAAATTAACATCTGTTATGGGTGGAGCTTATCCTTCACTGCACAGGATCAATAGGATGGAAAAACTCCAGTTTCAGGAAAGAAAGCACATGATTTGTTCCCATTGAAGGGGACACCACAGGGCACTAAAGACACCCAAGGGAGATGTTCCCTATGGGCTGGGCTACCTGAGCACAGAGCAGAGCTGGAGAGCAGACGCTGGTACAGCCAGGAGCCCAAGCCAGCAGGTGATTTCATGGTGACATGGCCAGAGCTGGAGACCAGAATCCTGCAGCATCCCTGGGACAGGAGCTGACAGCCTCGTGCTGGGCTGGAATGGGCTCCTGGGCCATGGATGTGGATGGAGGCCCCAGGTGAGGATGCTGTTAAAGCCCTTTAGGGTGGTGACAAAACCGTCCCCACGTCATTGGCAGTAACTCACAGGCACAAGGGATCAGGCAAACAGCTTCTGTGTGCCAGCACCGGGAGGATTTCTCTCTGATAGTCAATCTAACCCCGCCCTCTGCCAGTTTGGAGCCGTTCCCTCTGGTCCTGTCACTCGTCACATGTCAGCCTGAGGACACTTCACAGCCTGATCTTCGTGGGCTTTTCACCAAATCCCATCAGAGCAAACCCAAAAGAGTTCCTGCAGCAAGAACAAGCACATGGGAACAGCATCGCTGGGCAGACGCTGCTCCATGGCAGACACGGGAACAAAGGCAAAAATATAAAAAGGAGGTAGATCAATGTTACCAGGTGGGTGCTGCAGCGAGAGAAGGAAATATTCCCTCGATGAGCCGCCCCATGGCCAGGAATCCCAGCGGCTCTGGCAGGACACACGCTATGTGCAGCACGCACATAGCAGGCAGCTTCCACCAGAGGCTGCTCGATGGCTTCGAAACATCTCTGCCTGCAGCTGCTGCACAGGACACAGCCCCGGGACATCGCCGGGACAGGATTTGGGAGCCACAAGCTCGGAGGGCTCCCGTCACCCTGGGTAGCACCCGAGGGATGGAGCATCATTACCTGCAGGACCAGGGCAAGGAGGCTGCTGGCTGCTTTTCTCACCTTGAAAAGGTGCAAAGGCTCTGTAAGAGCAAGACAAGGAGAGGCTTAGTTAAACTGGCAGTTTTCTGGTGTTATAAGCATTTAAATTACACTAAATAACAAAGGCAGCCTTTGTGGGCTCTGGTTGTGCCACTTCTCCCTGGATTTGCATGGGGTGGCACTGGGTGACACAGGGTGCAGGTGAACGAGAGATGCTTTAGCCCTGGAGGTCACCCACACATCTCAGAAACATGCACAGAGAAAAGCTACCTCGAATTTCCATTACTAAAAGACACAAAAGCAGATCAGCAGGGAAAAGGGCGGCCAGGTGTGAGGGTTTTCTCTCAGCTGGAAGGAGAAGCAGATGAGCCCTTTCCACTCTGGCTGAGCTTTCCTTCACCTTCTCCAACCTACCCCATCTGGGCTGCACATCCCTGGGTGTGCAGCTCTTGCCTTCCAAGGTGCTGGGAATGTGCAGCAGAGTACAAAGACATCATCAAGCTGGGTGGCAGCTGTTCTCAATGAGCTGCAAAGGGGTGCTGGGAAGGTACTGTCCATGCCAGGCTCTGGCACAACTTGTCTAGTCAGGGAACACGTTGTAAGTTTTTGTGATCCCACCTAAATTCACCGTCCCGGTTGCTGTTGGTCACATTTTGCCAATAAACAGAAGTAAAAATATTTTATACCCTGAAAAACTTTGTCTGTGTGGAGGGCTTGCAGAGCTCAGGGTGCCTGGCTCCCTGCTGGGGATGCTGAGGGCTGGGTGGGCTGTGCCGAAAGTTGAAACAACACTTTTAAACTTTACAAAAATGTTCTCTTTTTGACTCATCCATCTTCATGCTAGCTCTCAGCCCGCAGAGGCTCAGCCCAGGCTGGGGATTCACAAATGAGTTGAACTGTTGGGGTTCTTCTCTTCACGTCTGCCTTCCCCTCATTCTGCAAGGAGGAGATTAATGCAATTGGGGTTTTGTAACCATTTCCTCTCTCACATGAAAACATGTAGGGGGAGTTCACAGCTGGCTCCCACTGCCCAGGGATGGAGGACAGCCAGGCAGCCCCTCTTCCAACTTGCATTCCCATCCAGGCTGGACCAGGATGCCAATCTTGGCAAATCTTGCCCAAAATTAATCTTTTTTTATTTTTTTTTCTATGGTAGAAGGGAGCCAGGTCTTTTTTCAGCTGGCTCCCACTTGACTAAACCAAGGAGGACCCTGCTGTCCTCTGACACATCCTGGCTCTCTTTTAAGCAGTCATGACCCATAGTTTGAGAGACTCTGCACTTAATAGTCCTTCCTGTTTCTAACTCCTCCATCTCTGCTCTGTCTCCTGCAATATCCATTTTCCCTTGCCCCTCCCTCCTCCCCTGGCCAAAAAGAAGTAAAAAATTAAGTGTGAATTTCAGAGCAAAAGATGCTTTTGTGTTTTTTTCTTTACAGAGACACTGAGAAGTGAAGGCAAAACCCTTCCCATAAATTACAGTCCCATGAAAATGGCTCAAATTGCACAGAGTTTGCAAATTACAGAAGATGCAAATGTCAATTGAAGAAACTCTGGCAGTAAATATTTTTCTCAACTGCTTCGTTAGCAAAGCTTTTCACTGGAAAGGCTCCTGCTCTTGAGAGCTGGGGAAGTATGACAGCTCTTATGCTTTAAATGGTTTACCCATAACACAACTGTGTTATTTATCCCTCTGTAATTAATTAATCAATAATGTATCAGTATTAAACACAAGAAAATTTATTTTGAACTTCATTTCTGGCACAGATCCTTGGAAAGAAAGAAGCTCCATAGCTCTCCTTGGCTCTCCCTGATGTGTCATCTCCAGTGTGGCAGCACCTGAAGACCCAACATAGGAACCCTGAATGTGCCAAAGTTGGGTTTTTTCCTGTTTCCATCTCCTATTTCCCATGATGGAAAACCAGCAGCAAAGGGCTCTTGCCACAATAAAAAGCAGGAATGTGATGATCTTCCTGAACCCAGTTGAAGTGGAAGGAGCAAACCAGCTGTGGAGCATCTAATCTACTGATCCATCACTGGTTTCTCACCGATCTCTAATTATTAATAATTTTTTTAAAGGAAAAAACCCTAGAAAATCTAATTATTTGGTTTGCAGGGGTGGGTGATCAACTTGAGGGCCATCTACAGTAGCTCTCCTCCAAGTGTGGCACTGTCAGCGTGGTGCACATGGCTGTGCCATGTCTGGGGTTTATGTCCCTTCCTCCTGAGCACAGACAAAACCAACATCATCCCAAGCATTTAAAAGAACTTCTGCAAAATCCTTCTGTAAGTGTGAAAACTCCTTTGTGGAATGTGCTAGATTTGGGCCAGCTTCTCCCCCACAAGGGCCATGTCCAATCCAGAGCCTTCCAGGATGGGTTATTGCAGGCTCCCCCTGCCTGTCCTGCTCCCTTGCCTTGCTGTGGGATGGAGCTTGGCACCCGGGGGTGGCTGGAGGATGGATCCTGCAAACCTTCCCTCTGCCCTACATCTGCCCATCCTGCCTGGAGGGCTCGAGCACACCCACCCCATAAAACCACTGGGTGCCCCCGAGGAGCCTGGCCCTTACACAACTCCTTTGGGGAAGTGATTTAGCACGTTCCTCTCCATCACCTGGTAAAAGCAACACCCACTGTGTGCTCCCTGCAGCACTGACTGTGAGCCTAGGAGTGAAGGGCTTCACTGCCTGCCCCCGCTGGCCTGGCTGCTCCCAGCCCCATGATTTATGCCTTGATTTGGGAATGCCTCTTCCTGCCAGGTGATCACATGGGTCCTTGCCTGCACATTATTTTTATATTTGCTTTTGCTTCCCTTCCCTCCCCGCTCTCCCCTCAAAATGGTTTTCATTTTTATTAAAACAATTTATTCCGGTGGTTGCCAAACGCTTATCGGGTTCGGCACACGTTCAGACAAGTTGAGCACGGTGATTTTGGAGGTGGGGGGTGCTTGGGGTGAACAAAATGAATGAAAGCAACTCCAAAAAGGCACTTGAGCAGGGCTGGAGTGATCATGGCCCAGCTCCAGCACCAAGATTTTGGCTCCAGTCGAGGGTGGAGGTCAGGAGCAAGACAGTCTGCATGGAACTGGGGAGGACCAGAAAAGGGTCAGAGGGAATGGGGAGAGCTATTCCCACCCCCTTGAGCTGCTTGCCATGTGGCCACTGCCAACCTGGAGCTGTTGGTATTTAAAAAGGCATGTAGAGAGGCGTCCCTCCTCCCTCAGAGGTATGTTAATGAGCATCCTGTTAAGAAACTCCTTGGAAACTTCAACTGAAGACAAATTCTCTTGGTTGATAAATTAATTTTCTCCCTTTGCTTGACCCGTCAGTCTGTGCTGCCAGCAACATTCCCATTAGCTTTGGCGGAGTTTGCCAACATCTGCTGAGATCCAAGACCCACAGAAATCCACTGGAGCCTTTCCATGGGTCTCAAGGAGCTTTGGGTCAAGTCTTCTGCCTGTGGGATGAGGCTTGGGGTCTGTGCATTGGCTGCCTGCGCGGAGCCTGCCGGTGAGTGATGAGCTGTTGAACAATGTCTTCATCTCTGGGCAGGGCTGGGAGGAGGGATGGGGATGCTAACTGGAACCAGCCTGGAATGAAGTCATTTGTTTCGCCACGCTGTTTCCCTTCTCCTGAAGGTTCCCAGGGAGGGAAGTGGAGCTCACAGGCAGCGATGTCTGCAGAACCCCAGGGCTCTTGTTATGCTGTGTTAAAGCTCCACAGCCTCCGAGGACGTCACCCAACTCCAAATATTGCCCCACACCCTCGGTCCCACCACAAGAGACCTCCCACTGCTGCTTTCCTGCAAACACCGTGGCTCTGCTGGGAAAGGGCTGTGGCAAATGCCAGCAGCATGAGGCAAAGCACAGCCCCTGGGAAGGCTGCCCTGTCCTGCCCAAAGACAGTGAAAAATCCCCGACCCGCCAGTTTTCGAGCGCTCCTCGCGAGGCAGCTGAACACGGCTTTTATCAGCATATGAGAGCTTGCAAAGATAACGCTTCAAAGGAAACACGTTTTAAATACACCTTTAAGAGCCTTAAAATGTAATTCCATAAATGTTTGTGTTACTCGGGCAAGAGATAAAGCCAAGTGGTATTACTGAATTGTAGTGGGGCTCAATACCTGCAAACTTCCCTCGTGTCCCTATCAGATGAATGGTTCACTTATTAATCTGTATCTGGGCGCAGTGGAGCCCTTTCCTTTCTCCACAATCCTTTTCCCCTTCTCTGTGTGCTGGCCACTTTGCTGCTCTGGCAGGACCTCGGTGTGGGTGTGAATCCCAGCAGGATTGTGTCTCTGGGTTGATACAGAAACCCTGTCCCTGCAGCTTCACCCCACTCCTGAGGATTAACAAAACCCCAAGGCTGTGGGGAAGTCACAAAAAGCAATTGTCACTTACTTGGTGATGCTGGTCCCAGTGGTTTGGAAGGGGTTGATCCCTTTTTCCTCTGCAGTTGGTGGGATCAGGAGTGTGATGTCTCCCTGCCCCAAAGGATGGACTGCAGGGACAATGTTTATGCAGGTTTAGATTAGAGATTAACAAGAAATTCCCTCCTCTGAGGGTGGTGAATCTCAGGCTGCCCATAGAAACCATAACTGCCCCATCCCTGGAAGTGTTCAGGGCCAGGTTGGATGGGGCTTGGAGCAACCTGGAATAGTGGAAGGTGTCCATGGCCATGGCAGGGAGTTGGAATGAGATGGCCTTTAAGGTTTCTTCCAACCCAAACCATTCTGTCATTCTGTCATTCTATGATATTTCAGCATTATAAAAATTCTAGGAGAGATTCCTGACATCCAAGGACTGTGGGGTACAAATATTCCATTTCAGGTTTTTTATTTGTATTAAAGAAATAAAATCAGAAAGATGGGATGGAAGCAGCCTGAATTTAAATCCTTCCCAACACTGTGATCAAGTGAAAATGACTCCCACTAACACAATTCCAGAGACCTTTGCCCCTGCCTGGGGCAGGAGTGAAGGAAATCCCTGAAATCTCTGCTTTTCTTTTACTGTGGGTATGTGTTCACATGGGGCTGAGAGTCTGGGGGGGACTGAGAGAGTTTTCCAATTAACTCATTTCCCTGCAGCTTGTTTGGTCCCTGCACTGGTTTTCAGGGAAGGCAGCACATCAGAACAAAGCATTGCCCTGACACCTCAGAAAATGTTGAGCCCTGGAAGCATCAATCCCAAAGCTATTTTGGGAAGTGAGTCCGCCCACGCTGGCACATGTGCAGCCCTCCAGCTGTCTGGGCTGGCAGCAGGATTTGGCCATTAATGGAAGATTTTGTGCCTATTCACCCAACCCATCCTTGACAGGCTCAGCAGTTCTCCTGCAGCTCAGAATGGGGGATCTGCCCGGGGTCCCACACCCATCAGTGACCAGTGGCCCGTAGGAGCCAGGCAAAGGGACTTGTTTCTGAGGAGCTGCACAGCTCTGAGGTTTTTTCCTGTGTGAAGAGGGGAGATGAGAAGTTTTCCAGCAGAGTTTCTAGCCCCCACCCACAGGCAGCACTAAAGGTCCAGGAGCGGAAATCAATGCTTGTGCAAAAACAAATTGATCCAAACCCTCGTCTGGTGGACAAAAATTTTCCAGCGTATCATTCAGTGCATTTAGTCTTAAATACTTAATTAATTTCTGAAGGTGTTTTCCTCTTTAACCCCCCCACATTCACTTTCCTTTAACCTGGCAGACCACTTTTCAGTTCTCTTCTTTCTCCCAAAAGAAAACCCTTGGGATTTCCTTGGATGTCAGAAAGCAAGTCTTTGAATATTTGGGTTTGATCCAGAAACACTTCACTCACTCAAAGCCAAAGGAAAGGCATTTGCAATTTATTTTCTTTTTTTTTTTTGCACTGCACAGTGCAGAAGGATGTTTAGAGAGAGCAGGGATGAAGGGTGGCCCAGGGTGTGTCACATCTCTGGGACCTTGTCCTTGGAGCCACCACTAGGACCCAAAAAACCAGCTGTTTCCCCTCCTAAAACCCACCCAGTCTGTAGGGAACCCTGGTGAGGACAGGGTTTGCAGGGAAGGCTGCTCCACCCGGCAGAAAGTGTCTCTGGAAGCCCTGTGACCAGGGAATGGCAGCTGGGAGCCACCCCCCGGGGGCTGGGAGATTGCAATCAGGAGTCAGCAGAGATGAAGGATGGCAGAGGGAGAAATCCTGTGTTGTCTCTCAAGGAGGTGTTTTCTCTCCTTTATCTGCTGCACAAGGCATCCAGGCTGTGTGTGTGTGTGTTAACTGTCAGTGCCTGGGACACTTCACATTTCCCTGCTGCTCAGCATCCCAGGGCAATCCCAGAAAAGGCAGTGGCTGCCTTTTGACAGCTCCATTGGCAGCTCAAGAGCTTTAGCCAGGGCTGTAAGCATACATCCTTCTCCAAAAGTCCCTTTTTGAACCCTAATTCTGTGCTTGCTCAAGGGCTCCTCCGGCTCCTGGTGCTCAGGATTGGTCCCCAGCCTGTGGGGTTGACAGGTCAGTGCCACAGCTCAGTAAACTCAGTCATTAATAGTAAATAAAGGCTTAATCATTTGTGTAATCTCCCTTAATTACCAAAGAAAAGCAACTGGTCTGAGCCCACCCAGAGGCTGCAGTGTCAAACACTTCTCCCCACGGTGATTGATGCTGGGTGCCCAAAACTCAAACTGATAGGAGCATGTTGAGTGACTGCTGATGGGCAGGAGAAGGCACCTGGAGGGGACACATCAACCCAGGGCTTCATTTTCAGCCCAGAGCTCCTCAGCCCCTGGCTGGGAGTGGTTTCCACCAGGGCAGTCCATCATTCTTGCTGGATCTGCCCACTCATGAGCAGAAAACCCATGAAAATGCCACTCCTATTATTTTTGCCTTTCTTTCAGGCCAGGATACCCAGTTTCATTGCAAAGAAGCTAATTTTCATTCCATCTTATTTCTATGCTTTTCTTCCTACGAGAGCCGAGTGCTCTCCATGGGCATTGCCCAGGATTTTGGATCTCTGTGTCCATCAGTGCTCAGTGGAAATGAGGGACAGACTTCTTCAGTTGTGTGACATCTTTGCAGCGTGAATTGCCTCATGTTTTACAGCCCTGATGTGCAGCTTGCTGTGCACGCACGCTAGAGCTGATAATTTTTGACTAACAGTGGTATTAAATCATCAAATAAAAACTAATGAAGGAGAGAGCCTGAAGATGTGATGATGATGATGAGGGGAAGGGATTCAGAGTAGCAGAGGGGGCCAGGCATCATCCATCCAGGGCTGCTGAATTTATGTGTGTGTTAATTAACATTTTGATTCATTAAGCTTGGCTCATGGTGGGGATTCATGGATGAGAAGGCAATTTAGGGGCTGGTGCCAAGCAGAAGAAGTTTCTCCATCTCCCATTCTCCCCTTCTTGTGCTGGTGAAGGGTAGAAGGGGACCTTAAATTTAAGTGGAAAGAAAAAGAGGGTGTAAATGGGGCACAAGGCAAGAGTGGAGGCACTTGAGAATGGCCACAGAAATGCACAAACAAGGTTCCTGCCCACATCAAGATTTCTGAGACACGGCCATGGGTAAGAGAGCTCACCAACATCTGGCATCTGGGTCCCCAGATTCATTTATACCTGTACATCTTCTCCTGGATTCCATTCCTGGCACAAAGAGGGCATGGGCAGAGCCATGACCACATCACTCATGTGCAGCCAAGGGCTGAATCACCCAGGTCGCCTTATGAGATGCCATTGATATGTGTTTTATATATATGTATTTTACAGAAGGAATATTTCCAGGGTGTTTTTCAGAGCATTAATATCCTTGATATGTATATGCTTCTTTTATCCCTTTGCATAAAAAGCCAGGTGTACTTTTTTTGCCATGAATTCTGGGCACCTGGCACTGTGAAGAGAGAAGAGTTAAAGCTCAAACATTTCAGAAATCTCTAAAATGCACCTGTAATGGTCTCCTCATCCATCACTGCACTGTTATTTTAATCTTCAAAACCCTGGCACATGCCAAGGCTCCAAGTGAGCATTGCAGGTACTCTTTTCACACCCTCCCAGAAATGATTAACCACAATTAAGAAGGTGGACCAGCTTCTCATGGGTGTAAATCAGCCCAGCCCCACTCCAAGCCATCAAGCCTTGCCATTGTACAGCATCAGAAGACTTGACCCTGAGATCTAGACAAGGAAACACTGATCCAAGAACCAGAGGGAAAGGAATGGTTCTTCCTGAGGCACTTCAATATCTCCTTCTCTGCTCTCAGAGTGGGAATTGCAAGGACTCATAAAGACAGAAATTAACCTGATCAATTCTAACTCAAATTCAAGAAACAAAAGGGTCAAAATCAGAAATTGGTGGTTATTGTGGCCATTCTGTTTTGCCCAGGGCTCATTGCCCAGCTTTTTTACTGATCATGCTTTCCCTTCAGAAAAAAGCCCAGCCAAGTTACTCTGCTGGCTCGCTGTACGTTTAAGAAATGCATTTGGCCTCATGAGGATGCATCAAAATTTTGATGTTTAGCAGAAAATAAAAATATTTGCACTCAGTTCATTTATAGAGCTGCACATAAAATCCTTCCCCTCAGGGCATTTCCAAGGAAAAGACTGGAAATAAAAATATAAATTCTAAACAGCAGTAAAATGTTTATCGCTTTGGGGGTTATGAGTGTTCAGCTTTTATTACTACAAAAATCAATTTACTGATCTTGGGTTTACTGCAAAATCACAAAAGTGAAAAGCTGAATTCATTTGTTGTCCAGGGCTTTGCTGCTTCTCCCTTCCAGTGTCTGGGAGAGATGTGTCCTGCACCTCCCTGCTCCCTTCCTCCTCCCCAGCAGGCTCCTCTCCTGACACCATCAGAGTCACCACCCTCTGTGCCTGGCTGCCCACCTGAGTCCCTCTCACTGCACCTCTCCAAGGAGACCAAGAGTCCAACCTGAAAAAACAAAGCTGGAAAAAAAATAAAGGAAATGGCCAATTTCCTCTGGCGGGGTTTCGGTTGTCTCAGGAGCTGCAGTTTGGGATGGGGGTGCAGGATGTTGCTGAGGGAAGGGGCTGCTGAAAGGATCCTGTGTGTGAAAACGTTCATGTGGACTTCATCTGTGGATTATCAGCTGGAAAGCGCAAACCTCCATGTGCACAATAATATTGTGATGTTGTGTTAGCCATTCCAGTGGTCAAAACAATAAAATCAGAAGAAGAAGGAAAGCAAAAGTAGATGCTCAGATGTCACTCTGCTGTGACAATTCACTGGTATCCTTCAGTGCCACCCAATGCTCCCATGTAGCCACTCCTCTATTTTAATTCCTAGAGTTTTTAAGGAAAAAAAAAATCAATGCATGTTTTAACAGATTTAGTGGAAAGCACTGCAAAGATTTTGGACAAAAATCTTCAGGCTTGCTGTCCCTCAGCAGTGGCCCAGAAGGGACTCATGGCTCTGCTGCTGTGGGGGGCAAAACTTTGCAAATCCTTCACAGTCTGACACATTCACCTCCCACAGTCCCAGCTCTCAGTCAATCCAAGTATTTCATATAAAGATAATTTCTGGGGAAAAAATGTAGCAGAAAAATAATTTTTTCTCCAAATATTGCAGGAGGGCTGGGTCAGCTCTACAAATAGTCAAAGCAAATGTTTTGGGGAGTGATGAGGAGGATGAAAACCCAGTGAGTCAGCAAATAGCTGGGGATAGCAGCAAGTTCTGGGAAGGAGAGGAGCAGGAGAGGGTGTTGGGGTGGGAGGGTGAAACTCCCACCTGATATTAATAGCTTTGGCCAGCTCTCCATGCTGAAATGTGATCAGAAAGTAATGGAAACAGTGTGCAGGAGGGAAGGTTTGTACATGCTGTGCTGGCACTGGTGATAGGTAAATTTATTTAAATCCCATTTTGCCCCTGCAGGGACACCCCAGCCTGTGGCCAGTGACACCCACAGCCTTTGCTCTGCACAAACTGAGCTGAGCACAGTTTGCTTCCATCCTTCTGGGAGCCCATGGGCCAGCCTGGGTGTCTGTGGAGGGTGTGGTGTCACCTCTGTGTGCTCTGACAACACGAACCCGACCCACCCCAGGTGCAGATGGGACTCCTGCCCTTCCCTTTCACCTCCCCACTTCCCCAGCAGTGCCACCCCAGGTGGATTTTCCAGCTCTTGCACCCAAGCAGCCTCACAGGGTTTATCCATCTATCTTGCAAAAGATGGAAAGTGCTTTGCAATTGTTACAGGGGTCATCTAAAAACCCTGTCAGGATTAATTGTGCCATAATCAAATCCCCACCCCACCCCACCCTGGCACAGGGTGGGATGAATCAATTGGGAGCAAACACCACTGACAGACCCCACCAATGTGGAAGGCATGAGCTCACAAATAATTCATTCAAAGTGTGCGTGTTGGAGAGGATTAACTTTCATTTCCTTAAAAAAAAAAAAAAGGTGTCTTGGCTTGGAAGGCAGCAAATGAGACGGGAAAGGCATTAAACTGCACCCTGAGGCACACAGACACCCTCGTCTTGGCTCTGCTCTGCTCAGAACACAGGTATCCCAGATCCTGCACCAACAACCCTCTGCTGGCTGGCAGCTGGTGAAAGAAGGGGAACACCTTTCCATGGTGCCACCAGCACCCCAATGTGAGCAATGTCCCCATTTCCAGGCTCCTGTGGCAGTTAACACCTGAGTGTTTATCTATCAGCAGATTTCACAGTAAATATCCCTATTCACCCAGCTCTGCAAGCCAACGAGCATTCCACAATAAATATCCCTATTAATCAACCTTTCCAGCTACTGATTTCCAAAAAGAAAAGTGTAGATTTTATGTAGATTACTTAACAGACTTCTCCAATTCCACCCACCCCTGGCTGTTCCCTCAAGCCATGATGAGAACCATGATGGCACCGAGCTGTTTCCCATACAGAAGTTCCATCAGAGAGACCTCATTTCCTCCAGCATCAGGAGGAGCAGCTCCCATTAAACATGGGAAGTGACTGCCACCTCCAGCCCTCCTCCTGCTACTGGAGCCAGCAGCTCCCAGCCCTCCTTGGGTGACTGGGAACTTGTTTCACTGCCTGCTTGTGCTGCAGATGTAAACAGTGGGGCTGCAGAGCAGAAACACGAGATGGCAATTAGCCCAGAGCTATTAGCTGTGCCTGAATATCATATACTCCAAGCTGCCTTGATCCACTGGAATTTATATGGCTGTTAATGGGCACTGTAAATTGCTGTCAGCGTGGATAACTCAATCCTTGCTTTTTTGGAGAGGTGAAGCAATGGGGGAAGTGGAGGGGAAGGTGGCCTGAGATGGACACAAGGAGCTGTACAACAGCTTAAAGGCACTGCTGTCTACTGGCACATAGCAGATAATAAAAATATGCTTTAATTTAGAATGTAAGGATATGGTGTCAAAATAAAAAGTCTCAAGGACAAGTAGGGAACATAAAAAAGTCATAGCCCATGCTGTGAGCATCAGCTGCACATCATAAAGATACATTAATGGTATATTTCTTTAAAAGAAATTTTCATACTTTGGAGTTTTATGAGAAATAAGATTTTTAAATATCAAAAGTGGAAATTTTATGGTTGGAGGGGGAAAAATCATTCAGGCAAAGGCGATGGGAACTGCAAGAGCCCAGAAATAAAGCCCTGGTACCTTTGGTGGTGCTGCAGTGACCAAGGGGGTGACCCTGCTGTGCTGAGCCTGGTGAGCCAACCCTCCCCTCCACCCATTCTGCAGCCATGGAACCAGTGGGGCTTTTTATTAAATGGGAGCAGGGCCAGGCCCCAGAGATGCAGGCACAAAATAATGTTGGGTTGTGAAACAACAGGCAAGCAAAGCTGCTTCAACCAGATCCACTTAGGTGCCAGTGGTCAGAAATAAAATCAATGAGAGAAATGAGGTTTTGATGTAAAATTCAAATGTTAGAGATAAAATCAGTTAATCTGGGTATGGATTATTCTGTTTTTATTCTGAGCTCAGAGAAATATTATAGAAAATCTCACAGCATTGGAGAATCTTGGCTTCCTGGGTTCTTCTGGGCTCTGGAACAAAAAAGAATCCCACGAGTTCATTTTTGTCAAGGGAAAAAAGCATTTTTAACCCAGTGACTAAAATATCCATCCCTATTGTTCCACTTCTCTGTCAGCCACTGGGAAGAATAACCTGGCATTTCCTTCCCGTGTCCTGCAGCTAAATCTGCAGGTTTCAAGAGAAAGTTCACAAAAAATGGGGAATTTCTCAAAATTTGATCCTGTGTGCAACCATCAGTGGCAAGCAGCTGTTGTTGGCCACTGCTTATCAGCATGGTTCTAAAATGAATTTCACTGACATGATTCTGAACAGAATCTGGGTACTGGGATGCTCCTGAGCTGGCTTGCAATCATTTGCTGCTTTAAAATTAGAGAGTTAAACTGAAAGGGGGCAGGTTTAGATGAGATATTTGGAAGACATTTTTCTCTGTGAGGTGGAGGGGCCCTGGCACAGGGTTCCCAGAGAAGCTGTGGCTGCCCCATCCCTGGAAGTGTCCAAGGCCAGGTTGGATGGGGCTTGGAGCAACCTGGGACAGTGGAAGGTGTCCCTACCCATGGCAAGGCATGGAATGAAATGAAATTAAATCCCTTTGAGCCCAAACCATTACAGGATTCTGTGATATTTTTCTGCAGCTCTTCTTATTCCTTAAAGATGAAGATGTGTTGCTGCAAAGCAGAGCAGAAGGGTCTGAAAGGATGGACACTGCTTGCCTAGATTGCATTTGGGGTTTCATGTTTGGAGGATGGTGCCTGCCCTGCTCCAGCTGAACACAAAGTGCCACGTGAGGAGAGTTGGGCTGCATGGCCAGGCTGCCACACACCCCCAGCCTGAGAATGGCAGATCTGGAGCAAGAAGGACTAAAATTCCACCCAAACCTCTTAGAAAGGCATCTTTATCCCAACTATACAGCCAAATTTGCAATATCTTGGAGACTATATTGTGCTTGTGTAGTGTGGCTGCTCATGGTGAATGAATATCAGTGCCCTGCAGCCAAAACCTCTCTCAGGGCACTCAGTGTCCATCAGCAAACCCTCACAAGAAGAGATCCCTCCCTCCTGGCGTTTGAAACCTGTGCTCAACGCAGCTGTGCAAAAATTGCCACTGTGAGCATTTCCCCTTTTGGGAGAAACATCCTTTAAACAAACCAAGCCCTGTCCTCTTGGGCTCCTGATGCCACAACAGCACAGCCAAGGACCAGGAGGATTCTCCATGAGGATAAGGTGGCACCCCTCTTCCCCACGGTCCATAAAACGTGCCTACCATTCATTGTTGGGCTGCTCAGAGCCTTGTGTGGTCCATTATATTTTATGCCAGTTTCCTAAACATTCAGAGTTAAATAAACTATGATAACACTTCATAAACATTTTTCTAACATGCGGAATGTTTGACATGAATTTCAGCTATTTTAAAACTAATAAACAATTGTCAATCGGATGTTGGAGACTAAGCAGAAGCCACAACTGTTCTTATGGAACATCAAAGGCATAATTAAATATCTGATTTCTCTTTTTTTTAAGCGAGGCTTTTGTACTTTTGCCTATGAGCCTCTGTCAAGAGCGTGGAGGGATGAGTGCTGGGGCTGTGTGTTATTGACTGCTGTGCTTTGGGTTTCCAGCAAAAAATGGGAGAGGTTACACTCCATGGGATCAGCTTGCACTTCAGAAATCTCCTGGTGTTTTGGAAACAGGCTGAGCGGACGCCGGGCTCCTGAAAGTGCAGATACACTTTCTTCTCGCAGGTGAAAGGCACCTGGCAGAGCCTCCCTGGTTCTGCCACTCCTCTGGCATCACTCCTGGGGTGACCAACGGCACAGAGCTCACTTCCCAAAGGGCATCTCTGGAGGGTTTTGCCCCCCTGCAATACCCACACCATGCCCCTCAGCATTTGGGACAGTGCCACCAGGCAGGGATGGCAGCACAGAATCAGCCACCCCAAACACTCACAGCTCCTCCCCAGAGCAGGACCAGCCCTTTGATCATGCCCTGATGGGTGGGAAGGGGAGACAGCTCAGAAAAATATTTGTCAAGACAAATACCACGTCAGTGGAATATTTTTTTTTTTCTGAGGAGTGCCCTGGCTTGGGGAAAAAAAAAAAAAAAAAAAGGAAGAAAAAGCTGATTTCAAATAACAGCTCATTTAGCAGGAGATAGTCTGTCTCCTTTAATCTATTGTTCATCCCTACTGGTTAAAGGTTTCCCGCCCAACAACACGAGCTTGTGAGCTGCAGAGAGGAAACCAGCACAGCCTAATATTTATCTCTGGGTACATCCATCAGGGAGGAGGCACCCCCAGCAGCAGAGCCATCAGGCCTGTGCTCATCTCTCCTGTGCCACGAAGGATGTGCAGTTCCAGAGAGATGAAAGCTGTTCCCCTGTTTGGGATGATGGATGGTGGCCAGAGCCGGGGAGGACTGCGGGGATAATTGTGCTGTTTTACAAAAACTGGAGAGTTTTGGAACCAAATCTGAGGGAAAGTTGTACAGTCTGAGGAGCAGATGCACTGAAATCTCTGGTTTCTGCCATGACACAAGACAGAAGCACTGGACAGGTCCTTTAAAGCCACCCGTGAGGCTCACAGGGATTTGGGATGCTCTTGCCAAGCTGCTACAGAGCCAAAAATCCCCAATACAGGGCAGTCCTTGTGCCTGAACAGCTCTGCCCTCACAAATCCTCCACTCAGTAAAACCCCAGAGGTCCATAAGATGAGGAAACAGGAAGGCATGGAGCTGTCAAGCAGCTCTCCCACCCTCCCCCAGGGCTTTCTGTGCCCTCCCAGGTGTGATGCCTAGGAAAAGCACGCAGGGAGCTGCTGCAGCTTCCACTGCCTGGATGCTGCTCTGCTCCACCTGACAAAACCTTCTCTAAATTCACACCTCAGCTCATGCCTTTGTGAGCAGATGCCTCGTGCTGCTGCTCAGGCTTTGTTTTAGTCCCTTCTGCTCTGGGATGTCACTTCTTGCCGTCACATCTGCCACTCCCACATCTGTGCTGCTGCTGTCCCCCTGCCTCAGGGCCACAGGAAGGTTTTTGCTGGCCCATTTTCACCCCTCCTGCCGTGGCTGGCTGGGACGGGGCTGGCACCCAGCTTTTCCCAGCAGCAGGAAAAGGCTGGTGAGCCCCACTGGAGCCAGTCTGGCTGCTCTGGGCCGAGCTGGGCGCTGGGGCAGATAAGTAAACACTTGCAGCTCTGACATAAATTACTTTAGTCCTTGACAGCAGGACACTGACCAGGGTCGCCTGATAAGGGAGGGAAAGCCTTGCATGTCTCTCAGTCCCACTCAGATATTTCACAATAAATGTCACTGGGAAAGAATAGACACTTCTGTACCCATTAGGCAGCTGCATGTTCCTGTCACCTTGAGAAGAAGGGAGCATTGTCAGAGCTGTCGGGGCAGGCAGGAACCAGCTGTTAATCTGCTCTGACATCCTTTTTCACAGAGCAAGTGTGAATGGGGCGTTGCAAAAACCCAGTGGAAAGGTGATTAAAAATAGGCCCTCCATGAACATCTACAGGGTCTGGCACTGTGCTGCTGCTGGGGAGCCAGAGGAGCAGGATGGAGGCACCAGCTCCTCCTGGTCTCAGCTGCATCACACTCTGCAGTGCTCTCTGCCCGTGCCTGTTCCCTCAGCTGGAGTCACACTGTCCAAGGACAGGTCATTTCCCTTCCCTGCTGAGGGTGGGCTGTGTTTCAGGCACTGATTGCTCAAGCCCAGGGGACACAGCTGCAAAACTGGCAGTAAAAATGAGCTGGATGAAGCAACACTGCTCCATCTGGATGGGTCCTGGCAGATGTGACACCTGAGGATGCCACCAGCTCCACCAGGACACCCTGCTTCTCTGCCAGCCATCACCCAAGGGAACCTGGCTGCAGTGTGAGTGTGCAGCTCCCTCCACTGCTCTGGCTGAGGGGTCCTGCTCTTACAGACCCTCACTCCAGGGACTGCTCACACTGATGACAGAGATGGGGTGCAGAGGTGCTGGGAACAGGTATCCAGGGAGTCAAATGTGGTGATGGCTCTGGAGTTCCTAGAAGGTCCACTTGGGAGTCTCTCTGGCTTCCCTGCAGGCAGGCAAGAGTCACAAAGTCTGGGCAAGGAGCAGTGTGTCTGCTCTTCCACAGGTGCTCTGGAGAAAGCAGGATGTGGGGTTGGAGTTGTACTACCTGCTCATCTTGGAGTCTGGCTTCAAATGATTTCCCAAGTCAAAGATCCCTGCATCCACACCATCTCCTTTTCTTAGGGACATTATTGACCAAGGTACAGATTTCTGTAATGGAAATGGGTTTGGGGCTTGTCCCAGTGGGTGACATCCCTGCAGAGCTGTTCCTGGGCTTGCTGCTTACAGAGAGACTTTGCTGGCCCAGCTTTCACTCTGTGTAAGTCACCTGCACGCACTCTGCCACATCCTTCATCTACTCTTGATCACCAAGTCCTGCAGATCTTCAGGGTTGCTATGAAGTTTTTCAGATGCAAATCCCTTTTACTACTTCAGATATTAGGAAATCTTGTATGGAAGACATCTGCTTAGTGTCTAAAGCATTTAGGATACTCATTAAAGGGATATTTCCCCTGATATCTCATGTGTGACCATTGAAGGAGGATGCTGGTCAGTCTGGATGCAGGCTGCCACATCTCACCAGGGTCCCACCATGGCACAGGCTGTGCTCCTCAAGCCCCTCACCCCCTTGGGGACCTGGCCTTGGCTCCTGTCCGGGAACGAAAGGTCTGGCTAATGCTGAGAGATGAAAGCTCCCTCGCAATCCCATGTTCAATATTTGATTGTGCTCCACTGCTTAGCCTTTTAATGTGGTTCTGCTTATTTTTACAGGTTTCCCAATCTGCCCCCTCCCCAGATTGTTTATATATTTGGAAAGCCTTCTGTTTAGTGCCTGTAATACCCCTGACGTTCTTTCTCTGCAGTGGTCTTCCCTCACCCGCTCCTCTGCTGAGACTTAACTGGGATTTGTTTCAATACTAATCTCTCAAATTGTTTATTAAACCACCTCCTGATTTATCTGCCACAGATTTTTCTTGAAGTTATAAAATTTCAATCAAAATTCCTCCGGGCATTTCGCATTCCCCTCTTACGATCACTAAATCCTATTTGCTCTTGGCCTGACCCCCTTGGCTCCCAGCCCAGGCTGGGGCAGTGGGAATGCACACTGCATTGGCTCCAATTGCCCCCTGCCCCAGCAGCCCCCAGACAAGAAGGCTTCTTGAGTTGCTCTGCTGAAACCATTTCTTCCCTTTCCACCTCCAGCCAAAGGTGCAAAGCTTCAGCAAAGCCAGCAAAGCTTCCCTGCTAGCTAGAGGGAGTTTCCTCCTTCTTCCATCCCCTGGCACCTAGTTCCAAGCCCCTAACATGCTAAATAATTCCTCTTCCACCTTGGTGTTTACATTCTTCAGATACTTTCCGCTGCTTTTCATGTCCCGACTCATTTGGCCCTTTGCTGGGGGTACCCAGCTCCTTTCATCTCCACCCATGGAGCAGCCTCCCAGCCCTGCTCCCTGCATCCCGCCCAGGGCAGCAGCTCCAGCACTGCCCAGGCTGCTTTCTCCCCCCAAAAAGACTTATCCACCCACCCCAGTCTTTCTAGGATGAGGTTGGCCCCAAGGATGAGCTCGTTCCGTGCGCCTGGATCCCGGTTATCCATCAATGTTCCTGGCTGTCTCGCTTCTCTTGGCATAAATCAGGTATCAGTTGGATCGGGCAATGGTTTATCTCCATTTCTCATTCCACAGGGAGCACAGCTGACCAAAACCCTGGTTTGAGAGGCAGTCCATGGATGCACATGGCAAAGCTTCATCCTCCCAGGCTCTGCTGCTCTAGTCCATCTCCCACACCAACATGCAGGTTTTCCTACTGCCCAGGGCAGCTTTCAGACCCAGATGAGGACAGAAAATATTTCACCTTTCTGGGGAAAAAAAAAGTTTGGTGGTCAGCCCTTCAAACAGCTTTTGGGATCTATTTAAAAGGAAGGAAACCCTTTAATGGTCTGAACACCAAATAATGTCACACCAGGGATTCAAATCCTCCCAACGGTTTTATCCTTGATGTAATTTAATTATTTACTTACAAGAGCAAAGGAATGACAAGTCAGTAATTGGAATAACACATCTATGCAGACAAGAAAAGACCCACATTTTTAGTTTAATAGACACAATTTCCCCCAAACACAGTTAGTGACCAAAGTTAGCCAAACTAAACAGTCCACCTACTGTACACAGGGCATTTCAAAGGGAAAATTAAAAGAGACAAAACCGATATGAGAGGATGAGGAATCACAGAGGGTCCTTATCAGGATCCCTTTCAGTGGATGTTCCCATGTTTTAGTGGGAAAAAAAAAAAAGCAACAACAACAAAAAAGACCCGGCAACGTGAGCCTCTGTGGCTGATAGAGGATTTTCCTCTGGCTAGACACAGAGTCTTTAAAAAAGCTGCGGCAGAGTGTGGGATCATTAAACACCTTCAGATTCCTTCCCCGCTGCCAATCACGGCATCAGCAACCGCCCTCTCGGTGGCGTCTGCTGATCCCACTTTGAAAACCTCCCCATTTATCACTGCTGGGAGAGATCCTGCTGAGACCGCTGGAGCCTGCTGCTTGTCAACAGGGCACCTTATCTTCTCCAAACATTTACTTAACCCTTTGTCTGGCAGGCCGGGAACAATGGGAGCCCGGCCGCGGCCCCGGGCTGGGGATCCCGATTCCAGCCCAGCCTCCGGCCGGTGCTGCCTGGTCACAGGCACTGGGATGGGCAGGGCAAAAGGAGGATGTTGGGCACCACCAGCCTCCACCTCCATGGAAAAGGTTATTTGCATCGTGGTAGAGCAGAGGATTCTTTTTGAGTCGTTTTCTACCAGGGACAGATAGAAGGAGCTTTTCTAGCTCTAAGCAGGTAATGAAATGCATCATCAGAAATTCAAACAATCCCGCAAAATCAGCTATGTCAGCACAGAGTTACTGCAACTCTACTCAAAATGACACGACCTTCAGAAGATGTAGTTCTTGCTGTGTACTGCTCAAAAGATAATATAATTTTTTTTAATTGCCATTTGAAGTAGAAGATTCTAGATGTGTCTTCGTTTAACAGCTTATTTCAAACCAGGTTTTCTTATAAAAGGTGGTGTCTTTTTTTTTTTTTTTTTGAGAACTTTTCTATGATGCTGTGAATGAACCAGACTTACAGGGTCCCAGTGGAGATGGGTCGGACACTTGCAAGAGGAAAATGAGACCTCAGCTCTTGACCTGCAGTACAACAGGAGAGAAACCCCCAGGCCAGATGTGCACCAGCACTTACAGAGCCAGCACTGACGAGGCCCCTGCTGCCAGGAAGGATGCCTGTGGGGCCACAAATGAGGAATTTTGGCATTTTGGCATGAAGGACCCCAAGGCTGCACATCCCCACTTGGTAACCAGCCTTCAGCAGCCCTGCAGCAGCTGATGGCAGGGACAGACTCACTGGCCCAGCAACACAGAAGGATGGAAATCCCTCAGGAGCCTGAGGACATGGAGATGAGCTCTCCCAGCTCAGCTGTCCCAGCTGTGAACAGCCTGAGTGGCCCAGGCTGAGGACAGTAACAAATGGCTGTGTGTTTGAGGCTGGGTTTGAAGTCTTTGTGCTGTCGCTGTAACGCTTTGTGCCGTTATCTGTGACAAGAGCCGGGAGTTCACATCTTTATCTGGGAATAAAGGCTCACAGATCACAGCAGTGTTTGACAATGTGACAGCCTTGGGAAATCTGGAATACAGAAGGAAACAAACAGCCCTTCCAGCAGAGCAGTGGTGGCAGACTGATGCTCCTTTCTCAATCCCAGTCTGGATTAGTAGGTTCTTTGAAGTGTTTTAATTATTTGTCTTTCATGTGCTTGTTACCAACCTCTCCAGAAGAGAAGTGAGCTTAGATATCTGCAGGCCATCCCTCCAGGACAGGGGACCATGACCACTCAGTAAGAGACTGGTGACACAGGCAGAGAGCTCTGGTCACCTTCTGAAGGCACCAGCATTTACCCTTCCAACATTGTCCACAGCAGAGCCATCAATGGAGTTACTCCATGTCCTGAATTTAGGCAAGGGCCTAAAGAGTACCTAAACCAGTCTAAATTTCACTAAACTAGGAAGTCTGCCATGGACATTAGGTTGGACAACATGCACTGAATTTTTTTCTGGTGAGAACTGGGCCCCTCTACATAAAGAGGAGTTCTATTCAGAATTATTCAGTTACTCAGAGAGCTGCACATTGGTCTCACATCCACAGGAAATTTTAGTAATATTTTCTTACTTTCTGTCCCATTTTTGGACAGTGAAAGTGTCAGCTTCCTCCAAATGATAACTTATTTTTTTTTCTAAAGACCTATGACTGAGAACTGGTGTTTCTTCAGTGCTTCTCCACCCCCATATGCTTGTTCTGCAATTTTGGACAAGGAAAACACAAGCTTTGTACTGCTAAAATGGAGACAAGATTCCCTTGTCTTGTGGCCTGGTGTTTAAGTGATATTGTGATAGAGAGAACCACATGGAAATAGGTCAAAGAAATTGTGTTATATTTGCCTGAGAAGCAAAAGAAATCCCGGGTGTAAGTGGCTCAGATAGCTTTGGGTCTAGAGGGACCTTTGAGGGAGAAGGAAAGCAGACTTTGGATGTGGCTTGTACAGCCTTTAGCCTGGCAAGAGCTATAGGAATGTGGCATATATTTAGCCAGCATGCCTTGAACTTTAGAGGACACTGCTGTGCAACTCATCACTCCCATTCCCTCATGTTTTTATTGAGGAAGGCTCCCAGGAGCTGCCAGACATCTCATGTATTCCTCTGGGAGTGAAGACAGTCCTTCTGGCACGCAGACACCTTTTGTTTCCACAGAGCGTTGCTGGACTGGCTGCTGAAGTGGCTGTCACACTGCAGCGGCCTGCTGTCCCCGAGCTGAGTGACATTGCTGTCCCCTTGGCGGCAGGAGCCGTGTTTCTGCGCGGGGAAGCTCCTGGAGTGGAGCCCTGGTGCCCGGGCCGTGCCAGCCGGGCCTGGCCAGGATCAGCCGGCACCGCCCGCCCCGGCCCCGTCCCACCCGAGATAACGGGGCTCAGCTCCCCAGCCCGGCCTGGACCAGGGAATTGCACCCGTCCTGAGCCAAGGGAGGACAGCCCTGTCCACAGGGATGGGTTACAGTGTCCCCTGTCTGACCTGGGGCACAGGGGACAGGCCCAGCTCCGCCTGTCCCATGCACAACCACAGGGCACTGGTGGCAGCACAAGAAGGATTGGTTGGACAAAGGCAACAGAGCTGCCATTGCCCTTTGGGTTATCACACAGCAGACCATCAGGGCAATTAAGACTAACAGAAGCAGTTAGAGATGTTTTTCTACACCCCACTACTGCTGGGCAGGGATTTGACATTGGCACTGGGCTGCCAGCATACTTGGAAGAGAGAACTAGTCTGAAAACCCATCCTATATTCCTCTCGTAAGCACTGAGCTGAATAAGTTTCTTTCCCCCCTAACCAGAGCTATTTTGGTTTAGTTTAACAGAGTAGGATGACTACCAGGAGTTAAAAACATAGTACTGCTTTTTTCTGCAGCTTGCAAAAGTCAAATCTCATCATTTTGGAGCAGACACATCTGCATCAAGCCCACCAAGACAAGAACTGGTTTTTGAGTTCCCCCTCTTCAGAGCCCTCTTTCCCCAGCCCTGCCCAGAGCAGTAGTGTTGCTCTGGTGCTGGCAATGTCAGCTGAAAAGAGGGCATTAAGCCCATGAAACCTCAGTTAAGACACCAGGGGGCTTTGCCAAACAGTAATTAACTGGCTGCCAAAGACCAGAAGATCAGCTGCAGTAGGTTACTATCCACCAGAGCTGATTGCTTCACTGTCTCACAGACACTCAGCTTGCCACAGCTGTGACAGGAGAACCAGTGAGAGCCCTAGGATTGTGTTCTACACATGAAAAACCCCCCATGTTACTAATTTAATTTTATAAAAGACGGTTATAAAGCAACAGGAAACAACATGAGATAAACCCAAAACTGTCGTCAGGAACCATGGGAAGGATTAGAATGAGAATAATCACTGAAAAGTGCTCAGCTGTTATCACAACAAAACTACTAAAGCAGCCAGGACTGCCTGCATCACCCCAGTAACCCCAGGTACAGATAAATAGCTACAGGTACAGCTCTACAGGTGAGCTTCCCTGGGCCTGGCCTGCCAAAGCTGAGCCCAGGGCTGGGGGATATTCTGCTCATGTGTCTGCCTCTCATTTGGGCCACACCACACTGGTGGAGCACCCTTTGCTCCCTGTAGGGAAGCACAGAATTAATATTTTATGCACAATTAGTAATTTTTCATTCATTGCCACTTCTATGAAGTGAGTCCAATCTACAGTGAATTTTCCTAGAGTGATAAAAAAGTAATTTCAAGTTCCTACACTTTCATTGATTTAACATTTTCCCAAATAATCTTCCCAGTTCTTACATTGTTTCCCTACCTGTCATGGTCTTCTTTTAGACATAATTTTGTTATCTATTACTTTGATCCCAAAATGGTGAGGGAGTGCTACATGAAAAGAAAAAAAATAGTGGGAAATAGGCCCAGCAAATGGAGTTAAGGAGAGATAGGAAGGAGCCAGGATCTGTCAGCTCCCCGGGGCCCTGCAGGATGCCTGGGAATGACAGACAGCATTTTCCTCAGACGAGGCCAAACACATTTCTTGATAAACTAATTAAGCAAATGTGTTGAAACAATGTGAGTGTAACTTGCTGCTCGCTCTGTGCATGGCTGGGGCTGCTCCCAGGGCAGCAGGCAGCCCTGTGGGGAGCAGGGCATTCTTCCAGGGGCATGGGACCAGGTAAAGAGCAATTTGGGAGTGGGTCATGACCGCTGTACCCAAAGTACCTGCTCCAGGGAAGCTCAGTGGGTGCCCATCTCTGGGACATTGTGTGGAACAAGGATCAGTTTGTGGGGTTTGTCTGATATAAAGTGGGGTGCTGAGGTGGACTGTGGCATGTCACTGTCCCCATTAGCTGGGGTAGCCTATGAAAGTTCAGCCCCAAAAGATGTGATATTTTGTGGGTCACACTGGCAGAATGTCAAGGGATGTCCTGCAGGGAACTTTGGGCAACAGCTCTGGGTAAAATCAGCTGCAGGTATCATTGAATTACTGGTGCTGGAGGTACTGGCAGGAGCAAAAAAGAAGATGGTGGAGAAGAAGGAAGCCCAGTGCACCCATCAGGTGAGCTGGGAGTCAGCTGCTTTGGGGTACCCTGAGCTCATTCTGTGTGCATCACTTCAGTGCTGTGCCTACAGCCTTCCTCCTCTGCTCAGACGGGTGATCTGGGCCCTGACATCGGACATTTGTACCTTTAGACCTTCTCCTCCTTGATGACACAAGAAGCATCACTGAGTTTAATTTGATGTCCCCAGCATTCCCTGCCTCTGCATTTTTCCTGCAGCCAAGAACAGCGAGCAGGAGAGCGGTGCCAGGGCAGCTGCTCCCTGCCTGGGCTGGGGACTCCCTTCCTCCACCCCCTTGGAGCCAGACCATCAGCAGCAGCAGCATGAAATATTCCCATCCCACATGCTCTCAGGATGAAAGATTACATCCTATCCTTCCTTCTCCTCCCTCTTGGTCCTCCACTGCCTTCCAAACATGACGTTGGGCCACGTGTATCCGCAGCAGCGCTCGCTCAGACATGACAACCTGGACTTGACCCCTGAGGTTCTGGCTCCACTGAGTCTTCCTGGCCATTTCGGGCAGCAGGAACCTCTGTCAGCGCTGGTGATGGATGGGTTCAGTGGGAGAGAGGCCTTCAGACAAAAAGTCTCTCAAACACAGCGACAGAGAAAAGTAAAATAGACCCTGAGCAGCAGCAGCGGGTTGTGGTGAGCAGAGTTTGTGGTTCAGAGCTGCAAAGGGCTGTCCCTCCTCAGGGACACTTGATTGTCACCATCCTTTTCTGCAGCCCACGGTGTGCTTGGAGAGCTTTTGCTCTTGCCCAGGTATACGTTGGCTTTCAGGCTTTCTCACTCTTCATCCTCACCACCAAGAGCTGGAAATAAATCCAACAGCAGCAAATGTTTCTCTAGTGTGTCAAGAAGCACAGATGTGCAGGGACTGCCCAGGTGGAGGAACTGCCACCACAGACACAACACCTGCCTGAGGCCACAGCTCTGGTTATTCACAGATGAGCTCCCAGGAATGAAGAAGGTCCGTGGGTATCTCCAACTAATTGTGATCAGCCTGGCTCGACCAGCAGACAACTTTGTTATGTCAGGACAACTTCTGTATGGGATCCATCTCCTCAGAGCTCTGCTGTCTGCAAGATGTCACTGAACTCAAGGTGATCTGGCATCCCTGCCCAGCACCCACCCCTCACAGCCCTGGCTTGGGGTGGTGGCTTGCACTGCAGGAATCCTTGGAGAGAGACAGCCTGGTCTTGGGGACATCAATCTCTTGACTTCTCTGTAGTGTTGGGGAAACCAGTGCAGCCAGAAGAGGAAATGAGGGCAGAGGAGAGAGGATCTGACCTTGTGTTTCTGCCTCCTTTTCCAGATTAAGCCATTTCCTTATAAGAGACACACACCCTGCAGTCCAAATATTAGCTGAGTTTCCGTTTCAGGTGCTGCCATCAGCAGCAAGCCCAGCCCCAGCATGCGCCTGTACCTGCTCTCCATTGCATGACATTTGAACATTGGAACCCCATTAATTGTTCAGACAAGCCTTTCATTTGTGCATGCAGTGCAGATGGCAAGGTCCTTCACAGCGCCAGTAGCCCGAGCACTGGACTGGGACAAGTCACATCAACCCTTTGCTGCTGCCCTGACTGCACATGCGGCAGAGCAGCTCTGCTTCTGGGGACAGCTGAATTCATGTCACTCCTTACTCCACCACCAAAGCAGCAATGAGCAGATTGTGCAAATCATTTCCTTCAGCCAGGGGTTCAAGGCTGAGGACTAATCCTTTGGGAATATTGGCTGGGACCAAGGAGTAGGGGTTGCTGCTGGATGTGACTGTGTGTGCTCCAAACCCTTGCCCTTATTGCCCGTGCCCCTCATTCACCTGGTGCTTTATGATGGCCTTTGCTAACATACATGAAATTTAATTTCCGGTTATTAACCCACAAAAAGGTATTGCTGTTTTCAGAATTACACTGCTTCCAATTAGTGTTGCCCTTTGGTTTATGGTATGTTGTTTTTCTGGAAAACCTTTGAACCAGGCTGTGCACCAGCTGAAGGGCATTCTGGGGCTGTTAATAAAGATTAACTCTTTGGAGCAAATACCTGTTCTGATTCTGATTGCACCCTCACAAGGGAAGGGATCTCAGGAAATCATAGATGTCTCTTTGCTTTCCCTTTTTTTTTTTCTTTTTTTCTCCTTATATATTTTCATTCTTGTCAGTTCCCATTTTCTTGCCTTGCCAAAGGCGGTGTCCTTCTTTCCATTGTCACAGTAGAATGGTCATGACAAAAAGAATTTCCTTCAGAAGCTGGACATTCATTGCACTCCTGCTGGAGAAAGCCTTTGGGCTGGCTGTGTCCCATCCCTCTGTAAAACCTGTGTAGAGAAGAAAAAACCTGTGGCAGCAAGAGGAGAGAAAGTGCTTATTGTCACTTACTACCAGTGATACACAAATTTATTTGATGTCTTGCTCATTGTTGACTCTCACCACTCACCTTTTCCCATGCAACCATGGAATTTTATGCCTCAGAGTCAGCTTTAGTGTTTCTTCTTTCTTTAGTGTTTCTTCTTTCTTTAGTGTTTCTTATCATTTACTCACCTCCTTACCTTCAAACTACCAAATACAAAGACAAAAGTGTCCTCAATGTATGTATTTTCACTCTGACTGGCTTTCAGCTTATGTTTGTTATTACATTACACTTCTATCATGCTGCAAAGGCTGTAGTCTCCCATGTTTATTTATTTTGTTCCTTCATTGGACTTTTCCCAGGCAAAATATTTAAAACCAACAGAAAAAAAAAAAAGAAAATTTACCTTAGGAAATTTAGCTTTTATTGCTGACTTTCAGCCAAGCAGTTCTCTAGACTTCTTGCAGCTCCCCCAGGAGACAGATGGTTTGCAGTGTGGGTAATTGTGCCGTACCTCTGCAAGGCAAATCCCATCTCTGAAAACCCACTGCTGCGTTCTTGGAGCTCCAATGTGTGCAGAACTCCATTATCTCTACTTTCAAGCAAAAAAAAAGTGTTGATTGGAGTAATTTGTGAACAAGTTTTATGCTTAGAAAGACCAGATCCTCATGGATTTCATTGCAGTTCAGGACCATCTCACCCCTCAGATGCAAACCCAGGAAAAGATCTATGTTCTGGACAGCCATGGATCCATATAATCCTTGGCCATGCTCATTCCTTATGGAAATGGGCACTTCACTCTCTGTCTGTTTGAACACCTTGTTTAATCAGCTCCCCTGGACCAGCACTTCTCCTAAAATCTGCTCTATAAAGTAACAAGCCCAAGGTTCCTGAGCGGGAGCTCTTGGCAGTTCCCCGTTTTCAGCATGGCTGTATATCTGCAAGGATGTGCAGCAAGCTGAATGACTCCAGCCTTGGTGGGTCTGAGGACATTTATTGTGAAAAGCAGCTGGGGAACCATCAAAGTAATTGCTCTGGGCTGATGTACGTGTTTCTAATGAGTCTCACTGCAGAGGGACTTATTCAGTGTCTGCGTTATTTACACAGGACAGCACTATCAGTAAAAGGCCTTATTATCTTCTCTGTATTTGTTTCTGTATCTTTCAGTTTAGCAACTCTCAAATTCAGTGTGGCTCGTGTTTTTTTATTATTTTTATAGCTTGTTTCCTCTTTAGTGATATTATCACGGAGCCAATAAAACTGCTTTCCTTCTACATCTGGTCAAGGGAAGATTTTGCTGGGTACAGGAGTCATATTTCTGTAAATGCCTCCAAGTGAATATAAAAAGCTGTTGGAAGCAATTGAGTTTACTGTTGCCTTATGTACTGTCATTAATTAGGAAATAAAGTGAACTGCATTTTATATCACTTGTAATCAAAATGTTACAGTCTTAATGTGAAATCTTCCAAGTGCAGAGCTTCAAAGCAGGCTCTGCTCTTGTACAAATGAGCAGTGAGGAGAAAGGATACAGAGATTCTTTAAATTTTAAAATTCATGGCCCAGAGTTTCTGAGTGCTGCCCTGCAGTGAGGCAGGATGGAAGCAACTGCACCAATGGGGAGGGCAGGCAGGATAACTGCACCTGGATAACCTTTGCCATTGTGTTTTATTCCACCACTGCAGCATCCCGGTAACTCTGGTAACTGGGGATGGCTCCTCTACTGGGAGGAGCCCAATAACAGAGCACCCATCATCAGCAACCACCCTTTACTTCAGATTAAACTGATGGTTTCACCCCCTAAGTCTATTTTCATAAAATTCAGAGTTTTCTTGATCCCCTTTCCTGCCTCCCAGTTTAAACACCAAGCGAGATAAAACATAAATAATAAAAGAAACACAAACAAAATACTTGAAAAGAAAAGAAGGCAAAAAAAAAAAAAAAAGAAAAAAAGAAAAGAAAGCATTTCATCAGCAAGCCTTTTTTCATAACCTTTAACATTAGGTGCCTTTGTCAAGTCCATTAGGACCATATCTGCACTTTCCGGAGTTTGAATGCTTTCATATATTTGGCTCCATATGAACAAACTGGTGGAGCAAACATATTAGTAGATCATTTGCCATGTACATGATTCAGATACCCAGACATGTACAAAACCCAGGCAGGGATTAAGCAAGTCTGACAGCACTGAAGTGACTCCAGTTCTGTGTATGTATAAGCGATAATGAACCAAAGGCCCTGTTTGCCTTCAAATAACACACCAAATGATTAATTAGACAGAGGGCATGAGTAATAATCACAATATTATATGCTCCACCGTAATGGAACGCTGCTCTCTTCTTGCTTTGTTCCTCTAATCTCTGAGAGGCAAATATCCACTGGGTGTTACCAGCAGAGTGGGAGGCAGATTGTAGTTGCTTACAGGTTATGAGCAGCACTTCTTTCTCACTGTGATTTTATACCCCCGGGACATACAGAAAACCTCTTTGGAAAATACACGATTGCTAAAGGATTAAAGGGATCTGCAGGGGAAAAAAAAAAGCAGAGTTCCAGTTGCAGATTACAGACTTGAACATGTTCCTATTAAATTAAATGGCAAACTTTTCTTTGATTCGGTGCTGAATCCTGAATGCTTTATCATCAAGACATTCTTTGCTAAAAGTCCTAGTTTGTCATAGACATACATAAAAAAAAAGAGCAGTTGCTCAACCCCTTATTTCCTGTTTATTCATCTCTTTCTGCTGTGAGGAAAACTGCCCTTTTGAGCATTTACCAAGCAGCTCTTCAGGCAGGGGTTCCCACCCTGGCGATACTGGCAGTGAACTGGGCACAGGCACTGCTGGGTCCCAGCCCAGAGCAGCAGACAGAGCAGCAGCCTTGGCTTGCTCCTGTCTCCTTATCCCTCCAAGGAGCAGCACAGATGGCAAATTTCCAGCACGGACTGGAGAGCTAAAGATGATGTCAGGAGCCACCTTACCCAGTCTTGGTGCCCTGCCCAGAGACCAGGCAGCGGCAACTGCACGAGCACAATTCCAAACTGTCTTTGCAATCCCAGCCCTGCCTCCCTACCTGGCTAAACAGGACCAGGAGACAAAATCCCCCGCTAATACTCAGTGCCTTTATGATGTGACCCATGCTTCTCCCCAGCTCCCCTACACACCATACAACAGCCCCAGGAGAAGTGCACACAGGTACAGAGCCAGCAAATGTTGTCAGGTTTGAAATTCAACTGATGCTAAACCCAACTAAACAGACACACTCTTTGTTTTCCTCATTTAAGCAACAAAACCCATTTTTTTCTGCATTAGCTATATATAACTTTGCCATCCTACAAGGTTAAAAATATTATAGGCAAATTCCTGCCTTTGCCTATTTTTAGTTGCTATTGTCCCCTCTGACATTTTGGTGCACATATTGACTTGGATGCTCGTGGAGCTGGCAGAGGTTCTGCAGGGGTTGTTCAGTAGGAATTCACCAGGGAACACAAGCTGTGATGCATTTCTGCATTTTAATTCATTAATTAGAGCTCAGCCCAAGGGAAGCTGGTGCACTTCCTCAAGCACCACTTTATCTTCTCCCCCAGGGACCCTTGGTTTTGGAGGGAGGGAGGAGATGATCACACTGCCTGTGTGGGAGCAGCCCTAGACAGTGGAATTTACAAACGAATATTTGCTTTTTGCTACTGTATTTTCCTCCTTCAAATGACTCCCACCTCTCTTTCCTCAAACATTACCTGGTTGGGGGTGGACTGTGCAAGCAGGCTGTGTTCAAGTGAAGCAGCATCAATTTTTTTCAGCCCCCAGGGTATTTCTGTTGCATCATCACTTTCTGGCGAGTATTTTTATCTAGGATTGCAAAAAGTGCTTTCTCATTCAGTCACTGCTGTACAGTGTTTCCAACATCAACTCTTGGTCCCTCTCTGCCTTTGGGGCACATTTTGAAGCCACTGATGGATGGTATAAATGGAGATGTGAGAGGCCCTCACAAGCTGCACCAAGCTCCTGCTTGTTTCAGCAGAACCTGAGAAAATAAGAGTGAAGGTGTCTATCAGACACTCCAGTAACACTGCCTGGATAAGACTGGGAAAACTGCTAACTATTAATGATTTAACTATCTTTGTAACGTTGCAGCAACCTCTGAAACACAGAGCCAGGCAGCTCTGCCAGCATGAGTCATGAAAATCTGCCTTATCCTCACCACGTCTTGATCCACATTATCCCATTCCCTGCCACTTCCCTTCCCACAGCTCTGAAGCACCCTGCACCCCACAACTGCCCCCCTTGCCAGACAAATGTCTCCCTGACATTTGCACACCCTTTCCCGTGACCAACCTCGGCAAAGTTGGAGTCTGATGCAGAAGGGAAAATATTCCCTTCACTTGACATACCTACGTGTTAAAATGGAACAGGCTCGTACAGGGAAAAACCCTGGCCCTTATCAGTGTGACATTGTGGAGTCTCACCATCATAATCCAATATTAGTGTGTGATAGAGGTCCTGCTGGTGGTGCAGCCCACGCTGGGGGAGAGGTGGGACCTTGTGAGTGACCTCTGCGAGGGTCACCTGCCCTAAGCCCCCAGCCCCTCTCTCAGATGGGGATTTGTGACTTTGGGAGGGGAGAGGAAGGTCTAGGACACCTCCTTCCCAGTCACTGCCCTTGTGCAAAGTGCTCTGCTAGGACAAGCCATGGGAATAATCAGATCTCTCCAAGTCTCCTCCATGCCCCAAAAGCTTCACAAATTTCGATCAGGAAGGAGTGTGGGAAATGTGGAGAACTCTATGCTGGGGAGGTGCAGAGGGGCTGAAGTTGGATGCAAATCAGTGTCTCTGTCCATCAATCCAACCACCAAATCCACCCTTTCCCCCACTCTGCAGGCCACAATCTCATTTGGGTTCCTGCCCTTTATCTTAGAATTTCTCAATTACTCCAGGTTTCAAGGACCTCACCTTTTTGGCGCCTGAATAATCCATGCAGGGGTAATCTCTGCACTCTGTGCCCACAGTGAGGGCAGCCCTTGGCTCAAAGGTTACTGTGTGAAGCAGAGTTTGGCCCCTGGTCCTGCTTCTGGATAAGAATGTTGGACATCAGGAGGGAGCTTTCCATGTCTCTCTCTGCTCTGAGCATGCCAAGGCTTTGCTGAGGAGAGCAGAGCTCAAGGCCATCAAACTCCCACATCCAACTGGGATCCATGAAATTCACCTTGTTCCCTCATCCTGCCATCAAATCCCAGCCAACAGGACCCAAAGGGACTCTGAATCTTTCCTCTTTTTGTAAACAAAGGGATGTCTATGTCAAGGCATTGTATTTGGATGGGAACCTGGAAAAGTCCTGTGCCAAATGATGGCTCATGAGCATTAAATCTCTACTGGGAGGGCTGCACTTTAATCCCTCTGGCACCCTGGCATCCCCCAAGCCTCCCCCAAAACCCTGCCCATAGCTGTCAAAGCCAAGCTGGCCACATGTGCCTGTTCCTATTTATCTTTCTCTAATCATTCTGGCTCAAGGAAGGACATTTAATATGTCAATCATATTCCCATTACTGTAGCACTTCATTAATGCAGTGGAATGAAATCCTGAGAGAACTTCTCTTGAAGGAAAGGGGTGGAGAAACAGGCTGGGGAGTCTGCAAGGTTAATTCCCTGGGGAATTGCTTTATTTTTTAATTCAGTGCAAATTCAATCATGTTTGGCAGCTATTTTAAGGAAGAAACAATTACCTAGGGTGCTAAGACACCATGGAGACGAGGATAACTTGGGACTGGTTTGAGTTATATCCCTCAATACAAACCAGATTAAAGTTGTTCCAAACCAGGAACAGGAGAAACAGGACAACAAATCTCACTGCTCACATAGGCAGCCACACACCACCTCCCCCAACGGTGAGATCTAAACCTAATATTAAAGTTTAGTGTGACCGTGGGTAGATGATGCTAGAAATTCTTCTTTTCCTTTATTTTATACAGTCTGTACCAGATAATTCCATCAAAACAGCAGCCCCTGCTTATTTGCACCCCACACAGATCCATGGGATGCACAAGAGCTCCTCAAAGCCCAGACTCCAGCAGCTGCTGAGAGCATCCATTTATAACAGAGACAGTGGAGATCCCTCTCAGCACTCCAGAAAGGCTCTTTACGTCATAAATTGTGTTTAAAGACTCTTTCAAGGAGACAAGCAAATTTAAGAGGGCAGTTAGCTCCTGGCACTTAGATGCATAACTTTATTTGAGTATTCAATTTCCTCCTTCATTCATAAAGTAAACAATCTGAGTTATCTGAAAGTGACTGTATACTCCTGCAGTGTTTTCTTAAAAGAGTCAATAGGAGCAAGGCGACATAAAATGCTTCAGAGAGCATGACACAGGAAAACACGAGCCTTTAAATTATACACATTCAGGAAACGGTTGAATACAGCATTTTAGATGGAAAGGTTAAAATGTTTGTGCTGAATTGTATTAAATCTTTCACCAGTAAATCCTGTAGGAAGCAGAACATTTGAAGGAACCTACTTATTCCCAGTGTCTAGGAAAGACTCCCAGAGTTTCAAAGGAAAACGTTCATTAATCTCATTGGACAAGTGCAATCTAATAAAAGCTGTTGTTAAGTTAAGGCAACTTGGTTAAGTGTTTTCCAAATTTAGGTTATTCCCCCACACCCCGCAAAAAAATCCCTTTTTGGTCTGAAATGGAGAAGCTTGGTTGCTTTTCAGCCTGAAATGACCTTTTTTAGGAAGATTTTGCCAGCCTTTGGGGAACTGCAGCTGGGTGCTGGCAGGGATGGCCAGGGCTCCTCAACAGCAGCTCAGCTCCGCTCTAGGATGGGTTTGTGGGTTCAGGTCCCTCAGAGGACAAACCCACTGTCCCCTAGCAGGGGTTTCACTTCTCAGACACAATCCAAAATTTATTATATGGTGGGTTTTACCCCAACTCCACAACAAAATCCAGAGCCAAGAAAACAGGGCCATTTCTGCCCCTGACCTCCTGCTGAACCTTTTTCGGGTCACTTGGCCTCATGACATCCCAGCTCCAGTCACTGATCAAATGTGGATGTGACAGATGACTTCTGACATGAAGATGACACCAGAAAGTGCCCTCATAACTACGGGGTTAAAAATGGGAAGCCAAGCTTGAAAGTCTGAGAGAGTTTAAACATTTTACCTCTGTTTGACCAAAAATCTCTCTGGGGAAAGGAAGGAAATCAACAAGGCAGCATATTCACAGCCTCTTTCCAAAGTAGAACAGAATTAACGGAGGACTGAAAATGCACAGTTATAATTTTTAAAAAGGAATTCAGCACTTCTGGAGTCTGGAGTGCCTGATGATCCAAAGTTGAAATTTGTGAGCTTCCCTGGTCAGTTCAGCCTTGGCTGGGAAGGGAAATTCTCAGCTTTCTTACAAAACAAACTAAAAGCAAAACAAACCACTTTTCCTGGTGAGACTTTCATTCAATTCAGCAGACTCAGGAAGCTCCTGAGATAAGCCTCCACTCCAAGGGTATGCTCCACACTGAGGCCTGGACCGAAGCTGGCAATTAGCAGGAGCAGAACATGCTTAATGAACTGCCACATTCGGGCAGCCTGGCTCAGGAGGGAGGAATTACCCAAACCTTCACCCGTGTTTTCTGCAGATCAATTGTGCACTTCAATAAAAGACATCATTGATAATGAAAAGCATGTCAGCATCCCAAGAAACCTTCTGAGGAAGTCCCCAGATTTCCTGCTTCTGAGCAAGATTGAGAAATCACAGGAATTTCTCCCTGACTTTTTTTTTTTTTTTTTTTTTTTTAACCACTAGTTTTGGGTTTCAGTGAGACATTCAGAAGCACTTAAATACTGAGTTTAAAAAAAGCTTATAAACCTCAGATCAGATTCTGGTTTTGTTTGGATTTGTTTTCTGATTAAGAGGTAAGTAGATTTCTGTTTTATCCAAACCAATTTGCCATGAATTAGGGACTGATCTTTAGCCAGTTGCTCTTTGAAAAATCAAAACTAAATTTAATTACAGGAGTGGAAGCCAGCTATTTTAGAAATTGTGGATGCTATTGTGGTTTTATTTTTGGCTTTCGCCTCTTGTAAGTGGAAGAGGGTTTGGTTGCCATTTATCAAGGCTGCCTTTAAAAAACAAAGCCATCTCCATCTCTGGTGACCTCGCTCAGCTTTCTCCAGATGTGTCTGATTTTGTGGTTATGTTCCAAGCCTCACTGACACCACTGTGGCCAAAATGATTGGTGGGGCACCAACCAAGCCACAAAGGCAAAGCAAGCCAAGAAAAGTGAAGAGGTATCTGCATTTCTGAGCAACCACAGGCTTCAAAAAGTTTAAGAAAAGGTTTTGTGTGAGCAGAGATCTTCTGAAACCTGGGGCTCCTGAGGAGAAGGTGCCAACATCTCAAGGCAGCTCGTGGTGCCTCTGGTCTGCCCTGGCTGTCCCAAAATGCTGTGAAGCAGTGCTTTATAAAAGCCCTGTTTGCACTTTGTTTCAGGTATGTCTAAAATTTCCAGGGGTAGGAAGCCAGGGCAGGCACAGCACCCACGAGCACCCCAGGGTGCTCCTGCTCTCCCAGCTTTGTGACCTCGAGGTGATGGGGCAGGTGTGGCTCTTCTCTCCCCAGGTTTGGTGCCATTAGCACCACAAAGGTGTCCCTGCCCCTGAAATGGGAGTGCCCAGGGCACCCCACAGAGCAGGGAAAGGGGGGAACACGAGGCCACAGCTCTGCATTCTTGTCAGGAGGTGAGGGCAAGCAGCAAGGTCAGAGTCAGTGACCTCAGAGCACAGCCCGGCCGAGGAGGAGCACTGTTATTAAGACTGTCTGCTCAGAAATGAGCTACCCATTATTAATATTTTAAATTGCTAAATCCTCTCTAGCCGTGTGTTAATATGAGGCAAAGCTGCATGATTTAAAAGTAAAGCTCAAGCCACTGTCAATCATTCCTGGGCATGTAGCAAAGCCTGCTGCAGGAATACTGATGGGACCAACTTTCCTTCTGGGAGAGATGCTTCTGGAACAGCTTTGCTGGGTCCTCAGCCTCCTTCCAGAGAAGGTGAGGGACCTTTCATGTGTTGGGACTGTCTTGTGACCCACAGACACTGCATTCACCCGGAGTGCAGAGCACAGGACAGAGCTGGCACAGCAGGCTCCTGCTCACAGACCCTTTGCTGAGGATGCAAGGTTGGATTTAGGAGCAAGCTCTGCAGTGAACCAAGAGAGAAACACACTCAGGAATGATGTCATGCCCCTCCACTGTTTGTTTTTATCATGGGCTTTCTACAGACTCCCATGGAGCTCCAAGATCCTTCTGGCACCTCAGCACAGAGGAAGGGTTTCCTCAGGGGCAAAGCCTGGTTTTGGGCATGAACTGAAGAAACCCAAGCTGAAGACAGGAAGTTCTGGGTTGCTGTTGGCTGGGATGAATGTAGAGATGGAGGAATGACAGCCTGTATTTATCATCTTTTCCCCCTGAAGGAAGGTGATGGTAACATGTTCAGCTACACCTGGGTGCCAACTCAATCCCAAACCTTGGCTTGTTGTTATATCTGCATTATTTAATAAGAAATATATACATATTATGTCCATGATGACCTAATTTGTTAAAAATGCTTTAGCACAGCAGAAAAGCCAGCTTACAATGCTTCCAAAGCCATTCCAATGGAGTGAGGCTCAAACACCACCATCATTCCTGACTCACCAGTAGCTATCACCTTCCCTGTAAGTGCCCTGCTCCTGTTTGGCGCTGTGACATTATTAATCAGGGAGGAAAGATGTCAAGGTCATGCCCAGGAGTGGCAAGCACCCTGCAGCCCCCACGCAGTGATGGCCCTGCCAGTGACAGAGCACCCACAGCACAGGAAACGTGCTCCCACAAAGCAAACAAAGGTGGATCTGAACCAACTGCCTCCCCAAAAGGGCACTCTGGTGCCCTTTGAGCAGCAGCTTCCCTGTTGAACATTCCTGCTGCAGATCCCTACAGACACACACAGAGTGTCTGTTACAGCCTCCGGGGTAAATGATTAACACCCATTCCACCTTGGCACTCACCTTAGTCCTGCTCATGCAGGAGGGGTGGGGTCTCCAGCAGTGTGTCCCAACCCTCTGGCTGAGGACACAGCACTAAGAGTAGCTTCAACACCCCCCTGTCAGGTGTCACAGTGGGCTCCTGGGGCTAAATTCCCATCATTTCCATTCATTTCATGAGCTGGAGCTGTTCTTTACTGCAAGCAAGGAGTGAACAGATGGCAGGAATGACACCAACACCTGCAATAACAGTGGCACAAGGCCCTGCTCCATGTCCTGTGTGTGCCCACTTCTCTTTTCCTCCCAACAGTCTCTCAGGTGGTCCCACAGAAGGGTCAGTCCCATGCCTTTCCCTTGGGAAGGGAAATGTGAGCACAGGTGAAAGTGGAGCAAGGGCTGGAAGTTTCTACCAATGTTTGCTTGGAGCCATTTGCTTGGTTTGGAGGAAAAAATTATAAGAAGCATCTAACTTTGCTGTTTTTTATCCAGCTGTCCCCCCACGTGTGCCTATTTGCACTCATTCCCAGTACAAAGGCTTCCACAGCTTTCCCAGGCGTGAAACAACCAGTTTTGCAGCCAAACCAAGACAGAATCTTCTACTTGAATGATAAAATTTTCCTACTTCCTTCTATCTTCTTCTAGGTCATCAGGAAATACAAAGAGCATCCCCTTTTTGAGGGTAATTGTTTCTATGGAAGAGCTGCTGAGCAGTATTACCTTGCACCAGCTGGGAAATTGGCCCTGGAAGCAGCTCAGCCTCCAACATCTTCAAACAGCAGAATGATCAAGGTCTGCTGCTGGCCACATTTAACACTGCTGTGGGAATGCTTGCTATAAAATCCTTTTTGAAATTCCAATATGAATGCGTTTCCTAGCGATGTTAAGGAGAACCTGTAACAACAGGGCAGAGGCTGGCAAACCCCAGCAGTCCCACGGCATCAGAAAACTGTAGGTGAAGATGCTTTTTGCCAAGTTTGACCATAAAAACTGCCCAAAACTTCTCCTCATCCTTCTTCTTAGCACCTGCTGTATCCCTGACATGTTACCTGTGATGGTGCTCTTGGGTAGAAGTTTTACTGGAATATGGGATCACTGTTTTTCAGGGAAGACAGCTGGATGAGGGAAAACTCCCTTTAACAAGAGCCTTTCTGGAATGTGCTGCTCAACAAGCTTCCCTTTGAGGAGGGACTTCTTTGAAATAAAATCACTTTGCAGAAGGTGTTATTGCTCCTCATTAAGTGTATTCTATGTAAATTTGATACTGAACAGAAGGAATTCTTGGGGACACCACCTCCTACCTACCCCTGGCCACAAAGCTTTCTCCAGAAAGGACCACCTGATGTGATGAAAGGACTGGTGGTGTTTGTTTTCTTCTTCTATGCATACAATGGTGAGATTGAATATTCAGCTCTGCTTTAGCTGCTGCATGAGTAAATAGCCTGGATATTTAATTACTGCAGCACATTGACCTGGAAAGCAACATGAGTTTTTTTCCTGGCTGGCACACAACACCAGCTTGGCAAAAAAAACCCCAAAACATTAGAGAGGAGCAGTGAAACAGTGGACTGGGAGTGGGAAGGAACACTGAATTCACCTCTGTGTATCACCAATCACTTCCAGAGAGATAAAAAACAGCAACAGAGCCCTACACCCCTTCATCCCCTAGAGCACTGCTGTACCTGGCTTCCACCTTCTTCCCAGGAGAAATCTCTTGGATACAAAAATGCTTCACAGATTTTTCAACCACAGGACCAAGGACAGGAAGTTTGATACCCTCATCCCTCATAACCATGGTGGGGGTGTTCCCCAGCTGGCACAAAGCAGCCAAACCAGAGACCTGGTGCACAGCTTCTCCTGGGGGCTGTGTGTCCCCGGGGCTTGGGCAAGGAACACTCCAACCCCTCACCAGCTGGGTGGTATTTGCAGCTTAGGCAGAGCTCAGGCAGCAGCTGAGCTGCCACACAAGTTGTGCTGAACATTTCTGTGTGCAGCACAGGAAAAATGATGGTTCTGTGCTCCAGCATAAATGACACCCCATTAGAGAGTCTGGGGCTTTGGGGGTCCGGCAGACATGAAACCACAACTTTCCATTTTCCACGCAGAAACCTAAAAGAAACAAACTTTTTTTTTTTTTTTTTTTTTAAAGCAACTGCTTGGGTGAGCAATGATTTTATTGTGCTATTAATATGACCATAAACAAGAACAACATGTGTTTATAGGCTCAAGTGCTTCATTACTCGCTCGCTGACATGGTAGAAATCACCGTGGCATCAGTTTAAAGTGCAAAATGGAGCAAATCATTGTAGCCACGTTGTAAAATCATCTGGGCAGGCAACCTTTGAACAAAGGCAATTGATGGCTCTGAGGCAGCTGAACAGCAGCAGTAAACCGAATAGCTGTCCACAAGCCACCAGATCTGCAGGAGAGCAAATACACCCCATGCCTTGGAAGGGGAGGGAGCACCAAGGGGGCTGAGAAAGGTTTGGGAAAGAGAAGTAAAGGTTGTTCTCTGAAGGTGACAGAGCTGCTGTTGGCACAGAAAGTGGGCAGAGCCCAAGGCTGGAGCTAGGAAGGGTGGGACAGTGCCTGCTCAGCTGCAAGGTCTAGTTCTCCCAGAACTCAGTTTTGTGTCTGATCTCCTCCAACCCTGCCACCCCAAACATTCAAATTCCTGTGACAAACTGTGTGGGCTGAGCTGGGCTGTGCCACCAGGAGGCTGTGGGAGCAGGATTGAGGATGTACCCTGAGCTGGGAAGATCCAAACTTTCCCATGGTTTTTGTTCACATCTGCTGGGGCAAATGCTCCTCTTTGCCATGCGATGGGGGGTACAAAGGGACATGGATCCCCCAGGGAAGGACTTCAAAGTGGCAACAGGGGGGAGAATGGCTAAATATTGCATGGGTCCCCTGGATGTGGGTCTGCAAGCCTGGGACCTTCACAGGGGTGCTGGTTTTTCTGTGGATGCAAAGACCTGGAGGGAAGGAATTTCCTCTGTCCCACGGGGCTGGGCAGACACGCTGCCTCTGCCGTGAGGAGACCAAGGGATACAAGCCTGCAGGAGCGGCTCCTGGCCTGGGAATGGGAGCGAAAGATTGGAAAGCACCACCGAGAAGTGAAAAACCGACATTGTGGGTGATGTCACCGGTGAGGGCAGGGAGTGAGCAGGAAGGAAAATTACACATGTCCCAGTTGTTTCACTCCTTGTCCCTCTGCCTCGTTTCGTCTGTCACCAGCCCCCGGCGCATCCTGACGCTCGGTCGACGGTTACCAACAGGCAATAAATAAAACCTCTGGAGCCACTGGTGTCAACATCTTGGCATTGTTTAGGTCTCCTTGTTTGCCTTTAAAATAACTCTCCTCCTCGGGGTCACGCAGATGAAAAAGCGAGGACTCCCTGCCATCATCCATAGAAATCATCCTGCCATGACTTGTGCTGCGCTGCCTTTTTATTCCTGCCTGCAAAGTTTGGGGTTTGGGGAGGTGCCTGGGAGCTCTGCTCATTACCCAGGGCTCTGCTGCCTCTTGCCAGCCTGAGCTCGGGCCACATCAGCCACTTCCCTGGCTCCCAGAGGCACACTCAGGGCTGGATTTGGGATGGTGTACCCCGTGCTGCTGGCTTATCTGCTGCCTGGCTGTGCCTGGCTCTGCTGCAGATGTTGGCTGGTCAGAGAGTGGAAAAACAAACTGTGGAGATGTGGATCCATGGTCAGAGCCTGGCCCTGCAAACATGGTGTGCCAGCACCTGGCCTGGCACTGGAGGGAGGCCATTCCATGACAGCCTTTGCCCTGGCACTGGAGCTTGGCATCTTGCAGGCTGCTAATGAGGCTCTGGGGGCACAAGAAATACTCCTCCAAAGACAGTTTTCATCCATGGGCTTTGATAAAAGGGTGGCTTGAACCCTCACCATGCCTGCACAGACCAGCCCCTGCACGGCCCCCAGTGCCTGGAGCATCTCCTTTCCTCCAGCAAGGGTTGCATGGTGGAAAGCATCATCCTCCATCCCAGCTGAGTTGTGACTTGATGTCAGATTCACTCTCCCTGATCCTCCTTAGCCTGTTGTTTATAATAAAAATCAAGCGATCCATCTCTTCTGACAAGAGGAAGAGTTGCTCCAGGAAGCCCTGGACAGGTCAACTTCTATATAAAGGAACTATTACTTGACAGCTTCCTGGCCATAAATAGCTGTACAGCGAGGCTGGGGATTTTATTTAGAAATAACAAATAAAGTAGGCCATAAGTAACTTCATGACCTTGCTCCCCCCTCATTTCCCACCCATCTCTCCCCTTCAATAGGGTCTATTCCTCATGCCCAGGTTCCTTGGGACTTACAGGACCCCCATTTCCCACTTCTGAGATGCTGCAGAAACATGCTGTTGCCAGCTTTTGGAAGTGTGGTCTGGGTTTTTTATCACTGAAGATTTTTTGCCACAGCTCAGCTCCAAGAAATTGTTTTTTACCTGGCCTTCATCAAAATACTTAAAAAGCAATTTGCTCTGCATGGCTGAAAGCTGGAAATCCTCCACATAAAATATCCCCAAAACTGGATTCAAACAATTACATCTCCAACACATCCCTTATTTTTCAGTCCCTCAAGCCTTTTTTTTTAAGTTTTAGATGATTAACTTCTGATTTTCTAATGCTCACACTTGGCAACATCAAAACCAATCAGGAAATACAAAAGAAAAACCCAGCATTTTAGTATTCTTTTATTATTGGGAGGTTTTGACCATTTTTGTCATGTCATTTGCCTAAAATAATAATAAAACCCTCATTGTTTGGAGCTGGAAAGGGAAGAGCAGCGTGTTTATTTCATGTATGACTCATCAGCTCAGTGTTGATACGCGAAACGCTTCAGAAGCTAACACTCTATAGAGATGATTGTTTTTAATATAAAACAGTAAATGTTTAAAACAACCATTCTTCTTTCCTCTCTCTCTCTTTTTTTCCTGTTGTGGCCAATAAAACATAAGGCAGGCCACGTAGCTTACATTTTAATAAAATTAAGTTATTTGGTGCCACGTTATTACAGTCTTTTATTGGAAAGTGGAATAAATTGCACACAGTGGAGTCATAGGAGGGAGAAATCACTGCGAATAAACAGATTCTGGGATGCATTTATTTGCTGGTTTCATCTCGGAGGAGGAAGGCTTTCCCCAGGAAAACGGAGGTTCCGGCCTTGGGGAGGCAGCCCTGGGTCGCACTGGGGAAGGATGAGTTTTTGGGGACCTGGTGCCACAGTGGGGTCATCCCAGCCCCATCCAGCTGGCGTTTTCCAAGGGCATCCTCCAAGAGAAACCTGTCCTGTGGCTGTGCTGGACCCGCCGCAGTCCGGGGCGCTGGGGCAGCTTCTCCTCCTGCCCGTCACACAGCCATGAGCGTTGGTCCCGAGCTTTCTGCCGGGGGCTGGCGGTTCCTAGGCGAGCGCCAGGGCACACCAGGAGTCCTGGCGCAGGGGCACGCTCAGCCCGGGCTGCGGGGCCATGCTGCTGGGGGAGAAGCTGTAGTCCTCGGGCTCGAACTTGAACTCGCCGTGGCCGCTGGCCAGCGCCTCGTCAGAGTGGCTCTGTGCCTGCCCGGGGAGGGAAGCACAGGGCTGTTAGGAAGGCTGCCATTAGCCACCGGCCTGCTGGCATCGTGCAGAGGCAGCACTGGGCTGGATTGTGAGCAGGGTGGGTATAGTAGGTGTAGGCAGCCTCGACGAGGGAGAGAATGATGTATCTGACTCTATTTTATCAGAAGGTTAATTAATTATTCTATTCTATTCTATTCTTCTATATTCTTCTATATTATATTACATTATATTACATTATATTACATTATATAATATAATATAATAGTATTCTATATTGTATTATACTATTCTATATTATATTATTCTATATTATATTATTTTATATTGTATTGTATTATATTATAGTATTCTATTCTATATTATTCTATTCTATTATTCTATATTATATTATATCATTCTATATTATATTACACTATGTTACATTACATCTAAACTGAATCTGCTAAGCACTCAACTGCACACAACTGCACAGAACTTCCTGACTGTCAGCTGACAGTCCTGACACACACACACACACACACACACACACTTGGCCCTGACAGACCAAGGAAGCAAAACACCATCACTTGGGGTAAACAATCTCCATATTGCATTCTACTTTTGCACAAATGCAGGCACAGCAAATGATAAGGATTGTTTTTCCTTTCTCTGAAGTTCAGAGAATGTGAAACCCAGAAATATTCTTGGGAAGATGTGCCTTGCTTTTCTCTGTGAAGAGAAATGTGGTGACAGGTGGGTTATCCCTGATGCTAAAATCCCCTTCACAGCAGTCCAGAGCTGGGCAGGATGGTCCCTGCAAGTAAAATGACCAGGCAAAGAGAAGGCATCCCAGGGCCCATCTGCATTTATTCATTGATTGAGTATGTCCAATTTGGAGACCTTTAGCTGTGTGCATATTTTTTCAGAGCACAGCACAAAACAGATTTCTTGGTTTCAAACAAAAACCCCACCCTGATGGTGTAACCAGTGCAGCACCAGGCCCTTGGGTGCTGGGGCTGAGCTTCCTCTCCATACACACATATCCGGCTCAAGGAGGGCTTAGACTCAGCATAAAGATTTTGGGCCACAAAATTTTGATGTGTGGGCAGATTTGGAGCTTTTTTCTTCCTACATCAAGGTGAAACAGCAACTAGCTCCTAAGAAAAGCTTGGGACAGAAGTGGGGCCTCTGACAGCATCACAGCTCTGCGGTCACTGAGCACCTCAGGGCTAAAAGGTGCGGGTAACACATGCCCAGGCTGCCTTTTCTTGGGAACTGCAGGGGATTCCACCCTGGGCTGATCCCATCAACTCAGCAGTGTTGTGCTTTCATGGTGGGAGATGGGAATTAACCTCAGCTCTGCACTGAAGCCACAGTAGAGCTTGGGCACCCCTGTTCTCCACTGCAGGATGAAAGATCCCATGGGAAGCCAACAGGCTGGAGACCTTTCTCATCCACAGCATCTTCGGAGCTCATATTCCCTGCTTTCCTCAGCCTGAGGGAGCCCACCATGCTGGTGGCCACAGTGCAATGAATTAATTGCTTCACCTCATCAAGGCCCCCCAGGAGAGCAGCCATGGAGGTGTGTGGGTCTCCCAGACCAGCAGGAGATGGCTCTGGCCCTGTCCCTGTCCCTTACTGTCACCATGATATTTTTATGAAAATCCTTTGCTAGGATTTTTCTCCTATTCTAGCTGAGAAGCCTCAGAAAGGAAATGTAAACAGTAACTCTCTGCTGGCTGTGGAATGTGGTCTGGAGGTTGTTTACCAACAGGGGCATCTTTGATTGGTCTCACATGAATTTTTTTTACCTGATGACCAGCCATGGTTCACCTGTGTCGACTCTCTGCTGAGTCACGAGCTTTTGTTATTAATTCCTTCTATTCCTTTCCAGCCTTCTGATGAATTCTTTTCTCTATTCTTTTAGTATAGCATTTTTAATATAATATATATCATAATATAATAAATCAGCCTTCTGAAAAATGGAGTCGAGATTTTTATCTCTTCCCTCATCCTGGGACCCTGGAACACAGTCACACCTTACCTGGGACACCGACACGATGGTTTGTCCGGGGTACTGGGAGGTTGTGCTGGGCTCTGACTTTAAAGTGACCGTGCTGTCTGAGGTGGTGATGGAAGAAGGGGAGTTAGTGGCTGAAGTTGTGGATCCTGGAAGACAATTGGAACAGGGCAGTGAAGCAACGTAGTGCAAATCTGCTCTTAAAAAAATTTATATTTAACAGTGACCATGACATCTCACAGCATGACTCTACTGTTTTCTTTCTAGCACACCTGTGTCAGAAAACACTTTGTACTAGGCTTTCAATGTGCTGATGGAGGAGGAGCATTCCTTTCACAATCTGGCAGTGTTTTTTTCCCATTACTCAATTTAGCCCAAATCTGCTCGAACATGAGCACAGCTCACTGGAGCGAGGTGCCCACAGCCCAGAGGAACCTCACAAGAATATGACAGCACTGAGATTTCCCACTGAGCATCTTCCTCTCACACGAGCTCTGTGCAGAAATACAGGCCCCAGATCTAAAGCAATCACCAAGGAATAATTCTCATTATTTTGTAACTATCATAATTTCCTGCAGAGGAGGAAACATTGTGAAGTGAGCTGTGTTCCAAGACCCCAGGATGGATCATAACAGCACTGTACCTGTTGAGGCTTTGCCTTTGGTAATGTTTTTAGGCTTCCTTTTCCTCGTCTGGATGCTTTCCTTTTTCATGGCCAGAGGTCGTGGTACCTTGACATTCATAAAGTTTGGAATCATTAATAATGTATTTTATTCAGCTTCTCATTCAGCAACACGTGTTGCTCTCCTATTTCTGTGCTGTAGCTCATGCAAAGCACCTAAAGTCCTTGTCCTTCACTAAGAGCTATTTTTCTCTGCATCAGGCCTTGGCTGAAAGATATATAAGGCTAACAGCTAAGGCTTTCCCACAAATTTTGTTTTTTCCTTTATTTCCTATTTTTCTTTTCCTGATTTATTAGTGACCTTTGCGGCGGGGCCCTGTTAAATTACACTGACAGACTAAGAGCCTACAGGGCTCAGAGGGAATGGGCACGGGGTAAAGAGGCTTCAGACTTTACGGAGAGATGGAGTCTCCTCTTGGGCTGGTGGACATGTCACCAACAGCTCCCATCCTCCGTGGGTAAATGTTATCAGCCAGCCTCCGTGTGGGCTCCTCAGCCTCCTTCACACAATCTTAACTAGGACAAGGAAAAGAAATAAGCTCTTTAGCTCAGCCCGGGGTTTGGGGAGCTACTGGAGCCTGGCAAGCTTTCATTTCATGGAATCCTAGGATGGTTTGGGTTGGAAGGGATCTTAAAGATCATGTAGTTCCAGCTCCTTTGCTACAGGCAGGGACACCTTCCACTACTCCAGGCTGCTCCAAAGCCCATCCAGCCTGGCCACGGACACTTCCAGGGATGGAGCATCCCCATCTCTGGGCAAGCTGGGAGCATTCCAGCATGGCCTCAGCCTCACCCTGGAGAGCCCCCGCAGACTGTGCTTTAAACTGCTCAAGGAGATGGGACTGTGGTACAGCTCTGCTGGGTCCAGTCTAGAGGCTGGTCCTTCCAGAGCTGATCTCCTAGACCTGCAGGGCAGTGATCCCAATCCCAGAGGGCCCCTGTGGGGTGGCCGTGCTCCTCACCCCGTGGAGCTTCATGTACAAGCCGCAGGCGTTGCAGACGGGCTCGCCCTCGGCGTTCCTCCTCCACAGCGTGGTGTTGGTGGTGTGGCAGTTCGTGCAACAAAGGCCGGCACGTCTCGACGAAGACTTCAAAACAAGCAAACCAAGATGTGAGTGCACACACAGGAGTGACGAACTGGGAAGTTTCCCTTCACATCAAAATGAAATCTCCAAGTACACCATATTCCCGGAAAACGCGGAACGCGCAAGCGCCAAATGCAGATCAAAGAAATTACATTCAAATGAGATCACTCTAATTTGCAAGTGTTTGTTTGGTTTGGGTTTTTAAAATTTGTTTTTGTTTGGAGGTTTTTTGGTTTTTTGTGATTGATTAACCTCGAAAATATCCTTGCAACTCATTTCACAAACTTCCAACAAATCTGCTGGAAGTGATCAGGACTCAGAGCATGGAGAACTTCCTCCAGGACATCCTCTCAGATGGAGAAAGAGATGGAAAATGCCAGCTGGGCTTTAAATGCATGAAGAAAACTCATGCTTTAAGTGAACTCCTCTGTTTTCCTGCACTCAGAACTACCACTATAGTTAGAAACATCCCAATTAATCTCTGGGTTATGACAACTGGAATCAGTTGGCTGAACTGAGCAGAACCAAACTGAACTGGTCCTTGATGAGACCAGGGAGGTTATTCTTCAAGTCCCACAGATAATCTGTTCTCTTACAGGCTGTAGAAACACCCTGCAGACATTAATTACCGACATATTTTGTGAGTGCAGTGATTGCTGGCTCTTAAACATTAATAATTCCAAATGGAGAAGGAAAATATTCTGGCAGAAGCAGCAAACTAATTTCTGACAACTTCCCTCCAAGCCAATGGAAAATTCACATCTCTCTTTTGTACAGACTTGCCAGCTCAATAGGCATTTTATTGGAGAGTCTTTTAACACCAGGTATTGAAACTATTTTAATAAAAGTCCTCACTAAGTGTGAGATACCTCTGGCATAAGTAATATCTCAGCCTCTCTCCATTCAGGTGTCTAAATATGTTCTTCAGCCACCAGAAAAATAGTTTTGAATCTGCTCAAAGGCAGACAAAAGTTGATGGAGGCAATAAAGAACTCCCTGTTTGTTTATTTTTCCATTATTGCTTGATATCCTGACTGAGCAATATAACGAATGAGGTGGGAAGAGGAGGATTAAAAATGAAATGTTTTTACAAGGTTAGCAGTCAAATAGAGATCAGCTTTGAATTCCAAGAGGCACAAGTGACAAGCCCTCGGTTTGATTCACTTGTTGCTCAGCAAAGAGGTCTCAGCAACTATTTGCAAATAATGGCACCACTTTGGGAATTATTCAGCTTGCAAGAAATAACCAGGCAAAAATAACAATACACCAAAGCGTGAGCTGACAGGCCTGGCACAGAGGATGAGACAACAATCTTTGTCCCTGATATGTCACAGCAAGATCCTGGGGCAGCTACACGGTGCCCTGTAGAGCCTTTCAGCTGCCAGGGCTGTGTTGCTCTTCCCTGCAACCAGGAGGGAAGAGCATAATCCCATGAGAGCAGAGGGAGGTGCTGAGCACCTGAAGGATGCAAGGATTCTGAGGTCCAACTCCTGCTGTGGGCACGGAGGGGAATTTGGAGCCACTCAGCCCTGGGATAACTGCCTGCTGTAATCTGTCCTCGCCTGCAGATGGGGAAAGACCAATGCAAAGCCCTTTGGAAAGTCTCAAATTTTCTGGGCCACCACAGGTCCCTGTGAGGGAGGGGCACACTCTCCCTGTTTCACAGAATGCTTTGTTGGCAGCTTGCAGATGAGGTGACAATGGGACCCGTGGCTCTGGTGGCCCAAGGGCAATGCCAGACTCACCAGAGCTCTGCCCTCCCTGCCAGCCCTGTGTCACCAGCAGCTCGTGGCCTTCCTGCAGGGACACTGGCAAGTGCCTTCTATGCATCCTGAACGTCACCCTGCAGGCTGGCTCCTCCTCACACAGCCAGGGAGAGAGGAAACCATCCCACATCGCCAATATTGCAATTTAAACCTCAGAAACCCCATGAGAGCCTGCCCCTGCACCACAACCTGCCAACTTAGCAAGAAAGAGACAGTCAAGGCTACCATTGCTCACTGAAGGACGAGGGTACAATACATTATTGCTGGTTTCCCAGCAATTCTCTTGAAAGAAAATGCATTTCTGCCTGCCCCCACCCCACTGCCTTTGTACCATTCTGACCTTGTTAGGAAGTTGTTGACTTCAACATTGTGCTCAGTGTTTATTTATACAAATGCACCATACACTCAAACAAAAACTCTTCACAGACCTGGCTTGACAGCCAAGTGCTGCTGATAAGCTCAAGGAATGGTGAGTTGGTGCCTATTGAATTAACTGTGTGTGAGAGCTCTTTGGAGAGCCCAAAAAATTCAAAGCCAGCAGGGAAGGTCCTTCTGAGGGAGACCAAGCTGTCAGGGACTTTGCTTCACCTCCTTTTCAAACGTGGAAAAGAAACCCCTGGGTTTCACAGGAAAAAAAAGGCACTGAACCCTCTGAGTTAATCAATGCTTCCGTGCCCCCATTTCCAGCAGATTCGAGGGGACCTGTGTTACAGCAAATTGTGCTGAGATATCTGAGGTCAGCTCCTGAAAGTGGGGAGCTCAGAGGCTCAGACTACAGCTCTGGGCAAGCCAGCACCTTGAGGCATGAGGGAGCAGTAGGAACTGAGGGGCAGAAGAAAACCAAGGCAAACACCATGATTTGGCTCTAGGATCCTGTTAGGCTGCCCCAGGACTGTGATACATCCCATCCCCACCTTCCCCTAAGGTGTCACCAAGCCCACTCTGCGTTCCAAACTGTAAAAAGGCACAGGCTGAAAAAATTCCTCCTGGGCTGAGGTGGAAAAAGTATTCTCTGAGCCAAGCTGGGAGAAATCAGCTCCAGAATTCAAGCTGGAAGAATTCAGCTTCAGCCCTGGGTGGCGTGGGAGCTGCTGAGCACAGGACAGATGCTGCTGAGCTGATCTGCCCTCCATGCTCCACTGTGCAGAGCAGAACCTCCCCTCTCCTAACAGGGGAATTGCAGCTGCCTTCAACTTCACCAGCTGCTCCTGCTTCCAAAGGTGATCTGGATTTTCAGACTAGGTCTAAGATAGCATCTTGTGAAACACACCAAGAAACTTGGGCTAGAAAAGGTGCTGCCTAAAATAAAGTGCTGCCTCCATCCTCCTCTAACACAAACCCTTTCTGCTGAGAGCCATAACCTTTTAAATCCAGACACAGGCTGGAGCAGAGTGGCTGTCCCTGCTGTGTAGAGGATGTTGCCCTTATCTCAAAAAAAAAAAAAAAAAGGAAACAAAAAATGAAGTGGAAACTACACAACTGCTGCTCTCCCTCTCCCATGCAGGAGCAGGCTGAGCTCTGCAGGACATCATTCCCAGTGTTATCTGGGCCATGTTGTGTCCTCTTCTGGGGGACTTTGCTTTGTGAAAGCAGAAATCAGGATAACTCCCAGAGCAGTGTCTACGTATAGAACAAAGGTCATAACGTAAAGGATGAAAGCAACCCTTTTTTTTCCCTATGTCTGTATTTCACTGCACTGTGAAAATGGATTTCACAGTTCCTACAGCCAGAGAGTCACTGCATTCACTGCTCTGCTCCCAGAGCTGGCACCCTCTTGCCCATAATCAGTAGATCCCTCTTCTTCCAAAAGGGCAGAACTTGCTGCAACAAGACATTTCACATCCTTGGGAAAACCCAAGGTTTCAAAATGTCAGAATGGAAAGTCAAAATTGCAGCCCCTTTTCTAATCCATAAACCAAAATCCCCTCAAGTATTTCAACCCTAGCAAAACCCTTCCCCTGCACAAGGATCAGCCCTTTCATTTAAGCGTTATCATTGTTGTATTTATTGCCAAAATAATAAAAAAAAAGTTCGTAAGTCTTTTGGTAACTCCCAACTATATTTGCTCATCGCTGGGAAACGGTCTTAATTCTGCAAACAAGCGTTTTCCATCAGAAAACTTTGTTGAAATGTTTGTTGAAAAATGTCTGATGGGTGCTATAGTGTGGCTGTGTCTCTTCCCATGTGCTGAAATAAAATACGGAATAGCAGCGACTTGTCTCCAATTCCTCCAGGGAAAAGCTGCTCAAAAATCCCCTAAAAATTCATCCAGTGACACATTTGGATGCCAGTCTGAAATGCAGAGTTGGATTTGAACTGGTTTGGACCTCTCTGTATGCATGGGTTGTGTTTGCCCTGAAGAAATCAGCAGCGTAATGCCGAGATTTGCGGCACAGCAACGACCAGGGTTCAGATTTAACGTCACCACATTTAAGGAGACAGAAAGATTTTGGAGGGACAGGCAAATCCTGTTGGATAATGCTGAATATTACACAAAAATTGCCTTGATTTTAATGTGATGAACAAAGCAGGTATTTTCCATGGAGCTCATTTCATTTTGCAAATCCAGGGCTACGTTTCCGAGGGTCGGAATCAGAATGAAACATCTTGCTCAATCTCAACTTTTTCTTTATTCCTGACTGATTTTCATACACAGGAACTTGTATGGGTTACTGCTAATAATGTGTTTTGCAATATCAAAAAATAACTGCAGGAATACACCCCCAGTGAAAGCCCAAGGAGCTCCCAGCTGTTCCCCAGAACAGTTCCAACAAACATCCTGTTTGTAATGACGGCGTCTGATGACAAGCTCTAAAACCAAAACTGTTACCACCAAATTTAAACATCCCAAAGCGACTCCACAAAAAAAAAAAAAAAAAAAAGATGTGCCTTTCCTCTCTCACCATGGGATCCCAATTGGAGGAAGCCCAGTATTACACTGACAGAGGGAATTAATGCTTCAACCAGCAGGGAAACTGGGAACTGCCAAACCCCAAGTTTTCCCCTTAGGCAGGAGGGTGAAGGCAGTGGGGAGCAGGGCCCCATCCTGCTGCCATTGTGAGCAGCCACAAACCCGCTGGGCCAGCTCAGGACCAGCCCTGCCTCCTGTTCAACTGCTCTGCCTAGACCGTGTCTGCCTGCATAGAGAACTAGGAAATAATAATAATAATAATAATAATAATAATAATAATAATAGTAGAGTACAATGCAAAATATCTGCTGCAGGAACAGAGCTGGGGATGCCTGCAGGGTCCTGACCAGAGAGTGATTGCTCCTGCTCAGCTCTGGTGCTGCCCTGGGACCTCTCCAGTCCCTTCAGCCCTATCTCCACTGCCCACCACTTGTGCCAGGGCAGAAACCCCTCTGGCTTCACCCCATTCCCCCTGACCCCAGCCGGTTCTGTGCTGCAACACGGGTGTCCTGGCATTTAATCTGTGCGAGGACAGGGGGTCAAACAGAGCCTAACACAAGTACAGAGACCCCATCGGCGACAGCCCCCCAGCCCCTGCCCTCCAGCCAGCCCCGGGCGGAGCAGGGATCCCGGCGGGGTCTCCCTCTCTTACCAGCCTCTTCTGCGGCTTGAGCGGCCGGTTGATGCCGTTCATTTTGTGGTAGAGCCCGCAGGCGTTGCACAGGTAGTGCCCGGTGCCGTCCTTCCTCCAGAGCGGGGTGGACATGGCTCCGCAGTTGACGCATTCCCGGCCGTCCCCGGGGAACTCCTCCAGGTACTCTGGAACGAACAGCCGCGGTGTGAGGGTCGGGAGCCATCCCTAAAGCACGGGATGTCCCCGGGCACCCAGCGGGAGAGGCTCTCCAATCCTCCGTGCCCCGGTAATAGGGGAAATCCCTGTCCGGAGGGGGTTACCTCCGCCCTAAAAGTGTGACCCAAACCATTTATTTCCTCCACATCTTAAACTTTTAATATTTTGTTCAAAGACCGCCGATTCCCCCATCCTTTCCCCGAAAGACGCCAAGGGGCTGAACATGGCCGGGGTGTCCCTGGGATGGGGAGGCGCAGGGTCACCAGCGGGACAGTGCGATGTTATCCCGGGCTGCAAAAGTAAATGGGACGCGGGGCAAAATGGGGCGATTTTCCTGATTTCCACCACGAAACACACCCAGCCTCTGGCCGGGGGGACGGCCCGGCCGGGGAAGGCTCTGAGGGACGCCGAGAGATGCAGGGCTGGCACCCGCGGGCATCCCGGGCTCCCCAGGAGAGCATCACCGGCCGGCCGCTGTCCCAATTCCTGCTAGAGAGGCTCTTCCTCACTTTTCGGGAAAAAAAAAAAGTCCAGGGAAGGAGCCGCAGAGCATCGTCCGAGCTCCATCCCTGCCCCGAGCACGGCTCAGCGGCAAACGGACAGCGCGGAGCGAAATCGGGACACCTCTCAATCGAGAGTCTGTATTTTTGTTCCGACAGCTTTTTTTTCCCTTTAAAAAAAAAAAGAACTTATTCTTCTTGGTTTTTTTTTTCTTTAGAGGAAAAATATTTTTAAAATTATTTTTAAAAAAATCTTCGATCGGATTAATAAGGATGCAACGGAAAGAAAAAGGAAAAAGAGCAAAATTTTAAAAGGAGGGAAATGGAAAATAGAAATAACACTTAAAGAGAAAATGTAAAAAAATATTGCAGTAATCCACTGAATTTTTACAAAAGGGGGGAAATGGAGAAAAAAAAAAAAGAAAGAAAGAATAGTTTAGGCTACTTGAGAGAGTTTACACTATCTAAGAGCAAAAGTAAACGGCAGAGAGGACGGCAGCCGCTATCCTGGACCCTAAAACACCGAATTCAAAGTGCAGAAAAGATTTCTGAGGCATCACCTCCCTCAGCAGGACGATCTTTTCCCGCACCATGCAAAGGATTTTCACAAAGAGAAAACCCTGGAAAGAACCCGCTGCCCAGCACCTCCGGCGTGGCAGGAAAAGCCGAGCCGGGGAGGGAGCCCGGTGGGGAGGGGGCTGCTTCCCTGCTCTGACTTTGTTCTTGGGGTGAAGATAAGATAATTCGGTTCACCGCAGTAAAGATGATAACGCGGCTGAGATCTTGAAGTGGCTTTTAAAGGACTTTGCAAACCACAGCCGGAGGAGGCTGGTGGAGCGCCCCGGGGTTATAAACCCCGCGCACCGAGAGTCCTGTGAAATCAAGCCCGAAACTTTATTTGCTCAGAGCTTGGTTTAAGGGGACTCTCGGTGAGGGTGCAAAGGAGTTGGAGTTTATTGTTCAACGCCTGAGCGCCTTTCGGTGTCTCCCCAAAGGCCGCAGAGCAATGCAGCTGCGGACCTGTTTGGGCGAAGGCAAATGAGGAGACCGAGAGTCTGTTCAAATATAAACTAATTTACCACAATAAATTACTTAAAAGGGAGGGAGCTATAAATCTGCCCCGCTAATTTAAACACAAGGGTAAGTATTGAAGCACAGGCACAAAGTCGATATTGTGGGAAGGAGATATCGCGGGGGTGGTGGTGGGGTGGGGAGGGAAGGGGTTGAACGGCCTCTGCTTCTCTGTCCTACGGGGGAATTGCTCTGCTTTGAAACGTGGTCTTTGCCCCCTCCCTTATCCCACCTCTGTCCGGGGTCAGCCGCACATACCCCCTTCCCGGACCGTCTCCCCATCCCGGGATAAAATCACCCTCTTCTCTCCTGTCGGGAATGCCAGCGGGACAGCTCATCCCGGGGCCGGGCCACCGACACGGAGAGGGGATGGGGTGTGGGATTGGGATGGGTATGGGCTTGGGATGGGGTGTGGGATTGGGATGGGTATGGGCTTGGGATGGGGTGTGGGATTGGGATTGGAGTATGGGATTGGGATGGAGTATGGGATTGGGATGGGTTACGGGATTGGGATGGATCCCACCCAGCGCCCCGAGACGTCGCTGAAGGTCGGTGGCGACCTACCGAAAGTGGACCTGCGGCCGGGCAAGGCCGCCTGCCTGGTCTGCAGGCTGTGCAGCACGCTGCTCTCAAAGTGTCCGGCCGTCCAGGAAGGCGGTATCTCGGGGGTCACGTAGGCGGGGTAGGGGCTGGAGTAGGACCCGTTAACGGAGCGCACCAAGGCGTTGCCGTACTGCTCCCGGCCCCCGCCGCCCAGCAGCAGGGGCCCCTGGTAGGCTCCATCGCGGCCCGAGGGGCTGCTGCCCGGCGGGCTGTGCGAGTACGAGAAGCCCGAGGGCGGGTGGGGGCTGCCGGCGTTGAAAGCCGCGGCCTCGCCGCCGCTCTGCCCCCAGCCCGGGGGGTTGCCGAGGTGGCTCTGGTGCGGCTCGCAGCCTTGCAGGTAGGGCAGCGTCTGGAGGACGGAGGGCACCCGCGTGGTGGGCACGTAAACGGGCGAGCCGGCCGACGAGTGGAGGAAGTTGCTGGAGTCGTGGGAATAAGCCGACTGGCCGTGGTTGGGGGTGAGGGCCAGACCCTGATACATGTTCCGTCCTCGGCGGCGGCGGCTGCTCAGGGCCCGGCCGGCTGCGGCCCGGCGGTGCCGCGGGGCTCACTCACGGGAACCTGGAGGGAGAACCGAGAGCAGCTCGCTGAGACCCTGCACACACCGGCCACCCGACGGCCTTTCCCCCGCCGAAAACGCCTCTTCTCTGCCTCAAGCAGAGGCTGTAATTTGTAATTTTTTTTTTCTTTGTTTTGTTTTCTTTAAAACTTTCCTCTGAGGCACAGGGAGGAATAACCTTCTTGGAACGGGCAGCGACCCCTCCGGCACCTTCACTTCACCCTCCCCGCCGCCCGCCTGGGCACCTCCAACGGGCCGGAAAAACACTTCAACAATTATTTTTTTTTCCCAATAGTATTTCCCGTCCTTTTTTTTTTTTTTTTTTTTTTTTTTTCCAACCCAGGGCCTGGAGCGCAGCTCGGGGCCTTGTTGGCGAGGACGCGGCCGGCTGCTGCCCCTAGGGCTCCCTGCGGGAGCGGGGTCCCGACGGATCTGGGCAGAGATTCAGAATCGGGAGCATCCCCGCTGTCCCCCAGCCACCAGCGCTGCCGCTTTCCTGTTAAAAAGCGCAGTATCCCTCGGGCAGGCCTCTCCGTGTGGACGGAGGGCTGCAGCCGCCGAACCCCGCCAGAGCATCCCTCCCTGGCCCGCTCCTCCCGCACAGGTACTCACATAGCAGCGTGCCGGGAGCGGAGCCGGGCATGGCCGTGGGGGCATGGAGCTGTGCTCAGACCATCCAGGGAAATCCCAGCAAAATAAAAGTAATAATTAAAAAAAAAATACAATGAAGTTCACGGGGGAGGCAGGAGAAAAAACACCAAAGCCCTGGAAGAGAGGGGCTGCCCTCCCCCGCTGTCCCTCCTGTCGCCTCCCCGTGTCCCGTGGGTGCGTCCCTGGCTGCGCCCGGCGGGGAAGTGGCGGCTGTGCCTGCGGCTCTGGCTCTTTACGGCGGCCCCGGTGCGGGCCGGCCCACGTGACGGCCGGCGGGGCAGCCCCGGTCCCGGCCGGGATTGGGCGCCTCCCGGCAGGGGGGGACGGGATAAGTCCCGGCGGCTCCGCTGCCGGCGGGGGGGACGCGCCCGCAGCCTGCCCCCGGCGCGGGGCCGGGCGGAGCGGGGGCAGGATGCGGCCCCCAGAGCGCCCCGCACCGCCCCGGGCCCGCCGGCCGCCCCCGCGCCGGGGCTGGAGGTGTCCGCCCGCCCCCGGGGAGGGCTGGGGGGTGGCTCCCTCCTTTGCGAGCCCCGCTGCGTTTTTGGGGTTCGCTCCCACACCCCGTCTGGAGGTGATGCCCCCCCCCGCCCCGGGCCGCCGGGAGATGCTGGGGAACACACGGAAAACTTCCCGGCGGGGATCTGCTAGCCGAGGATGAGAGCGGGTGGTTTTCTGCTCCGAGCGAGCGCTCCGGTTCTGTTTCGACATAAACCCCATCTTTACGGGGAAGGGGCGTCTCAGCCTGCCCCCGGCCCGCGCTGGCTTTCTCCAGCGGCCCACGGGCCCGCCGAGGATGCGGCGATGCTCGCAGCCTGCCCGCTCCGGCCGTGCGCGGCTCAGCGCGGCTTGGCCGCGTTCGGAGAGCGGCTCCGGCCTCTCACCGTCCCGTCGGGGCTGCCCCGCTTCCCGGGGCTCTGCTGTTCCCCGGGGGAAGCAGCCGAGAGAAGGGTCCTCCTCCCTGCAGCCCCCCGGCCGGGTCGCCCTGGCCTGGCGACGGGGACAAACCAAAAACCCTGTCCCAGTTGTTCCCCGTCGGCGCGAGCCGGAAAGGGACTTCAGAGGGGAAGGAGCTCTTAGTGCCAACAGCCCGCTTACCTCGGCTAATTCAGCCGATTTAACTCTCCTCCGGTACCGGCCAGCGAGGAAATAACTCCATCGTTACCGGGATTTGTTCCCCGGAATTATTGCCCTTTTGCACCAAGTCGCCGTGCCTCTATCTCCTCCCCAGAGAAACGGGGGAAAACCCTCGGCGAATCTCGCCCGCCGCTCGCTCCATCCCCGGGCAGACAGAATTTTGTCACCCTCAGGCTTCTACCGACTGGATCGGGCCCCGCTGGGCCCCGGGAGCCCTCCGGTAACGCAGCCGGCGCTGCCCGCCCGTGCGGTCCCGGCGCCCGGGGGAGCCCGGCCAGCCTCGCCTCCGCAGGGAGCAGCGCTGCGGGAAGGGTGGGAAATTTCAGCTCCAAAATAAACTGGTGCAGGAATGCCAGCTATTTCCCTCGGAATAATGCAACGCAACTGGCTGGAGATGTATTTATTTGCTCGCGAAAGCGGCCGTTTACGGCTCGCAGGGTATCCCTGTGTCCCTGTGCCCGCAGAGCAAAAGAAGAAAACAAAACCAAAACAACTAATTCCCCCCAAACAAGCAAAGAAAAAACAAAACAGAGTTTTTAAAAGGAGAAAAATAAGGAGGGGAAGAAGGTATTTTTAAAAAGTAAAAAAAAAAAAAAAAAAATTAAATGTGAAAAAGCTATAGAAAAAGAAAATAAAAACCCGTGAAGCCCGAGCCCCGCGGCGGGACGGATAAAACCGTACCTACAGAAAACTAGCCCCAAACCCTTCGTTGCTGTGGCTGAGCCACCGCTGGAGCTTTCTTCGTTTCGTTTCGCGTGGGTTTCCAGTTCTCACAATTTCAAGATGTTACTTAACTGTAATTTATTATATGTAACTTTTTAAAAATACCTACGAACTGCCCTCTCCGATCGCTTCTGCCTTTCAAATAAATGTGAAAACGTTGAAATAAACGAGGCGCTGCTAAATCCGGAGGGATGTACCCGGTGAGAAAACCACCGTGCGCGACAACCTGCCCGCGGACCTGTGGCGTGTCTGTGGTCACATCCATCCAGCTGTTGGGGTTTTCTGTTTAAATTTTTTTTTAATTTAAATTAGTTTGTCAACGCATTTTCTCCTCCGGTGGTGTCGGGGCTGCCGAGGCCGCGGCGAGGAGCGGCGGGTCCGAGGAGCGGCTCCTCCCGCAGCCGCGCCAGCAGCGCCCGCGGGCGCGGAGCAGCTCCGGGCAGGTGCTGCGACACCGAGGGTTCCAGCCTCGCATCCCAGTCCCCCCGGGCACCGAGCCGTGTCGGTGCCACCCACGCGTGAGGACCGCGTGTGGCTTCCGAGGCGCGGGAGGCGCCGTGTTTTGGGGTGTTTGTAGGATTTTGGGTAAAGGGGGCACGCAGGGGGCCCGGGGGTCCTTCTCTGTGAGGCAGGCCCCGGTGGGCGATGCTTTGTGTGAAGTGGGAGGGAAGGTGCCAGCGTGGCAGCGGCGATGCCATGTCGACAGCACTGTGCCCGGGGAAGTCACCCCGGGGTGGGGGACACGGGGACCCCGGGGCTCGCCCGGTGCTCGCTGCCCCACCGAGGGCACCCCGAGGCGGCTGCCGCGCACCACTGCCAGGCTCACGGAGAGGATTGGGTACAAAAATCGTGACACGGCCGGGGTGAGGGTGATGCCCGGCACCCCCGATCCCTCTCTGCCATCCCCGTTGCGCGGGGGGACGGGCGGGGAGGCCTCTCGGGAGGGGGACCCCGGCGGCGCCTCCGGAGCTCTGAGCCCGGTGCACGGCCCTTGCCGGGCTCACGGCCCTTTTGACGGGCTCCGCTCTTCCCGGGGTATTCCACCACTTATTTTGAGGGGTTTGGAAAAGGACCGACCCATTCCTCAAGGCTCGCCGTGTCCCCTCACCGCCCCGTCCAGGCACAGCTTGACTCCGGCTGAGTTCCAGAGGGGCCGGTGCGGCTCGACACGGCCCCGAGGGAGCCCTGACCCCTCCAGGTGAGGCTCCCCCGGGCCGGGACAGACTGCCCGGCGCCCCGGCCCCTCGGCCCTAATCCTGCTCCGGCTGATTTGTGAGTCCTGCGCGGGCCGGACGCGTGGGAGCGTCCTGCGCCGTCCCGGAGGGGGCTTTTAGCTCCCCCTTCCCCCACGGAAAAGCCAAGGGGAAAAAAAAAAAGAAAGAAAGAAAAGAAAAGACAAGTGGAGAGAGAAGGGCAGAAACGTTCCCGCTCGTGCTGCACCGGGCAGGGCAGCAAGGCTCACCCCTAGCGTGGAAACTTCGGTTACCTTTCCCCTCAGTGCACTGGGAGGCGACAATTAATGATGTCCCCTTTCCTTCCTCTACTTCCTCCAGGCTGCAGCATCCTCTCCCGGGGCTCAGAGGTGTTTCACAGCCCCCTGCCCTCGGGGATGCCGGGCAGGGTGAGCTCTGACCTCCGAGCTCTGCCCTGGACCGCCTCCCCAGCCGGCACCGGGCCCCTCCGATCCCCCTGTCCTGAGCCACCCGGTGTAAAGGGAAGAAACCCATCACATATTTGATCCCTTCAGCCCCGATGGGGGGCATCGGGCTGCTCCCCGGCTCTGCTCCCAGCTCCCAACCAAGGACAAACTGCTCGGGGGCACAAGGGTCTCCCAGGAGCTGCTTCCCCCGCCCGTGAATGAGGGAGATGGACAGGAGGGGACCAACGGGGCCTTCATCTCCTGCATCCCCTGCTCTCCATTGCTGACACATTCCCAAGTCCACCTTCCCAGGTCTGAAGCCCTCCATTCTACCCCCAGCCCTTTCCTACCCACTCTCCAAGGGATGGGCTGGTTCCTGCCCGGGGACCAAGCTCAGGCACCTCCTGCAGTCGAGGCCAGGCTGATTCCAAAGGCAGGGCTGTGATGGACACAGCCAGATCCTGTCCAGCTCGAGGCTGTGGACAAGGACTGAGCTGGCCCAGCTCAGCCAGGCAGGGACAGACGGGTTTTGTGCCTGGAAGAGTGAGGGCATGCCAGAGAGCTGGGTCTCAAAAGGGTTAAATAAACAGCAGGGTCTGCCAAAAATATTTATCTCCTGTTATATGCATGTGGCTGTGGCTCTCAGCAAGGGGGGCTGTGATAGAGGTGGGGGAAAGTATTTGGTTTTTCCCCCCTCTTGTTCTGAGATCCTGTTTTCTTCCTTAGCCCACAAGGGTTTCACCAGCATGGGAAATAAAAGGTGTCCTGCAGAGATGATGTTGCTTGTGTCCCCTACAGATCCCTTATACTGGGATGCTTCAGTCTCAGCCGTTCCTCCAGCCTCTCATGACCCAAAAATGGCAACACAAATCAGCCCTTTTCCTTCAATATTTAAAGGGTACAAAATGCCAACTGCAACGTGTGCCCCCCTCAGATGGGTAATTTGGCATGTGCCTCCTAAAAGTGACCTTTGCTTGTGTGATTTGGACCTAAATTGTTTACAATTAATTTTCCTTCCATGTGGATTTAACAGAAGCTCCAAGTTGCAGAGCAGTCAGGAAATCCTCAGGCTGACATGGCAGGCCCAGTGAGCACAGGAATACCCTGTGAGGGACAGACCACATCATTTTTTTGCAGATGGCCAAACTGGTCTGCACATTTGCTTTTTGCAGGGGACTCTGAGGGCTCTAACTTTGCCCCAAGCCCAAAAGACAAGGATTTCCAGCCCCAGGAGAATGCACAGACCTAGGAGGGCTCAGCATCTTGCAAGGGGTGAGGGTCTGAGCCCAGCTGGGAGGTTCTCCAGGGGTTGTGCCACGGGCAGGAGCAGTGGATAACTCAGGACCCAGCCCTGTGGGCATGCTGGGGATGCCCTGGGTAAAGGTTTGTGGGGTTGAGGGCACAGAGAGGCACCAGCCAGGCAAGGAGAGGCAAAAATCTCCTGTACTCTGTAATGGAAACTATTTCCCTGTACAAACTCCAGCCTGGTGGGCTGATGCTGGGCATGCCAGCCCGGTGCTGGCAGAGCTCTGATATCAAACCACTTCCAGGGCCTGCCCAGCTAGGCAGGGTTTTCTCCGTGCTCCCCACTGCCGTTATGGGCAATAAATGGGGGAAGAAAAAAACAAAAAGGGCTATTTTGGTATATTAACCTCTTTGTGGCCAGGTGAAAGGTTAAATTCACATGATTCATTGGCGGCTGAGAGACAGCACTTTGTTGCTAGGATTTTGGGGAATGCAGAGGGCTCCAGAGAAGGAGTCTCGCTAATCTTTAAGGGAGGGAGCCAGGCTCCTGTCTGACGGCTGCAGGCCCAGCAGCTCTGTGTTTCATTTCAGACTGTCACTCTCCTATCTCTCAGCTCACTCCCAGCTCCAGCTTGCTGCCAGATCTTGGGAACTGTTAACTCAGACAAATTTATAGATGGAAAAAGAACAGTTAGCCATTGTTCCTGGGGTGGGGGAGGGAGGAAAGCGAGGAGCTTCGGCCACCAAAGTCATGATGTAACCTGGTTGTTGCTTGGTTGGGAGAAACGTGCAAAGGATCTTCCTCTTCCCGTGCCAGGGAAGGAAATTGGGACCATTATGTTACTGCTAAATGTTGGGAGGTGTGATGTTGGTGCCCAAGTCATTTGGAGATATTTGTACAGTGTTTCCATAGAGTGGAATCTCCCAGCTGGACATCTCTGGTGTGTGAGCTCATTTTCTTCATCTCAAGGCTCGTGATACTGGGTGTTTTTCCTTAAAGCTTTGGGCTCTGGAGTAATGAGCTCCAATATCAACAGCAGTGTTCTCATAAACAGAGCCCCTCACTATGTGGGATGCTGAGAGGAAACTGAAAATGGGAACATGTCAAGGATTAAAAAAGAAAAATCCATCTGGCAAATAGGGAGACCCTCAGATTTGTTATTCCTTAGAAGTGCAATGACTCTGAGGAAACATTGCTAATTTCATCTACCTTGGAGAAAAGTGGGGGGCTGAGAAGTTGTCTGACTGGTGCTGTGGCCCTGGTCTCCAGCTGGATATGCTTCCAACCAGCCTTCATGGTGGAAAGACTTTAAATTTTCAATACAACATCAAACCCCATGCCTTGAAAATGAGACAGCACTCGCTCACCTCAAGGTTTGCTTTCTGGATTTTAGATAGTCTGTGGCTCCTGAATGTGCAGGTTTGCCTGCCCAAAGTGCCCAAGGAACAGAGGTACAGATTTTGGTTGTGTTCACCTCCTGCACAAGTGTCCCTGCAGCAAGGGACACCTGTGGTACCTTCCTCATGGTTTCTGTAGCTCTTGCCCATCTGGAATCATTCCTGGTTCTTTGAGCATTTTGCTTGGAGGGAAGGATTGTGAAGGGTCTGGAGGCTGTCCCCTGCAGGTGAGTCTACCTGGCCACTTCCACATGTAGTTCAGGACAGGAGTCTCTGTATCACTGTGGGATAAATCAGTTGTGTTTTTTATAGCTGCTTTATCCAGATCTCCACTTTTTAAATCCCTTCATGTGTGTAGAGAGTAGAAGGAAGCAAGAGATTTTTGATTTAAAATACAAATAGTGAGAAATTATGCACTTAGTAAATCCAGCCACTTGAGAATCTGGCTACACAGAAGGTGGTTTCCTCTTCCAAGGTCTGAAGGTTTGCAGAAATCTGTTGTTTTAATCAGGAGATTGCATGGATTTGATTCTGCAGGCCCAGAATACAGCATGGTCCCAAAACATGACTCTCTCTCTTTTTACTTCCTGGAGTTTTATTTAACTCTGCACTAACAGGGACAGAATTTCCCATCTTATAAAATTTCTGCCCTAAATAACCTATGCTACTAAAGTTTGTTTTCTGCTTTATTTGGTATCTGTAACTAGAAGCACTTCGTTTTTCCCATTTCAGGCTTGGTGTGAAGTTCCTAACTCAAAAGCCCAGCCTCACACAGATGTGTATTTCCAAATGCAGGTCTGAATGAACCTCTGGTGGAAGTCCTCCACTGGATTTGATACAGGTGTCCTAGAGATGAATTTAGGATAACATCTGCATTATGAGCTACTTCTCATTTTACATCTCTCTCCTCGTGTGTTTTATGAGTCTAAAACCAATTTTCATGAGGGAGAAATGGCACTGTGAGTTCTCATAAGCAAGGTACTGAGAGGATGTGACAAATGAATGGTGCAGCCTTCTCTACCTATTAGAACTAAATCCAATGCTCCCTGCATTGCTGTGCTGTGCTTCATTTGAATATCCCGTGCCCAATATTCTTCCTGCCCTCACTCACTGCAGGCTGTGCTGTCCTTTCACAGCTTCTCTGCCGCATCTGAGCTGCCTTGGTTTGGGTCAGCAAATCTCTTCTACCTCATGGAACTTCCCTTCCCACTCCTCTCTGCCTTTTTGGTTGCATCCCTGACCTCTCCCAGCCTGATTTTTCACCTCCTCAACAACCTCTCAGCCCTCACCAGCTGCATTTTTCATCTGCTTTGGCATGAAAGCACAGCTCCAATTAGTTGGGGAGGTGGTATGGAGAGAGAGAGGTGGAGAGCAGCTGCTTTGGCCAGAGCGGGAAGCAAAGCACCTCATTGTCTCTTTGGGCTGCCCAAGAGATGGAGTGGAAAGCTCTGGAATGGTGGAAAGCTCTGGAGCTGGGAAGCAAGAGATGAAAGCTTTTTATTGCTTTTGCAAATAGAAAGTCAAGCCAGAACCTGGGCTTTGCACCATGAGAGTTTTAGTCCTATCCAGGAGCTGGTCCTGCCCAGCTGCTTTCTCCCAGCACCGTGGAAGCCACCAGTGCTGTGGCCAGGGGGAACACAGCAAAGGGCCACTCACAATCTCCTGGTGGCTTTTGAGATTTCACAGGAACAGCCTGAGCAAAGCCATGTGTTGCAAGAAACCTCTGGAATGATTTTAAGAGAGCAGAGATATGCAGAAGCAGAAGTCCTGGCAAGCTTTCATTCAGCTCCCCATGGAAAGGAAGAAAATTATGAGCATGTCTATCCCATCTGACTGTACCCAGGCCAATCTCTAGGTAGAGTTTAACCATTGTCCAGCTCTTCCAAACCTTCAGCCTCACATCTGGTCAGCTGGTCCCTTCCTGCAGCCAAAAACTGGGGCTCTTCCTTTCAGGGGCCAGTGGCCAATCTGCATACAATTGGTGCTGTGGGTTGAAACAGAGGTCACCATTGGAATCCTGTGTTTCCAAGAGTTGTTTGACCAAACAGAATTTACAGACCAGGACAGTTATTGACAGAGCTGACAAAAGAGATGCTCCAATGATTTACAGTCCAGGTGTGTTGTCAGAGCAGCATATTTACCTGAGAGCCCAAGAACTGTTAAAATTTAATCCCTGGAGACCTTCTCTGCAGCCCCTCGAAGGGTCACACCTCCAGGACCATCTGAAGTCACCATGAAAATAGCCAAAACTTTAGGAATTTCCAGGGGAAATAGGAGCAGATACAGTGACTTTAAATGGTTTTAATGGGTATAAAATTGGAGAGGTGAGCTGATATAGGATGCCCTTTCTCTTAACCCAAATGTACAATTCTCCACAATAAAACTCTTTGAATATATACACATTAGTCAGGATTATCTCTGAATGTCTAGCAGGCTAAGAATATGGATCCTGGAGACGTCAGCACAGGATTCATTAGAGGAGATGGCAAGTGCTTGGAAATGGGAAATGTATTCTCTTATAAACACAGTCTGCACTGGGGCTGACCTTAAGGCTGAACAGAATTGGCTGGAGAGATGGAGAAGGCAGGGAAGGAAAACAAAGTTCATGCACAATTGTCTCAATTTTTTTGCAACAAAACTACCTTATCGAGGTTTCTGTAACTTCTCTTTGTGTTCCGAGTTAGGGGAGCTCTCACCATCAAAGTTGAGACTGCTGAAAAAGCAGTGTCAAATCAGCCCAAGCTTATTCTTTCTTGGTGAGACAGGTTTTGGAGGATTTGGGGGTACATGATGTGACTTCTGGAGGGATTCTCCCTCTGCTGATGTGATGGACCTTCCACAAGGTCAAAGCACTCCACACTTCTTGTCCCACACACCAGATAAGTAATTATTGACTCTTAATTCTTACTTTCCATTTCAGCTCTTGGATATCAGAATTCATGTATTTGAGTGAGTTCTTGTACTCAAAGTAAAAGATGCTGAATTCAAAGCTGTTGGGCTGGTTTCCCCTTTATTGCTGCCTCTCCTTGCTCCCTCATTTGCCTACTGAGCAAAATGAGAGGAGCCAGCACGGAGTATGAAAGGAGCTCAGCGAGCCAACGTTGACTCCTACCTCATATCTATTAGCTGTAAATTACTTTAACATGAGTGACATCACACTTGACTCTTGGTAAAACAGTGTTAAGTTAGTGGGTAATAAAACAGCTTGACACTAATGATGGGTTCTGTGTGATAAATTACTGTCAGTGATCAGATAAGGGTTCTTGAGACTAACCTTGAACTAAATCTATTTTGTTGCTACATCTTGTGTGCAGTGTTCCACTTCTCCCTGTGGGGATTAAGGGCTCAGAGCCCAATCCTGGGCTGTGCTGAAGGGGCAGCTTGTGTGCAGGAGCATTTCCAGAAGCTGCTTCCAAGCATCAGGCTGCTCCCATGAGTGGAGCAGGGAGGGTTTGGCCTTAACCTTGAGAGCATCATCCAGCTCTGTGGGCCTCATGGTCACTGAGATGCTGGAACAGTTTCCAACAGTGACTTCAGTATTCAAATCTCTGCTATTTTTAATTTAAAAAAATCAAAACAAAAAAAAGCATTACACAACTAAGGGGTGGATCCTGAAAGTTTCATTTTTCGGTGAGTTTCATGTGATGGATTTTGTTATGGAATATTTTTTGACCTATTCATTAGGTCTGTCCTGCAAACCATGGATGTGGATGACCTCAGTGAGAAAGGAGAACGCTCAGCAGCTGGCTGGATCAGGTCCTCATTCAAAGAACTTGTTTTACTTGCAAAACTTTGGGACGAAGCTTTATACCCAAGAACTGGGAGCTGGCCAAAGTCAATGTAAAGCATGGGATTTTGAATATATTTTTGCATGTATTTTCTTTGGACTCTAACCAGGGTGCTGCTTAGAAAAGGCTTCCCAAATTGTTTTACATTGTTATTGTTATTTGAGGCTCTGTTTTCATTTATAATTCAGGTAAGATGCCTGAGAGATGTATTTTTATACTATTTCTTGTGTAAACCATTGTATTAAAACATTTACCATCGTTCATTTTGATGGATAATCACAGTTGTCCTGGCCTGTTTTTATTGCTTGACATAATCCTGGAATACTTTTGTGTTAGAAATGGCTGCAACAAAGAGAAGTTTTCACTGTGTACATCCAGATTCCTCATCTTTCTGTGATTATGACAGAGCTCATATTAAGATGCACTGGTTTTAATGCAAGTTGTGATTAATTTTGGAGAGGAGAGTCCCTGAGAGGGTGGCTCCAGTGCAGGAGAGAGGAGTGTGGGGAGAATGGCTGGATCTGTCTGGCTCTTGCAAGGAACAGGCTCTGCTGAAGCAGGGACCCACAGCAGGGGCACAGTTAACTGCTCCTGCTCTCAGTTCTGTGCTAAAACACAACGTTTTTATTGGTGCTTCCAACCCAGCAGTGAAGTAATGAAGAGCCCTGAGACACCATTTAAGTCAAATTATTAATTAATCCCTGTACCAATCTGTGGGTTGGTTCTGCACAGAGGGAGATCTCAAGGATGGAGGTGAGGGCTGGGTCTGTCTGTGCCCCTGATCCCAGGCTGGGTCTGTCTGTGCTCCTGGTCCCAGGCTGGGTCTGTCTGTGCCCCTGATCCCAGGCTGGGTCTGTCTGTGCTCCTGGTCCCAGGCTGGGTCTGTCTGTGCCCCTGGTCCCAGGCTGGGTCTGTCTGTGCCCCTGGTCCCAGGCTGGGTCTGTCTGTGCTCCTGGTCCCAGCTCTCAGGGCAGGAGGCACAGGAGCAGGGGCTGGAGGGGTCATGGGCCTTCCTGCAAAACAACCCCAGTGAAGCAAAATCTATTTTGTTCCCTGCACTTCTCCCATTGAATCCCATTTTTCTCAGAATTTTCTTGGCTGTTCAGTTCCATTTGAAAGGAGTGGGCCTTTTTCTGCATGATTCAATGCAAGAATAATTTCTCTTGGCTTTTTGTTTGTTTGTTCATTTGTGTTCCTTCCTATCCTGTATCTTGATTCCCTCTGGAAAAAGAAAAAAAAAAAAAGGTGAGGAAAGAGGAGGAAAGTAACACTTCTGCTTGGAACAAAAGGGAGGAGCCTGGATGGGAGATGTCAGATGGAGGAGAAAATCCCTGGACTTTTTCCAGAAACCTCCATCCACTTGAGTTGTGGATACAATCAGTTTATCAAAACACCCTCTGGTGCATTGCTGTGAGGGAGTGGAGATGTCCCTTTGCCAGGAGAGGTTTTTAAATGGGTTTATACAGCAGAGGTGAGGTTCTCATCTCTATCACAGCCCCTGTATGCAAAGCAGAAAGGTGCGAGGGGAGACAGAGAGCAGCTGGCACTCTCTGACGTGCCCCAGTGGAGCTGGGAGGAGGTTTGGGTGTGGTGGCACTGGTGACACTGGGCACACTGGCACTGCCACTGTTTGCTGGCCCTCTGTGGAGATGCAGCCCTGCTGTGCCTCACAAAACTGCCCGCTCCAAACTCACCCATGCCCAAACCCTCCCGGTCCCTCCTCTCCCTCCTCTCCAGCCAGCTGCTGTCCCCAGGGCAGAAGCTCGGAGCTCTCTGGGTCTCTGATAATTTGCTGCCATCAGCACTGAGGAGCACCTGCAGCCCATCCTCCAGCACTGTGCTGACCCAGGTTCCTGCGCTGAGGGTTTGGGGGGCACTGGGGAGATGAAATCCTCACTGGGAGCTGCTCTGCTCCCCAGACTGCCCTGTGAAGGGGAGGCACGCCAGCAACATTTGGGCAAGGGCTGCAGGTGTAGCCAGAGCTGAGGAATTCCTCCTTTCTTCCCTTCCACCCTTTGATTTACTGAGCACAACTGGGGGCACAGATTTTACATCCCTGCTTCTGACAGAGCAGCCCATGAATGTGTCACACACATGCTCACAAACGTGTCTGGGCTTAAATGCTTTTGTCTTCAACATTCTCCATTTTTTTTCCCCTTTCTTTCCCTTCTTTTCCCTCCCTTCCCAGACATAACTTAGCCCAACCAACCACAGACACTGTGACTACCATGATGTAGGAAAGAAACAATCCCTGGATGGAGCAGCAGGCTCCAAACAGCTTTTCCAGCAGATGCACGAGCAGGAAATGCAGCCTCATGTCCAATTTCTCATACCTTATCCATGACTGCTGCACTCCCAGAACACGTGCAGCCCAGGGATACGTGGTGCAGGATGGTTTTGGTGTGAGCCTCTCTGCTCCAAACCAGGCACTTTTTCTGGGAGGGAAGAGGGCTCTGGAGAGGGGCTGATTTGGCTGAGATGGGGAATTCCCCTGGGCTTAGGTAAAACAGCCCAGGCACTGGGGATGGAGCCGTGCCCACGTTTGCTTTGCTAATTAAGCTTAGCTTGGGCTCAGAGGGACCTGTTTTGGAGGGGTAAGTGAGATGAGATGGAGCAGAGCCCAAATGCTCTCGCTGCTCTGTGGAGCTGCCTCTGGGGCTCAGGGAGGTATTTGTCTTATCCTTTTGGACCTGGATCTGCTCTCTCCTCCCCCAGGAGCACCCTGAGTCCATCAAGCAGTGACAACACTTGATGTCACAACTTCCCAAGGCACAGGCAGGACCTCCTGCCCCAGACAGCCCAAGCTCTCCCCAGCCAGCCTTATCCTGAAGACAGAGCAAGGAGGAGAGGCCAGAGTTCCACAACAGGAATGCACTCCAATATTCCTGGATTTGTGCAAGGAAAATGTTTTCTACCCCCATCTCCTGCATGACAGCAGCTTCGGGTCAGGTACCCAAACTGCATCTCACACAAGCTGTTCCCCTGCTTTGCAAGAGGAGCTTTTCAAAGAGCACTAAAAAATATTTTGGTTTGTTGGGACTCTAATTTGGTCTGGACAGAGCAGCATGAGGTAGCACTCTAAGAAACAAACTGGGACCAGTTTCCATGCTGGGATCTTGGTGTAAAACACCCTTTAGTGTTGACTCCGTGTTTCCCTGACCTCTCCAACACCCAGCTTCAGCAAAAACCTTTTTATCATCTAACATATTTTTTTTTTCTTATTATACTGTGCCATAGAAAAAAAGGATTGAGTGACGAGTCTAATCCAAATGAAATTCCTCTGGCAACAAGAGCAGGAGAGCAAGGATTGTGCCCTGAAACACAGCCCTGTGCAAGGCTGCAATAATAAAATCATTGAGAACTGTGGGAAAGAGGAGTTCAAAGTTCTAGAGAAATCCCACCTGGGTGTGTTTGTGTGGAACACCTATTTATGCATGTCAGCACCACTTGCACAAAGAAAAATTAGCAAATCTCAGCCCTGACCACTGTTTTAAAACCTTATTTCTGCAGTTTAACCCACACAGTGAAGTTTTTTTCTGAGTAGAGTTCACTGGTGCTTTCAAAAGGTGCCCACAAATTTAATAACTATCATGACAAAGTTTCTACATTCTTGCCTAGATTCCAGGGCTTTCCTCTAAGCTGGCTGGCCATACTGTAAAAGTTGGTCATAAATATCTGTCTTTGGTATAATAAAAGCAATGTTTATATTCTTGACAGAATGCATTTGTGAACTTACAGTCATTAGAGATGTAAACTGAAGGCAAGAAGATAACCTCTCTCCCAAATGTTCTATTTATTTCTGTAAAGTAATTTGTATGATTTATCTTATAGACTAAGGTTTATGGTTCACTTTGAACTCCAGGTTCTTAACTCAGCAATTGCCTGTTTGGGCTGAGGCGTATAAGTGATGGCATGACCCAAAGTGCTAGATGAAAGGAAAAAGACAAAAACAAGGCAGGCTTCTGGGATTTTAACCATCATTTCTATATTCCATTGACATCTCTGCGTTAAATATTTTCCTTTGGAGGCCAATATGATCATTCCATCTGTGTGCCATATCTCCTGGTGACAGGGCAGAGTGTGGAGCACGGGCACCTCCAATGAGCCACGCCAGGACTGGAATGCCAGCGGGTCAAACCTGGCTCCAGGCAGAGCTCCCAGTTTACAAACACCCAGCAGCATTAAGGCAGCATCTATTTCATGATTCACAAAAGAAGAATTTGGTGTTGCCTTGTGTGTTGCTGCTGTGCTGGGCTGGAAAGCCCATGCTTTTTAAAGCCCATGTTTTCTAAAGCCCACACTTTTTAAAGCCCATGCTTTTTAAAGCCCACGCTTTCTAAAGCCCACGCTTTTTAAACGGGCTCCTAACTCTAGTTTGCAGGTGAAAATATTTAATACGGAATAGACACAATCTTCCTGACTTTGCAAAGTCTGAAGTGAATCTCTGAGAGCTCTGACCTGCCCCATTCACCCAACACCAGCCAGAGAAAGCTGTTGATGTAGCAGGAAAGCTCCTACAACACTCAGGTTTGGAGCAGATGCTCCAGAGCAGTGCTGGGGCATCTGCAAAGCTCAGCACAGAGCAGTGCTGAGAAGGTGGGGTGACCTCGAGTTTCTGTTTGGTTTTGTGGTTTTACCACCATTTTAAAAGTCATGTCTCATTCTGACACCTTGTAAGAAGGCAGTGGATGTGCTGTGCTAAAATATTTAAGGTTGGTTTAGCTGTCCCCACCCCTGAGTGTCTCTCTGTTAACAGGGGTGACATCCTCAGGGAGAATTGCTGGAGGCAGTGTGGGACCTGTTCCCACCATGCTGTGGGTGCTGAGTGATGTTCCTGGGGAAATACTTATTTTCATTCAGCACAAATTTTAATTTTAGCAGATTCCTGATAGAAGGATGCAATTAAACACAGCTCATTTCTCAGCATCTCCTCCAGTGCCATCAGAAGGGATGAAGCAATTCCTCCATCACTTAGCCTGGCAAAAATGTAAGAGGCTCAAATGTATATAATAAATTTTATCTTTTTCTTTTTTCCTTTTTTTTTTTTTTTAATAAGTGAGAAAATCTGGAGTAGGAGGAAAATTATCATTCCCAGACCTGGCTGGAAGGTGGAGTTTATATTCTGTAGGAAACTTGGATTATTCAAACCATTTTTCATTCCAAATCAGTGTCAAAAAGTCACCTCTCCTCCAAGAACAGCTCATAAACTGGAAATTTTGAACATTTTCCATTGAGAAACATCTGAACAGGTCAATAATAGAATTATATATATCATATATAGATATGAGCTATAGATATGAAATATATACCAAAATAAAACCACGAAAGTCAAACGATTCATTTTGTTGCATTCCTCCTGCCTGTTCTCAGAGCAATGGGGTATCTTCATGTTTTCAAGATGACTAAAAACAAAAGCAGCTGACTTTAGGCAGATTATTGTGCTTTGAAAAACAGCCATGTGAATTTTTAGTTGTTCTGGGCAGCTCTAACATAGGAGAGTGAGATGGCTTTGAGAGCTGTGGGTAAATTTAGGAGATATTTATAAAAGGTGCTGGCTCAGCATGCATAGAAAGTGTTCAGCCACCAAACACACCCAGGGTGCAGGGACAACCCCATCCTCTCCACAACTCTGCCATAATTTTCACAGTAGCACTTATTTAGTTGTGATTTTCTCTGGTGGCACTGGAATGTAATTCCAGTTGGGAACTGTCAGGGTGCCTGCAGAAATCCCTGCTGGATGTTGCAGGATTTGGCCCCTGGCTTTCACCAGATGAACAGGAAAAGATGCTTTTTGTACCAAGAAAGGCAGCAAGGCTGGAAGTCATTGAGGCCATTTAATCTCCTAATTGTTCTCTTATGAATTACCTGCCCTGCTGGGCACTTCTGCTGCGTAACCCAGCTGAATGTGATTTCTGAGAGTGAGGAAGAGCTGTGTGCTAAGTGCTGCCTATTTTTTGGTGCATTTAGTTATCAATATGTGGAATTCTGTCCAGTCCTGGACATGAAAAATCCATATCTTATCTGGCCTCTGCCAGGTCAACATTACTCACAATTCAGACACCATTTACTCTGCAGGGCTGAGACCTGTGTGATGCCTGGCTCTGACCAGTACTATTATTCACTTACTCTTGAGAACACTGTAATTAATCAGAAATACATGTTAACACCCTGTCTTCTCTCCCCTGCCTCCACCAAAAGTCCCCACCAGCCACCCAGCTTCTGAAAACCAGGATTAAACCCTTAGTGGAGTTAATGGGAAAAAGCTCAGCAGGAATTCATCATGCTGGGGGTCAGCCTTCTGCTTTTTCTTGTCTCCCGAGGTAGGCAGAAAGCCCGGAAAATGGGAGCAGGGTTAGGAGCCCCCAGCTGCCTGTGTCTGGTGTTTGCTGTGCTGGATGGGGCCAATGCTTGCTGTGCAGAAGTGAAACAGACCCTTCTCTGGAGTTGGGCTAATTGGAGGCAGAGTTTGATACTGAAGCTGATGTTGTGTCAATGAATTATTACACGGTACAATAAAAGTTGTGAAGGGAAGGTGGGAGCACACAGTTCTTTGCAGGTGTAAAAATTACCTTTTTTTTTTTTTTTGGTGATAGACATAATCCACTGATGTCAAAAATCATACTTCAGAATTTTCCAGCTGCTGTAGCACCTAAGATGGTCCTCAGTGATTAATAGGGCTGGCAAAAAGCTCACCTGCAGGCACCCCAGGGGCTCCTGGCTCAAGGACACCCATCCCTGCCCCAGTGATCGCCTCCCACCCAATTTCTTCAGCTCTAGCAGGGAAACCATGCCAAATCAGGGGGTGATTGAGGTGCTCCCCCACTCAGGAACACAAGCTGTCCTGCCCACATTCCTCTGAGCACATGCATTTAACCTGAAACATGGAAAATAAGAGGCAAGAGCTGGCCCCAGCAGCCGGCTGTGGGGAGCTGGTGCAGGCAGGAGCAGAGTGTACAATGGACCATCTGTTTCCCTCTGTTTTTATTCCCAGATTGGATCAGCTGGGCTAAAGGAAAAATAGAGAGAGATGGAGCACCAGCACAGCAGCTCTGACAAGGGGCACGGGCACAAGGGAAGGTGCAGAACTGAAACAGCCTCTTCCAGAGGCAAGTGGAACGGAGACAGTTCCCCAGAACCCAGGAAAAATGAGAAATCCTCCAAAACACTGAGTGTTGCACTCATTTCAGACAGCTGCTTTACCCCAGCTCTGGATGATACTGAGTTTTCTATAAACCCCAGGCTGCTTCTCAGAGGTGGCGTTGTTTCTTCTGAAATTGTGCCCACTTGTCCCAGAATGTCTCTGAGCAGGGCAGCAGAAGGGCCCTGTCTGGGTCCCTACACAGCAGGCTGTGACTTGGTGCTCCACATGGGAACAATTCCTTCAGTGTCAGGGGAACTACTGGCGGCCTTGATGTTAAGCACAGGATTAAATGCTTTGTTCTTTTAAGCCTTGAATATATAAATAGTCGCAGGTTGCAAGGTGCAGGAGAATAAAACCGGGCAGGATTCAGAGCCTTCTTTAGGGGTATCCTGTGCATCAGCAAAGCTCCCCTCCCTGCTGGCTCAGGCACGAAATCTGACATAATTCTGGCTGGAAAAGCACCTTGTTTTGGGTGGGGCAGGTACTCGCCGTTTCTCAGGGTGTGTTGGCTTCATGTCAGAGCTGTAAGGATGTGGGAGCCGGCACCCAACGGGACTGAGCTGCCTGCAGCTCTCGTTCCCCCGCCAGAGCTGCTGGGTGGTCACCCTGGGGTGACCCCCGGGCCATCCCCTGCTGCCACCCCACGGGTGTCCCAAGCGCTGATAAGGGCAGGGATCGCTGTTTTCTCTCTTTGGGGCTGACCCGCGGCTGACCCTGCTCTTGACAGGTCACACTGCGGAGCTGGCACCGCGGGGACAGCGGGGACAGCGGCACAGAGACACAGCGGGTCTCCGAGCTGGCACTGCGGGGACAGAGGGACAGAGGGACAGGGACACGGCAGGTCTCCGAGCTGGCACCGCGGGGACAGAGGGACAGGGACACGGCGGGTCTCTGAGCTGGCACTGCAGGGACAGCGGGACAGGGACACGGCGGGTCCCCGAGCTGGCACCGCGGGGACAGGGGGACAGGGACACGGCGGGTCCCCGAGCTGGCACTGCGGGGACAGGGGGACAGGAGCACGGCGGGTCCCCGAGCTGGCACTGCGGGGACAGGGGGACAGGGACACGGCGGGTCTCCGAGCTGGCACTGCGGGGACAGGGGGACAGGGACACGGCGTGTCCCCAAGCTGGCACTGCAGGGACAGAGGGACAGAGACACGGCGTGTCCCCGAGCTGGCACTGCGGGGACAGGGGGACAGGAGCACGGCGGGTCCCCGAGCTGGCACTGCAGGGACAGCGGGACAGGGACACGGCGGGTCTCTGAGGTGGCCCTGCGGGGACAGCGGGACAGGGACACGGCGGGTCCCCAAGCTGGCACTGCGGGGACATCGCCACAGGGACACGGCGGGGCAGTGCCAGGCTCGGGGATGCTCCCCGGGGGCTCTCTGTGTGCTCCCTGTGCAGCCCCGGGGATGATTTGGGAAGCTGCGGCTGCTTGCTCCTGATGTTTGCACCTTCCCCATCCGCTGTGCATGCTCCTGGCACCCTGCAGCCTCCCCCAAGCACTCAGCCCTCTTTGAGGGGTATTTTAAGCTAAAAAAACCCCGCTGGTTCACAACATCCTGGCAGAACCCACTAATCGTGGGTCTCAGTGGATATCCCACTGCACTCAGAGGGGAAGGCTGGGGGAGAGCCAGCCTGGGGGGCACAAGGCTGGACCCTGCAGCAAATTCCTGCCCAAACTGGAGGCAGGATCCCCCAGTGTTGTAGAAGAACCCCAACACCACCCCTGGGACCGTGGAGAAGGACCCCTCACTATGCCTCAGCCCCAAGAACCCTGCCTCGGGACCTGCCCCTTCTCAACGCCTTCAAACACCCAAAACAGCAGAGCTCGCCATTTCAAGCTCTTCTTGGCAGCCACAAGGTATAAAAAGATGATAACAAATAAAAGCTGAGATAATTGCTCAATCACACAACCCCAGGAGTAGTGGAAAAGAAAAAAAAAAAAAAAAAAAAAGAGAAACACTTGTTGCAAGATTTCGGGTTTTATCATCAGAGCTGGAATCGTTATCATTAAAAGCAAATATTGCAGAGCAGAAATATCTCTGTTATAAAGTCAGATGGGAATTTTGCCCTAAAAATACCTGGCATTTCTCTTAGCTGTGCCATAGGAGAACCTCTGGACCTGAGCTGCAAATGTGTGAGGTGTCTTATAAACAAATAATATCAATATCTCCTTTGTGGTATTTATAACCCGCATAATACAGCAGAAATTAAAGCCTTTGCAAAAGAGGGCAAGGAAGCATACAGAGATTATAAAATGTGCAGAAGAACTCACTGGGAGAGATGTGAGAGAATACAGAGTGTTTTATCACTAATATCGTTCCTCTTGGAGGCACAGACTATTTAAATATGTATTTTGAATGTAGCCAAGAAATATAAAGGCAGCATAGCAAAGTGATTTTAAATAAACAAGTAATAATAAATAGCTCGAATATATCAACAATGAAAGCACAACAAAAAGGCTCATATAAATGAAGGTATTGATGGCAGAAATGCATTTTGCACAATGGTAAATATAATAGAAATGCTAACACTTATTAGTAGCATAGAAAGATTTGCAGGAATACTGCTGGGGGGCCAGGAGGTTACTCATTTCAGAGCTTTTGACTGTCAAACTCTTTCAGAAAAATTACACACTTCATTTCAGCTCCTGAAAATTACATATGCTTTTTTTTCCTTAATAAAGAATAATCCATTCAGGTTTTCAGAAATGTTTTTTTTCCTGTAAGTGCTTCAAACAAACTTTCACAAATAGTCCCTCGTTTTGTCTTGTGTTGCTCGGATAAATCACTGAAACAACACTCTAAATAATTAGACTCAATTGACTCAAGGACTTTAATATTTAGAATTGAGATAAGAACCAAAAACTCACCAAAGGCAACTTTGAATCCAACTTTGAATCCAAGGAAAATCTGTAAAGGGAGTGTGGAGTTAATGGAAACACCACTTGAAATATTTACCTAGTCCCTTACAGCATTTTCCCTATGGTTTTTTTGCATGTCCAGACTCTCTGGCTAACAACCTTTTCCAGAGCTTATCTCCTCCAGCAGCCCCGTGTCCTTGGATCCCTGACCGTGCTGCCTTTAGCCCCCTGAGCACTCTGCTGGGTGTGCTGTGGCAGGGAGGGGACTGTCCTGCCTCTCCCAGGATCGCACTCATGGCCACCCCAGCTGGGTCCAGCCCAGGGACCCCAGCCCTTGCAGGTGGGATGATGGGGGGCAGCTGGGCAGGGGACCGTGGAGTGACCTGGGGTCTGCCTGCTCCTTGCTCCCCTCCGTCCCTGGGCTGTCTCTGCGGGGAGGAGGAGCTGTGTCAGGCAGCTGCTGGCAGCGTGGCTGCTCCTCTGCTGCTGAGCCACCCCATGTGAGCTCCAGGCGGGTGCTCAGCCCTGGATTTCGCCTGATGAGTGGTTTCTCCCAGCCATATCCTTTCATGACCCCATTTCCAAGGCTTTCCCCTCACCCAGGAACATGTGCATCCCTGCTTGGGGCTCGGGAGAAACACAGTGACTTATTTGAACCAGATCGAGAGGGTGTGAGTGGATTAGGGGAGGATGTAAAGGGGCTCTGCCCAGGCTGCAGCTGTCCTTCGTATGGGACCTGGTGGAAAATGCAAGAGCTGCTGTCTGTTCCTGCCTTTGACCCATCCCAAAAAAGATTCAGCTGGAGGCACCCGTGGAAACCTCACAGCCCATGGGGTGGTAGGTGCCCATCATACCCTCTGCCCTCCTCTGACTCCTAGAAAACCTCACCTAACATCATTCCCTGGCATCTGGGAAGCCTGAAGCCATATCTATTTCTGCCCTCTGCTTTTTATTAATTATTTCCCAGCATCAAAATATGTGTTCAGAACTTTCCAAACACTTTATTTATCCGAAGGATCATGCAGGAATAATCAATCCCCTGAGCATCTGGTTTCTTTTGATTTCTTTTTGGTGTTTCCACCCCCCCTCTAATCTGGAAACCTGCTGGGGAACCAGCAGGAGACGTGTATGATACTGAGCAACTTCATTTATGGGGCTTATTTAGTAAAAGCTCTCCCAAATGTATCCTGCTGGTAGAGGCCAAGCAAAGAGAGAAAGAGAAGGGCAGGCATTGGAGACTCCATGGATGGGGCAGGTTTTTGGTCCACAACAAACGTGGCTGCTCATGCTGGGTGAGCTCATGCCATTTTTCTGCCAAAGTTGTACAAAACCAGCTCTATTATGATGACAGCACATTTTTCAAATTTAGCTGATTTTACTTTGAAAGTGGATGAGGATAAGCCAGGAAAATGCCATCATGAATATGGAATGAGCATCCATACAGGGCATTTGTCGTCTCAGATGATATAAACATTGGGGGTTATGCTGGTATGATGTTAAAGAAAATTCCCTTTTTGGGATGTGGTCTTTCCACCTTGAGGAGATGGAAATGCTTCTTAAAATCTTGTCCCAGCTGAGCCATTGGGTATCTGACTCAGTGTCACCCAGGCAGTGGAGTTGCTGCGCATCCAGCCCTGCTCCAGCACGTCATCCTGCCTCATCCTGTCACATTATTGGCTGTACTTGGGCAGGATCCATCAGCCCAACGCATTTGAAGGTTAAAAAGCAAAAGTCCCACCCACTCTCTCCAGCTCAAGGGCTTTCACCCCATTTTCTTGGAAGGTCGATCTCGGTGAAATGACTCCCATTCAGCCGTAAAACAAACACGCGTGTAAATCGACGGGGCACACTCCAGACTTTGAACCGCAGAGCCGTGGAGCCCAGACCGGTGTTTTCACAAGCTCACGATTGAGCTCTAGCCCTTTGTAAACTTTTACTGGATTGCCTTGGACGTGGCAGGAGCAAACAGTCTGCCTCAGCAATTGCAAACACGCGCGGAGGCTGCGGCGGCGGCCGGGGAGCCGTGCATGGCACCGCCAGACACGGGGCCGGTGACTCATGCCCTCCCCGGCCATAAACCCCTGGGACTGGTAGGAATTGCATCCTGCTGGGGCTGGGACAGCCACTGGGGCCTTGGGAGCAGCTCCACCGAGAGGGCATCTGGGCCATGCTGCTGCTCCCCTCGCTGCCTTATTGACCGCTTAAATCCTCTGCAGATCAAAGCGGGGCTGAGAGTCTCTTCCTAATGCTGCTTGAACTACACTGACCTTTTCCTCTGGAACCTCTGTTAACTCCTGCCCATTACTCATTGTAAACAAAAGGGAGATCCAAAGGGTTTCCAATGGCCGAGATGGATGGGAAATGTTAGGAAGCTGGTGAAGGATGCTCAGGCAGATGACATGATTTAGGGAAAGGAAGGAATTCAGACCCACATGGGCTGGCGACCCCACTCTTCATTGTGGCACCTTTAACGGTGTCCATGTCTCATGCAGAAATGGCTTAGAAACTGTGATGAGCTAAAATGCTGGAGTGGCTCAAATGTGGACTTTATAACTCAGTCGTGGGTCAGACTGGAAGGCAATCCCCAGCCCTGCTGAGCACATGCCAGTGCCCATGGCATGGTTTGCAGCTATAGCTGACAGAATCATCCCATCAAGTGGGAGGGACCTTGAACTCTGGAGCAGCTCTGCTTGGAGCTTTGAACTTTGTGGCTTGTCTCTGCCTCCAACACAAATGCTGTGCTGCCATATGGATACTTGGCACCGTGGTTTATCCTCTCCTTTCATATCTTATCCTCTTTGGGAAGTCCTCTGGTAATACCTCACGTGCTCTTTGCATTGGGAAGACCATGTGTACAGGCTTGCAACAACATTAAACCCCATCATGGTCCATTACTCTTGTCGTAAAAATGTCTTTTTTCACATAATGCATCAGAAATATCTATTTAAACTTCAGGGAAGTTTCTGCACGGGCTTCAGAGGAGAGGAACAGCAATGCACCCAGCTCCCCATCCATGAGTCCATGGTCATCCTGCAGCATGGAGGTGACAGCTGCTGATGGACAGCAGCCACAGCCAGTCCTGGACTGGGACTCAGATTCTCCTGAGCCCTTCCTGGTGGTCAGAAAATTGCTGGTAACAGAGAGTGAGGTGGGTTTTGTGTACTATGGCTTCTCAGGTTCACATTCAGGAATGTGACTTATCTGACAGTTCAGATCAATTCTTCACCATCTCCAGTGAGCTGATGTCGAGCTGAGCCTGATAGGACGTGCTCCTGCCTGCTAGTCCTGCCTGCAGTGGAAGTCTTGATGCAGGAGGACTGGGGGTGCTCTCCTGGAGCAAGCATCCTTCTCCTGGCCACCTCCAGCAACCCTGCTTCCCGCTTTGCATTTAAGCAGGCCTTGTCTTTCCCTGGCCATTACCCCCACCCTCTGCCTGTGCTGAGCCCTTTTCCTGCCCCCTTTTCTGCCCCTTTTTCTGCCCTCTCCTGGGAGCAAAGGCGCGGGTGTGACCTGGAGCAGCCGATGGTGAGCGATAACTGGAGCCTCTCTCGCTGCTCTCAGTCGCCGCCAGCCGAGTGGCACTGGCCAGGCGGCTGCCCCTGGCCTCTCGTGGACAAAAATCAATTAATCTCTGGCTTTCCCCCATTCCCTCCCCATTGCATCCTGGCCCTTGGCCCAGGAATTTCCCCCTGGCTGCCCATGGAGACTGCTGGAAACCCTCAGGAAAGCGCTTTTGAAACATCTCCACCTGGGCAACCTCAGGGCTGTGGGGAGTTTTGGCATGAATGCCTGGGGATTTAGATTGTTTGGGAGCCACAGTTCCTGGTCCGGTACAGTGGGAAGGAGAGGATTCTCTATGCAAGGCGGGGTGGTTTGGGAACTCCTTCCTGTTGTGGCTTCTTTTAACGGAGCTACATGCATAGGATAGGGAAGGAGAAGAGGGGCAATAACCATCCCACCTGCTGCCCCGAAATGCGAGGGTTTGAGATCATTCAGCACTGCAACTGCCCCTGTGAGCTTCTGCGGTGCCATTTATGGGGGAACACTAAAATTGCTGCTGCAGTTTCACCAAGTCAGGAGCAAGAAGGATGAAACTCACGCACACGGAAAGCAAGAGCTCTGTTTCGCTCTGGGAAGCCCGACTTTTGCAGGGAACAGGGAGAGCTCAGCTTTCTCCCGAGGATTTGGGGGTTGTGTCTGTCGGGCACACAGTGACCTCTGCTGTCCTTCCCCCCAGCAGACCCCAGCCCGGCAGATGGACACGCGTTTTATGGGGAATAGGAGCTGGGATTGCGGCTGGATTAATCGCTGCGATGCCGCACGCTCGCCCCAGCCATTCTGTAGTGCCATCTTCAGGCTGAGCCTCACCACTGCCCGATCAAAGAGCCCAGCGTGGCACCAGCCCCTGCCTCCCTCTGCCCTGCCCACCTCGGGAAGGGCTTTGGGCTCCGCACAGCGCAGTGGTCAAGGTCAGCAGGGACTTTCCAAGGACTTGGAGATGGGTATAATGTCTCTTGCTTGAGATTAGATGAGAAGTTTTTCCAGGAGCCAGAGCCCCCAGTGTGCTGGAAGCTGGAGCAATGTCAGTATTAATTCTGAATGAGGGACTCAGCAGCAAAAATGCCTTTGGGGTCCTGTTTAGAAAGGGGGTGGCAGACAGGGCTGAGGATTCCCACTCAGGAAATGGATGCAGGGGAGGATGCAGCCCTGCATGGGCTCCAAGGACAGCAGCCCTGGCGCTCCAATCCCTTCACTGCCCCTCACTTTGCTCAGACTGCTCCCTGGAATATTTGCTGGTGTGCTGCAGGTCTGGCGGCACAGCCTGGATGGCCAGGAATGATATCTGCTCCCTCAGGGACCTCCGAGGCTCTGGAGCAGGCAGGGGCTGTGTGGAGCAGCCACACAACAGCCTGGCATGCACATGCTGGAGCAGCATCCCCGCTGTGCATGGGAGCAGCACACGGAGCTGAGCATTCCATCCGGATCCAGAGCTTGCAGCAGCTCCTGGGGGGCTCCCAGGAGTTTCCAGGGCTCTGCTATGCTCGTGTCTTAAAGCTGTGACCAGTTTTGCTGGCTTAGGGCTGCAGGATGAGGAAGGCTCCAGCCTGCCCTGGCTGCTGCACACATCTGGCACAGACATGGAGCCGATCCTGCAAACTGCTGCTCGTGTTCCTCTTCCGCTCGAAGATTTTTCAAAGACCAGGCTTCCTCCAGCTGATTTACAGCTCTTTTTGGAGCAAAGGGGTGATTCCAGAGAGGCCACCAATTATGTTGATGAAGAGCCTGACAGTAAACAGTGTCTTTTCTCCCTCTAAAAGAAAAAGACACGGAGGGAATTCAGCATCTTCCCAACATCAAAGCTAATAACAGAAGTGAAGTGGGACTCTGACCTTTAACAGCCTGCCTGTTAGTGTGGATTATATCATGTCAGCAGCCATCTGCAATATAAACTATACCTGGCTTTGATGAGACCTCTTATAGACCTTTAAAGGGGTGGAAATACTGCACAGCTTTCTGCAGAGAGGAAACCACAGGAATACCAAGGCTTTAGCTCTGCAGCACATGGGATGAGAGTGTCCTGTTGAACTGCTAGATCATCAGGGCTGCTGAGATCCTCACACAAACCTGTCTGGGATGCTGGAAGCAGAGCAGGTTGGGGCTATGCCTGCCAGCCCCAAGGTTCAGATATCATGGAGTTTTTGGGCCTCTGTCACCTCCTGGGCCTTTTCCTGAGAGCAGAATGAGGTTGTGTCCCTGCTGTCATATGGAGAGATTGGATATCTGGAGACTGTAAGGGTTTGTCAACTCTCCTGACAAATGAGTCTGTTTGCCAGCCAGCAGCCTTCATTCCCATTTTTTTTTTTTTAGTATTTATTTTCTTTCCACCCAGAATGCCACCCTTCAGATGTTTTGGGGATGGACAGGCACCTGAGATTCAGCATCCCTCTCCCTGTTGTCTCTGAATCCTTCAGGTGCTGCAGTAAACCCCAAGTCCAAACTCAGCATTTGCCCCCTCCCTGTTTTTTCTGGGTGCTGATTTGTGACCCTGGCAGCACAGGGCTCAGGGATGGGCCATCCTGGCACTGCTCTAGTGCAGTAAACAGGCTGTGAAAGGTCTGAATTGAAGCTTGGGGGTACATGAGAGCAGGGATTGCAGGGGATGGTGGCAGAAACCTTCCTTCCACACAGAAGCATCTCAGTGCACGGGAAGGGGAGAGCCATTGCTCCCCAAAGAGGATCCAGGAATAGCAGGTCTGATGGAGCCACAGAACATCACTGAGAACATGATCTCATTTCCTAATATGTTGAAATATCTCACCAGCTTCTCAGGGGACTTATCCCTAGAAAGGAAGTTTTCTTAGCCATATCAGGAAGAAAAGAAAAATGGAGGAATGAAAAAAGTCATCATTACTCTGACACCTGGAGATAACATTCAAAGCTAAGCGTTGGGCAGGATAACTCTGCTCCTAAACAAAGCTGATTTATTGGGAAAACTCATCCATTTACAGTCCATAAGTTAAGGGCTCAGGCTCTTTGCACAGAGGTGCTTCAGTCATCAAGGAATATGGTAATAATATTTTATGGGATTGTCTAAGACTTCCTCTCCACAGGACCCTGGCCATTGCTGTTATGAAATTCACAATGCTTTAGCATCTTGAAGTCCTACACACTGAGCTATAAAGACAAACATGAGTGATCTTGTATCTTCTGGGGCTTTATGGCATTATAAAATATGTTTTATGTTCCAATCAGCAGCGACAATTTATGAACAGAGAGGCTCGAAAAGATGTAACATCAGACTATGTATTTTAATATAGTTTGAGAGAACTGTAATGCCTTGAATGACATTTGCTCTCAGCACACACGGAAAATGAATAGTAATGCAGTGGAGATTGATGGTTTATTTCATCACGAAGGGTCTTCTGTGCAAAGAGTTTTATGGACGTTATAGACAATAACTAGTTGGCTTAAGGAACAGGATTTATTTGCCATGTGGCCACCTCCTCCTGGAGTGCTCACATTTTCTCAGTGTCTTGTTTGTGAAATTTGTTAGCATCACTTCCAGGAGGTTTGGGGTTTTTTTCCCTGCCTGTAAGTATTCAAATTAGAGTCGGAGATAGACACCGACCATTTTTATTAATGTTTCGTTTTATTTACACAATGTATCAGTTATAAGAAGGTATTATGGAGTAACACTAAAATGATCTATTTTATATGCAACTCCTCTGGGGAATGAAAATAAAGCTGCTCAGAAGTGGAAGCAACGCAGGCATCAGACAAAAGTTAGAACATGCTCTTTGTGGAGTGTTGGTCACATTTAAACACCCTGTTCTTAAGATTATGCTGAGAATTTATTGCTGATGCTGGATTTTTGTGAGTTCAGCATGTTTTGGTAAAAAAAAAAAAAAAAAAAACAACCTCAAATCTTCTGTTGTAATTCATCTTTGGTTATGCATTGCTGCAAAGAATGAGATCCAAAAGGATGTGCAGGCTGGCAGTGGCTTGGGGGATTGACTCTGCCAATAGAAGGAAGCTGTTGAGCCTGCAGTGACCAGCCTGTGCTTCTGCTCCTGTACCCAAAATCTGGGATTTTTTACCCAGGTGTGGGGAAATTTTTCCATCTCACTCCTGCTCATCTTTTTCCTGCCGTTTACTTGTGCCTGAACCACCAGCCAGCACCATTTCCAAGAGTCCTGTGACAAGAGAAGTCATCCTCAGTCTCATATTAAATTACATCCTTTAGCAGGGAAAATTTGGAAAATGTGTTTCTTTAAAGCCTCCTTGTGAGAAAGCAGGGAGACAGATGAGAGCATCGAGCTTTTGGGGATGCTCTGAAAGGACCAGCAGTGATTTGTGGCATGCTGGGCACTGCAGATATAATTTTTTAGCCTGCAGTGAAGCAGAGGAGAAGGTGACTGGTTTAATGGAGGAGAGAGTGTTTGGATGCTGGTGAGCCCCTGCACGGGCAGGGATGGAGGCAGCAGTGTGGGTTTTGCCTCCTCCTCCTGCTGTTGGAACAACAAACTGAGGATGGCCAGGACCTGTCCCATTACACCCGCCCTGGTTGTCCCCTCTGATGCATTCATATGAAACTTCCACACCAACTGCAGATTGATTCTTCCAGATCAATGGGGAATTGTGTCAGGAATCAATGCAGAGAATCCCAGCCCTGTGATAAGGGCAGCATTTCAGGCACGGAGGGAATTTAGGCAACAATGGGCTGGGTCAACAACATCTTCACAGGAGAAAGGTGTCCATGAAACACTGAAGGGCTGAGATGTCACAGTGACACCCTGGTGTCCCCTCAAGGCAATGCCAGAGGTGAACATTTCACTCCTTAATGTCCCCCTTATTGTACCTCCTGATTTATTTTTACTCTCAGAGTTTTATTAATGCTGTTGACTCTCCTGTGCTTAGTACCTGCCCCTCCACAGTAATTAAGCATTAGCTAATATCTGCTCATTGAAAACCATAAAGAGAGCTTTATTATCGGGCAGGAAAAGGCTTCATTGATTTAGAAGACAGTTCAGGTGGTAATTTCCATGCCACCTTAAAAATCACTGCAAAGTGATCTCTAGAAGGTAATAAACAAGATGCAAAATCACCATGATAACATAAATCACCTTGAACTCACTTGATAAGGACTGTGCCATGGATCCATCCAGGGGAATTGCTTTGTAATGCAGTATCAATGTCCCATTATTTTAAAGAGTTACTAAAGTAAAAGTGAAAATGGGATTCTTTATAGGATATGTGGGATTTTATTAAGCCCTTGTGTGTGGAGAGGAACGGGAGTGCATGGGTGGATGTAGCAGTGGTGACATCTGACAAGGGTGATCAGTTTGTCCTTTCAAACCTCTGTCACCTGAACCCCCCACACAGCAGCCTGTCCTTAAAACCAGGGCAGGAGAAGCTGAACCACAGAAAATAACCCTGGACAGCAAACCTTCTGGCTGCAGAGCCCAGCACTGGCAGGGAGAGGCCTGTGGAAGGAAGCACCTCCTCTCCTGCTGCCTGCCTCGGGGGCTCACAGAGCAGCCCCAGCTCCTGGGGTGTCATGAGGAGCTCGGAGCAGAGGAGATGGATTAGGCCCTTCTGGCTGGCATGCCATGAATTATGGCTTAGCTCTACATCCAGCCATTCATTAGAGATTTACCAGCTGCTTTTTGCCTAAATATTTGCTTAAAACCCTCGGCATATTTCATTCCATAGATTATTTTTTCCTACCAGTTATGAATCAGGGCTAAAAGCGTTTTAGAAGGAAAACACACTTTGCTGGAGTCAGATATTGCATTCAATCAAAATCCATGAGAAACTTAAGACAAGTTGGAAATATGAAGGGGGTCATTCAAAATTTTGACTGCCACCAGTGACTGGGACAGAGTCAGCTGGGACAAACACAGACAGAGTAAAGATGAGCTAATTTCTGCAATTTTCAGGCTCCCCTACTCCAGCCCAATCAGTAAGAAAAAATTTAATTATCACTTTTATTTTCACTGTGTAGTTTTTCTTTTTCAGAGGCCGAAGCCAGTTTTTCTGCCATTCCTCCACAAGGATTTAGTAAATTTTGCTGTCAGTCTGGGAACCCTTTTCCAGCAGCATTGGAGCTCTCAGCTGATGCCCTTCTTTCCTTGAGAAGGGTCTGTTGTTTTGAGCCAAATTGTGGCTGGAATCACTGTAACCAGGAATATAGGAACGCTGCTCTCTTTTGTATGTCAATTTAATTTTGTTTCTATTATAAAGTCAAAACTACAAACCTGCACTGAAGTTCTTAATTCTGCCCAGCAGTGGCAAACAAATTTGTAAAAACTTGAAAAACCTGTGCATCTGTCTCAGCTCTCCTTGGAAATTTCTGAACAGAGCAAAGTTTGCAGCAACATTTAGTTTAATCTGATTTTTAATTATTTCAGGATAATTAGATGAGTAAATCATTTTAGAAGTTCTTCTTTTTAGTACAGCCTGAATTTTTATGCCATTCCCGCAGACTGAAAAGAAATGGAGACAACTCAGAGAAACTTCAAATTCCACATGAAAACTTCCAGAACTAGCATCCAAAGTCAGGACTGGTGAGGAACCAGACTTTGCTCTCATGTAAATCAACACAGCCATCAGGCAATGAACCTGGATGAATTAATTTGTGGAGCAATGCCAGTGCTGCTGCAGTAAGGGAACTGGTACCAGCGTGTGCTGCAGGAGCTTTCCCAACTCAAACCAGCTGCAAATCTGCCCTAAGTGATTTTTTTTTTACAGGTCCTTAATCCACTGGGTTAAAGCTTTACAGTGAACAGAGTACTGAGCAGGACAGACCAGCACTTCAGATTGCAGCTGCTCAAGGCAGTCATCCCCCTCATCTCAGTGTTTGAAATAAATCCTTACATGGGGATCTTAAAGAGCTGGACTAACTCCCCAAAGCATTAATGGGTGTTAAGTGGTGTGCTGAGATAAGAGTACATCCCATTGTTAGGAGTGACCGACAGAGCTCAGGGGTCAAGTGAAATTGGGCTTATCTGCTGGCAATTCAGCCTTTTTTCTTCCTGTGTTTGCTGTCTAGAATTTTCTTCTGCGGGAGAAAAAAAAAAAAAAGAAAAAAAAAGGAAAAGGAAAGTTTAAAGCAGCCCATATTTTACTCAGGAGTCAAGCAGAAGGTTCTTCAGGGCAGATGAAAGACAGACACAGCACTTTCTGAAAGCCAGGAGATGATGCCTTCCCTGCATGGTGAAATCCTTGGGACCATCAACTATCCCAAGGAAGCCAGAGCTCCTTTCATGATGGCAACAGTGCAGGAGAAATCCTTTTCTCATTAAACAGGAGCAGATGGAAGTCTCCTCATTAGTTTCTTTGGTGCACAGGAGCTGGCACCTGAACCTGCCAACTTTCCTGGTGCCTCCTGGATGGCTGAGCCTCCCAAGGATGGTGTGATCAGTCTCTGGATATGGCTCCAGCTCTGGAAAAGCAGGGACAGCGCAGCAATCCAGAGAAAAGCTCCACTTTCCCACACTTTACTGGACTCAAAGGGTTTTGTAGCTGTAGCCAATGTGTTTTGGAGTGAACTGGGTGGGATCGAGTCCCTGTTTCTGGAATGGACTCGCTGTTCTTGGCACAACAAAGTCCATTCTTGCCACCTGGGACATTCGCCCAAGATTTGATTAAAAGGTTGATGTAACCAGGGCAAGATGACCTTCTTATGTACTGGGACAGGTCCCAGCACATCCATTTCATGGGGCTGGCTTTCAGGGTGAGCAGTGGGAATGGCCTGGGCCTGCCTTACCCAAGGGCACCTTCACTGCTGCTACAGGAGCACCTTATCACTGAGGTGGCATCAGGAGAAAGGCCCATTAAAAACGAAGATCTATAATTTCTGCTTTTGTGGAAAGGGACCAGCTTTTGTTTAAAATGAGGAACTTGAAGTCACAAGAGAAACCAGCAGCTGAACTCTTTATTGTGGCTCTCATGACAAAAGCCTGAGGGGTTTTGATCACTGTGAAGTGTTTCAGACTGCTGGGCTGCACACAAACTCTTTTAAATGATCCTCCCTGGTTTCCCAAGCTTTTCAATCTTTCTGAAACTCAAATCAGCATTTAGCTGGCTGGGAAAACTCCCAGTCCCACTGAGGTCAAGGGATGCTGGCCACTCACCTGCAGCAGCACCAGGATCTCACCTCCCTGTATTCCACTGTTTCCCTGCTGGCTGCCAAACCAGGAGGTTCCTAGATTTGTCATGACCACAGAAATGCATTTTAACATGAGTGGTCTAATCCCACACTACCAGAGCTGAGTTTTGAGTTGTAAATGCAGCCTTCTGAGCTCTTGACTCTGACCCACTTTCTGCCTAGAGCACAGCAGGACGGCAACATCTCCATCCCTCCTCACTGGAATCAGATGAATCCCTATGAAATATTATTGGAAGGCTGCAACAATTAAATGTGTTCTTCCCTGTGCATTAACGTACAATAGCCATATCCAGTGGCAAAGAACAGATCTCTCCAACACAGTGTGTTAAAACAATTTGTTTATAAATCTGAAGAAGCCCAGGATTTCCCTACATCTCTCTAATTTCAGTAGTGAGGGAACCCTGGAGTGTTGCAAAGCTGGGTAGGGAGGCTTTTACCAAGCTATCAAGTCTGAGAGCAGGAATAAAAATGTATATTTTCCTTCTTTCTGATTAATAGTTCCAGTCAACATCAGCTGACTTATTCCTATTGACAGATCTATGAAATACTTGCAGAATCAACAGCCATAAAGTGGATGGCAAAGCAGTGGCACCATAAAGCCGTAACGTCCGTGTCTATTGCAATCAAGGCTTTTAAAACCTAATTACTTCTGGGTGACATCAGTCATATATTTTCATGTGAAATTACAGTGGCATGCAAGTGCCCAGCAAAATAAAAGAAAACAAATGATGCCCTATAATAACAGAGAAGTGAACTGTCATTTTTAATCTGGCATGAAAGCTCCAACTGATGAAGCTTAATACAACTTGTTAAAACACCTAACAAGTGAGGAAGTGATTAAGTATTGTCCTTTTGCCTCTGGGAAATGGGATCTGCTCTCAGCAAGCACGGAGTGACTGAGATAGCCCTTTGGAGCTGATTGAGCTGCACATAAAGTAACTTCTAATGATCTCAGTCCACTTTGAGCCATAAAGATTTAGAAGGGACAATATTTTAGAAATGATCAAGTTCCACTCTTTTTATTAGTGAGGATAAAACACCTTTGTGGAGGAAATTAAACAGAATAAATTGCTGAAGCCTTCTGCAGCTTCCCTCATTTAGTGGTGTCAGAAGAGTGCAGCAGACACCAGCCTGGAGCAGGAACTCATACACAGCAGAGGGCACTGAGGAGGGAAACTGCCTTTTGCTTCCAAAGAGCTTCCAGGCTGGGTAAAATCCTTTGTGTGGTAAAATCCTTTGGAAGAATTCCACTCACCTGACTCTTTTAGCTCCATCACTTCACTGTGTGCCTGCGTTGTCTCCATCCCTGTGGGGAAATGAGGGATTTGGGAGCAGCAGTGGGGTTTGGGGCTGGGCAGGGCACACAAAGCCTGTGGCTGCCTAGGATGCCTCTGCTGCCCTGGTGATGGAGGAGCATCCTTTGGAGCAGCACTCAGAGAGCTCCAGGGATGCTCTGCTCTGCTCTCCAAATTCCTGCCTCTCTGCCAAGTCACCTCCAGCACTAATCCCTCCTCAGGGACAAACCCGCTGAAGTTCCCGGTTCCTGCAATGGACCATGGCAGAACCTGCTACAGTTTGTGCTTCTGGCTTTTATTGAGGACACGTTTTTCAGGAGATGTTTCTTTTATGGTGCTTAAATTAAGTTTTCAAGGTTAATTGTCCAATCTGATGACTTTGGTTCAATAAATAATTCAGAGACAGTTTACGTCCTCCCATGTAAAGATGCCTACTGAGGTTACCGTCGCAGCCAGGCACTTCCTCTGATGTGCTATTAGCTAATGTGCTGGAGGTTTTTCCACTTCTCTTTGGAAGCATTTGTGCTCTTTGAGAGGAAATTTGAATGGAACTGAAGTTCAGTGGAAGGGATCATAGTGAAGACAGCCAAAGTCACCAAGCTATCAATAAATTCATTGCCAATGTCCAGTGATTTTCCTGTTGTCATCCACCAAAGAGCAACAGCACAGCAATAATTTTAGGTCTTAATAACAACTTCAGTTCAGCAGGTCAAATTGAGAAGTCTTTACATGCTCTTTGGGGACTCATCCTAGAGCAGCTAACTCAGACAAACTTTTTCTCTGAGGCTCTGAATCTGAGACTCCGAGCTGATGGAGGTGCCATTAGAAATTTCCCTGCTAAACTGCTGTGTGGGGTAGGTGAAGTTGCTTCTCTTAGTCACATTTTTATAGCTCTCTTGCAAACAATCCACAAGACTGGTTTTTCTATTTGCTGTGTATAATGGGATCATAACCCTGCAGGGAGTCCCAGGTATCAATACAAAAAACCCCTATAAATCATAAATATTCCTGTGCTGTGTTAGTGTGAGTTCCAGGGCTGGGAAGTCCCAAGGGAGTGTAGCTGGGAATTGTGTTTTCTCCTGCCCCAGGGACCTGGAACTGACAAAAGAGAGGGATACTGCTTCTGCTGCCAACATTGGAGGAATCTTGGGGGACCGATCAGTTACTATCCCTACCATGCTACCAATAAATAAAGCAGAAGATTTGCAGTACTTACTACATACCATCTTCTCCCTGTGAGTCAAACTCCACAGTGAGTTAACAGCATCAGATTTCCACAAACACGCATCCTCAGCGTCTGTAGGAGCTTGGCAATCCCCAAACCCACTGTCCCCCTCAAGCACCAGTGCAGGGCTGTGGCACCCCCACTCCCCAAGGTGTCAGCGGGTCGTGGTGCGTTCAGGTGAGAGCTGGAGCTGGAGCAGCCCTGCTGCTGACACTGCAATGCAGCTCCAATGCAGAGCTCCTGGCAGAGGGACATTGATTCAATGGTACAGTTGCTGTCCTTTGAACAAAGGTCACATTGCAGGGCTGGCTCTGCCTGTGTGTACCCAGAGAGGACGGCTGGAGCAGGAGTTTGAGCGAGATGCTCTGCCTGCTGCTCGTGCCAGGGCTGGGGACCTGAGCTGGGATGGAGCCCGTGGCCCTTTCACCTGTGCTGAGGATGCCCAGCTCTCCCAGGGTCCCCAGCCACAGGGCACAGGCATGCCCTCACCCTGCAAGGGCTGGGGCTCAGCACAGCAAAAGCTGGTACCCAGAGGATGCTATTTCCACAGCTGTCTGCTTACCCCACCACCTATTTTCGATCTACTCACGGAGTAAAAATATAATCTGAATTTCGCCCGCTAGAGCAAATTGTGGCTACAAATATTCTCACTTATAAAAAAAAAAAAAAAAGAAAAAGAAGCAGTTATTGGCAACCTGGCTCAGAGCTTAGCAGGGCTTGCAGAGCAGCAGACTGTGAGGTTTGTTACCAGCAATGTATTCAGAAGGCATCTGATCAAAGCTATAAAAGGGGAAAAAAATCATCAAGGCAACATTGTAAAAGATGATAGTTGTTAAATCTAATTTCAATACTCTGTGTGCATAACCTCTAACTCGGAGGCATCTAAGCATTCCAGACATGGCCGGTGCATTGTAATTTTTGCATCGTTTCACATTACTCACAAGGTGCATTAGATGGACACTGAAGGATGAATTATTCTTTTCAGCAAAACATTTTTGTGGAGTAAGTAAATTTATCTTGCGGGGAGAGTAAAAGGAAGAAATATGGCATTAAAATGTGCAGATCTGAGTTGAACACATCTCTCTTTTACAGGGAAACCATGATTTAAGTGCACTCTATTACTAATGTTTAATAAAAGCCATAATTCAGAATGTCAGGCTGAGGCTGTGTGCATTGAAACTATGATTTGGGGAAAAAATGACACGGCCATTTTTCAGTACAGTAGCTCTTCTTTAAGCCATTTGTCTGCAGGCCTAAATTAGCTTTGAAGTGTACTTTATCTTTTCTAAAAAAGGCATTGATACAGCGATTATGCTTCATCAATTAATTTTACGCACAGCCCCGGAGAGGACAGAGGTTCTTGAGGCTGGGTGCCTGTCACCTCCCCATGCCAGTGCAGGGTCATGTCACCTGCATCCTGCAGCACCCTGAGCTTCGAGGGACCTTGGGGCAGCCTGTGAGAGCACAGGCTGAGCTTCCACCTTTCTCTGAGATATTCTCCCCGAATATTTGCTGTTCAGTGGATGTCTCCCCACATTCCCAAGGTGGAGACCCCCGTGCTGTCTGTAGAGCTGGCAGCAGACTGTCCATTGCTCCATCAGTGCTGGCTCTGAGGGGAATGTGGAATTGGCTAATGGATGGTGTCCCTTCCTCCATCTCCACAGGCCTGCAGCTGACCACCAGCTGGCCTCCACTTGCTGTGTAGTTGATGTCCATTCTCCTGAAAAATGTGAAGCTTTTGGTGCAGGGCAAGCCCCCAGCAGTAGCTGAGAAACTGCAGAACAGCAATGCTGAGCTCAGAGCTGCACCGTGGTGCTGCAGCAGCTTGGTGGGACACCAGCCTGAGAGCACAACTGGAGTGTTCCATTCTCCAGCCACAACCTCTGAGAGGGCAGCTGAGCTGGTGGTCCTCCTGCAGCTCCATCAGACATGCCATTGATGTCTGCATGTCCCCCGTAGGGGTCAGCCAGGGTTATCAGGGCCTCAGGGTTCATCAGATGGCTGTCAAGTGGGAGTTTGTTGCACCCAAGCTGCAAACAGGCTGGGAAAGGACAACTGGAGCCCCAGGGTGTGCAGGGATGAGTAGCTGTTAAAAGAATTTTGGGTTTTGTTCTGCTTACTTTTACTCTGCTTCCCCTCAATGACAGCTTTTTCTAGATTAAATAAAAGCAATAAACCAGCAGCTTGTCTGATCCCTGCTCTGCACCATCACGTGTGCTGCTGTCACTGAGCCTGCCCAGCTCCTGCTTCTTGATGCTTTACTGAATCCCACTGCCTTAACAAGGCTGGGGACAGCTCTCTCTTGCTGCCTGTGACATCCCCAAGGGCACCCGCTGCTGGCCAGCACAGCCCTCCTGGGGCACTGTACCTGCTCTGCAGACGGCCACAGATGCATCTGTGTTCTGGTCTGCACGACTAAAAGTCACACCACAAGGAAAAGAAAAAAAAAGCTCCCCTTTCCTCTCTTCCATTTTCCTTTTCCAGGATGCAGGGAGCTGGGACCTGCCCTGGGGACAGAAGGCAGACACTGAGGGGCCCTTGTGCATCTGCTCAGGCTGCTGTGAACCCGGAGGGACTGGCTCCTTGCATGTGCTCCATCCTTGGGAGTTTACCAACCAGCACCAGGCTCCAAAGAGCTTCCCAAAGTCATGCCCACAGGTCAGGAACACCTGGATTTAAACCAAGCCAGAGCCCCTGCGAGCAGCACACAGGGCTGCTTTACACCAGTGGAAGATCTGGGCCATTAAATATCACTTTCATTTACAATCTGACCTGCAGCTGGGACATTTATTAGCACAATCCAATTCCCCTCGGGGCAGGCAAAGCCTCAGAGCTCGATGCTGAGCCTGGTCCTGGCTGAGCGTCTCCCGAGGAAACCCTACCTGTGCCGGGCTCTGCTCCCAGGCACCCCAGCGCCCGCAATTAAATTCTCCTTAAACTTTAAAGGCACACTTAAATGTGTGTTTATGGCCCCATTACTTTCTCTTTATAGCCCGAGGTGAAGGCTGGAATCCTGTCCGAGACATCTTAAAGGTTATATGTACAATTAGCTGGTCCTCATCACGTCCTTCCATATTTCACTTCATAAGCCAAAACAAACCCCGGTACATCAGCTGGGGGGCACAGGGGGCACCGCTGGGACGAGGGGACTGTCACCCCTCCCGGACACCCAGGGGTGACTCAGCCACAGAGAAAACGATGCTGGGTGAGAGCTGGAGCCGCCTCATCGGAATTTCAGGCGGGATTCGGGCTCCCTGACCTGCCTGTGATGTTGGGGCAGAGGCATTAATGACAGATGTGTAAACTTTTGCATGGAGGGATGCCAATATTTTGCATACTTACACAGTGCTGCCATAAATATTAATGTGGTGCTAATATGGGAAGTTCCACCAGCTGTGTCCATTCTCGGGGGATATTTCAACTATTTATATTCGGGGTAATGAGCAAGCTGTTATTATATAATCAGGCTGTTGGAGAAGCCTTTGGAATAAAAGTCTCACTGAGAATTAGCCAACAACAGGAGCGTGCTTGGAGCCACGAGACATCACAGATTGAGTGATGGAAGGTTTGGCAGAGCAGAGGCAGGACGGGAGAAAAGCAGGACAGGAGGAGAAAGGTGTTGAGACTGAAGCTCCTGAGGAATTCTGATTGAGGTGAGGGTTTTTTTTGCACCCAAACACCAAAATTCTCTACTTGCAAGGCAATCCCAGATTTCTTGTATGAAAGATTAAGTCTCCAAAGGAGGCAAAAATGAGCAATGTTTGCTCAGTGCTGAAAACCACAAGCAAGAGCAAACTTTGTTACGGTCTCCTCTCTACACAACCTGCTTGCTTTAATCAGAGCTGGAATGATGCTGCTTTCATCTGACTCGAGAATCAGCCTCTCTTCTCACACTGAAGTTGGATTTGTGTTGATTTTATTACTGTTTTGGACTCCCATAACACAAATGACTGATGAGCCAAATCTGCGCCGCATCCCTGGATGTATTAGGCTCCTATTGTCTTTTTTGCATCAAATCTATGCTTTTTATAAAGCAGACTTCTTCTTCTTAAAAAAAAAAAAATCTGGAGAACAGTTTGGAAGTGATTTAAATCCTCTCCCCCCCATGTTTTGGGGAATGATGAATATTTAATTGAGTTGAAGGTAGATAAATGATCATTTTCTTCATCCTATATGGTAGTGAGTAGTAAATTACTTTACCAGGAAACCCAGTTATAATTGCAAAATTGATAACAGAGGTGTGAAAATTTACACCTGTGATAATAAAGTCTAGCTTCCCATCGTACATCGACATTATATCTTGTGACTTATCTCTTGTGCATGATCTAAATATTTCATATAACCCAGCAATCAGAGCCTTCAGCATGCCAAGTAAGAAATAACCTCCTTTTATATTTCATAGGCATATATATATATATGTGTGTGTGTGTGTGTGTGTGTGTGTGTGTATTACAAATAACTGCATGTTCTGCATGCACCTACACACCTGCACAGCAGTGCTCCAGGGGTGGGTGTTTGTGTTCCTGAAAACTGATGGAGAAACCCAACTTTGTGCTGCAATGCAGGGTTTGGAGGCAGCATGGCAGGGAGGGGTGGGCAGAGCATCATCACCTTGGGCAGACCCAGATTAAAAATTGCTATTTGGCATCCTCCAGCTCCGGGCTGGACCCTGGTGAGCTGCTGAACAAGAGGAATCTGCCTCCTCCTCCTCCTCTCTGTCCTACCAGCTTTTCCCCAGGAAACTGCTGAGTAAAGGGAAGCACTTATGGCCAGTTTGGCAGGGGCCGTGGAGCTGGGGCAGAATGAGGATCCCCGAGTGCCCTGGGGTCCTACTCAGGGCTCAAGACCCCTCAGGGGCTGGCACGATGCCACCGCATGCTAAAGAGATGATACTCAGCTGGTAATTAAGCACTGCAATCAGCGGAGCTCTCAGCAGAGCCTGCTGGAATGAACTCTGTGCAGACTGAAATTAATACCGAGCATCCTAATGGGCAGGAGTGTGCTCGCCAGGATTAACCCAAGAGGAAATCAAACCCTTCAGAGGAAGCTTTTGGCAGCAGGAATCGCCCCCTTATTATCCAGCAAAAGTCTCAGTGCTAATTTGGAATTAATCCATAATTTGGGAAGAATTTCTCAAGGTCAAGGCTTTGTTTTTTTTTTTTTTTCTTTTGCTTAATCTGGTTGCACTGGATGCAGAAAGGGTTGGACGTTCCTGGGGATTTCCATGGATTTGGGGTTTGGAACAAGGCTGTGGCTGTGGCTGGAGGCAGGCACAGTCATTAAAGCACAGGGATTAGAGCCTTCAGCCTGAATCTGAGTGTAATCCATTACCCTGCTCACAGGGAATCACTGGGAACAGGAGCTAATTCCCTCCATTTAGGCTAAAAGAGATGGTGTCTTTTAAAAAGTTTGGTCTGGTTAACAGTGCTGTATCCAAGATCTCTGTTTCTGAGGTGCCAAAGCCATAAAACACATAAATTGCCTCTTTCTTCTAATTTTAGCATGTCATTTCAGAGATGTAGATAGGCTTTTATATAGATATATATTTTATTATGCTCTATGTGTCTTAAGATATCATTACTTTTATCTTGGCCAGTTTATTAAAGATAATTATATGGAAGTTCCCATGCATTCTCCAAGATTGCAGTTGGCTGAGCTGGATGAGAACATTATGCTAACAAGAACATATTTTGCTGTACATGAGACAATCTTTTCTGGGCAGAAAAAAGTGAATAATTTTCCTTCTCTTTTTCTGCCTTCTAATATTTTTCTTGAAGCTCATTTCAGTAGCAAGACATCTCCAGCTTCCCCTAGACTAAAGCAAGAGACAAGATGCAAGAGCCATTGATTCACCTTAGGGAATACTTTGGAGAGATCAAAAAGTGCTCGTGTGCAAGCTGTTTCCTGTGGGAGGAGCATGGCAGTACAATCAATCCATGAATGCATTGTAAAATCAATGCTCTGTATAATTAGGGCACTCCAAGGGTAAAAAAAAAAAAAAAAAAAAAAAAAAAAAAAGAAAAAGAAGGAGAATAAAAGGGAAAATTAAAAAGGGAATATCTTCAGCGTCTACCAGGACTCTTGAAGGCTGGAGGAGTCACAAGCACCTGAACAAACAGATTTTAAGCCTGGTTCAGAGGCAGTGAGGAAAGATCTTGGGGGATTGATGCAAAGCCGTTTGTCTTGGTGTTGGCTGTAAAATGCCAAGGGCTTGGGGATGATGATCACAGGTGAGACGACCTCCTCAGTTCTCAGTTGGGACACCTGGGGCTTCAACACCCTGACCACCACTTTAGCCTGCCAGTGAGAAGCCTTTTTGATGGCAAACTCCTTTGGCAGCTGCCAAAAATGAACTGGGAGGAAAAAAGAGACCAGAAACCACTTTGGCTGGGGATGGGGTGGCCAGGATCAAACCTTCCCCTGCAAATTCAGCCCTCCCCTCTGCCCTGGTGGTGGTGATGGTGGGGATCCTCTCTGTCCCACCTCCACACCCAGCAGTGCAGAAAGGCTCTGACCTCAGAAGATTCCTTTGGCATTTAAATATTTTTTTTCAACCATTTCTCAGAGACCAAATGGTTGTAATTCCCAGCTAAACACAAATGTTAAATATAGATCATGAAATACAGCTGGGCGTAAATAGTTCTCTTTTATAAGGCACTAAATTATAAGCAGAGACAATTAAGTTAGAAGACAAAAATTCCTTTAAATTAGCAGTCACTTTTTCAAGCTCTTGGCGAAAGCAATAATGTGTTTCCGCCTGAAAAATTCACTTTTTAGGGTATGTGGAGGTTGTTGCAGACTGCTGACCCTGCTGGAGCCCACTGCAGCTCTTAACAAAGCATGGCTTGATTTTTAGTTATTCAACACTAAAAGATCTCTGAAGATCCAACTCACCCCCAAAGATCCTCTCCAGAAATTACACTCCCAAGCAGGGGGGCAAAAAACAAACAAACACTGCCTGGAACGGCCACAGCGCTGGTTAATGTTCCTCAGATGGGTCATTAGGTCTTTTATGGATTGTCAGCATGGAGAACTGATCCCGGTTCCAGGGCAAAGAAAGCTACATCATATTAAAATACATGGCTCTTGTGGGACACAGCACTTTCACAGGGCTGCCTGCGAGTTTGGCAAGAGCCTGAAGTCGAGAAAGACAGATAACCCTGCAAATCAGAAAAGGCAGGTTTTCATCAATAGAAAATTACAGATCCCTGGTGAGAACTGGCATCATTATCTATCAAGAAATAAATTGGCCTGAGTTCCTCTGAACCGGTTCATCTGCCGGGATGTCGTGGTGGGAAGGACCTTTGTCTCCTGAGCAGCCACCGCTTCACTGGGCGCTTTAATTGCTTGTAGGAATAACTATTGATGGAACCATGGTAAAGGTGCTCAGGCCCCAGCTTCGAAGAAAAGGGTTTTTGTAAGGATTCACTCTCCTGGAATGCTTTGGCTGGTGACACAGGTGGGAAGGGAGAGGTTCTTACAGGGAAGAGGTGCAAAGAATATCCCAATCCTCACCCATATGAAAACAACTCTGGGAGCAGTGCTCATATCAGAGCTTCGTTTTCAGAGGAGGATGAGAAACATCCTCAGGGCTATGAGAAACACCCCACAGGGCTGCGGGCCAGCTTTGCTGCAGCAGCTTTGAGCCTTTAAATCCAATCTTTGGGAAATGCATGGATCTATCCCAAATTAAACACCCAGGAATGTGGAATGTGGGTGTCCCTTATCCTTTAGGATACTCAAGGCGTGCTGGATGTCTGGTAGCAAGGACAAAGTTTGCTGGCCATCACCCAGCTGACAGCACATGGGCAAGGACAACCCCTCGTTTGGGCTCCGTTGGCAGGAGGAAGCTGGCACGCCAAAAGGATTAATTATGCCCCAAAATAAAGGTACGGCTGGAGAGAAGTACCACCGGCAGGATTGCTGGCACCCATCCCACGGGCCAGAGGGAACGGGGAGGGGGAGGAGACGGGAAACTTCACCGCTCTTAAACCTCGGCATCCTCCGTCATTGTGTCCGGGGCGGGCACGCGTGGAGAGAGCCTTTTCCAGGAGAGGGCACTCGTGGGAAACAGCAGCTCCAGCGCTCCGGGCCGGCCAGCGGGAGCGCTTCCCCCGGCCCCGGCATCCCGCATCCCGCCCGCATCCCGCATCCTGCATCCCGCATCCCGCATCCTGCATCCCGCATCCCGCATCCCGCATCCCGCATCCTGCACCCTGCATCCTTCATCCCGCATCCTGCATCCCGCATCCTTCATTCCGCATCCCGCATCCTGCACCCTGCATCCCGTATCCTTCATCCCGCATCCCGCATCCTGCATCCCGCATCCTGCATCCCGCATCCCGCATCCTGCATCCCGCATCCCGTATCCTTCATCCCGCGTCCCGCATCCCTCCGAGCCCGGGCGGCCGCGTCCCCTTCCCTGCACCGCCGGAACCCTCCGGGCAGTGGGAGCCCCCGGTTCCCCGCATCCCTGTGCAGCGGGAATCCCCCGCATCCCTCTGCTCCAGGCTGAGAGGGATCCTCCGCCCCCCGCATCCCTCTGGAGCGGGAAGGGGAATCTCCCGATCCCCGCCTCCTTCCGGGCAGCGGGATCCCCCCGGTTCCCCGCATCCCTCTGCCACCGGCTGAGCCACTGGGGGATTCTTCACAAGAACACGAATCCTGGTTGATCCATTTGGATCCTCTCCCATTCCCTGTCTGTGCTGGGAGGATGCCGCTGTGTGCTTCAACAGCTAGCAGCCCTGAAAAAAAGGGAAAGAAAATTAAAAAGGGGGAAAAAAATCCCGATGTTCAGAAAAAAAAAAAAAAAAGCCCTTAGGCCAGTGGTGCACTACGTGAGAGGGAAACATCTTGTATGCTAATTGGCTTTAGGTACTTACAGCAAGATTGAGACTTGTAGCATTGCCACAGATTGTTGGAAATTCCTCCGATAAGCTGACAGATGAATGTGTCTCTCTCATGGAGAGGTGAGAGAGCAGCAAAATACTTCCAAGAGCACAGGCAGCGAAGCAGAGATATTTCTGGCATGTCAACACGCCGGGGCGGTGAGAACGCTGACCACTGGCTGCGGGAAGGATGGGGGAGAGAGGGAAGGGAAGGGGGAAGCAGCGGGCAGGCACGAAATGCTGATCTGCTGGCCACGTCCTGCCACCTGCATACGGAGAAGCTGCTTTTTGTGTGAGGAGCTCCATCAACTTGAATTACTGCTTGGAAAGCGAGGTGGGGGCGAGCAGGAGTAACCGAGCCAGGATCCGGCCCGCAGCGTTTCCTAGGCAGGAGCACGGCCAGCAGAGGTGCAGGCTGAGATTAATGTCCCAGCACAGCTAATTGCTGGGACCTGTTTAACCATAAACCATGTTTATTTCTTTGGCTGAGATTTTGAATTGGGTTTTTTTTTGGTTGGTTTTTTCCCCACAAGTTTCAGAATTACCCTTGCCCTTTAGCCATGGGCAGAGTTCATTTCTGCTGGGTTCCCAGCCCTGCTGTTTGGGTGATGCTGGGGAGCTCTCTGGCTGCTGGAGCAGAAGTGGGCAAGGCAGAGCCGTGCTGAGGTTTCCCCACAAGCACCCACCCTTCAGGCAAACCTTCACCTCTTCTCTGTGCTGTAAAAGTGAGGGGAAAAAAAAAATAAAAAAGCCTAGAGGCCCAGGGGCATCATGGATCTTGCACCACAGCCTTACACAGCAGCACAGGTGCAATACAAATGCACCAGGCCCCATGGTTCACTCTGTCTATTCCAAAACACTGGGAATAAAGCCCACAGGAGTGTGAAGTCGGTGTCACACAGACAGGGCACCCAGCTGGGCACCCCGTGCCTCTGTCCCACTCCAGCTGCCTCCAGTTGCCCCACCAGTTCTTGGCTCTCCCTCTGCTTGCAAAGTGTGAAAAGTAATTTCTGATGGTTGAGATGGGAGTTGCTGTTCAAGGCTTTTTGCAGGATATCTGGAGCTGTTTCTGAAGCTTTTAAATTGGCTCATTGGGTGTCTTTGAGAGTGGACCCTTTGCTGAAGCAGTGTCCACTCCTGGCCACTGGCTGTGCCTGGTGCTGGCTGTGCCTCCCTTCTTCCCCTCTGTACCAGATTGAGCCTGGTTGTTGCCCAGGTCAAACAACATTACTTCTTCTCTTCATCTATCTGAAAGCATTTGCACAGGTGATTTCCTGTCAGTTCTGAGTGTACAAGGAGCAGGAATGGTCCTGTGGCAATTTGCAGACCCCTCAACTTTTAGACTTGGGTTCAGTTTCTCAATTTTTGAGACAATTCTGCCTCTGACCTTGAGCAAGGTCACTTTCAACTTCCATGCCTCAGTTCTCCCAGCAATAAAATGGACTTAATAACATTTCCTTTCTCCAAATTTAAGTTTTCCTCACCATGTCCTGCCCACAACTGCACACTGTGAATCCAATGGGATCCCGAATTTAATAAGCACAGGGGAAGCCTATTATTATAACCTTCATGCCATAGCTCTGTCTTTATCTCTGCCTGCAATTTGCTGTAGGAAATATCACTGCTTTCTCTTTTCAATTGCCATTAGCAATTGCAGCAGCTGTGGTACAGGACCCGGGGATTTTCAGCTGAAGTCTAAATGCAGTTGACAACTGTATGAATCTCAGAGCCAGGGTAAGTAGCTAATGCAAATATCAACATTGTAGTAAGAAACACTCAGGAGCAGTAAGTGACTGATAGAAAAGTGATTATATGGACTTTATGTTGAAAAGTAAATATTTACTCTTCACCATTGACAGATGCTTCAAGCACCATAGATCTAAAAAAGACATTGATTTGCTCTCCTCCAGCCTCTCTTATCTCCTACTTATGAAAATATCTGGTGAATAGTACATCATCTGCTTGCTCCACAGCCTAAGTGCCTCAGAGAAGCCACTCAGGTAATTTATTTGGCACCCAACAGTGCAATAGTTAATTGCAGTGCTTGTGGAATTGCGTGTGGGCTCTGCCACAGCCTCCTGAAATGCAGTCACCCAGCACTGCTCCTGCTTCCCTGGTTCAGAGCTTGAACACTGGGCCAGCTCCTGCCCTTCTCGGCAGCCACCCAGGCATTAAAAATGAGGGAAAAAATCCCAAACAACCAGAAAATAAAAAGGTTTCATTCTGCAAGAAATTGTATTCCTTGAAGAAGAAGTAGAAAAGAGAATGACCTCAGAAAATGCAGCTGTGCTCTTTAAGAGCAGGCTGGCCGTCGGTGGCTCCCTGTGCCGCTCTCCTCTTTGCCCTCCTGGAATTGCCTTGAAATAACTTAAATGAAGTTGAGCCACTCCGAGGCTGTCAGGTTTGCTGGACCTCCTTGGCAATCAATTTAACCTCCTGGAATAATTTTTTTCTGCCGCCTGAAGTTGCTGAGTCAGTGATGGGTGTCTGGGGGCTGCCTGCAGAGCTGGTCCTGGTCCCTCTTCCCCAGGGAGCCACCCAGGAACATGCCTGTGGGCAGATAAGGTGCTGTTCCTCTGATTTGCTATTTTTGGAAGGGACACTTAGGGCTGGTGTGTTTTACAATGACCTGTGTGTGACTGTGCTTTCATCAGCTGGGGGGTGGGACCCTTTTGAGGACAGCTGTGGCTGTGCACACCCAGTGTGCACTGCCTCAGTCTTCCTGCTCCCCTCAAGGGGCAGGGAAAGTCCTTTGGGATGCTTCAGCATCCCTGCCCTTTGGGTGGAGCAGGCATTTTAGCCTCCATTGGCTCTAAAGGAGAGAAACACACTGTGCTGCCTCACTTTTGTCCCGTTTTGGGGCTCAGGTGTCTTTAGAAGAGCCCTTGCAGCTGCAGGTGGCCTTGGTTGACATTGGCAGGGCACATCCATGTGCGCGTCCCTCCCGCCCCTCGGAGCTTCACTGCTCTTCACACTGCAGCAGCTTTCTCTCTACAGCTGATAATTACTCACCTCAGAAATAAATAATCACAAAGTGGAGGGTACAGAGGATTGTTCACAGAAGAAGAGAACTAAAAACTTTGTCTGTTTCTCCTTTGGAGCCTCTGCATCGGCCGGAGGGATCTGCCCAAGCTGCTCCGTGAATGTTGTGCTCAGTAATTACCAACTGCATAAACATTTCTCTTTTATTTAATTTTGCCTGATGATAATTAGGTGTGAGAGCCTTGTTTAGCAGCCTCTCACTGCTTCCTGCTCCCATTTGTTTTCAAACCTGGAACAGAGGATGGAACCTGCCCCACAACGATGTCACCCAGGAAGATGCCGTCCAGCACGAGCTCCACACCCTGGGAAAAGCAACTCAGCCTGAAAAATCCTCTTGATGAATCCTAAAAGACAGCTGCAGTGTAAGGCTGCCTTCCAGAGCTGTCACCAGAAAAGTGTTCAAAAGAAGAGGAGTAAGAAACACATTTGCCAAGTTCATAAAACTGTGACCTTGAGACAAAGGTCACCAAAGCATCGCTGGCTTTCGGAGGGTCGTGGCACGAGGGGACAACCACAGTGACCTGGAAAGGCACCTTTGATGACATCAGACGTTTCAAGGAGAGATTTACTGGTAACAGGGGGTTAGAGCACTCAGAGAGTGTTTGCAATGCTTGGATTCTCTTTTGCTTTCCCAGAGCCTCTGAGGGCAGTGAAGCACAGGGAGTTAGAGGTGTTCTGCACCCACGTTGGTGCCTCAGTGCCCCCCAGCCCTGCAGGGACTCAGGGCTGGCTCTCCACACGTCCTGCACCCACAGAATTTGCAGGCTGCCTGTCCCTTTTGCTCTCCTCCTCCATCAAATCCCTCTGCCTGCATGCAGGAAAATCACTCCAGGGACTTTGATCAGATTGTTCCTGTGAAGGAGACAGGTGAGAAGGAACCCCCCTCCCGCAAAGGCAGTCTTTTTATCCTCTTTTTTGTGTAGGTGCTCTGGTGCCTACAGTGCTGCTGGAAGTCTATGGGCCAACACCAACACGTGTGTAAAGTTTCATTGTCACCAGAGCAGAGGTGTGGATAGAGAATATTTTCTTCACACATTTAACATTCAGGTTTCTTTTATTCCTTTTTTTTCTCCCCACTCTTCGTGCGATGCCAGCAGCTCAGAAAGCTGCAGCCTGCAGCCTTAGGTGTGCATTAGCTTCCATTTGATTGCTGTACAGCAACTCTTCTTATCTTTGAAAATTAACCATTTCATAAGCAGAGAGGAGGTGTCTCACAGCGTGAGCGTAATGCACCAGGCATTGCACCAAAGACTGCAGAGTGCACCACTCTTTCAGTCAATGCTGGGGCTTTGACACCTAAAAAAAAAGTATATTCGAATTCCAGCCCTGTCAGATGTACAAAACAATTATGCAAAACTGTCTTTAAGAAGATATTATTCTTAAGACTTTGTATTTTATTTTATTTTATTTTTGTGACAAGCAATATTTCACAAAAATCCTCACCTTTTCTTGCTTATATAATTCAGTGCCACTTACAGTAAATTATATTTGGGTGGTTTCATTATCACATCTATGTAAATTCTTCCAATAAAGTATCCTCAGACTTTAAGATGCAAAACAATTTTGTTAAGATAGAGTAGAATATAAAACAAAGGAAAATAAGCAAGGTGGATTCTTTTTCTGCATTGACTGCATGGATGTTAATGAGAGTCATCTCCATGTACAGGTCTAGCATCTGGTTGCTATATTTATTTTAATTGTGTGGGGGTTTTTTTGTTTTTTTTTTTTTTCAGGGAGAAATCCAAATCCCATATGTGCTTTCTTATGACACAAACCCCTGAAAAATCAGAATAAATCTATAGATGTAACATCCGTGTGCTTTTTAATTGCTCTCTTCTCACTAACTAAATATTGTGGGATGTTTCAGGGTGAGATATGAACTTCCCAGCTTCATCTCTTTTCCACTCCTGTGTTGTCCTAGCTGCCTGCTGTTGACTCCTTGTAGGTCATTTCCAGCAACATAAGCAAGACAAGCAAACAGCAAAATTGCAAGATGCAAATGCCCTTCGTTTTTGGCTCTGAGTCAAAAAATAATAAGTTGACAATAACCCTGCCAGAATATGCAGCAAGGGTGACTGCATATTTCTTCCTGTTAGCGTGACAGAACAAGGGAGCTGGTCACCAGGAAGAGATGAGCTTGTGTTCCCCTGGTCTCTGCAGCATGTGCCTTGTCTCAGGTTTTAAAGGTTTTTCTGGGTAAAGCATAAAGAATTCCACTCAAACAGCAGCTCATTTCCACTTCTTCAGCAGAAAAAGCATGGGGGGGAAAAAAAGAAGAGGAAAAAAAAGCAGGTGATTTTAAGTTGCGTTAAAATAATACTAAATGAAGCACAGCTTGTTTTATAAAAGCTGCTGTGGGTGTAGGGAAGAAATGCTTTTCTGGGTGATGCTCGTGGTGGAGATGGGAGGGCAGGTGGGGATCCACAGGGATGGAGCTGAGAGCCTGAGCCTGCACTGAGCTCTGAAGGGAGCCTGAACCTGCACTGAGCTCTGCCTGCACTGAGCTCTGAAGGGAGCCTGAACCTGCACTGAGCTCTGAAAGGAGCCTGAGCCTGCACTGAGCTCTGAAAGGAGCCTGAGCCTGCACTGCCAATCCCCAGCCCTGCAGCGAGCTCTGAGATCCCACCCTGTCACCTCCTGGGCTCCCTAACAACACAGAAGGGAGTTCTCTGTTTTAAATAATGTAAGAACTTGCATCAGCATCTTTGCAGTCAAAGGGTTTAAGGTGGCTCCTCTGGTGTCCTCCCTGCCATCCAGGGAGCCTCAGCTTCCCAGCCCTGCCAGTGCCTTGCCACAGGTGTCCACAGAGCCTGTATGAACCTCAGCAATGCCGATGGGGACGCCCTCATGCTGGGAACAAAATAAACAATTGCATCAACTCCTGATCTCTTTGGAGGTCAAGATTTGGAGCTCAGCAACTCCCTCAAGACCTTGAGTTGAAAGTGTCAGGGTGCTGCTGTGATATTGCACGCAAGAGGAGGAAGCAGTAAAGTCTGGCCATGGAGGGATGCTCAGCATCCAGAACTCCTTTTCTCCCAGCTAAGCCTATCTCTGTTTAGCTGGGGTTCAGCTCCAGCACCAGAGGCTCTTTATCTCCAGCCAGGAGGAGACAGTGGAGGAGAATCCTGCAGTGAGCAGCACTTTGGGAGTTTGTGATAGATGCTGTCTACCTTATTACTGAACAATGAAACTTTATTGTTCCCTCTCTTCTATTGATTTTTATGTCTCCAAAGCATGCTGGTGAACTCTGAAATGAGCATCTGTCAGAGGGGGACTGCTGCTGCTGATCTGCATCTTTGAAGAGAATGTCCATGGATCAAATCCTGGATCACGTCCTGCTGCTGCGTCTGTGGGAGAGCAGGGCTTCCCCGGGGCTGGGAGTGCTGGGGGTTTGTCCTTCCAGTGCACATGGCCTGTGAGAAGGCTGGATACCTCCAGATCCAGTGCACCAGAACCTCTCTGCTGGGAAAAGGCAGCATTTTGGCCAACATCCATGCAACTCAGCACGGACCTTCCCAAATCAGCTTGGCTTGGAGCGTGAGACTCCATCAGTGGGGACTTCACTGCGAGCTCCAGCCTGGAGAAGTGCTGAGCCTGGCAGCTGCTTCCATGGGCTGAGCGCTGGAGGGGACCCCACATCTCCATGACACTCTCTGGTGTGGTGACACCCTGCCTGCAACACCAGAGTAAATATTTACATTATTTTATTTGTTTCCAGTTTGTATACAGCCCTCAAGCCAGGAAACATTTGCCCTGCAGTCCCTACACATATACCCGTGAACTTCACAAGTACTTAATATTTTATGCATAATTCATAAAATTATACTACATTTTTCTGGGAGTAATTAGCTGACTCTGTACCTCTAATGAACTGCAGGTTCAGCTATGACAAATACATGGGCGACTCCGAGGGATAGCAACACGCAGGCGCCTTTAAGCAAAGTTCAAGCAGCTCCTAAATTAACCAGAGTGAATCCCCAAAGATGCAGTATTTATGCACTGAAGAAGGAAGGGAGGGCTCTCATCTCACCACTCTCATCAGCCATCACAGCCCAGGAAGCAAGAGAGAGAAAATAAGAGTTATTTACCTTTTGCTAATTGGGAGCTGGGCAGCCCAGGTGAGACTTTCCTCCTTTTGCTTTATTTGGTTGATTGCGTGGAGTTGTCATGGAAGTGATCCCCAGTGTGGAAATGGATGTAATTGGCACTAAGATTTTCAGGCTTAAATTGCAAATTTTTCTTAAAATTCTGTTCTCAGTTGGAGGAAAATGAAATCCATTTGAGCTCTTCTGGTTCTTAAAATAGAAACTGAGCAATTTAATCAAAATTCTTATTTCCAGAGCATCAGCTCTGCTTCTGTGGCTGCAGGGCTGCCTTTTCCCAGGGCTCAGCCCCAGCCCCTTTAGGGCTGCCCACTGAGACTTTTAGGTGTTTGGCTCTGCTTGGCAGTGCCATACACCTAAAAAGTGGAAAATATGGGTGCTGGGTGAGCAATGGCATTTGTAACTCGTGACACAGCCTTTTCCTCTCACCGCTCAATTTCGGGCTGAATAACTGGAGCAGCAGCAGCACTCGGCCACTCCCTGCTGCCAGGCTGGGACCCCTGCTCCTCTGGCATCCCCTCGTGGCACTGAACACAGCACAGTGACCCCAAAGCAGGAGAGCACCTCACGCTGCCCTGCCCAGCCTGGCTGCCCCATCTGACCCAGCACGGTGCCACGACCCCCTGGCATCACACGGGATGCCAGCAGCATCTCCAGGGCACACACTTCTCCCAGCTCCCAGCTGCTCCTGCTCGTGCGTGTGGGCAGAAGGAAGCTGCTCACTGAGGGTGACCCCAGAAACCTGGAGATCTAATACACTGCTACCAGTAGTCTCAACTATTAAATTTTCCCTCGGCAGCGTGCTCCCTAAATGGGAGAGCCCATCGTGCCACGGACATTCCCACTGCTGGGACACACGGATCCTCTGCCAGGAATTGACTTTAAGTGCAGGGCTGCAAACTGGTAAATGCATTAACTTCAGGTGCCTCTCTGACATTTAGAAAAAAAATTAAATTTTCGGCTCTGTCGTAGGTACAAAGGGAGCCACAGAGAAGAGCTGCACGTGTCAGGAGGTGAGCACATCAAGGCAGATGATGGTGACACCTGTCTGGTTGAGTTTAGGCTGACAAAATTCTGCAGAGACACCTCTGTGGAGGGAAGAGGATGCTCAGGGGAAGCAGTGATGCGGGGCCCTCCTCAGAAGCAGACCTCGTTTTTTCAAATTAGGTTATAACTTAATTATGGATGCAAGGCTCTTCATTCCTGACAAGTTTTCCATAATCTTAACTTGATCTCGTGTCAGAAGGGTCCCATCCTCTGATAACCAAGCCCAGCAAAGAGTTTAACTAGAATAATAGCTGATTAAAAGGGGTTAATAGATACACCTCAAACAGAAGTAAATTAACGGGAGACGCTGTCTCTCGGCTAATGGGATCAGAACAGTATTTGTTTAGTTTATGAATGATTAATCTCCCTCTCTTGGCATTCCTCGGATGCTAATTGCACTTAGGGAGCCCGTGTTTGTTTTTACAAGAGCTGGAGGTGGCGGGAGGAAGGCGATGCTTGGCCCAGAGGGGAGGTCGTTCACCCGGGTAATGGGCTCTTGGCACAGCCTCGGGGAATACCGGGAAAGCCACGCTCTGGGAGTGGAGCTGCTGCTAAAATCGAATTAAAGACCGCAGTGAAGCCACTTTGGGGTGTTTTATGAGAGAACCTGTGAAGTTCACAGAGGCGCCGAGTGCCGCGGCTCGTCTCACCCTCCCGCCTGGGGAACCTCCAGCACAAAGATTTGGATTTTTCCCTGTGGAAATACTCCAAAGGGATCACAGCAAAGCTAAAAGAAAGGCCAGAGGAGGGAAACCACTTCTCATGGCAACTTTTGCTGTGACAGTTCAAAGCAGGAGAGCAGCAGCATTTGTCAGGAGCGCTGGGAGGGAAGCAGTAATTGCCTGGAAGCAGCCACAGATGCAGGGCTCACTCCAGCTGCTGCTGCATTGCTAAGAGGTAACCAAATCATTTTCCTCTCTACACACTTGTCAGCATTTTAATCCTCCATTATCTTTGTACCTAACAACACAAATGTGCTACCTCAGCCGTACTGTGAATTTACTAGCAAACAAACCACTTCAAACAAAAAACAAAACAAAAAAAAAAAAAAAAAAGAAAAGGGTTTTCATCCCAGGCTTAGCAAGCATGAGGCGTGTGGAAGGTCTCCCTGCTCACTGCAAGGGGATTGGACTGTGTGACCTTTAAAGGACCTCTCCAACCCAAAACATTCTATGGTTTTATGATTTTCTAAATAAAGCCCTTCCAAGTGGGGGCCCTGATTCAGCAAGGTGCCAAGACATTCCACCAAAGTCAGCTGGCAGCACTCAGCACAAACTTTTAGTGTGTTTGCAAAGGACTTAGTGAGTTTGGAGGCAGGAGGAGCAGCTTTGAGAGGCAGGTGCCCACCCTGAGCACAGGATGCTTGCAGTCACCCGTCAAATTATCTTTACTGCTCTGGCAGTTGTCAAAATCTGGGCTTGCCAAATTACTGAGCTGTCATAAAGGCCAGTTCTTCATTCAGTTTAATTTCCAATGTCCCAGATGATGGTGGGGTGTGACTTTATGGATGATTAGGGCTCACTGAGGAGAAAATATGTGTAGAGGAGAGTAAAAAGGGGTGTTCAGTCTGTGTTCATGGTCTTCCAGCCCTTACCAAGGGATGGATGTTTGAAAGATATGAGGAACATTGGGAAGACCAAGAGAACAGGTCTGCAGTTGACCTGTTTTTAAGTTTGGGATGAATTGAAATTAGGTGAGAAGAATCTAATTTAAATCTTGAACTTCGGCTGTTACCAAAACTGCATGCTAAGAAAGGGGATGCTCTTTTACTATTCTCCATAAATAATGTTACTTTGTGCTGTTCCCAGGTGTTTCATTCATCACTGGATCGTATAGAAAGCCTGAGCTGAATAAAACCTTCTGAAAGAAGATGAGGAGACACTCTCTGCCTTGCAGATTATTATACAGCTACTGAAGCCATTTGTTTCCTCTGCCTGTTTTCCACAAACTTGGAAAATTAACCATGTACCAGGAGGTGTGACTTCTACTTTTTCCAAATAACATGGAAATAAATTCATTATTAAGGGAGACACCTAAGAATATTTGGTTTAAGGATAAATTGATTTGCTGGATGAGCTTCAGCTAGGCAGACTTGGGCTGAGGTCTGAGGGGGGCTCAGAGCAGCTACAAAGCTGTGAGAGCCTTTTCAAAGCTGGGGTGGGGGATCCAGGTTTTGCTTGTTGCTGGAATATGGGAGCACCAGAGCATTTATGGAACTCCCCCACACATCTCCTCCCTGAGCCATTCAATGCCCCAAGCTACAAGCATTTGTTATCCAAACCCTACTCCAGCTGAGGTCTCCTGAGAGCCTCTGTCAAAATTGCTGCCCACAGTGTTTGTAAGGCCAAGAGATGTTTATGGGCTCGTGAAGGATGTCCAGACAGGGCACCCAGCCAGCTCATCCCTGTAGCCCCCCATCCTCAGGGAGCACGGCCTGCCTCTGCCCCGCCAAGTGAAGGGGACCTTGTGCACAGAGGTACAAGAGGTTTGAGCAGATATGGGCAGAGATGTGGAGTGGCTGTGCAAATGGGATGGAGACTCTGCTAAACTCTTCTTCAGAATTGATTAAACTCCCCCAAAGGCAATGTGGGAGGAGTGGGTGAGATGTGGTGACAGCTCCGTGTGCAGCAGCCGAGCTTGGGGACCCCGTGGGTGGAGGCCAGGGGGAAGCTTGGGGCAATGGGTGTTTCTTGTAAGGGACTGGCTGACACGTGGTGCCCTCCAGCCCTTCTCTCCTCTGCTGAAGAGCCAGGTCTGCAGCCAAAACAGCCTTTTGTACAGCCCAGGGCAGCCTCCCAGGCAGCAGTTTGAAAATCCTCTGGCTTGTGCAGAGGCTTACAGCTGCAGGTAGGTGCCTAGTGGGATTTTCAGAGGTGCCGAGGCATGTAAAGCACCTCATTCCCAGTGCAAATGCCACCAGGTGTCTGCCTGCATCATTAGGCACCTAATGGCCTCTGAAACCTGGCTCCTGGGAGCTGGGATGCTCCTGCCAGAGGCACCCTGGAGCCAGGCAGTGCAGGGCTGGCTGCTCTGCAGAACAGCTCCCCTGGGAGACACAGCCCTCGGCCCCATCCCAACACCCTGGGTCCTGGCAGCTTCTCCCTGCCTCAGTTTCTTCATGCAACAGCTGAATTATTCACACACATTGTGGAACACTTTGTGATCTCCCACAGATGAGCCACGGTGGGAGAGTGAGGCGATACCAAAGGGCTGATTATTGCTAAAAAATTATTAAAACTCCCTGCAAACCTAGAGCACAGCATGGTACTAGCTCCAGAGAAGTGGGAGCAGTATTAAAACACATCCCAGCCTGTCTGTATTTCTGCCTTGTCCTTGCACAGAGGGGCTATAAGGTGGGGAAGTTTTCTCTTCTTGTGCTGTGACAAATGGTCTGGCCAGGTAACAAATTCCAGGCTGGAATATGCCTCCTCAGCAGCCCAAAGTGTGATTGCAGTGGGCATTGCATTAATTCCTGAAATGTCTTTTTTAAATTGGTTTTACAGTTCACTGGGAGTGTGAGGCTGCAGCCTCTACAGCCAGCGCTGCTCGCACACGACTGGGGGAAATAACACTAAAAGCTGACCCACGTGGCTGGGCTGGCAGCGCAGAGCAGGGACCAAGCCAGGTGTGAATTAATAAATACATTCATTTGTCAGCAGAGAGCACGCTGGATGCAAACATGAGAAAACACACAAGTGCATGCAGCACGGCTGGAAAGGACTCCTGCTAAATTCTTTGCTCTGGTTTTGTGAATTCCACGCGTGTGCGATGCTGCAAGAGGGGACTTTGTTCCCAAAAGTGCCAGGCAGAAACCATGCCCAGGGCAGAAACAGCGATGAAGGGATGATGAGTTGCTGTGCCCAGCACTGGTGGGGACAGCTCCTGCTCTCAGACCAGCTCAGGGGTTCAGTGGCATCTGGGAGTTGCAGGGATCATACAGAACCCCAGGACCTGAAGCAAAGCCATAGAAAATCCTTCTCTTTTAGAGGAGTTGAAAATCCTTCTCTGTTAGAGGAGTTGAGCATCACCCCCGAACAACCTAGTCAAAGAAATGACCCAAACATCCCAAACTCTGTGACACACTTGAGCACAAACCCTGGAAAGTGTGGTTAACTCCTCTCCTGTCTGGAGGAAAGGCTCTTTCCCTGCTCAGCAGGTACTTGTTTACTCTGGGAAAGTGTTAATGCAGGCTTGTGCCATCAGCAAATGCCCACAAAAGAGCCAGCCCCTTCCACGTCCTGCTGTTGAACCCAATCAGGTTAAAGTGTGGTCACACATCAAAGGTGCCCTCAAAACCAACAGCTTCCTACAGATCTGCATGTTCATCCTCAGATCTGCTGACTTCAGGGATAAAATATATCTCTTACTACCTTTTGCCCCTGTAAGCAGGGCACAGCCACCCAGCAGTGATTTCAGGGCAGGAGCTGCCTCCCTTGCCATCACTCTGTCCCACTGATGGGAAGAGTTGTGGCTCTTCAACCCCAGAGCCTGGGGTGATTTTACTGAGCTTCCAGCAAGGAAACAACCAAGCAAAAAAAAGAGAAAAAAATCCCGAACAAACAAAAGAAAGAAACAAAACCCCTTCATGTTTTTCATGTGGGTTTTTTATTAATGTGGAAAATTAACTAAAGCCTGTAAGCCCAGAATCCCACAAGGGTAGTAATGGTAAGTCACTTTTCAGAGTGTAATCACACTGGGAGAGACAAATATCTGCAGCATGTCTGCATGGGCAGGATTCATGCTCAGGAGCCACAAGCCTCCTCCAGCTCCCTCAAACCACCCAAAGGCTTTGAGAGGCCTTGGCACCAGAGTCCTGATCCCCCTTGGCTGTGGTTTATTTTATTTTTTTTCCTCTCAATCAGACAATGCCTTTGGGAATGGTTTGCTCTCTATTCTAATATGCCTGTGACCAGGCAGGAGGCTGTGCTGATCTCCATGCGATGTGTCTATCATCTTCGTCCAGGCATTTTAATTTACACTGCAGTAAAAAATTTGGCACCCAACGTTTTCTACTTCAAGCCACAACGGAGAGGCTGTTCCAAAGGCTTGACTGTGCTGGTTTCCCTCCTCCATTCAGGGGGTGCATGTGTGGAGGAAGGACATTGGAAAGAAAACCCCCAAAACCTGGGATGACAGGTTTTAATCCCATCAGCCTGGGATCTCATTGCTGGAATGATTTTGGCAGATGAGGATCTCTTTATCTATCCAGAGGAGCTTTGCAGCAAGCAGAAATACAGATGCTCCTAAATGAATATATATCTATATCCTAAAGCATTGACAGAGACTGTCTTACTCCAGGACTGGTAGAAAATACAGGATTCTTTCCTCGAGGAGGTCACTTTGGTACACAGGGGCTTCTCCACGCCCTTGCACAGCCCTCAGAGCTGGGCTGGGGAAACCTCTGCTGGAGACACGAGGCTCTGGGTGCCCTGGGACCCTTCCCTGCCCTTTCCCCCCCCGTCAGAGCGAGCTGCAGGTTGGTGCAGCCCCCGCTGTGCTCTGGGAGCCGCGCAGTGAGGGGACTCCTGTGCTGCTGCAATGCAGGGCTGAGTGCAGGTTGCAGAAAACGAAGGACACACAGACACTGCAGAACCTGGTCCGGAGGCTGGAGGGGAGGATCAGAGCCCAGCCCCGTGCCGTGCTCACCCCCCATCTGTCTGCCTTGGGCTCCATCCATTTTAAGCCAACACCATCCATAGCCAAGCAGCCAGCAAAGGGCACCTCGGGCACTGGCAAATTTAGGAGGTGAAGGGGCACAAATGCAACCAGGAGTAGGCAGGGCTGATTTGTATGGTCCTACACAGCTTATCTAATGCTCTGGCAAGAACCTGGAGCCACTTCATCATTGTTTATCCCCAAAACAGCTACTGTCTCTGCCAGATAATGTCTGGGGAGAGTCACCTCTCCTCCCTCCTGGGGCCATTCCTGCTTTGCTTTTCAGGGAGGTAGCAGTAATTCTGCTGGGCACAGGGAAAATGCACCACCAGGAACACATTGAGCCAAAATTCTTAAAAAAACTTCTGAAAAGAGAAAAAACCCCAAAAAACAGTAAAGCAGTTTTCTTTGTCTTTCTTATTAATCACCACCACTGTTTTCAATATAAAACAAGGAGAGGACAAAAAAGAAACACTGTAAGTGAGGAAACAGCAGCCTTTCCATTTCTTTTACGCACGTGAATGGTTCTCATGAATTAGGTTTTTTTTTTTGACAAGTTCCCCAAAATTAGGAGGGGTGAAAGATCAGAAAGAACTTCTTGGATCAAATTTCCCAAGCAGGAAGCACTTTTCCTACTCTTCTTTCCTTACCTTAGTCTGGATTTTTACCAGAATGTTACCTGGTGGCTTCCTTTACTTCTGTACATTTACAGAGCAAACCTCCCTGACATTAACTAACCCCAGCTTTTTTTTTTTTTCTGCAGCCCACCTTCAAAACCAGCATAAATGTGAATTTAGGAATGAACACACCTTCAGAAGACAGAGTGGAAGGTAAAAGACACGGAGTGAAGCCGTGGCCGACGTGTGTTTGCTGTTGCACAGAGAGATGGGGAAACAACCAGCCACGAAGAAGAGAGTGAAGAATTGGAGCCAGCTCGGCAGGTCACACACTGGCAATGCCTCAAGGACAGGAAACAAATGATCCACTGCTGTGTTTGTAATAGGATGGAGGGGAAAGGATGGCAGGCAGGCAACACGTTCCCGTGGACGGGAGGAGCAGGAGGGAGATGCTGGTGGAGGCAGGAGAATCCACCTGCTGAGTGACCCCTTGAAGAATGTTATTCCTTCATTTTTTTCCTGTCTTGTTGCTGTCCTGATGGAGTTGCCAGGGTTCTGGGCATCCACAGGATGGGATGGAAGGTAATGGAGGAATGGGATGGGAAAATGGGACTGAAGACTCAAGGGACAAGGAGAGGAGGCTGCTGAGTCGTGGGACATGAGGTTCCTTCTGAAAGCACCTTGGAGTTTCCTGGAAAGAAGGAAGGCTGAGAACAGAAGGGACAGAAACCATCAGAAGGGGACACAGAGGTTGGGTGATGAGTGCCAGGGAACCTCAGTGTTATGGAGCACAAGGGAAGCAAGAGGGATATGGGCAAAAAAATAAACAATAATAAATATTTCAGGACCTGTACTACTCCTGACAGCTGTAAAGGGTGTATATCAAGAGCTCCCACAAACCCTGGAAATTTCATTAAGAAGCCCACAATGCCTGGACACATATGGAATTATGATACTTCTCATCCTTTCCTGTGTCAAAATCCTCCAAGCCTCAGCTGCCTTAAAAAGTTGTTTATAATAAATACATCTTCTTAATGCTACCATATAGGGTATTTGCAGCTGGATAGATTTGACTGATATAGCACATTCTTTATGGCGATCATTCCTTGATTAAAAAAAATATTTTTTCTGTGTCAGGCTCTTTCTGTCACTATCGACCATAAATCAATTTGTCACATAAATGGTAATAAAACAAGAGGTGTTTGTTCTCTCAAACACCACACAAGTGGGTTTTGCAGCATGGTTACAGCCCTGCTCGGATGTCAGACTCGGTGGTCCTTGCCCTGATGGTCCCGGGAGGGCAGCACAGCTCCGTGGCACTGGAGGCGGGGGGGGGAAGAGCCACGGGCTCTTCCAGCATCACTGGTGTCACAAGGGTCACAGCTGAGTCCCGGGCCAGTGCTCACTGCAGACCTCCCCACACAACCCAGATCCAAACGGAATTGTTTAAAATTCTGGGTGTCCCGTCCTGGTCAATGGTGCTGCAGAGTGAGGGTTTGTGCCTGGGAGTGCCTCTGTGTATTTTAATAAGAATAAACCTCCTCACTCACTGCAATGACTGTCAGAGTCCCACCAAGTGATGCTAGAGCTGCTTCTCCCTTCGGTGTAAGATTCCCAGAAACACTGCTGTGCAAAAAACACTTTCTCCTAGTGAAGTGTTTTTATTTTTTAAGATTTCCTAGCCTAGAAGCACAGCACAAGTCGTCTGTGCTGCAGGGACCCAAGTTGCAGCCTGACTTGCCGGCCATGCATCTGCCACTCCTCGCTCTCCGAGCGTCTCCAATTTCAGCCTGGCATCTCCGATCGTAAGTCTACTTAACCATTTTAATAGCACTAAATGGAGTCTGTGTTCCTGCCCTTATCTGCTCTCTATGTCTTCCGGGTCATACATGCTTAGTTTACTGTCAGAGACAAGTTTTTACTGCTGTCAGCACTGCAGCGTGCGGTACCTGCAGAGCAGCAGGCTGCGGGCTCTGCGCTGCGTCCTCGCTGGCAAGGAAATTACCACCCGCCAGCTGATTCCCCAACATTTGTCTTGTGGTTTCTTAATTGGTACCATCAAGGAAAAATGCTGGAGAAAAAAAAAAAAAACAACCGACTACATGGTGCAAAAAAAAAAGGTGATGTTATCTATTTACAATCCTTTTGTGCAGCAGTAATAATAATTAACATAACAACAATGACTAATAATTAGGATTGCCTGCATTGAGTTAAGGACATGATTTTGTTTTCCTTTGTGCACATGCAAATCTGGACTCATTTTCCTCTTGTAACCAGAGGAAAAAAGTGTGAGAGGAGAATAAGTCCACAAGCAGGGAACATGCATTTATCTGGGCATATTTAACTCTGGTTACCCCCAGACCCTAATCCACTGCTGGCAGGGTAGGTCCCAGCACATACCCGTGTTCCCATGTAGGATGCTGGGGCTGTGCATGTCCACTCCATCTGTATTTCCCACCTGGAAAACCTGGTCAGCTGTCTTTAAAATCATATCAAACAGAACAATGCAAGTGGAGATGATAAAAGATGCAGAAAAGATGCACACGTGGCTTCATTCTCACCCCCCCTTCACTCTGAGCCCTGCAGGCTGGATCTGCAGTTCCAGCAGCTCAAGAAAATCTTTGTCAAATTAATAGATTTAAAAGTAGAAAACCCCAGCCGAGAGTCCGGGCACGCTTCTGAGATCACCTGCTCGGGTTCTGCACCAGCAGCACTGATGGAATTACTTTTGCTTTACACCAGCATAAATAAAAGCAAGATCAGTTCCACTATCTGGAAGGTAAGGATGAAGTTTTACAGCCTCCTTTTTCCTTATCACACCCAGACTTTTTAATACCCTGGAAGGATAATGAGCAAGGTTGTGCCAATGCCTGGCTCTCTGGGCTTGTGGGCACTGCTTGTGCTTGGGCTCTCACCCCCTTTTCCTCTAGAAATTTGGGATGAGAGCAGCAGTGGGGCTGGAAAAATGAGCAGTTGTTTATGAACAGATCATTTATTAAATCCCCTTGGCTAAAGTAATTCCTGCCAGTGTGAAGGTACAACAGAGTGAAAATGAATAATCTCTCCTGCAATTCTCAGGGGCGAGGGACCACACTCCCCGTGTGCTCTGCTGCTATATTTAGCACAGATACAGTAAGTGCATTCCTGCATGGAACTGCTCTCCCCAAAGAGCTCTGCTCTGGACCAGGAGGGGCTGCAGAGCAGCTGGATCTCCCTGGGTGTGTTGCTGGGGTGGGTTCTGCTGCAGGATGGTGAGCACAAAGTTGCTGTAAACCGAAACCCGGGGTGCAGGGTCGGAGCCCCTGAGCTGGGATAAATCAAATGTAACAGCTGTGACTTACCCCAGCGGTCACTCCAGCTCGGGAGTTATCTAGTTACAGGCACGTTGCTCCTGCTTCATCCAGCCCTGGACCTTAATATAACTTTTAAATCATTGCGAAATGAACTTTGCGTTTTATTTCCTTGGACTGTGAAAAAAACACATTGCTGTGTCGTGCCCTGGGATAGGGACAGAGACAGCTATTTATATCATTTCCAGCAAAACACCCCGTGAAACATGAAGGAAACTGGAAAATCAATAATCATTATTAGAGTGTCTCCAGGTCTCGGGTGTGGGGGGCACTGCACATCCCTGCTCCAGGATCCAGCCCCTGCTCAGAGCCTTTGCAGTGACGCAGTGCGGGAAGGAAAGGAAGAAACAGGGAAACTGAGGCAGAGAGCTGTTTCTAAAGAGTTTATGGTGCAGCAAATCTTCACTATCCTCACTGCCCACAGGTCCTGACAGGGAGCGTGGGTGTCCCAGCCTGTGGGAGCACCTCTGCAGCAGTGCAAGAGGCACAGGGTCAGTGCAGCGCAGTGTGGGGCTGATGCTCTGGGAGGGATGTGCTTCTGGCAGGGATATAAAACTGCTCAGATGATGCAACGGTGCTCTGGACCATTTTAGGACAGGCTCATGTGCCAAGCTCCCCCAGGGTTAGCTCCTTTAGCCCCGTCCTGCTTCCATCCTCTGTGCCTGCAGGCAGGGCAAGGTGAGGGAGTTTGTTCCTTCCAGCAGGATGTTCATCCCTTGGAGGGGCTGAAGCCTCACAGTGGTGGCTTGGGCTGGTTTCAGCAAGGTGGGCTTGTGTGCCACACCTGTACAAAACATCCTGACGCAGACACCACAGAGCCCATCAAGGCTGGGAGGTGACAAGGACAGCAATCAGCACTTCTCTGACTGCACTAACACTTACCATGCTCTAAAAACACTGAGTTATGAAACTCACTCCACCAACCAAGAACCTTCTGGGTGCAGGAAATCACTGAAGTGAAATCCTAAGGGAATTTCAAAACTGGTGGCACTCACACATCGCTTTCAGAACAATCTTCTCTCTTCTGGGGGCAGTACTGCAGGCAAAATCCCATTGCCTTTGTTCTGGTGCAACAAGCACCTATGTCCTCCTTGTGGCAGAGGGCTCAGGAGGGAGGTGAACTCAGTGGTGGGGAGTCCTTGCTCTCCCCTCCCTCCTTCCCCTGCATCCCTGGTGCCCCCCAGAGCATGGCTGGCAGCTCCAGGGGTCGGGTGTGAGAGCTGCCCCTGTGCCTGGCTTTGTCTGGAGTGTGTGCACAGAAGGCAGATGATGGCAATTGATGTGCTGCTTCCTTCAGGTTTAGGTTTCCTGTCAGCTGAGCTGCAGATAAACCATAAACACAAAGAACAAACAAACAATTAGCCTCCCTCGGACCCAGCACACAGACACTCTGCTGAGGTTTATAGCCATTTCCCGGCTTTACTGCCAGGATAAATCTTTCACCACCCACTGCCCAATCAACCTCAATACAAAAAAGTTGTTTGTTCTGTTGGTTGGGGTTTTTTTTTTTTTCTTTTTTGTTTTATATTTGATTTTTATATTTAGGAAACATTAAAACAAGGGTGCAGAGAGAGAGGTGGGGACTGACATGTAAATTCTGTTTTGATCCAGAGGATGTGCTGGCTTGATTCCTCTTGGTGTGGGACCAGATGAGAGGCAGAACACCCTCTGCTTCCTCTGAGCTGTGTTTTCCACCACTGCTGGACCTCCATGTGCAGCATCCTTCAGCCCCACACATCCACATCACCCTGGTCACACACCAGTGGGTTCATCAGGCCAGTGGGTGCTGCCTTCCATAAGCCCCATAGTCTGTTTATTACGCAAATTTATTCTTCATTCTGAAAAAAAATAAGTCTGTTTGTTTTCCATGCTGCACTTTGTGCACATCCTGCACAACCCTACTCCGGGTAGGGTTTTCTTGTCACTGGGTAAAATTGCCTTCATGGTGTCACTGGTGCATCACTGGCATAAAAGGCTGATTCAGATTTGGTGGTAAATTACCCATAGCATTTTTTTTTTTTCATATGACTGTGAATTTTGTCAAAACTTTGTGTGGCAGTTTCATTTTGTGTCTTTATCGTCCAGCGAGGGGGAGCTGGGAGTGCTAAATTAATTTCTGTGGTGAGACCAATAAATTCAGCTCTCCTGCTGTAAAAGATACATTAATTTTGCTACATTCCCTTTTTTAATAGGTACAAAGCCACCTGGATAAATACAGGTAGCACAGAGAGAGCAGCCATGGACCTGGGCACAAGGACTGTCAGCTACAATAAATAAGTCAGACATTAAGAAAACAGTATATGCAGAGAAATGACACTTTCTTTTTACTTTGGTTTTTATCATTTTTTTTTGGTGTGAGATGAGGGAAAATGGTAGGCTCCAATAATTTCATCTACCATAAAGATGTGAAAAGAAGATGAAGAATGTCCTCTGGGTTTAAAATATTTAGATATTTTAATGTTTAATGCCAAATACATTGGTTTTGATAAATACAATAAAGGAAGTATTAATCTCACATGCTGCACACTTGGACATGGGGCTGTTCCCTCATTATAGCTTCACTGCCAGTGGACAAACCTGGGACCATTTCTCATGGATGTGCTTAGGGATAAGCAGGGATGCTTGGGGCTGTTCTACCGGAGTTCAGGGGTGACTTTTTGTTGAACAGCAGAAGTTGGCTGAAGATCACCAACCTGACTGGGAGAACAGACCTCTGATACCCATTGGCAAGTCACATCCAGACACAGATAAACCAGCCAGCCAGCCCATCCTGGGAATGTGACTGGGTTGATTATACAGGGAAAATGAGGAATTTGTGATAGGTGTGTGCCTTGGTGCTCCCATGGCATTCCCTGCCCGGGCCTGGGAGAAACTGGAGACACCAACAATGGCAGCTGAAGCATAAGGCAGAGGCTTTTGCTAGAGGTGCAGATAAGACACAGTTTGGTCCTTGTCACACTTTGGGGCTGTGCAAACAGCACTGGCCAGAACTGAGAAATGATTTTGCGGGTGGAAACATCTTTTAATCAGCTCATTGCAAAATCTCTTTTTATACTGCCCGAATGTGCCTGAGTGAGCCCGAGTGTGCCTGAGTGTGCCTGAGTGTGCTTGAGTGTGCTTGAGTGCGTGGGAGTGTGCCCGAGTGTGCCTGAGTGTGCCCGGGTGTGCCTGAGTGTGCCCAAGCATGCCTGAGTGTGTCTGAGTGTGCCTGAGTGTGCCCGAGTGTGCCTGAGTGAGCCCGAGTGTGCCTGAGTGTGCCTGAGTGTGCCTGAGTGTGCCAGAGTGTGCTTGAGTGTGCTTGAGTGCGTGGGAGTGTGCCCGGGTGTGCCTGAGTGTGCCCAAGCATGCCTGAGTGTGTCTGAGTGTGCCTGAGTGTGCCCGGGTGTGCCTGAGTGCGCCCAAGCGTGCCTGAGTGTGTCTGAGCGTGCCCGAGTGTGCCGGAGTGTGCCTAAGTGTGCCTGGGTGTGCCTGAGCGTGCCCGAGTGTGCCCGAGTGTGCCTGAGTGTGCCTGAGTGTGCCCGAGCATGCCTGAGTGTGCCCGAGCATGCCCGAGTGTGTCTGAGTGTGCCCGAGTGTGCCCGAGTGTGCCTGAGTGTGCCTGAGTGTGCCCGAGTGTGTCTGAGTGTGCCCGGGTGTGCCTGAGTGTGCCTGGGTGTGCCCGAGCGTGCCTCAGTGTGCCCGGGTGTGCCTGAGCGTGCCCGAGTGTGTCTGAGTGTGCCTGAGTGTGCCTGAGTGTGCCTGAGTGTGCCCGGGTGTGCCTGAGCGTGCCTGAGCGTGCCTGAGTGTGCCCGGGTGTGCCTGAGTGTGCCCGAGCGTACCTGAGTGTGTCTGAGTGTGCCCGGGTGTGCCTGAGGGTGCCCGGGTGTGCCTGAGTGTGCCTGGGTGTGCCTGAGCGTGCCTGAGTGTGCTTGAGTGTGTGTGAGTGTGCCTGAGTGTGCCCGGGTGTGCCCGAGCGTGCCTGAGCGTGCCTGAGTGTGCCCGGGTGTGCCCGAGTGTTCCTGAGTGTGCCTGAGTGTGTCTGAGTGTGCCTGAGTGTGCCCGAGCATGCCCGAATGTGCCTGGGTGTGCCTGAGCGTGCCTGAGTGTGCTTGAGTGTGTGTGAGTGTGCCTGAGTGTGCCCGGGTGTGCCCGAGTGTTCCTGAGTGTGCCTGAGTGTGCCTGGGTGTGCCCGAGTGTTCCTGAGTGTGCCTGAGCGTGCCTGAGTGTGTCCGAGCGTGCCTGAGTGTGTGTGAGTGTGCCCGAATGTGCCCGAGTGTGCCTGAGCGTGCCCGGGTGTGCCTGAGCGTGCCTGAGTGTGCCCGAGCGTGCCTGAGTGTGTCTGAGTGTGCCCGGGTGTGCCCGAGTGTGCCTGAGCGTGCCTGAGTGTGCCTGAGTGTGCCTGGGTGTTCCTGAGCGTGCCTGAGTGTGCCTGAGTGTGCCCGGGCGTGCCTGAGTGTGCCCGGGTGTGCCTGAGCGTGCCTGAGTGTGTCTGAGTGTGCCCGGGTGTGCCTGAGTGTGTCTGAGTGTGCCCGAGCGTGCCTGAGTGTGTGTGAGTGTGCCTGAGTGTGCCCGGGTGTGCCTGAGTGTGCCTGAGTGTGCCCGAGCGTGCCTGAGTGTGCCCGGGCGTGCCTGAGTGTGCCCGGGTGTGCCTGAGCGTGCCTGAGTGTGCCTGAGTGTGCCCGGGTGTGCCTGAGTGTGCCCGGGTGTGCCTGAGTGTGTCTCAGTGTGCCTGAGTGTGTCTGAGTGTGCCCGGGTGTGCCTGAGTGTGCCTGAGTGTGCCCGAGTGTGCCTGAGTGTGCCTGAGCATGCCCGAGCGTGCCTGAGTGTGCCTGAGTGTGCCTGAGTGTGCGTGAGTGTGCCTGAGCATGCCTGAGTGTGCCCGAGTGTGTCTGAGTGTGCCTGAGTGTGCCTGAGCATGCCCGAGCGTGCCTGAGTGTGCGTGAGTGTGCCTGAGTGTGCCTGAGCATGCCTGAGTGAGCCTGAGTGTGCCTGAGTGTGCCCGAGCGTGCCCGAGCGTGCCCGGGTGTGCCTGAGTGTGCCCGAGTGTGTCTGAGTGTGCCATTTCTTAGACGGATCTGTGTCCTGTGCTGTCTAGCCAGAGCATTGATTTCCTTCCGAATTCTCCTTGCTGTGCTGTTACCTCATCCCTGTGACACACTGGAATGTAGCAAATCCCAGGCTGGTGGCTGCTGAGGGAAATGCCCCTCCAAGGTCAACTAGTTCAGAGCTCTGGATTGGTAGAAGGTTCTCAGAAAATGCTGATTTCTCATTGGTTTTGTGCCCAGTTCTGGTCTGGAGGTGATCTTGTTATCGCACATTCAGAAGTCAATCAAAGATACATTGAACAATGTTTTGGATGAACAGTTGGATGGCTCTTTATTCCCTGAGTCTGAAAATCAAACCCAGAGGCCTCCAGAGGCTTGCTGAAGTGAGGACAGGCAGTGATGCCAAATGATGCCTGAAAGAGCTCCATGTCCACAAGAACCCTGCTCACGGCAACGCGTTCCCATTTCTTAGACGGATCTGTGTCCTGTGCTGTCTAGCCAGAGCATAGATTTCCTGCCAAATTCTCCTTGCTGTGCTATTACCTCATCCCTCTGACACACTGTTTGTCCAATTTCACCATTTTTCCTGCCCTGTCTGGAGGGTGAACTCTCTGAGACAAGGACTTTGCATCCGTCGCAGCTCCGCGTCGTCCCCAAACACTGTTGCTGGGTCATCCAGAGGTTCTGCAGGGATTTCTCTGCAGGGACACAAGGGACTCTTTTCTTGTGTCAGTCATAGCTGGTTTGGGGTAGGTAGAGTGAGGTGGGAAGCACAGCCAGGGCTTGTCAAATGCAGTAGGAGAAAATCCATAGGACAGAAGGCACAGCCACGTTTCCTTGCAGCTCCGACATGGCCCCATCACCGCCAAGAAGGAAACAAAGCAGGGAAGTCGGGGGGGAAAAAAACCCACAGAGCCTGTAGCCTTTGTGTGGCAGAGCAAACATCGCATGTAAATCAGCATGCAAATGAGGCTGGCAAGGCTCTAACGAGAAAAAGTTACCACCAAGCTTCCCGATGCAGCCCCAAGGCTAAGAGGAGTATTTCACTGCACACGAGCATCCGGAGCTCAGGCACAAACGGCGCTCGCAAGGAGCGGAATAAAAAGGGCAATTTAAGACAAGGGTGGCTGTAAGCAGCAGATGAGAAAACACAATAAAAGGGAAGATTTCTTACTCTGCAAGTGAATCCATTTACTTCAAAGGTACTACATTTCTTTGATACAATAGCATAACGTTTTTATTGGGGACTAATTGAGCCAGTGATATAATTACGACAGTAAATTAAGGCCTGAAGTATACTTTGAATTTAGGAATAAATTCGTAAATACTTCCTTATCAGTGGCATGTAGGAAAACGACCAGACTGATTTAGCAGGGAGGGATCCTTATGTATTGGCCACCTCAGGAAAATGATGAGCCCTCTTTCCACATAAAAATGAGTGATACATTAACTGCTTTGACTGCAGCCTTTTAGTCACTGCTTGCTATAATCAGTTTTACTAGTGGGTTAATAAAATTTAATTAATAGTTAATTAAGGCTTACAGTCAAGTATACCTATTTTTGATTACTTTATCATCACAGTGTTTACATGAAGGTGAAAAGCAGAGCCTAAAATTCATCTGTCTCTGAGTGCTGTTCAGGACAAGCAAGGGAGAAAAGCTGCATTGCCTTTGAGCCTTGGGAAGGGGACAAAGGTGATCAGAAAAGATGTCAGGCTGTGTCTGTGTCTGTCACTTGCGAGTCTGCATCAGAGTTCTTTAAAACCCTGCACTCCTCCAGTCTGACTTTCCTTGCTGGTTCCAGATCAGCTATTGCTCAGGAAAACAAAAAGGCAAACATCAAAGAGCCAGAAGTGCTCTCAATCAGTTCATCCTTTCCCCATCCCTATTCTGCCAATTAGTGTCCAGATATCCTCAAAGAGGATTATTAAATCCAGCTTTAGCTCCAAAGCTGGACCAAGCTTTCTGCACTTCAGTGACTTCAGTTCAGTCTGGGTGTCTGACATGTTGAAGGAAGCCTCAACCACATGTACACCCAGCAGAATCTGGATATTGGAAAGGAGAAAAGCCCTTGAATAATGTGTTTAATGCAGAAAAATGCCATCAAACTGTTTTTTATGGAAGTGTATCCCTCAGAAACTGCTGACTTCTCCTTTATTATATTTAGCAATACAAATAGCTGAGAACTGTGTTTGGGCTCATTGCAGATAAAGTGCTGGAAAGATAGTGGTGGAGTGAAGGGACATTTATTTCTCTTACTGAGACCTGCACCGTGCTGCCACAGCTGGTGAATCTTATCTCCAAGGCTTTTCTTGGGAATAAAGCATTTAGCCTTTGTAGCTGGGTCTTGTTACAAGGAGCAGGAGAGAAGATTCAATTATGTGCCCTGGCACGGGGAGAGGGAATGAGCAACAACAGAGTGCTGATGCAAAGGGAAGAAAGTCGTGCAGCAATCACCAATGCCCTGAACTGCACACAGGAGACCTGATTGACCACAACAGTGTGATCCCAGAGAGAAAAGGAAAGATGAGAGCCTAGAGTGCCCTCCAAGACAGATATGATCTCGGGAATCTGCAGATGTGCTGTTGCACGCTATCAAGATCTCTCTAGTGTTTCTCCTTGGAGGGGTTTACAGAGAGAGAAATATTGCTCTCCCCAGAGATCACTCTAAACAAAGCAAGAGCTCAGTGACCCTCCCTTCCTCAAGTAAAACAGCGTAGCACAGTCCTTGGATTTATTATTGTAATTGCTACAGAAATTACTGATATCCTTGCTGTATCCTTGCTCACCTTGCCTCAAAACCAGCCAAGTATCAACCGGGGGATGATACTGCACGAGTGCAGCCCATTAGGCAGCTTTACACTCTCGCAGATGGGCCTGACAAGATGAAACCCTGGCCAGGTTTGGCCCAGTGTGCTGCCAACCCCTCACTGAGCTGGAACCTCACTCAGAGGACGGTGTTTGCTCCGAGCTGCCAGCGTGCCCCGCGCCTGCTGAGCCTCACCTCCACATCCAGGCAGCCACCAGCACATCCAAGAGCAGGGCAACCTGCTGGGCTTCCATCAAAGGCTCATTTATCTCCTGTGAAAGTACATGACGTATCAAATGTTTTGCCTTGATTAATGATGCTAATTAAGCTAATGGATTTGAGCAATTTTACAATTGATATTTTTATGTAATTTTGTTTTTGCTCTGCGGTAGCCAGGACTTACTGCCCTGTCAGCTTCCCTCCGTCATGTTCAACATTATGCACAGACATCATCTTTAAGGTCATATAAATAAACAAAGCAAGAAAGCTCCTCAGATTTATCCCAGCCCTCCCCCTGCACACTCCCAGGATGTGCAACGAAGCAGATTTCAAAAACAGGGAGCAGAGTCACAAAAAGCAATATCCCAGCAGAGAAAAAGATTGGATTTGGGGGGTCAAGAGGTTGGATTTGGCTTCTAGAAACCCAGGTCCTTGTCTCAAGTCTCCTGTGAGTCCTTGGGGGCCATGAGGAAGCTACTTCCTTTTCCATCAGTAAATTAGATAAACTAGAAGGATGTTGTCTTGCTGGGGAGGAGGTTGCAAATACAAACACAAAATTGTGGACTTGATGACCTTAAGGGTCTTTTCCAATCGAAATGGTTCTATGATTCAATTCTATAGCACAGATGTGTCAGAGAGAGGAATGCTGACCTAAATTTGGGGGCTGAAGGAGATGCTGTGACACTGACTGAACACCTGAGATACAGAGCAGGTGGTGCTGCAGGGAGAAGCTGTTTGCATGGCAAACACCAGGAGCAAAGGGCAAGAACTGGGCATGCAGTTTCCTCAGCGCAGTATTGCACACACTGAGGAGGCTTTAAAAATCCTGTCGTTTTTATGGAGTGCCTGAATCCCCACAGGTGGAATTTGTGGGCCTTTATTTGTTTACGGGACACCATCAACCAGAGAGCCATGTAACTACTGACCATGTAATTACACTGTAAGGCAAGTTCCACATGTTGACAGGGTAAATAAAATAGCAGGTTATTTTTTCCTGTCTGCAAGGGAGAGGATTATCATGAGATCTTACAGCTGCAAACGATGTAGTAATTATGGCTTCAATAACCAGGCAACTTCTAATATCATTACCAAGTGATTGCCAGGGAGACTGTCACGTTCTGGGACACATGAATCATGGATACTGGAGAATGAATGACCTGGCAGCTCCAAGCACCAATCCCACCAATTCATTTTCCACTTTTGTCCAGTGTATTTTTCAGCACCTCAAAGGAGGGTTAACACAACCAGCCCTGGGAGATGCTGCTGCCCCATCAGGAGGAGAAATGCTGGCCTTCATCCCTGTAGCTGGCTATTTATGCCCCACTCTCCTCAATGCTAACAACCACCCTGGCTCCTGGATCAGCCTCCTGAGAGTGCCCGAGTTTGATGGCTTTGAAGGAGCCAAGCAAGGAGCCAAGAGCAGGAAAATCTCTGTGGAGCCTTACTCAGCACCCTGCTAAAGCAATAATTACCTATGCAGAGCTCCAGCTCAGCTGATAGCACTGGGCACTATCTGTAAGCCTAAATCTTGGCCAAACTTGCAGAAATGTATAATCTCTCATGCTGAGCATGCTTGCAGGAAGAGGCACACCTGGAAAATGAAAAGGCTGTGTGTGGGTGAGAAAAAGAAATGAATAATGATTTGTAGGGTTTCATATACTTTAGGTTTTGTGCCTGAAATGAAACAGTGCTTGATTACTCGTGTGTTTAGTGAACCTAGAAACCAGGTCAATGGGTCAGCAAGGAAATAGCTAAGAGGCATTTGGGTGTGTGCCCTGCTCTGCATTAGGGCTCAGAGGAAGGAGGCAGGAGTTAAAGCTTTGGCTCTGCCGGAGCTGGAGCAAAATTGCCCTGTGGGATGGAGTCCACATTGCTTGGAGAGCCCAGACCCCTTCCCAAAGGAGCTGCCAGTGCAGCACCTGGGGCACCCTGGGGTTTATGGGGTGTCCAGATTTCCAGATAGACTGGGTGGAGGAGGTCTCTGCCTTGGCAGATGGGCCATGGCCAGGACTCTGCTGAGGATGATGGAGCTGTACCTGGATTACTGCCCTGGGGTATCACAGCATCAGACCTATTCCCCGAGTATGTGCCACTTTTGTACAAACAAAGCCACATATTTTTCCTTAAACTTTACAGCCCTCTAATTCAATTTTTAATTATTGTTCCTTATCATGCTCAGTGTGTTTCTGCTGCACTTAGGAAACTGTCTCTGGTGGTTAATTTAACACCTGTGAATTCCCAGAGCTGTTAACCTAAATCTAGTGGATAAAATCTTTGCCATACATTTAAAAGATCACGAGGTCAGGTCTACTTGGGGCTGAACTTTTGTTACCAAGCACATAAGTGTCTATTTTACTTCCTCTGTAAGACAGACCACTGTAGGCTTTATACTTATTTATCATCATTATTGGAAACATTCTGCAGTTGACTGAAATGCCATGCAACAGACAAAATCTCAGAAGTGAGTGCTTTTGGGAATATTCCTTTACCATACCCTGCCTAAGAAGGACAAATATTGATTCAGAGACTTTGGGTACATCGATTATCCTTTTAGGGAAAGCATGATAGCATTAATAAATCTTGGAATTTTACTCTTTGTGTTTCTGACTATTCTCAGCATGGTCACATGTGGAATAACTGATTAGGGTCTCTTTTATCTGTTTTGGGGTTTTCCCTTTAACAGCACAGTGAAATGAATGTGGGCCTTTTCTCTGCCATTGCGTGAATTCCTCCCTTTCCCCCTAAGCACATGTACAGGAGAGAAAGGGTCACTAATCAGAGCTCATAAACCTTTTTCAAATGACAAGCTATTACTTCCCTGGCCTGTAAGAAGTAAGGCTTGGCTGCCCTTTTTCTTAAAAACGGAGGGGAAAAGAAAAACTTTGAGAGGTAAACCAAGGCCAAGCATTTCAGATGGTTTTGGATGAAAAGAGAGGAAAATTTCAGTGTCCAAGGCCACCACTCATCAAAAATTTCTTGCCATTCTCCTCTTCGTTCGAATAAAGAAGTGGTCAGTTGATTGTCTGAGATCTTGTCTGCCCCAATAATTGGCTGAGGAGACTCAACATTGCTTTAAACCTGAGAGGAGGAGCTGTGAGCTGCCAGCAGGGACCAGAGGAGTGATCTGATCTTCTCCCTGTGAAATGTCAGACCAACATGCCCTAGACCTTAGCTGGCCAAGAGATCAGCACACTTACAAGCTCTTAGGAAAAAAACCAGCATAATTGCTCAAAAAACCTATTCCTTCCACCTTCCCTGAGGGTATGGAAAGCAGATGAAGGGTCAGAAGGGTCAGGAGGAGGCTCTGATGTCCCCTGGCAATGGCCCTAAAGGAGTAGCTGTTTTTCCTCAGATGAGGAGCCAGCAGGACAACCATCACTGCAGCAAATTATGCCGCTGTCCTCGAGCCTAAAGGAAATCTTTCAGAGGACATCTGTGACCCCAACAGATCAATGGCAGGTCAGATACCACTCAGAAGCATGTATGATATTGGCACCTGCCTGGCACGGTGCTCCAAGGAAAACCACCCTTGGCCAATTCCTCCTGAAGGCAAGGCAGTGAATTTGGGCTCATAAATCACGGGTGGTGGGGAATCACATCGGAGGACCACGCTTGCAGTTCATTCTTATCAGTGTTTCTCAGGTCTTTGCTTGCTGTCAATAGTCCTCCACTTGATGTGGCAGAAGGCATTATCATAGAGCTGTAATTACAGTCCTCTCATTTTGGAGGTTCCTTGGCAGTTATAAACGTGGGTTTAAATCAAAGGAATTGTGCCGATGTGCAGCCGATGAGGATCTGCCCTTCAGTTTTAGAGGCACCACTTATAATTTGCTCCTATCATTTTCCTGCAGGGGAGCAACATGGCAAACTGTCTGCACAGATGAGAAGCAAACAGTGTTTTCCCAATTCTGAACAGATTTAGGCATATTGGTTTAAAGCAAGGGCAAGTTGGGGGGTACAGTCCAACATGAACTGTGCCACCTTCCCACCAGAGCACAAAGCACAGTCCCTGCTCATATTTTCTCAGTTATATGTGGTACTTTACACTCAAAACCAAAGCTAATAGGAGGCATTCCACAATACACTTGTCCTCTAAGGAAGTGGGAAAAATCTACTGGCAGGGCAATTTTCAAACCTGCCTCCTTGTGCCTTGGATGCCATGGTTGAACTGAGGGAAGGAGCAGCACCTGTGTCCCCAAACCCTTTCTGCTTAAAAAACCTCCCAGATTTGTAGCCTGTCAGTGCTGGGGTCAAGCTTTCAGCTGGGGTGACTCTCTGTGATGCCACCATGCCTGTGACAATTGAGGAGACGCCTCATGGCTGGCAGCTCAGCCCCCACAAACTGCCCTTCCCCAGCACTTGCTCTGTCCCTTCCCCTGCAAGGAAGGAAACCTGAGAGCCCTTTCTGGTGAGAGCAGCGAGCTTGACAGGCTCATAAATATCCCACCATGTCCCCTTTCCTTTCTGTCCTTTGGAAGCAAAGACTGGCACTCAGGAAGCATTTGATCACACTGGATTTGTGCCATTTTGCGGCTCACTTGAATGAGCTGAAGGCGAGAGCTGGGAGCAGCAGAGCCTGGGGAATTTCATGGGTGCAACAGGTTGTTGGTGCAGAGAAAGGGCAGCCAGGACTGAGGTATGGGTGCCTCCATCCCTCAGGCCAGCTGGAAACAGCCCCAGTGCCTGCTCAGGAGGAGAAGAGGAGGGAGCACAGCAGGACTGGGTGCTGAAGGTGCCTCGGTTTGGCTCCTGGGTCACCCTTTCTGGTTACTTGAAGGGAGAGGGGACAAAGAGACCTCTTAGAAGGGTAAAGAGTGTTTTAAGTCTCCTTAATTGTATTTACAGCATGAAGAGCATGTCTCCTTCTCCACTAGCCAGACCTGTGTGTCACTGTCATGTACAGGTTGCAGAACAACGTACGGTGGGATTTACCCCAATGGCACTGGGCATTCAGTGTCTCTGCCCCATTTAACACATTTCCAGCCCCATTTTCCCACTCTGTATATCTACACATGAGAGGGATCAATGCATTTGCAAGCTGCTAAAAGCTGGTGTTAGTTTTATTTTAAATGGCCAAGGCAGTTCTAACAATGCAACTAAATTCTGTATCTAATTTCTCATTTTCAGGGTTTGTGGCTATAAATCTGAGCTCTCGACACATCCTCTAGTTGGGACAGATTGGCCTTTTGAAAGCCATTCCTGCTCTCACTTTGGAGCTCTGCTTTGCCCTAAGATATGGGCTCTTAGTTTGCAAATGCAGTGTAAATTTATAGTGCTATGTAGAAGAGAATAAATGAGTCTTTATACCGGGTTCTTGGATTTTTTACAGCTCTTATGAATAAAATACAAAGTGACTTGAAAGGCTTTATTAAATAAGAAGGTGGGTGTCTTAAGAGCGATCAGTTATAGACATTGTGTCGGGGTTGAGAATTGTTGGTTTTAAAGCCTTTGGGGCAATCTATAGTTGATCCAAATGATAAAACCTTTGCAGGCTTCAGGGAGCTCTGACAGCTCACACCAGCTGGGGCCTATCCTGCATTTCCAATGAGGATTAGCACGGCACTGCGTTTTGGCCGTGTTTTGGTAATGGAATGTCCCCCAACAACCCAAGGGGAAATCAATTTTGGTGTGAGTAATTGCTTGGGATGTGAATGCAGATTCATGACCACTCTGGGTCTGCTGGACCTGCCCCTCATGTGGAACTGGAAAAGGGTTTCTGTGGAATAGCCCTGGAATGTGGAAGCAAGAAACCACTGCCTGTCCAGGACCTTGGGCTGAAACAGAGAAGCTTTTTATTCTTTAGGAGGGTCTAGAGCCCATCTTGTCTCCTTCTCAGGTGAGATAACTTCACCTATGAAGCTGATTCCATGGAACAAAGCCTCATCCTGGCACTAATCCTGAGGCAGCCTTTTTGCCTGTTGCCTACGCCACAGCACAGCTTTCAGTGTGCTCTTCTCCTTTGACTTATTTTTCTGTGCAAGGAGAAACCCTTTTTTCCTTTCCTTTCTCAACTGATATCACCAGTTGAAAGAAAACTGGCTACCCCAGCACCAGTCTGGAGCAGGATCTGGAGCTGAGGGTCCCCACAACCCTGTCAGGGCAGCACGGTGACAAACCGAGCCTGGCAGCTCATCCCAGAGTGGAGATGAATATCCTTCCTGGCACATCCTGGGATGGGGTGGGATGGGATGAGGGCTCCTCGCTGCCCTCCAGCTCGCAGTGTGCTGCAGGAATGCATGTCAATGAGAATCTCTCCTGGCTCCTGCAGCTCTGAGCACAGAGCAGCTTTTAATTACCCACAAAGGAGAGAGATCCACAGCTATCCCATACTAATGATGACCGAGTGTCATCCTCCACACCACCTTCCTCCCTGAACCTAAGGGTATCCATGGAGAGGAGCAAGTGGGAGACAGGAATATATGCCTGGCATATGTTGTATAGGTGTATAAACATATATATCTGTGTATAAATGTATCATATAGATGTTCTGTCTGACAGGGCGATGATGCAGTCAAGTGACATGAAGAGCTAGCAACAGTAAATAATTTTGTCATTTTTACCACCAAAAAAATGTTTTCATTAGTAGATGTGGAAACACCATACAAAGACTTCACTGATGCTCCCCCTCTCTTTTTTTTTACTTTTTTTTTTTTTTAATAAGGAAATAAAGAATTGAAGGATAAAGTGACTTTGCAAACATGGTACCATGGTTGACAGAGTCACATCGTACCTGCAGAATAACTCTTCTTTCTTGCTAGGGAAATCCCAAACTAAGCTCTTTCTTACTGTGTTTACTTTCTTGTCCAATATACTTGGGGTGGGGTTTTTTTGGTGTTTTTCGCATTATCACTTGCTAAATATATCACAACCCATCATTTACTTGGCTATGCAGCTCCAAGACCTCCACATGCCTTTCCCTCCTCACAAAATGAATTGCTGGCTCAAATATTTAAATACAAAAAAAATACCACCATACAGTATACAAGCAATTTGTTATCACAGTGTGCAAACAAGGTAGAGAGGGGAATATGCTAAAGTAAATTTTATGTATAGCTACTGTGTAAATTTGCCTATTTCCCAAGAGTGGTATTGTCACTATTAATCGTAATAGCGTTGCTAATATGGCATATTTCCAATATTTTGCCCTTAATTAGGATTCTGGTCATACAACCCCATTTTATTCCTTTGGTGCTTCCCCTTGGCTTTCTGAAACCTGCCCAGCTCTGGTGTGAAGGGTCAGGGTTGGTGGCACAGGGGAGGAGCAGGCAGGGGCTCCTCAGCTCACTGTGCCCACCTGAATCCCCAGGCACCCTGTGCCCACCCCACCAACCAAGGACAGTCACTGGTGTCTCTTGCATCCCTCGTGTGTGTGGAGCCCTGAGGCAGCTGAAAAGGGTCCCACCCCTGTTTCTAGCACCAGAATGGGAAGTTTGTGTGAGATGAAGGCTCTCATGTGCAGTCCCTGTTTCTAACACCAGAACGGGAAGTTTCTGTGGGATGAAGGCTCTCGTGCCCCTTGCTGTTTGCTCAAATGTTGTGCATGGGTTTAGAGGAGAATGGGATTGTTCGGAGAGCAACACTGGAGCGATGCGGGAAGGGAATAAGATCATTTCCAAGTGGGCTGGGCTGTGTGAGTGTCCTTGAGTGTGACTGTGAAGGGTTTCTGCCAGCGCTGATGCAGCGCAGCCGCTCCCGTGGGCAGGAGCCTGGGGACTGCTGCTCCAGGTGAGCTCCGCAGGCCAGGGCAGGTCAGGGACTCGAGGTGAGTGTTTGCATGAGCCGACCGCCTGAAGGATGAGCAAACTACTGCCTTTAGCTGCTTTAAAGTGCAATTCTCCTTTTTATGTAGGCATGGCTTAATACAGGAGGGCCTCTCCTCTGCCTAAACGCTGTGGTTCTGCGAGACCCTGGCACACGCGCTCACCTCAGGCTCTGCAGTTTCAAATACACACTAAAAAGAAGCAGCATCCTTGCACACAGGTCATACAAAGCACATGTGCCTTCCTGCTGCCAGAGTAAGGCTCAGGATGCTGATGCTGCACCACTGGAGGGTTTTTTTTTTCCAGGGGAAATGCAACTAGATCAATAAGTTGAAAGAAGCAAGAAAAGACAGCGAGTGGCTGTGTGCTGGCAGCACTGAAACAGTTAAAAAAATATTCTGGTTTTGTCTAAAAGCTAAAGTAAGTGCTGTAGGAAACCTTCACATATTCTCTTGGTGGGAGGGTGATATTTTATAACAAGCTTGGTGAGCTCCTGCTCTGTGGTCTAAAGCAAAACCTTTAACCTCCTCCATGTCTGCCTTCTCAGCATAAAGAGAGAACACCAACTCACCCTGCCTTGGCAAAAAGCTTCAAATGCCATGGAAGAGGTGTATAAAAGAGCTTCTTGTATCCCCATGAGATGAGAAGGGCAGGGCAAAAGATCTTCACACACCGTGGATCAGGAGAGCTCCTCAGTGGAGCATCACCAGTTTGTCTCTTCTTCTGTTTTATGCCCACCTTGGAAAGGGCAGAAAATGGGTCATTCTCAGCTGGGCTTGACCCAGTTCAGCCAGGACTGGGTCTATTCAGGCAGTTCCAGTATTAACCCTCCAGGGTTATAAAGTGTTCTTAGGACAGAGCTAGATTATTCTCTTTTATTTTTTTTTTCTACTCCTGAGAAGTGTGTGAATGGAACAATTTACAAGGCACCAATAATTACCTGCAGTCCTTTCAAACACCCAGAAGAACCATTCAGAATCCAGTAAATAAAAAGGGACAGTTTTGCTGTGACCCTTCCCAGCCTCTCTTGGTTTGAGTTACCCATTATGCAGTAAATAAATATCTGTTCTATGGCTATTTTTAAAAATAAAAACACTTCAAACTGCTTTGCTTTCCCTTAATTAAAAACACATCAAGCCATGGATAAAGCATTGTGGAATGGCTTGTTGTGGCATTGCCTTTTACAGCTGGGAAGCAAATTTCTAATAAAATGGTTTTTGAAAGGAATATTGCCTTCATTCAAATCTCCTATAAAAACTACCCATCCATTAATTCCAATTAATGACACTACAGCATTTCCACTAACACTGGTAGTAATTCTTGGCTAATGGATGATTTTCAAGAAAATCAGAATCAATGTTATTTTGGACAGGACCCTTGCAGAATTAATTTACTGCCCCGATGTCAGTTAAATCAGCATATAAATCACAGTGGTTTGAACTGGTTTCTCAGTGCCGTTGAACACAGCCCATGACATGAATTTCCTGCGGGCTTTAAAGTGAGAATATATTTTTTAAAATATATAAAATAAATATATACACCCCATCCCCCAAATATATGCATAATATGTGATGTTTGTTGTTTAATGACCAAAATGGAAGAGGAGAACCAATTACACACTGAACTGGTCAGGAAATATTGAGTAAAAATGAAGTTTTTGTCTGATAACTTCTAGTGAAAACCGAGGAAAAAAGCACACACGACAGTGATGGAGACTGCATGGGAATAGAAGGTTTTGACAGGCAAGCAAGGAAAATTTCACACTGCCCCGAATAAGAGGCTTCACACAGTGATGGGAAGGGTTAAGTAATTTCTTCCTCCTCCTAAAGGACTTTAATTAACAGCTGATCATGTTGCTTAATCTATGCATCTCTGCCTACCTGCTGCTGTTCTTTTGTCCTTTTGGAGAAAGGGTGGTAAAACTTAAATTGTTGACCTTGAAAAGCAATCATTCTGCAATCACCTCATTGGAAGAGCTAACAGCATCTCTGGAAGCTCCACATAAACACCAGAAAGGGTGGACAGCAGTAAAATCAGGATGGGCTTGGACCAAGCAATCCCCTCTCCCTCTTCCATATATCATCAGTTTTACACCCTTACCAGCGACCTTGCTGCAAACGGAAACCTTTGTGTGTAAGAGCAGAATAAAGTGCAATTAGTGTAGAACTAGCTGTTTATGTGGGCAGTTCTGGTCTAATTTAAGTCTGTTCGCCAAAATGCACCCATCAATGGAGCAGGAGCAAGGCAGCCCCTGTCCCGAAACCCACCGGTGTCAGCGTGGCCCATACCCTTGAAACGCCCCAAAAATGTTGAGCACACCCCATGACTGCTCATCCGTGGATAAAAAAATTCCCACAGTACACCTGGAAGAAGACCAAAGAGGTGCCTGATGGGATGACAGCACATCCCGGATGGTGACAGGACAAATTTCCTAAGCTCATTGACCGTCGCTGCCGACTTCCAGGCCAGCAGATGCTGAAAATGGTCTTATCGGCAAGAGGCTCAGGGTGATCTGGGATCGAAGGCTTAAGAATAGAAAGGGAGGTTATTTATGCTTTATTTCATGTATCAATACTGTGAGAAAAATGCAGAGAGCAGCAACATGAGAGATTTCTGAAAGAGAAAAGACACAAAGGCAAGCTGGGGGATCACTAATGTAATTCTTTTCTTTTTTTCTTTTTTTTTTTCCCTCTCCCCCAAAGCATTCATTTTCTAATGATTCAGCTGGGCAATTCAAGTCAACTCCCCTTTTGTGTGGTGGATTTAGGTAGAAAACCCAAAGGGTGTTTATTTTGCAGTGTATTACAGAAAAATGACACTAACAGCCAGGGGTACAAGGATGGCATTAGCCGCTCGCGCAGCAGCGCGTTCGAGGGCTCGGCTGGGGCCCACTATCACCATCCCTCCTGCCGCCACCAGACAAGAAGGCAACTTAATAGAAGCAGTTTCCAAATCACAGAGCCCTGTAACCTGTCATTTTCTGGATGGGTTTATTATAGCTTTCTGTATCTGAAAAAACCCCAGGTTGATCCTTCGCCAGGTTAAAGGGATTGCGGGGTTTCCCGGCTGATGGTAATGCCGTGCTGTGCAAGAGCTGGCAGCTGAGGAAATATTATTTCAGCTGATAATAAGGAGCAGTAATGAAAAGAGCTACATCTGCTCTGTTGTAGCAGCGTGTCTAAATGCAAACAGGCTCCTGGAAAACTTCACCTTTGCCCCAGGGTGGCTCAGGCTCAGATTTTGGGGGCTGCAGGGTGCAGAACATCACCTGTCCCTCATGCAGGGGTTTCCCAGGGAATCTGTTCTCACACCACATCTGGATGCTGCATTTTGAAGACTTAATTTCAGCTCTCTCTCAGTGGAAAATATGCTTAACACTGAGCCATTCAATATGACTTAAGCACTTGCTTAGAGCTAAGCAAATGCTCAAGCATTCACCTGGTTAAGGATTCTTCCCTGAACGAGGAGTGAGACATGGTGTTTTTTGAACTGATTGATATATTTGGAGTAAGTCAGTATTAATGATCATGTAAATTAAAATCTGGAAGGCAGCCAACTTTTTAAAAGCTTCGTCTGACACTGCAACTCCTTGCAAATCGACTTTGTGTTCCAAAGATACCAACATGGAAATGCATTTTTACTCACAAATATTTCTGGGCACAGGATGCTTTTAAAAAAACCTCCAGTAACTACCCTGACAAGGTGATCACGAGGGTCAAGTAGCATTAAGATCAGTTTGGAA